>NW_025422169.1:5103026-6378783 GCF_011764305.1 Mustela putorius furo | reverse complement strand
GCTGGTGTCTGATAAGTCACATCCAGCAATGCAAGCCAAAGGACAGGCCAGGACAGGGTCACCTGACATGCTTCAGACCTGAGAAGTGAGCATTACGGCCACCCCGCCCGGGTGTGCCTTGGAGGGGAACACAGCAAGAGAGCGTCTCCGCTCCGGTTTCCTGCTTGCCTCCCTCAGAAACCCGGCTCGCTCCGACATTCCGGCCAGCACACAGTTAACTGAATGACAAATGACTTTATGAGAGCCTTGCATTAAGAGAAAATAAAGACATTTTGTTCAAAAGCATTTTTTGGTTTTGTTTTGTTTTGTTTTGTTTTTTTCTCCCTACAACTCTTTGCCCTGAGACCCAGGAGGCTCGTGGTTGCTCCGAGGAGATTTACAACAAGGGTTGATTCACTTTGGCAGATGGCGATGGAAAAGGAAGGTAATTCTCCTTATTATGCTTGTTCCGAGTTCCTCTGATTGAAGAAGGGAGAGGAGGAACCCGTGCATTTTCCACTGACGGAAACTGCGTTCGCCTCAGGACTGGGGTGGGCGTGCGGGGGGGAGACTCTCACGTCCCCACCCCCGGGGCTCCCCCAGAGGCGTCCTGCCCACCTGTTCCTCCATGTCACCGTCGAGGCAGCGGCTCCCCCAAAACACACTGAAGGCAGCGCTGAGGCTGTTGTGTTGTGTGGCCGGCAAGACAATATTTAAAATAATTCACCCAACATGAACATATTTCCTTTTTTTGTGATCGATCTCGTGTCCTCTAATCGCAAGGGCAAATCTCCATGACGACATGCTCACGGGAGCCAGACTGTGCAGCCGGATCTGCGTGTACCTCCCTTACTCCACGCTCCCGGGAGGACCTCGGGCTTCTGGATTTTTCCGTGGCTCTCCTCCTGGATGCACCCCCATGACGCACATTTTATGCACACTTCCCTGGCTCTCTCCTTTGTGGTGAAACGCATTAGACTTTCCCTTAGTTTCACTTTGGCTTAAGATCAATATTTCGACTAAATTCATATCTTTGATATATAGCATTTCACTAGGAGAGTATAAGAAGCCATATATTATTTTGCTCTTAAGAAAAATGGGAATCTGATCTGGAGATTACCTGCTAAGCGGTTGTGAGGATTTATTTGAATTCCTCTAAGAACCTGTTAGTGTATAATTTGTTGCACAGGATTTATGACCTTCCCAGGAGATTTCACTCACTGCCTAAGAGCGTTTCCCTGACCTGTCAGAGATGGGCTGCTGGGCCGGGGTTTTTGTGTGGTTTTGTGTGTTCACGCCAGGGTGCTTCTCAGGAAGATTTGGCTACGCGGCGCGGACCTTGCTTGGAGCTGTTTCAACACGATGACAGTCTAGCACGTTCCTCACATTTTGAAATGCAGCCCAAGGGGACCTTCATTTTCTCTGCTCTCGCAAATCTCTAAAATGGGTATCCACTGCAGCAGAATGTCTCCGGGCTCTACTGATCCTGTAGATCTTCCGGCTGATGGGACTGTACCAACACAGCAGCGGCCAAAGAAAACAGCTCGGCCCCGTCTCGGGTCCTGCCCACACTGAAGAGCGGCCGGTCCGGGACAGGTGGGCAGGGGTGCGGGCGGCCGTGTTTTGCTGCCTTTACTCTCTTTCTCAACCAGCTCTTCGGGATCGTACAGTGAAGGAACAGTCGGCTAACCTGCGCTGGGGCAGCGCGGCTCAGGTGACCACATGATTTCTCATGCAAACTGCACATTTTGGCTTACGAAAGAAGGGTATTAATAACTACAGACGGCAACACTGGTCAAGACTGTCCCAAGCCCCCTGGGAAGTTGGCTCTAGGACGATGTAAGCTATGCCAGACGGGCCGCCGGTTCCCCCCCTCTCTTAAACTATGGGGAAGCGTTCCGGGGCGCAGGAGGGAACTGGGGATTGAACCCTGAGAATTACTGAGTTCATCACAAACACCCAAGCCCCTGCCCCCATGTGGGCTCCTGGCAGCGCAGCATCTGTTCATTATCCCAACTCTGACTACGGCTTTAGATTGCAAGGACCCAGGGCACCTGAGCGGCTCATTCGCTAAGCATCACACTTCGGCTCAGGTCATGATCCCAGGGTCCTGGGATCGAGTCCTGCGTGGGACTCTGCACTCACGGGGGAGCCTGCTCCTCCCTCTCCCTCTGCCCTTCCCCCCACCTGCGCACTTGCTCACTCTTTGTCTCTAATAAATAAATCAGTAAAATAAAATAAAAAGAAGAAGAAGAAGATTTCAAGGATCCTGACTGCTGCTCGCTTCACAAAAGGGTGGTGGATTTTATTAACTAACCCAAAGAGAGGAATGGGGCTCATCATACCAGGAAAATGCCACCAACTTCAGGGGGCAATGATAAAAGTTAATAAAGTATTTACCATCTGTGAGTTAAGAAATCAATCGAACAGGCTTGTCCCTGGAAGTCTGTCCGTAGGTCTTAGGTTTGTGCAAGATAGTAAGGAGAGCCTCCCCGCTTTCTAAACTGCCTTCGACTTGCCACTGGGAGAGGAGCCAGAGGCCCCCGGAGAACAGAGGGGCCGTGCTGTGCTCAGAGCCGTTTCCTCTGTGCCGCTCTAGGGGAGACCATCCTGCCGTGCGGATTAGGACTCCAGGGGGAAATGGAAAATAGGAAGATTCTAGTGTGCGAGTGTGCTCGACTCTGGCGCGCAGCCCAGGAAAGACAAGAGCTCGGCTGTGAGGTGCAGAGCAAACCTCGGATGTCGTCTGAAAGAAGATGGCGCGTGTGGGGACTCCTGTCGCCCCACGCGCGGTGAGCCGTCCTCGTCCTCCTGACTGAATCCAGATTCCTCGGACTCTCGGGACCGCTGGCCCAGAAGGAGCGCCACGGCCACAGCGGCTGAAACCAAGAACTTGCTCTGCCTTCCCTTCGTCCCTCGGGCACCGACCGGCCTCTCCGGCAACACACCATGGGCCTGGATTGTGCCAGATTCGGGCTTCCGGGGACGTAACCTGACAGTGTCCCGGGCTGGGACCAGGCCGTTTTTTCCTTAAAAGAAGTGGCTGTCGAGGGAGCCGCGTGGCGATCCTGTGTTTCTTATTCGGGCGATGACCAACTTCCGGGCCCCCGAGAGCTGGGCTGCAGCACTCCGCGGCCCGGCCGACGGCGGACCCTCTCCCCGCAGACCCCGGGAGGAGCCCACCCGGCAGCGTCTGAGCGGGAAGAGTAAGGGAGTTCTCTCCTTCGGGTGCTGACTCAGAAGGCTAAGAAAATTCAATTCTATTTTGACTTAAGTTTAGGAAATGAACTTTGACACTTTCTCAAAAGGCTTCTAGCTAAAGAAGTTTCTCGGTACGCTGGGATTTTTTTTTTTTTTTTCTGCCCAGAACAAAATGATCCCAAGCCCACCTAAAAAGAAAGAAGAATCATTCCCAAGAGCTCCTTTCTCAGGGGCCAAGTGGAGGGACCTACCTGGATCTCCGGTGGGGGCCAAGCTTCCTTGGCTTTCCGTGCTCTCCCGTACTGCTTCCCAGACTCCAGGGTAGACAGCGACCTTCAGCACCCTGAGGGAGAGAGCCGCTGACCGAGTCCGTCCCGCCCACCTCACGTGTGCTCTGCACCGGCCCTCTGGTCCCGGGCCCGACCCGTCATGGCCAACTCTGCTGCTTTCGTTGCTTCTTCATGTAAAGGACAAAAGTCTGCCCTGGGCTTTAGGGCAAGCTTTCGGTCCTTGCCACTGCTGCTGACTTCTGGGACAGGATGAGTCCCGGGGCAGCGGACCGGTGGAGCAGCGTCCCAGGCCTCCACCCACTAGGTGCTGGGGGCACCCCCTCTTGCTGAGTGGTGGGAACCCAAGTGCCCCCAGACATCGCTAAACCACCTTCAGGGAACCACGGCTTTAGGGACAAAGGTACCTGGGTTGATATTCTAACTCCTTTCTGTGTGATTGTAGATCAATTAGCTCATCTCTCTGTGTCTCAGTGTCTTCAACTGCAAAGTAAGCTTAATTAAAACTTTTAAAATATGAATAATGGAAAATTTTCTGACTTTTGCAAGATAATGAAAACATTTAACCCAGTAGGATGTCATAAAATACTCAAAAATGGTGGTTATTATTTATAAATCCAAATAACCAGCTAACTTTTTTTTGTTTTAAAAGCAAAACTTTAGGTATCAATTTAGTGTCCGTGAGTAGCAAACTATTCTTTAAACAATGTATTCACTCTAGTCAAAAGCTGCACTACAGTGTATTTGACCTAGATGAGTCTTGTTATGCTCAGTCCTGAAAACCTCAAATATTACTTACATATTTACTCTCTACCCTCTCAAATTTCTATTTCCAAAGACCCTTAAAAGTTATATCAGCATTCTTGAATTTATCCTCACCCCAATAGTACCCTTTTTCAAAATTTTCAAAATGGAAAAGACAAAAGAGTAAAAACTATTTGACTTTGAACTGAAACATAATCATGAAGGTCTGAGGCCAGAAAGGGACACGCGAGTCCCGGGAATGGGGGGTGGGGAGGGGGTGATATTTCAAGTCTAACTCTCGAGCTTCAGCAGGGAGAAGGTGTGAGGCTGCTTGCCTGCCGAGCACAGCAGCCCCCAGGCTGGGAGCCCCGTTTTTGAAGAGTCTCGATCTCTTAAAAATAGAAACTAGGTTTCTAGAAACTCAAGGAATTCTCTTAGGATTTGACGTGGGGCTTCGCATAATTTCATGAGCGTTTTCCCAGCTTGAAGCCAAGAGAGTAGCTGCCACCTGCCAGGCTCACGAGCGCCAAGGATGCTGTTAGCCAATTGTTAGAATCGCGACCTGGAGTGTTGATTCCAGGCCCCAGAGGAAGGCGACACAACTCTACAAAGCATGTTGTCAAAATGCATCACCTAAGTTCCAGCAGACAGTGAGCAATTCCCCCCGTTGAGGACACGGGGGAGTC
Organism: Mustela putorius furo; assembly: GCF_011764305.1. NCBI lineage: Eukaryota > Metazoa > Chordata > Mammalia > Carnivora > Mustelidae > Mustela > Mustela putorius. The sequence continues at coordinate 6,373,886 of NW_025422169.1, read as the reverse complement.
CCGTGCACACATCCCTCAATGCACCCGCCAGCCCCAAGCCATCAGCGCCCATGGAAGGAAGGATGGAGCCCCACACAGGACCCTGGGGACAGAGGGTGGGTCCGAACCCCCAGAGCATTAAACGTCCGAAGTCAGGGGTGCTGCAGGAGAAGAGCAGAGCAGACAGTTTTTAGGGCCGTGAAACTATGCCGTACGGTACCGGGATGGTAGTTACACGTCATTACACACTAGTCCAGACCCATAGAACAGGCATTGCAGAGCGTGACCCTGATGTAAATTATGGACTCGGGGCGATGACGATGTGTCTGTGTAACATCTGTCGTAACAGATGTTTGGCTCGAATGCGGGTGTTGGTGGGGGGGGGTCTGAAGTAGGACAGGGGAGATCTGTACCTTCCCCTCAATTTTGTGGTCAACCTAGGACGGCTCTAAAATACTCTACCACGAAAATGGAAAAGAAGAGCCATGGCCTTTAAAAAAAAAATTCACAGATATTACAACCGTGATGATAAAAGGGAAAAAAAATCCATTTTGTTTCCTAAATTTACTCCATCACCTTGCATGCATAAAGTTACAGTAAACCAATCTAATTTAGTTATTTGCTTAATAAAAGCTCATATTTACAGGGCCCTTCTGAGTTCTAGGCTTAAAGGCTTTACATGGGCGACCTCCTGCGTCTCAAAAGAAGAGTGAGCTCCGAGTTATTTTATCTCCATATTCGGACAAGGGGCCTGAGACGGAGAGATCCGGGAAACTGCCCAGGGTCCCGCAAGGGCGACAGAGTGACCTTCAAGACTCAAACCAAAGGCCTCCGCAGGCTGGGCTGGGTGCAGAGGTCACTGCGATGGCCCCGCTTCTGGGAGCGCGGGAACTGCAGGAGAAAACTGGACCAGCACGAAGCAACAAGCTCGCGGTCATCCTGCCTTAGAGGTGGAGGCAGCGGCCGTTAAGAACAAGCCCCAGAAAGAAACCCCATGGAGGGGATCCGAGCTGGGCGCCGAGGATCCCAAAGGCACGTCAGGACGCGGGGCCTGGGGAACCAGGAGGGGCACCAATTCTACTGGGTTGAAAAGCAGCGGGTTCCTCAATTCCGAGAGATTTGTTCAGGGAAAAAAAAAAAAAAAAAGCCAAATCCAACTCGCTTTGAGAAATATGTGCAGATACCCAGGACACGGTTTCGAAAGAGAAGCCAAGGGACTCGGAACCGGGGCGCAGAGGGGCGACCGGACTTGGGGATCAGGAGGAAGAGCACCGCGCCATCCGTGCAGGAAACAGCCCAGAACGTGACCAGCGCTGAGAAGGCAGGAGAAGGGACCCACCACTCCCTGAGTCCAAGCCCCAGGGAGACGCCGGCAGGTCCGCCTGCCCCTGCGCTCCGAGCGCCCCGCCTGCGCGCCTGCGCACCTGCGCCCCCCACCCCGCCCCGCGACGTTCCCGGCATGGACGAGACCTCCCGCCCTGTCCCCCAAACACGCTGCCGTTGGCTCCCGAGTCCCGTCACTGTCACTGCCCCTGTCACCCGTCCTGCGCGGCGGCCTCCGTGCGGACAGGACGCCTGCCCCCACAGCAGGCCTGGCCCCAACTCGCTGCACAGGGGCGTGCTGCTGGCAGCCCCCGCCTCCCCGCATCGGCCCCGGCAAACACCCCTGCGCGGTGCAGCCGCTTCACGGTCTCACGGGCCCCACCGCCCCCAGCTGGCTTGCCCCTGGCAGTCCCCCACCCCAGTGTCTAAGAGGGGCCGATGTCATTTCCAGCTCAGCTGTGCAGACTGATGCGGGGGCAGCGAACTGAGGACAGCAGCCTTGTCCCTGCGACAGAGCATTTCGGCTCCTGGGTTTGAAGTTCGGGCACCCACAGGAGCTCCGCACACTGCCGATTGTGCCGAACTTGGGGTGGGTCAGGGCCTGGGAGTGGACACACGACTGCCACCCCACCCCGGGGCCTGTGTTCCCTGTCCCCAAGGTTTCTCCGGGATTCTTGCTCACCTGATCCTCCCACCACCCCGCTGACCCTTGGCAGAGCCCTGCCTCCAGCCTCAACACAGAACAAAGCCCTGAGGCCAATGCCTGTCCTCAAGTCTCCCTGCCTCTCCCCTCTACCACCAGGCTGCCACTCATTTGGGGTGGCCGTGGGTGCTCATTCTGGGTGATGAATCATGTAGGCTCTCAGCCAGTCAGGACAACCCAACTCCTGACTCAGACACTGCCTTCCACAAATGGGAGAGGGGCAGCTGGTGGCCAAGTTCCAGCCACTCACACAGAAGGCAGAATCTGCTGAGGGTCTCCTTAGGAAGATTTGGCTTCCCTGACAACAAGGAAAATACAAGGGGAGAGCTTGCTGAGGCTTGCCCTTTCCCATTGCCCTGCCTTGACCTGGATGTGATGTCCGGAGCTGCAGCAGCCAGCTTGTAACCATGAGGTGGAAACATAAAAACAAAGGCCAGCAGGGGAAAAGGTAGCAGGTGATGTAGTCATTTGCCAACCAACTCTTGGACCATGCCACAGCTTTAGTCACTAAATAAGCAGTAAATATCCTCTATGCCCTGCAGCCAGAGGCATTGCTAACTAACACAATGCCTCACCCCAAATCTCTTCCTTCCAGGGTGTCTAACTGGTTTAAAGACCCAAGCAAGGAGTCTGGGCGTATTCACAAACTCATCTTGTTTCTTCTCCCCTGTCTACGTTTCGGCCAGGTGTCCCTGAAGTCACTCGCTCTCTTCCTTTCCTGAGTACTTCTTCCTCCTACACTCCTCATCTCTCACTTCGGTTTCTCCGTGATTAAACCTATTTTAATCCTGGTCTTTCAATCCCCCTGCCATGCTGTCACCATCTTTGTAAGCCAGACAGCAAGCAGTGCCCTGTTGGAAAAACCCAGGCTCCCTCCCCGCCTAGACTATGTATTACCCCATCAAGGCGTCCCCTGGAGGCCTCTCCATGGTCCGACCTCTCCAGCCTTTCTGCTGTCGCTGCCTGAGCTCAGCCAGATGCCCCGTATCCAAAACTACAGTTTCCTCAGGACACTGCTCCTGCAGACCTTCGTGCCTGTGCTCCTGGCTCATTCACCACCTGGAAAGCTTTTCTTCTTTTGCTACCTGGTGTGAGACATCTGCCTGCCAAGATGCAGTGCGATGCTTTTCCCATAATACTTTTCTGGTCCCCCCATCCCAGTGGAGCTTCCCCTCTCCCCTGTGTATGCCCACTTTATAAACAGGTGCATCGCGCTAAGTGCAATATTTCACAACGTGCGTGAGGCTCTGTGTCCCTGTTGGTCCCGTGAGGATTGAGAACATATCGTCTCTGGGTCTACAGAGACTTGTACAGATCTTGGCAAATAGCTTGCACTCAGTAACTGCTGCAGGAACGGGTGAGTATAAACGTGTCACGAGTGCACACAGTATTTCACTTCTGGGTGTGCCGACCTGTCTCTGCCAGCATGTGAGCCCCCTGAAGCTGGGATTCTATGTTCCTCATTTTTAAATCCCCGAAATATAGCAAACAGCAAACATTCAACAAATGTTGCATCGAACACACCAGGACAGAGGTCATTCCTGCATCGAGGGGACACGCGAGCTCATGTGTTGGTCATCTTCCGTAGCTCAGACACTGCTTCATACAGAAGAGAGAGGGAGACACGGAGACCAGAGACCATGAGCTGAATTGAGATTACCAGCTCTCCAATTTCCTTCTGTCAAATATATTCTGTGTGACCTTGGCCAAGGTGATTAACCTCTCTTAACGCAACTTCCTCAGATGTGCTATAGGTTTGAAAGTGCTTGCCTCAGACGGCAGCGTAAGGATTAAACGGGGCAGCAGGTTTAAAGTGCTTGGCACAGACAGAGGATCGGCGTGGTCGGGCCTCCTAAACAGGCACCCAGACTGCGGCTGGGACGACAGACCTTAACCACCTCCCCTTGCAGGGGGGCTGGGACACCTCCCCATCCTGGGAGCTGGGACCCCAAGGTGCAGGCGAGGGCGGGGCTGGTGTCTCTCCAGGCCTCTCTCCTGGGTGTGCAGACACTGTCCCCTCCCGGTGTCCTCACGTGGGCGTCCCTCTGAGCACGTCTGTGTCCTGCGATCCTCTTCTTATAAAAACACCAGTCACATCGGATCAGGTTCAGCTAGTGACCTCATCTAACCTTAGTCACCTCTGTAAAGATCCTGTCTGCAAATACGCTCACACCTTCAGCTCCTGGGGATTAGGACGTCCACACAAGGCTTTGGAGGAACACAGTTCAACCCATAACATGCTGGCATATGGAATGCCATGGGCACATAACAGTACAGTTCATAAATGCTGTTTTTGTGTAAATGGCCATTTATTCCTATATTTATCACTTCATTTATTAATGCATGAAAAAGACATGAGTCAGGTGCCTTCTGTGTGCCAGACCGGGTCAGCTCCCGTGAAGCTGGGAGGGAGAGAAAGAGACAAGCACAGCATTGTCGGCGGACGCGCCTCGGACCCCGCAGCCATGGCTGGGGGCCCATACAGAGTGAAAGCCCAGGCTGCCGAGGCCAGGAAACCTCTACAGATATTACTGATGTTACCCAGGAAATGCAAACCTCCATGTTCCCGAGAGAAGGGGAGCCATCTGTCTCCACCGCCGGCTGGCCAGGGGCCCTTCTCACCATACGCACCTGGCTTTCAAGGGAAGAGGGATAGGAGGGCTCTGAGGGCACAGGGAGTCCCAGGCTGTGCTCACGGAGAGGCGAGACTGAGTAGCCTGGGTGGGAGGAAGGAAGCCTCTTTCCTCCAGGCTCAAGAGTGAACAAGAGTGAACAAGCTCCAGGCTCAGAACGTGACCTCTGAGGAACTGAGTGCAAAGATGGACGCTGCAACGCACATTCAAAGAGCTGATTTCAAAAGTGGAACAACCAGAGAACAATAACAAAAACACACACATGTGTGCAGGTGCACACACACAGATGCAAGCACATACAAGCCCGTGCATGCACACAAGCACACATGTGCACACACACCAGGCACACTCATGTGACATGCATGCACACACTCGTGTACATGCGCACACATGCCTGCACACCATGCACACTCGTGCAACATGCACACACACAAGCACACACGTGCACACACACCAGGCACACTCGTGCAACATGCATGCACACAAGCACACATGTGCACACACACCAGGCACACTCGTGCAAACTTGCACGCACACAAGCACACACGTGCACACACACCAGGCACACTCGTGCAACATGCATGCACACACTTGTGTACATGCGTACACATGCCTGCACACCATGCACACTCGTGCAACATGCACACACACAAGCACACACGTGAACACACACCAGGCATACTCATGCGACTTGCATGCACACACTTGTGTGCATGTCTGCACGCCATGCACACTCGTGCAAACATGCCCACACACGAGCACATACGTGCACACACACCAGGCACACTCGTGCAAACGTGCACACACGTCAGGCGCACTCGTGCAACATGCATGCACACACTTGTGTACTTGCGCACACATGCACACACTTGCACACACACCATGTACATTTGTGCCCACATGCACACACACATACTCACCTGTATACATGCACGTGTACACTCACCTCTATGCACACATGCGTGCACACCATACACATGTGTGCACACATGCATGCACACATGCATGCACACATACATGCACGCCCACACACGCACACGTGGTCTGTGCCACAACCAAAGGCGCATCCAGAGCGTTGGGAGAAGCAGCCGCTGTCCTGGCCACGCGGGTGCTGAAAAGAGGCTTGAAGAACACGTGGCCGACTTATTCCTGACTCGTCCAGTTCATCACACGGAACCGTATTAAGTTCACTCAGACTATCAGGCGCTACTTGTTTATGTGGGTTCAAATGCTCATGCCTGACTTTTTCATTGCCTCCTTCAGTGATATTTTCAAGAGTCCTTCGGGGTATCGGGACAGCTGTCCGGGCCAGGAGGACCGAATCACCCGCCGCGCTGACAAAGGGCAGAATGTGCCTCGGGAGACGCGCCACACGGCCAAGGGGTGACTTTGGCTGAAGGTGCTTAAAAGACATCAGGTCCAAGAAGGGTGCTCTGCCTTCCCCTTCTTCTCCCGGGTGCGGGAAGAAAGACCCCACGTGGACGACGTCCTCCTGTGCCCCGGGGGAAAGCAACGTTCTCGTCACCGACGCCAAGCTGGAGCTGAAGAGCAGCAGACCTTGTCCCAACTATCCCGTCTTCCTTAACATCCCCGTGTACTGACTTACTTTTCCAGAAGTTCCTCTGTGTGTTCAGCCTGGCAGAAAAGCATTTAGGTTTGCCTCTTCTTTGGGTCTTCAATCCCTATGAGGGTTCGCAGCACCTAACCCTTAGACCAAACGCCCGTGTGCTTGTCTCCTGCTGCAGGTTAACACTCAGGCCCAGTCTGCACAGAGACCCCAAGCGCATGGGGGGACCCTTTCCCGCCTGACAGAACCTACTAGAGCTGTGTTCTCTGTGGTCCCTTAGTAAACCGCAACTTCATGCCCTTGGCCTGCACGCGGCAGAGCGAGCCTTGTATGTGCCGGACGTCAGATCACTGTAAGGACCGCGTGGTCCCAGACCACAGGGAGGGCTGTGGTCAGGGGGACTGGCCTGCTAAGGGCTGGGCGCACCTGCACACGGTGGCAGCTGCACCAGCCAGGGCTTCCACAGGTAGAGGCCAGACCGCCCCCTGGATAAAGTCCCTGCTCGTTGGGGGCAACACAGAGGGTGATGAGATGAAGCTCACCACCCTCCATGGGCAGCTACGTCGGGAAACTGCGCGTACGTGAACAGCATTCAGTGTTTTAATCAGATAAAATGAGGGTTGCAGTTTCTCTGACACGTTGGCTGGTACACATGACTGTCACCGTGCCACATGCTAATTGGGCATAAACCCTACGGAGCACACACAAACGTCCATCACTGGGATGGCATGTAGCCAAGGCCAGCATCCAGGGGCCACGCTGGTGAGCGAGAGATCAGGGCAGAAAGGGAGGCACCTGCGCCCGAACCCAGAAACCTGCTCCGGAGAGTGCTGGCGGCCCACCAAGCTCCCTGCCCTGGGCCCGGGCCAGGATCCTTCCCAAAACTTCTGTCACTGCTGAAGGAGGGGTGGTCCCGGGCTTCCCCTGCAGTCGGCCCACACAGGGGGCCCCACAGCAGCCTGTCCCTGCGCTGGGGAACCGGGCCTCACTCCCTGCCTGGGACCGAGGTCCCTCGCAGTCCCTATTCCTGGGAAAGACGCGCCCTGAGAGTCCTCCTGACCACCGCACCCAGGAAGCTTTCGAGAGGCGCAAAGACGGCTCTGCCCAGGCTCCTGGAGGCTTCTCCCTCCTCGTCCTTCCAAGAGAGTCGCACACAGGTCATGGAGGCCTCAGGGGCTCGGCCCAGCAGGACCAGGCACAGAAAACCGTGCCGGCTGACCTACGCAGAGCTCACCGCAAAGTCGGCCCCTTCTGCAGGCGGCTCCGGGCACAGCGGCTTGGGCCGCGAGCTCAGCAAACTCTGCTCCTCGCGACAAATAGGGACACGGCGGCTTGAAGAAGCCCCTACACCCAGAAACGGAAGAAGGGCACCCAAGGCCAAAGCCAGTCACTCCGCCAGCAAAGAATGGCTCGTTTCAAGGCAAGCGCTGCTGTTTGTTTTTAAGACGTAGTTTTTAACCGAAGTAAAGCAGTTTTGTTTTCTGAACTGAATTGCATAGAAACCCACAGATGAGCAGGGCAGTCTCAGGCCGCTGCTGGTGGGGCCGTCCTGGGGACACCCCCTGACCTGGGCCAGGGCACCAGACCAGAGGGCCGCTCAGGGACTGACTTTTAATTTTATGGCTTTGTGAGTGCGTCAGATAAGATAAGGCTTCCTAAGTAGAGCACAGCCCGGCGAGATCTTATCTCCTCCCCAGCACAGTGCGGGAATAGTGCAGGAGAATGTCAGGAAGAGAAACCAGAGATGCTCACGTGTTCGTGTGTGTGTGTGTGTGTGTGTGTTTGTCCACACGTGATTGTGTGCGTGTGTGTGCCCGTCTACTTGTGTGCACTGTGTGAGTGCCTTTCTGTATCCGCGTGTGCGTGTGTCCGGGTGCGTTTCCCGATAGTCCTTATGTAGGATGGTTTGAAGTGATTTTCCAAAACGGAGGAATCATTACAAGTAAGGTTTGAAGATATATTAAAAACTGGTGACCTGGAGGAGGAAATGAAAGGAGACGCTCAGGGCTTTGCTTCGGTGAAGACGGTCAGGATGCCTGTCCTCTCGTGAAAGCCTGTGTCTGGGCGGGGATGTCAGCAGGAACCCCTGGAGCACACATACCCCAAAAGTGGAAGCCCTGCTCTGTGGTGCGCCTCGGTGGGCAGCCGTCCTCGGAACCCTGGACCGCAGGCGGCTTAGCCCTGGCTCCGAAGAGCTTTGACTTCCTCCACAAACGGAGGTCAAGCCTGGGTCCTGGATCGACTCCCAGTAAGCGGCTTTGAGAGCCAGGATGTGAGCCTGTGTTTTCCAACTACAAAGCAAAATGAACGGCATAAATGGCCCGATTTATAACCTAGATGCCTCCTACCCACTGGAGTCTGAATGTTCACTTTGGCGGAAGCCTCATCAAATTTGATTAACCGGTTAGCTGAGAACATCCAGATAATCGCAGCGAAATAGTAGAGAACAGCCAGACGTTTTGGCCATAATCTTAAGACCATCCTCTTGGAGGTGTTGGTTGGTTCCCTTAAAACAGCTCAGTTCTCAGCCAAGACACACAACCTTTTCAAGGGCAGGTTCTCTTCCCACCGGTTTAACCAGTGGTGGTCGGGCTGCGTCACACAGTTGGTCCCCGGAGACTGACTGACGCGGTCAATTCTATGGTATCCTAAGAAGAGAATCCTGGCAAAGAGCAGGACCGGAGGACAGAGGGAGGGTGTCGGAGGACAAGAGGCTGTACAGCGGGAATGACTATTTTTACTCTATTTTAACTAAATGTGTCAAGTTAAAATGACATAGGTTGACCCCAATTTGCCCAAATAATTATCTTGCTTTACTTCTTTATTTCCAAGATGTTTCTGGTCTAAATATATTTCCCTTCCAACTGGTTTGTAAGTCACTAATTTGCTGCCTTTTCTCTGGTTGGAGCATCCCTCCAGACCCTGGGTCTCCGGACCGTCTGTCCTTGGGGGGTCACCCACGCGGGGAGAGTGCCAAGAAGTTCCCACACCGGCCTCCACTGGCTTTTCTCCCTAACCTGGGAAGGTAAGTCCAAACACAGCCAAGAAATCGCATGACCCGGCAAGCCCCTGCCTGCAGTATTTGCACGCGGCCAGGTCCTCTGCAGTCCAAGGGTCACGGACGGGAGATCGCGGAAATATTCAGTCTTCCGCAGCTCTCCACGATGGAGACGTTCTGCTTCCCTCCCGTGACTCTGTCTGGGGGGAAAAGTGCAAAACACAAGGGAAGCAGCTGTTCTGCCGATGCCGGGAGGTGTTGTTGCCAATCCCAGCAACAAACGGGCTCCCACATCCCCGTGAGATGCTCGGGGAAATAGCTCCTCCCCTATGAGCCAGTAGGAGGATGAGGAAGAGGGTGTGTGGCGGGGGGGGAGGGGCTGGGGGGGGCATTAGACCTTGATGGGAGAGGTTTAAGCTGTCACAGGCCGCACGCTGCCCAGTTTGTGAAACTGCCCTTATCTTGAGAAAACCTTGACTTTATCATTCTTCCACTGGCTGTCCCTTAGCCCCCCGGGCACTTGGGACCACCCAGAGGGGAGCCACTAGGTGGTGGGAGTGGCGGGGAGCAAAGACCATGGACCGACACGTGAGTCGGTGACCGAGGGGTGACCCTGAGTCAGTCACCCGGACCACAGCCAGGCGGCGGGTACGCAGGAGCCATCCTCCTGGGCGCCCCTCCGTGACCCCCACCTGCCAGGCAGACACTCGGAGAGGTCAAGGTGCTTCCGGGGCGGGCGCCGCCGAGCCCTGGTCGGCGACTGTCTGTCAGAGTGACGGATCGTGCTCCTCGGATCTCCTCTCCACCCCGTGTTCAAGTGACTCCTTCTTTCCTCGAATTCATAAATCCTCCCTTTCGTGGGAGACTTCTATACGATACTTTATCAAATGCCTTTTGAAAGCCCCCGCAGAAATATAACCTGTGTCCCGGACTTCCTTCTCTCGGCTATTTCTTCGGTAATGGAATCCATTTTTTAGAGAGGGAGCCGCGCAGCGGGGCAGGAACGGTTCCTGGACGCGCCGGGGCTCCCCCACGGGGCTGCCGAACCGCTCCGTGCCGACTCGGGGTAATCTGCCCTCATCGTGAGCTCCCTGGGAGCGCCGCCGATGAACTCTCGACTTTCCCTGCGGTAAAACCTTTACCTCCTCCCGACCCTTTAACAGACACTTGCAAAAAATAATCTTCGCTTCCGAACCGCCGGGAAGCATGCATCCGTCTCCACATAAGGACTCGCAGCGAGGCGTCCCAGAAACACCCCCGGGATGGACGGAGGCCCTTCCCCTGCTGTGTTCAAACCCCCCTGCAGCCCCAGCCTGGGAAAAGGAGGCTTTGTCTCTCCCCCAATCTCTCTTTTAAGATTTTGTGTTTTGGGAGCAGTTTTAGGTTCACAGCAAAATTGAAAGGACACAGAGGTTCCCCAGGTACATCCCCCAGCCCCACCCCCACAAAGGCACAGCCTCTCCCTGGCAATGACCCCACGAGATGGTGCTTTTATCGCCGTCCATGAGCCTGCAGGGACAGATCCCCCCCCCCCGGGGTCCACAGTCCACAGAATGGTCCCCCTTGGTGTTGTGCATTCTGGGGGCTTGGACAATGTCCATCCCTACACGTGAGACCCAGCGGTCCCTCTGGCTCCGAGGGCCGGTCCCTCCCTCCGAGCTCGGAGCCTGCGTGGAGGAGCCCAGGGAGAGGAGTCCGCTCTGCCGACCGTCCGGAGCAGCAGGACGACCGCGGTGCCTCTGCCCCCTTTGACCTGCCCCGAGAAGCTGAACCCAAGCCCCTCGCACCAGGGGACGCGGCCGCCCGGTCCTTCCCCTGAGCTACTCCAGCGTTGGAGTCTGTCTGTAAGATGAGGGAACTGGCCGCATCCGCCCCAGAAACAGAAGCCAAGCACAAGGGGATTTCATTTGTGTTATCTCACACCCTAAAAAAAAAGACTAAATTCACCTCCTGATAAAGCAACTTGAGAGGATTTTTTATAACATCCCTTAGAAATCGCCTCCTCTTTAGCCTTCCTGTGATAAGAACGGACGACAATAATAGCACCGTGATTCGGGGGCGATTTTCCTTAAATACCGCTTCCGTGAGATACGGAGCCCTTGGGGTGTTTGGGCGCGCCGGGACTCTGTCCTCTGGAATAGCCGCATAGATTGAGGGACTCAGACAGTGCGGTTTGGTCTAACGCCTCGTGGTCACCACTTCTCAGTGGTTCTCCGTTCCTGCCGATTGGGCCACATCCTTCCTCTCCAGACCCCGGTCAGCGCGGCCTCGGCTCCGCCTGCGCTCGGGGCTCCAGCAAGGCCCTCGCTAAACCCCGGGACGCGAGCCTGATAATTCAGCTGTGGAGATCGGCGGGAGCAGAGGCTCAGGCTACAGGCCGAGGAGGCCTGACGGAAAGATCACGAAACCTGCGCTTCCGGGCAGGGGGAGCTTGAGAGGACTGTGAGCCGGCCATAGGAGAAAATGATGCTTCATCCCTTGTCTCGGCTTTCTGCTCCATCTCCGCGTCCTGGAGGAGAGGCTGGTCTTCTTCCAGACTATCTTCTCTCCAGGACAAATATCTCCCTCCTAAAACGCTGACGATCTCTTCAGATGAGAATTCATTATTTGGAACTTGTAACGGGTGTATCTGGAAATTCATCAGCTGGTGCCCGAGTCCAGGGCATGAAGAAGGTGCGAGCCAGTGGGCAGACGCCACAGCCGTGGTCCCCGAGTGTGCCTGTGGACCGCACCCACCGTGCCCGCTGACACCCCTCTGAGCCCCATCCTGAGCTCCGAGTGCCTGGCTCTGGAGCAGAATCCGACAGCAGCACAGGAGATCCCTGAGCCCCCCGACCTTGCCGGGCACAGGGGACACAGGAAGAACCGGCTTTGGGGTGGTGGGGAGAACCAGACGTGGGGGCGGGGGAGAAGCTGCGGGTCTGGTGTGGTGCCCGCGGGGGGCTGGGGGTGGCCGAGGCCAGGTGGCCGGCAGCAAGGGAAGCACGGGGAGCCGCTGGGAGGGGTGGTTCCCGCCCGGGTGTGCTGATGAGGAGCCCGACCTGCCTGCCCGCGCCGTGTCTGCAGCAGCCCCTCCGGCGGGGAGAGCCCAGCTGCTGTGCAGGACGGTCAAGGAGGAACCGACAAGGCTGAGGCCAAGGTCACCAGCACCCGGCAGGGGTGTGACTCCAACCCCACGTTTCGTTTTTCCGTCATTCCGTCTCCAACCGATGTACCTCAGCCCGGCAGATTCTGCTCGTTTGTACCTGAAATCAGGACTTGCCGCCCCAAGCTTCCACGGCTCCGCTCACACGCCCTCCTCTGTGAGGCACTCTCGTTTCCAATCCCGCGGACGCCAAGCGCCGTGTCCACGGCTCCCGGCCTCCTGTCCCCCCCACTGCCCTCCTCCCACCAAGTCTACCGAGTTCTACAGGCATCTCCGTGAGCAACACGCCCCGATTCGTTCTCCGTCCTGTCCACACACCGCAATCACGTCCGTCCCACTCTGGGAAGATCCAGGACTCCCCTCCTGGCTGCTGGGAGCCCCATCCGGCCCCCGGCTCCCCCCGGCTCCCTACTACTGCCATCGGCCAAGTGGCCTGCTCAGCGTTAAGACGGCCGCCACACGTCCCCCACCTCACGCATCCCAAAGGGCGGCCCCTCCGGCGGGTCCTGGTGCCCTGGGCGCGTGCCGTGCCCTGCAGCCTGGCCTCGCCTGGCCCCTGTGCTGGGGATCTGTTCTCCTTCCTTCTCGGCGACTCAGCCCGAGCCCCGGGACTCCCTCCGCCCCAGGGTACGCGCTGTCTGCCCACGCTCTCCTCCTGTGGCCTCGTCAGCCCGGGCTCAACCTCACCAGTTGTCGGCATTTTCTTAAAAGGGCGGACAATTTTGATGATTTCAGGCGACGAGTGTTTGCCAGTCTACCCGGGGTGTGCGTTGAACACGGATAAAGTCACGTTGGCACCGTCGCGCCTTCACCCAGCTCCACAGTGACGGTCTAGGAGGAAGCAGGGGGGTGGCCTGGCCTTCGTGGGGGCTCCTGGGGCTCAGCGTGTTGCAGGAGCTCGGGACCAGCCTCCCCGGGACCGCCCCTCTGCCCCGACTGTCACCGGGTCAGACGTGGCCTTGCAGATCCCCTGGTCCTCGCGAGGCCGGGACCCACTTGCCTCACGTTCTTTTCTTCCCCTGGACCCTCCGTCTCCGGTTCCGCATGTAAGGAAGTGCCCCCCCCCACCACACACACAGCAAAGTGGGAGCGATCCGGGGCCGCAGTGTCACCGCCTCTGAATCCCGGCTCGCGTCCCATCTCCGGGTCCCTGACGACCCGTTTCCCGCCGTGAGATGCGCGACTTTCCTTCCGCGGCCGGACCGTCTGCCCCGCTCTCCTGTGCGACTGCGTGATTCCCCCGCGGGCTCCAACCTCCAGCAGCCTCTTCCTCTTCCTTCCCGAGGAAGGAAGATCCTGGAATAGAACCCGCCGCGTCCCAGCCTGTCCCATTCACGTTCCTGCCCCCGGGACCACCTCCGGGCTCAGCGGGGACAACCCCCCCTTCTCGCCCACAGACGGGGGGCGGGGGGCAGCACCTGGCAATCCGGCCCCTTCTCTCCGCCATCAGAGACTCGCTCTGCAGTCGGACCCTGGGCATGAAGGACTGTTCCTTTCCCGCCTAGAACATGCGCCTCCTCCCTCACCTTGTCCCCCGGATCCCACCCCGTCCCGTCTCTTCCCTCCCCTTCACGGTCCCAGTGCTCGTCCGCCTCACTCCATCCCATGTCGCTTCCCTTTAAACCTCTGCAGTCGGGCACGGATCCCCTTCAAGACCCAAATTCTGCCCCACTTTCCCCCGTGTCACCTCCTCGGTGAGGCCTGTCCTAACCACCCGCAGAAGAGCGCTGCTGGCAGGTTCGGAAACTGGGGCAGCTGCCCTGGAAAGCGGCGTGGAGGCGCCTCCAAAAAATTAAAAATAGAGCTACCCGGGGCGCCCGGGTGGTTCAGTCCGTGAAGCCTCTGGCTCTCGGTTTTGGCTCCGGTCGTGATCTGAGGGTGGTGAGATCGAGCCCCGCATCAGGTGCCTTGCTCAGCTGGGGGGCGCGGGTTCTGCTCCAGACTCTCTCTTCCTCTCTGCCTCCGCCCCTCCCTGCGCCATACACATACGCCCGAGAGCACTCTCTCTCTCTAAAATAAGCAAGTCTTTAAAAAATAAACAAATACTAAAAATAAAACCGCCCTATGACCAGCAATCCTGCATCTGGGCATGCGCACATGGGCAATGAAATGAGGGTCTGGAAGCGAGTCTGCTCGCCCAGGCCCGTCGCTGCGTCACTCACGACCGCCCAGACATGGGGGCGGCCTGAGTGTCCGCGGGTGGACGAGCAGGTCAAGGACATGCGACCTGTTCCCATGCACCTGGGAGTATCAGTCGTCCGTACAGAGGAAGGGGGCGTCTGCAACTGGGGACACCAGGGGTGGACTTCTAGGGCGTCCCACGAAGTGATATCATCAGACGCAGAAAGACAAATGCTGCGTGACCTCCCTTGTCCTGTCTTTATCCGTGTCCCTGGTTGGTCCTCAGCTGCAGCCTGAGTCACGCCACCCACTCCTGGGGGCGCCCGGGCCCCAGAGGGCAGCGTCCCCACGGACGGGCCCCAGACGGGATCACGTGCATTATGGTCTCAGTTCCTGCCGGGCACGTTCACCTCCCACGACACTCGGTGGGTTTCTCCCCGCAGAGAACCTGGGGGTGATAACAATCTTCCGAGAGACGGTTTATCTGTCCCGCACAGACGGACGAAAGCTTTGTCAGTTTCCCCAGGACCGTTTAATCAGATGCCTTTGAATATGAGAGAGAATGAGGTCCGCTTAATAAACATGTCTTGCTTTAAGAAAAAAAAAAAAAAAAACTCTTTATAATAGCTCGAGATTTGTTTCCCTTTCTTCCCTCGACTTTTTAAATGCCTTTGAAAGCTGCCATTTGAAGCCGGGACGTCTGAACTTTCCTCGCTCTGCGTGCGCGCACAGATGAGAAGAAAGCCGGCCATTGTGATCCGTCTCTTCTTTTTGGCGTGAGAGATAAGGCCTCGCGGAGGGCTGCCGCGCAACCCTGAAATTTAAGAAGATCGGCGATGCAGAAGAGCCCGGTGCTGGGCTTTTAGGAACACGCTTACATTATTTATATGAAGAGGCAAAGATACAAAAGAAAAAAAATTCTCCTTGAAGGGAAGAAAATAGGAAACACCAACACCGTGCACAAAGTAATCAGCCACCACGAGAGCCACGGAAACACAGGAGACGTGGGGTTTCTCTCAGGGATGAAGCTTTCTGGGCACTGGATATTTTGAGACCCAGAAAATAACAATTTCTATGGTTTGCTTTTGTCCTGCTTCAAAACCTATAACTGCACGTCCTTCACAAAGGCTCCGGCCTCCAAGAATTGCGGGCGGCTCAGCGCGGCCCGGCCCACTTAGCCGCGCACACGGCTCGTAGCTGCCGTGCTATTCACACCCACGTGCAAGGAGACGCGTGCATCGGGGAGCCGATGGCGTGGGGCCCTCCCACGCCGGCCGGTGTCTCTGGTGTCACTCCGGTGTCACTCCACAAGTACTTCTTGCGCAGTAAGCACCGTCGCGTCAGAGGCGGGCCGGAGCTCCGCTGACTGGGAGGCGTCCGAGCTCGGCACCGGCGACGCCGCCCGTTGACTTGACCCTCTGCACTCGGGCCCGTCTGTAAACTGAAGAATCTTCCCACGGGCGCCCAGAGTGCGGGGGAGGCGGGAGTGACATCCTGGTGTGACCTCCAGGGCAGGGCCTGGCTGTCACGGGACCTCGGTGCCAACACGCGCCCCACGATGGCTGATGTCTTGCCCTTCCATCCTTTCTGAGGCCACGTGGCTTCCCCTTTCTCTAATATACGGCCTGAAATTATTTCTAAATAAACTGGCTCAAATGATCTGAATAATTTCCTTTGCTGCTGTCAGTTCTTCCTGATTTACGACGCCTTCTGACACATCTTTGCATCAATTCACAAATCACATTCTAAAACAACATTCCCTGGGAAATGTGAAATTTATGAGACGCTATCGTCGGCCGGAATGACTCACGCCGACACCGGGAAATTAATCGAGCCCTATCTATCTTTCCAACGTGCACTTTCGCTCCCTTGTGAATCTCTGTAACCCCAAGGCTGGCGATCACCCCAGACGTAGGAATGAGCGGTGACACGATGCTCCCTTAATCTGGCTCCGTAATTTAAGAAGTCAGGTGCTTTTGCACCAAGCAGCCTGGAGTCGCAGGCCAGGGACGATACCCTCGCGACCTCAACGTCCAGCCTCGCTCCTCCCTGGCTGGCTGGTCCGCCGAGAGCGGCCGCCGCGCCCCAGCCTCCCTCACGGGTGCAACGGGGCGCGTGAGCTCCTGTGGGACACAGGTCAGGTCACGCCACGCATGTGCCAGGACTCGTCTCGGCCCCCGACCTGGCCGCGGGAAGCCCAGAAAGCTGGCTCGAGTCTTCTGGGGTGTCTGTGAGGCTGTCTCAGGAGACGGGAGCGTTCACGTCAGGGGACTGAGTAAAGCACTTGCCCTCCGGGGCGGCGGGCGTCCTGCACTCCTGGGAGGCCTCACAGAACAACAAGATGGAAGGGGGTGGTCAGGCTCCACGGGGAGCTGGGACGTCCTCTGCCCTGAACATCCGGCGGCTGGCGTCGCTGGAACTACCCCCGGACTTAGTGGCCGTAACGGCACAAGCCACTTTGCACAAAGTCCCCGCTGCCGTGTCCTCCATCCAGCCGTCTGCCTCGTTTGTCTGTTCTCTGGGGACACTGACTAGTACGAGGATTCTAGACTATTCTTTTCTGCGAAATGTCGCTTGGGGGCACTATCCCTCCCCTTGTGTCTGGGGCCTGGACTGGGTCAGCGTCGGGCAGCCGAGAAGCACCAAGTTTGGAGACGAGAAGGGCAGGGCCTGCCTACGCCACCGGGCCGCCCCACACTTCCCGCTACGCCCACCCGGCGACGACCTCACGGGTGCCAGTCACCTGCACCCACGTGCGTCCCCGAAGCAAACGGTCACAAGCCACAACCCGGAACCCCGGCCCGTCCTCATGTCCCTGTTGCAACACCCCTGGCTTCTCCCTGGCCAGGGAGGGCTCTGCATCCGCGGACACCAGCCCCTCTCTCTGGATTTGCCAGCCACGCAGTCTGGTCAGGGGGTGAGGTGACTTCTGGGTGTTAATGGCTTTTGTAACCGCGGAAGCTAATCTCATGACTGGAAATGCCTGATGTAGGCCGTGCTCCTTCACCTGGGTGGGCAGAGGGGACCCATCAGGCTGACAGTGACGCAGCGGAGAAGGGGTCCCAGCCCCGGGCGCCTGGGTAGGAAAAGGGGAACACACGCAGGCGGGCGGAGAAGTCCTGCCCACCAGCCGCGCAGGCCGAAGCTGACAACGATTCAAGGAGCACAGAGAAGGGGGTGCAGCCCCCTAGGGGCCTCGGGGCCGTTCCCACAGCCCAGGGGTGCTGCCCGGCAGGGACACAAGCCTGCGAACGTCCGCACACATCCCCACGGCCCAGCCTGCAGGCCCCAGGCCTTGGTCAGGAAGCGCAGCTCTTCCTGGGGACCACGGGGAGGAGAAAGCCAGCTTCCCTGGGGCTCCCGAGACCACACTCACGTGTCAATCATAAATTTGTGATGAGGAACTTAAACACAGACAGAAAGTCAGCGGGGCGGGGTGGGGGGGAGCACGCATCTGTGCGTTTCTCTGTGCTGTGTCTTGTCGACACCCGTGAACCCAGAAAACCATCCCATGCTTTCGGGTAATCGATCACCGCAGAGAAGAGAGGCTCAAAGTCTGGGGAAGAAACACATTCTGGCCCTTCCTAGTAATTGTGCCTCCGCGTCCTAATATCTCCATGGAAGGACGTCTGCGGTGCATAAGGCATAAACTTTACTCATCTTGGGGGGAAAACTGATCACGTGTCAGTAAGAGCCGAGACCCTGATGTACAAGTCGTGGGTTAGAGAGCCACCCTAAGTGACCAAATGCTCATTTAGCAAATCTGATTTTCTAATTTGTGTTTTCCTAAACTAAGAAACAAAACAGCAGCTAACAACGACCTTCGCCCTGGTGCAGGGGTGAGGTCCACGCTGGAGAGCAGGAGGGCCGGCGTGGGCGGCATGACTCCAGGTCCAAGGGACAAGCAAGCGCGGCTTCTTCTTGTCACAGCGGCTTGGTTGCGGGGGCGCGCAGAGGGAGCAGTGGGTCCGACTGAGCAGTCGAGCTACAGGGGAAGTGTCAAGCCAGAAGTACCTTGTGCCTTCCCCGCGCCCTGCTCCGGCCCTCCGTTCCCTTCCTGACTTTGGAAGCGGGGCAGGACACCGTCACGGGGACTCGGCCCCTGAGAGCGCCCCTGCACCCCGCCCGGAGGAGGAAGAGCTCCGTCCTGCGCAGAGCGTCCGTGGATGACAAAGGACAGCGCGGCGTCAAGGTCAGGGTTTCCGCACTTGGAGAGGAAAAGTCCCCCACGTAGCAGCGGGGGTGACCGGGGACCGGCAGCTGCTATGACATTCCTCTGCACACGCGCCCTCCTGAGTGCCCCCAGCCGCCCCCCACAGACCTCCTGCCCCACACGAGCCTCCGGAGGTCGTCACACACACGTGAAAATAACCAGCCTTTTCCGGAAAGAAACCGATGGAGCTGGACGACGCTGCCGTGTCTTACCTCCTGATGTCCAGGGTCAGTGGGAGCCTGCGGGGCAGAGCGGGGAAAGCGGTCTCTGCGTGGTCAGCGTCACCCGACCCGCGCTGGGCTGTGTGAAGCGTTGCGGGAGCGACACACGAGCTGGCATCTCAGGGTCACCCTTTGGGACCGAGGCCACTGTGTCGGGGGAACCACAGAAGGACGTCCTCCCCGGGGCAATGGGAAGGACAGGGGAGATCCCTGGTTCTTCCCGCCTGGGGCTGCTGGCGGGATGTGTCCAGGCGCCGGGCCAGGGGCAATGCGGTTCCTAACACCCCACCCCCGGCCCCGGGCTTCCCCTCCAGCCCCGCGCTGTGCTCACACGCAGCAGGACGGTGGGATCTCCTAGGACAGGCACGGACGCGCAGCTAACGGCTGACCCCTGAGCGGAAACCGTCCCTCCTGAAGCTGCTACAGACGGAGCAGAACCCCTCCCTCCCCTCCGTCCTGCTCTGTGTGTCGGCAGCTCACGATGGGAGGTGACACCGCTGCTCAGAGGTTTGGTGACGAAGCCATCCTGTTGGTTACGATGGCGGACGACGGCGCCCCAGGCACCTAACCCGAGTCCCACACCAGGCAGGTGGAGGCCGCGGTGCTGGCTTAGCTATCCAGTTGTCACCGAGCTGCTTGTCACCCCACACCCCCCTGCACCTCTTGTCACGCCCCCTCCCTCTCATTCTCGGGGCTCTGGAAGCTTCCCTGTACCACGCTCCCTCTCTTCCGGGCCCTCATCCCTCCCTTCAACTCAGGCCCATTGAGCTCTTGGTGTTGGCCTCACTCTAGGGAGGGAAGAGTGGGCCACAGACAAGCCGCCGACTCCCCTGGCTTGGTGGCCGAGGGTCCCCTGCCTGCTCGGTGACCACCCAGGCTTCATACCTTCGTTCACCATCGGTTTGCCCCAAGGAGCCTCCGTGGCTGCCTGCTAAGACAGGGGCCTCATCTCCAGCTCTGGAGATTTCCTCCTTCGTGCATTAATTCACCTTGGCCTCCACGGCTAGACCACGGCTCCAGGACGCGTGTAAGGAACCGGAAGCAGCACACGGAAGTGGCAGGGGCACAGCAAATACCAGGGGGTCACGGAAGCGTAGCCCACAGCGAGTCTGTTTTCCCGGGTTCGTAGTCTACTCGGAAACTCGTCCCTTAGAGGGCGCCTGGGGACTCAGTCGGCGAAGCGTCTGCCTTTAGCTTAAGTCGCGATCCCGGGGTCCCGGGGTCCCCATGTCGGGCTCCCTGCTCGGCGGGGAGCCTGCTTCTCCCTCTCCCTCCGCCCCTCCCCCACCGTGTGCTTCCACTCTGTCTCTCTCTGTCAAACAAATGGATAAAATCTTTTTTAAAATCATTTTTTAAAAAAAGAAACAGGTCCCTTACATAAGTCTCTTTCTATCAATCGAAGGAGTCCTTTCTAACAAGGGCAAGGTCTATGTGTGCGTTTCAGAGAGCTGAAGTTAATGTCCCAGCAAGCTTCTTGGCACCCTTCAGAGAGAATCTGGGGCCACTCAGACCATTTGCTCTTCCTCTGTTTTTGTTATTTTGTTAACATTACTTTTTTTTTTACTTTTAATTTTTTATTTTTTATAAACATATATTTTTATCCCCAGGGGTACAGGTCTGTGAATCACCAGGTTTACACACTTCACAGCACTCACCAAATCACATACCCTCCCCAATGTCCATAATCCCACCCCCTTCTCCCAAACCCCCTCCCCCCGGCAACCCTCAGTTTGTTTTGTGAGATTAAGAGTCACTTATGGTTTGTCTCCCTCCCAATCCCATCTTGTTTCATTGATTCTTTTTCTACCCACTTAAGCCTCCATGTTGCATCACCACTTCCTCATATCAGGGAGATCATATGATAGTTGTCTTTCTCTGCTTGACTTATTTCGCTAAGCATGATACGCTCTAGTTCCATCCATGTTGTCGCAAATGACAAGATTTCATTTCTTTTGATGGCTGCATAGTATTCCATTGTGTATATATACCACACCTTCTTGATCCATTCATCTGTTGATGGACATCTAGGTTCTCTCCATAGTTTGGCTATTGTGGACATTGCTTCTATAAACATTCGGGTGCACGTGCCCCTTTGGATCACTACGTTTGTATCTTTAGGGTAAATACCCAGTAGTGCAATTGCTGGGTCATAGGGCAGTTCTATTTTCAACTTTTTGAGGAACCTCCATGCTGTTTTCCAGAGTGGCTGCACCAGCTTGCATTCCCACCAACAGTGTAGGAGGGTGCCCCTTTCTTCGCATCCTCGCCAGCATCTGTCATTTCCTGACTTGTTGATTTTAGCCATTCTGACTGGTGTGAGGTGATATCTCATTGTGGTTTTGTTGTATTTCCCTGATGCCGAGTGATATGGAGCACTTTTTCATGTGTCTGTTGGCCATCTGGCATTACTTTTAACGTAACAAATACCAATATATCATCCCTAACTTCTGGATTTTTGCTATTTCATTCTATTTATGTATGTAATGAGTTTTATCAGTCATTTCAGGGGCTTTCATCACATGATGTCAAATACCTCCCGCTGTAGGACAAACTTAACTTAGTATGGTTTCCTTGTGTTAATTTCCAAGCTATCACTTAATAAACAAAAACTTCCCACATATTTAACAACGCAAGTAAACGCAGTAAGCTGAATCCATCAACACAGTGATTCTCCAGTTCTCCGCAACACGGCAGTCCTGTGTAAAGTGTTACTCAATTACCTTACGCCTTTCAATTTAAAATAACAAGTCTAAATTTAACGGAGCAATTACACATTTTAATTTGGAATCATGAGCCTAATCTCTGCGATAGTCTACGTGTCAAAATCGCTTCACTATTACAATGACTTACAATACAAAACGCAAACAGACTGTTCCCCGCAACAAGAAAGTGTTGACACTCGGGTCCGACTTATTTTATGTGCGTGAGTCTTCAGGAGAAATGTTCCCAAGCTTTAGAACACAGGGCTGTAAGTCGAGGAATCACCCCAGCCCTGTGAGTGAGCCCCTGCCCAGCTGAGGCAGGGGGCTGAGCCCCAGAAGCTGATGCCCTTTTTATTTTAAATGATGCCCCGCCAAAAGGAATGTTCAGATGATCCCCTCAAATTAGGTGATTTTCCAGCCCTTTTCCTCTTGATATTGTTATTTCTACTCTAATTCTTGTAAAACCCTGTTCCATACTAGTGTCTGTTTAGGATGTCTGACACCCTGGGACCATGCCCCCGCCCCGCTGCTCGCCGCTGGTCAATGCACTAGTGTCCTCGAGACCACTAACCCATTTTAGCCTGATTTTGCAGACTCTGGCCAGAAGTTCTTCTCTTAAGTGTCCTCAATGATGGAAACACAATGTTTATTGCTTTATAAGATTTATTTATTTATTTGAGAGAGAGAGAGAGAGAGAGAGAGAGCAAACACACACACAAGCAGGGGGAGGGCAGAGGGAGAGACAGACTCACGCCTGAGCAGGGATGCCGATGCGGGGCTCCATCCCAGGACCCTGAGATTGCGTTCGGAGGTGAAAGCAGACGCTTCGCCGACTGAGCCGCCCAGACGCCCCAGAAACACGAGGTTTTCCTGAGTGTTTCTCTCCTCAGCCTGTGCAGTGGATTGGACCCTCACCTGCTTCGTCCCAGTAACACCTCGGATGAAAAGGAAAGCCGACCTCAGTGCATCCTCCTCTTCATTCCCAAATGATTTTTTTCACTTGGAGATAATTAATTTTAAAAAAAGGAAAAAAAAAAAAAGATGCTTTGTCCACCTACTGAAGAATTGGCAGCAGCCTAACGCTGAATAATTACCGCAGTGACCTCCACAGGCCCCCTAAGTCCTGAGAGACACTCAAGTCCCCTGGAGCGACCTTTCCAGTGGTGGGAAGAAGTGCCCACTTCTCCAGAAGCCCGCCTTGGTTCTGACACCGCGGCGTGCTGATGTTTTGAACCCCTTCCTGCTGTGACCTTGCCTCCTCCTCCTCGGTCTGGAAGGGGCAGCTCTTGCTCTGAGCAGGAAGTAAAAATAACCCACGTTGCCTCTGGGGTCACAGGTCCCACCTGGGGGTTTCATCCTGCTTGTGCCTCGAGGAGGGACCCGTCTTTTCGGGCCTCAACCGCCCCATCGGTAAGGACGCCGGGCGGGACCACGGTGCTTGTAAGGTTCCTTCCTTCTTCAAAGGTCACGAGGGAGCGAGCTGGCCAGGAAAGCAGCCAGGACTGAGACCAATTATTTTTATCACGGCCATTGTAAGTGGGAAGCCGAGGAGGCTGGAATTTCTTTTCCAAATCACCGGCTTCACTGTAGCGCCATTTCATAAGCAGACCTGAACCTCCTGAGATAAGAAAAAACGTGAACTTTCAGATGACCGAATGGAATATTGCAAGGCAAATACGCTGTGAAATTACGCTGAGATCCTTATCCTGATGGAAATGTGGTCAAGTTCTCCTTATCCCGGGAAAACCATTTCAGGTCAGACAATAACATAAAGATGAGTTTTCAGAGGCTGCCCTAGTACATTTCCCACACTTGCTTATACATCCAAAGGTTTAAGAGGTTTCCAAGTAAATCTGCGTGCCGGCCGGCGCCGCAACACTCACCCCAGCAGGACCGGCTTCTCACACGCAGGGGAGAACGCACACGGGTGTCCACACCCCAGGCCCTGCCCGGAGCACGTTACACACATCATCCTGTATCCCCTCCATCATCATCCTTCATGGAAGATGAGGAAACTGAGTCCAGAGCTCGAGCCTCTGCCTCAAAAACCAGCTGGTGATGGACAGATGCCGGCCATCAAGTCTGCCTTTCTGAGCGGCACACTCCGTGTCTCCCGCCAAGGGCAGGTCTGGGAGCCCCACGTGGAGCGTTCTTCAGAATGACCCCTTCAAATCAGATTGTCTGGGGCCTCTGGCTGGTGCAGTCCGTGAAGCGCCCAACCCTGGATATAGGCTCAGGCCATGATCTCAGGGTCCCGGGATCGAGCCCCATGGTCTGGCTTCACACTCAGCAGCAAGCCTGCTTGACATTCTCTCTCCCTCTCTCTCTCCCCCTCTCCCGCATGGTCTCGCTCTCTCTCTACCTCTAAAATAAATAAATTATTTTTTTTAAAGATTTTATTTATTTATTTGACAGAGATCACAAGTAGGCAGAGAGGCAGGCAGAGAGAGAGGAGGAAGCAGGCTCCCCGCCGAGCAGAGAGCCCGATGCGGGACTCGATCCCAGGACCCTGAGATCATGACCTGAGCCGAAGGCAGCGGCTTAACCCACTGAGCCACCCAGGTGCCCCAATAAATTATTTTTTTTAAATCAGATTTTTCTCCCTTTTCAGAAAATGAAATGACTTCTTGAAGACAGGTGTTATTTATAATACCACGAGAATAGTCCAGATCAAGAAAGTAGTCTACATTTCTATTATAAAGATTCTATTTCACCCCGGGCTTATTTAGAGAAAAAAAGATGTTTCAGGTTTTTGATGGGCTATCTAGGGCAAAAAGGAAAAAGAAGCAGAAAGAAAGGGGGCATGTGGAAGAGAGTTCACAGAATGAACAAGTAAGGAAAGAGGCTCTAATGTGTGAGCCAGCAGTAACTACCTAAGAGAAGAACAGATGTCAATAGAACAAAATGCTTGCAGGCATTCGTGTTAGGAGATCCTGCCAGCAGAGAAAATGTTGCCACATTTCCAGACTCGAAACTTGGTCAAAAATCCTCTCTCTTACGGCTGAAGGGAGGAAGCTAGGTCCACGTGTGGACCCCACGTCCACTCCCCCCAACCCCCGACCCTCTGAGATGCTCTGCAGAAGCAGGTAGGTGGGTGGTGGGTGGGCACACGGCCTTCCGCTCAAACCTCTTGCAGCTGTCATGGAAGTAAGTGGTTTCTATTTTGATTTATAATACAGGACTCTGGCCTCCTGTTATTAAAAAAATAATAATAACAGCTAAACAGCTTGAAAATATGTTTTTGAAACTGTGATTTAAAGTGATTGGACATCCTAGTACTTTTCATCTAGAAATTCTGAATATTTTCTGCTTTCCCAAGGAAGGACGATGCATTTTGGGGGGAGGGAGGAGTGGCGTTTGCATGGCCTCCAATCTGACAGCCTCGTTCCTTCAAAAGTTACGGCAGCATCTTGTACTCCCCGAGGGCCTGGGGAAATGTGGAAGGGTTGGCTAACAAGTGAGTCCCTAACTGTTCCGATGAGCCATGCTCCCGGATGCTCCTGCCCTCGCCTGCCATGTTTGTTCCCCGCAGCGCCTCCCTCTTCAAAGCCAGCCGCGCCCCACTCCTCGGAGCACACAGGAGCCCGTGAGAGCCGGACCGCCCCGCTGGTGTAGCCCGCACTGGACCCGAAGCCCGCGGAGGACAGGCTCATGGTGGCTGCACTGTGCCACTACCCTTATAAACACACAGCAAGAGTTTCCGCAACGTGGTTTTTCCCATCATATTTTAACCCTTTTTCTCTTCCGGATAGAAACCCTATTTCCCAGAAGGAACCCGACGAGGCAGGCTTTGACAACCACTCAGGACATTCGTTCCAGCTTCCCTGAAGCTGTCAGTATCCAAAACAGTACCGCGTGTTGTGGAGAACAAATAACCCTAGTAGGAGTGTCCCGGGGGTGCTGAAGAAGGAGAAAGAGCATGTTTTTCGGGGAAACGTTATCTTGTTTGACGACAAATTCATCCAGTAGAAGGATGCAACTGCACCGGGGAGTAAGAGCCACAGATCCATCAAGGTGACGTCTTCCAAAGATAGATGACGCGCACATGAGCTTCTCCCTGGAATCGGAGAACCCAGACGCCCCCAAGAAGAGAGAGGTCGGTGCGGAAGAGCGGAGGAAGAGAGGCAGAGCACAGAGCAGAAGCGGCTCCCGGGGCTCTGAAGCCGCGGGTCCCACAGTACACATAGCTGGGGGAGCTCAGGGTGCCACCCAAAATATTTTAAGGACACGTGAACTGGATCCAGGCCCGTTCTGTACAACTTCTGCACAACCACCACAAGGATGCACGCAAGACGACGTGCTCAGGGGTGGGCATGACAGCCGGGCTACAGCGTGGAACGGTCAGCGGTTCTCAAAACCAGCTGTGTGTCCCCATCTCCTAGGAAGCCTGAGCGCTCAGGCGGCCTCACAGCCGGCCACCTACGCAGAGCTCCAGGGCCCGCCCACCTGCCACCGCCCGTGGGAAGCTCTGCACACAGTCCTGGTCACGGCTTGGCTCAAGGCCCTGAGCTCCGAAGGCTCCTGGAGGCGGAGGCCCGCGTGGACTCTGTGGCAGCCCCACAGCCACATAAGGATCGGGAACCCCAGGAGGCATAAAGGACCCTACAGCGAGCCCTGGGGAAGCAGGAGCCGCTGGCAGGCAGGTGCCCCGGACGGCCCCCTGGGGAGGACTTGCCCGGGACCCCCTGCCCTCCGCAGGCTGCCTCAGGACTGAGTCGAGGCCCCAGCCTGAGATCCTGAGCCCAGTCGGCCTGGTACCAACTCGGAGTCTTGTGAGCGGCGACCCACGTGCATGAAAACCAGCAGCAGTCGTCAGCCTGCCCTTGTCACGTTCTGTGAGGCTTGTTTTTTTAAAAAGGAAGTGGCGATGAGCAGGCAGACTTTAGGTAAGAAGGAGTATCTCCTGGTGATCAGCAAAGAGAAGCAGTGGAGAAGCCTGAAGCGCGCCCGGGTCCGCGGCTCCGGGCCGGCTTGCGCGTGTCGTGGGCGCCCTCCGGCGGGCGCAGCGGGCACTGCGGGAGGCGCCGAGCCGGCCTGCGGGGGCACCGCCGTCCCCAGCCTGGCGCGGAGCGGGAAGCGAGCCTAGGGCTGGCTCACGGGGCAGCGGCTGAGCGCCGCACAACAAAGAACCATCTGCTGAGTTGTTCTCAATTAGGCAATTTTGCAAGAAGATTGAGCAAATTATCAAATTGACACTGCAATCAGCAAAGATAACTGAATTCTGTCTTTTCTTCCTACGTCCATTGTTTTAATTTATGAGGGAAAGGAAAGGCGGGCGCAGACAGCGTTCCGTTTATCGACTCTGCCGATTTGTCTGGTCGCTAAGAAGCTGCGGAACGTTGCAAGTCAAGGTTCAGTGCGGCTCAGAATCACAGCATCGGAAGGGACGGCCCGAATCTCAAAGTGCCCCAGGGGACAGCGGGACGGTCCCCACATGCAGGGGTCCCGTGCAGGCTGTGGTCCAGCTCCTGTCCTCCTACTGGTGGGGGGCGTGGGGGGGACCCAGACCCCCGGCAGCTGAGCTCCCCACTAGACTGTTAACATCCTCTCTGCACATTTTAGAGACCACGGCCCGAGGATGTGACCTTGGCCATGAAATCTCACTGGTTCCTTTCGCACTGATTCTCTGCCGTGCAGAAGAAGCGAGTCGTACTCAGTGAACCCTCCAGCATGTGGGACGCTCCAGGACCCCAAACACCCGGTTTCAAGATCCACCCCTGCCCCCGGAGTATCCCCACGCAGGTGCGGAACACACCAGACCAGAACCTCGGTGTGGCTTAAGACAATGACTGCGTGCGTCCACGAGACCGTTGGTGCACGGAGCATCTCGTGCAAATTCCCACACATCACCGTCCCCCAGCAGAAGGCACGTGCTACCTGCTCCCTGCGGCAGGGATGACACAGAGGCGGGGTGGGGCGTGCCTCCCTCCCAGGCTGAGGAGAGGCGCAAAAGAGGGCAGGCTCTTATTCCCACTCCGGGGTCGCCGGCATTTCCCATCAGCCCCTTTGGGTGTTTTCAGCACACAAGGAACCGCACGCGGACCCTGGATCTGTCCAACGGAAAGGCGACTGGCGTGACTTCCATGGTCCTGCACGCTTTCCTGCAGAAGGACAGTGGGCGAGAGCAGCTCGGGTGTGCTGGCAAACCAGGAAGCACCGGGGAATGGCTTCCCACACAGTGTCCCCGGTGGGCAGCCAGATTACTCGTTGGCGAGGAGCCCGTCAGGCTGGTCCGACTTTCTCGGTTGTTCTTGAAGCTGCATGGGCAGGTGACGGGTGGTTGCGCACACGGTTCCTCTGGGAAGCGGAGCCGAATCCCAAAGCGTCCCTCACACAGGGTCCTGACCCTCCTGTCTCTCTGGGCTTCCAGCCTTGATGAAGAGTACGGTTGTTGGAGGACGGTCTTCAGTTTCCCTTGTGTGATTCTGTTCCTGCAGTCATCTCCACGGCCCGGGTTTAAAGGTGTTTCTAATTGCACAGGTGCGGGAAGCAAACGTGGCTGGGCGCTGTTTTGTCCCAACTGTCACAGCACAGCCACGTGCCATAAGCAGCTGCTGGGTCTTATAACCCCACCTGCTCCCGGGTGTGTATGTGTGTACGAAGCCCCCGGAGCAGGGGAGGAGTCCCTCCAACGTTGGGGAAGAGACCGCTTCTGGAGGCAGATCGCACTTTTTGCAGTGAAGGCACGGGGGAAGCCAGAGATTAATAGAGAAGCCAAGAATATATGACCATGCGTGAGTCTTGAGTACGGAGAGTGCTAAAACACTATTTCCAAGGCTAGACGTAGGACTCCAGGGCAAAAATAAAATAAACAGTGTCCAAAAATATGTTTAACTCAGTAATAAATGCAGAAACAATGTGATATAAAGACAAGCTGAACAGAAATGGGGAGGAGCAAAATGTGCCGTCTGAAGGCTGAACACACACGCGCCAACGGCGACAGGCCACTCAGTGTCCTGGAGGCAAATAAAAAAAATAATGCCCGTGCTTTAGCTTTCCTCAGGAAGGCAGTCGACGGTCTCCCCACCAGAGGAAATCCCCCCGTGCTGCTACGAACACATGTGAATGGAAATTCGTTTCCTGAGTCAACTTCTATTTCTGCAGATCGGTAGAACACCGCTCGGTGGGCAGGAACTGTCCACCCCCAGGGCCCCGCAGACCACCGGCTCTGCACAGAAGGGACCCCCCCCCGCCGCCCCGTCTTGCACCTGTGCCCCAGGCCTGTGCATGTGTCCTGGCAAGGGCAGCCAGCAGTCATGGACAGAGTCCTGCAGGACGGGTTCTGGAACCCAGCATCAAGCGGGAGAGTGTGGCCCCCCAGACTCTGTGACCAGAATGGCCGCCTCAACTTTGGATTTGCACAGTGGAGTGACTAATCAATCCCCTGTGATGCAATCCTCGGAGGAAATCACCCAGGCTGTGGGGACAAGACGGAAGGAGACAGTGGCTTGGGGAGGGCTGCATCGGGTCCTGGCAGCCAAGAGAGAGGGATACCCACGTCCCGAGGGCGGGGATGCAGTGGCGAAGCGGCAGGTGGTTGGGGTCCACAGATCCAAGGGGCACACAGGAGCCGGGGATGCCAGGCCATCTGAGGGCTCAGCCCGTCAGAACTGAGCACTCCCACGAGCCCTTGGACCTACCCGCATAGTTCCCCAAGGAGGCAGGACAAAAGGGTTACCCCATCACCAGTGGGACAGTTACCTTAGATTTGAGCTGGCCATGCTCGAATGCACACCCGGAAACATCAAGTCAAGGGAAAACATTCCACATCTCTGGGCCATCTGCAATTCCTGATCTGCGCCGGCCCAGATGTTGGAGAACGCGGGTTGCTGAGCGCAAGGCCCTTCCTCAGAGGCTCGCCAGACATTTAAAGGGTGAGAAGGGTTATCCTGAGAAGCAACCTAGCGCCTAACGCTGCAAAAGCTACTTTCTCAAACAACTATCTGGGCACCGGTTGTGCAATCACTCTTCGGTTCTGATTAGAAAAATCAAGCGTGCTCTTTGTCAAAAGGAGAGAGAGACTGGGGTGGGGGCAGGGAGAGAGGGAGAGAGGGCCGGAAGGTTTTTCTTCTGCCTCCCCTGATTTCACAAGCCCAACTAGAGAAATCATTAACAGTGAGGTCTGGTCACCTCTTTAATTCATTTTCACAGAAAGAAATGATGCCCAGATTAGTAATGTTCACCACACCTGAGTTAACACTGAGATTTCCATCAAAGGGAAATGATTTTGCAAGATCAGAATTGTTCCTGCTACGCCTGAAGCCCCAGATCGAGGCATGACAGTGAATCAAAGTGTGGACATAAAATGCACCAGCGGCACCACACTGCAGCTCTCCCATGCGGGGGCTCGGGGAGGGCGTGCACGGACCTGTCGCGGGTCTGACCCCCACAGCTCCTTCAGGCTGGCCGCCCTGGGCTGTTTCCTGCAGGGGCAGGCGCTGTGCCGAAGGAGGGAGAGCAAGCTCACCGCACCGCCACACCCCCACACGCCCTCCCCAGGCCACGCCAGTGTCCCCACCCCTCCGAAGAGAGTTTATTCAGTTCAGGAGCCCCGAGCACTTGCCACGCACAGTGTCTTTAAAATGGGTTGGCGTAAAGCAGAGACACTGGGGAGAGAGACCGGTCACCAGCCGCTGCCTGCTTTGCCGAAGTCCCTCAACAGCGTTGCCCACCGGGTCAGTCACACGCGGGACATACGCAGCGGCTGCGGCTGGCCCTTTAGGTGTCTGACGGTATCTTCCAGCGTAAACCCCCAGCTGGGCTGGGTGCTCCAGGACCCTGCCCTCTTCTTCAGTCCTGAGGGCTCTCGGACAGAAAAGTGTCCTCGTGCATTTGGCATCCTTGAAATACAAACTGGGGCGGGGGGGGGGGGGAGCCTGTGGGATGAACACGAGAAAGAAGGGAGTGTGTTGGGGCTCGTCAGTATTTCGCATGCAAGCCATCTTTTCTCTGTCCACATACACAAAATCTCTTAGCAGAGATGCACATTTTTAAAATAAGTTATAGGGAGGATGGGTAAGGGACAAGCTTCTCAAAATTGGTGTGCTGCTACAAAGAATCTTGAAAGATGGGCTCAAATGCCTTCCTGTTGAGCGTAAGCGGGGGGAGCTCACATAGCCCAGGCAGAGCGCCCGCGTCCCGCCTCCGTCCTCATCGGGAACCCGGGCCCCACGCACCGCACCGTGCCTGCCTGATTTATACCCAAATAAATGCCCCTGGGAGGGAGGAGACACTTACAGCCGGACAGAGAACAGCGAACTGCTTACACCTTTGTGAAGCAATGAGAAACTGTATTATTATGCCCAAAAGACTCTAGAAAGGAGAGTTCAATTTTTATAGGAAGTAAGGCAGGGAAAAGGTTTATGCCCATGGGACATAAAACTCGGTCGGAATCTCGACCAGTGGTCACAAAAGCCATGATGCCCCGTCGTGGGGGGAGGGAGGCTGACACGTCATGGTCTCTGCCTGTGTTACGCCCCTACCCCTTTCCGGGCTGTATTTTTCCTACTTGCATTCACGAGTTTGAAATAAATGGGGGCTGCCGTTGACATAGAAAGGAGAAGGGAAGTCTGGGATTGTGGACCGGATCATCCTCTGCACAACCGTTCGCCACGCGTACCAGATGCTGACGGATCCTTCCGGACGCTGGTGTGGGTGCAGAACACCACCGTAAGTTTTTTGGTTTTTGTTTGTTTGTTTTGTTTTGTTTGTTTTTAAGGAAAGAAGTATGGGAGGAGGGAGGGACTTTCTGGGTGTGGAAATATAGAGCTCATATGGGAAGAGGATGTGATCTAGATCTTCCTCAAAGCGATGCTAGTTCACGTGTCGTGCCTGTGTGGGTCCGTCATCCCAGACTGTCCCCTCGAGGCCCTAACCAGAAAGAGCCGGAAAAGGCACCCCCTTGGGTCCTCTGTCTGCCTTCCTCTCACTCTCGAACATCCGGAAACACTCCCGTTCAACTGAAGGAAGGAACGTTCTTTTGTACATTGTGGTGTTCCTGCCTCACCTATGGGATGTTTGTGTTCCCTGCCGTGTGTTCCTGTATGTTTACGCCGACCCCGAAACCGGGTGGCGGCCCGGGCCCCTTCTACATGGGGCGTGGTCAGAGCACCTGAAAGGCAAATCCTTACAGCCCCGTTGGCCACAGCTCCGAATCCCGCAGGCTGCCTCCCTCAGCCCCTCAACTGGAGACGCCCCAGGAATGGACTTCCCCACCTCCATCCCAGCCCCAACTTTGTCTCCGTCGTGGGCTCTGACTTCCCCAGAGGCCTCCAGTGATGGGGAGAAGCAGACCAAGAGCAGAAACTTTCTACGCCGCTCTGCAGAGGAAGTGG
Source organism: Mustela putorius furo (assembly GCF_011764305.1). Lineage (NCBI taxonomy): Eukaryota > Metazoa > Chordata > Mammalia > Carnivora > Mustelidae > Mustela > Mustela putorius. The sequence goes on along the minus strand of NW_025422169.1, from coordinate 6,341,947 downwards.
ACACGGAGCCCCACGCGGGCTCGGACTCGTGACCATGCCATCAAGACCTGAGCTGAGACCAAGAGGCAGACGCTCAAGCGACTGAGCCACCCGGGCTCCCCTGTACACGTTTGTGTTACAATTACATTTCTGGACCCAAAGGGAAAGGAGCAGAGATGCGGGGATGTGGTAAGAGGAGACCGGTGGAGCCCAGCGGCTTTCGAGGTGGACCTGCCACAGCGGCTCCACGTCCACCGAAGAAAGAGCGGGAGGAACACCCCCGAGTGTGTCCAGCTCTCACCGGCCAGTGATCCTGCGCACAGCACTGGGAGCGAGGCCGCCTGATGCCTTTCCCACGGCAGGTGTCCCTTCGGCTTCCTTGGGAACTTGGACGAGCTTCTCCTATGTGCCGGCGTCAGGAGAGCAGAGCCCCGAAGGGGAACTGAGCTTAAAACCGAAGAACGTTCCTTCCTTCAAGGTCCTCCTGGGCCTCACACCTTCACAAATCAACAGAGTCAGGATCAGGTAGAGCCTGAGACAGGTGTCAGCGCAACTTCAAGAGGTGCCCTTCCACAGCATCGACACCCATGGCCGGTCAGCTCTGACACCCTTGCCCTACAACACCCAGGGCCCCTCCTTGCCCGCCCTCCCTCCCCAGTCAACACACACTCTGCCACCAGCATTGTGGCAATTCCACCCCTAGAGGTCCACGAACTGGCCAGCAAAGCCAGGTGCGTCGGATCCCCACCCCCACTCTCTCCCCGGGCACAGACGACTCTACTTGGATACATCATTTCCCCAATCCCATGCTCGCCTCTGATGTTCTCTCGTCAAGCAAAAAGGCGGAGCCTCAATGATTAACATTCCAAGCAGGCATCTAAGAACCTGGTACCTTAGAATCAGGAACTTGAACTCCGGCCCACCGCTGTGGTACTGGTGGAACAAATCTTGGGGATTTACTGTTAATGAAAAATTACTCTCCAAAAATAGCAACAGTCTGAAGGATTCGAGGCGGTGTTGACTCAGCTGCCGTCGCTGCTCCCGAGGCCGTGGGTCAACAACCCTGCAGCCGTGCGGAAGGAAGCATCCGCAAAGAAAATGTCAAATAAATATTCAAGGTATTTGTACGTTTCTCCCAGAAATCCTAAATGCTTTGTCTGATTCAGTGAGCAGTTCATTAGCATGGATTATGCTGAGAACTCTATAACCTGTTTTGCCACTCTCCTGCGTATCTAAATCCATCCTTTGTGTTCAGCGTTTCATAGTTGGGTCACGTTGTCTCCATCGTGTTGGGTGTCTTCCTCCCTATGGAAGCATAAAACCGCATATTAGCACGGATTGGATCGGCATCCCTGAGACGGAGCCATTAACGGTCCTCGAATACCGATCTTCAGTCGCGGGATTTAGGTCCTTGGATTCTTTTCACCTCAATTCAGTACAATAGTCAACATTACTCTGAGCAAAGCTCACTGACTGTTGTGACGGGGAGACATAAGGGAACGAAAGGCCGTTCCTGTCTTCAGACAGATTCCAGTCCATAGGTTATGACCACATCGAAGGGCCAGCTCGGGACACAGCTTTTCAGAGAGGCTGGGATCTATCTTCTGCCACTCACTGAACCAGGAGACATGGTGTTGGAAAGACACGGAGTCTGGAGAAGCATGACTATTCTGACCTGAAGGCAGGGTGAGCTTTAGTGAGTGAGAAAGGAAAGAGCAAAAGTAGCAAGATAAGGCTGGGAAGGTGCAGGGTCACGTGAGCCGGGGTTGGACTATCCTCACAAGCGCCTCGGACATCCCACAGGCAGATCCCAGTCCTTGAGCTCCAAGTGGAGTTACCCAAAGGGGTTTACAAACTCAATCAAGGACTGGTGTGGATAACCCCTAAGGGTCTTCCAACCCAAGACCCTTGGCTCTACGTTCAGAGCCACGGATTTAGATCGGAAGCTACGAAGGAATGAGGGTCATGAGACTGGGATGGGAAGCACGCAGGTGACCCTCGAGGGGCAAGTGGCTTAGTGAGAACCCAGCTACACGGGCTGCGGTACCGATACGGTGGGCACGGTATTCCGGGGACACTTTCACGTGAGGACGTATAGAAATGAGCAGTGATGGCTGGGAAAGGGGAGATTTTATAGGCAATGGTTCCCTAGCTTCGTGAGCTTTAGCAGGCACGATTGTTTTAAAAACAGTAAATCCCAAAGCCTCACTGAAGGCCATCAGACTCTCCATGGAGGAAATATGGGGAGAGGGACAGGAAAGCAGCTCCATCTGCAGATCTGCCTGAGCGAGGTGACCAGCCAGAAGGGTCCAGCGGAACGCCACGGCGCTGCGGATGGACACGTCATTGTTGCGGCACCTCGGAACCCTCCCCAAACCTCAGCCGCCTACAGGACTGGACTCTCCGGCTTGTTTCCTTGGTCCATTTTTCTATCATTATGCCAACACACACTGCATTATCAATTACATCAATTCCACAAGCCCTCCAAATGTACTATTTTTTTTTTCAAAGTTATCTCATTCTTCTGGATCCTTTGAATTTCCAGATTGATTTCAGAATTAGCTTGTCAGTTTCTACCAAAAAAAAAACAAAAAGGCAAGTGGGATTAGGACCGGGATTGCACTGAAGCTGTCAGTAAGGACAGAATTAACCCAACACGACGTCTTCTGAGCCATGAGCACCATCAGTCATTCTATTCACTTGGTACTTTTCAAATGTTTCTCAGTAAAATGTCTTACTTTCTAGTGACAGACCTTGCACATCTTTTGTCAGATTTATCCTTCAGTATGTCCTCTCTCGATGCTGGTATAAAGGCTCTTGCTTTTTAGATGACAACCGGCTGCTCCCCCATAGAAACACAATTAATTTTTGTGTATTGATCCTATATCCTGCAACAGTACCAAGCTCACTTCTGTGCATTTTTGTTACTGTGAGTTTAATAGCTTTTTGTAGATTCCAGTGGATTTTCTATGCAGATGACCATTTCAGCTGCATTTAAAGACAGTCTTAAATCTCCTTTTCCAATCAGAATGGATTTTATACATTTTATCTTGCCCTACTGCACTAGCTAGACTCCAAGGCAGTGTTGAAAAGTGAGAAAGAAGACATCGGGGCTCCTTTCCGATCACAGGCCGGGGAAGGCAATCTCGTCCGCTATGTATGGTTTTCAGTGTCTGGTCTTTGTCGCGGCCCCAGATTAGATGAAGAAGTTGACACCATCCACCTTGCTGAGAGTTTCTAGGAGGAATGAATGTTGAATTGTGTTAAATGCTTTTTCTGTGTCTATTAAAATAATCAAATGAGAACATGGAGGATTATTTTTTCCTTTTTAGTTTGTTAATGTGGGAAGTACATTTATCGATTATCACATATTCTATTGATCCTGAATTTCTGGAAAAACCCCCCTTGGTCACGCTGTTGCTTTATAGATCGCTGGACTTCATGTGTTAACCTTTTGTTTATAATTTTTATATCTGTGTTTAAAAAGGGATATTGGTTCACGGTTTTGACTTCAGGATAATGTCATCCTTATTAGGGAGTTAGTAATTATCCTTTTGGAACCATTTTGTGAGAGATTATGTGTAGAATTGGTATTATTTCATTCTTAAGTGCCCGGTAAAATTTACCAGGAAAGCTATCTTGGTCTGAAGCTGTGGGGGAAGGGTCGAGGAAGGGGCTTTGTTGTTGTTGTTGTTGTTGTTGTTTAAAGATTTTACTCATTTATTTGACACAAAGAGAGCGCAAGCAGGGGAAGAAGCAGAGGGAGAAGCAGGTCCCCGCTGAGCAGGGAACCCGACGCAGGACTTGATCCCAGAACTCTGGGATCATGACTTGAGCTGAAGCAAATGCTTCACTAACTGAGCCACCCAGGAGCCCCCAGAGGGGAGGTTTTAACTACATATTGAAGTCTTCAATGAATAGAGGGCTATTTACATAAGTACATAAATATTGATGCTTTGTGTTTTCATTTTTGTTACATTCAAAGTACTTTTTCATTTCCCTTTTGGCTTCTTCTTTGGCCCATGGGTTGTTTAGATGTGAGTTCTTGTTGCCACGTGTCTGAGTCTCTTCTACATTTCTTAATGTTACTAATTTCTAATTTAATTTCATTGTGGAGGGACAGCATAACTCGTATGATGGGATTCTTTCACATTTATGAAATTTAGTGTATGTTCCGCAGTGTGGACTGTTCTGTCACGTTCCTGTGGCGCTTGGAAAGAAGACCTGGGGGCGCCTGGGTGGCTCAGTGGGTTGAGCCTCTGCCTTCGGCTCAGGTCATGATCTCAGGGTCCTGGGATCGAGCCCTGCATCGGGCTCTCTGCTCGGCGGGGAGCCTGCGTCCCCCTCTGCCTCTGCTTCCTCCCTGCTTGTGCTCTGTCTCTGGTTTTTTCTCTCCATCAGATAAATAAAATCTTAAGAAAGAGAGAGAGAGAGAAAGTCAGGAAGGAAGGAGAGATCGTACGTCTGTTGTGGTGCGTGACGGATTCCAGGAATGTGTCTCCAGCTGGCGATAATACGACGTCTCTGTATTCTCACTAATCCTTTATCAGCTTGTCCTACCCTGGGAGAGAATGCTGGATTCAGACGATCTGCCGGCCTGTGTCCGTGCTGTCCTGTCCCTCCCACTGCCGGCTGCGTATTTTGAAGCCCCGGCATTCGTTGTATAAACATTCAGGATTGGCGAGTCTTTCGAAGAATGGATCCCTTTGAATTATGAGAGGTCTCTCTGTCCCTGGTAATATGCTTCGTTCTAAACTCCGCGTTGCCTGGTGTACGACAGCGGCAGCTTCCTTTCGGCTGGGGTCAAGGTGCGTGCGGGGACGGGTTAGCGCAGCCGACCCGCGAGGCCGCAGCCCTGCCCAGCGCTCCTGCTTCCTCCTGACCCTGCTCCTCTGCCCGCACGTGCGCTCAGTGGGGTCCGCAAACAGCCTCCATCCCCCGGCGCGGCAGCCGCCTTGTCGGGCTTGTGGCGGGTGTTTCCAGCGGCATCAGGCACGGCCACAGCTCTGCTTGCGGAGGAACGGTGAGCAGAAGTGCCGTCGGGAGCTGTCGGCCGGAGGCGCCGTGAGTGGAAAGGACTGTGTGTGAGTCAAGGCAAGGGGCCAAGCAGCCGCGTTCAAAGAAGCCCCTTCGGCAGAGCAGCCTGGAAACCCCACTTCCTTCCGCAGACTGTCTGCGCTTCCTCGAGAAAGAGAAGGCCCCTCGCTGTCGTGCGGACGCCACAGCGCGAGAGAGGCAACATCTGGAGCCTTAGCCAAAAGCAACGCAGGCCGAGGCTGGCGGACGGTGTCCAGCGGAGACCGGCCCCGACACCCGGCGAGTGGCCCCGCGTGCCCCCACCGACAACATATGTTTACACACTAATGAACACTGGGCTCATTTAGAATAAATTTGCATCGATCAAAGTCAAGCAGCGAGCAACTGTTCTGTTGTGTGTCAACGGCCCGCGACGCCGGGAGAGCTTGAACCACACACGGGCAGCGTGGAGGGCTGGGCGGGAAGTCACGTGGCCCCGAGGCCTGGAGCAGTCCTGCCACGAAGCGGAGAGCCCTTCCTGGGATGCTCCAGCGGGAGGGAACCGGGTGGGAGAAGACGGAGTCCGGGGACATCAGATGCGGCTTTGCCGAGGCTTCTGGGGGAGGGTCCCTTCGCCTCCGTGAGTCTCGGTTGCCTCTTCTGTACATGGAAGGTTCCCTGAGAGAAGCTTTAAAGCCACTGGCAGCTGCAAAGCTCTAAGGCTTGTGGACGCAGCTTCACTGACAATTAAGCGTCTCGGCTTTGCCCTGGTTTCCCCCTTCCTGGTGTTTTCTAGGCTCTGCTGGTGGCATCTCCCCGCGGCCGTTACCAGGGGCTGCTGTGCAGTAGGGGTCTCCCTGCCTGGCACTGTCGGAGGTCTCAGTGTCCCCTCCTGGCAGCTGTCACGCACCGTCCCCACCGCGTCCCCCGGAGATAATAGAAGCAGGGACAGGACAAACGGAGAGAGCAGCGCGTGCACTCAGGGACCGTGGATGGGCTTTTAGGAAGAGCTGGCCGTGATCTCTGGGGACACAGCACGAGCTCTTGTGACCTGGACTGGGTGTCACCCCTTGTCACCCCCGGAATTGGGTCCCCAAACTTCACATGTGGAAGTCGTAACCCCAGGACCGCAGCATGAGGCTGTATTTGGAGACGGAGTTTGTCAAGAGGGGACTAAGGTGAAGTGAGGTCACTAAGAGGACGGGGGTCCTCAGAGGAAAAGGGGAGCAGGACACAGGCACGCACAGAGGGACAATCGTGTGAGGACCCGCGGAGGGGATGGTGTCTGCACCCCAGGACATAGGCCCTGGGAGACACCGGCCCTGCCCACAGTTTCATCTCGGGCTCCCTGCCCCCAGGACATGGGACAGTAAATGTCTGACGCTCAGGGCACCACGCCGTGTGCCCATGAGGGCCCGAGCCCACCGACACAGCCCCTCTGGTGCTCAGAAACGCACCTGCAGCCGCTCGTCTCCTGGTGACCCCTCGGCCCGCCCTGACGGCCGCACGGAAGGATCCACGCATCTCGGAGCACACGGTCCACACACAGGAGGGAGCGCGGGTTGTCCCAAGCCCTGCGCAGACGCCGCCGCACTCTTACCCCAAAAGCGGCAATTCGCTCTCAGCTTAGCCTTCTGAGTCATATGGAATCCTTCGTCTGGGCCGTATGCCCAGCAGCAGTATGTGACCTCCGACGCTTGGGGTCACCCCCCACCCTACAGCCTTGCGCCCCCTTCCCCAACGCCAGCCTCTCCTCTCCTGCCTGAGGCCCCTCCATCCCCTTCCCCATCCAGCTCCCCGGGCGCTCTCTCCTTCCTCCGGCGGTCTGAGGTCTGTGCACCCCCAAACCTCTGCACGACACCTGAGCCCAGGGTGATGGCATTAGGAGGCGGGACCTCTGGGGGGGAGGAGGTCATGGGGGCAGGGACCAGGTGATGGGATTAGTGTCCTCCTACAGGGGACTCCAGGGAGGCCCCCGCCCGTCCCGCCACGTGAGGACACAGCGAGAAGGCGCCGTCTGTGCAGCAGGAAGGGAGACTCGCCAGACTGCGGTCTGCCGGCGCCCAGATCTCGGACTCCAGGCCCCAGACAGTGAGAAATGGCACTTGTTCTGTCAAGGCGTCCTGAACAGACTGAGAGAATGATCCGTCCACGTAAACAGAGTGATCTGTTCAGGACGTGCGTTCCCCGTGGCCTCCAGCCCCAGGAGAGCAGGGACGTGACCAGTTCACTGGGCCCCCCGCTCCTCGTCCCCAGTCTGCCCTACAGCAGACACGAGTACATGTGTCAGACACCACAAATGTGCTTCAGGGGCCTGGGGCCTCCGTCGGTGAGGTGTCTGCCTGCGGCTCGGGTCATGATCCCGGGGTGCGCGGATCGAGCCCCGCATCGGGCTCCCTGCTCGGCAGAGCGTCTGCTTCTCCCTCTGCCCCACTGGCTTGTGTGTACCCTCTCTCTTCTCTCAAATTATTAAATAAAATCTTTTACAAAAGGTTTCAAGATTAAGGTTCAGTTTTGTTTCTTCAGGAAAAGCACCCAATTTCCTGGCTCGACACGATGGGGAAGGAAGTTGCTTTCAGCAGGGAAGAGATCCCCACTTGGGGTGGACAAAGCAGCCACCCCGGAGCGGCCATGGGCAGCGGCTCAGGCTGGCAGGCGAGATACAGGAGCAAAACTCACCAAGAGAATGTGGCCCGGCGAGTCCTGACCACGTGTGGCAACACCTCCAAAGACTCACCCGCCACCCAGGAGCCGAACCCGAGAGCCCGTGAGTTTTTAATTCCACGGACTCCCGTCACGTGTCGCCTTCGAAGTCCTCTGGACGGAGGTTGTAGCAAATCAACAGTTGGGGGTTTCTGTGTGCTTGGCGTCCTGGGCACGCAGGTGCAATGGGTGGCGACGGAAGGCGTCTGGCTCGCAGGCTTTGAAGTGTGACCGAGATTTCCAGCAGGATCGATTCGAGTCTTGGACTCAGATGCAAGATTCACACAGACACAGTTTCCCTTCTCAGGAACCTGGCACCATCTCTCTCCACATCCAGCTGGGGAGGATGACTTTTGCAAAAATTTTACACGGGACGCTGCTGCTCAGGTCCCGCGGGGGTGAGATCATCCTGGAGGCAGCTGCCCGGGCTCCATCCCGAGAAGACAAGACGCAGCTTTGCTTCCTCTCAGTGAGCTGATGGGTCCCCAGTGCGGAGTTAACACAAATGAACAATTTAGCTTTCTTCTAGAATATGAATCTGACTAATTGTGGGCATGAAAACGGATTCTGAGCTCTGCAGCCCCGAGTGGAGGAGAGAGAAGGCAGATTTTCAGAACCTGAAGCAGGAGCGCCCATGAGGGCTGTCTTCCGGGAAGGGGGGCGTGCCCGGTGCCTGGACTGGGCAGGGTCGCGGGGCCTGATGAAACACGCAAACCGCCGGGCCTTTCTTTCCTTAGTCGGGAGAGCCAGTAGCAGGTGGCCAGGTTTGCTTCAGACATCTGGAACATCAAGTCACTCCTGTGGGTTTGTTTGGGTTTTTTTTAAAGATTTTATTTATTTATTTGAGAGAAGAGAGTACGTGAGCACAAGTGCAGAGTGCGAGAGAGAGAGAGAAGCAGGCTCCCCACTGAGCAGGGATCCTGACGTGGGGCTCGATCCCAGGACCCTGAGATCATGACCTGAGCTGAAGGCAGACGCTTCACTGGCCGAGCCCCCCAGGCGCCCACACTAATCTTGGAAATTGAGCCCATCAAGCTGCAAAGGAAGAAAGAAAATCCGGCAGAAGAAAAGGATGAAAAGAAGAAAACAGACAGAAACAAAGAGGGGAGGGAGACGGGCCAGGGAAGGAGGGAGGGAGAGGAGGAAGCGGAAAACATCCCGAAGTGTGGGCGCCCGGCCGCCGGTCTGCGGCCAGCGCCGTCCCACGGGCTCAGCGTGGGAGCCGAGCATCCCGCTCCGCTGTGGGAGCCAGAACTGCCTGGGGCTCCTGCGCGTCGTCACCAGCGAGCTGTAAGGCCAGTCCCGCCGCAGCAACACCTCGGCTCCCGCCTCGGGGGCCCGCACGGCTCAGCCAGCGGAGACTCAGCCCAGCGGCAGGCTCCGTCCTGCCGGAGGATCGAGCCGGGGAGGAGGACAGACGGCGGACAGAGCAGGGGGTCCACACCCAGGACCCTTCTGGGAGGAGCTGGCCGTTAGGACCACGAGCCAACGAAACACACCCAGAGACGCGGGCTAAAATTGGCTGAAACTGTCCCATCAGGTCAAGGTCGCGGGCAGACTCGGAATTCCGCAGAGGCCAGAGCAACGGGAAATCCACACTCTCCCACACGTGGACACACGCTGCACCCAGGCACACACAGGCACGCACACACACACACACACACGCACAGGCACACAGGCACACACACAGGGCCCATGACATCTGGGAAGGGCCCTCACCCAACCGTGATTACAGCCAAACTGCGGAGACGGAAGGTTCGGCAATCACGGCCGGGCAGACGGCGTGTCGCTCCGCATCAGTCGGCGTGATGAATCTTTTACATAATGTGAATCACCGTCTAATTGTGCGTCTGATTGCACCTACCGTCGCCGTGCGCAGGGGCCCCCTACCCAGCCTTCGGAGGAGCACAAAGACGGGAAGGAAATCACAGAGGCACGGCTTCTGTCCGTCGTGAAAGGAAAAGAAACTGCCCCCGTATGAAGCCAAGTGGGCTCGTGGGCAGAGAGCGGGAAGTCCGGGGCCTTAGCCGCCGGGTCAGCCGCCGACAGGACAGGGGCGAAGAGCCACAGGAAAGGCAGGGTCAGACTCTCTGTAAAGTGCCACCCGCTGCGTGACCCGGCAAGAGAGGAAAGCCCAGGTACTGGTGCCCAGGGGACCCGGGTGTGCACCCCGCCCCGCCTCCTCCTGCCCGTGAGCCCGAGCAGGCTCCCCCCGTCCCGCACGGACATCAAGAGGGTCGGGACTACAGGAGATCCCACAAAGCAATGAAACAAAGCATGGCGGGTCTTCAGCGAATGTCAACTAGTCTTTTGTCTTTGTGCCGATTAGGGCCCCTTAGGAGCCTACGGGTCAGAGGATGGAAGAAAAGATTCTTGATGCATTTGTTACCTGAGCAAACCCCAGCGCCCCGGGTCTCCATCCTTCTCACCTCCCCCTCCGGTTAGGACACGCACCACGGCAGCATCTCGACGCCCGCCGAGAGCAGCCACGCGGCCGTCACTGGGCTCTGGCGTCTGCCGTGAAATCGGCCCTTCCTTCCGGACTGCGGCTGACACGCTTACTTCAGGGCATTCTGATGCTCTGGGGACGTGGTTCTTGTCTTCAGGAAGCCACTGGAGGCAAAAGGATCCTCTTGTAGGAGCGATACCGAAATGAGTTACCTGCCAGAGCCTCTTGGGACGTGATTCTACCGGATGGGAGGCTGGGTCCTGGTCGGGGAGGAACCAACAGCCCTGGGCCGTGGGTTCACGAGTGTGCAGCAGCCACGGCCCCTGTGAGGTCGGAGGCCAGAGCGAGCAGCGTGAGGCTCCCGCATGTCCGGACTCGGCCGGCCATCTCCCATGGGTGGACGTGAGACGGGGCTCCCGGACGCTGCCGGCTGCAGAGAGTGGGGTCAGCTGTGAACTCTCTGGGCCCCAGGGTCAGGTGGCCAAGCATCCCAGCCACACCAGAAACCCGGACAGAAGGCATCACCCTGGAGTCCCCACCGGGGTGAGCCGCGGCCAGGATCGCACCGCCAGGTAAACCCACTTGGCCACACCCTCCACACACAGCTGTGGGTCCCAAGTCCACTTCAGGAGAAGCCAACAGCCTGTGGCCTCTGGTGCCCAGTAGTACATGGCGGTTTTGACGGTAAGGACACCCTCATGACCGCGTTCAACCTGAATTACTTCCATAAAGGTCCCATCTGCAAGTACAGCCACACTGGGGTTCTTGACATGCAAATTTTGGGAAGGTCAGTTCATCACAGCACCCGAGAGGTGACGTCACCCCTGCAGCTCTGTCCAGCCCCTATGTCATGTGCCTGCCTCGCAGGGTTTCTCTGAGGATCAAACAATATATAGAAAGAGGCCTTTCAAACCATGAGAAGATGTACAAACGTCCGTTAAAAAGGAAAGATGAGGTCGTTCAGATCTACAAGGTACGGCGCATAAATCACCAGGACCAGAATCGTTTTCAAGTCCGGGTCTTTGCACACATCTTTCGAAGAAAGAAGCCAATGGCCGCATAAGAAAAATCATATTTTTTTAATGATCCAGAGGAACGGCGTGAATGCTCCCTGGTCCACTTTCCGCATTTCCTACCAGACAATGAGAAATGAGGCCAGACTCTCATTAAAATTCTAACAATGACAACAACACTCACAAGGTTAAGAGCGGCCTGGACCCACTGCAGGAGGAGCTTCTGTCGGAGGAGAAAACCGCCCCCACATCCGGGCCTTACGTGTCCTGCCGGGAGTGGGGTACGCTTTCCCTGGCAGGCATCACACTGAAGGGGAAAAAAAAAACAAACACTGAAGGCCCTTTCTGAAACGGTCTACGTGAAGAAATGCAGCCTTTTCTTCCCGGACAGCGGGTGCCCCTCCACGCCCACCCCCCGCCGTCCGGACCGCTCCCTTCGCGGTCGGCTGCCCTGCACACTTGGACTACGCCAGTGACTCTTCTGCAGAAAGCGGTCAGTGGAGCACAGCAGAGGAAGGAGACCGTCCTCCTAACCAGCCTCCAGGAACTTGAGGTGGGAGAATGTTCCAGGAAACCCGCCAACGCAGAAACGGGCCACGCGCTCATCGTCTGCTCCCTCCGTTTGACAGGAGCGCCCGGGCCGTATCCGCCTGCCTCCAGAGAAGCTTCCAGAAACCAGGCAGTCATGGGAGCTCTTCTAGCACACGACGCCGGCTTACCATCAGAGGATGTCACTGAACCAAGATTCCACCAGCCCTGTGTCCCGCTCACATTCCTCGGTTCCAAACTGAGTATCATTCGTTCGAGAGCTGAAGAATTTATATGATGTTTATTTTTCTCTTAGTCGTGTTAATTTAATTGTGTAAAAACGGAAGCAAGCTGGGCCGCCCTGTGGGAGCTCTCCACCCCACACAGAGTGGACACGCGTAAAGTCTGGGGAGCAGAGACCCAGGTCCCCTTGTCCTAAACGCTGAGAAGGGCCCCGAGTCTCGGGCCTTGATTCTCCCTTGGGTTCTCGGGTTCTCAGCTCAGGGTGAGCGAGGGATGACCTCAGCAGGGGACGTGGGGTCAGACCCCTGCAGGAGAAGCGCTTCCCGGATGGGCTACAACCCAGTCATCCAACTCGGTCTACCCAGTCGTGGCCCAGAACAGCTGCTGGTGGCCATTGAAGTTAAGAGGACAATTCTGGAAATTAGGAAATGTCATCTGCGTGGGGATGATTTCCGTCCCCTGGCCTTGCTGACACAGGTTTTAAGTCCGTCCGCGTTGAAAAACCAAGAAGGGTCTGAGAAGACTCCCGACCTTGGTTTGACCTCTGTCCGCGCTGCCTGCAGGAAGGGTGAGTGGCCTGGGTTGGGGGGTCAGCCGGTAGCCTCCCTGCTGGCCAAGGAGCCCGGCCCTGCCGGGGCCTCCTGGCACGTCCTTCCCGAGCCTACTGGTCTCCATGGCACCCAGAAGGTCCCGAGAGAGGGCAGGATCTGTGAAAGAAATCGTGAGACGCCTCGCCACACCCTCCTGACGGCCCCCATCATTCCCCACACCCAGAGCTGTTCCCAGGAAGGAGACACACGGAGGAGGAAGCGATTTTGCCCACGTGGTGGCCCTTCCAGCCAGACAGGCTCCTCAATTCCCAGACGCTGCAGATTTCCCAGACGTCCGAGATATTTCAAAGTGCACATCTCAACTGATCAGATCAAGCCGAAATCGCTCCGTCTCAGACCCTGTCTCCTGGTCAGATTAACTAGACCCCCTGTTCAGCCACATGAGGACAAGCCAGAGACTCGGTGGCACATGCTGGGCCCCCAAACCCTCAATCATCAAGGTCATTAACATTTCCATCCAGTATTTTTTAAAAAATCAACATTCATGCAGAAAAGTTCATGATGACCAACAACAAAAAAAAAAAAATCAAAATTTTAAATCAAGACAGGGTCCAACTCTGTTGAGGTGTGTGAAAAGGAAAGGCGTGAACCCTCATCTACATGTCTCCGTAATTTTTTTCAACGGCTAAATGTTTTTTCCAGATCAATAAGGTCGTTGAAAAATTCAGCAAAATTGAAAAGTGGGTATATTCAATTCCACAGCACTGTTTAAAATTTCAATGCCTTGTATTATACCAGAGGCAAAATTTGTTATAATTTTACTTTCTGGACATGAATGGAGACGAGGTGAGCAGTATTCTCAAAATCTACCTTTGCTTATCCTGTCTTCAGTTGACGGAATCATGTTTGGCCATTTCTTTGGACCGAGTATCAACCTTAACATTTTTTGTTTTTAATTCACTTCGATTTATTGAAACATTTTTTGTGACACATCATTCTAAGTCATACTGTTACAAATATTCTGAACTTGTTTCACATTTCAGGAAGCAAAATTCAGAAAAGGCTTTTGCAAGATCCAAACACGGTGCCAGATTTGTTACCAATTACTGACAACTGGGGCTGTGGAAAATCAACTATTTCAGACAAATTTTTCCCGGACTTAAATTTTCAGGATTTTCAGAGCCAAGACAGTGGCTGCAGTTTGAAAAGCAGATACACTCATGTAAAATAATTTAATTTTTAATTAAAAATTCAAAATCTGAAGATGTTTGTTTAATTCTGCATTTCTCCATTTGGAATACACAATTGGGAGGCCGATCAGCCCCCAACTTTGATGTGACACCCACTTTGCTGTAATACTTGGTAGCTCCTCTGATGAACCACATCTTTCCTGTTTCTTTCCTTTTCATTTATTGTCAATATTCATATCTTTTGGTAAAGTTTTGAATTCACCTAACGTGCTTCCCGTCGCTCTCGGTGTAATTCACGGTGCTTTTTGAAAAGGAGGCAAGCAAAGAAGCCAATTTTGGACACACTAGGGATGACTTTGTTTCCATTAAAGCCAAGAAGGTAAAAGTATAATGAATTCTGGTTTGGGTATAAATACAATATTTAAATTTAAAATAATATGAGCTGTAATACTCAATATTTTTTCAGCTCCTTTAACGTTCGTGGGGTAAGTGACCGTTAAGAAAAATCAGAGGAGCGCACATCTTTCCTCCTGCCTCAGAGGGCAGGACGCGCTGCGGGGGGCAGGGGGCAGCGGGGCTCACGGACGCTCAGTTCCGGGCAGGCGGCTTCTGTGCGGCAGCGGCGACGCGGTTCCTCGGCGCTCACCCCAGCACCTGAGGTTCGGGGGCTCCAGCTAAGTGGTCATCTCGGTCATCAGGTCGCCCGTTGCTCCCCCCCCCCCACGCACTCTCCAGCGGCCTCCCGGTCGTCCCGCCAGCCCCCAAATCTCGGGCAGGTAAGGACAAGTGGGAGGGACAGTGAACTCAACGGTCGCTTTGCTTCTGTCTGGCTCCTTCTTGTACCCCGGGGCCAGGGCAGACACAGCAGCCAGCTTTCCGGCCTGGTCCCTGCTCTGCCATCTCCAGCTGCAGGGTCCTAGAGAGGCTGGACCTGCTGGGCCCTCGCGTCCAGGTCGCTGAAGTACTGGGAGCTGCCCCACGGGGCCCCCGTGAGGATGAAGGCACTCTCGGGCCTCCACACGCACACCAGCTCCTAGCCCGAGCGAAGCCTGTAAATACTGTTACTGTGGCATGGGGTTCGTGCACAGGAGGCCTCCCCGGCTCGGTCCGTCACCCCACACACCTGTCACCCTGCCTGCTAGCCGACGAGGACACCGGACACCACTACATGGAGGCAGCCAGATGTCAGGACACAGAGCGCTTCACGCCTGCAGCTCAGCGAGCAGCAGGCCTGGAGCCCCCAGGGAGCCCAGAAGGGTCCAGGAATGCTGCACAAAGAGTGGGTCTGCATCCTAGCTACGGACCTCCAGTGGGGAGGCCACGGCCTTCAGAGAGAACATGAGTTTTGTGTGGTAAGAAGGCGTCATGACCTCAACTCTCAAGGTGACCATAAACAACTTGATCGACAGCCTGGATGAAAGAGTGGTCCAGGCGCTGAGGTCCTGGCACACCCAGCAAGCAGCCCTGGAGGGCTGCCTGCCTTTTCACACTCCTGCCCACTCCGTGGATCTCTCCTGCCCCAGGATACCAAGGGCTCTTTCAGAATGCACACATCAGTGAATTCAAATCTAACTCTTCCTACAATGCTGTAGATTCAACGTATCATCCCCCTTGCATAGAAGTAGTATGTTTGTTGAAGCCTAAGGAATGAATCTCTAATGGTGAAATTTCATGTCTCATGACCCTCAAGTGAAAGAGGACATTTTCTGGGATAGTCCTTGAATCCACTTCTTTATTCTAATTAATTAAGGGCTTGGTGCGGGGTGGTCTGGAGTGCACTCGCTAGGGTGTGGGTCGGACAGGGCATTGGTTTAAGCTGCTGCATGTGTTCCTGGGGCTGCTGTCACTAATCACCACAGATCTGCGGCTGAAATGCCCGACGTTGATCCTCTCGTGGCTACTAAGAGCCTAAGTCCAGATGCCCGTGGGGTTGCTCCTTTTGGAGTCTCCAGGGAGAATCCATTCCTGGCCTCCCTCCCAACGCTTGGAGGCCCCACGTGGCCCTCGGCTTATCGACACTTCCCTGCCTTCTCGCCTTCATCATCACGCGGCGCCTCCTCCGTGTCTCCATGTCCTCTGCTCTTCTGTCTCCTTCGAGGATTTAGGATCCGGGATGATCTCTGCACAGGCCTTTTTTCCAAATAAGGTCACATTCTGAGTTCCCACAGGGACACACATTTCGGGGGTCTCCATTCATCCTGCTGCCGCTGACAACCTTGTCTGGGAGCCTGGGCGATGGCCACCAACCCCGCCATGACCCAACGCAGTGACAAGCTGCAGAGAGCCTCCACGGACAGGAGGCAGGAGGCCCAAGCAGGCATAAGGTTACCTGCAGGTCCCCTGCTGGCCGAGGCTCAGGGGAGGCCTGGCCCACCCGCGTCCCGAGGCCACACGAGCTCCCCCCACCCCCCGCCCACCCCAGGTCTCTGATCACCCTCAACAGCATCAGTGAGTTCCAGGTGTAGGTCGGTTGACAAGATTCTGTGAGTGCTTGTGGGGGGGGAAGGTATTTATTTGTTGCTGTGGTATTGAACGAAGCACGAGAAGATTCTTTCAACCTGGCTCTCCCCACCCAGCCACACCCTGCTGCCTGCTCCCAGGGGACCCCCAGCAACAGCACAGGGGGGAGCTGCCTAAGTCCTTTGGTGGGTGCTGGGCCCACCACCACGGTCCAGGCCTCCCAGCACATCGCGGGGGCCTGTCTTTCTCATTGAGAATCAGCCAGAAGCAAGGGTGTTGCAGACACATCTCCTGCCCCGGCAGGGAGTGGGCCGGGGGTGGGGGGCGGGGAGGCAGCCGAGAATGGTCTCACCGTCTCCAGGCCAGACCCCGCGGCTCTTACCAGCTCCCTCGCTCCAACAAACCATTCGAATACTCTCTCCGCGGAGTAACGTCTGCTTCTCCATCTCAGACCCACACCCACCTCCTGAGCTACGCGGCCCGTGCCCCAGGGAGGAGGCCTTTGGGTGAGAAAGAACCAGTACGCTGGGTGTGAGCCTCCAAGGGTCCTTAGGAAAAATCCATGCTGGAGATAGTTGGAGTTAAAAGGAAAAGCCTGAAGATGTAACGCTAGTCACATAACACCTGTCTGATGAATACAAATGTCCACTCTGGGCCACATCAGCGTGTTATGGCAGACGGCCCTGCGGCTGCCCACTGGGTGGATCTGGCACAATCCAGCAGAATTATAAATTAGCCCCAGGGGAGCGACGGAGACGCGACTTAATTGCTCAGTGAAGACACAATCCATCCCAATTACAGATGAAAACGGTGGGCATGAGGGGCCACACCGGCCAGCTGCCTGTCCCGGGTCAGTGAGCAACTGAGATCAGGTGTGAGGTACCCAGTGGGGGACAGGGGACATTGTGCACACAGCCCTGACTCTGGGTGTTTCCAGTAGGCAGAGGGTCATAAACAGAAAAAGCCTAATAGAATGCCAGGCCCGGGCATCTGGCTGGCTCAGTCAGCTAAGCGCCTGCCTCTTGAATTCGGCTCAGGTCATGATCTCAGGGTGGTGGGGTCGAGCCCCGCATTGGGCTCCCTGCTCAGCGGGGAGCCTGCTTCTCCTTCTCCCTCTGCCCCCCTCACCCCATTCATGGTGTCTCTCTCTCCCTCAAATACATAGACTCTTACACACACACACACACACCCGCGCGCGCTCACACACACGGTCAGAGCACTGCTCCACGGAGGAAGTGCTCTGTGACTTGTTATTTCTCTTACAGGAGCTGTGAGGAACACTCCCCAGAGGCAGGGGGCCCAGAACTGTGGTCCCACAACAGTATTTTCAGGCCCAACCTCTGGGTCCCTGGAAATGCGACCTTGTTCAGATTTGGGGTCTTTGCAGATGTGGTCAGTTAAGTGGGGTGGACCCTGAGCCAATATGATGGTGTCCTCATAAGAGGAGGGATTTTCAGCTAAGCCACGCCCTGGGAGAAGAGCGTGTGTCAGCAGAGTCGGAAATCGGAGCGATGTGTCCACAAGCCGGGGAGCTCCACGGGTCCTTGGCGCCACCAGCAGAGCCGAGAGAGGGTCTGGATCAGGTGCTACCCCGAAGCCTCCAGAAGGAACCAGCCCCATCAGCATCACAATTTAGGGCTCCCAACCCCTGGAATAGGGAGACAGCAGTTTTCCGCGGTTCTAAGTCCCCCGGAATAGGTAGGCCCAGGAGACTCATGCAAAGCGACACAAAGGGTAAGGATTTTTGGGAAAAGCAGGATCTGAATGAACTGAAGCAGGCAGATGACCTGACACCAGAGAGCTGGATTTCGAAATTGTGGGAGTGTGGAGCGGCTGTCGGACTGGTGAGGCGGTGGGACCGGCTGACCGGGTGCACGGCCCACGCCGACAGAGGGACTGCAATAGCCCGTCCCCGCTAGGTTAGGAGCTCCTCGGGGTAGGAGTGACTGTGCGTCTCCCGGCGACGTCAACAACCAGCACAGCTGTGAAGTCGAGGTGGCGGGAAGATCTCAGAGTCTGGGTGGCGTCTCGTCAGGATGGAGAAGCCCCCACACACGAGGGGGACCCAGGAAGCTGCTGGGTGGCACGAGGAACTCCGCAGTCCCCTGCCTGGGGGCCGACAGAACGCCCGCGCTTGCCAGAGGCATGTTAGGTTAGAGGATGCCGGGCCGGTTGAGGTGAAGTACTCCATGAACTAGTCGTTTGGGTAGGAAGTGGTGCAGTGGTCTGAACGTTGTGCTCCCCAAAACTCATGCGCAGAACCCCTCAAGGAGAGGGTCTGAAAAGGTGGGGTCTGCTGGAAGAGATGAGGTTATGGGGGTACAGCCCCCCCGATGGGACTAGTGCCCTCATAAGAGAGACCCCGGGAGTCCCCTCACCCCTCCCCTGTGCTGGGACGTGGCCAGAAGATGCCGGCTATGAGCCAGGAAGCGGCTCTCACCAGAGCCCGGATCTCTTGGAACCTTGAGCTGGGACCTCCAGCCTCCAGAGCTGTGGGGAACAAATGTCTTCTGTTGAAGCTTCCCCCAACCCCGCTCTAACCGTTTCGAGCAGCCCCAATGGACTAAGCAAAAGGTCTCGGACAGTGTTCAATTCCAGAGCTCATGTAAGAAAACCATGGGAAGGAGAGAAAACAAGAAAGCACTCGAGGCTGGGTTTTGCCCATGAAATATTCCTGCTACAACGCTGGCTGTGAATACGTCCAGGCTCCTAAAAAAGCAGTGTCCCATAGAGCTTTCTGCAGCGACGGAAATGATCCGTACCTGTGCTCTCCACTGGAGCAGCCACGAGACACAGGTGGCTATTAAGCTCTTGAAGTGTGGCTAGTGAGGCTGAAGAGCTGAATTCATTTTATCTTGCTTTGGTTCATTTAAATTTAGATAGCTACGCGTGGCTGGTGCCTACTGCACGGGACCTTGCAGCTCTGCAGATAGCTTCCACCGATGGGAAATATGGGGATAGAGGGTTCACAAAAGACACCCTAAGGAAGAAAAAACAAACAAACAAACAAACAAACTACCTCTGGATTGCAGACAGTAAGTGTTCTCCAGAGAACAGAAGCAGTACAACCCACATTCTTCTAAGAGACTGGCCCATGTAATTAAGGAGTATTGCAAGGCTAAAATCTGCAAGGCTGGCCAGCAGGCTGGAGAACCAAGGAAGGGCCAGTGTTTTATTTCAAGCCGAACGTTACCTGCTGGCAGAGTTCCCTCTTGCTTGGGAAGGCAGGTCTTTTTGTTCTATTGAGGCCTTCACCCGATTAGATGGGGCCCACCCCCATGGGGTGCTGTGTGTGGGGGGGTGGGAATAATCTGCTTTCCTCAAAGTCCACTGATTTAAATGTTAATCTCTTCCAAAAACACCGTCACAGACACACCCAGGGTAATCTTTGACCAGGTATCTGGGCACCCCATGGCAGAGTCAAGATGACACAATCATCACAGAGGTAGAAAGAAAAGGTCTGAGGCATGAAGCTCTAGATTCAGAGAACCCTTGGCAACACACGGACCTGTTCCAACTGGACGCAAAGAAATCAGCCACAAAATGGGACAGCTGAGATGACAGGGGATGCTTGATTGCGGACGGGGCGCTCAGCAGCAGGGGGATGCATCCTTCATGTGCTGTGTATAGTAGCGGCGTTGCTGGAGAACATCCTTACTATTCCAAGACGTAGAGACAAGTATGGAGGGTTGAAATGACCTTCCATGGAAATTGCATTAAAAGAATTCCAGAAAAACAAAGCAAATGTAGCAAAACGTGGGTATCTGCTGAGATTTGGTGATGGTACGGGACGATACAGGACTATGCTCTTCTTTCTGCTTTGGGGCTATTTAAAAATGTGCACAACCAGCTTTCAAAAGGCAATTTGGAGAAGTGCTACTTGGGCAGTGTGTGGCAGGAGGGCGCCATCCTGAGCTTGAATCTATCCACGAATGTCGTTATTGTATAAATATCTTCATGGTTTCCCTCAGCCTTTTTTTTTTTTTTCATCTCAAACTCATGACTGAAAATAGGAACCCTGCTTTCTATCTCTCACCACATAAAAGCAATCGGATTTGGAATTATGGTAATACCGTTTACCCAAGTTCCAGGGAGAACATTTGCAAATTCCCACTGTGAGCGTATTTCTAAATATTAGTAAAACATTAGGTGGCAAACAGAATGCACGTTGAGGGTTTTGAAAGTGTGTTAATGGAAGGCTTATGCACAACTGGCTACTTGGGCTTAAATGTGTTCCAGGGATATTTTTATCTTAATTTGTATTTTATTCAGAACGCTAAGAAAAACAGCGATGTCATGCGAATCCCAGAACGCCCCATGCCCTCCCTGACTGTGGCCTTCCTTTGGCCACGCTCCTGCAATCTCCTGCAGGGCCGCAACACAGCAAATACTCAGTGGAAGAATGCACGCGAGGTTTTTAACGTTTCCAAATAGCACATGTGCAAATGAGGTTTGCAGTCAGAGAATGACGTTATTTTCCAAAAAGCCCTAATTTATTTATGCAAGTTTTTTAAATGTTTTCCAGTGCTCTTTAAAAATATATTTATTTTTTCTTTATTTAAAATTAAAGGCTTTTCTCAGTAATAAATGTTCACTTTAGAGCACAGTAGGGTTTCTCTTGAAAAGAAATGAAACCGGTTTTTGTTTTTGTTCTTTTTTTAATCTTACTGAAAGGAAGATTTCCCTTGCTGTCTGCAAGTGATAATTAAAGCCGTAAAAATTCCACGGTGAGGGGAGCACTCTCCCTGTGTCCACAGAAGCCAGATCTCCCCAGCGGGGTGCCCGGCGAGGTGTCATTATGGGGCCAGATGTGCGGGCTCTCTGCACTGGGAGGGAAGTGCTGACTGCAGGCTGAGGCCGCCCAAGCGGAGAGACAGACACAAAATTCTAGACTGGGGGGCGGCACCAAAGGCCCTGGGGGCCCGGGCTATGTCCCCCTGGCGGGGCTTAGGACTGTCCTATATGTAGCCACACCTGTCTTTGTTTGCAAGGGGGGAGTAAGTGCAAAGGTAGCGACCACTGGCAATTTTGCTGTAAGACCTCAGAGCTGAGCTGCAAGTCCCCTGGCGAATCGTGCACGTGTTCAACTCACAACAGGGCTCGCCCGGAGAGTCAGCCACCACGGCCCTGGGGCCCCGAGGGCTGAGCCACCTCCACCATTTGGAGTAGATTGGGTCACAGAAATGCACATCAGCCCCCAACCAGCGGGAACTGTGGCCCTGGGCGGTTCTCACGTAGACGGTCCTCCCTTTCCCCGGGGAAAGCACGCACCTACGCCGGCAAGCTCTGGAACTCCTCGGAGCCTGCTGAACTTGAATCACCAAAGTCGGAAGACGAACCTGTACAGAACGAAGTCTTTCTCTTTCCAACGTGCTTCTCCACCGTGATGGGTTTTCAAAACGGACAGTTTGTGGCCGAGCAAGTTTTCAAAATGCGCAGTCTACCCAACAGCCAACGGCAGACGCTGCCGTGTCATCACAGAAGGCTCGCACAGGACTCGCCGCGGGTCCCCGGCCGTGAACCAAATGCCCTTCCCTGGCTGTCCGGGTGTCCACAAGCAGACAGAGTGACACCAGTGGGCCCTCGTGGGGCCGTCCTCGCAGGACGGGTGACAAAAGCCGGCGACAGGGACGGATGTCCGGGGAGGGGACACACAGGTGCCAGCTGCATGTGGACATGCAGCGGGACGGACCGCGTATGGATTCTGAAGCAAACCAGCGTTGGTACCGGTGGCTCTCCGCCAAGCACATGCGGGTCCTGCGTCATCTCCTCCTGAAGCCATCGCGGTGCCCAACGCAGGTCATGAGAACCTCAAGGGACATTCAGATTCTGCGGGATAGCTGGGCGTGTTAAACAGTCTGCTTCTCTTCATCACCTAACTGGCAACAAAGCATCCCTTAACGTGACCTGGGTGGGTCCTAGGTAGACAATGACCCAATGGCCACAGCAGAACACACTAGAAACACAGCAATCAGTACGGACACCGGTGTGTGGACCCCAGAGACTCAGAGAACCCCCCTGTCCTGGGGTCAGTTCAGCTTCTCCTGAAGGGAGGGCCAGCCCCTTGGGCTCCTGGGCCTCAGTGCAGGGCAGGGCAGGGCAGGGCAGGGCAGGGAGCACAGGGCAGGGCAGGGAGCACAGGGCAGGGAGCACAGGGCAGAGAGCACAGGGCAGGGAGCACAGGGGAGGGAGGCCGGGGCCGCCCTCCCCCGCAGACCTCCGCAGCAGCTCTGTGCATCTCCAGCAAACAGAAATAAAATGGGAAGTCTTCCTCACATCTATGTACTCTTCCTAAGAGCTTTCTCCTTGACAGCCTGGCTTTCACCTGCGCGTGCATGTGTGTGTGTGTGTGCGTGCATGCATGGGTGTGTGTGTGTGTGTGTGTGTGTGTGCGTGCGTGCACGCAGGCCTGAAGCACGAGCCAGACAAAGATTGATGACGCTCCGGAAGCCCAAGGCCTTGCTATTAGCTTGCCTTTACGGGCGTTCACCACATCACTCATCTAAAACACCTTCTAATAGTCGGATTGAATGGGAGGGTGATTTTTATGATGTGAGTCAAATGGAAATTAGGGTGATTTTTGAAACTCTAACATATGGCCCCGCTGATTACTTCTCCCAACAAATTTTTCATGTGGTCATAATCTAAATTTAAATAAGAGTCTGGGGGAAAGCGAAGGTAAGAGTACCCCGTGCCCTCGGGCCTCCTAGGAGGACAATAAAAACCGAATTTCCCAAAGTCAAAGGAAAATCTAGGCGAGTGGAAAATTAATGGTCATGAAAAAGCACCTGCAGGAAACACCTGCCGCCGGCCTCTGTGCTCCCGCTCCCCCTTTCATGCCTGAACTGACACAAGAGAGCGGAGATTTCCAGATGAGGCCGGAGCCAGACGCGCGGCACGGTTTCCAGAAAGGAGCTTTACGAGAGGATCAGCACAAATACCAACACTAGACGGGCTGGCACGGGAGCCACAGAACCTTCCAGAACATCCCTCCTGATGCAACACTGTGCTGGAACATCACTGACGTGCTCCTTCTCAGCTTAAAGACATCTCTTTTTTCCCCCCTATGATAACAGAAGCACTTGCTCCATCTGGAAAATCCTGTGCATGTCCCAGACTCTCAGACACGGCGATCACTCAAAAGCCAAAGACCCGCAGGCGGTGACTGTCCGTGGATGTGACCGTGTGGGCAGTTTCTGGTCCTGTTTTACAAAGAAAATGCACCTCATACTCCAGCATACTTGAGACCTGGGTCTGCTCCTCTTGCTGTCGCTCAAGGCTCTTCCCGAATTCCTCCGCAGCGCCCCGCAAACCGCTGCACGCACAGCGGCCGCCCCCGCTCCCACCCCACGTCGCGGTGCCGGGGTCGTCCTTTCTCCGCCACGAAATGCTAGGCCCGAGAGCTACACGACCGCTGTAGGGACAAAACGTCACAACAGATACTGCCGGAAACCCTCACATACGACTTGGCTTTTTAAAGGTTTTATGGATTTGTTTATTTGGGAGAGGGGGAGGGGGAGACAGGGTGGGGAGCAAGGGGGGAGGAGAGAGGGGGAGGGAGGAGCTGGAGCTGCGCCCCACCATGGGCTCCATCCCAGGACCCTGAGGTCACGGCCTGAGCTGAAACCAAGGGCAGGACCACCCGACGGAGCCCCCGTACACCGCAGCTTAAGGTGAGGCCCGTCTGGGAGCTGTGACCAGAGGCTAAACTGCAGGAACCTTCGGAAGTTCCCAGCGGCCTTTGGAGGAAGGCAGGGCCAGACGCCAGCTAGCTCCCTGGGAAGGTCTGATCTCTTTAGCACGGCTTATCTGCAAGGATCTTCGTCGGGCACCGACGACACACAGCATCTCACAAGCATTAGGATCCGGGAGGTCGCTCCCCAGCAGGGACCTGGCACCCAAGCGAGCCCACGGGTTGGGCCGTGGGCACTGTCCGTGCTGCTGGGGGGAGGCTGGACCCCCACGGGGGGGGATGAGTGGGAACCGAGTCCTCCCCTGCGATGGCAGCTTTCCTGCCAGCTTCACGGGCCGCCGTGGGGGTGCCCACGTCCAGCGGAGCACGTGGCACAGACAGATGCTCAGGGGATTGCAGACGCTGAGACAACTGTTGCTAATAACACCCTCTAGTATGTGCCGCCCCAAGGACCTGAGACTACATGGTTACACATGATACGCTGCTGCAAGTAACATAGTTACTATGATGGGATCGATATTAATGGTATGATTATGATAATAAACAAAGAGTCATAAAATAATAACATAGTCAGTAAGGTAAAAAATAAGTAACAGTTGCCAATTATATTGCTGGGGAGAGATAGCTAGTATCAGTACACTGCATTACTGGTAGCGGTGACGTTCCACATGCATAAAACAGCATTCACGGGCTGAAGACTTGGTTACAGCTGCTAGTTCTCTGCTTATGTGTGTGCGTGTGCACATACGTGTACGTAAACGTGTGTGCACATGCATATGCGTCCAGAGATGTGTCTATGAGCTAGGTTCCTTGGGGGAAACACTCGTTCTGCAAGAACGTGAGAGTATTTTCCAGCTTAAGAGAAGGAGGTGATTTGGGGAAAGTAATTATGGGTTTCGCCCCACTGTGGACGGTGAGTGGCCTCTGTGCTGTCCGTGACACCGCAAACATGGGAAACGACTCAGAGGAGAGTGAATTGTTTCCGCCCTGAGTGGTCTGGGAATGAAAGATGAGCTGTGAGATTTTGGAGGAAGATACAAATTAGGAGGAGTGAGGGAGCTGGAAGGCAATCCAAGGACATCAATTTTATTGGCAGGAAACAGAGGACGCTCGCGACGGAGAAGCAGGGGTGGCTCTGGGGAAGGAAGGGTGTGGGCACCGAGTCACCGTGGCCCGGCGTCCAGGCCTCTCCCGGATGCTCTGCACCTGCCTTCCTGTGCAATCCTCAGCCTCTTTGTCTCCAAAAGGAGGAGAACACCTTCCTCCAAGTGCTCTTACGAGCTCCTACTCAGGGACATTCAAATCCAGCGCTGGCAATCAACGTGCCGCCTGCCTTTCGAACACAGTTTTATACACGGAGCAAATCACAGGCAGAGTAAACAGAGTCCAAGTAAGAAGTTAAAACAGTGATTTTATTAGGGGGGATGAAAAAGGCTGCGTGTAAGGAGACGGACAGGTCACAGGGAGATGCCCCGGCCCTGGGGACGTGCCACCTCGCACGTCAGCCCAAAAGCTGGTCTGCGGGAAGGAGGCAATCTCAGCCCATTATCTGCAGGTGAACTTTCAACACTCCTGCAAAAGCAAAATAAAACACCACTTTCCCTGGTGCTTTATAATAAATCTAAATGCTTTGCTAATTGCCTGTCACCACTACAAATAGTATTTGCTTTTCGGGGAGCTTTTTTTTAAAGGCCCTGGAAATAAATCAGAGCTTTTAATTCATTGGAAGACAGACTGAGAAAAAAGCAGAGATTGGGGGGCTGCAGGATAACAGGGTAATCTTGAGCATTATCTGAGAGGTGTTCTTTTCGGGTGTAAGTAGGAGAACATAATCCAAAGTCAGCGAGAACAGTCTCCCGTATGATAAAAATGCCAACTGTTAAGGTGCCTCTTCCTCCAAGCCCAAAGCCCAAGGAATCCCCCATGCTGTCCTCACCAGGGGGGTGGGGGGCATGGATGTGACGGAAGGACAGCAGTTCCTGGCAGGACGTTGAGGTGAGACCCCTGGGCTTCGTCCGCATGGCTGGGAGGGCCTGGGTGCAAATTTAGGGAACTCCGAATGCGACCTGTAGCATGGCGACACTTCTGTCCAAGAAAGTTGGATCCATGATAATATTGCGTTATCTCACTCATAGTGTTGTGCGCCTCGATATTGGTGCTACATTCCTCCAAGCAACCAGCAGGAATCGAGGGCCATCTCGGGGACAGAGGGACGTATTTCTATGCGGGGCAATGCTAACTTCGAAGAAGGGCTGTGTTCTAAAACAATGCGTAGGAATCGAAATACAGGGCTTGCCTTCGTGTGCAGATAATAATGATCACAGCAATGCCACGGAGAAGTTACCTGAAGTTTTCAGCAAGAAAGATGTCAAACTGAGAGAAAATCCGGGATGAAAATCCGTAGCAGATTATGGGGGGATGACTCAGCAGAGCCCAGGGGATTTTTAAGGGAGTGAAACCACTCTTGGGAAGCTGCGAGGGTGAGCTCCCGTCACCGCACATCTGTCCAAACCCACGGGACGCCCGGCACCGAGAGGGACCCTAAAATAAACTGCGAACTCCGGGTGGTGATGAAGCGGCAACGCGGGCTCATCGACTGTGACAGACGCACCATCTGGCGGGGACGTCGCGCGCGGGGCTGGCTGTGCGTGGCTGGGGCAGTGGGGTGGGCATGTCTCCGCCTTCCCTTCGGTCTCGCTGTGAATCTATAAAACGCTCTAAAAAACAGAGTCAGTTTTAAAATCTACAGCGAGTTACTAAACAAAGCTGTTTGATTTCATCCACACCAGACTGGGTTGTTATTTTTTCCAGATAGCTTGCCCTAGGCTGGCGGTGCTTGTGTTGGTGCTTGCGTTGGTCGACCCACGAGGGCGAAGGTGCACAGGAGTCAGGAAGGAATTTGAGCAGAGCAGAGGGGACGGAGACAGAGGGAGCCTGAGATTCTGCTGCAGACTCTCACTCACCGGGCCCCCAAGTGGCGGTCAGAGCCCCCCTCCCCGTGCACTGGCCGGAGCACGTCCCCATGACCCCTCTCCTGACCTCTCCCACCCTCTCCTCCGTGAGGACCCCACGCTCGAGACCCCCTAAGGCAACAGGCCACACGTGAGGAACCTGGAACCAACCAGTAAAGGCATTTCTCTGCTGGTCCTGGCAAGTCTGCTTCGTAGTCTCAAGATTTCTCAGAGCCGGGCCTTTGCGGGGAGCCAGGAGAGAACCGTTCTGGGACTGCTCACGGGTGCAGACACTGGCACCGTGTCCCTTGCCATTGCTCCTCGATGAGCAACGCTGACATCTTCCTGACCAAGTCCTCTGGACAGCCGACCGTCCCAGGGGTGGGACTGTAATTATTTGTCGATGGGAGTCATGAAGGTAGGGCAGCCTGGCCGCCTGCTGTGTGGTTGCGAACAGCAGCGTCCAGGTCCTCGCCCCCAGAGAGCCGTCATTCCCGGCTTCCACACCGGGAAGCAGGTTCTGAAAGCGAAGTCCCACAGCCGGGCCGTGGCAGGGGGAGACCAGGAGGCCTTCGGCTCAAAGCCCGGACCCTGCCATTGCATCACCAGCAACCCTGGGCCACGCTTTACTCTAGAGGCTTGATCTGTGTGAAAACGAGACTCGCCTTGTTTCTTTAGGTCCAAATCTGTCCCGTAACTGAAGAACTGGTGGCGGGCAGATCACTCTTCTGTCTCGGGCAGCTCTGCAGCCCGCTCGGGCCCAGTCAACCACACAGAAGCAGCCCTTGCCAGACGTGCCGAGGGTGACGGCCCGTGTTGGAGCCAACGTAACACAATCCAGCCTGAGAACGTATTTGCCGGTTCTGGGTACACCCAGAAATATGGGAGCCATTTGGGAAAAAAAAAATAGGAACACAGCAGGAGGCCGCAAATTTGTCTAAACAGAACTGAGGCCCACTGCACGCGTGGAAGGAGAGGCCTTCCCGGCAGAATGATTTCTAAATAAAAATGGGTAACTACCCAGTATTCATTATAAGCAATGCCTTGCCGGTGGCATGTCTCACAACCTGCTTTCTAGAACCCGGCACAGGCAGCGCGGCCAGCATGACATGAGGAGGAGGGCAGCAGGCTTAGAGTCGGAGGGACACGCGGGGGCGTGGCAAAAGGCACAGCCCAGACCCCACGGGGCTCTGTGACCCATAATACACCGAGAGCGGCACGGCCACCGAGTACAATGTCACGTGCGTGGGAGACACAAAATTAGTACAATAGCATCTCTCACCGCTGATTCCGTCACACTGAGAGAGACAGGGGACTTGCTCACATGAGAATGCATGTTTATGAACTGTACCCATTTTCTGACATTTTAAGGGGGGGAATGTGTCGTGGTGACTTCAGTCTACAATGCAGTGCGTTTTTTAAGTAGTAAATGCCTGACTTGTTCGGCAAGGTGGATCCAAAGGAACAAGGCCAGAGAAAGGGAGTCCGGAGTAAGACATGCGCTGGGGCAGGGGGTCCGTCCTAGAACCCACCCTGTGCCAAGAGGGTGCTGGGACACCAGGGGCCCAGGAGACCGAGGTGTGGGGAGGGGTCGAGGAGTGGGGAGGGGGTCGGCGAGGCAGTGCCCCCCCCTCCAGGGGGGCCCGGACACAGGATCCGAGATGGGAAATCTTGCAAATAGAATATGCACCCTCCTTTGTCCACAGTTTGATGGATTTACTGATAATTCACATTAAGACCCAGCCTTTCAGAGAAAGTAGAGAAGAAAAGGAAAAAGCCTTTACTTGTCACATTTCAGTAAAGACAAATTATTCAGAGGTCACAAAACTGACAGAAACAGCAATGAGAAAGGCAGCTCAGTAAATTACTGAGTGGACCTCTTTCCAAACCCGCTCCAGTGACTGGACTCTCGATGTATTTCCCTCCGTCCCTGGGCTGCACTTCTAAATAAAAGGACATAACAAATGACACTTTGAGTTTTCTGTCAGCGCAAAATTACTCTGGAGCTTCCTGTCCACCAGAAACACACACAAGCCGTGTCGGGAGTCTTATACTTTTGAAAGCACTTTTTTTTTCCCCCGAGTACTCTCTACACCCAACGTGGGACTCGAACTCGCAACCCCAAGATCAAGAGCCGTGTGCTCCACCCACTGGGCCAGCCAGGTGCCCCCAAAGCACTTGAAAAAGTTAAAAGAAACCAACAAAGTTAAAAGTTAAAAGAAACAGATGAAAGTAATTTTAATAATGTATTATGTACCGTGATATATCTAAAACACCATTTCAATATGTCATTGAAACAAAACATATCAATGAGTGTATTTTCTTTTGTTAAGATTTTATTTATTTATTTGTCAGAGAGAGAAAGCACAAGCAGGGGGAGTAGCAGGCAAAGGGAGAAATAGGTTCCCCACTGAGCAGGGATCCCGAGGCGGGACTAGACCCCAGGACCCCGAGATCACGACCTGAGTCGAAGGCAGACACTTAACCAACGGAGCCACCCAGGAGCTCCTGCGGGTGTATTTTCTGCCAACCACTGCTCTCAGTTCGGAAGAGCCACGTGTGAAGTGTCACCCCTGACCAGTGACTGTCATGCCGGACAACACAGAATGAGGATATCTTGTCTAACCATGTTTTTACACATCTGTTGCGCTAAACAGTATTTTATTATAAAATACCTTCTGTGCCACGACATAATCTTGGCAATTAGAAGGTACAGATGTAGGGATTGTGTGCTATGGGCATCACGTCAAGTCGAATACAAGTACATTTAAGAAGGCGTTTCTTATTCCTGGATGTCCTGATCAGGGGACCCTCAGGACACGAAGCGAGCGTGACGGTTCTCCGCATTTGGCTTAAATAATGCAGGAGGAAGAAGTGAGGGATTGTCTGTGCACTGATTCCAGTCCGCTGTTAACAAGACAGCGAGGTCAAAAATACCGGACATTGATCACGGTAGGAACAACAAACATGGAACACTCCCTAGAGGTCAGATGTCACGGTCATATAATCCTCAGAACACCAGTACACAAGTACCATTAGCGTGATTTTAAATTTGGGGTTGGAAGGCAGCGAGGACACGGAGAAACAAACATCTTACATCTTGCTCCGGGTCACAGAGCTGGGAGCAGCAGCCAGAGCCCAGCTCCCTTCTCACCCACGCGGACGTGAGGGGCCAGACGCCGGGCACACCTGCCGTCCTCCACGTCGGGGATCCTGCTGTGGCCACAACGACGTCACTCGTCCGCCGCCATTGCAGAAGGTCGTGCCCGTGGGAGGGATGGCTCTGGGTCTCCCTGTGCCTGCGGACAGCTGTCCAGGTAAACACTTCGCTGGGAGAATCAAGCATCTGAGAAAAGAGGGAAGGAAATACACCCCTAAGAATGACTTTCGTCTAAGCCCCCGTGTGTCTCGACTGGTGCTGGAGAACCAACCGGACCTGATGTCACACTCCAGCTCACGTCCGTGGTGGGATGCGCAGCACGGGCTCCTCGTCCCCGCCCCCGCACCCACGGGCCTTTCCCAGTGAACCTGGAAGCACATTGTCACGATAAGAAGAGCAGGTGAGGGCGCGGGGAAGGAGAGACACGAGGGACAGACCAAAGAGGACATCCTCCCAGGAACATTTAGGTTTTGTGTGCGCGTTCTCCTGGCTGGAGACGGCGCTCAGCTCGGTCCCGTGCTCCCCTCTGCTGTCCGCAGAGCAGAATGCACGCGGCGTGTTCTGGGAGCGGAACGGAGCCCCGAGCGCCGGCCCCAGGCCGTGCGCACTCAGCCGCAGAGGGCGCTCCACATTGGCCAGAAGCTGCCCGTTTGGGGAGAAGCAATTTTGGTGTCCCTCATGCATCTCCTTTCTTAACGGACGACTCCGCCCCACGAGGTGACCCCGAGGATTTATGGCAGGAGTCCACGACCAGGCACGCAGCAACATCCACATGTTCTGGATCCTTCACTTTTCTCTTTTTTTCCCCGGTGTTGAAGATGTTGGACATTTCATTGTTCTTACAAGACCTCTGCTTTTGTAGAAAGTCTGGGAGAATGGCAAATCTCGGACTTAGCTTTTGTCTTCTGAGAGAAAACTGAAATAGTCCCGGACACCTGAGTCCTCGCCCGCGCTGGGGCTGAGTGACACTTTACTCAGTCCCCCCCATGAAGGACGGGCCGTGTGATCAGCATGTCCGAGACGCGAGTCTCATCGACCCAGATTTACACGGCCTGCAGGCCCGTGGGCCACAGGGAAGGCGCTCTCGGGATAAATTAAAACATGCTCGTACACAAGCAGTCCCCAGAGGAAAACTTACCTACTTCCAATACTGCCTTCTTCTATAAAGGGGTGAGGCCTCCTCCACCAACCCACCATCACGTTAAGGGGGCACCTCCGGGAGCCACATGCCCCACAGTTCAAATCTGCCCTGTGGCTTCGCACTCCCAGATCCCCAGGAAAATTAACCGGACTGGGTATGGACAGACGTCTCCCTTCAGGTGATTATTGAGGACAGAACCGAGAAAAGAACCAATAAAGCGTTCCTACATTTAAAGACCGTGGGAGGCCTGGGTGGCTCAGTGGGTTAAACCTCTGCCTTCAGCTCAGGTCATGATCTCAGGGTCCTGGGATCAAGCCCCGCACCGGGCTCTCTGCTCAGTGCAGAGCCTGCTTCTCTCTCTCTCTCTCTCTCTCTGCCTGTCTCTCTGTCTACTTGTGATCTCCGTCTATCAAATAAATGAATAAAATCTTTAAAGACCGTGCCAAGCTGTTTGCAAACCTAATGAAAATGAGTAGATGCCTGCATTGCATCAGACGAAGAAAAGACTGGATCCTGCCCGCCCCACGTGCGCACTGGGAGTCTGCTTATGGGGACAGACAGGTGGGCGGTCCTGCGTGTGCTTGCCTGGAACTGGGCACCATGGGCCCATGTGTGGAACAAAGCAGTCCATAGGAGGGGGCCGTCCCTGCCGGCGACATCCGAGAGAGAGGTGGCTCCTGGTCCTGGCCAACCTCAGGAGAGGGCCAAGCCATCACAGCCACCCCTCACCCTCGTATTTGCTCATCTTTGTGCATTCCTGAGCACGCCCGAGGGAAAAGAACGGCCAATGGAATTTCTGTGCGCCCCCCACCCCCACCCAGAAATCCAAGTGGTGACGGGACAAGATGCGACATCACCCGGACTCCTACGTGCTCCCCGCCCTTTCGGAGTGGCCCCCTGGTTTCCTGGCAAGGCTCCTGTGCTGTAGGAGGACATCAGGTGAATTTTTTAAATATCAAGGATTTTAAAGTTAGGATTTTAAATAGTTAGGATTTTAAAGCTGAAAACTAAACAAACAAATATTAAAATGCAAGAATGTTGCTCAAGGGGCTCCGGGCCTTTGCCTGAGCCAGGCCCTGGACAGCAGGTCCCCGGAGAGCAGGTCCCCACTCTGTCCCATCCTTAGATCTGCTCAAGGCCCACCGTCTCCTGAGCAGATTAAAATTTCAATGTCTTTGCAGACTTCCAAGGGCGGGATCCAACCAGACATTTTTAGATTCCTCAGCCCCCTCCGCACCTGGGTCCTGCCCGTCTCATCCTACAGCCTGGAAGTCACTGGGTTTTCCAGGCAGTGACTTGCAGTGCATTCAAGGAACGCTTCGTAGAAAGAACGCGCGGCATCCAATCCTCTGATCGTCTATTTCATGAGTTTGTCTAATACTTAGTGAGACTGTGGAATGCTCTACTGTTCAGCGAAACCACAACTTATCCAATATTTAAACTGCGAAATGATACATTATCTAATATTTCGTTAAACTCTGAAATTATGAATGGCCCTCGTACTTAGCTAAGTGATAAAATTGTAGGAAATACAGAAGACACTGAGGTGGGGACAAGCCGCCGTGCAGGAACGGTTACCACGAGCGGTTCGGGCCGACGTGGGGGGCAGCCAGCCCCGTGCGCGGAGCTCCCTGAGCCACGGACAAGGGCTGGAGGGTCCGCGAGAGGAATGTCCGCTGCGCTGTCTCCGAATGACTCCCTCCACCCCGCTGCACGGGTCCCGTGGGGCATTTTGCAAACTTGGTCATTTTATCCCATGATTTCCATGACCTTACACACAGTAAACATAGCCGCTTGAATAAATAAATAACGTTACTAACCCTGAACACTCCGCCGGCTTAATGCATGAAAGGTCAGCCAGAGGCTCTCTTTGCAAGGGCAGGAAGACGGCGGAGGCAGGTTTACTATTTGGCGTGTCTCATGTCCACGGAACTTGTGGGGATTCCAAAAAATAGAAGACTTGGACTTCCACTTAAAAAAAAACAAAAACATAACCAATAAGTTTTCCAAATCCAGAAGGCAGAAATTATAGAACAGCAGGAGCTGGCTGATCATTTCCAGGGCCGTGATTGCCCTGAAGTTGTAACCGAGGAGAGTTACCTTCTACTCAGGACACTGCGTTTCATCCAAGTGGACACCCTATGTCGACACGTTCTTATAATCAAGACAGTTTTCAAAGAGCTGGGAATTCGATTGAAGAAATAAAAGACGCAGAGAGACATATAATGAACTTTGAGTTCTTCACGATCATCATAGAAACCATAACCCCATTATTTTTTAAATCAATGTGGGAACAAGGATGAGAGACTTTAATCCTAGGACTTTATTATTTATTGCTGGATAATCTCGGCGTCTCTCCTGATTGTCAGGACGCAAGCCCCTCGGGGAGGCCTGTATTATGGTACTTAGGTAGGAAATGAGGGGATTTAGTTTGATTGTTTGCCTTTCCCTGAGAACAGTGCGCGTGGCTGTCGGAACGGGATCCGCTGCGGACGGAGCGAGGGGCAGGTGCTCGCCATCGGGTGGGGCCCACGAAGCCCCGGGGAGCTGAGGGGACGGTTCTCCTGCTGTTCCCACACTGGACGTCCTGATCCGGGGCCTCAGCCCCCACCTGTGGGCATCCCCTCGGCTCTGCTCTGGGGTCTCCTCGGGATTTCCAGAGCTGGCCCGGGAAGCAAACCGAGAGCGCCGTGCCCTTGTCCTGTCCTGCCACAGGAAGAGACCGAGCCAGCAAGGGGACAGCGTGGTTTTTTCAATAAGAAAGAAGCTGTGTTGTGGTTGGAACTAGAGGGTGTTGTGCTCAGCAAAGTCAGTCAGTCAGAGAAAGACAATTTTCATATGATCACACTCGTATGTGGAATTTAAGAAACAAAACACAGGATTGTAGGGGAAGGGAAGAAAAAATAAAACAGGGTGAAATCAGAGAGACAAACCCTAAGGGAGTCTTAATCCTAGGAGACAAACCGAGGGCTGCTGGAGGGGGGTGGGCGATGGGCATGATGGCATAGGTAGTGGGTGTTTATGTGACTGATGCATCACTGACCTCTAACCCTGAAACTGATAAAATATGTTAACTGATCTTAATTTTAAAAATTTTAAAAAAAAAAAAAAGACGCTGTGTGAAATCAGTCTGATCTTCTAGACAAACATCCAGAGTCACCCTCCCATTGCTCTGAGAAGTCCTGCCGGTCTGATCAGCTGAAATCCGGGGCCTCTCGCCCCAGCCCCACCACTGATGGTCCCTTCAGTCCATCAGCCTGGGCGAGTTCGGGCAGGTGTGAGTTCAGTGAGGACACGGTGAACTTGGGCGGATCGGAAACTCTGGCTCCGAGTGTGCCTGCCACCTGCACCCTCTCCTCCAGGCAGTCCTCCAGCTCTGCGGTCGTGGGCACAGGACCAGCCCTCACTGAGCACCAACTTCAGGCAATGTCCCCACAAACCAGCTCCCCTGGGCGCGCTCTCATCACCAGACTCAGGCCCTGTGTTTCCCGTTTAGGAAAGTCCCCGGCTTCAGGCAGGATGACATCTTTGTGAGGTGGCGTTCATGGGAGGGGTGGGCTTGTTCAGTGGACGTGGATGGCCCTAAGACTTCCCCCAACACTAAGAGTGTCACCCAGCATCCCCACACCTCCGTTTCCCCACATGTCACAATGTGCCCTCCCCCACGGCCATGGTTATCTGGGTTTGTCACCTTGTGTGGGCCACGAGGCGCCCCGACATTGGGTGGAACATGGTTCCCGGGTGAGTCTGTGAAGACCTTCTCGATGACAGGAGCACGGGAGTCTGTGGACCCCACAGATCTGAGTCAGATGCCTCCACAGCGGCAAGGGTCCCTCCACTGGGTAGGGGCCCAGGAGCACCGGGCACACCCACTGCCTACGGCCCAGCTGGGACAGGGGCGGGACCTCAGTGTTTGGACCCGGCGCCCCTGACTCCCAGGCCTGCAGACTCGGGCTGGGGGGACACCCTCTGCTCCCCGCTCCCGGGCCTCGGACCCACAGCCCTTGGTCCGCTCGGCTCGGCAGCTGCCCGGCACATGGCAGGTGGGGGTTTCCCAGTCCAGTAACTGCGGGAACCCGTTCCTCACACTTGTGATCCCCAGATGTCCCCTTCCTGCTGGCTTTTCTCGGCACACCTCAGCCTCCTCACAACCCTCCCCCTGCCCCCCCAACCCTGTCCCCCCGCGGAACCCCTCGTCCCGGCAAACCCAACAGCTGTCTCCATGTCCCCCTCTGTTTGTCCTCCAAATGGTGGCACCTGATCGGGGCATCTGTGCCGTGCTCCCCTCCGTGCGGAATCAGCGCTGTCACACTCACCAGACGTGTGACCAGTAGGAACCATTACAAAGTCTCTGTGCCGGGATTCACGATTGCCGGGGCCTCACCCCGCACCTGAGGTCGGTACGCGGGAAACGCGTGGGTTTTTACGGGACTCCCTGCCGACATGAAACTGGCTTTTTAAACGTGGACAAAGAGCTGGTTGAAGAGGTTCGAACATTTCCAGGGTCTCTTAATGGGAATTGAGATTTGATCGAGAGCAAACTTGCAACATTAAGTGACACCCCCAGACCTTCAGGCTTAGACAGTTTGCCCCACTGGCCAGCTTCGGTGGGGTATGAAGCCCCCAGAACACCACCGTTCCCATGACCTCTCCGTCACGGTGGTCAGGCATGGGTCTTCCTCCACCCCCTCTGCAGGCCCCCACTCTCCCCTGATTTTATCTTCTCCTTCACGTGTGCTACGGTTGATGCCCTCCGGCCAAGCCCGCCGGCCGCACTCCGCAGTAAATCCCGGTGTTGGAAGACGTATGGTTGGTTGAGCAGGAGTTGCCCTTTTCTATTGGCTGGAAGATTCTCTCCATCAGCTCCTCCCGGCTCTGCTGTGAGAGATGTGCCCGTGCGAGCAAGGCTGCTCCTTTGTGCCCGTGCTCCGGTGCCTTCCTCCCTCCCTACGCCCCCCTCCACTCCCTGCTTCCCGAACAGGACTCCGGAGCACGGGGTGCAGGGGGAGGGGGTGAGAGGGTGTGGCTCCTCTCCACGATGGAGCAGAGGAGCCCCGGGCAGGGAGAAGAAGGTGTCCCTGGGGCCCCTCCCCGCCTCCTGCCAGCCCAGCCCCTGCCTTCACTCCCGCTTCCCCCCCCCCCCCTCCTGGTCATGACGCTCTCTGCTGTGTTTTGGCTTGTTGAGCTCTGGGTTCCTCTCCTCTGGCTGCAGGGCAAGCCCTCTTTCCAGCAGGGGCTACAGTTCAAGGGCCCCCCAACCCCTCGCTCAGCAGTTACTACCTTTGGCATCAAAAATGCATATTATTCTATATTAGTTGGTGGCCATTCGCCTTGGGCCCCGTGTTCGATTGTAACCAAGTGCAGGAAAAGCAGCCTTGGGGGATGCTGGGTGCTGGGTCTTCAGTTCCTCCCTCCCAGCGCTTGAGATGAACACTCTGGCCATCGAGGGGGCCCTCCCGTGTGTTCCCAACACCCACACCTGCCCTCCAGGAACACACCGGTGGTCCGTGCATGCCCTGCTTCTAGCCCATGGTCACACCCCTCGCTCTCTGGACCCAGTGCCAGACCCACGGGGCACCAGCAAAACCATCCCTGCACCACCATATTGGAAGGTCAGGGTGGACACCTCTCTACGGACCCCAAGCCTTGCCCTGCTGTCTTCTTCCACCAGGCAAAGAGCAGAGCAACAGAGCGAAGCAGACCAGGACACCGGCCTCAGGTCCAGCCCAGCCGTCTCAGCAACACCTTAGCCTTCCCTGCAGCAGCGGGAGCCAAAAACCAAACCACCGAATGACAAAGCTTCAGGGATCAGCTCAGGCGGGGTTTCTATAACGTTCCATGCGGAGCCTTTACTGCTGTAGAATCAGAGGCTTCTCCACCCTTCCTGTCCTCCCTGGTGCGTTTCTGACGGTGACAGCCATGGGGTTTCCCATGACCGGACAGCAAGGACACTTGCAACCAAGTTCACGCATCACATTCCCTAACGCGTTGCTCTAGAACAAAATACACAGGATTTCAAGCTGCATAGTGGAGAACGGCTAACAGCTTGTTCAAATATTTTAAATATCTCGACATACATAATTAGCTTGCTTGCTCTAAATACTAAGTACACAACCTAAGAAACAGTATGTGTAAGGGTTTTTCCCAAAATTTTGAAATTTTTTTCTAATTTCAAAAGCTGTGATTTCAAGTCATCTTTAAAAAAGAAAAAAAAAATGCCCACATGTATCATAAACGCTTTTTTTTTTAGAGCGCCCTTTTGTAATTCCACTACTAAATCGACTACCACAAACACTCCTTGGGACACGTAGATATGGATGCAGAGTTACAGTATAAGAAAAATGTCTGTCCCTGTACGCCCATTGGACACACGCAAGAGACAGAGAATGTGGTGGAGACATAAATCTCTATAAAGAGGGTATGTTTTGATAGTTTTCATTACGATGAGCATTTATCACAAGGAAAACACATACACTCACCACAACATCAAGCATGAGAAAGAGTGGGCCCTCCACGGTTTTTTAATCAACTCGCGCAGACACAAGTCAGCCAAAACCCATCCCTGTTTGGAGGCAAATCCTTCCCACACTTTCCCGCGAGCTGGGAGAAAGCGGTTAGGTATTTCTCTCCACTGGGAAGAGAAATCAGGAGCCATGGTGGAAAGGAATCTCGTTCTGGAAATTACATTTAAGAAAACACTGAGGTTTCTTTGGTGCCCCCAGTCCTCTGCTTGGGGGGAGGCAGCGGTCCCCACATACTGTGCTCACTGCAGCACAGTGACGCGCAGCTGTTGCCTTGAGAGACAATAAAGAATGACTCGGGTGCCCCGCGGGCGCGCTTCAGAGAAGTGACGCGTCCATCGGTAGATCTGCTGTCTGCACGTGAGACCTTGCAGGGCTTCCCATGGCAGGGGGTGTCTGGGTTCCAGAGACCTAGGACTGAGGCTGGTTCTCCACCCCCTGAGTTCACCCACCACCACGGGAAGCTGATGGACTTGGTGGTTTACCCATTGCCAAAGACGCCCCCTTGTATGTGATGAATCTCTTGAGTAGATTTCAGTACCGAACAAGGACTGACCTCACTAACGGCAGGAAGCAGCATCCGACGCCCACAGCAGAGGTCGGGAATTGTGGGAGCACAGCCCCAGCCATCCTTCCTGGGCTCTGGGGGTGTCCAGGTACCAGCTCTTCCCAGACTCTAACCGTGCTGTCTCCCTGCATCCCACATGCACCAAAATGAACAAATAAAAACCTGAAATCTTGGCACTGTTCCCATTAAAACCACTGTTTCTGAGTACAAGACAGTGAAAAATGGCTTTTAAGCCAAGTCAGGCCAATTTTACAGTTGGATCAACACACGGTAGGTAACATCGGTAAAATCAGGCCAGTGGGAGAGTGGGCCGGGGTGACCTGCCCACTATGTGCCCTATAGCTCCTTCCCATAGTACCAGACTATTCACCCATTTCAAGTATATAATTCTGTGGCTTTCAGTATACTCACAGATATTTGCAACAAGCACAACAGTCAATTTTAGAACATTTTTATCGCCCCTAAAAGAAACCCCATAGCGTCTAGTGATCACTCGGCCCTCCCTGCCCTTCTCCCAAGTCCTGGCCACCAGCAATCTAGTTGATGTCCCTGTAGACCTGGATGCTCTGGGCATCTGATATCAGTGGAATGTGTGTGCGTGGCCTTTGGGGCTTGATGTCTTTCACCAAGCATGATGCTCTCCATGTATGGCACGTATCTGGTCTTCATTCCTTTTTTTGGCAGAATGATATTCTATTGCATGGAATTAACACATTCTTTTCATCCATGTGTCTAATGATGGACATTCAGATTGTTTCCACTTTCTGGGGTATTAGGTATAATGTTGTGATGATATTCATGCTCGAGTGCCTATGAGGACACACGTTTTTATTTCTCTTGGGTAGACACCTAGGAGTGGAATTGCTGGGTCAAATGTTAACAACATTGGAACGTCTGAAGAACCACCAGACGGCTTTCCAAATGGCTTTACCATTTTACATTCCCGCCATTCACGTACGAAGGCTCCCAATCCACCGTGCGCTCCCCAACGTGTGTTATCTGACTTTTTGATTCTAGTCCTTTGAGATGGTCTGACATGGTATGTCACCGAGCTTTGGATTCACGTTTTTTAGATGACTGATAATGTTGAGAATCCTTTCTTGACTTTATTGGCCCTTTGTATCTTTTCTATGGAGATCTCTCTGTTCATATCTTTTACCCATTTTTAAGTTGGGTCATTGTCTTTTTATTATTGAATTGTAAATGTTCTTTATGTATTCGAGATACAAGTTCCTTATCAGATAGATGATTTGCAAATACTTTCTCCCATTCTGAGAGTTGTCTTTTCATTTTTTTAACAGTGATTTTTTTGTTAAGATTTTATTTATTCATTTGACAGACAGATCACAAGCAGAGAGGCAGGCAGAGAGAGAGGAGGAAGCAGGCTCCCTGCCAAGCAGAGAGCCCGATGTGGGGCTTGATCCCAGGACCCTGAGATCATGACCTGAGCCGAAGGCAGAGGCTTTAACCCACTGAGCCACCCAGTCGCCCCTCTTAACAGTGATTTTTGAAGCACAAATGTTTTTAGTGTTTTCTTGGGTTTTTTTTTTAAGTATTTATTTATTTATTTGTTTGTTTACTTGAAGGAGAGAGAGCACATAGCAGAGAGGGAGACAGAGACTGAAGCAGGCTCCACACCCAACACAGAGTTCAGGGCTCATTGTCACAACTCCAAAATCACTGCCTGAGTCCAAACCAAGAGTCAAACACTGAACCAACTGAGCCACCCGGGCACCTCAGTATCGAACTGTCTTGCTGGTCATTGCTTTTTTTCTTCTCTCTCTCTCTCTTCTTTTTTTAAGATTTTAAATAATATTTTATTTATTTGACAGAGATCACAAGCAGGCAGAGAGGCAGGCAGAGAGAGAGGAGGAAGCAGGCTCCCTGATGAGCAG
Organism: Mustela putorius furo; assembly: GCF_011764305.1. NCBI lineage: Eukaryota > Metazoa > Chordata > Mammalia > Carnivora > Mustelidae > Mustela > Mustela putorius. The sequence continues at coordinate 6,301,886 of NW_025422169.1, read as the reverse complement.
AGAGCCCGATGCGGGGCTCGATCCCGAAGGCACAGGCTTAACCCACGGAGCCACCCAGGTGCCCCAATGGCCATTACCTTTTAATAAACTTTCAAACCAGGAAATGTGACTCCTCCTACTTTGTTCTTTTTCAGAATCGTCTTGGCTATTCTGGGTCCCCTGCAATCCAATGTGAATTTTAGAGCCTGCTTGTCTATTTCTACAGAAACGAAAGTTGGGATTCTAAATGCACGGGTGTTGAATCCAAGATCATTTTGGGGACGTCTTGCCCTCTTAACAGTGTGAAGTCTTCCAATCCATGAACATGGGATCTTTTCCCACTTATTTTGATTTTCTTAAATTTCTCTCAGCAATGTTTTGTAGTTTTCAAACCACACATTTTGCACTGTGGTTTTTTTTGTTGTTAAATTTACTGCTAAATATTTTATTCTTTTTGATGTTATTGTGTTTAAAATACCACTTCCAGATCATTCACTGCCAGTGTTTACGAACACAAATGATTTTTAATTATTGATCTTGTGTCCCGCAACCTTGCTCACCTCATATATTACTTCCAATAATAATTTAATGGATTCCTTGGGATCCTTTGTATACAAGTCATTGATTTTTTATTATTTTCTGTATTGAATAAGCCTCTCTGCTGCGTATACTGCTTGCCAGGCACAGGGATAAGCTCTCTACAAACATGAACTCAGTTAATCCTGCAACAGACCCCGGGGCAAGGGGTGATTTCTATCCCCCCTTCACAGGTGAGGAAGTTCCCTTCTATCTTCTGCCCATCGGAGATCAGGGTGCAGGACCGTGAAGCTGATTTCCAGCTCATCCTCTGCGGTTCTGGGACCTCTCCGCAGATCTTTCCACAGCCTCTCCGTCCCCACTTCTCCGGAACAGCCCGGTGTGCGGTCCCAGAGCCCCTGCACGGCCATCCTGTGTGCAGCCCGCACCGTCCGCAGCAGCGAGCGCACGGCCGCAGGCTGACAAGGCTGCTTCCAGGTACACTCACACGGCTCGTCCTGTTGGCTTTCCTGGAAACACGGAAGGTGTGTCCTTAAGACAAAAGGGTCTGTTGTCGGTTCCGGGGATAGGTGTTCCGCGGTGTGCGGGCCTGCGGGCACACCGCACGCTCTCAGCTCCGGCACCTGCCGGTTTCTGCGGTCATTCGTTGGCTGGTTCTGACTCGCCCTTCACGCTGAGACAGGGCCAGCGTCCGGCCCAGGACCGAGGTCCGGCTGCAGGTGCAAAGCGTCGGCGCGACCTCTGGTGGCCGCTCGCCTCCATGCAGGTCTGCCCATCCGCCCGGCAGGGAGAGACGCGCCGGCAAACCCGCCCCGACTTGCCTTTTTATCAGACCACACTTGGCACCAGGAGTCATCCACTGTAGCGCATAATTTCTTAGGCTCCACGGCGTCTGCTCCCCAAGTGCCTTGACATAAAATGATTCGAGCAGTCGCTGTCCTCCTCTGAGAGCTGCTGGCCGTTGAGGACAAAAGGGCAGCGTGGGCATTCGTGCAAAACTTGAAAAAGCTGCGGTGGACCCAGCAGTGGGTCATAACCAGCGATGCTGTGCGGGGCTCTCACGCATGCGGAACCCCTGTGCTCACGTGCACGGGGCTGGGAGTCTAGAGGCAACACAGGTGTGTCTGGGGTGGCCACATGTCAGACGCCGTTTGGAACCCTGACGTCGTGGCTCCCTGTCTCTCAGAGCTCTGTGGGAGGCGGGCACCGTTAGGCTCCCGGTCACGGACGGGCTGTGGCTAGCGGGGGCCCCTGCCTGCATTCCAGCCCCGGCAGTCATCGGAGGACCCTGTTCCAGTCCCCCGAATAATCCAGCCCCCTACACACGTGACAGAGACACACAGAAAGGTCAGACGGAGCAGCCGGAGGCCACACTCACGCAGGAGGGCTTGCTTCGTCTGAGTTTACCAATCCGATGAGAGGCAGGTGAACGTGCGAAGTCCGCGGAAGAAAAGCCCCTGTACGCTTACCGCACACAAGGGGTACTGAGGACTCGTGGTGGAAACCTCCCCTCAAGGTGGTGCTGGAGGAGACGGGGTTTCTGGGAGGTGCTGAGCTCATGAGTGAGGAGCCCCCATGATGGCATTAGTGTCCTTATAACAGACCTCCCCCCCCTCGGGAGGCGAGGAGACGGCAGCTGTGAACCGCAGCTGTGAACCGGGAGGCGAAGGGTCACCGGCCGCCCGAGCTGCTGCCGCCTGGATCCTGGACGCGCGGCCTCCAGAGCTCAGAATACTGTCTGCTGACTACAGACCACCTGAACGAGTTAACACAGCAGGTTGTGCAGCAGAACGTGCCTTCCAAGCCTCAGATTAGTTGGGACCAGGGACACAGCTCAGGGAGCTTAGGAAGCTAAGCGCTCCTGCATCTACTCTGGTCACCTTCCAAGCACACTGATGCGACGGCTCCTCTCACTTCTGCGCGTGCTGCTGGGGGAGGAGCCCCTCGCTCGCGGAGCTGATCCCGCGGCAGGCAGAAGGGGGACCGGAGCTGAAGCACGGTCGTTCCTGTGTCCTGCTGGGTTGGGGGCTTGTCCACGTCCGCTGGAGGCCCAAGATTTGAGTGTAGGATTGTACACAAAGTAACAATATGCTGTAAAAATTAGAGAGCAAAGCAACAATGTGGTACCAGCATCCCCGGACCAGGGAACTAATTAGAGACTCGAGTCATGAGCCAGGCCCAGGCCCGCGGAGAGGGAGCGTCTGGCGTGGGGCGTCGGACCGTGTCCCCCCAGTGATGCTGGACCCCGGAATGCCGGAGGACGGCTTGGACATCGGAGCACGGGCCTGACATCACCATCACATCAGTAGTGACCCCGGGCACAGGTGGGAATGACCCACCCAGCCCTGAGGATGGATTCTGGCAGCCCAGCCAGGAGGAGAGGCCCTCCGGGACGTTTTGATGGCGGGGACCGGGGGCCTCAGCTAAGCCTCCCCTGCAGCACGGGTCCGCGGAGCCTGAAGCTCGACGTGCTCCTCCAACCTCCTTATCCGTCATTTTGCTTCCTTTCAGTTGGCAGCGGAGCATCGCCTCAGTTTGCCCTTCGTCCGCGATCCTCCTCCGTTCCGTCCCTCGAGGCCTCCGCCCATCCCCGAGCGCAGTCTGCACGTCGGGAGACCAGTACCCACCGCCTCCGCCGCCGCCTTCCGTCACTGGAGGCACATCCGGCCTATTTCCCTGGTGACTTTCCCCCTTCCTTCCCGTACATATTTTTAGCTGCGTGGCAGGGGCTCCTCGCGGCTCCTGACTGTCTGGTGGTGGGTGTCTCTCTTGATAAAAAGGACCCATGGTTTGCAGCGGGGCGCCCGGCGGTCCAGAAGGAGCAGCACGTTCTCCGCCTCCCTCGAAGGCCTCCTGAGGTTGAACAGGTCATTTTCTTACCCCCCGCTGAGCAACTGCCGCCCAGGTTCGTCCTGTAATCCGCGCGGTTTCTCCCGTCCGGGCCGACTGCGTTTCATGGCCTCGCACACAGAACCGCGCGTACGAGAACATTCTCCGTACGTACAAATCTGGTGCCATCCTACCGAGACGCTAAACTTAGTCTTCGGTGGGCACGAAGGAGCAGAGATCTGTATCGGCGCGTTCTCTCAGTGGCCGTGCGATCCGCCGAAACGTGTTCTCCTGGGAGCAGCCGGTGCAGGCCGGAAGCAAGAACAGGGGGTTTGTGCCGGTTCCGGAGGGATGTGGGATGTCGCGGGGTGTCTCTGCGTTCAGCTCCGTGCACGCAGAAGTGGGGCGCCGGGCGGGGATGGCAGCGCTCCGCCGTTCTGCCTTCCCAGCTGCACCATTCTGCGTTCCTACCCGCAGACCACGCGAGCTCCGGTGTCTCCACCTCCTCCCCTACACTATCGGGGGGGTTCTTTGCCTTTTGTAGTAGGCGTCTTAGGTGTGAGGGGACAGCGCACGCGGCTTTGATTTGCATCCCCTGATAATGAGTGATACTGAGCGTCTTTCCATGGGCTTACGGGTCACTTGTGTGTCTTCTTCATCTTGAGATGATCAGGTTATTCCAGATTATCAGGACGGGCTCAGTGTGAACACAAGGACCCTTAGAGGACAGGGGTCAGGGATGAGAGAGGCAGCTGCACTCCCGGCTTTGAAGATGCGAAAAGCAGGGGCTTCTAGAAGCCAGAAGAGAGAAGGAAACAGATTCTCCCCCCGCCCCCGAGAGCTGGAGGAAGGCTCCAGCCAGCCACACCTTCCTCTGATCCCAGTGAACCCACCGTGAACCTCTGACGCCCCCAGGACTACCAGATATTACGTTCCTGGGGAATTTTCTGTGTGTGAGCGTGTGTGTGCGTGTAGGCGTATTTGGAATCGTGAGCTCATCGTCAGCAGCCTTGGCGATAAGACCATGTAGTCCGGGGCACGGGAATGTTTTATCCAGGGAGGGTTTGCATGTCCTGCTGGCGGGCATCACAGAGACGATTTCTGAGCGTCCTAGTCACCGACTTCTCGGGAAGTGTACCTTTCAGATCCAAGTCCGCACAAGAAGCAAAGTCAATATTCAATGGCTCAGGGGACATGTTACTCCCTGGAAGGACTCCGTCAGGGACCAACAACACCCCCACCCCTGCCGCTCCACTGGGTTCTTGGTTTGCACTGCACCTCGTGCACCGGGGGACAGACCCCTGAAGGCTCGAGGCTCCCTGCAGGATTCTCATCCCGTCCACCTCCCTGCCTGAGGCTGTGGCGCTTAAAAGCCACCGTGTCTGGTGGCGAAAACCCTGAATTCGTTCCCTCGCCAAAACAGCATCTGCTCCCGCACTTACCGCGCTGGTTGTCACTCTCTGTCTCACACGCCTCTGGGGAGTTTCCTTTCTTTCTTGTGAACTTAGCCATGAAGTTACATTTCTGCCTTGTACTGAATCCAGCATTTCCAAATGTTTCTGGCAGAAAGGGCTTCGAGTGGCTTGGCTTACCATCTTGCCAGAAATAGAAATAGGACTCCATATTCTTCTTCTTTCCGTGTTCTTCCCTTTTATATTTATTTGTTTATTAAAGAGAGATGGCGCGAGTGGGGGAGGGGTGGGCAAGGGAAAGGGAGGGAGAAAATCTCAAGGAAGCTGTGCGCGGGGCACCGACCCTGATGCGGGGCTCGGTCCCACCCCCTGAGATCACCACCCAAGCCCAACCAGGAGTCAGACGCTTAACCCACTGAGCCACCCAGGCGCCCCTCTTTTTTTATTTATTTTAACCAGACTCCCCACCCGAGTGGGGAGCCCATGCGGAGCTGGAAGTCACCACTCCAAGATCATGACCTGAGCGGAGGTGAGGAGTCAGACACTTAACCCCCGAACGCCGCGTTATTTTCTTCATCAAAGCTTTATACGTTTCTTGCCGCATGTATTCCTGTCTGCTTACTTTTGTTGGTACCCGGTTGCTTTGGGAAATGGAATATTTTCTGTTTTTACTGGTTATTGTTGATCAGTAGGATAAGAACTGATTTTTATACCTTTTTAAGCCATTAATAGTACTGGAGATAATAAGCCCTGAACAGATTAAGAGATGATTTTTTTTAAGATTTTATTTATTTATTTGACAGACAGAGATCACAAGTAGGCAGAGAGGCAGGCAGAGATCACAAGTAGGCAGAGAGGCAGGCAGAGAGAGAGGAGGAAGCAGGCTCCCTGCTGAGCAGAGAGCCCGATGCGGGGCTCAATCCCAGGACCCTGAGATCATGACCTGAGCCGAAGGCAGCGGCTTAACCCGCTGAGCCACCCAGGCACCCAGAGATGATTTAAATTTGTAAAGTTTTGAGGCACCACATTTGTGATAATGTGTCTAAGCGGCCATGGGCAACTCGTACATTTGCCTGAGGCTGTCAAGACGTTAAACAGCTTCCCATGGTCACCTGGTCCCAACTGGTCCCAGCTTAGACCAGAGGAAGGACTCGGCTTTGAGTGGGCCTGGCGGGAACTCCAACGAAGGACACTGCGGAAGCGAGTAGGGACCTGAATGGACTGTAGGCGGCCTCGGCCACACCCAGCTGGGATATCGGGGAACCTGCAACATCCGTGGTGGTTCTGAGTAGCTTCCACACCTCGGGGAGGTTCACCCCTTCCTGAATGTGGGATCCTACCGTGGCTCATAGACATCACGACATCATCCACTCAGAAATGAGTTCCAGACCCACTTCTAACGCACTGGGTGGCCTTAGGGCTTATTACCCGCCTTCTCGATGCCGGCGCTCTTCCTCTGCACAGTGAGGAGATGGGTAGGGCCTGCTCTGTCCGGTTATCATGGACCTTGACTTCTGGGAAGCCCTCCGAGCCGTCTTGGCAGATTGGGGACCCCAACACAGTTCCTGGTGTCACAGGAGTTATAAGGGTCGAGGAAAAGCAATGCTCTACTGATTTCGGATCTGCTGAGCAAGTTTGCTAAAATAAATAGGCAATTTTACTATTTTCGAAACCAAAGTGCACCCTTCCTTGTGATTATACCCCAATAATCTAGTTTCGTTTCCGTTAAGTAACACAATTTCTGGGATAATGTGTTTGGAATGACTCGGCCTGGGTGAGGTTACATGCTCTCAGAAAGAAGCTTGTCTGTCACCCACATGTCAACACGTCCCCCTTCCTGGGAGCAGAGGTACTGACACACTGGAAGAAGGGTCACATTCCATCAGCAGAAACGCTCCGATGTCCCAGGATGGGAGATCGTGGGAAGGTGAGCCGGAGGGTTTCCACGCTGGTCCCGGTCCTGGCCGGGGGAGACAGTGATCACAGAGAATGTGTCCTCCGGCCAAAGATCGGCTCCTTTGCTCAAAAGAAAGGGTCTCACAATTTTAAATATTTCCTTCACTTGGCTTTAAATACTTGAAGCCTCTAAATGTTTGATTACTTTTTCTTTTTGCATGAGACTCCTTGACGTGTTCCATGCTGTATTAATCATTAAACTCTTCCATTTTGATATAAAATTCTGTCTCAGGTGTTTTTAGATAAAAGCTCTTCTGCGGTTCGGGGTTTGGTGGCCAAAACCACCAGCCAGGGCACCGGGCCAGCTCAGTTGGAAAAACATGAGACTTTGATCTTGGCCTTGTGAGTGCTAGCCTAGCCCCACACTGGGTGTGGAGATTACTTAAGTCAACTTTTTCCAAAACAAATTTTTGGTTTACAAATTAGCCGCATCACCTAGGCCTTATCTGTGACAACTAGAAGGTTATACCCTCTCCTTATCTCACTAAACAAAGACACGTGAGGTTCACATCGGTGTAAAAGCAAATAATTCAGTCCTAGCCAGGAAAGCCAGGAGGCTCGGGACAGTCCTCTGCTACCCCATCCTACTGCCCCAAACTGACCACATCAGAGGGTGTGAGCTGCTAATTCTCATGATTAATTATCAGATCGCATAGAAGACTCTATTATAAAGACCTCTTTCTCCTGGTCCTGTCTCTGGGAGGGGAAGATCAATTAGGGATCTTACCTGAATAGATAACGCACCTAAGGTGATAATTTCCAACGCGGGGAAATCCTCCCTGAATAAAAGGAAGACTGGGCGCCCAGGCCATCGTGTGTCTGGTTGATTGATGTACGCATGACTGCACACAGCAGGCACTCAATAAATGGGTCCGGAGCGCGCAGGGGGAGGTGAGACAGCGCGTGTGCAAAGATGAACAGGTTCCAGGCCCCGGCGGGGTGCTCCGCAGTGGGAAAGGGCCAGTGTCCCTCCGCAGACTCCCCGGGGCTGCCCACTGCTTGGACACTGTCCGGGGACCAAAGGCGTGAAGCCTCCAGGAAGCTCCTTCCCACCTCCTGCCAGCCTCACAGCCCCTCCCCACCCTGTACCTGACCCGCCGGGAGCCCCTGTGTGCCATGCCGCTCGCGCACGGTGTCCTTTTGCACGCCCCTCCGCCCGAGGGCAGCACCCAGCACCCACTCGCCCCGGGACCCTTCCTCTCTCTGACTGCACCCACTCCACCCCGACGGCGGCGGGCACCTGCCTGCAACCGCAGGGCAGTTCGCAGGACACAGCAGTCCGCGGGGAAATAGGATGAAATACGCTTGCCGAGAGATGAGGGCCACACCGGCCAGTTTCAGAGAAGATCCAATAGTATTCGGAAGTGAAGTCACACTTCTGCTTAAACAGACACCCTGCATTCACACGCACACACACTCTCGCCCGGTTCCAGGAGTGTGATCGCATCCTGGCACCGATTAAAAAAAAAAAAAAAAAAAGACAAAAAACCCTTTTATGAAATCTCAGTAAGGTAATATGATAAATTATTTTATTTGCTTGAATATGTTTGAGCCTAAATAAAAGTTATCCACCTCTGTCATCTCTGAACGTTTTGAAAATCTTCCTGGTGGCCGGGATTCGGAAGTCAATCAACGCACTCTTCTGGAAGGCCAGCGGCAGGAGGGAACTTCGGCCCCTGCTCGACGTGCTCAGCTTTCCCTCCGTCGCGTTCCTGTGCCGTGCAGCTGTGCACTCAAAAGCAGCAGAAAGGAGTGCGCACTTTCCTCCAAACACATCACCTTGTGCACGTTAAATACGTGCAAACTTTTAGGGGAAAATCACACCTCAATAAAGTATTTGATTTTTTTAAGATTTAAGATTTTATTTTAGAGAGATGAGAAGAGAGGCCGAGAGGGAGAGAGAACCTCCAAAACGCCCGTGGTAGAAACAACACAAGTCAAACACCCCAGCCCTCCCGGATGACTCAGCGCGGACCGGGCAAGCTGGTGGACGGAGCGAAGCAGGGACAGACCGTGTCAGGTGGCAATGAGGGCCGCGGGGCGGGCGCGGGGTGAGGATGGCCACGGGAGCCCTCCGTGAGAGGAGCAGCCGGCCTTCCTGAAGTTAGGATACACACAAAGTGCCGGCATGCTCGAAGTTGAACAACAGACGGGAAATTAGACGGCATACAAAGGTCCCTGGGAGCGCCGTCTCAGGACAGCGCCAAGTGAAACGGAACCCAGCCCGGGGAGCACCTGCAAATAAACGCAACTTGAATAAACTGACTGGCCTCCCTGAGGGAACCGACTCATCCACAGCTCCCTGACAGAACGGCCCAATCACCACCCACGACCCCTCCTGTTTAAGGTAAGAAAGGGCTTGCTACGTGGCATTTCCTCTCCTCCTCCGAAGACAAGCACTGTGTGGTCTTACCCTGGTTCAGTAGGCCTGCGCCCTCCCCCAGAACAAATCTGAGCTGGGTGTTGAGTCCTTGAGGGGCAACTTTTGAAAAAAATTCCAGTATTGACAGGTGCCATCTCCTATCTGTGCGCATGCAGTGCTGTTCGACCCTCCGCCCCAGCTACTGATTAACTTCTTAATTTAAATGGTAAACCCAGTGGATTGCCAGCGTTTGAGAGTGATGTCTTCGAAACTTTGCATGAACGCCAGCTCATAGTCTGTCCATTAGTTTATTTTACTCATTAAACATGACTTCCCAAGAATGATATTGTATTTAATAGAAGTAAAGCATTATTAGAAAAATTTTAAAATCAAACAAATTGGGATTGACCCAATCGAACTAAATATTGATGTGCTTTTAAAACATATTCATGCCAAAAAAAAAAACCATATTCACGCAAAGACTTTCATCCATGTTAGTTATGAATGTGATATCAAAAAGGCCACGTGCGATGAGAATGATCTTAAAGACTACATTTAGCAATCTCAAATCAGACACTTTGAGTTATTTTTTTTTTAAATGCGGACAGAAATCACATGCAGAAATCAAATGCGGACACAAATCATTGAATTGTCCATCAGAACTTTACGCAGTTTCAATCTTGGATTTGAAATATGCAACCGTATTGGTGCTTTCTCCCCACCCCACCACCAGAATAACATAGTCACTTGTGCCTACAAAGCAAGAAATCAGCAGACTGACCACATCCCACAGAAAATTCAAGAAAGGGTAAGTGGAGACTTGTCTAATTCATCGAAGAAAATAAACTCCGCTCGTTCTTCAGTAATCCACAATTTCCTTAGAGTGTGAAGCACAAAGTAGGTTTAAAACAAAAACACCTACTATCTGGGCATCATAAATGACCGATTTAAGATCATATTAAGCAAGTGACAGGTTTGCACCTTAAACTCTTCATTGAGAGGGGGTGAGACGGTTCTGCCTGGCCCTGCAGGGACTGTCTGGTCGCACGGAGACACTCGGGTGCCTTCTGTGCGCCATTGCCTCACACACAGGGTCAGTAAATCGTCTCAGAACTAGAAAACGCTTCTCTCAGAAATACGTTATTTATTCTGCATTTTTTGGTACAACCTAAATTATTTGGGAGTCTATCTTTAAACCTATTTTTAAAATATCAAAAATAATTGTATGGAAGGAACGCAGAGAGAGAATTCATTCTTGCTGCCAGATCGGGGTGGCCAGCGCGCCGGCCATTGTGTTACATTCAGAGCGCGGTTTATTTAAAATGTGAAATGACCTGTTTGTTACAGTGGGTCCTGAAACAACATCATCCACGGTTCCCCACACGCCAGACAAGTAAGGTTTACTTCGCTCTTACTGTCGTGGAATGCCGCATAGTATCGATGCACAAGAATCACGTACCACCAGCACTTGAAGAAGCACGTCACGGGTACCCCACCTCTCTGAGCCCGCTCCGGGACGGTTCACAGGTAGGCTGTCCGGCTCCCCGCACGGAGTGCTCCCACGGCCATCCTGGGCACTGCTTACAACAGTGATGACGGTGGTAAGTCCTCGCAAAGATGAAATGCTTTTAGCTTAAAATGCAGTGGATTTCTTCCTATAGGTTCTCCGCCAACAACGCGGGCCGGTAGGAGAAAGAGGAGCACGTCCCACTTAATCCACAGTGACAATTCAAACTGCTGACGGGGACCAAAATGGAATGCGATCAGATCACTTCACATTCCATACCTGAAAGCGAACGGCAGACGGGGTCACCCTGAGTGCCCAAGGTGCTGTGCCCGGCGACCACAGAAAACCACGTTTGTGGCAGCCCCAGCCTCGGGGAGAGACTCACGAACTCATACTGGATAAGGAGTGTGCAGATTCGGGGCGCCTGGGTGGCTCAGTCAATTGAGTGTCTACCTTCGGCTCAGGTCATGATCCTAAGTCCAGGGATCAAGTCTCGCATCGTCGGGCTTCCTGCTCAGGGGGGGTCTGCTTCTCCCTCTGCTGCTGCTCCCCCTGCTTCTGCTCTCACGCTCTCTCTCCCTGACAAATACATAAATAAAATCTTAAAAAGAAAAAACAAGTGTGCACATTCGATAATACGATATGATGCCATGAAAGCTGCACGAACATTGACATTCTTCAGGAATACGACAGCAGACGTCAAGCCGGTGGGTCGAGGGAGACCAAGGCTGACGCAGACTCTTGGGAACGGAGCCTTAAGAAGTTCCTTCTAGAGGACTTACGGAGTGTTCTTTTTGGTGCAGAAACAATGAATTCTGGAACACTGAAAATAAATAAAATAAATAAATAAAAGTTTTTTTAAAAAAAGTGTTCTTTGTTTTTTCACTGCAAATCTTTTTTTTTTTTTTAAGTGTTCTTTGCCTTGAACCACTATCAAAGAACGAAAAGGTAAGACTTCTGCTGTCAGTAAATAGTGTTATTTACTCCACAAATACCTGGGAAGGCGGCGTGAACCTGATCCGTAATGGAAAACAGGGCACTAAGGAAGTGTTTGGGAGAAGACAGAAAACCAGACCAGCTCTGGTCTCCGGGCTCAGCCGCTGGCTCAGCCGCTGGAGAAGGCGCAGCGCTTGCTTGCGGGTGTCACCTCCAACAGGCCCGGCCAGAAAGGGGCGGAAAAACCCACAGGCACAGGCTCAGCTGTGTGTGGGCAGGGCAGCCGGTTTCAAAAATTCCTTGTTTTCAGCCATGCTTTTCCCAACCATTTGCCTTATTATTAATAATTAACCAATGGTTACTGATAGCTGCTTCCCCAGGGCCCTGAAGCCCAGGTGTTTGCCTTGGGTGATCTGCGCTCTCTAATTATCTGGACAGCCCTTCCCATTGGCTTATCTTCACTTCCTCGATAAGATGCGCTTAAATCCCTTCCTGAAGGGCCCCCAGCTAGGAAGTAGCTGAGCCGGCCTCAAACTGGAGACTCCCTCCAGAGCTCAGACTTGGGGTGCAGAGGTTATTTTTTTTATTAATCATAAAAACCCCAAATTGCTTGCATATCAGGAGGTCCTAGAGGAGCAGCAGAGCATGTGGCTGAGTGCCTGGGCCGTGGGCTAGACTGGCTGGACGGGATCCTCCGGTGTGTCACACTGCCTGTCCCTGTCTAGTTACGGGGAACACAGCAAGCTTCCCTCATAGGAATAGGAGGCGATCATTTGGGTTAAAAACATTCACAGGGCTGTAGAATGGCGCCCTACATAGCACAACAGTCACTGAAAAACCTTTTCACTTGATGCATCTCGATGCAGAAGTCCAAGGTCAAATTGAAGTCCTGTGTCTGAGACCCAGCACTCGCCAGCACGAAGCTTCTGTAACCCAGGAACCCCACGGCTGACTGAGGTGACTCTGAGTTGTATCGTGTGGGGACGTGCTCAGTAGCTGTTGGATCTGATCTGCAAACATACGTGACACGACAAGAGAGGAGAGAATGGAGAGTCAACCCTTCTTGCTGTGCTTCCGTTCCGTGTCAGAGCCCCACGTTTCTGAGCACACCGTGATCGCTCGTGAACAGGACTTCCAGGAGGTAAATTCTTTCTAGGATCAAGTAAGAACAACAGAGACTTGGGAAAGAATCTCAGTTATCTCAAGGTCAAATAACCCGGGATCCTCGTTCAACCAAGTGGAAGCTAAAATGCGGTCAGGAGATGGGGTGGGATTACCTCGATTACCACATAATTTTAAAATAGCCTGGTTTCAATAAAAGCATTGAGGAACCTCAGGGAGTTGGAGTGAGTCAGAATGAGCCGGCACCCCGAGGGCGAGGAGAAAGAGTGGAGACGGTGCTGTCCGGGCTTGGCTCATGGCTGAGTTCCCCTTGCTCCCTGTGACCAAAATAGCCAAAATATGTTAGAGAGCGGGAACTCGCAATGTGCGCTTTCTCATCTTCCCTTTAGAAGAATGACATAACCTAAAACGAATAACTAGCAAAATGTCCATTGTCCCCAGTTCACACAATGAATTTGTTACCGGGGAGTCCAAAGGCAACTCTGACCATTATCCTGACTTTTCCACGACTTTGCACATTGTGTGTGTAGTTTTAAATCAAGTCTTTTTTTTTTTAAACAAACCTCTGTCATCTTTACCCTCCCCCATCTTAATATTTAAAGAGCCAAATGCTTCTATAAATATGGGAACGAACTTCAAGTCCAGAGGGAACACTCAGCTCCAGAAGATATTCATCATGAGTCAGCATCTCCTTAATAAGTTTATCCAAAAGCCCCAGAGTAATAATTAATTCATCTCTCTCTAAAGCAAACACTGCCTCATGAGATCCAGAGAAAGCCTTAGGGCAGACCCACGATGGTCTAAAACATAATGCGTCAGAAACGCTTGTTAAACACGGTACCCTCAGGCAGGAATCCCCTTCCTAAAGTCAGATTCTTTCTGGGGGGTGGGGGGGGCGGGGGTCGATTTAACCTGATGTTTTATATTCTTTGGCATCATGAGGCGGTATCAACCCCTTACATCTACAGGAATGTATTTAGGTTGAATCTGGCAAAAACAGAACCAACCCAGTACTCTCAGAGCACAACAGGATACGGGGCCATAGATACACTTGATGCCGTTGACCCCTTCTTCTCAGTAAAGAACCGGGGATGGGCTTTATCCATTGTCACGCCAGGAACATTCTCGCGGGTCCAGAGTGGGTTTTCTCTAACTCCTGCCTGCGTCTCCGACCTCATGCCACAGATGCCTCCTTCTCCTTTCCAGATGCTTATTCCTAAGTATAGTCTTTGCTTATAAACTTGTTCCGAGCAGAGTCCGCATATCCCGGTGATTTACGCCAAGCCACACTTTCCTTTCATACATTCCAGAAGATTTCGGACATGATTTGCAGGAATTATGCATCTCTACCCCAGCGTGTTCCCTCTGTTCCCCTTAGAGAAGTTATTTCTTTCTTCCTGTGATGGCAACAAGGGTGGCGTTTGGGGCTCATTTTTTCCAGGAAACCACTTGCCACCGAGAAAAGGAATTGAAAATGAGTCCTTTGTGTGAATAGCGCCAAGACTATTCAAGGACATCTCTGTCTGTCTGTCTCTGTCTCCCACATACCCCCCACGACTCAGGAACATCGCTGTGGGGTCCTTTCGAGCTCAATGTCATAAGGGTTAAACATAATCATAAAACATCTGACACTCGACGATGATATGTCTATATTGGCCGGGCAGATGCGTAATGAGAGCTGTTCACTAAATGGCTCCGTGTAACCTCAGAGCCTGGACCTGCGCGCGGGGCTAACGACTCTCACAGAATAAACACCATCTGCGCCGGGAAGCCGCCCGCCTCAGAACCAGGGAGATCTTCCAGCAAATATAAGATTCTGGAGAAAAATCTTGCTGTTCTGCTCTTAAAAGCGAGTGATGTCACGCATCTATGAGAATGCCTTTGTGATGCGTGCATTTTCCCCTGACAAGGGTCTGGTACGGTATGTTGTTTCACGAAGCTGAAGCAGTGGCGACCCCCTTCACGGTCAAGCGTCTGTGGCGGGAGCATCAGGTGCGGGGCTGCCTCATCTCAGCCTTGAGGATCTGTGTTTGAAAGATTGGACGGACCAGATTACAGGACACCTGTCTCCCCACCTCATTCAGAACCAGGCACGCATGGTTCCGGGCCAGTTTGCAAACATTTCCCATGGGAAGAAAAGAATACTTTCTGGAAAATATTTGTAAATGGACGTCTTATTATTATCTGCGATGGTGAGACCAAGAGATTAGAAGACTGTCCTTGAAAAGACAGTTTATGGGAGGGAGGAGCACCCATTACCTGCCCCCACCCCGTGCGCAGCTGCAGTAGGGGCGCAGGAGGCACCAGGAGCGATGCCAGAACGCGGGCAGGAGCCTGTGCTGTGGTTTCGGCCAGAAGGAACCCAGGAGGGAACGTGCACAGGGTCAGGAATGGCCAGTTTGATTCATTTTGGTGGGTTGGGAGGCGCGGTCCCCAGCAGTCAGACACCTGACTCTGCAGGCGTAAGGGCTGGGGACGGTCGCCCAGGAGTGTCCTAGTCCGCAAAGGAGGGTGCGTGTGCCGGGCTGGCCTGGCTTGGTTCGCGTTCAAAACATGAGCCCCCGGGAAGTCTTCCGCCGGCGGTAGGAGAGCGCAGGCCAGGGCACGAGGCCGAGGTCAGGGCGTCAGCAGGGAACCCCGCATTCACCCCAGCAGGGAAGAGCACAGGAACCAGCGGAATCGGATCGCACAGCTGCAGAGCCCGGGAGGGGCGGGACGGCCGCCAGCGCAGGGCGGGATTCTGGCTGCAGGCGAGGGGGCGATGCGCGCCAGCCCTCACCGGGGGACGGAGGACGGCAATGTGTGTAAAAACGTCGCAACTCCGGCTGCCGGAGCATCCGGAGGATGTGACCGTTCCGGGTGGCGTCGATTCCGGCATCTTCACCTGCAAGAGTCCGCACCGTGGAGGTCGCCACGGGCCAAGCCACGAACCAGTGCCGCGGGGTAAAAGCCGACGTTGCCCACGCGCTCCGCTGTGTAACGTGCGCGCCGTCAGCGCGGGCGACGGCGGGCCCGCGTCCCAGTGCTCCGCGGCGACGTCTCCGCCGGCCGCTCGTCCGCCACGCGTGCTGGTGGCCACTGCGCAAGGCTCGCGTCCGGGCCCAGGCGCCGCGGCGGGCGGAGGGGCCGACCGGGGTCCGGGGCGGGGGGCGCCGGCTCTGGGCGCGGCCGGGCGCCCCGCCACCGCCGCGAGGCCGCCGGGAAGGCTGCGACGTCTCCGCGACACGGTGTCCCCGCGGCCAAGCGCGTCCCCGAGGTCCGGTCCCTCCGCTGCGGCGAGGATCTGCACGCGGGGCGTTGCGCGTGCGCGGTGGCCCCACCTGCGGCCCTGCCCCGCGCCGTCCTGCGGGAGGGGCCGCGGCGAGGGTCAGCGGGCGGCCCCAAGGTCAGGGCGGCCCCAAGGTCAGGGCGCCCGCGGCTCCGGGACAGGGCGGACCGGCGCGTTGGTCAGCAACGAGCAGTGTCCGCGCGCCTCCGGGAACCGAGAAACGCGCGGCGGGCGGCCGCGGGCTTCCGCGTGTGCGGGCGTCTGTGGCGGCTTCGGTCCGCGCGGGCCGACGGCGGCTCCTCCGCGCGCAGAGCCTCGTCCGCCGCGGACTGAACCGGCGCTTGTCGTGGCCGCCTTCGGCTCGCGGCCTTGCTCCGCAGCGCCGGACACCGCGTTCCGACCGTTCCGACAGCGGTCTCCGCCCGGCCGTCTCCGCTCACGGCTGCTTCTTCGTGTCTTTCCGGTCGGGGCGGAAGCAGGGCGGCCGCAGAGCGCACGGAGCTCCGGTTCAGGGAGACCGTCTCCCCGGCGAAACCTACGCGCGCAGCCAACTGGGAAAATCCAGCGGAGCGCCCAGAGCTTCCGGCCGCGCACGGCGGAGCGCCCAGAGCTTCCGGCCGGACACCGCGGCGCGCCCCAGAGCTTCCGGCGGACTCAAGTCCCAGGTACAAGTCTGGGGAAGTGCACCATCGCTTCCGGCCGGACACAGTGGAGCACCCCAGAGCTTCCGGCCGGACACAGCGGAACGCACTAGAGCTTCCGGCCGGACACAGCGGCGCGCACCAGAGCTTCCGGCCGGACACAGCGGCGCGCACAAGCACTTCCGGGCGGACACAGCGGCGCGCACCAGAGCTTCCGGCCGGACACAGCGGCGCGCACAAGCACTTCCGGCCGGACACAGCGGCGCGCACCAGAGCTTCCGGCCGGACACAGCGGCGCGCACAAGCACTTCCGGCCGGACACAGCGGCGCGCACCAGAGCTTCCTGCCGGACACAGCGGCGCGCACAAGCACTTCCGGCCGGACACAGCGGCGCGCACCAGAGCTTCCTGCCGGACACAGCGGCGCGCACAAGCACTTCCGGCCGGACACAGCGGCGCGCACCAGAGCTTCCTGCCGGACACAGCGGCGCGCACAAGCACTTCCGGCCGGACACAGCGGCGCGCACCAGAGCTTCCTGCCGGACACAGCGGCGCGCACAAGCACTTCCGGGCGGACACAGCGGCGCGCACCAGAGCTTCCGGCCGGACACAGCGGCGCGCACCAGAGCTTCCGGCCGGACACAGCGGCGCGCACCAGAGCTTCCGGCCGGATAGACGTCCCAGGTACAAGTCTGGGGACGTGCACCCCCGCTTCCGGCCGGTATCCCTGGGAAACGGGTCACGGACGGGCCAGTTGAAAGGAAAACAGAGCAAGGTCTACAGGACCTCATCTGGGGCTCTCTGAAGTCCTGACATAAGAAGGCGGAGACGGTGCGGGAGGGACGGGCCGGTGGACCGTGCTGCGGACTGACGGACACGCGCACGCGCGGGCCCCCTTGATCGCCGACGACGGCGGAGACACGATCCGGGAGAAAGGGTCGGTCTGTCAGCGCGGAGCTGTGGCGCCGGGCAGCCTGTTCCTTGCGAATGAGAGAAAAGCAAGAATGACAGAATTTAGGCTCTACCTCACCGTATATGTGAAAAAATAACGGAAAGTCAACTGGTTTTTTTTTTTTTTTTAAGATTTATTTATTTGACAGATCACAGGTAGGCAGAGAGGCAGGCAGAGAGAGAGGAGGAAGCAGGCTCCCCGCTGAGCAGAGAGCCCGACGCGGGGCTCGATCCCAGGACCCTGAGATCATGACCTGCGCCGAAGGCAGCGGCTCAACCCGCTGAGCCACGCACGTGCCCCAGCTGTTCTGTTTTGTTCTCGGATTTATTGATCTATGTGAGAGCGAGCACACGGACGGGGAGCAGAGAGCAGCCGACTCCCCACTGAGCAAGGAGCCGGACAGGGACTTGATGCGCAGATCCTGAGATCGTGGCCTGAGCCGCCGGCAGGTGCGTAGCCGACTGAGGCCCGCAGGCGCCCCGCTCTCGTTTGTTTACTTATCGATCTGGTCCCGGAGGTGTGGTTGACGAGAGGTCGCTCAGAAGGCACCAAGGTTCACTCTGAGTGAGTGAGTCCTGCGTGTCTGCGGCAGAGCCCGGAGGCTGTGGCTCGGGACCCTGCGTCCGTCCTGGCCTGTGGCTAACACGGGGCAGCAGGGGACACCCAGGGCCCTGACTTCCCCATCAGGGGATCGCAGATGCAGTCTGACCCCAGACGGCCCCCGAGGCAGGCTCCAGGGCTCCCCTGGCGGGTTCTGGGGCCCTTGTGCCATGGGCGAGCAGGAAGAGCGGGCTCAGCTGGAGGGATATGGGGAAGTCCTAAGGGGCTGTCAGCAGCTGCGGGTCCCAAACCCCGGGGCTCTTCTTCACAAGCTGAGGCCATTTCTGGGACTGAAGTGCTTCTTGGAGTTTAATATGCACACAGTCAGCTGGAGGGTTATGCTGAAGAGAAACCCTGGATTCTGCTTCCCTCGGAGGGACGCTGGGTCCCAGGAGCGCGAACCACACTTAGAGAAGCGGGGCAGAAGGCCGTGAGGACAGATGGAAACACGTTCCAAAGCATCATTTCTTCTAACTAATCTCTACAACGTGCAACCTGAGCTCTCGACCCTGAGATCCAGACCTGAACTGAGATCAAGAGTCAGATGCTTAGCCTAATCAAGTGAGCCACGCAGGTGTCCTGCAAAGGGTTATTTTTAATACTTTGAGATAAATCTGAAGAGTAATATAATATGATATTGTACCACACACCCACATACATGCACATATAAACACACTGCACACTTTCCTGATTGCAATGAAAAACTGAGGCTTTGTCTCACTTGGGGCATCGCATGGTGCTCAGAATAGAGGCTCCTGATGTTCTTGGCCAAATTTAGCCGCTGAGAGACAGAACCTTGCCAGCTCTCCAGAAATCTATGAACTTCCAAGTCTGCTTGATCAGGATTTTGCTTTCTCAAGATTTCAGCCCCAGTAACAATTATATAAAGCTTATTGATTTGAAATTGCTCTTTACATATGTAGGTATTTTCTAAATTCCAACTTTAGCTAGCTGGGGAAAAGAACAAAGACAATGTACCTAGATTCCTATTGGTTCCCATGTGATAAAAATGGAAATGCACACACACATCTCTGTCTCCATGTGTGAGAGTGTCTCCGTGTGGGACAGCGAGGGGGCCACTGGGTCCTATGGACAGCCCCTTCCTTTAGCTTATCTCCACACTGCCTCATAGATGAGCTGGCATCCTCCTCTGCAAACACTGAGACCGTGTCCATCCTGGTCTATGTCCTGTATGGGGGCCTGGGCCCAGCCTTGCAGTCCTAACCAGAAGGCACAACAAAGCTGGAAAACAGGAGAGAGGGAGGGAGAGAAGGAGCAGGGGAGCCATTTCCCAAATCAGTACGGGACTCTCAGTAGAATTTTTAATGGTTTTACTGAATAGAAGTCACTCACACTATTATTTGAAAGCCAGGAAACCGCCAAGAAAGGCTCTTTCTTGACCTGCGCGCAGCTGGAGCAGGGATCAGAGGGCAGGCTCACTAACAGGGATGGGCCATACTTCATGCTCGCTTCCTTTCATCGGACGGAACCTGCCGGTCACCACCTACCAAGCTGATGTGGGCAGCAGGACCCAGGGGTTCTTACAAGCAGCGAGGACCCCCCAGCCCTCCCTGCTGCCTAGAAGTAGGGCTCCAGGGCAGCCACAGCCTGTGCCCTGCTCTATGCACTCCTTCCCTTCCTGGCCTTTGGAACTTGCCCAAGGAGCCCACCCCGCCCCTGCAGCCCAGCCCTGGCTGCCTGCTGCCCGCGTGGCCTTACAAGGAAGTCCTTGCCCAGGATGACATCAGCCCTGGGCCCCTGCCCAGAGCCCTGCTGACCTGCTGGCCTCACAGTCACACGTTTCCTTTGTCTTGTCCTTGGTGGAAAGCCACAGGTCCCCACCTAGTGACCATGTCCTTTCCCTGGAAGAGTGGAATGGGCTAAGGTCCGGAAGGGAAGGGAGGGGGGTCATCAATGCCCTGCCCTGGGGCTGAGAGTTCGAGTCCATCTGTCCCTGCCCAAGACACCAGACGGGGAAGGGGGCAGCTCCTGCCTCCAGGGAGAAGCCCTGATTCCACGGGCAGAGAGCACGACACTGTCTTCACCTCTCACTGAGCCGGTCCCCCAACTGTGGGACTCTGCATCAGTGCAGACTGGGAACACGGAGGACCCACCTCACCCCCACCCTGCATGGTCAGCCCCGACTCCCTCTGCTCTCTCTGCTCTGCCCAAACTGCTCCCCTGCCCTGCACCTGCGCTCTGTTCTCCCCCTACTCTGTCCCTACTCACCCTGCTCTCTCTGTTCTCCCCGGGTCTCAGGGCACTTACTCTCCCTGCCCCTTCCCTGCTTTCCCTCTTTCTCCTCCTGTCTCCCCCTGCACTCTCTCTGCTACTAGTGCTCTCCCTGTACTCTCCCTCCATCACTGCTCGCTCCCTTCATGCCTCCAGCTCTCCCTTCTCCCCCCTACTCTCTCACTGTTCACCCGCTCTCTGTGTTTCCTCCTGCCCTTTCTGCTCTCCTTGCTTTTGCCCTCCTCTCCCTACAGTCCCCTCACTCTCCCTGCTCTTCCCCTGCACTCCCTCTGCTCTTCCCTGCTCTGCCTGCTCCTCCCCCCTCTCCCTGGGCTCTCTGTCCTCGTGGCTGCAGCCTCTCCTCACCCCTGCAGACAACTCTTGCTGGCCCCACCTGCGGAGTGGGCCCACACAGCATGCTTTCTCCTACACTCATCCCTCTGCCCGGAATGTTCCCTAACCTCAACTGTGCTCCTAGTCACACGTCAGTCACATCGCCATTTCTGGAAGCCAGTTAAGGTCCTGGAACTGGGTTTGACTTTAAGACATCCCACCACAGGTCTGGGTCATGCTTCCTGAGCCCAGGGAGGGTCAGACCCCACCAGGGGAGGGTCGGTGCACTAGAGAGATACCCGCGCAAGATCTGTTGCGGGCCAAGTCCCAGGAAAGGACTATAAGGTTTGTGTCCTTGAAAAATGTCCCTGATCCTGGAAAGCAGGCTGTTCTGCAGCCGGGAGCCTGGCGTTCACGGACACAGGACACACACCGAGTCCTGCTGCTCCTGCTTGTGAAGACCAGGGACACAGGCCAGCATGCCAATCTGCCATCGTGCAAGTGGCTGTGCAGACCTGTGCCTGCACGCGTCCCGCCCCCCCGCCCCCCCCCCCACACACACACAGGGCAACTTCCCGGCAACCAGTCCGGGAAGACAGGGAGCTTGAACGAGATCTCGATGCTCATCAACACCTTCTGGAGTTGGCCATCTCCGGGAAGATCTCCCGAAGCATGTCTCACTGAACGTCACCCATTTGCTCCTATAATCACAGTCATTTCTGGAATGTCACCAAGCCAAAGCTAACAAGGTGTGAAAATAAGCTCTCAGCAAAACAGCCTCATTTCTAAAATGGAAAGTCAAGAGCAGAATCAGAGCAGCCTGAGAATGGTCACGATCTAGAAAAAGGGGAGCAGCCTGAATGGTGCCAGCCCCTCTCCAAAATGCTGCAAGGGAAGGCTCCGGAGAGTCCGTCCCCGATCTTCCGGCAAAAGGGATCAACGGTTCTTCTTTTCCTTCTGTCTCTCTCTTTCTCTCTGTGTGTCTCTGTCTCCCTGTCTTTCTCTGTCTGTCTCTCCGGTCAACACGTGGGTGGGAGAGTCCATGAAGATAACCCGGCACACTTTTTGCTCATCCGCACATACCCAACTGCCCTCTGATTCGCACATTGGTTTCCAGTGGTTCTGCCCACCTGCAGACACCCACCTACTTGTGAGAGCTCCTGCTGTATTATTTCTGCGATTCCAAATCACTAGACATCAAGAGGGGAAAAAATCTGCAAAACCCATCATCCAAGCAGGGAGACTTGATGGTGAAACAGAATGTGAGCGTCGCGCCCTGCCCAGAGCCCTGCTGACCACTAGTGGGCGTGCAATTTCCATGTCAATACCTACACTTTCCACTCCCAGTTGGTTCTTCTTACTTTAATTGTGTGCTTTACTTTTTGGTGGTTTGCCTTTAAAAAAAAAAAAAAAGAGAGAGAGAGAGAGAGAGAATAAGTTTTTAAAAGAAAGTTTCTGAACCCTCTCCTGAGGTCGGAATCTTGGAGCTAAGTGGGAGACCAGGAGCCAGGCAGCCCCAGATCCGGGCCTCCTGCGCCAGGACCAGGCGGCCAGTGCAGGGACAAAGGTTCCTGTGTGCGGCTCCACCGGCCCGCGCGCCCAGAAGGCACTGTGTGCCAGCCAGAGAGGCAGAGATCAAGTGAGGCAATGACACAGAGCGGCCTTGGAGTGGAGTTGAGGCTCATGGGTCACGGTAATGAGGTTCGAATCACGAGATTCTGCTCCAGGAGATCAGAGACTCTGGTATTGAGCAGCGAGCAGACCTCCCTCAGTGACCCCAGGGGTCAGAGACACAGTGAGTGCTGGCATCCCGGATCAGACTGAGCATTCAGATTACCTGGGACCCCCGTGGTCTTCGCTAGAGGAGACCTGATGAATCAGCATCGTGTTCCCAGGACTAATTACACCTGTCTGCAGAATAACGTTATCTCCCTTGCTCACAGCAATGCTTATCTGCTTCCTGCCCTTCTGGGTCGTTCTGCGCCCCCTATCCTCATGCTGGCATCAAAGTGGGGCAGGAAGCAGAGCAGACAGGTGTAGGATGTGGCTGCGCACAGCTACAGAGCCCAGGAAGTCTGGAGCACGATAAGGAGATGACAGAAAGGAGGAGGCACAGCAGAGAGAAGTTCTAGTCCCAGTGCTGGCTGGACTGGCCAAAGTCCGGGATCTTTCCCCAGACCCACCAGCTAAGCACTTGCTTTTGGGGGGACGTTACTGAAAGCAGGTTTCATGGCTTACTAATGATGGTTTGCCAAATTAAAAATAAATGGGAGCAGGCATGCATGCAGATAAAAGGAAGCAAGTGGGTGTCCCCTAGTGTTGAGTCCTTCCGGGCCCGAGGGTCACAGTCTGGCTTCCCGTGCAGAGGCCGGCTGCAAGAGCCAGACTGGTCCCAGGTGCACTTGACTGTGCGAAGAACTTTCTCTCTCCCTGCCGGTAGCATGGCAGGGACCTCTCCTTTCCTCTCCAAGACTCTTTAAGCAAAAAGATAATAAAATAAAGAATCAGACTACTAGATAATCGAACAACTAGAACTAGACTTGTATTTAAAGAAGGGGTCTGCAATGTCTTTCCGGCGTTGACGGCGGACGGCGCTGGGCCCCTGAGCTCAGTTGAAGGGCAAATACTGAGAAAAGAAGTTAGGGAGGAAATAATTCTACCCCATAATAGCCGTGGAGGGAGGGGGGCTTCTGTATTGTTTTTTCCTGTATGAAACGTGGAGCGGGGGGGTCGGGGGGATGCTCGCCGCGTTTGTTCAGTTACTGAATTCCCCGCTCTCGGCAGCCCACTGCCCGCGGGTGCTGTGAACAGATCAGAACTTGGCAGGCGTGGCGAGTCCCAGGAGGCAGTAATTCTGAGTCAGGGTGTGACAGACCACACACAGCAGGTCCGGATCCTGACGGGCTCAGAGACGGCGGAGCACCTCCGGTCAGAAGCGTCACCCCGGGCTCGGGTGGGGAAGGGAGGCATCGCGGGGGCAAAGACCCAGGACTGGGGTGCATCTGCCCGTAAGTGTGTTTGGACTTCTTTTTCCTGGCCATGTTCAGAACACCTTGCACCGTCGGTGGTTAATTTCTTTCTTTCTTTTTTTTTTTTTTTTTAAGGTTTACTTATTTATTTGAGATGAGGGGAGAGGCGGACGGAGAAGGAGGGAGAACTCAAGCAGACTTCCCGCTGAGAGAGTGGAGCCCCACTCAGGGCTCCATCTCACGACCCTGAGATCATGACCTGAGCTGAAACCAGGAGTCCAGTGCTCAGCTGACTGCGCCGCCCAGGCGCCCCTGTCAGTGCGCGGTTGCAACTTCAGCCTCCCCTAAGCAGTTCCAGAGGATGAGTAAGAGATGAGGCCGCGCAAGCCATGCAGTTCTAGGCCTGAACAACCATCCTCCCCGCCCCCGCCCCCACCTCCAGGTCCTCCTTTATCCAGTGAGGAAGATGGGTTATGTGGTCCTAAAACCCTTCCTACTCTCTAGGAGTTTCTGGGAGCTCACGGTTTCCTGACAGATCAGCCTAAAATATAAGCAGCAGGTACATGACAGCGAGTGTCCTATTCTGCTCATGGAACACAAAACACGAGCTCAAGCTCCGGAGACAGACCATAGTCCCCGGCTGTGAGCAAGTCCAGACTTCAGAGGGCCAAGCCTCTCTGCAGCTCCCTCTGCTGTCATTTCCTAAGGATCTTCTAGAGTGCCTCATGCTCCCCAGTGGTGACTTGGATCTTGCCATCACATCAGCATTCCACACAGCAGGAAGAGGGCAAAGGCTGGTAGTCGGACTTGTTTCAGGCGGCCTTTCTGAAGGTCCTCCTCACCGACCCAGCTTGCATCTCCAGAATAGGGTCACATGGCCAGGCTAGGCCGATGGACAGAGACACCGGGAGGAGCCCTGCTTTGCTGGGCCGGCCCATGTGGTTAGTTAGAAGACACGGTGGAATCAGTCAGCTGCATTTGCTTTTGAGTTGCATCTTGAGGGAGGGGTGGGGGATTCATGGATGTCCTGGGAGAGTATTACCACCTCGGGCCACATAGAAAAGTATGGGGTCAATCTGTGGGATATTGCGCCATCTGCCCTCACCTTGCTGGAAGGTTTGTAGGTCAACTGTATGTAATCGTGAGACACTTTGTTTTCATCGGGCTGCTTCGCGGGGAGTCGGGGAGAGAAGCCTAAAGCCCCAGTGGGGGGTGGATGAAGACAGAGGCTCTGCAAGCCTGGAAGGAATCAAGGCAGACTCTTCTGGGGTCCTGAAGCTGTCACCGCGCAGCTGCGGTGTAAAGGCTGTGGGTTCGGGTGAGCGTCCGCGCTCCGAGAGCCCTTCCAGGAACTGTCCTGAGCAGGCCTGAATCTTCCCGTGCTGCCTTCCTGACGCTGGGGCAGGGAGGGGGGTCTTCTATCTGATCGAGGGCAGGGGAGGAATCGGGGCTTCCAGAGTGCTTTCTCCTCCAGAAGCCTCTGGGGCACGGGAAGCAGGTGGCCCTAATCCAGGGTAATGAAAGCAAAACAGGGACCCGGCACTTGGGTGGAAGGAGAAACCTTGACGTTTTTCACCTTTATTTGGCATTTCACGTGCCACCCAGCGAGAGATGAAGTATGGACGTCTCGCAGAAGCTGGGAGGGAAGGGGACCCCAAGCTGGCTGCTCCGGAGAGATGGTGAGTGCTCGGACTTCACTGCACGGTGTGGAAGGGCGGCTGACAGCAACAGAACCCCAGCAGAGAGAAGGTCTGGGGGCCCGGTTAGGAAGCAGTGCCTCGCCCCTTATGACAGCAGAGAAACCAGACCAAGTGGAGGGACGGCTTTTGGAAGCTTGCTGGTTAGCTGGGGATGTGGGCAGACCCCGACGGTCAGGGAAACGTTTCCAGACAGTCGAGGTCCAGAGGGGGGGTGGGCAGGGGAGTGAGCTTCTGAGTCCGGCGAGCTTCTCCTTCCTCCCTGCCGGCCTGGGTGCGTCTCCTGCCTCTGCCTCTGTCCGTCTGCAGCCCTCCACTCTCCTAGGCTAAGCAAGCTGACGTGGGCGGCCCCAGAAATGGCCTTTCACTGGGGCCAGCGGGGGCCCGGAGGGCTGTGCCCAGGGCAGTGAGCTGTGGGTGCTGCACCTGGGAAATGGGACTGGGGCCCCTCGGCACGCGGGCTGTCCGATCCCATGTGAGGAGGGACCCCACTGGAGGAGAGACCCCACTCGAGTTGGAGCGAGTGGGAAGTGGCTTGTGTAGGAGGCGAGGAGCGCACGTCCCGTGGCAGAGACGTCAGTGGCCAGCGTGCTCCACTGTGAAGTGCTTCTAAAGAGAGGAGGAAAGGCCCAGGCGAGTGCCCCAGGGCCAGAGAGGGCTCATAAGGGATCCGTGCCTCAGGAGCATTCCCATGCCCCCCTCTCAGTGGGAGAAACCCAGAGCTCTGAAGTCGCTCTCAGGCGGCAGGGGACCGGAGGGGGGTCTGAGCATAAATGGTCAATGTGGTAACAGACTCAGGCCCAGGACCCCCGGCTTCCTCCCCAGGGGGCAGGGCCCTGTCCCTTTTTGGCCCAGGCTCAAACACCACCAGCCAGGCTTTGCCTCCTAAGATAAGAGGGGGTGCCGGTGGGCAGCCAGGACCATTCAGAAGCCAGAGATGTCTGCTCCTTGGGCCTGCAACCCCATCTCTGCCCTCCTGCCGTCAGCCCTGGGCCAGCGCTGGCCACTCCCCTGGCCCAGGAGTCCCCTCAGATGTTTGCAGCATGTGTTGGTCCCATGAGCATATATGTACTTCAGGGCGGAGGAGGTCTGTGGCTTATATCAGAATCTTGGAAAGATTATCCCAACTGTTAAATACTCCCACGGGATAGGGTGCCTGGGTGGCTCAGTGGGTTAAAGTGTCTGCCTTCAGCTCAGGTCATGATTCCAGGGTTCTGGGATCAAGCCCCACATCGGGCTCTCTGCTCAGCAGGGAGCCTGCTTTCCCCTCTCTCTCTGCCTGCTGCTCTGCCTACTTGTGATCTCTCTATCAAATAAATAAATAAAAATCTTTAAAAACAAAACAAAACAAAAACTCCCATGGGATGCTGGCCTGTGCCTCAAACATGCGCATGCTTGCAAGAAAATGGGTTATTGTGGTTCTCTCGGTTTTATGACATTTCAGACCCTTGGCTGAAATGGCCCCGGGGCATGCATTCTCTCACTTCTGATAAGGAGCCCTACAAACTGGGCAGTATACACCCAAACTTCCAAGCGCCAACAGAGGACAGAGGTCGGCAGAGGCAGTTGGCAGATCAGTATTCAGACGGAGCATCTCACAGCTCATGGGGAACACGTAGTTAATCGGGCAGTGAGTCGGAGCCAAGTGAGAAAGAACCGATGGGATGTCCTTACACACATCCGGGGCCGTTTCTCATACGGGATTGGCTCAGGCAGCTTTGGACACTGAGATGTCCCATGATGTCCCATGTGTAGACAGCAGGTCCAGAAAAGCCATGAGTGTGATTCTAGTCCAAACCCGAAGGCCAAGGACCAGGAGTGCAGGAGAACAGCGTGTCCCAGCTCAAGCGGAGAGAGTAAATTCTCCTTCCCTCTGCTTTTCTCTTCGGGAGGCGATGGGTTGAAACCCCCGACATCTGGGCGGGAGATCTGCTTCTCTGATTTCGCTAGAGTCAAATGCTAACCTTAGCCAGAGACATGCCCAGAGTCCTGTGTAACGGAACGTCTGGCTCGGCTCGTGAAAGTATCCATCACTCTGTCACGTGGCTAGAATCCCAATCGCCTTTTCTAACTGGGGGATGCCCCTATAATGTATGCTTCAGGACGACCGTTCCTCTGGCCCTCTGCTTTCTGAGGAAAGAAGTGCCAGCAAGCACGGGAAGGCTCAGATGATGTTTCTCGGGGACAACAGACCCACCCCTCCAGCTACTCACCTGGGACGCCCCGGGCATGGCTGTGGCCTCCTGTCACACTCACCGTGCTGGAAGGATGGGGACGTCCCTGTGAGCCAAACTGCACGAGTGTGCCTCGAAGGACGTAGAGAGAGGCTCCGGGTTACTGACGGAGATGCCCAGAGGGTCAAATCTCTGAACTACATACACTTGGAGAACTAGTGGGACTGTTTCCCAGCTCCATCCCCTCCCCCCATCTCTAGATAGTCTTGGAGAGCATCCAACTGTTCTATATATAACTTAAAGCTTAGATGTCAGACGCAGAGCAGAATTATTTTTAAATTTGGACAAGGACTCTGAGGGATACCCGGCCCAGGGAGGCAGGGGTGCTGGCCGCATGCCCTAGTTTAGCGGATGACTGAGCGTTGGTGCGTGGACTTTCCAAGTTCGAGGAAAGAGGAGAGGGACCTTGAGGCCTGCAGAAAAGGCAAGACCATGGCATGTGGTTGCAGATTAGCTCAAAGTGAGCCGGATGCCTGGAAGGGAAGGAAATTGCCAAGATGAGAGGCAGCGTTAAAGCTCACAGTCCGGAAGGACCGGGACCCTTCCTCCAGCCGCCCAGAAGAAAACAAATCCTGCCAGCAGCCTGGGGGGGCGGGGGTGTGTGTGAGGAGCAGAGCCTTCCCGTGAGCCTCCAGACCCCCAGCCCACACCTGTGTCGCCTGTGGCAGGCTCTGGGCAGGGGCCAGCCCAGCCCGCCTGCATTCCTGACCCTGGGACAATTCTCCCTGTGATGGAAGCCTGTGCTGGTCATTTTTAGGCAGCCAAGGAGAAATCGCGCACATGTCCCGTCCTGCTGGAGATAAGCAGTGCAGTCACTGTGATGAAGTTCTAGAACCTAGGTGAGGTTTGGTGGGCTGAGGTCCGGAGCCGATGACCAAGAAAGAATTCTTGAGACATCTTCGGTGCAAAGTGGTGGTTTATTAAAGCCCGGGGACAGGACCCGTGGGCAGGAAGAGCTGCTGCCCCTGGTGAGGGGATGGGAGGTTTCGACCGCGTTCTCACATGCGAGGGACGGCCTGCAAGGTGGGGGCGGGGGAGGCCTTGCCCTTCTGGCCTGATCAATGTCGTCTTTAGGTCCGGCACTAACATCAAGATAGTTGGGAGGTTCTTGGTGCGGTGTTAGGATCCTGCGTTCATTTCCCTTCCCTTCTAGCTCGGCCTCCTCCAGTTTATGGTGGGGAGGGAGACATTAGGGCTTCAGGAACCGAGAGTTATTTGCCTCTGGAAATTCGTGCTATTGATAAGGTAACCTCCCTGTTCAGGTCTCTAGGACATCTGTAGAGCAATGGAGATTCCTGTTCTGCAGGATTGCGATCCCGGCAAGTCAACTATTTATTGTTTTATGGCAGTCAGGGGTGCCTGAGGAATGCCACACAGATTACTACGGAGGGGAGAGGGTGGAGAGGGGGAGCAAGGCGCCAGCTTCTGCTCTGTCCTCAGACAGCCTCCTGCTCCCTCATCAACTGAGGCGTGCAGTCGTCCCCTCTGTATCAGAGATTCTCTTCCAAGGCCGAAGTTACAAAAAGGAAAACAACAACAACAACAACCCCCCCGCCCCCAAACCATCCAGTTGCAGGGGTTGAAGAACTATTAAAACATATACCGCAGGAGATGAAGAAAGGAGACGTCTCTGTCGCCCCACATTCGCTGGCGGTCTCTGCACACGGCATTCTGATACACCGAGCAACGGGCCAGGGCTCTGCGGCGCGGCACGGGGAGAGAGATGGGTGGGTGACCCTCCTGAGCTACAACTCTGCACACACGGACCTTAGCTTTTGCAAAACAGACAGAACCTTGGGCATCTGACGAATCTCAATCTTACTGTTTTTTAATTAACTATCACATATTAATTCCAAAACAATACTTGTTGGTTGCAGAGTAAGAGAATACCCATAATAAGCAAAAGAAAGAGAACGGAAATATCTAGATCTGTTACATACACGTGCACACACGTGTGCACGCACATGCGTGGGCTCACGGCATTTGCCTCTTGCGGATAGATCCGGGACATAGTTCCATGTCCGTGAATGTTTATGCTCATAATAGTAACAACAACTGAAAATTATTCCAGTCTATGTTTTTAGCCATAATCTACTTAGCCCACTGGCAGGACTGGACTCCATTTATATCCTTCGTTTTCTATATTACAGACAATTCAGTGACTGATGGCCAATCTCTAACTTAACATCACAAAATTACCACTTGTATAAGAAGTTAAAGGCCTTTGGGCTACGGCAGAATTCAGCCTGCCCTGAGGTTTTAAATGCAGGATGCTCTGGGAAGGAGCGGGTGATTCTAGAGCACGGGTCCTGGGCTGGGGGTGCAGGTCCTCGGGGTGCAGCCTGGTTCTCCTCCCCTGCCCTGGGAGAGTGAAGGGTACCTGCCCTCCACCCCAAAAAGGCCCAGGGTTCCTTTCCCGCCGCCCCTGCACTGCTCAGACTCAATCCATTGGAGCAGTCACTCTCAGGCATTGCAATCATCAGAACACAGGAGGAGCTTGTTAAAAAAAAAAAAAAATGCATATTCCCTGATTGTGTGCCAAAGCTGGGCTTTGGTGGTTCTGGTGGGGCTGGGAAAAACCAGGCCAGGGTCGTTCTGATGGCCATGGGGTTGAGGGGTTCACCAATAATACTGGTCAGGAGAGGTCAGACCTCCAGCTTTGTGTAAGGCAGGCATTTCTTTCTGTCTTACAATAAATTTTTGATGCTCAGAGAGCTGAGCGAGAGGATCCGGTGTAGCTGGGAAGAGGCAGGCGCGGACTCTGGGTACTGCCATCTTTTGGCGGGGGTGGCCCTGAGCAGATAGCTTGTTGGTTCTGCTATTACAGACGTCTCAGGTTAACTCCGCAAGTCCTGCCTTGAGCTCTTTTTCCCTCTTGTACCCACCAGACAAACATTTATTGAGCCTCTATCTGTAGGCTGAGGCCCGGTGCCATCCCTACCATGAACTGTCAACGGGGCATCTCTGAAACCCTTCTTGGGGTAACCTGCACTCCAAGCACAGTGCTGGGTGCCTGGTGACCCTAGGCCCCTGAAAGGGATGGGCTCCATACCCGAAGCAGGTAGCTGGCATTGAGCTTGTGAAAAGTCCGCTGGTCCTTCAACCTTCGCCATGAGATTGGGTACGAATGTTTTCGGTTTGGTGATTCCAGGCTGACAACACAGGTACAAGTTGGTTTCCCTAGGTAAGCACTTAGGTCTAATCTCCCCAGCCAAATCTTTCCTGCGCACCCTCCCCCCCCCACCACGGGCCCCACTGGCTTCTTGGCATCCAGGTCCAGCTGACAGTGTCACTCAGGCCATCTCCAGGGTCACTTCCTGCTCCTCCTCTAGCAGGGGGGTAAGGAGGGTCAGGCCCAGGGCTTGATGGTCCCCAGTCACCCACCCTCACTTTTGCCACCAGCTGGAGCATCCGCTGCACGTTCCTACAACCTCAGGGCGGAGGTGAAACCTGGGGAAACTAGAGAAAAAGATGGGGCGCCCGCAGTTCCGAGCGCCTGTGGGGTAAGGAATCCTGCCGGAGGGTTTCCCTTGGGGTTCTGTTTCCCTAATAGTTGCTGGCCCAGCGCCCCCCACCTACCGCGCTCCCTTCCAGGCTGCGATCCCGCCCGCCCAGGATGCTCCGCCCACCTGCGGAACGGTTCCGCCACCCGCTGCGCTCTCTCCACCCCGCGCCCCTACCCCGGAGCTCTCTCGTACCTGCAAAGCTCCCACCCACCTGTGGTGCTTTTCCCTTTCACCTGAGATGCTCCCTACCCAGCGCCGGTGACGTCTGCCCCCTGCGAGGCTCCTCCCAGCGGGGTACAGCCGCCACCTGCGGCGCTCCCCGCCACCCGCAGAGCTCCCACAATTACTGTGACCCGCCCACCTAAAGCGCTCCGCCCACCTGCCACGCCTTTCTTTCCCCCGGGGGTGCTCCGGAGCGGACCTTGATCCTCCTCCCACCAGCGCGGCGCCCTCCGCCTGCAGCACTGCCCCTCTGAGACGGTCCGTCCCCCCGCAAGCTGTGGCGCTCCCCGTCTGCGCTACTCCCGCCCACCTTCTGCGCTGGGTCCTCCCGTTCCCCTCGTAGCTCCCCCCCACCTGTGGTGTCCCCCACCCTGGAAGCCCCCCCACGGCCGAGTTCCCCGACTGGCCCGCGGCGCGCTCCAGCCCCGCCCGTCGCGCCGGCCGGCACCCCCCCCCCCCCCGCCCCGGAGCCCGCCCTTGGCCGGCCATTGGCGCGCGCCGAGCGGGCGGGGCGGACGGTTCTGAGTCGCGGCGGCGCGGGCGGGGGCACTGCCTGCTGAGCACCCGCCCCGGCACAGCCTCGGCCTGCTCGCCATGGACGACGACGAGGTCGCCAACCGCAAGGTCTCCTTCCGAAAGTGCCTGGAGCACCTCTCCGGGGCCGGCAAGGCCATCGGAGTGCTGACCAGCGGCGGGGATGCCCAAGGTGCGCGACCGCCTGACCGGGCTGGGGCACGAGTGATGGGAGGAGGGAACGGGAAGAGGCGATGGGGTCCCGGGGCAAGCGGGGACACGCGATGGGAGCCCCGGGAAGAAGCGAGGAGGAGGGGGTCCTGCGGGTCCGAGCAGGGTGGGGGAGAAACCCGGCGCCCGGGAACCGCAGGGTACCTTCCGGGGCAGGAGTGGGCGGTGCAGCCTTGGGAGGAGTCGCTGCGGTGGGGATGGGGGAGTCAGGAGCAGGGAAGAATGTGGCCTTAGGATCCTTTATCGGGAAGACCAATTACCCGCCCCCCACCTCCACGTTTAGTTTTTAAATTGAGACTAGCGCTGGGGTCTCCTGGACGGTCCTCGGAAGTCATTTCTCGTCCGAGTCGTAGCGGGGGCCGACACCCCTGGGAAGCTCGGGAGTCGCGCGGCCACCTGGACGCCCCGGCCCCCACCCCGCCCGCACCGGGTGGAAGCAACGGCCGGGTCCCCGCCGCGAGTCCCGCGGATTCGCGTCCCCCGCGCGGCGCGGGCGGGGTCCCCGCTGCTGCATGGGTGGGGCGCGGTGGGGGCTCGCGGGGACCCCGCCCGGGATGCCCGGCGGCCTCGTTTCCGCCGCTCTCCTGGCAAAACCGAAAACTGAAATGGGTCACTAGGCCCGCCTCGCCGGCCTCCTCTGGCTGGGAAGGACCAGGAAGCGGGGACTCCGGGATGTCACCAGCACCCCGGGCGCGGAGTCCAGCCTTCCTCCCCCCACCATGTGGAGGCAGATTTGGAGGAGGAGGGGACCCCAGCCCAGGGCTCGCGGACACCCAAAGAGAGTATCTAAATTTGAAGGAGGGGGTGACAAGGCCACGCCCGGGCTCCTGGCGCTGCGGCACGTGGGGCCACAGGGATTCCCAGGCGGTGGGGTTTCCTGATCCTGGTAAATTCCTGGAGGGGTGAGCCGCCCGCTAGAGAGTGGATCCCCGCTTTGCAGGCGAACGCGTCCCTGGAGCCCAAGAGCGCCCAGGCTGGAGACGCCTCCCCGAGCTGCGTTTGGTTTTTCTTTCCTCTTCCTCCTATCCCCGGTGCCTGGTTTTTCCAGGTTTCCCGGCCACACCGGGTGGAGGGATGCTCAGGAGCTGCACCCGGCGCCCTGGCCCACCGCCCACCGCCCAGCGCGCGCGTGACCTTGCTTTTGCCCTTGAGCCAGGCGGGGCTGACGCGGGGGCGGCAGGTTGGGGCGCTGTAGCCGCAGCCCCGCCCGCCGCGCGCCTACGTGATGCCCGGCCAGTCGCCTCCTGCGCGCCCTGCGCCCTTGGCCCTTGGCATCTGGCACCCGGCGCCGCGCGTGCAGGCGGTGAGGGATGGCGCTCAGACGCCTGCCGCTTCCCAGGAGCCTGAGTCCCCGGCGAGACCCGCCTCGTCCTGTTGAGGGCGGGACCGCGGCGCCAGTCCCCGCCCCCACTCCGAGGGCCCCCTTTGCGTCCGCTTCCGCGAGGGGAGCCTGGGAAGCGAGGCTGTTCTGGCCGAGCCGGTGTTCTAGTAGTGAGCCCCGATGTAAACATCCCGGAGGAGGGGAATGTTGTGATAGAGCTAAGGCCCGGATTGGGAAAATGCAGTGAAACAGAGGATGTCACCCACGTGACTCTAATGAACACCCAGAGGTGTGCCACGTGGAGTCCTGGTGGGGTCGTGGTGCGGCCGAGAGTGGCTTCCCTGTTACACAGCGCGCGCAAGGCGCGAAACGCACATGCAGATATCTGGAGACCTGCTCCAGCACGAGCTAGGAAGCATCTTGCCTGAATCTTAGTCTGGGCCTTGGTAGTGCAGCGTTGGCAAAGGAAGAGGAACTAGTCTCTGAACCGCCCGGCTTCAAGGCTTTCACAGTTACTCGACAATTAAAGTGCTGCTGTGTCTGTTGGAAAAAAAAAATGTGTAAGAGTCCACTCGTTGGGATCTGTTTCGGAGAGTTTGCTCAGCTACCTGGTGATGTTGTGTGGGCACCCGAGATGATGACCTGACCTGCAGAATCAGCCTTTTCTGCCCCGGAGCTCGTCTCAGCCCTTGGGAGTGGTTCCAGCAGAGGCCGTCTGTGCCCCTGTCCTCTGCTCGGTGGAAGATGATCTTCCGAGAATCCAATCCCATGGGAAGCCCGCTTGGCACGGGAGGTGCCCATCTGGGTGGCCCAGAGAGAGCCCTGTGCCCTCACCTCACCGTGGTGCAGGGAAGGCCTCTGACTTGGGGTTTTCTTGGACTTCGTGCAGAGTATGATGCCCTGCTTTCGTCTGGTCTTAGACCTATGGAGCATCTGGGTGTACGTCCCGCTGAGGAAGCTCATCTCGGCCTGGGCCCGGGGTCTGGTCACCGGGGCCGCGCATTCGCAGGCCCCCTCAGCAAGGTCGTTGCTAGAGATGTGCCTGAGACACTCAGCTCTTTTCTTTTGCCATTTTTAGCCTGACTCCGCGTTCGGTCAGGACGTGTTCTCCCTGCTCTAGGGAGAATTTTGCTCCTACCTGAGACCCAGGGGAGCAGCATTTACAAGTCTTAATGTCGGGGTTTCCAATCAGGCGTGAAATTTTGGTCAGATTCCCCGTGGCGGGGGGGGGGGGGTGTTGGAGGGGGGGAGCGTAGCTACTACTTGTTGGGCTCGTTCTGTGTACCAGGAACTTTACTGTTCTCTCCAGGCCCGGTCACCTTGCTCCCAGACACGTCGTCTTCGTTTTGAAGGTGGGAGGAAGAGCTACAAAGATATAAGTGACCTGGTTCGGGTCACACAGCTCATGTGTGGCGTTGGGCAGAATTTAAACCAACTTCTGTCCAATTTCAGTCCTGGGGCCTTCCCAGTAGGCCATGCTCTCCAGGGGCCTTGTAAAATGGAAGTCCAGGTGTTCAAGATTTTGTTTTTATACGTGTGTACTCATCAGAGAGACAGAGAGAGAGAGGAGGAGCCGAGGGGGAAAGAGAGAAACCCAGGTGGGCTCCCTGCTGAGGGCAGAGTCATAGGACCCTGAGATCATGACCTGAGCCAAAAGTCAGACACGGAACTGAAGAGCCCCTCAGGTGCCCCCGGGTGATTTCCAAGCAGCTTTGATAGTGGAGCAGAAAAACACCTTTTTATAGGGAAAGCCTTAGGTCAGCTGAAGCCATGCAACCCTTGACACCAGAGTAATGAAGGGCTTTGTTTTCCAGTCGAATTTAGTTACTGTTAAAATACAAAAGAAGAAAATTGTGCATCTCTGTTCAACTGCCTCAGCCCCACCCACTAAGGAAGACTATTTCTAGGGCTGATTATTTTTCTCATTCTTTGGGTGTCTTCTGCTGTCATAAGGCATCTCTGCAAGTTTAAACGGATTTTCCACCTTACTGGACAGGCAGCCTTTCCATGACTAAGTAGCCACCCTCAAGCGAGGTTGTGTCATTCACCAAAAATGATTCACGGGCGTGGACACTGACTGTGGGCTCAGATGAGAAGGTGAAGTCGGGTGCCCCCAGCGGGCATCACAGCAATGAATTGTAAAGTCCTCTTTGCCCGAGGCAAAGCAAACATGACCGTAGTCTCCAGAGAGTTCACATAAATTGAGTCTGGGTTGGTCTTTAAAAGGATAACAGGAGCCACTAACATTTGCTGGCGGCGGGCGCCATGCTCAGGTGCGGTAACTCGTTCCCCATTCCCGGGGGAGCAGGTGGGCTTTACGAGGGACTGGCTTCCTTGAGTTCCAGGTGGCAGCCCAGGCCGGGCCAGGGGGCCTCGGAGAGCATGGGAGGTCGTCTTCAGTGCCTTTCTGGTGTCCAGCGGGGACTCGGCGTGAAGGATAGCTCCCCCTGAATCTCTAGGGCTGCTCCCTTTCATAAAATGCGGGCTGACTGCCATCCTGGCTCCTTCCTTTCCTCATTAAGTCATTTCAGGGACTTGAGCCTTCATTGATCAAGAGCAGCCTTCTATCTGCAGAGCAGTATCTGGGAGTGGCTAATGGCTCAAAGCTTGGGACTTTAGGGCCATCATCGGAAGTGTGGGGAACTGGTGGCCAGAGCCCCGGCCTGGGGCAGCTCTGCCGTTGACCCTGTGTTGCTTGGACGCCGCCCTGGAGCCCTGCTGGTGCGGGCTCCTTCTGTGCTCGCCCAGAGTTGCACTGGCTGCAGAACCCAGCTCGGTACAGAGGAAAACGGGGGGCTGCTGGCTTCTCGCCTCCCCGGTCTCGGGGGCCCCTTACTGGACACATACGTTCTGTAGTGGGAGGACTTTTTCCCCATGTGCAATTTAATAATTTAGCAAGCACGGTTGTGTCTAGGGGTGTGGCGTGTTAGAGCTTCAGTGCTCATTCCTTGAGTGCCATGGGCGGTCAGCCCCCTGCCCCCTGTTCCGTAACGCACACATTCTGCACAGCCCACCCCGGCGACCCTTAGAAGCTAGGCGCTCTGTTGTCTTTAAGAAAAGCTCAGTCCTGCCTTGGGGGGGAACAAATAGCTTCTGTTCAGAACTGGAACCCTTCATCAGGGAGAATTGGGGCCTGTGGGACACACTCCACCAATCTGAGGGGCTGTCGGAAGCAGTCACCGTTAGAAACCCGGGGATGGGGTGGGGGGGTGCCTGGGTGGCTCAGTGGGTGAAGCCTCTGCCTTAGGCTCAGGTCATGATCTCAGGGTCCTGGGATCGAGCCCCACATCGGACTCTCTGCTCAGCAGGGAGCCTGCTTCCTCCTCTCTCTCTGCCTGCTTCTCTGCCTACTTGTGATCTCTCTGTCAAATAAATAAATAAAATCTTAAAATAAAAACAACAAACCAACCAAAAAAAAGGGGGGGGGATGGGCCAGCAACACGGGAAAGGAAACATGGGGGCCCCGAACTGTACAGCTGGTGCGGTGGTAACCAGGTCAGGGGGGCGTGTTTGGGTAAGAACAGGTGGTCTTGTGCCAGCTTGGCACGGTGCTCCGGCTTTGTTCGATGCAGCGCACCTGCCAGGAAGCCCCGTTTCCTCCCACTGCCCCTGTATCCCACGCATCTTCGCCACCGTATACTTAGCGTGCTGGGAATTATGGGAATTGTGCCTGTGGGGACAAGACGCAGCAAAGCGTGTGGCAGAGCAGCGCCTCGAGAGTCAAGACACTGATGAGTAGGTCCTGGTTCCCGGTTCTGTTCTCTGCCAGCAGTGGGCGGGGCCTCCATCCTTGGTACAGTGAGGGACGCTGGCGGAGTGGACCGGAGTCAACCTCTCTCCTCTCCCCTCCTCCCTCCTGCCTCCCCTTTCCTCTTCCTGTCTCCCCTGTTCAGGGGAGGGCAGGAGCCAGGAGGAGGTGTGCAGAAGAGAAAGTGCAGCGCACCGCTGGGGACCACGCCCCACTGCTGGGGACCAGGCCCCGCTGCCGGGGACCACGCCCCCCCCCCTGCCCCTGGGGGGTCAGGAGCTTCCTCCTTCCTGGTTGCCCAGCCGAGGCCCAGGGCTCTTCCAGAGATGCCTGTTCTGATTTTGTAGGTGGGGTCTAGTGGGGGCTTGTCTCTCAGGTCGGCTCAGCACCTTGCTTGCATCCTGGGTGCGTGCGGCAGTTTCCCAGGATGGCTTCCCGACCTTGATGAGGAACTTGGCTGGGAAGGTTGGTTAACTTAGGACCCCTTGTGAAAAGGCTGTAAGTAAGTGATGCTGCTGGACGCTTCTCCGGGCCAGAGAATGTTCGGAAGAGCGGCGGAGGGTGAGCGGTTCAGCCCTGGGTTGACATTCCTGCGGTGCGGTTCCCTTTGCATGTCCTCGTCCTACCCACGGACGATGACCGCCGATGGGCAGTCCTGCGTCAGGCGAACAGCGGACCCCTGTCTCTCAGGGAGCTCACACTGAGTCTAGAAGCAAGCTGGACCTAGGAAAGAGTCTCTGTTTCTGGAAGGCCCAGGGCACCTGTGGTCCGGGGGCCCTGCACCCAACTCGCACCCCACCAGGAACGGAGGGCTGAGCTAGGGCAAAGCAGCCTGGCTAGGGGGAAGCATGAGCAGGGCTGGGAGGAGGAGGTCAGGGCCAGATGGGTGAGGCTGTGGGGAGGGGCAGGCGGTGAGGATTCTGGATTGGGGGGAGAGGGGCGAGCAGGAAAGCCACTGCAGGTACTGGCTGCTCCGGACGGTAGTTTTGTGGCGTGGCCAGGAGGGCTGGAGTGGGAAGCCCAAGTTTAGGGTCTTGAGGACTCCAGACTTGGGCCGGAGCTGGAGGACTGCAGGGGTGGGGCTGGGCGCTCCTGCCCCAGGGTGCTCCTTCGGTGTCCAGGGGTGTGGGGCGCATTTTGTAAGTGGAGGGTTTGGCCTCAGATAGGAGCTCATCTGTACAGCAGGAGGAGATGCCGAGGACTCTAGTGAGCAGGGGAAGCCAGCGAAAGGCCGTCAGTGTGAGCTTAGCTCCATTAGGAGCCCGGGAGGGAATATTCAGTGACCCTTGTCCTTCCCGTGGCAAGACAGACACATGGCCACTAGAGAGGACGTTCCGAACTAGATCCCACGCGAAGCCCGTTACGTGTGTGACTTTATCCTGTCGCCACGTTAAAGCAATGAATTGTAAACGTGTATTTTGTGCAGCCTAGAAGGCTCGTCAATAAGACATCCCACCTTCTCTTTCCCCACGCCGAGCCCTGCAGTCCACTCGGTGACGCAGGGCCTCTCGCTGTGGCCAGCGGCCTTCCCAGCCACAGTGGGGTTCCGGCACGTGGGGTCCATCCCAGGTGGCCATGGCGACCATGTATCCACAGGGTCCCTCCTGAGTGTTTGTGTCGAAGCTTGGATGCCAGGCCAGGGCTGCTGGCAGTGGTCCCCGGGTCTGCAGTGGATGCTGGGGTGCCGCGCGTGGCCCTGCAGGGCCTTCTTTTCCAGATGTCCCCTTGGCTGGCTTCTTGTGTTCCCTGCCCCTAGGGCTTCTGGAGGAGGCCCGTGCGAGCTCCCTCCCCGCGTCTCACAGTGTCCCACACCCGGTCCCCCAGCCCTGCCCGGCTGCGGGTCCTCCTCCTCGGCACCGGCCTGCGCTGGGCACGGCGTGTGTGTTCCTCACGGACGGCTCCGTCCTGGATGGAGCCCCAGTGCCTGGCCGAGAGAAGGGCTCCCCATCCCTGGGCATCGGATGGACGCAGCTCCCCTCACAGACCAGTGAGAAGAAAGTCAAGCTTTCTTCTGACTTTTCACCTCGAGCTCAGTGATTTGTGTGGGGCAGGATGCAGAGATGCTCCCAGCTTCATTACTGATCTGCAGGGGAGCCAGCCGCAGGAGCCCTGGGCCCTCCAGCCCCTGAATTACTCCCTGGGGAAGCTTTTAAAGATTTTTATTTATTCATTTGACAGAGACACAGCGAGGGAGGAAACACAAGCAGGGGGAGTGAGAGAGGGAGAAGCAGGCTTCCCACCCAGCAGAGAGCCTGATGTGGGGCTCAGTCCCAGGACCCTGAGATCATGACCCGAGCCCCACCAGGCACCCCTAGTCGGGAAGCTTTTATGGAGAGCTTGGGGAGCGAGGGCAAGATACAGTGGTGCAGGTTTGTTTTCTGACACAGGCTGACACCATGGCTTTGCTACAAAGCTGAGAACGACGTGATTTCAGGGGGAAGCCAGTAAGACAGCCAAACAACCTGACTTTACTTTTCAAAATGGAATATTAAGTGCTGACGTTAGCGAGGGGATGAGCAGCGGGGATTAGCTCCGGACAGGCTGGTCTGAAGGGATCCGGAAGGAGACTGATCCTGCTGTTCAGATCACGTGGGAAACAACAAGAATGAGCCCTCATTATTTTATTAGGATCCGCTCCTTAGAAATGATTCCAACTTTGAATGTCATCAGAGCAGGTCTACTGCACTCTGTGACCTCAGGGAAGAAATGATCTTTTTAATTTTTTTAAATTTACATGATTAATTTCTTTTATTACTATGTTTTAAGTTCTCATTTTCATTCCGGTGTAGTTCATACGCGGGGTCATATTCGTGTCAGATACACAATAGAGTGACTGATTGAACATTCCTTTTTTTTTTTTTTGAAAGTTTGTATTTTAATTCAGGAAGGAATGATCGTGCAGGCCGATCTTCCCTGCAGGATATTTTAGGAGGAAGCAGCAGACATGTAAAATCAAGACAAGGGTTTAACGGCCTGTCCTGTCTGTCCCATCTCAAGGACTGATCACACGGTTCCCACTCAGCTGCTCCCTAATTTTTTCAAGACTTGTGTTTTTGGTTTCCATAACCATGGTTTCCATAACCAACGTCTTCATTCCTAGCAGGCCAGAGTCTAAAGATTTGCAAATGAGGAGGAGGTTCCTTTCCCCGTACTAGGATTCCGACCTGCTTGCAGGATCTCATTTTCCCACGGTAGTAATTGGGAGAGTTTGAATTCCCAGATCTGGCTCCGGAAACAAAAGGCAAAAAAGCACGAGGAACGAAGCCCATTGTCCAGACTGTGTGGGGGGGACATGGGGGCGTTCTCTGTTGTGCTTGGTTTTTGTCCTCCAGGATTCCCTCCTGGGAAGGTGTCCACCGGCAGGGCCCAGCCCCACACCCCCCTGCAGGGAGCCCTGGCTGAGCCCCAGGCCCCGGCCCAGCAGGCATGTTCACTCCCGAGTTCCCTTCTGAGATTCTGAAGCTGCGCCATTGTACCGGAGGGAGGTCCCTCGTCTTTTAGTTGAAATACAGCGGAGAGGAAGGTTTACTCTCCAGCTGTGCCTTTTATTAATTGTGTTCCCTTGGCTCTCGCTGTGTCTGCTCAGAGCCTGATTTCCTCATCCCCCCAGGGGGACTCTGGACCCCACAGGCTCCCCAGAGCCTTCATGAGCTGGAACAGCCCCCCCCAGGCTCCCCAGGACTAGCACCAGCTGTGGGAGGAGCTGGCTGGCTGCGCTCACCGCTAAGAAAGCCTCCTGAGCCCAGGAGGTGGATCTTCTGAGGCCTGGCTGCCGCCCACCCTCCCTGGGGATCTCCAGGAAGATGTCCAGCTCAGGCTCCTCTGTCCCTGCCCTCCGGAAGCCCCCCACCCCCCTGGGGGCCTCTGCCAGGGCCCAGGGGACACCCAGTGCAGCAGGTGACCGGCCCCTTCTCAGGTGAGTGCAGGCTCCCCCCACGAGGCGAGGGTGGGAGTCAGGCGTGGGGGCTGGTGTTCCGACGGGCGTCCCCTCCGGATCAGGTGTACTTGCCACAGTTTCCTCCTGCCGTTGGTGACATTGTCTAGAACCCCCCATTTATCGCACATTTACGAGATACCCCCCGGGGCTGTGTCTCCCTAGAGAGAGGCCACTCCGGAGGGCGAGGGCCTGAAGTCCCGCGTTAATCATGCTTGTCACCTGGCGATCGTCTTGGCGTGGTTGAAGGGTTGGGGGATTAGTTTCCCCGGGACAGGGGGCCGCAGCACCAGGCCTAGAATCCTGTTGTCTGTGGAAGGGCTCTTCCGGCTCAGGTCTGCGGCGAGGCTGCGTGCGCAGGGGCAGTGCCACGGAGAGACCCGCACTTGGACGTGCAGATGAGCTCCTGCACCACACCTGCGGCAGTGCCCCTCCCCCCGCCCCATCGCTTGCGTGGGTGCACGGAGCTCTTCAGGGATAAGGAGTGGTGGGGGCTTGCTGGGAGGTCTCTCTGCAGGTTGAGGTTGACGGATGGTGTCCAGCAGCTGGGACGGATGGCACGTGGTGGTGGTCCTGGGGGAGCTCTGGGCTGTGCTGGGTAGCGCGCTATGAGGTTCAGTGGGTGCGGGGCAAGCAGGTGGGAGGAGCCCCCGGGGGAGAATCTCTCCCTGCGGATGGGGTGATGCGTGCAGGCCCCCTGGGTAGAATCCAGAGCAAGAAGGTGGGCATATTCCTGCTTGTGGAGGCTGATCCGGTGAACCCCTGGGGAACACAGAAGTGTCACACCGGCTGGTGACAGGGTGAGGCAGCGGCGTGTCCCCGCGTTTCCATGGGGGCTCCTGCGGGTGGCTCCGGCAGGTGGGCAAGCCAGCGCAGCTTTTACTTTCTAAGATTTTATCTCTGGGGCGCCTGGCGGGCTCAGTCAGTCAAGCATCCGACTCGTGGACTGGGCTCAGGGAACGATCTCCCGACCCTGAGGTCTACCTGGGGTAGGGTGGGGAGTCTGCTGGGGACATTCTCTGTCCTGCTGCCCCTTCCCTCCGTCACTCTTTGTCTAAAATAAATAACATCTTTAAAAAAAAAATTATTTCTAAGTAATCTCTACACCCAGCGTGGGGCTTGAACTCACAACCTGGAGATCTAGGGTCACGTGCTCCTTTGGCTGAGCCAGCCAGATGCCCCTGATTTTTTTTTTTTTAAAGACTGTATTTTTTGGAGCAGTTTTGTTTCATAGCAAGATTGAGCGGAAGGTGCAGAGTGTGCTGCTGCCTGCGCGCCCACCTTGCGGCCCTGCGTTACCGCCCGTGGCTTTGCCCTGACTCCCTATCCTCCCCCAAAGCCGGTGGTTTCCACCCGAGTCGCTGCTGGTGCTGCGTGTCCTGTGGGTTTGCACGGATGTGGGATGAGCCGCA
The DNA here is from genome assembly GCF_011764305.1 of Mustela putorius furo. Lineage (NCBI taxonomy): Eukaryota > Metazoa > Chordata > Mammalia > Carnivora > Mustelidae > Mustela > Mustela putorius. Next base: position 6,259,434 of record NW_025422169.1, on the reverse strand, counting down.
CCACTCGCGGGGCAGGCGAGAGAATAGCGCCCCTGCCTCCCCTGTCCCCCCAGCCCTGGCAGCCCAGACCTTTGCAGGGTCTCCGCAGTTTTGCCTTTTCCAAAATCTGCTTTATTTTTATTTTTTTTTTGAACAGGACAAATGTATTAATAAATTGCTTGTATAATTGCTAACCAAAGAGAAAAACCTGTTTCAAGTCCTTCTGGCCATGGTGTGCATCACGTTAGAGGGACGCGGCAGGATTTGGGGCAAATGTCGGGACAAGTGTCAGGTTTAGGGGCAGGGGTTGTGGAGGGCGTGCGTCAGCGGCCTGAGCAACAGGGAACCGCGGCTGCGGCAGGAGGAGGAGGGGTGTGGGGGGAGGAGCAGAAGTTGATCGCTTCTTGATCTAGGGAGTTTGTGTGTCCGGAGGGAGGAAGACCTGCTGATCCCTAGTTTGTTCAAGTTCTTCACGTCCTAAGCCTGGTTTGGATAGGAAGTCGTGAGACTCGGGGTACACACGTCCACGTCCGTCTAGATCTCAAGCCCACAGCCTTATTCTTCCGTCAGGAAGGTCAGTGCGTCGTCCTCTGAGCAGGCTTACCGTCCCGTGCCAGGGATGGAGTCTCCGTGTCTGTTACGCCCCTGGGAGCCACAGTGCCTTCGTCGGCTGTGACTGGGAGTGGCTTTGCTTCATGGGTCCTGCTCTCCAGCGTCTTCAGACCTGACGTTGGTTTCTGAACCGTAAACTAGCAGAGAAGGCTGCCTGGGGCCGTCGGGTGGGTGTGTGCGGGGGAGTCTGGCTGGGAGTCCGGGCGCTGAGCGCTGGAGGCCTGGGACTGTGTCCTTCCTGAGTCCCCGGCCCCACCCCTGTCCTCCCGGGGCCAACTCGTAGCCACGGGGAGGACCCAGGGTTCTGGAGGGGTGAAATCCAGACCTGTTCACCTGGGTCTTGACAGTGGTTGCACGGCCCGGATGAGCTGGTCAGAAATGCGGCTCCCAGGGAGAGCGAACGGGAGAGCAGCAGACACACGAGGCCACGGCACACAGGTGCTTTTAGGGGCGCCCGGGTGGCTCAGTGGGTGCAGCCTCTGCCTTCAGCTTAGGTCACGATCTCAGGGTCCTGTGATGGAGCCCTGGGATCGAGCTCAGCGGGGAGCCTGCTTCTCTCTCTGCCCTTCACCCCATCATGCTCTCTTGTATTCTCTCTCTCAAATAAATAAATCTTAAAAAAAAGTCACTTTTAATATGTAACAGCCCCTGGGAAAGTGTGGAAAATGTCCTAGATTTATCTTGAGTAGGTATTATTTATAGTATATTGGTTTAATTTTTCTTTTAATAAAACAGCAGGACTTATTTTGAATTTAAGGCCGTTGACTAAAAAATTGTTTTACCCTGGGGGCTGCTCCTGAAATCAGGTATTTCTCTTTCATCTTCTCCGATCACCGGGATTGTCCCTTTTCCGTATAGGTTTGAGTTGGGCTGACTGCACGGAACCCCCAGCCCCTCTGGTGTCTGGGGAACGGGCGGTGCTGCCCACAGCCCCCCGCGAGTGGGTGGCCCATGCCTGCCTGCCGCGACTCTGAGGTGCCCCCGCTCTTTCACGATGACTCGTTCTGGGCTGACATTGACCCCCGAGGGACGCGCCAGGCCCGTGGTCTGCGTGAGGAACCTGCTGCTGTTTCTCGGTGCACGCCTGGTCCCAGCGGGTCCGGTGGCCCAGCCAGACTCGCCCCCGCCTGGTCACTGACTCCTGTCCCTGATTCCTTCCGCAGGTATGAACGCCGCTGTCCGAGCCGTGGTGCGCATGGGCATTTACGTGGGGGCCAAAGTGTACTTTATCTATGAGGTCAGTGCTGCGTCTCCCTCCCGTTGTCTCTGATTGTGGGACCTGAGCCTCGCGCCTGCCTGGGTGCTGCTGACCTGGACGGGCACACCCAGGCCGGGCCAGGCCAGGGCCCCGGGGGGCTGGGGGTCCTGTGGGGGCGCGGGGAGGGGGTGGTGCTCGCTGGTCGAGGAGCAGGTCTCGGAGATCTGGCAGGGAGGGCGTGGGGAGGGGAGAGCCCCCGGGGCACTCTGTGGTCTCCTGGGATTAATGTGTTTATTTGTAGCCCCTCCTTCCCTAAAGAAGTAATAGTTATTTAATGTGGGCGGGGCTGGTGGATTTGAGTAAGCAAGTTGAGGTAAGCAGGAGACAGTGGCCACTTCGAGCTTCTCATCATTTCTGTAGAACCCAGGCCACCTCCCTAACAGCTGTTCACGTGTTCACTTGGAAACCGGGTTCCTGACACGGGACAGTAGGCCCGGCCCGTTCTCTCCTGGGGTCCTGAGCGCAGAGAAGCGGACGAGGTTGGGAAGGAAGGCCCCTGTGTAGTTTGGACCCTGCTAGTTATTCCAGGGACTATCAGGAAAAAAATGATGTATATTTACTTTTTAAATTTATGAGCTCTGAGAAAGCTGAAAACACAGCACGTGTTTTTTAAATGACTTGATTCCTGCGAAACCACCATGAGGATTTCGTATTCCGATTTTTCCCAGCATGACGTGTGAAAGTCTGGACGGGGGTCTGGACACCATTAAAGCCTTGGCAGATACGCCTTGTGTGTGGGCTTTGTGCTCCCGTCACGCCTGTCTTCTGCAGGGTCGTGCGCGACCACTTCAGTGTCTGTCGTAGTCCCCGTGGGGGACCTGTGCCATCCCGGGCGGCTGAACTGTGCTCTCCAGCTGTGCGGGCGGGAGACCTGTGCAGTGTCTGGGCTTACTCTGCTCCCCGGACGCCCCTCGTGACCGGTCTTGGTGCGTTTGGCCGCAGTGGTTTCTGACCCTGGTTCCAGCGCCCCTCTCCCCCTCACCCCTGCACGTCCCGGCCGACCTCTGAAGCGGTGGCGCTGACCGCCCGTCCTGTGTGCAGCCCCGACCCGGCCCCCCAGCCCCCAGCCCGGGAGCTGGCTTGGGTTCCGGTGCCGGCTGTCCCCATCCGTTTCTCCTTCTGGAAAGTGGCTGTTCCCAAGCCTGTGCCTGCTGGGCCGCAGGAGGGTGTGTGTGTTATCTGCTGGAAAGAGGGTTTTTTGGGGGGTTTTGTTTTTGTTTTTTTTTTCCCCTGGGCTTTGGTGTGCTTTTCTGAGCTGTGGTTCTGTGAGTTTGGGGTTTGTATTTATCGGGTTTGGGTGAGGTTAACACGGTGGGCCCCACCACAGCCCTCCCAAGCTGCTGTTCAGTCTCTCTCTGGGGTCCAGCCCGCGGCAGGGCTGGGATCCGCCCCCCAGGGCGGACGGTTCTGACTGTCCCACTGTCAGGGTGAGAGCCGTGCTCCCGGCATCTCGCGAGAGGAGACCAGGGTGCCGGTGGGAACCCCGTGACGCCCGGCACAGCTCCCACAACGAGGAATTTGTATTCTGGTCCCAGGGCCCATGGTGCCAAGGCCAGGAAGGCCCACGTTAAACCAAGGCAGGTCATATCCTCAGGGTGAGTGTCGTAGGAAGCAGGGCCCGTGCGTGTGCTGACTCTCTGGGTGTGGAAGCTGACCTGGGAAAGTGCATGTTCATCCTTCAGACTTAGGACCTCCCATTCGTTCTGTTGGCTCTGTATCCGCAGGGTTTCTATGGGCTATTTAGTGGGAGCTCTCCTGCCAGACGCCCACACTCCCCGGTGAGGGGCTGGGCTGGAGCACAGCGGTACACTGGGGCTGCCTTAGGAGAAGAGCATCTTGGATTTCCTTCGGAGGAACCTTGACCTAGGGAACCAGAGGCGTCCATCCCGTTGTCTGCTGGGAGAGGTGGGCGACGTGCCTGCTTTGCTCCTGACCACTTTTTTTTTTTTTTAAGATTTTATTTATTTATGTGACACAGAGAGAGAGAGAGAGAGAGAGAGAGAGGGCAAAAGCAGGGGGAGCACCAGAGGCAGAGGGAGAAGCAGACTCCTTTAGAATAGGGAGCCCAATGCAGGACTCGATCCCAGGACCCCGAGATCATGACCTGAGCCGAGGGCAGAGGCTTCATCTGCTGAGCCCCCCAGCACGCTCCTCCTCCTGCCCACTGCAGGGGCCGTGTCCTTCGCCCCCGCTCTGGAGGGGGATGGGCAGGGCTCCTGCCCGCTGGGGTGGGCAGCGAGGAGTCCCGAGTCTGAACGGATCCCGTTCCTGTCAGAGAAGGGAGGGGATTTGTGCAGCTTCTCCCATCAGGAAGAGGCAGACAGAGGGGCATACGGTTCAGAGTGTCAGGGCGAGGGTATGCTCGTAGTAACTGGTTTCCTGGCAGTTGGGGCCTTGGATGGAGGCTAGAGGGTGTGTGGGGAGAAGAGCAGAGAGCAGGGTCTGTGGCTTGGCCCCAGGGACCGTCCGCCCGCGAGTCCGGAGAGGGGAGCCGACGGGCGTGGCCTGGAGCTGGACGCAGTGCGGCTGAAGTCATCGGTCTGGAGAGCAAACCGTGCTTCTCCTGACACCCCTCCCTGCCGCACCCCCCCAAAAAAGAGAAATTGTAGGGAACCAGGCCTGTTCTTTACAACTGCATGGGGGGGTGGTCCTCAGCACCCCCTTGGACCCTCAGGCTTTGCCCTGGGAGACAGTTTGGATGAACCCCTGTTTGCAGTAACATCAGCTCTTCATGACTGATCTCCACGGCCCTGTCTCTGGAGTCCCCGCCTCTCTAAAATCTGCCAGTTTTTCCCACCACATCCACGCCCTCCTAGTGTGACCGTCCCTAAGACGGGGCCAGGGTCCACCGGCCAGGGCCACCCCCTGAGAGAAACGTCTCCGGACATCGGCACTTGTCCCCAGAGGTTGGGGGTGGGCAGCTAACCCATCCCTGCCAGGGCACCCGTCCCAGACCTGTTTGGGCGCAAACTGAGAAGATTTCGGCTTCAGTGTGTTGAACCTCGTCAGCACTCGGTCCCATACATGTGCTCACTTGTGGTCCAGTTTCTTAAGTTTGCCTAGAGCTTCAAGGTTGCCGGCTCACCTAAACAGTGAAACAGGTTTGTGTTATGTAAACAAAGGCTTTTGGGTTTTTTCCTTAGCAGACAGTTTGTGGGAAGGCTACTGATGGGAGAACGCTGGTCTTTCTGCCAAGGGCCTGGCACCGGCTTTGTGCGTCTGGCTGCCGCTGGGGAAGGCTGGCAGCCTGGGCCCGGTCTACGTGTGGTGCATGCCGGGCCCCAGGGCGACATCTGGGGATGCTGGGGCGGGCAGCGGATTAACCCGTTCTTGCCACTACGGAGCCCATTGCTTTTTTTTTTCCACTTAGGCTAGGGCTTTTCCTTAGAGACCTACAGGTGTTTTTAGCTGCTGGGGGATGCTGATGGCCAGGCCATCCCATAGTTTTCAAGACCGAGCTCAGCAGACCGCCCTGGCTTTTGGTGGAGCAGGGGAGGAGATTGTTCTCTGTTCCTGTGATCTTGGTTGCAGAGCTAGGCTAGTCCTGTATCATGCAATCTGCAGGCTCAAAATCCTCTTAGCTGAAGCCTTTTCTGCAGATTGAGAAAAATTACAGCTCTTTAAATAGGACCCACTTAAAAAGTCTTTCCTCTTTAAAACATCATTTCCCTATTGGGCCTGCTCATGCCAACGTGAAAATGTCCACAGGGCCCGTCTCCCCATCTTCTGAGCCTCAAAGAAAGGCTGGACTGACGCCCATCACTTTCAGCAGCCGATGGTCTTAGAAATGAGCTTCTCCGTGCGTGCTGGTCCGGAGTTTCCGTGCTGGGAGAGCCTCAGAGCCGGTCAGAGCTCTGTTGTGGCTGCGCCGGCTTCCTGCTGCAGGTGGAGAGTCAGGCCCGGCCCAAAGTCCCCAAGAGGCTTTCTCTCTGGACCCCGGCCTCCCACAGAGCTCAGTGGGCCGGGCCCCTGGGCATCAGGGCTGACTTCATAATCAGATAAACCAGCTTCCATGTGTCTGCTAATAGATTAATGTCCTTTTCCTCTTCCGAACTGAAACCCTCTGCTGGCTGTGGGGCACGTGACCTCTCGGATCTGTTGAGTTGCTGCTTCCACAGTTTTGAAAGTCGGAAGTGGCATGCTTGTGGCAGAACCACAAAGACAACCCAAACCCCACCTTTCCCAGCAGACGCCGGGCAGGTCTTCTCGCAGACGCGGTGGTTCCCCTCCTGGCCTGACCTCCCGTCAGGGTCGGACTATGGGCTTCCCTGCGTGTCCTGTGGGGTGGCCGCTGTTGGAGCCGCTGGGCTGTGGTGCGCCGTGATGGGAGGAGAGGCCGGGATGCGGGGCTGGCCTTTGGGAGACTGGTTTGCGAGGGCTGCTCTGACCCATCCCGCCTCTGCCTCCCCCTTCCCACACGTGCCGGAAGGCCAGGCACGGTGGCCAGAACCACGCTGTCCCGTCTGCCGGAGGTTTCCCACAAAACTATTTCTGCATCTTCACTTCCTTAAAGTTAGAGCTGCTTCACCACAGAACATCCGTCTGAAAATAGTGATCGGATGTCTGAACATGCGGGGAAAGGGATTGGTCTGCAGGTGACCGGGAGGTGGAGACCACCGAGCTGCAGGGGGCGTGGCCCATTGGTAGCAGGCAGCATGTGAGCGGGATGAGTCACCAAGGCCAGCTGGACCGTGGAACGCAGCCGAACTCGCCCTGAGCATCGTCTCTGAGAGCCAGCTCTGCCTGGTCCTGCTGCGGTCCCCGTGGCTCTTCCCAGGCTTGTCCTAGTTACCCTCCCACTGTTTTAATCACAAAAGGGTGCTCTCCTTTGCTGACTGTGCACTCCTGTGTTATCACCGTGCGTCTGGGTGAAGGGCTGGCTGAGAGGTGGTGGGCTCTCCCTTCTGGAGGATTCGCACCTGCTGTGTCCTGCGGCGGCCTAGGGTTTATAACGTACCTGGAACCACGGATTAGCAGCTTTGGTGTAAAGCAATCCGATAATACCAGACGGCTGAATCAGTCCCACTGGGCTCCATGGTCAGGTTTCCACAAGTACAAAGTGCAGTGGCCTCGTGTGTTCTGACTATTTTAGAAGGTCAGAGTTTGGCCACCTCTCGCCAGGGACCCATGCAAGGGCAAGGCTGCAGGCATCATCCTTGAAGTCATGGGCTCCTTGAGCAGGGGTCCCGAGGCCAGGGCATCCGTGCCCCAGAGAGTCCTGGTGGGGGCTGAGCCACGGCTGGGGATGGGTGCGGGAAGGACTGCGTGATCTGGGCGTCTGCGTTGAGCTTCCTGGTGCAGAAAAGAGTTGTGATTCCTGAACTTGGAAAACCATTGCCCACCCAGAGGACCCGTGCCGCCTCCCTCGTGCCCAGCTTGTCTTGCACGATGGCATTTCCCAGCTCCGACACGTGAGCGGTTCAGAGCTGACCTCTCCACGGGCTTGCTCTCAAGTGCTGTAAGCAAAATGCTTTAATTTATTAAGGAATAAGCCAGAAAGACAAAAATTCGTATTTACTCGAGGCAGTGAAGCCTGGGGAGAAGTCTGTGGTGTTGGTCACTGCAGTATCTAGATAATACTTTAGAAGGACGTGATCTTTGTAGATTGTCTCCGCTGGGAGCGGAGTGTTTGTTGCCCAAACAGTGAGTTGTTGACCGAGTAATCCAGGAAATCAGATGTGGAAAAGCTATTTTCAGTTTGAGAAAGCCGGTGCACTCATCCAGGATCGTGTTCAAGGGGAAAAGCCTAGTTGGCCAGAGAGCACGGGACTGTGACTGGGTCTTGGATCCAGAAACCCTACGTAGTGCGAGGTGTCCTACAAGAGAAAGTCACCTGCCGTGGGCGAGCGCACACTCTCTTCTGAGCGGATCAAACAGGTTCTCCAAAACGCAGCGCCGTCTCCAGAGGAGCAAATCGGGGGCCTATGCTGACGTCCCCATTGCTCAGAAATGTTTCAAACAAGAAGTTGAGCTGATTTTGGAACCTGTGGCTCCTTCTCAGACAACACCCAAAGGACAGCGCACTTGACGGTCTCCTGGGCTGACTGCGTGAACGAGGATCAGCAAGGCGGGCCGGGTTACTCTGGGTTAAAAACCGAGTGTGGCTTGGAAGGGTTTGCTGTGGTTTGATTCCTGCGTGAGTCATGGAACTGGTTCTGAAGGCAGATTCCAAGGAGAATTTTAAAGAAAAGATTTGGGGCTCTGGCTGTGTCGGCAGCAAGCACTCAAGCCTCCAGAGAGACGTCCACAGAAAAACACGCATCTGAATTTATAAATTACGGTACGTTTGTGTAAAATCAGTCGTCTTAATTTAGTAACCACTTCCTTGTAAGTGAAGGGCCACTTAAATTGCTGTTGGGAGGCCTTTTCGAGGCGTGCATGAGCTCCCAGAGTCTGCGGAGGGAGGGTGAGTCACTTCCGGCCCCGCCCAGGCGAGCGGCAGGAGCAGGGTGGGGGCCCCAGTCTCCAACATCCCTGTATCCTCCCTGTCCCAGGGTCCCTGTGCCACAGGACCTCAAGGATTTTCCGAGAATGTTCTATGTTTCAGGACACGTTATGATTTACAGAACGATTTTCCACGTTCCTTCCGCAGCGGCAAAGGGGTCTGTGAATGTTCCCATGAAGTCCCTGTGTAACTGCAGAGCAATGATCATAAAGGCAAAGTGGACTTCTGTGCTCCTGGCCTGGCACCTATGGGGCAGAAGCCGGGCACAGGGCTTGTCCACGGAGCATGAGCTGCCGGAACCCTCCATGGGCTGGTGCTGTCAGCCATGTGCAGCGGAGATGGCCCCGATGACTGGGGATGGCCCCCGGCCTCCGTGTCCTCGTCAGCCCTGTGGGGCCTGGGGTGGCCCCGTCCCTTGGGTCACTTTGTTGACCTCGCGGTGCATGTGCAGAAATCATCCCCCTGGCTGTGGGTGTTGAGTGGGCACAGAGAGGGTGTCCCCATCCTGTTTTTGCCAAAGCCGATGAGTAGCGCACTTCTCCGCCCTGCCCTGCTCCGGACAGCCCATTCTACACCTGCCCTTCTGGCCTCGTGAGTAATGGTTTCTCTCGTCCTCAGCCCCACGCAGGCTGGGGTGGTAGGGCAGCATGCCTCCACATAGGGGCCGTGTCCCCGCGGTGGCCGAGGCTCTGGAAGCTGTAGCCAGCCTGCAGGCCCGCTCCTGGGGTGGGAGTGTCCCCGCCCACCAGGCCTCCTGGAAGGGAGCTCACAGTCCGCACTGCCGCCGGCTGTTGAGTGCCGGGCCCGAATCTGAGGCATGCGGAGCCGGGCCTGCGTGCAGAGTGATGGGGGAGCCCGGGAGTTTGCAGGGCTCAGTGGAAGGCACCCCTGAGGCCCTCCCTCCGTGTGTCCTCGGTCTTGCTGCCATCCAGCTATGACCTGGCTCTCTCCCTCTTGTTAACATTCTGCTGAAGATCCCTGGGAGTCCCTCAGAAGCAGGGAGGGCTGGCTTTTGTAACCTGCTGGCGGAGCTCACACACAGCGCCCGGTGTAGACCGTGCCTCTTAAGAGCTCCCTTTCCAGAGACCGGGCCTGGATCAAAGCCTCTTCTGCTTATCACACTCACTCTCCACAGTGACAGGTGCCGTGGCTCGCTACCTTATATGGAGAGGGCTAAAAAGGCACGACACACGCCCTGTGAGGTTTAGGGAGCTGTGCTTAGAAGATGTGCCTCGCTGCCCCGTGACGACAGTGGGCCTGTCCTGGGGACTGAGAGGAGCCAGAGCCCCAGGGTAACATCCTCCATCCGGGGGCAGAGGGAGCCTGCCAGCTCCAACATGCACCTGCTCTCGGCTTCTCTACCTCGTTCCAGGCCACCTGTCCCTTCAGGCTTGTCGCACGTGACAACTGTGTGACTGTGACACACACAGGTTTACGTGTACTTATGAATATGTATACTATGTAGGATCAAATACTACACAACTCTAATGTGTTCTGTTATATACAGTTTGTTCTCTGTATGATATATAAAATACATATTTGTATCAGTATATTAGAAACATATAAACATATAGTTACATGTTATATACAATGTATATCCATGTAACATATTAAATATATACACATACAGACACAGGTGTGTGTTGTTGGCCTAGTGTTCTGTGTGTGACAAACAGGAGAGAGGTAGGCGGCATGGAATGACAGAGAATACAGCGAAGCTGAGAGCAGGTTCCTTCTGTATAATCTGACAGTATATGTAAATGTATTCTCTCCATAGAACGTAGAAATCTATAATACCATGTTTCATGATATAAATATAGTCCAGTCATACAGGATATGTACTGCAGACAATAGGTTAATATGTGTTACATGTTACTAAGATGTAACATACTATCCCAGTGTCTTACAGAAGACGGTAGCGCGTTTTTGGCGGACAGTGTCCGTTGTAAGCACAGGTGCGTCCTCATGGCCTGTACAGGCCCCCGTCCTGTTGGTTTACTTGCACACACGGTTCTCTACTCAGTGGACCATCCCATTTTCACCAATCCTTACTCTTTCCGTTCCTCTTGACCTTCACTGGTTTAGGAGCTCTGAATCCCCCATAAGGATCTGTGATGACAAACTTTGTAAATGGTCAGTGTCTGTTCTTTTCTAAGATAAGTGTCCTGGAGAGAGTCACGGAGGTAAGGGCACACATGGGTGTTTCTGGATGCCTTGATCTGGTGCGGTCTTGGGGGGAAAGCGAGATGGAGTTGGAAGGTCATGGTCCTTGGGCTTCTGGCCGAAAGTGAGCACTCACCGGCCCTCGGGGTGGTCAGCTGCTGCTGACCGCAGGGTAGGGCCCGTGGATGTCTGTGCTGCTTTTCAGAAACATGGCGTGTCTATCCAGGGTAGCACGGGTCACACGGGCAAACTGAAGTCCCTACAGGAGTGCTCCCTTGTACTCTGTGTGATGGACACCACTGTTTGCATGGGAGTTTGCTAGATTACACACAGTTTGGGGGTAAGCATCTTCCCTTTCAGGCTCTCCGGTGCTGTTAGGTGATAAACTGTCTTCGTTCCCAGAGCGCTCCTGGTGAGCCCAGCAAGAAGTGCCCATCCACGGCAGGCTTGGAGCCAGCACTCGCCTCGGGCTGCTCCCAACCCCTCGGCTCTTCGGGGCTCAGGGCCCTCGTCCTGTGCATTGTACAGAATTCACACATCCATCTGAGGTCTCACTAGAGTGTAGCCTAGTCTTCACAAGGATCTCTGTTCCCTTCCCCCAGGGTTACCAAGGCATGGTGGACGGCGGCAGAAACATCGTGGAAGCCAGCTGGGAGAGCGTCTCCAGCATTCTGCAAGTGGTACGTGCCGACTTCCAAAACTCTGTTTCTCTAAAGTCAGTCAAGTCCCTCCTTCATTCGGAAATCTCCTGCACATAAGCTCCGGCAATGCTTAACATGGATTAATGTCCTGGCTGGCCTTATTCTCACCTGCTTACATAGCAACAACACAAAACAAAACCAGCCTTAATTTGTCATGTAGTTAACATTTTTAGAAAGCTTTACATTGTGCAAATAGGATTATTCTTGCATTAAAAAGTTATGTTGTGGCCGCTAGTGTTCCCTGTAGTCCTTGTAGTGGATTTCAGGTTTTGTCTTCTTTTATTTTTATTTTTTTTTTTAAAGATTTTATTTATTTACTTGACAGACAGAGATCACAAGTAGGCAGAGAGGCAGGCAGAGAGAGAGGAGGAAGCAGGCTCCCTGCTGAGCAGAGAGCCCGATGTGGGGCTCGATCCCAGGACCCTGGGATCACGACCCGAGCCAAAAGCAGAGGCTTTAACCCACTGAGCCACCCAGGCGCCCCTCAGGTTTTGTCTTCTTAAGACCAGATTAATACTGAGGCTTCTTGGATTTGTTGGTGCTGTGCTCAGGGCACAGACCCCCCCCTTCCCCCGCCTGTTGGATTTTTGAGAGTCACTTTGTGTCCCTGTAGCAAAGGCTGGGAATGGTCCCTCCAGAATGGCAGGATGTAGTGGGAAGCAGCCTCCCTGTTCTGGCCTGAACCAGTCCGGGTTAATTGCTCTGGTGTGCCCAGGAATGAGCCAAGGACGGTTCAGGCAAAACAATTGCTTACTTTGAATTTGAAAGAAACCTGCCAGGATGTTTCATGCCTGTAAATTCCTCAAGCCTGGTAGCCAAGGGAGGCCTCCCAGTTCTGGGAGAGGCTGATTAGGTGAGAAGAATGGACGAGCTGAAAAGCTTTGTGTTAATCTGGACCTCACGTGGGGTATTTTTTAACTAGAAACCATAATCAGTTCGGTCCCACGGAAGGTGCGCTGGTGCGGTGGAAGAATGGGTCCAGTCAACGGCTTAGAGATATAAAGGGGACAGGTGCCGGCTGACGAGAAGAAGGAGATGCTGCAGGCTGGGGCGGGGAGGGTGGACCTCCAGGGCGAGACAAGGCGGGCACAGACAGACTCACACGTGGGATCTGAAAAAGCTGAATTCCTGGAAACAGAACAACGGTGTTTGCCAGGGGGGTAGTGGGGAAACGGGCCCTGCCGGTCACAGGGCACAAGCTTCCCTGGCGATGGCGAGTGAGCTCTAGATGCAACCTCCGGCCGGGCGACGATGGTTAAGGACACTGCGTTGCCCCCTCAAAAGCCGCCCGGAGAGGAAGTCTTCATTCTTCACACACATGCTCACAGGTGGCTGAGGTGAGGGACCAGGTAAGGAACTTGAGTACGGGGATCATTTCCCATAAATCCTCGTGTTAACAGGGTTAACTGTGCTGCCTAAGAATTGTAATGTTGAAAGTTGCTAGAACAGTAGGTGTTGAAAGTGCTACGACAAAAAATGCTAATGACAGGAGCAGCCACGTATCTTCACGCGCCTTAGTGCAGTGATCACGTCACCCTGTGCGTGTGAATCACGGCGCCCCGAGCGCACGCGACCTTCTCGGCCCCTTACATCTCGGTGGCCCCGGTGGGGACACGAGGGTGGGTGGAGTGTGGTTGCCCTGGGGAGATGGGGTGTGCAGGTGCCCCTGGGTGTGTGGGGGCAGGGAAGAGCACCTACTTTACCTTCCTCAGTTGTAGCCTCGCTCTGGGGGTCCCACACCTGTGATCCCCTCGGTGTGGACCGGCTGCTGATTTCGGCTCCGGTCACTACAAAGCACATGACACCCCGATCGCTCTGGTGGACTCAGAGTCCGGGGAACCAGCTGGTGGTGGCCGTGTGTCCTGCGCCTTCCGCCCGGGCTCCCCTGAGCTGTGCCGGGCCACAGCGCCAGCCCCACCACACCCCCAGGCCGCTCAGCCTTGCGGAGTGAGTGTGCCCTTGGAGGGCGGCCTGCAGATGGGGGTTTCGGAAGCGCACGTGTGGTGTGTGGGAAGGAGCCCTGCTTTTTTCTAAAGACAACTAAGAATCTTTCGTTTCTGAAAAACCAGATGCGAAAAATCGCGACTTCCCGCTCTGGGAAGTTTGTCTGATCCAACTCGCGTTCTCTTAAGATTTGGCCTTTAACGAGGGAGGGGCAGGGAGATGTGCAAAAATCAGCCCCTTTGGCTCGCGGGTTCCTGTCTTGCCTTTTCACACGGGGATCTCTGACGGAACGGGGGACTTGTTATGGGGGCTCCCAGACACGCCTTCTCGGACCGCGGCTGCTGACCAGTGCCGGGTCCATGTGAGGCTCGGCGGGGGAGGGGGCCGGCACCCCGCGCGGTGCCACTCCGCCGTAGGCCTCCTGGATGGCTGGGTCGTCCTGCAGACTCTGACCCTCCGCGTGTCTACCTGATGGCCGTCCTTGTCGCCAGACCCTCCCAGGCTTGCCCTGCGCATGACGCCCATGCCTTTGTCCATTGTCCCCATGCTTGACCAATTACAAGATTAATCCGTGGAGGGGAGCCTAGATTTGCAAGTCCTATGTGTATATTGTGTATACAGTGGTATTCACATGTGCTAAGCTCTGCCGCTTCCTCTCCTGTGGGAAGAAGAAAAATACATGTGATTTTCTTTCTTTTCCAGGGGGGGACCATTATCGGCAGTGCTCGTTGCAAAGCCTTCCGCACACGGGAAGGTCGCCTGAAGGCTGCTCAGAACTTGGTTCAGCGGGGCATCACCAACCTGTGTGTGATTGGCGGGGACGGGAGTCTCACAGGGGCCAATATCTTCCGGAAAGAGTGGAGTGGGCTGCTGGAGGAGTTGGCTCAAAATGGTACATCCCTGTCTCTGTGTGTTGCCCTTGTGGGTTTTCTGTTCCCTCTCTTGCTCTTCTGTTCCCTTCAGAGAGCTCTGAGCCCCCATGCCCGCTGTCTGGCTGTGGAGACGCATCAGTGGTGATAGTGCTGTCTCCCGGTCCCCCAGGCTGGGCACTCGACCTCATGCCTCCGAAAATGATGAGCTCTGTGTACCTGGTCCTGCCCCGTGCCGGGCACCGCCCACCCCTAGCACAGTTTCGGGTAGCGCCCGTGACGGCCATCGGAGATAGGTTTCCTGTGTGTCCCCACTTTGCAGAGGAGAACTAGGGGGCGGAGGGGAGGGTGCGCCGGGCTGCCCTTCACCCTCCGCTCTCCTCCTCCCGCTCCACAGGGGCTCCCGAACGTCCCCTTGTGGCCGCTCCCGGTCATGGCCGGTGCTTGTTTCTGTGCAGGTGAGATCGACAAGGAGCAGGTGCAGAAGCACGCGTACCTCAACGTCGTGGGCATGGTGGGCTCCATCGACAATGACTTCTGCGGGACCGATATGACCATCGGCACTGACTCTGCCTTGCACAGGATAATTGAGGTCGTGGACGCCATCATGACCACCGCCCAGAGGTTACAGAGCCATGGGAGCCTGGGAGGGGCTGGTGGGTTGGATGTGGGTTAGATGCCCTGGATGTTTCCTTCGTACGGGTGTTCTGTGCTGGGTGTAGACATCTGTGCTGGCCCTGAAAGTCTCCCCAGACAGGTGTTCTGTGCTGCGGTGTAGACCCTGGAGGGTCCTTCATAAGGGTATTCTGTGCTGCAGTGTGGACGTCTGTGTAGGCCCTGGAGGGTTCCCTCATGGGGATGTTTTGTGCTGCGGTGCAGAAGTCCATGCCGGCCCTGGAGGGTTCCCCAGATGGGTGTTTGATCCAGTCTTGTTACTGAATGTTACAACCAAAGGAAGAAAACTGTTTCTCATTGACTGTTTATTTTCAACTGTGAAAGTTTACTCCTACCCCTGATTTTAGAAGAAAAAAGTGTTTCCCGGAGGGAAGTGTTTCCTGGAGGGAGGAATGCTACTGGGAAGTCCGATTCAGGGTCTCCAGCAGGAGCAGCAGGACTGGATATGCCCCGTGTCCTCTGGCTCCGTGGGTGTGCGAGGACCCTGTGGGCGATGGGAGAACCCCGAGGTTGTGCTCCCGGCTCTGGAGAGGCCCAGCCCCTGGGGGCTTCCGGCCCCGCCGGTGCTGAGTGCCGCAGCTGGTCATCGGCACAGAGGTGTCCAGAATGTGCATGTGTGCGGGAGAGCAAACACTGGCTGTGAAGTGAGCGATCCTAAGCCCCTTTGCTCACAAGAGCTCGAAATGCTAGCACAGTGGCATCTGCTTTTGTAGGAAATGGGCGCTTTTTGGAAGCGTGGGTCCTGCGTCGCGGTGAAGCAGGCGTCTGTCCGACTGGCAGCACTTTGCTCCCTGCTTTTCTCGCCGCTCCCCGTGTGGTCAGTGGATGTTTCCTTTGTCTTTTGTAGCCACCAGAGGACCTTCGTGCTTGAGGTTATGGGGAGACACTGCGGGTACGTATGGGGAGACGCAGCTTGGACGGCGAGCACCCTCCGCTTGGTCCCCTCGATGCCCCCCGGTGGCCCGCCGTCCCCCTCGCACGCTCGTGTGCCGGCCGCCTGCCCAGGGCCACCTCCGAGCTGAGGGTGCCTGGCAGCAGCCTCACAAAACCCGTGCTGTCCCTGGATAGGTACCTCGCCCTGGTGAGCGCCCTGGCCTGCGGAGCAGACTGGGTGTTCCTTCCGGAGTCGCCCCCAGAAGAGGGCTGGCAGGAGGACATGTGCGTCAAGCTCTCCGAGGTAACCTGTGTTCCATGTCCCCTGACCGCCAGGGCCTCTGACGGCGACGGGCGGCAGCCACGGGGGCCCCCGTTTGGGCGGAGTTGCAAACACGTGGAAACTCCGTGGTTCTCAAGAGTTCAAGCTTGTCGCGCAGGGTCTGCGTACACTGGCTGTTTGCGCGTCTGCTGCCCCCAGGGTCGTGATGGGGTGCCGTATAGAGACCCCAAAACTATTTTTCCTGCAGAGCAGCAGCTGGAGTTTGAAGGAAGGTCTTGAGTGGAGATGAGGCTGTTAGGAGAAACCGGAGTCAGGGGGGAGCTCTGCCTCCTCTTCTGTCTCCACGCACCAGTGTGAACAGAGCCGCGTCTCGGCCCCGGCCCGCAGCAGCACAGAGCAGCGTGGGGCCAGGTCGCAAGTCCTCCTGGGCTGTGCAGTCCCCGCCACGCCCGGCGTGCCTCAGGCGTGGTTGCAGCCGGGGTTCCTGACACCAGGCTTTGCCCTGTTTGTGGCCTGGGGCTGCCTGGGTCCCCACATGCGGGGAGGGCAGTTTCCCTACAGGAGGGCCTCTGAGGAGGGCCTACGAGCTCAGCCCCCCGGACAGAACTCGGGGCGCGGGGCGCATTTCCCGACCACGTCATCCCTGTCCTGCAGGTGGGGAGGTAAGCCTATGGCCCAGGCCGGCTGTCGTTGTATTCAGCGAGGACATAATCTCTGCGTGCAGCCAGGGTACATGCGCAATAGGACATTGCTGCCAGCTTCAAGGTGACAGGTTTCAAGAAAGGGACAAGGGACTTGAGCAACGCACTTGACTCCACGTACTTGACCCAAATATACGGAGCTGGTGATGACACACGGCTTTGCTGGGAGAATCGTGCCCCCAGGAAGGTGGGGCGTGGCTGCGGGGGACCGGAGGAGGCAGGAACACAGCCCAGTAGTCCCGGGATGTAATAAATCCACTTGTAATTTCTCGGTTCCCACCTGGGGACATGGGCTGGTGGTGTGGGGCGATTTGCGGCTGGCTGCGCAACATCGGAGGTGGCCCTGGGCCGAGACTGGTCCTTCTGTGTGGCTCTGAGACATGCATTTAATCACCAGTGCCGCAGGGCGTTACCTGTGGTCCCATCCTTCAGGGGCCGTGCCCGTTCCCGTTCCCGCCGGCCATCCTTCCTCCCCACAACGCCCCCAGGCCTGGTCCAGGGCCACACGGCCATAGGCAAGTTCTGGTGGCAGCCCTTGGGGGTGCATCGCATGCCCCTGCTCCAAGGCTGTGCACAGTGGTCAGTGGGTTCCGGTGAGGTAGGGCTGAGGCCCTCTGTTCGATTTGGCCATTATTTCCTTAACTGTGTGGCCTCTGCAGACCCCCTTGGGTTTCAGGCCTCATGAACCATGAGCTTAGAACATGTTGGGGTTCCCCTTGGGGAGGGTTGGGGGCCGTAAGGTGGATACCTTGGCTTGTTGGTTGTGGATGTAGCACTGTCAGACTTTCCCAAATATCTTGTCCAGGAACTTGGCCTAGGAAGCAAGCCTCAGGGTACACCCCAAATCCCAGGTGTTCTGTTCTAGAACAGGTGATGATCCTCTCTGAGCATCACAGGTCCTGGGGTTGGGTCTCGGCTCTGCCACCCGCACAGTGACCTTGGGCAATGACCCCACGTTCTTCAGGTCCCTGATGCTGTTGTGAGGACTCAGGGAAGGGACGCGTCCAGGCAGGGCCGTGAGAGGCGTCTGCACACCTGTCCAGGCAAGGCGGCTTATCTTCCCATGTGCCTGTGGGGAGGACTCGTGTTCTGTGACCCTCAGGAGTATTACGTTTTCTAGATGACATGCGGCTCTGTGGCCATATTCCTGCACTCAAGGACGCGTCCCAGTCGCTCTCCGCATTTTTACGTCTCCTAGAGAACATTCCTGACTAGTGATAGTAAGCTCTTCCAAGTAGAGCATGTTTGTGTCTACTGGAAAGCAATCAGCCCAGACGCCCCGGGGGCTCGCGGGGGCTCCAGGCTGCGGCTGCTTCCGGCTTCAGGCACTGTCTGCGCTGCGGCTCTGGGCGTGGGGGTCTGTAACTTGGGATGGGAGAGAGAACGGACTGGCTGAGAATGAGTTCAGGGTGTCGCTGGGTGACGGCTGCCCTGAGCCCGTGGGGACGGCAGGTGTGGGCGCAGTGCCAGCAGGGCCTGTCCCCAGCCCCGCACTCTCCCCCGCTCCCCTCTAGCCTCCTGTGCGGGCCCGGGGTTTCTGTGCTCACATGGGCTCACGGTGGGGTGGTGGGAAGCTCTGGTTTCTGAGGAGATCGGAAGCCTGGCTGGCTGCATAGACGCGCCACGGGGGCGCATCGCTGAGCTCACTGCCTTCTGGGACCAAACGGCCAAGAAGTGTGCCCCCCCCCACCCTGTCTGGGGCAGCCTACAGGCCCTGCCCGTCCCCTGCCGCCTCCAGCTACGCTCTGGGAGGGCCTTCCCTGGCCAGGATGGGTGGAGACCCGGCTTGTGAAACTAGGTGTCGGTTTCTACCCGGCAAGAGGCCATTCACCTGGGGCAAAGGGCCCGGGATTTGTTTGTTGTTTAAACAGTTTAGGTGTTTGAGGATGTTCATTTTCTGTTTCCCCTAGAACCGTGCCCGGAAAAAAAGACTGAATATCATCATTGTGGCGGAGGGAGCCATAGACACCCAGAACAAGCCCATTACCTCCGAGCAGATCAAGGAGGTGAGTGTGTCCCATTTTGCAATTCTCCTCGGGCGCCAGCCCGGAAAGGGGAGATTTTAACGGCGCTGGCAGCGTTTGCGTTTGGAACATTGTGTTATTATCATGAAAACCCTTTTTGTTCTCCCTGATACCGATGGATGGTTTTGTAATGACTCATGACTTTAACAGGGTGAGTCTCCTGCACACACACACACACACACACACACACACAGATGCACACATACATACTACCTTTTTCTGAATCATTTGAGAGTACATTTCAGGAACGATGTTTTTAATTCTTTTTAAATCCATTTTCTGGTTAGGTATTTCTTCTTCATATTACTTCAGACACTGAACCCTCCAATTTTGAGGATGATATTGGAAACCCTTTCTTGAAATTTTTGGAATCTTTTCTTGTTGTCTCAAAGTACAGGAAGGTCAGCCTGCCTTCCTTTTGAATTCACTTAAGCACAGGTAGTGTTACTGCAGCCTATAGAAAATCTAATTGAAAAAAAGCTCCCGGAGGCCCCAGAGCTGCCCTGGCGGTCGGGGAGGCACAGTGGGGTGGACGGGGGTCCCAGCGCCGGGCGCCGGCTGCCCCACCAGGGACCAGGCTCAGGCGCTGGGACGCGCAGCCCCGGTGCTCCTGCAGATGAGAGCACTTGTCACGTGGGCACCTGTGCCGCACCCGGCCCCGTGGAGGGCCACCCAGGAGGTCCCACTGCTGTGCGGCTCGCTGGAAGGTGCTGGCCTGGCGTGCCAGCCCCGGGGCCGGTGGGATGGGTCAGGCTCTCCAGTGGGGCAGGTGACTGCGCGTGTTCCAGACGGAACGCTGGGGAGACAGACCGACAGAGAGGCAGGCTCCGGGTGAAGCCGTCTCCCACCCCAAAGGACGCTGTCAGCCAGGCTTTGCAGCATGGCTTCCCTGTCGTGCTCTCTCCTCCTCCCCTGACCAGCTGAGCACCTGACCTCGAGGCCTGGGGTGCTGTGGGTGAAGGCGCTTGGCCAGTAGTGAAAGAAGGAATAGGGCAACGGTTTTCTTCCCCACGTAAGCACATCGAGAGTGACCACAGGCCCGCAGAGCAAGGCCCACAGGCTTCACGTCCCGCCCGCCCCACCCCAGTGTTTTCAGAGAGGAGGAGCTGAGGTCCGGCGAGGACTGGGGCCTGACCCCGCAGCCTGCAGGGCACTCGTGGGGCCAGCCGTGGGGATGCCGTGGTTGACCACGGTGTGCTTTTCAGATACAGCCGTGCCCCCTGACGTGGCTCAGGGAAACGTCTATATTCCTGTAAAACACCCGAGATGCCGTGTCCTTTTTTAAAAATCGTGTTATTTAGGTTCATTGACGAGGCAGGAGAGACAGGTTTTATGTGGTAACAAGAGCGTTCTTTCACAGAAACAAACTTCAGCCCACTGGTCAATGAAGCATCCTTTTAGAAAGTGAAATTTAGACACTAGGATTTTTTTCCATGTCGGTGTGAAGCAGGAGTAGCTGAGACCCAGGGATGCCAGCGCCCAGGATGCAGGGCCCCCCGGGTTAACGAGCTGTGTCTCCTGCAGCTCGTGGTCAAGCAGCTGGGGTACGACACGCGGGTGACCATCCTGGGACACGTGCAGAGAGGCGGGACTCCTTCGGCCTTTGACCGGATCTTGGTGAGTGAGGAGGGAGGTAGTCAGGTGCTGCTTTCGCCCGGGGCGAGGAGGAATGGTTTGCCCGCACGCCGTCCCGTTCACAGTGTCTCTGCCTGAGCACAGTGTGGTTGGCCCGTCCTGGACATGCTAACCGGGCTCGGCCCCCAGTCGCACAGATGTGGGAGACCCTAGACCTGGGGGGCCGAGGGTGACAGGGACCCCAGGGAACAGAGCCCACGGGCACGTGTCTGGAGGCAGGCCCTGGTGAGGCCCTCTCACCGTTTCCCTCACTGCCCCCGGCCAGCCACTTGCTAGTGGGGTCGGAATCTCCTCGCTGGAGGCAGGTGGAAGGTTAGTAGCTCTCTGGGCCCCAGACCTGGAGGCCAGGAGGCAGGTTGGGTCCCTCTGAACACCGTGAGGCTGGTCTCTGCTCGGGGACGCATCTGCTGGGGGCACTGTTCATGCCTCGGCGCAGCCCGGGGCCAGGCGGGGGTGCATGGTGCCTCGGCCTCGGACCTTGTCTCTGACCTCCGTGACTCTCATTTCCAGGCCAGTCGCATGGGGGTGGAGGCCGTGGTCGCCCTTCTCCAGGCCACCCCGGAGACCCCGGCCTGCGTGGTGTCGCTGAGCGGGAACCAGGCCGTGCGGCTGCCCCTGGTGGAGTGCGTGCAGATGGTGAGTTCCAGCTCCCTGGTTAGTCCAACACGGGCTTCCGGCAGCTTCCCCAGGGCCCAGCTGCTGCCCGCAGGGAAGGCAGGGCGCTCTGAGGTCATTGGTCTGGGGCATGGGACGTAACCTCCGCTACGCTGAGAGAGGGAGTATGTGCAGACGATGACGACGTGTAGAAACGCGGGTCTGTGGGGACTCCGGGGAGGGCGTCCTGGGGGGAGGGCATGGGGCCTCAAGTGCTCCGATCTCCGCGTCCCTGCCCTGCTGTCCCTCAGCATCTTCTGACCGGAGGGCTGGCCGTGGGGCGGCTAAGGCAGGTGGCATCCTGGCGTGCCCCGGCCTCCGTCAGGCCCCTGGACGCAGGGACGGGTTCGGTTTCCCAGGTCATCGGGCACAGCGAGCGGCACTAGAGGCCGTGCCTGTCGTTCTCCGGAGCCTGCCCGTGACCGTCCCTTCCCGGGCCTTTCTGGCAGCTCTGAGGGGATGTGTTGTGTCACCTAGACAGGGACGTGATTACATGCAGGGACGTGTTGAACTAGCCACAGAAGCACACTTCCCAGAAGCCCCTGGGAGTGAGCAGATGTGTGTGCGCGAGTGTGCGAGGCTGCGTGTGTGTCACCTGCTTTCTGGCAAGGGCCTGGCCCAGTCCTGTCACCCCCGATGGCAGTGGGGATCAGAGGGGGCTGAGGTTCACAGAGGGACTAACTTACCAAGATGCCCAGGTTGAGAGGGGCGGGCCGCTTCCTCGGGGACCTGTTCCCCCCATTGCCACCCTCCCCGCGGTGACCCTCTCCCCCGAGAGGCTGGTTCTGTCGTGCTTCTTTGTCATCAGAATCAGACCAGGAGTTGCTCAGAAGGCTGCGTCCATCGGAGAGCCTGGTTTCGCTCTGGCTTTGCTCTCCTGGGGATCTCAGGGTCCCCCTCTCCGGGATCGCCGGCTGACCCCCAGCAGTTGTTACCGAGCTGCCTGAGCTGGGCAGGCCCGGGCGTGTCCCCTGCAGCTGGCTGCTGCCCGCAGTGGCAAGTGACTTGCCGAGCTTGGGCTGCCAGCCGGGAGGGTGGGGACGACCGGGTTGAGTCGCAGGAGCCGCCAGGTGTGGCAGCCATCATCGTCCACAGACGTGGGCGTTTTGACATGTTCTCTTCTCCTTGTTTGTTTGAAGACCCAGGACGTGCAGAAGGCCATGGACGAGAGGAGATTTAAGGATGCTGTGCAGCTCCGCGGGAGGTGACTGTCGGGAGCGCTCTGCCTCCCCAGGGCTGGTGTGGGACATGCTCCAGGGCTGTGCTCCTTCTGTCCCAGCGGACGAAGTCAGAAGCTGAGACAGGCTGCAGGGCGCCACTGGGCAGCTCCAGGGCCCTGAGGGGCAGTTGGGGGACCAGCTGGTGTGTGGTCTGCTTTCCGGCAGGCCGGGTGCTGGAGAACTTCGGGAGGGGCAGATGGAAAGTGGGGTGCCGCCGGCAGGACACCGGAGCACGTGAAAGACCAGGTTTCTCAGCAGGCGGCCTAGTAGCTGGAGATACCGGGGCCTCGGGGATGCGGGGTGACCCCAGGGCTGCCTGCTTGCCCCAAGCGCTCCGAGCAGGGGTGCGCGAACTGTCCACGTCCCGCACAGGCCTTCTCCCAGGGCCTTCCCTCAAGCTCCATGCGCCCTCTGACCTCCGCCCGATGGCCCCCTTTCCTTCCAGGAGCTTCGAGACCAATCTGAACACCTACAAGCGGCTCGCCATCAAGTTGCCGGACGATCAGATTGTGAAGGTCGGTGACGCTGTGTGAGGAGTGCTAGAAAATGCAAAGTGCAGTATTTTCCCTAACCTTCAGATATGAGAGCTGGGATCAGTGTGGAAGAGTAATTTTCATTATAGTGAAAATGTTGGTCAAATGAATTTCTTCACTTGCCATTTGCATATTTGTTGCTTTCTAATTAAAGAAGTTGGTTGTTTTAAGATATCCTGGGGAAAAAAAAAAAGAGCCAGCCCCGGGGCTGAGCGCCTGCCCCGCGCTCACAGCTGCCCCCCCGCTGTCTCGCAGAGCAACTGTAACGTGGCGGTCATAAACGTGGGGGCACCCGCAGCCGGGATGAACGCCGCCGTGCGCTCCGCCGTGCGCGTGGGCATCGCCGATGGACACAAGATGCTTGCCATCTACGACGGCTTCGAGGGCTTCGCCAAAGGCCAGGTGAGTCCCTGGGGGACGTCGTTGGGAGACGGAGGACCGGCCAAGGCTGCAAACCTAGGGCTCTGTCCCCTGGTGAATGCAGACGCTGCAGGACGACTTCTGCTCTCGATCCGCCCCGGGGTATGCGCCCTGGGCGCTGTAGGACGCTCCGTGTGGAGCGCACCTCCGGGGTTCCTCGGGCTGCAGGCCGTGTGGCCGGTGGGGCCCGTGGGAGCCGGCCTTAGGAGGGAAGGGGGCGGGTGTCTGCCTCCCAGAGGCTGTTGTGCTGTGGGAGTGGGACGCAGCCAGCAAGCACTTGGAGGGAAGCTTTGCTGAAAGGAGTGAACAGACACTGAGTGCTTACTGTGCACACTGAGTACTCCGAGGAGAGCTGCAGACCTGAGATATTAGCCCATTGTCCTCATTTAGAAACTGAGGCATGGAGACACGGATCAGCATGACCGAGGTCACATCTGCAGGAGTTGAGATAATGTGGCTGAGGCTGTAGTGTGCCCCGCGGGACAGTATTTATTGACCTGATCACCCCAAAACGTACTGAGTTCTTACCCTGGGGAAGCCAGCTGGTGCGGAAAGCAGAGCTGCCCTCTGCCAGCTTGTAGCTTGGGGAGGGAGAAGATGGTGAGTGGGAGGCGGGGAGGCACAGGATGGGGCACGTTGGGCCGGGACCAGCGCTGCACAGATGCCCAGAGGAGGGGTCTGCCCGGGACCCTAGAGACACACACCCCTGGGGAGGGAGTCTCAGACCGGGGACGGAGGCGCTGAGCCAGTGCCGGCAAGGACGTGCCGGCTGGGCGAGGACAGGGCCAGGCCCAGAGGGGCTCGGGACGGCGGGCTCACGTGGCCGCTGCCTCAGCAGAGCAGGGGAAGGGAAGGGGGTGGGCCACGTGGCTTGGAGGTGATTGGAAGGAACTTGGGTTTTGCTCAGAGAAGACAGGAGGGGTTTGAAGAAGCAGGACGGGTCCTGTGGATGGGTGACCAGAGGCCCTGGGGGGGGGGGTCCTGGGAGCTGGCAGGGGTGTGCTCGGGGTCTTTAAGAAGCACAGGCTGAGGGGCACCTGGGTGGCTCAATGGGTTAAAGCCTCTGCCTTTGGCTCAGGTCGTGATCCCAGGGTCCTGGGATCAAGCCCTGCATCGGGCTCTGTACTCCGTGGGGAGCCTGCTTCCTCCTCTCTCTCTCTGCCTGCTTGTGATCTCTCTCTCTCTCTCTCTGTCAAATAAATAAATAAAAAATCTTAAAAAAAAAAAAAGAAGCATAGGCTGGAGACCGGAGTTGGGGAGGGATCGGCGTGCGCGGACCAGACCACACTCTTAGTACCGGGGAGGGGGCCAGCCCAGGAGACGGCCTGTGTGCCTGCCTCTAGCTGGCCTCACCTGCATTCTTGAGATTTCTTTCAATTTTTAATTAAAGAAGTTTTCTTTTGTATCAACTGAGAAAAACAGAATCTGTCTTTCATTCCCATGGGTAGGGCATGCCAGCTGAGGTCTGGATCTGATCTGCACTGTGGGCGTAGGCGGCGGGAGGGCCGGGGTGAGGTGTCCAGGGTTTGGGGTTCACCCCGGGACCCACCTGACCCGCTCAGGGACGCGACGGGGACGGCTTCCGAGGGCCTCGCCGGCCCCTGGGGAGGTGCCCCTGCAGAGCGTGCGGACCTGGGAGCCCTCTGTCCGCACAGCTCACCCCTTGTTTGTCGCCCCGTTGGACTGTCTGCACGCCAGATAAAGGAGATCGGCTGGGGGGACGTCGGAGGCTGGACCGGCCAAGGAGGCTCCATTCTTGGGACCAAACGGTAATTTCCCCGTCCCTGTTCTGACCAGCTCTTAGGAAGGGGACGGGCTCCCATCCTAGGCAAGCAGCCGGGGCTGAAGCTGCTGCTTTTCACTCTGGGGAAGGGACCCTGAAGGCAGCTGGCGCTGACTCACGGGCCAGCCCCCTCCTCCCCATCAGGGACCCGGGTCGTGCTCTGGGGGGCCCCGAGATTTGCCCTGCAGCAGAGGCGAGGCACGAGACTCGGGGACTGCTGTCGCAGTGTCCTTGATCGCCGCTGATGCACAGAGCCCCATGGTGGCCGCAGGCGGGCCCTGCGGAGCCCACGGCTTCTCCACTGTGGGTCGCTGCCCACCCCTGCTGCTGGGGACGCTGGGGCTCCTGGTCCACCTGTGTGCCCCGGGCCCCTTCCGATCGGCTGTGACACGCACGTGCTTGTGCTTTTGAGCTCAGGGTTGCTCCAAGGTGGTGGCTGTGCTCCAGAAGCCGGGGGGACCCTGTCGTTGCCACCGAGCCCCCTGGTTTTGCCCCGACCACCCAGCCCCGGGCAGTTTTGTCCTGAGAATTCTTATAAATGTACTGAAAGCACAAGCATCTTGTCCGCAAGGAGGCAGGAGGAGGGCGGGGGTCGGCGGCTCTGTGGCCGCGGCTGGGCCAGCGGTCATGCCTCTGGTCCTCCACGCTGGCCCGGCCATGGGCTCCAGGTGATAAGACAGGAGAGTCGCCAGCAGGAGCACGTGTGGCGTTACTGAGAGCAGGGCTGGGTGAGCTGCGCCCGCGGGGCTTCCGGTGTCAGGAAAACTCACAAGCGTTGACAGAGCGTTTCCCTGGGGAGGCGTCAGGAGTCTCTTGGGGTCCAGGCACGGCACAGCGAGCGTCCCTTCCTGTGTGCGGTGTTCAGTTTTGTTTTAAATACACTCCCTGGAGCCTTGCTTCCCCAGCTCTGCCGTCCAGCGGGGTGCGGCTCGTGGGGGTCGCGGGGCTCCCCGGGTGCTGGCGGGGGTGTCGCCTGTGGTGCGGGATCTGCCCAGCCACACCTGTGCCCTGGCCTATCTCTAGCACGCTGCCCGGGAAGTCTTTGGAGGACATCGCTGCGCAGATGCGGACACACAGTATCAACGCCCTGCTCATCATCGGGGGATTCGAGGTGCGTCCCTGGCCTGGGGCGCCTGCCGGTGCTGTGGGGGGGTGAGCGTGGGCGGGCTTCGGCGGCCCAGGGCAGTGGGTGAGGGGGGGTAACCCCTGGGCCTGGGGGCCGCAGGAGCAGCCGAGTTGGGAGCAGGGCCCCCCACCTGGGACGCGTGCGTCTCCCGTCTGCACAGGTGGTCGTCTCCCTCGAATTCGAGGCCCGTGGGCCACCAGCAGGCAGGGTGGTCACGTGACCCCCACCACTTGCGGTTGCACGTTGGACCGCAGACCTTAACTGTTTCTATTCAACCATGATCGGTCCCCTCCTGACCTCTCCGCTTGCTTTAGAGAAAATGTAAGGGCCTCAGACAATGAGACGCGTGCCCCCAGGAGACGCGGTGACCCTCCCACCTGACCTGTCTGGTGACCCTCATGCCTTCCATGTTCCTAACGGCCCTCTGCTCCCCTCCCCCACACCTGCACACTGCCTGACAGGCCTACCTGGGACTGCTGGAGCTGTCGGCTGCCCGGGACAGGTACGAGGAGCTCTGTGTCCCTATGGTCATGGTCCCTGCCACTGTCTCCAACAATGTGCCAGGCTCCGATTTCAGCATCGGCGCGGACACAGCGCTCAACACCATCACCGACGTAAGTCCGTGTGGCCGGCAGAGCAGGTGTGGCAGACGCTAACGCGGGGGCGCTGGCCCGCTTTTATCTGCCATGCACTAGAGACAGCAGTGAGACCCCGGCTTGTTTCCCCAGAAACGCCTTTTTTTTTTTTTTCCTTTTTTTCCTTAAGCCTGACTGTCTCTGATCCGATGCTCAGAGTGGTTTCAGCACCAGGGCTCCGCTGCCGCCAGCCCTCGAGTGACCGGGAGCGTCTGAGGCTCCCCTAGTTGTGGGCTAGGATTTTGTGATTCGGCTAATTATTAAAGCTAGGTGGTGGTTTTTGTGGTTTTTGTTTTTGTATTTTGGCTGGACCAAATTGACTTCAGCCTCATAACATCCTTTATTAATTTTTTGTGATTATTTTATTATTTGAGAGAGAGCGACAGTTAGTGAGAGCAAGCCCAAGCAAGGGGGCAGCAGGCTTCATGCTGAGCAGGGAGCCCGACGTGGGGTTTGGCCCCAGGACCCCAGGACCCCCACCTGGGACGCGTGACCCCCACCCAGGACCCCAGGACCCCCACCTGAGCCGAAGACCGATGCTTAAGGACTGAGCCCCCCTGGGAAGCCTTGGATCATAATTTATTATGACAAATCCTGGGTCTGATGCCCCCGAATGGATGAGGATAGAACCTGAGCTTGAGGCTTCTGTAATTTTGTGCACGGACCTGAATCCGCCAGTGGCCTCCGTCCCCCCCGTGGCCCCCGCCGCTGGCACCGTTCTCCCCACGGTAACTCGGGGACCCTCACTCACACCTGAGAAGTCAGTGATGCCATGCTGGCTCTTTTGCCGAAAAGCAGTAGCGAAAACAGAGACACCCCCGTGTTCCCCGGTGTGTGGTCACGCCGGGCACGTGGCGTGGGAGCTCACAGCGCGGCGACGAGCAGAACGCGCTCCTCCTCCTTTTGAATCTGGTGTCCGCAGTTCTTCAGTAAATCATCCAGTCTTTATCTTCCCCGGGAGGACACAGATCCCAAGAGTGTTTTTCTAGGGATTCTTTTTCTTAACCCCTGGGATCACGTTTGTCTCTAGTGCTGGCACATAAAAGAGAAGCTTTTTAAATAACATTCAGGCGGTAAGTAATGCTTTAGCACTGCTTTTTTGTGTTTTGTTTTGTTTTGCTTTTCTGAGCTGCTTCACCGTTCTGTGGTTTCTTTACTAAAAAGCCCTGCCCTGTGTCTCCCGTGCGTCCACGCCGGAGCGCCCTATTCACACCACTAACCTGTCTCCGGGCCATCGCGCCCGCTGTCCTGGTGACTGTTGCTCCTACTATGCCTGCTGGGAACCAGTTCCGCCCCTGCTGAAGCTCCCGCCTTCTGTAGGAGGGCCACTGTCCCTCCCTGTGTGTGACCGCCGTCCGTGCTTTCCTGCTGTTTCTCTGTCCTTGGCTGGAGTCCACATCTGCTTACGCTCGGTGGAAGGAACCGCAAGTTCATGTTTCTTAACTGTCACCGGCTTGGAGCCCTCCGGGGGTTGGGGGAGGGGGTACTCGGGAGTCGGTGGCGGTGGGACGGGCCTCAGTAGGTGTTGGTTTCCCTGTGACATCCGGTGTGTGCTCTGTCGTATGAAGCCAGGGGTCTCCCGCTTTAGAGTTCCAGGATCCTCTGCTTGAAAATATGGTTTCCAGGTTATCAAGATTAGATAGAAAAATACATACAGAAACTCTAAATGGTCCACCTTGCTGCCCTGGAGTGGTTTGGAAATTGGGCAAATGGTCTTTTAAATTGGGTTTCTCACCTGAGTTTCTTCAAGCCGGTTGCCCAGTTACCAGGTGGCAGCTTCATGTCCAGTCTGGTCCAGGCCCGCGCTCGCAGGGGAGAAGGTGCGCACGTGTGCTGAGGCCCCGGCCTGTGGGTGGGCTCGCGGGCACCAGGGCCCTGTCCTGGCCGGTGACCCGTGGTGAGCTGGATGTCCAGCGGGACCTGTGTAGGAGCCTCGATGCCCACTCCTGCCCCTGCTGGTCATGTCCTGGTTGGGACCCAGGCATGGGCAGGGTGTGTGGAGTGGCTGGGTTTTGTACAGAGTGGTGTTTCTGGAAGCTGGAGTGAAACCGTGTGGAGTTTGGATCTGGGTTGGAACCCGGCGGGGCTGGCCGCACAGAGGGAGCGGCCGGCTGGAAAGGTGCGGACAGGGCTCTGGGGCCGGCTCAGGGCGCCCTGCCTTGCTCTGGATGGGCTCCAGAGGGACTGAGCGCCAGACTAAGCTCCATGCAGGTGTGCGCCCGTCACCCAGGAGCTCCTGCCCACGTGGGCCAGCTGTGGGCCCGTGGCCTCCTGTCCAGGAGCGCTGGCTGCCCGAGTGCCTCTTGTCCTGGGATTCTGCCCCCTGGGTGCGTCAGTAATGCCTAGCCGTGGTTTCGGTCGCCAGAACGGGCTGTGGGGGTGCCACTGGTGCATGGTGGGTAGAGGCCCGACTGCTGCTGACCCCCACGACCTCAGCATGGCCCTGCTGCAGGGAGCCATCGGTCCCAGTGTCTGCAGGGCCCAGGCCTCTGGGCGTGTCATGATCTTGGGCACTTCGGTCACTGTCCTCACAGTTGATGTCCTCCGGGTTCGCGAGGGTGCTCGGCTTACTGGGGCATCCCTCAGACAGACCTCTGCACAGCTCGTGCTTCCTGGAGGCTGCGGTGACTCCCGGGCCCCTCCGAGCGGGGGCTCAGAAAGCCGTCCCACCACGGCTGCGCGGCTCGTGAGGGGCTGTGTTTGCATCCCCAGAACTGGCGCCCAGGACATCCCCATCCGATCTGAGCCTCGTGGTGCTGTGCGGGCCAGGAAGGTGGCCGCCATGAGTTAGGAGCACGAGATGCGAGTAGGGTTATTTCCCCACAAAGGGTCCCGTCTTTCTCGGCGTTAGTGCGGGGCTGCTGTGTTGTCAATTCTGTGCACGCGGAGCCCAAAGCAGAAGTCTGCCTTGGTCCCCAGACCTGGGAACAGATATCCGTTCCAGCCGGGGCTCCCTCTCCTGGCAGGGCTGTCCCCTGTCCTTGCTGGAGGCTCCCGGTCGTTTTCCTGGAGATGGAGCAGAAAAAGCGGAGCGACAGGAACCAGAACGCAGACAGTTCTTGTGGTTGTGGGATGGTCACCGCCCTCCTGGCCTCCAAGCCCACCTGTGACTCCGGGACAGCCGGCTGCACACCTGCCCACACTAGCACTACACGCGGGGCCCTGATCTGGCCTTGGGGCGGAAAAGCAGGGTCCGTGCAGGGATGGGGGCAGGCTGAGGTGGAGAAGGGTGAACGCAGAGGGGCCACGAGGCAGGGCAGTGACCCCCTCAGCTGCCTCCTGGCTGCTCCCTGGACTAACCTGCCACAGGTCCAGCATCCACAGGTCCTCGGGCCACAGCAGCCCCAGGACCCGATGTGTTTTAGGGAAGCACGAGGCCATGGAGAGCATCCGCCTCTCCGGGAAGCCTGCCCCACCCCCGCCATCCCAGTGTGCTCCTGCCGCAGTGCACGGTGGTCACCTTGGGGAAAAGCACAGCCTGTGTGGGCGTCCGTGTACCCGTGGGTGGTCTCTCAAACCGCCCGGCCATCCGGCGAGCCTGGTGGGCTCGGGGCTGGCAGATGAGGGGCCTGTGCCACTGACAAACACTGGATTAACAGGCAGCGACCTCAGACCTCCGCCCACGAGCCTGCGAACAGTCCCTCTGACCTCAGAGGCAGACTCTTCAGCTTGGGGTCCCCGAGCAGCCGTGGGGCTCTGGCTGCTCCCGGCTGCTGTGTCAGTCCTGGGAAGGACTTGGGAAGAGCAGAGGCGCGACCGGCGAGGCTCCCCAGCCCAGTGCTTGTCGCCCTGCCAGCTGCCTTTCATGCCGGTGCTGGGGTCCTTGCCGAGGCCAGACTGCAGGCCCCTGTGCCCCCGTGGAGCGCACAGAGCTGCCAGGCTGGCCTGGCCCCTGATAAAGCCCCCCCACGTCCCACCACCATTTGGCCTCCCTCGCTGCCTCCGAGCTGCCGAGGAGGGAAGGCTGTCCATCCACTAACACGCCAGCTTCTCTGGCTCCTGCTTTGCCACCTGCCGGCTTGCAGCCCCTCCTCCTGGAGGCCTGTGCCCCGCGGCTGTGTCCCCACTCCCGCAGCTCCCTTCCGCAGTCCTGGAGCTCCCACGCCCTGGGCCCCGTGGACACAGCTCACAGGGGGTGCTGGGGACGCCCCGCTGACCGCTTGCACTGCTGCTTCAGGCTTTCGAGAGTGCTGTTCTGCTCTCCGACTTGCGGGACCACCACCCGGAGTTTTGCATTCCCATTTGCATCCTGCCGACCACCATTAGCAACAATGTCCCGGGCACAGACGTGAGCCTGGGCTCGGACACGGGCCTCAATGTCGTGGTGGAGGTAAGAGGCCCCGTGGCTCCATCAGGCGGACCAGGGCAGGGGGTTTCTCTTCCGCTCTCGCGGGCGCAGAGGAGGAGCCCACCCGGTGCTGCAGAAGGCGCGAGCCGCAGTGAGGGCTCCTTCTGGGTTGGTCAGTGGGAGCTCGTGGCGTAGCTGGGACGGGGCTGGTCCTCGAGCGCTTCGGGTGAGGTTTGTTCTTGCACACCCCAAAGCAGGATGCCCTAGTCTCTCGTGGGCTGTGCCCCGTAGGCTCGCGCTCGCGCTCGGGGGACAGCCAGCCCGCCGTGGTGTGTGAGGAGGGCTCAGCGCAAGTCTGGAGGGCGTGCGTGCAGCGATTCGGGGCCTGGGAGTGGGAACACTCCAGGGGAGAGCAGGCACATCTGTGGCTTGCACATGCCCTTGGTTGTGCAGGGGGAGGCTCTGCTCCTAGAAAGGGGCTCCCGTCCTTGGGGATCCAGCAGGCCCCGCCCTGGGCCCCATCTGGTGTGTGGGTACCAGACATCGGTACCGTGGGGACGGACTGCTGTGGGGCGTGCTCCCCCCACAGGAGGAGGGCAGGTGGCCAGGCGAGGGCCATGTTCTTGACCTAATTCTCAGAACATCCCCGTCGTGGGGGCGAACCTGGCAGCAAGACTGTGTCCTCCGGTCCAGGTCCGGGGCTCTCGTCTTCACCCTGTTCTGAGCGCCTCCTTATGTTTTCACACAATTTGTTTTAAAACACGTGTGACGAGACGTTAGCCGCGCTGGGACTGTAACCCCAGGTTTCGAGGCGAGTGGGACTGCAGCCCGGGACTGCTGGGAGAAGGTCTGGCTGCCGCGGCAGGGCGTCTGGGTTTGGGAGGGGACCCTCCCCCCGTGAAGGGGGCCGGTGTGGGGACGTCCACACTCCTGATTCCTCCCCGTCCCCCGACCTGTGCCCCCAGCGCGGGGTGGGGCTGCCTTCTGTACTGAAGCTTTGTCGGTGCTGGTTTTAGTGACCGCAGGGGCCCGGCTGCTGGATTAGGAGCTGGTGCGTCCGGCGGCCGCAGTCCCCCGGTCCTCTCTCCCGGGAGCAGGACAGAGGCTGCAGCTGGTGCCCGCAGTGGGCCGGCCAGGGAGAGGCTCGGATGCGTACTTAGACCTTATCTCAGGGCCGGGCCCGCAAATCAGGATCAGAGTGGTCGTCCGGGACAGGGCCAGGTGGGGACGCTGTGGTCCCGGGAGCGCGCACGGGGTCTGCGCTGTTGAGGCCGCGGGAAGGCGGCGGACGGGAGTGTGTGCTGTGTCAGCTCTGAGCTTGTGTCCCGAGGCTGACCCGTGGCAGGCGTTTCCTTAGGAGGCCCGCTGTGTGAGCGTCTGGAAGACTCCCGAGCGCTCTGTCCAGGAGCCCTGTCCAGCTTGAGAGCTGCCCTCGCGGGGTGTCGTGTTTGGGGTTAGACTGAGGAGGAGCAGGACCCAGATGTCACAGGGAGCCTTTCAGAAGCAGCTCACCCACCAGACGGGGCCCACGGCCCACGAGGCCGCACGGGCAGCTCCAGCGAGCCGGCCCAGCCCCCCGGTGGGCATGTCAGGATACAGGGATGGTGAGCACAGCCGCAAGGGCCGGGGGCACCGGGGACCGCAGTCTCTGTCCCCGTGTCCCAGCCCTGGCCGCCCCCACGGTGGTGGAATGACCTGTGTCCTCCTGTGGCCAGACGTGTGACCGCATCAAACAGTCGGCCAGCGGGACCAAGCGCCGCGTGTTCATCATCGAGACCATGGGGGGCTACTGCGGCTACCTGGCCAACATGGGGGGGCTCGCTGCCGGAGCTGATGCCGCCTACATTTTTGAGGAGCCGTTCGACATCCGAGACCTGCAGGTACGTCCCTGCCGCGGGGCCCCTGGGTGACACGGCTGTCGGTGCTGCTGTGCGGTCGCATGCGTGGTGGTTGGCTCCGAGGGGAGTGTGACTGGTTGTCAGGACACCAGATTCTACACGTGCTTTTGGGGACCCTCACTGGGTCAAGGGGCATGAGCGACGCCCAGCTCCTTGTGGGTGTCCGCGCGGGAGGGTCACGGGAGCACGTGCTCCCTGGAGCGCCGAGGCCTCCCTGCCGCAAAGGCCGGGTGTGTCGGGGGAGTGCACGGGCCCAGCGCTCGCCGGGCTGGCGGGACCGGGACGGCGGGCTTAAGGCACTAAGAACAAAATAGAACCTGCGTTCTGATTGCATGCTTCCTTTAGAGGTTTTTTTAAAAAAAAATTAACAGAATGTATTTTTTAGAGCAGTTTCAGGGTGAGGACAGAGGTCCCCTGCACGCCTGCCCCACACCCAGCAACACTCCCGCCAAGGCGGGACCGTTGTCAGAACAGACCCCCCTCCCCCGACACTAACGTGTGACCCGCACCTGGGACCACAACTGACATCAGGGTTCACCTGGGGAACCTAAGTTTGAGATGCACTTTCCGAATTGGCCAAGGTTCCCTCGGGCCCCAGCTTTATCGGGGGCGAGTGGCAAGTGCGGGGGAGTCGGGCTGTACACCCGCCTTGGGGCAGGAGGAGGCGGGCACTGGACAAGGTCAGGCCTTAGGAAGACAGACACAACTCAGACGAAAGTACAGGTAAAACTGTATTTGTGCTGCAGAAGTGAGCACAGGAACCTTAAAGTCTTTGTTTCTGGACCCCACGAATGAAGCAGAGACCCGCTTGATGATTTCACTTGTTATCAGACTTAACCTGGGAATTTCTTCACACCGTGGATCTGACCATCTGTCCTTCAGAAGCCACCAGAAGGCAGGGCTCGGTGTGCACACGTCTCCGCCCCAGCACACGGGCAGCCACTGGGAGGACAGATTTGCTCACACACACACACCTCCTTCCCGTGCACGTTTTCTGTGCTCAGGATCCAGAATCCCTTTCTGTACAAACTTTGTACCCAAGTGCAAGGCTAGAAAAGCTTCTCCAGGCTCCCAGATCCTGCTCAGGCAGCCAGGAGATTGTGCACAAATCCAGGTGTGCTAGTTTGTCCTCCGAGGGGGAAGACATCCTCAGGCACAGGAGCAAGGGGCGCTGGTCACGCAGGTTTGGTACACAGAGGACATGAATTCGCGATTGAAGAGGGAAAGCTATTTATTCCGCCCCTGCGTGCTGCAGGGGCGCTGGGTCCCCGGACACCGTCTGTGCCCAGCTGAGCAGCTGCCCTCCGGGCCGAGCGTGCCGCCTGCCCGCAGGTGCTGGTCTCTTCTGCTCCACTGGCACCCCTGGCTGGTCCTCGCCCTGCAGCCGTGCTCTCCCGCGCCCCCTGCCGCATGCATCCCTGGGGTCGTGTGGTGGCGGGTGTCAGGCTAACTGAACGCTCTTTCCTAGTCCAACGTGGAGCACCTGACGGAGAAAATGAAGACCACCATTCAGAGGGGACTCGTGCTCAGGTACAGACACTTGTCCTCGGTCACTGAGCCCCAGCTCCCCAGACGACCTGGCCACGGGGTTGAAGCACCCTGGGGCGGCCGTTGCTCACCACTGGAGACATGCAGGAGGGGCTGTTACATGCTGACTTCAGAACCACACGCGTTCGTGTAACTAAAGGGCACACCTGAAAATGCATTTTTGCTTTGTAGTTCTTTTTTTTTTCCCCTAAGGTGTCACCAAGTCATTTCTTTAAGCCATTAATTTTTAATTTGTTTTATAAACATAAAATGTATTTTTATCCCCAGGGGTACAGGTCTGTGAATCACCAGGTTTACACACTTCACAGCACTCACCAAATCACATACCCTCCCCAATGTCCATAATCCCACCCCCCTTCTCCCAACCCCCCTCCCCCCAGCAACCCTCAGTTTGTTTTGTGAGATTAAGAGTCACTTATGGTTTGTCTCCCTCCCAATCCCATCTTGTTTCATTGATTCTTCTCGTACCCACTTAAGCCCCCATGTTGCATCACCACTTCCTCATATCAGGGAGATCATATGATAGTTGTCTTTCTCTGCTTGGCTTATTTCGCTAAGCATGATACGCTCTAGTTCCATCCATGTTGTCGCAAATGGCAAGATTTCATTTCTTTTGATGGCTGCATAGTATTCCATTGTGTATATATACCACATCTTCTTGATCCATTCATCTGTGGATGGACATCTAGGTTCTTTCCATAGTTTGGCTATTGTGGACATTGCTGCTATAAACATTCGGGTGGCCACTGGCATTTCTGCAAGAGGGTGCGTGCAGGGCGGGACGGGCAGGGGCCGGCCGCACGCCCCACCGGCGCCCTGAGCCCCCGTGTCCCCTTGCTGCAGGAACGAGAGCTGCAGCGAGAACTACACCACCGACTTCATCTACCAGCTCTACTCCGAGGAGGGCAAGGGCGTGTTCGACTGCAGGAAGAACGTGCTGGGGCACATGCAGCAGGTGCGCCCGGGGCCTGCATGGTGTGAAGCAGGCCGCTGCCCAGGAGGCTCGGTGTGGACGGATGCCTTATTTTAGCTGTGATGGGGGAGAAAATGTGTGTTCAGGAGAGATTTCAGACATCTTGGCATTTACTTCATGTACGGTTCCATTAAGAAGCCCCACGACGTTCCTCCAGCTGTAGAAATTCTGCGCAGGGGTAGATGGGAGACCTCCAGTGTTCTGGTGACCAAGTACTTCATTCCCTATTGGCTCTTAGTAACTATTTACGCATCAGACACATGGTGCTTGAGGTCTGCACAGAATCAGAGCGGTCTGGAAGGAACTCGGGGTGTGCTTTGCTGGAGGTGGGCATGGGGTAAGGGCTGCAGTCGCCAGATGACATGCCTGTCCTGGTCCCAACGCTACTCCCCCCCTCCCCCCACCATCTTAGGGTCTTAACTTACCCACTCGTCCGTTCCAGAGGGCCCGTGGGTCCCCTGCTTATGTGACGAAACGGTGTGCGTGTATTTTTGTGAAAGCTAGCCCTCGGGGTTGGTCAGATTCTTAATGGAAACTGTGACCTGCTCCCTACCCCAAAATAAGACATCTCAACGGGAGATCTGAAAAGAGCGAAGCCAGGAGCTGCGCAGCCCCGTGCGGGGTGGGGGTGAGCGCGGGGAAGCTGGCCTCGGGGGCGGAGCTCCGGCCTCAGGTCCTAGCCACCTACAAGCAGGTAAAAACATGCAAGAACAAAAACACAGACCCCTGAGCCCCCACTTGGATCCAGGGTGTGACTCTGGTCAGAGTAGGAGGTGAACTTCGTAAGCCCTCGCACCTTTGAGTGCATTTTGAAAAGCCGCCGGACCATCGTCACTGTGTCCATAACTGCGTCTGTATCTCCGACCGTCCACAGGGTGGGGCGCCTTCGCCGTTCGATAGAAACTTCGGGACCAAAATCTCCGCCAGGGCCATGCAGTGGATCAGCACGAAACTGAAGGAGGCTCCGGGCAAAGGTAGGCGCCACGGCTGGGGCGGCCGGTGCTCCAGGGGCAGGTGCCTGCTGCTCTGCACATGCTCGGCCTCGAGCCGCACGGGGCCTCGCTCTGCAGGTGCTCTGGGACCTTCAAGGCCGTCGTTGGCCGGGATTCCTCAAAGGCAGGGCTTGGCTCCTCCACGGAGGTGGGGGGCACTCAGGTACCTTAGCGCCATGCTCCTTGCATCAAGGGTGCCTCCCATACATGGGGCTCCCCCGGCAGGACCCTAGTGTGACTTGGCCTTGTTTGGCCACACAGCACGCTCTCAACTGGCCTTGACTCAGGACACCGAGGACTTAGGGACTCTTCATGACCCTCCTTTTCAGAGAAAACTGGGAGCTGGCCGGTGTCTGGACGGGTTGCTCCTCCCGAATCTGGCACGGATGTTCTCTCTGGCTCACTGCCCTCCCTCCCCACCAGGCCTCAGAACTGCAGAATCATTCTATTCTGCTTTCCGGGGTCCCGCCACCTCGGGGACACCTTCGCAAGCTCCTGTGGTTTACGGGGATGGAGGGTGGCAGCGTGCCTTTCCCTTTGCTGGGGCGTTGGTCTCGGACGCACACCAGCGGGTGTTCCTGACCCTTGGCCTGCATCCCGGTGTCCCCAACCGCAGGGTCACCCCTGGGGTGTGCGGGCTCCTTCCTCCTGCCCAGGTGACACGTGACCCGTCCCTGGCGGGCTGTCCCTGTGATGTGGGTAGTTTCCTGTGGCTTTGAGGTGAAGTCTCCTACAGCTTCCCTCATGCTTCCTCGGGCTCCCGCTGGTTCTGTGTGCTTTTCCAGTGTTTTGCCTACTTTCCTATTGCTTACTGATACTTCCCTTATCGACACATAGTTTTTGCTTTTATATCACTGTATAGATTTAAAAATGTTTCGATGACTTTACAGAGACTTGTTCTACTCTATGTTCTAGAAAATTCTATTTCATATTCTGCCCAGGCCATGTTGCAGACAGGGCTGTCCTGTGGGGCTTGTCGTTTTGTGCAAGCAAAACAGGTAGACTGTTTGCCTTCTCCTTGACGGTTTAAGCTCTTCGCTGAAACGTTTTTACAATTCCTTCTTTGATCTACTTGATGGGAAGTCTGAGGTCTGACTTCATGCGGGCTCTCACTCACGTGCCATTCATTGCGTCGCCTCTAATCTCCGTCAGAGACCGGGTAGCTGGGACGCTGGCCGGACGGTCTCTGGGTTAGCTCCTTGCTCAGTGGGAGCAAGGGTGTGCGGTCTGGCATCCAGTTATTGGTCCTCACTGATACGCCAGCTTTCTAGACGATTTCCTTTTTTTAATTCAAGATTTTATTTATTTGACAGAGAGAGATCACATGTAGGCAGAGAGGCAGGCAGAGAGAGAGGAGGAAGCAGGCTCCCCCCAAGCAGAGAGCCTGATGCGGGGCTCGATCCCAGGACCCTGAGATCATGACCTGAGGTGAAGGCAGAGGCTTAACCCATGAGCACCCCCAGGCGCCCCTATCGATGATTTCTGATAGCGGGAAAAGTGAGGCCCCACTACCCTAGACGTCTTTTGGTTTCCACTATCCTTGGCTCTTTGTGCTGTCACGGAAATGGAATCAGACTGTTACAGTCCACCAAAAACTGTTGGATGTTTTGAGGGAATTCTATTTAGTCAGTAAATTATATGGTGGAGGATCTGAGATTTTAAAAATATTTTCTAGTTCATGAACACTATCTCCATATACTTAAGCCTTTCTTTATCTCTTGTGAAGGTATAAAGATCCTGCAGTATCTTTTGTAAATTTATTCCTGACTCGACATTCTAAAAAATGTTACTGTAAATGGTATTTTTTTTTACTTTTTAAATATTTTATTTATTTGTCAGAGTTAACACAGGCAGACAGAATGGCAGGCAGAGGCAGACGGAGAAGCAGGCTCCCACTGAGCAAGGAGCCCCGTGTGGGACTCGATCCCAGGACGCTGGGATCATGACCTGAGCCGAAGGCAGCCGCTTAACCCACTGAGTCACCCAGGCGTCCCTGAAATGGTATTTTTTTAAATGTACTGTTGGCATACAGAGATACAACTTTTGTAAAGTTTGCGATCCACAACTTTCTACACATTCTGAATTCTGGTAATTACTTGCCAGTCTGTTGCGTTTTCCGCACCCACGGAGCCAGGACCATCTGGACGCCTTTTAACGTTTTCCTTGCGCTTGTGGGTGTGTGTGTCGCTCTGGGGCAATCCTGGAGAGCGGGAGTGAGGAGAGCTCCTGTGCAGGCTGCGGCCCTGATGGGAACGGGGAATGCGTTCGGCGCCCTTGAGCACGATCGGTAACTGTCTGAGGGCTTTCTGCAGCTCACGAGTGCCGTGGGTCTGCTGTCGTGGTGCTGTCGCGATGCGGTCCTCTGACCGTGAGCGCGTGTTCTGCGTTTCCTCTGCCGTCTTAGAAAACCGTTTCGTAAGTCATAGTGGCATAAAGAAGCAGTTTATACAGAAGCTCCTGAGCATTCCCAGGCCTCCCGAGGTCACTCAGGACACACGTGTGGCTAACGGACGCACGAAATCTCCCAGGGTAAAGCCAGGACGCGCAGAGGCGCAGCCCAGGTGGCTGGATGTGAGGATGCCGCGGGCAGTTCCCGGGGAAGGCGCTGGGTGGCGCCACTTCCGAGGTTCGTGCTTTTCGCTTTTTGTAAACGCTAAAATCCTCTTTGGGTGTCCTGTCCGTGCAGAGGTCCCAGTGCAGGTCTTGGGACAAAGCGGGGTACCTGTATGCACCTTCGCACAGACGGAAGCGCATGTGACCTGCTGGCCCCGAGAAGCTGGTATGAGGCCGGCCTTGCTTCCTGCGGTGCGCTCCCTGCCCCGGGCACGGGCTCCTGCACGGTCTCCTGTGGTGGCCTCCTGCTCTGGCGACTTCCCGACGCATCCTGTCCCTGTCGGGTGCAGGGCGCGAGCTCGCTCTGGCTTTGCACGAAGTCTAGGTGTGGGGGGTGGGGTTCCCCGTGGATGCCATCAAGCCTCCTGCTCGCCTTGTGGGCAGAGTTGACTGGAGTTCCCTAAGTCAACAGAAAGAGCAGAGCTGCTCTGCGATCGGGTTTGTAGGTTCTGTCTCTAGAACTCTCTGTGCACGTGGCGCTTCCACCCGTTACTGTGGACACCGGGCCTCAGCCCCGTTTTCCGGAGCAGCCTGACCAGATCCGTGTCTGTCAGTTTGATTTCCAGACTTTGACTTAAAAAACAGGGAGGCCAATAGAGCCAACGTAATTTTAGTCTTCAGTGAAGAGACTCTGGCTCTGATTCCATTTCTACTTTGGGATCTTTCCCACGTCACCGAGGACGCGCCTCTCCGGA
This sequence comes from Mustela putorius furo, assembly GCF_011764305.1. NCBI lineage: Eukaryota > Metazoa > Chordata > Mammalia > Carnivora > Mustelidae > Mustela > Mustela putorius. The sequence continues at coordinate 6,219,894 of NW_025422169.1, read as the reverse complement.
CCTTGCGGCCTCCCCGTCTGTGCACGCCCGAGCCTGGGCTCCCGCGGCCGGCTCCGGGAAGCCGGCTCTTCCCGCGGGCGCGGCCGGTGTTCCTCGAGCCCCTGCCTCACCACGAGAAGCGCGCGCGTCCTCCCTTAGCTCGGGGGGCGAAGCGCTCAATGTGTGTCCCCGGCCCCTCTCGGGGTGTGTGCGGCGTGAGGGGCTGCGCGGTGACCCAGGCGCCTCCTCGTCTCTGCTCTCCCTGCTCCAGCCCTGCGGGGCCCGGCGGACCGGAGCCAGCAGCCCCTGAGAAAGCAGGGTCCTGCAGCTGTCACCTGGGCTCGTTCCCTACCTCGCCCGCAGACCCCAGAGCGCCCGGGGCGCCTTGCCTCCTGCCAGGCCGTCCGAGCTCCCGCCTGCCTCCCAGGAACCTGCGCCCCGCGCCGGCAAAGCTCCTTTCCGCCCTCACCTCTCCTTCTGTCCTTAGCGTGACTGAGAATTGGTTCTGATACCGCTTTTTCTCTTTTACAGGAAAAAGGTTTACGAGTGAGGATTCCATTTGCGTGCTGGGAATAAGCAAAAGAAACCTTCTTTTCCAACCTGTGACCCAGCTGAGGAAGGACACAGACTTCGAGTGAGTAAATCAGCCCTTGCGGGTCCACACGTCCGGGCCGGGGAAGGTGTGCAGGACAGGGCGGAGGGACACCGCCGCTGCTAGACCCAGGGGCCCTAACCTGTCCTCACAACTCCGAAAACACAAGCCTTTGAGAAACGGGGCACATTGCTAGAAGTCTACAGAACAGGTTCATGCCACTTAGGAAGACGAGCAGATCCTGCGGAGCTGCTCCAGCCCCGACCCCATGACGCCCATCGCCCGGGGCCAGGCTGCCCTGACGACCCCTTCCTGCCGTCCGCAGGCACAGGATCCCCAAGGAGCAGTGGTGGCTGAAGCTGCGGCCGCTCATGAAGATCCTGGCCAAGTACAAGGCCAGCTACGAGGTCTCCGAGTCCAACCAGCTGGAGCCCGTGCACCCCCGAGGCCACGAGGAGCCCGCTGCCATCTAGACGCCGCCGGACCCGGACCCGGACCCGCCCCGCCCGGCCAGCAAGCACTGCTTTGGACTTCGTTTCCCACCCGTTTTTGTAACACTTAAGTTATTTATCGGCCCTTCGATGCGAGTATTGTTGACGCGAATACCTACTCACAGAGCCCCCGTCCTGGGTCCTCCCCACGGGACCCGGAGACTCCAGCACGAGCTGTCTGCTGCGCCTCGTACTCCTGTCCTGCTTGTGAGCGTGTGTAGCCGGTAGAATTAAACATCAGCTCCAACTCCAACCGTGGTGCTGTCTCTGTGGGGAGGGTTCACATCCTCGGGCTCCGCGGGCCGCCGTGAAGTGTTCTTTCTGCGTCCATGAACCAGGCCCAGTGCAGGGACAGAGGCTCCGCTCTGATCCACAGAGCGTGACTTGGCAAGTGTGCAGAGTCGGCCCTGGACCGGGACCCCAGGACCCCAGATGAGGTGACCCAACTCCTCCTAAAGCGAGGCCAGGTGCAGAATGACAAACCGGCCGCGCGCGCTGACAACAGGGTGCGTGTGCACACCCGTGGTTTCCTGCGTGGTGTCTGCTGGGAGGGGCCCAGCCAGGAGCCCGGGCACAGCCCGGCTTCGCCGAGGAAGGGCGCTTGCTTACCTGCGCCGGTGCTCAGCAAGCGGCGTTTCTGCCTCTTCTGTCGTCTGAGAGGTCCGAGAGCTGGAGGGCCCCCACCAAGTCTGGTCAGGAGCCGCGGCGGCGCGGCCAAGGAAGAACCAGTGCGGACTGTGTTTTCTGTGGGAGATACGTAGGGTGACAGAAGCTCCATCCCGTAAAGCCCATGGGAGAAGCTCAATGCGCTTTTAATCCGCCAGGCCGCCCATCTGTTCCAGACTGTTCCACGGGTGTGTGGTGTGACCACACTGGTTCCACAAATCAAGGGACCTCGGGGGCCTTTGTTCACTTATTTTTTAATAAAGGCCTTGAGAACTACTCTAGCAAAATGTCACTTAAAATAATGACGAAAGCACAGGTAGGTTAGGTCAGAGTGGTCTTTTATTTCCAAGTTTTTAAAATAAATGCTCCAGAATTCATAAGATAAATGGCATTTATGTCAACTTTAGTTATAGTCTGTGTGACTCTAGCATTTAATACGTGATTATTTCAAGTTCTTCGTGGTCGTCTCTTCCGAGACAGAGCAGCTTGAGCGGACCGGCCACATAAGAGCCAGGCATGAGCAAAATGTGGGGCAAACAGTACTGTTTCTCTCCTTGCAAACGAAATCCACTCGGGCTTCATGCTGAGGAGCCCCACATGCCTGTAGGTTCATCCGAGCAGTCAGACTCCCGGGCGGTCAGAACTACTCGCCCGTCACCCACGACGGGTCCTTAGCGATTTCTGTGTTCTCTGGTCCCAGCAGAGCCAACCCGTGCGTGCTCTTCCCAGTGTCAAGGTACCTGGAAAACAGGCGGGGATCCGTCAGGGCTGCTTCCCACAGGAGGAGCCTGGGGTGGCCGCGGGAGGGCTCTCGACACCCGGCCCCGGGGACATACTTGTTGCTCACATGGATGAGATCCTCATGGCGGACGGCGAAGAGCTGCTCCCGGTGCACCTGCTTCATCTCGTCCGAGAGGCCGCACAGGAAGTGGTCCAGCCCTGACCGTGAGCACAGTTAACTCGGGGCAGCAGCCCGGGGCATGGACCCTGTTCTAAGGGCACCCGTGGGACATACTTCCACCGGAGGTCACTCTGTTGACCTCCACATGCCCACCAAGCCTCTCCCCTCGGAGTGGAGGCCAAGTCCGGGGGCCTTGGATGGCTCAAGCTCTGGGATGACAGGATGCCACCCTCTGCGAGTGGCCCACACTGAGAAGCGGCAGCTCTAGGGGGACGTCTGCGCACCACAGGGGCGGACGGGCGAGGGGAACCATGGCGACACCTCATATCGGGTGCACTGCATGGTTTACTGCACATACCTCTGTCCGAAGGAGCCACGGGGGCGTCCACGGCGGAGAAAACGGAAAGCTTTGCTTCGTCAATGTCTTGCTCTGTGAACCTCCCAGCCTTAGCCCAGTCCATAGCCTTCGAGAAAGACTGCAGCGTCTCTGCGGAACGTGGATCCCTAGGAGACCAAAGAGACACATGCTGGCCTGCTCCACCACCAGATCATTAAATACCCCTCTCTGATGTCGCGGAGAGAGATCAGGTGCACAGGGAAGACAACTCACGTCCACACTTTAAGACACACCCGGGACAGACGAACGCTCCACACTCCGCCCCAAAGGGGCCAGAGAGCTTGGACGCCCTGGCTCCCGGCTCTGCGCAGCAGCACGTCCTGGCAGCAGACACCGAGGGGGTCACAGCGGCACTGCTGTCCTCCGCAAGTGCAGCTCCCGCGGGCGTGCACACGTCCTCCAAGGGTCCCGGCACGCGGCGAGGCGCGGGCAGGGAGAGACTGCACTGGGGGCAGCAAACTCATCCTGCCTGCAGGGTATTCTGAATTCCCGAATTCCTAAATTCCCTACGTCCTCGGAAACTTTCTAACCAAGAGGGGAGAGAAGAGTCAGGGGCCGTGACCACGAAGCGCCCAGCACCCATGCCGGACCTCTGGGCAGGAAGTGAGCCCAGAAAGCTCTCGACTTGTTGCCTCTAACTCAGTCTGGGTGTTGGGTAACCGGCGTATTTAATTAAGCCAAAGCTGCCCAGTAGGCACTGCCGCCCCTGGCATGGACAACCGAGGACGTTGCCGGGTGTGCTGATTGATGCACCAAAGAAGCGAGAAGCAAGGGCAAGCTCTTCTTCAGAGGCTGATCCCCACGCGTAAGACAGCGGCCCGCGGTGCTTAGCGGAGCTGGGAGATGGCGCTCGCACTCACCGGTACGAGTACAGTGTGAACACGCCGTCGCGGCTGAGTCTGGCGCCGCCACCATAAGCACCGCCCTTCTCTCGAATTTCTGTGTGCAGGAATTTGGCAGTCATCAAACGTGCAAGGATCTTAAGGCTGAAATGAATGATTAAAAAACGCAAGTTAAAAACCGTAGGCCCGGCAGGGTAGTACCCGATGTGATGTACTCGTATTCGCTGTCCTTCTGGATTAGGTGAAAACAAGACACAGCACGGAACGCTACAGTCTCCCTTTCCTGATGGAGCAGGACAACTAGAAGGAGGAACACGTGAGATGAATTTTCAAACCAGGGCTGTGGGGAGTGGTGGGGAGGGACAGGAAGGTCCCTCAGACACGTCCAGCTCCCCCGGGCCACAGCACACAGGGACACGGACAATCCGACCGAGGGAACAGGTCATAAATCTACTGTGCAGGCAAATGTGCAAACCGTCCCTTCTCCAAGTTCCCCGCTGGTGTGCGCGCGGCTCTCTAAACCCAGGAAGCTCTCGAACGGATTTCCGTAGGTGCCCTCCCTGAGAACACACTGCAACAGACCGAGCCGAGTCCGACACTCACAACGGAAGTGCAGTTACAGCAGATGCCCCGGAAGAGAAACGGAATGTTCTGCCAAATACCTTCACAGGACAGGAAGCGGGGTCCTACTGGCCCCCACTGACTGGTCTAAGTCCAGACGCCAACTAGAGAAGCAAACAGGTGTTCCCCCCCCCAGAAGATGGGGGAGGGGGAGCCGCTCATAGCATGGGTTCACGGTGCCAGACCTGGGCAGACAGGCTCCCCCTCGCCAGCAGGCCCTGGGAGGCTTACCCGCCCCAGCTGTGAACATGCTGTACTACACAAGGAACATATAAGGTCATTGCTGGAAAATTATAAAATACAAAGAAAGGGGGGAAAGAAATCGATACTACCCAGGGTACTTCTCATAACCTGTTTGTGCTTTAAGTCTGTCTAATACAGTACATATCTCCGGTCTGTGGGGCTCAGCGTAGAGAACACGTGTGTTTCCCAGAAACACGGAAACAAACCGGCCGCCCAGTCCAGCCACCCAGCTGGACATCATCCCATGATTCTATTCCCCTCGTGGACACGCACTTCCCCTCGAACCCAGCACCCGCCTTGCGTGCCGGGGCCCTGTGTACGCACCAGCGATCTCTGCCCTCCCCTGGCCCTGTACCTGGCGTGGTCTGGGTCTGCGTAGGGGGCAGTCCTGATGCATTCGCCCACGTAGTTCACTGGGAACGGGAGCAGGAAGTGCGTCTTCGTCTGGCACGGCTTGAAGGTGGGAGCCTGCGGAGGACAGGCAGGCCGTGCTGTCTCCCCCCGCCACCCCCTGCCACGAGCTCACGGCTACGGGCAAGGCACTGGCAATCATGCCGGTCAGGTCGGTCCACATAAGCGGCTGCTTTACCAAAAAACATTCAAACCCTAACTCAGGGCTTCGAAATGTAGTTCCTCAGTGAGAAACATTTCCTCCTACGTGGTTTCCATCCATAAGTGACTGACCTCACCTTTGCGTTCTTCCTCAGAAATATGTTAAATCAACATTGTCTGATGAACCAAACCCAAACCCGTCACCATTAAAGCCGAGCAGGGAGAAGGGTACAGGAGGCCCCGCCGACAGTGACCCCGCCAGCGCTGCAGCCTGCTGTGCCTGAGTGAAGGCGGATAGCGCGAGGGTGACACAGGCGACACAAGGGCCTGCTGCACCCCTGTAGGGGAGAAGCCCCCGGGGCACCGGCCACCCCATCCCAGACAGGGCAAAGATGGAAAGCTGCTCTTCCTAAGGGGACAGGGGCTGTGTCCACTCACTGTGATCAGCTTCCTTATGACCTGGGGGCCGCTAATGTGGGCGCTTCCACTGGACCCGCTGGGTGCAGGTTTCTGAAAATAAAACGTTCCCAACATGAGAAAAATCCCAAATACACCTTATACAGCTAAGGAATGGTCTAGAAAACTCACGGCCAAATACAAGTGCTGGGGCATACACGCTTACGTGTTCCCAGCAGCCCTGTTTGAAACAAGTGGGATTTCTGTGCGATTTCCAGACGGTCAGGGAGAAGCAGCAGCAGGCCACCTTGCCAGGGGCTCTGCTCACTGGGAAGACAGGCCTGGTCTATCCGGCAGGGTCACAGGCACGTGAACGTCACGGAGAAGAGAGCAGGAACGGTCTCTCTGCCCCATCTATGGACTGCCCACCTTCTCCACGAGAATGTTCTGGCCTGTTCTGGTAAGCTCCATGAAACCCGCTCTGTACGGTCATGGAACCAGGCAGCCCGTACTAGGTGCGACCTAGAGAACGGCCGTGCGCTGGGGTGTTCGGGTCCCGGCTTTCCTGGGTCAGTTTTGGCCTGTTCTCATGCTAGCACAGTGGACCTCGATCCGGCCTTTCCTCCCGGCAGGAGAGCGTTCAGTGCCGAGGTTACAGCGCCGACAAGGGAAGCGGGATGGAAGGGTGTGGATTCATTTCTGACCCGGCTGAACTAACACTAGGCAAAAGCTACTGCCTCCTGCCCGGCTCTGGTTCCTCACGTGCCATGGGGGCATCGGGGTTATTGGACCCACAGGGACCCATGCCCGCGGCCCTCACCTCAACCACGTACGGGCACACCGGCTTCCGTTCCGGTTTACTCCGACCGAGGTTTCTAATGAACTTTTCTACTGCTTTTTCTGCCAGAGGCATCTGCTGAGGCGTAGCGTTCACAGAGCACCTGTGCAAAACACCACAAATGTGGAGGAAACCTTTAGAGAAATGAGAGTTTTACTAATTTGATATTCTGCATGAATAATACAAAGAAGGGACTACTACACCCATTTTGAATCAAATCATGTTCAAAACAATTAAAAACAAATGGTAGCAAACAATACAGCCGTCTCCACAGCACTTCCAAGTTACCAAAAAGGCTTTGCCCGTGGGTCCGGGCCGGATGCCAGGAGCGCACTTCTGACGCTCGGCCCCATGGAAACACAGAACACAATCTGACAACCGTGCCTGCGACTTTCGTTATCTGAAGGCAGAAAAACCGACATTATTTTCTAGAAGACAAATCAATAATTTGAAGATGTGAACTGGTCGATCAAGTGGAGTTAAGTTGCCAAAGAATTCTGTGCTCTCCAGAACACGCCTGTACGTAAGTCCTCTGCCTGCCACAGTCACAAACGCCGCCGTCACATGCAAGCTACTTGACGGTGCAGACTGCTGACGGTGTGGTGTCTCTTTTTCTGACACTGCCCTCACTCCTGAATTTCGTCTAATTAATAGCAAGTACCATCGTATCAATGTGAACTACATTCCAGGCACTACACCAACTGCTTTAGAAGCTCATTTATTCCTCGCATAAGTCTATGCAACAGTGTTTTACGGAGAAGGAAATAGAGGGTCCGAGTGGTTTCGTTGCCCAGGACACCATGGTGCAGAGCGGGTGGTGGCCCAGCAGCGAAAGCCAATGCTGCCATCCCAGAGGGTCGCGGATTCCTGAGAACCAGCCCAGGAAGATGGTGGGGGTCTCGACAAGGCACTACAGGTAATCTAAACCTGTGTCCTTATTGGTGAGACCCGAGAATGCGCCATCTGTCGCTGACCGTTCCGTTCGCGCTGTTGGTGTCAGATGTCCCCCCCTTATCCTCACGGAACTGTTCTCATGAGAAACTGCATTTTCATTCTGTTCTTAAGCAAGCTAACCTGACCTGTGTTGCAATTCACTTCTGGAGCCACCATAACGGGACATGGGTAAGAAGCAACTTGGCGGGTCTGGGTTGAAGTAGCTCGCGCGCTTTCCCACCTTTCATGCTTATTAAACTTTTTCCCATAAAAAATGACTGCTGGAAAAAAAAAAGGACTTCTTGATGACAAGAACATCTGAGGACTAGAATGAATTCTATGACCTGCCCCCAATGCTCTCCCTGAACTAAAGTGTGTGCAACTACAGCTTCAAGTGATTAGACCGTAAAAGCCACACCTAGGGACACGGGAAGAACGAGATGATGCGTGTGCGGAAACAGCCTGGGCATGCGGCGGGCGGGTACCTCATGTTGTCGCGGTGCAGCACGTGTTCCTGGATCTGTGGGAGCTTTCTCAGCACCGGTCTGACGTCTGTCATTTCCGCGATCCTCTTCATCAGCCTCACCTGAGCCAGAGAAACCGAGATCTAGAGACGGACCTGCAGGCAGAGGGTGACCACAGGCGCGCTTTCCCGGTCTGGGAACCAGACAGCCCGGACTCGGGAATCCGGCCGGGCGGGGTGTGGGATGCGGCTGCCTGGCCAGGGACCGGTGGGCTGGGGAGGTGGGAGAGACTCATCAGTGGGGTCAAGGTTAGCTTTTCTGAGATAGAAACAGTCTGTCACCAACTCTGGAAGACGCAGCTTGTCACCTGATCCATCCCACTGAAGGTCTCCTGCAGGTCCCCCACGGGCGTCAGGGTCCTGCTCGCCCTAAGGGACGCGTAGAGATGGCCCGAGTCGGGGACCCCGTTGGCGAGCTCCTGAGCGGACATCTTCACCAGCACCCTGAAGTGCTCCTCTTCCTCAAAGCACGGGCTGTGGGAAAAGAAAACCGTCCTCAGTTCTGGAGACGCACCCACGCCCTTTTCAGTACTGGGGAGAATGAGACCCAAGTCGTCAGATAATGTAGAGACGCTCAGGGCCACGACCAAAACCAAGCTCAGAAACCAACCGCTCTCAGGCGCGCCCTGGGACCCAGCCCCCGGAGGAGGGCTCTGCGAGCGGTCACCTGCTGAATATTTCGCTCCAGAGATGCATCATGTCGGGCAGGTTCCTCTCGAGGCAGAAAGATGAGAAAAGCACACCCTGAGTCATGAAAGAAACAAAAGAAAAAATTATTTCAGAGGGAAGAGGGGCGGAGACGCGCTCCGGAGCGCCTGGGATGCGGAAGCACCGCACTACCTGCTCGTAGGTGTCCAGATGCGTCTCGTCGGGCAGCACGTGGGGAGACGCGGCCATGCCCCCCGTCTTCAGCTCCATCAGCTGCGCCAGCTCCCTGTAGCCCAGGAGGCCGCAGCCCAGCCTATCAACAGCAAAGGAGGGTTCCCCAACTGCCGGCGTGATCTTGGCGCGTCCCTGGTCACCGTGAGCTGCCACAGCCTCCACCCCCGCCAACGACACTACGGAGTGCGGCCGTGCAACGCCCCAGGCAGACCCGACACGTTGGGGAGGTCACCGAGCGGCGCCCGGCTGTGCGCGCAGAGGCGGCCGCTGCCCGGCGTGAACGACAGAACACCACGCTCGGCTCCTGCGGGCCCAAGCCTGCCGGGCCTCCGAGTGCCCCTGGGCTTGCCTCTGCTCTAAAAGGTCCTGGCACAGAGGGCGTCTGCCCAAACATTCACGCTCCCAAAGGAGATCTTTTAGAGCTTTTACGAAAAGCAGAAGTCATCTCAGGGGGGTGATGCTTTTCCAAGACACATCCTGTTCCCAGTGTAACTCAGGTCACAGCAATGCTCTTGAGGTCGCCCTGAAACGGCTGTGCTGCAGAAGGGCCGGCAAGGGGAGCCCCGAGGGCGGAGAACGTGGAGAAGGTCCAAGCGGTCCTCCCCTGATGCCTCCCCTGACGCCTGCCAGCGTGTGCGGGACCCATCCTCCGGCTCCTCACTGGGAAGGCTATGCGTGTGGCCTGGGGGCGGCCGGCCCACGCCCTAAGAGGCTCCTCCCCTCACGGTCCCCTCGCCATCCCGTTCACTGTCCCAGCACACGGAAAGGGAAACCTCAGTGCTCTGCCTGCCACTCAGCCCGGCCCCCTCGGCCACCGACCCTCAGCAGAGGAACGGCGAGCTGCGGCCGTGTTCTCACATCGACCTGGACACCAGATCTGCAGGAGTCAAGTGTGGTTTCAGTTAGCTCAGAGCAGGGCACACGACACGGCCTCTCAAGATGCCTATGTGTCAGAGTCAATTACTTACATTGTCTGATGAGAAACCAGCATTGTCACAATTTTATAAGAAACTAAGATGCGGAGATAGTTGTATCTGTATCACCTTATACTCTAGGCTTTAAGTCCTACATTTTAAAACGAAAATATGGCTTTTATAGGAAAAATTCTTAACAAATAGCTTACAAATTTTACTTATACACTTAAATAACAACACGATGGGTTTTTAAAATTAAAATGATATGCTAAAAAATGATTGTTGATGCACTAAAACAACTATATATACAGAAAAACGCAGGGCCAAAATATGCAAAGATGCCCTGATCCCAAAATACGTGTCTTTTTTTTTTTTTTTTAAAGATTTTATTTATTTATTTGATAGACTGAGATCACAAGTAGGCAGAGAGGCAGGCGGGGGGGGGGGGAGCAGGCTCCCTGCTGGGCAGAGAGCCCGATGCGGGGCTCCATCCCAGGACCCTGAGATCATGGCCTGAGCCGAAGGCAGAGGCTTAACCCACTGAGTCACCCAGGCGCCCTGCGTCTTACTTACTTGGTGAGCACCCTGCAGAAGAGCGGGACGTAGGGCCTGAGCTCCTCGGGGAGGGTGTGGAGGCTGACGAACGCCCGGAAGTACACCAGGCCGTTGGTGGGCTGCGCGCAGATCTGCACAGGGGTCTGGCCGGCTGCGGAAGCACAAGGAAGCTCTTTTCGTTTAGGGCCTTTAAAATGCTGCTGCTTTTCAAGAGTGTTTAAACATTACATCAGCAAAGACTACCCGTCAATGGTAAACACTGAAACAACCTTCAGTACTAAAATAACCCATGCCTTCAGGAGGGCGGGAACAGGAGCAGCATTCCCTGGGCTCTGAGGCTGCCCTGGTGCTTGAGCTGGCGGAGCCCGCCTCTCCCCATCTCTACACCTCCTCCATGCAGCCCTCCATGCTGTCACGGGACTGAGAGCTCCCACCTGCAACACCCCACACTCCTCTCTCACCCATCTCAACCCCCCCCACCTCAGATCTCATGATCATCCAGGATCCCAAGTCCCTCGGGGGCACATGCTGTGTGCTCCGGTCCTTCCAGCACCAGCGCGGCGCCGCAAACCGGCAGAGGGAGCGGGCACAGACTCACAACCTGTCACTCACCCTCACTCGCTCTCTTTGTCAACACTCAACGAACCTCACTGTTAAACCAAGGCTGGGGGAGACTAAAACACAAGCTGGACGCTAAGCCTACTTTTCCCAGAAGCCTCGTCCAGAGACGAAGACCTCATCCGTGCGTTGTGCCCCCATGCACTGGCCCTGGTGAACGAAGGAGCCTGGGAAAGGGGATGCGAGACGGCCCTGGAGTGTGGCGGGTGGTCTGGACCCCCCAGGCAAGGCTTGCCCGGCGGCTGCACTCAGATGAGCCCCCACCCGAGCCGGATCCTCCCGTGACCTTGGGAGCAGGGCACCACAGTGTCCTGGGAGCGCCCCCGCCAAGGAAGCACCGAGGTCTCTGGGCAGGGAAGTCCTTGGTCCCAGCATGGGAAACCCACCCACACGCCATGGGGGTAGTGAGCCCATGAAGAGGGTGGCGAGACACTTCCCAGAAAACACTCCCACACGGCGCCCTCTCCTGCAGACACACCTGCCAGGGCCACCTCCAGCTCCGTGAGCGGCATGGTGGGCTCGATGTCCGACACCTTCAGGGCTGGCAGACAGGAGGCGTCCTGCGGCTGGCTCTGCTGGGTCTGTAACTCTAGGCCTAGAGACAAGGCAGGTGGTGAGCGTGAGGACACCCCAGCCGCGGAGAGGTGCGTCTCTGCCACTGAACCTGCTCGCAACAGCGCCAGGGGACCAGCGTGGGCGGCCAGCCCAGGCGCGCCCACCGTGGTTTCACAGTCCCGCTGTCCCCAGCAAGCCCTTCCGGAGCCTGGAAGCCTGCTCTCTCCTCTTCATGCCATGAAAGAACTACTTTGCTAGGTTGGAGGGGGGTAGCTGGCTCAAGTAGTTTCCCCTTCGCCCCGCACTTTATACTGAGTCCACTGTTTTCAGGGTTTTCAACACAACATGGACTGAAAGTTAGTGATTTTCACACTTCTCTATTCTTACTTCATCCGCACTAAGCTCCACTCCATGCTTGTGTCATCATGTAAATTTCCCAAATCCTAGAAATGCTCAAGCACAGCTTTTCTGGGCCGGGCCCTCACCCGTCTGGTAAGAAGAGGGAAGAGACGCCTCCTTCCTGGAGTCACAGAAGCACCCAGCCCATCAGGGAGGGAACCCCAAATGTTCAGCCCTTGTGCCCGATGACAGCACTGAACGAGGGATGACGCCAGCTGAGAGTTCCCTCAAACAAACGGGTGGCAGCTTCATTCCCCATGGCAGTCTGAGGAGCTGGGCTGGACTCACCTCCCTCCTCCCTGAGGTCCCCAGCACCTGTCCCCTTGGGGAACCTTCAGGGCCGCCCTGCACCGGCACAGGGACTGCTGCTGGCCATCTTCCCTCCGCACCCGCCCGGCGGGGCGCGGGCCCACAGCACTAGTTCTGGCAGACACAAGGAGTGGGCTCTCTGCGAATTTCCAGAGACTTCCCAGGCCTGCCCTCAACGATTGGCTGCCCTCTGCCCCTGGACACCTCCTGGGTCTGTGTGCGGGATCTGAGAAGCCTGCCCCCTGCCTCTGCCCGCATCCAGTTCCAAGAGCAGCTCCAGGGTCCACCCCCTCCATGCAGTCCCCTGACCTTGACCCCTGCCGCTCCTCTCCCTATACCCCGGGGCAGCGGGGCAATCTCTAGCACCTTCTCCTCCGCCAGGTAACAAGCTCCCAGTGGCAGGGGCTATCACCCTTTGCAACAGCACCGGGCCAGTTACACAGCAATAACCCAAACTGGAGGCTTGTTTAAAGCTCTTCGTAAATTGACTTCCAACTGCCCCTGCTTTCACTGGTGGTTAGCTACAGATCGCAGACTGCTCCCAGAAGTCCACAACCGAGACTGACCTGAAATACCCCTGAAATGCGCCAGCACTGTCTCCTACCTAAGGGAACTCTGGGGTGATCTGCAAAATAAACACACGTTTATGTAACACGGGCCTCCATCCACTCACATGTGAGTGTGGACCAGAGCACATGGGTTTTCTTAGAACCATACACACCTTCCTGGCCAGGGCAAGAATCTGACAACCCAGGAATGTACAATCTGTTGCTTAGGCCTAGAATTACATTCTGTGCTATAAAGGGCTTTATCAAAAATGGAAAACACACAGGACTACATCAAACTAAAAGCTTCTGCACAGCAAAGGGAGCCATCAACAAAATGAAAGGCAATCTACAGAATGGGAGAAGGTCCTGGCAGGCCACATCTGATAAGCAGCTGATATCTGAAGATACAAACGGACCTATATAATAACTAAACACCAAGAAAAAGCCCAAATACTCTGATTAAAAATGGGCATAGGACGTGAATAGTCATTTTCCTAGAGAAGACATGCAGAGGGCCAACAGGAATATGAAAAAGTGCCCCACGTCACTCATCGAGAGGGAAATGCAAATCAAAACCATGATGAGAGGTCACGTCACACCCATCGGAACCGCGTCAGTCAAAAAGACAAGAAACAGTGTGGAAGGATGCAGAGAACGGGGAACCTCGTGCACTCTGGTGGGAAGGCACACCGGGGCAGCTGCTGAGGCTCCTCCAATAACACTCACACACAGAACTACTACATGACCCAGCAATTCTGCCCCTGGGTGTTTATTCAAAGAAAATAAAACTCTAACTTGCAAAGGTGTCTGTGCCTCCATGTTCATTACGGAGTTGCCCACAGAAGCCAAGACGCGGGAACACCCTACGTGTCCACTGACGGTCAAAGACTTGGTACACACACAACGGGTTATTATTCAGCCACAGAAAAGGAATGACATCTTGCCATTTATGGCAATACAGAGGGCATTAAGCCAAGTGCAATGAGTCAGATGGAGAAAGACAAACATCATACGATCTCGTGCATATGTGGCACCCAAAAAACTAAACACCAGGCTCACAGACATGAACAGCAGATCGGCGCGCGCCAGAGGCTGGTGGCTGCGGTGGGAGGAATGGGTGAAGGCGTCAAAAGGTACAAACTTACGGACGTCACGGGACGCAACGCACGACATGGGTGACTTCGGGTGATAGTGCCGCGCTGCACACAAGAGAGTAGATCTCATGGGTTCCAGCACAAGAAAAATAAACTGGCTGGTGACAGAGGTCAGCGTGGTCCGTTGTGATCACTGCACTCAGCGCAAACTGTCCACTCGTGGTGCTACACACCTGAGGCTCACATAGTGCACCACTGATACCTCTACCTGCCGACTTCAGGCCGCTCGGGGACCGTGCTCCGAGAGAGCGCGTCAGATGTTAAACACAACAGAACAGACACTACAGTTGATCTTGGCCTTTTGGCAAGCAATCAGTATCTCAGTTTAAAAAAGGAAGATGGATGGGGTGCCTGGGTGGCTCAGTGGGTTAAAGCCTCTGCCTTCGGCTCAGGTCATGGTCTCAGGGTCCTGGGATCGAGCCCCGCATCGGGCTCTCTGCTCAGCGGGGAACCTGCTTCCTCCTCTCTCTTGCCTGCCTCTCTGCCTACTTGTGATCTCTCTGTCAAACAAATAAATAAAATCTTTTAAAAAAATAAAAGAATGAAAAGTGAAGACGGGACTTGCCAACCGGCACGCTCGCAACAGAAGTGATCCTTCCGTGACCACATTACTCATGGTGAGCTACTGAAAGCAGGAAGAGCTTACACAGCTGTATGCAGACAGGAACTAGGAGACAGAGAGTAAGAGGTTCCACGCTGGAATTAACTCTGCCTCAACTACATGAAATCAGCTGAAACTTAGCATTACTTACTTCCTATCTAAAGCCAACTCTAGGGCGCCTGGGGGCACAGTTGGTTAAGCAACTGCCCTCTGCTCAGGTCATAATCTCGGAGTCCTCAATTGAGTCCCGCATCGGGTTCCTGGCTCCATGGGGAGTCTGCTTCTCCCTCTGACCTTCTTCTCTCTCATGCTCTCTCTCAAAAAATTAATAAAATCTTTAAAAAGAAAAAGAAAAAAAAAGCCAACTTTATCGCCTGACAAATCCTTCATGTAGCTCCAGCCAGCTCCCACTCTGGGGGGGCAGGTGCTGTGTGTCTTGTATACCTCTTTTGGTACATTTTGTTAATACAGAATTTACATATCACAAAATCCATCATTCTAAGGATCTAACTCAATGAGTTCTGACAAATGCAAAAAGTAATGTAATCATCACATAGTGACACAGAGCATTTCCATCCTCCAGAAGGTTCCCTCCTGGCTCCCTGCAGGCAATCCCCTGCCCTCACTTGCCTTCTGTTACTATAGTTTAACCATTTCTACAGTTGCATAAAAATGGACTCACAGAGCAGGTATTTTTGTGCTCATTTCACTTAGCACAGTGCTTCTGAGATTCACCAATGTGAGAGCATCGGTATTTTGCTCCTCTCTGTGGCTGGGTAGTAGTTCACAGTACGGATATACCATGTTGATGGAAATGTGGGTTCTTGCAAGTGTGTGTGGACATGCACTTTTGTTTCTCTCGGGCACATCCTCTGGAATAGACCACTGGGCCTAATAGTCGGTGTGAGTTTAGACAGTGAGGAATTACATAACGGACTCGGTCTTCACCTGCGCCTGCATCCCCGGGACCCAAGCAGGGCCTCATGACCAGCACAAGGCCTTCACCCTTCACAAAGATCTGCCTCTTCTGAATGCAAAATCACACTGTATGCAGTGCTCACTTGGCAATTAATGACAGATCGAACATAACATATATTTTAGTGGCTTATTACAGCCCCTGGCAAACAGCAAGTACTTATACAATTTGTAAAATAAATAAACTTATTTATTTTATAAATAAAGCTACAGTAGTCCCCCCTTACTTGTGGGGAGCAAGTTCCCCACACCCCAGAGAACGCCTGAAACCATGGATAGTACCTAACCCTATACGTACTTACTTATAATCAAGCTCAACTTATAAATTCTGCACAGCAAGAGAACAACTAATGATAACACAGAACACTGACAACAATAAACCGTCACAAAGTTACGTTGAATGAGGTCTGTCTCACTCTCAGAATCTCTTGTTGTAGGACGCCTGGGGTGTTCAGTCCAGTACTCGTCTGCCTTTGGCTCAGGCCATGATCTCAGCGTCCAGGGACTGAGCCCCGAGTCAGGCTCCCTGCTCAGAGGGGAGCCTGCTATTCCCTCTGCCTCTCCCGCAGCTTGTGTTCTCTCAATCTCTCAAATAAATAAAATCTTAAAAAAAACTCTCTTGTTGTGGTGATGGGAGGTGAGAGAATGCCTCCACGGGGAGATGCAGTGAGGCGGGCGTGCAGGCCCCGCGGCGCAGCAGCAGGCTACTGCTGGCCGGACGACAGATCAGAAGCAGCGCCATCTTCCAGAGACCATGCCTGACCAGGTGACTAGAACCAGGGACCCGGACAGGGCCGATGGGGGGGATCAGTGTGCTTCTTCCCTACGACTCCTGCCTTTCCTACTGAACTACAGGGTCAGTCTCCTGAGAGTAAGGGCAGTCCTACTGGGGATGAAGCCATCCCATCCAACACTGACCTTTGGTGGTGCCTAATAAATACTTGTTAGTTGAAATGATACTTGCTTCCAACTATCCATTCATTTTACAAAGTTCACTGGGCTCGGGAGAAGGCGAGGGAGTTAGAACAAAATCAAACATCTGACCTTTTTCATAGATCTGCTGCTTGTCTTTCGGGGAAAGAGAGTCGACCTTTTCCTTGAGTTTTTCTGTCTCCATCTGCGCTTGTTTCTCAGGGTACTTGTTATCGGGCGTCATCGACAAAGTCAGCTTGTGCGGGTTGTTCTGCAACAGGCACAGAAACAAAGGCCAATTTGAAATACGGTGTCACTGGAGCCCAGCGCACTGACCAGTCTGCAGCGTGGTGCTCTGCGGCAAGAGGTGCCTGCCTGTTTGGGGCAGTGATAACAAAGCAGCCCTCAAACGCGGTCCTGGAGAAAGCGCAGAAGGCACGGGGCAGGGGCGCCTGGGTGGCTCAGTGGGTTAAGGCCTTTGCCTTCGGCTCAGGTCATGATCCCGGGGTCCTGGGATCGAGCCCCACATCTGGCTCTCTGCTCAGCAGGAAGTCTGCTTCCCTTCCTCTCTCTCTGCCTGCCTCTCTGCCTACTTGTGACCTCTGTCTGTCAAATGAATAAGGAAAATCTTAAAAAAAAAAAAGAAGGCACAGGGCACCCTGGCCACTGCGTCTAAACTCAAAACATACCAACATTCAACATTTTCTTTGTACGTGTTTTAACATTATAAATCTCTGACTTTATTCTAAGGCAAAAAAACCAATAAAGCAATGTAATCTTTAATCTTCTTCAGAGTATTAACTTCTTAAAGATTTTGAAATTCTGCATTCATCATTTTTTAAAAATGAGGACGAATTAGATGTCCACCTACTATAAAAATGTTAGAGGATTTAATGTGTTTCATTTCAACACACACACACTACTCATCTGTTTTTAATACTACAGGAAGGAAGGAACAGCGGACTACAGTATAAACTTTATACCAAGTGACCTGGAGTAACAGAGCAATGGCAGGTCAAGCGCCAAACCTATGCCCCATGTCCCTACTGGCACACAGCACGACAGAGAGGCTCTTCACAGATACGACAGTCCAACCCCCACGGTAAAGCTTACTAGGTTCGACCACATTCTTGACAGTCTACCAGAGCATAGCAGACTACAGATGCCCTGAAGCAAACGCAAACAAATGAGAAACAAAGGAGCAAGCATCATACGAATCCATCATAAAACAAAATATCCACACATTCAGGTGACCTTTTTTGTATTCTTAACAAATAAAAGTCAAGGTACCAGATGGCTTCTCAGGGGAATTCTACCAAACATTTAAAGAGTTTAACACCTAAAGTTCCTCAAAGTACTCCAAATACATCCTACGAGGTCAGCATTACCTTGATACCAAAACCGAAGATGCTACAGAAAAAGAAAATGACAGGCCTATAGCCCTGATAAACAAAGATGCAAAAATCGTCAACACATTATCATCAGCAAACCACACTCAGCAGTAGCATTAAAATGATCATTTGCCAAAAAAATGCAGAAAAAGCATTTGCAAAACTCAGCATCTGTTCACGATAAAAACTCTCAACAAAGTGGGATTAGAGGGAACACACCTGGACATAACAAAGGCCACATAAGGCAAAGCAAAAGCTGACGCCATACTCAATGGTGAAAACCTGAGAGCTTTTGCTCTAAGATCAAGAATGAGAGTGGGATGTCCACTCCCGCCACTTCTGTTCAGCATAGTCCTGACAGTCCTAGCTGTAGCCGTCAGACAAGAAATAAAAAGGCTTCTAAATTGGTGAGGAAGAAGGAAGGCTTCACTATTTGTAGATGACCTGATACTAAACACAGAAAACCCCCGACTCCACCAAAAAAAATACTAGAAAAAATGAAGTCAGTAAAATTTATAGAAATTGGCTGTTTCTATACAGCAATAAGAAAGTGGCAGAAAAAGAAATTAAGAAACCAGTTTCATATTCAATTGCATCAAAAATAATAAAATACCCAGGAATATATAACCAAAAAGGCAAAAGACTTGTGCTCTGGAAACTATGAAACGCTGATGGAGGAAACGAAAGATGACATAAATGGAAGGACCTACCATGTTCATGGACTGGAAGAATTCAGATTGTTACAAGTCTATACTACAAAGCAATCCACAGAGTCAATGCAATCCCTATCAAAATACCAAAAGCATGGGATTGGGAGGGAGACAAACCATAAGTGACTCTTAATCTTACATAACAAACTGAGGGTTGCTGGGGGGACGGGGGTTGGGAGAAGGGGGGGGTGGGGTTATGGACACTGGGGAGGGTAATGTGCTTTGGTGAGTGCTGTGAAGTGTGTAAACCTGGCGATTCACAGACCTGTACCCCTGGGGATAAAAATACATGTTTATAAAAAAAAATAAAATAAAAAATAAAAAAATTAAAAAAAAATTTGAGAAAAAAAAAAATACCAAAAGCATTTTTCTCAGAGCAAGAACAAATCATCCTAAAATTCATAAGGAATCATAAAACACCCAGAATACCCAAAGCAATCTTGAAAAGGAAAAACAAAGCTGGACATATCCTAATCCCAGATCTCAAGCTGAGCTACCAAGCTGCAGTCATCAGAACAGTATGGAACTGGCTGGCCGGAAAGATGGCAGCCCATCGGCTCACCTCGTCCCACAGATACAACTAGAAACAGTCCCATCAACATCAATAACCCAGCGAACTACCTCAAGACTGGCAGAACAGACTCCTCGCTAGTAGAGAAGAGGTCACATCAGAAAAGGTAAGAGCCAAGACGCAGTTTGGGAGAGAAACAAACCAGCGCTGTCCAGGGCAGGGAGGAAGCAGGTGATGCAGAGAAGGGTGAAAAACAGACACGCTAGGGAGCCCACCACTGGGGAGCAAGAATCCCCATAACATGACTCTGGAAATGAGAGGGGCCGAATGTCGTGAGTTCTTACACCAAGTAGGAAACAGAGCCTGCAATCTAAAACATCAGTACCAGAGGGTGTTTGGAAGTGGAGTCCCGCCCTTAAAGAGACAGCACATCAAACAGCTGTGCAGATCCAGCATAGAACTGCCAGGGCCAGACAGGAGGGACAGTGATTTGCTCATCTCAGAGCGTGGCCCAGAGAGACACAGATCAAGGGGAGTTCCTGTAGGAACAAGGGAGCTAGTAGGCACCACTTTCCTCTCCCACCCCACACATAAACAATGGCCTCTGTGGGAACCAGGACCACATGGACACTCCTCAATCAACTGGCACCGAGCCTTACCTTCACCATACTTTGGTGGATCTGTCCTTCCCAGTAGCACTCGCCTTAGCCTTGGAGCTGCGGGCTCCCTCCCCGCAAAGGCTGGCACAAATCCTGCCAATACCACATCTCCAACCCATGTGTTTTGAGGAGGACTCAGTTCTGGTGGCAGTGGGGGCAAGGCTCATTTCACAAGCAGAGCACGGGCCACCTTGTTAAAACGTGCCCTCTCCCAGATGGGAAACAACACTGCCCAGAGGCAAAGAGAGCCTCACGAGAAAACCTGACTAAAAGAAAAAAAGAGGCCAGGACTCAACAACAAGGCATACACAACACACACAGCAGGACATTCCGTGAAGCTCCAGGCCCTGGGGAACAGGGGACACTGCACTGCAGGGCACATCAGGACCTCTTCTTCATAAGGCCACTACTGTTAAGAGCAAGAGAAATAGCTGACTTTCTTAACATAAAGAAACACACAGAGAGCTGACAAAATGAAGAAATGGAGGAGTGTGTCCCGAACGGAAGGACAAAACCATGGCAAGAAAGTTAAAGTGAAACGATTTAAGTAGTACGCCTGATTGAGAATTTAAAATAATAATCATAAAAATATTCACTGGACTTAACGGAGACTGTTATGTACAGACGTTATACATAAGCCTAAGGGTAACCACAAATCAAACACCAGGAATAGATATGCAAAATATGAAGAGAAAGGAATCCAATTGTATCACTAAAGAAAGCCAACAAACTATGAGAGCAAGAAGAAAGGAGAAGAGAAAATCTGAACCATCACTAAACAAGAAACAAAATGGCAGTGCCTACATACCTATCAATAATTACTTTAAATATAAATGGACTAAAGGCTCCAATCAAAACACACAGGGTATTTTGACAAAATGGATAAAGAAACAAGACCCACCTATACTCCTCTTCAGACTTAAAGATCCCTGCAAATTCAGAGTGAAGGATGGAAAACCAATTATGTAAACTGAGTGAAAACAAAACCAAGGTAAGCAATACTTACATTAGATAAAACATTAAAAAAAAAAGACTGTAACAAGAGGCAAAGAAGGGCAAAAATCATAATAAAAAGAAGTCATAGTATTGTAAATATTTACACACCCAATGTGGGACACCCAAATCCGTAACACAGTTAATAACATAAAGGAACTGATGGCAAACAATAGTAGGCGGTGTTAATATCCTGCATCCACCTATGAACAGATCATCAAAACACAAAATCAACAAGGAAATAGTGGCTTTGAATGACTCACTGGATCAGACAGATTTAACATATTCAGACAGTCCATCCTAAAACAGCAGCACACATACTCTTTTCAAGAGCACAAGGAAGGTTCTCCAGAATAGATCACATATTAGGGCATAAAACAAGCCTCAACAAGCTAAAAAAACAAACCAGAACAAAACAAAACAAAACAAAATACACCACAATCAAGTGGGATTTACTCCAGGAATGCAAGGGTGGCTCAGTATTTGCAAAGCAATCAAAGTGATAGATCACATCAATGACAGAAAGAATAAAAATCATACGATTAATTTGAAAGATGCAGAAAAAGCACGAGACATGCATGTTTTCTGACCATACCCCTAAGAAACTAGAAATCAATCACAAGAAAACATCCAGGAGGAGCACAAACACTGGAGGTTAAGTGATCTGCAACTCCGTAATGAACGGGTCAACCAGGAGAGGAAAGAATAAAAAGACGCGCGGAAACAAATGAAAATGAAAACACAATGGTCCAGAATCCTTGGGAGACACGGAAAGCAATTCTAAAAGGGAAGTTTCTAGCAATAATGGCCTACCTCAAGTAAGAGAAATCACAAATAAACAACCCAACCTTACACCTAAAGGAGCTAGGAAAAGAACAAAACCCCAAATCAGCAGAAGAAAGGAGATAGTAAAGATTAGGCCAGAAATAAATGCTACAGAAACTAAAAAAGATCAATGAAACCAGAAGCTAGTTCTTTGAAAAGATCAGCAAAATTGATAAACCTCTAGTCAGGCTCATTGGGGGAAAAAAAAATAAAATAAAGAAAGAGGACCCAAATAAACAAAATCACTCATGAGAGAGGAGAAATAACAAACATCACCACACAAATACCAACAAATGTCACGGAATATTATGAATACCTACACACCAACAAATCCAACAACTTAGGAGGAATGGATGCATTCCCGGAAGCACATAACCTCCCAGAACTAAAGCAGGAAGAAAACAGAAAATTGTAACAGGCCAATTACTAGCAATGCAATAGAATCAGTAATCAAAAATATCTGAGGGCGCCTGGGTGGCTCAGTGGGTTAAGCCGCTGCCTTCGGCTCAGGTCATGATCTCAGGGTCCTGGGATCGAGCCCTGCATCGGGCTCTCTGCTCAGCGGGGAGCCTGCTTCCTCCTCTCTCTCTCTGCCTGCCTCTCTGCCTCCTTGTGATCTCTCTCTGTCAAATAAATAAATAAAATCTTAAAAAAAAAAAAATATCCGAAAAAGCTAAAGTCCAAGACCAGATTGCCTCACGGGCCAATTCTACCAAACATTAAAGGAACGGTAAATACCTGTTCTTTTCAAACTATTCCAACAAACAGACGAGGAATGAAAATTTCCAAATTCATTCCATAAAGTCAATATCACCGTGATACCAAATCAGATAAAAAAGACATCAAAACAAAAGAGAACTGTAGACCAATATCTCTGATGAATTTAGGTGCACAAAATCTCAAATTATTAGCAAACCAAATCCAACAACACATTAAAAACATCACACAGTATAGTCAAGTGGAATTTATTCCCAAGATTATTCCTAAGCAACGGTGGTTCATATTTGCCAAACTATAAACATGATATGTCACATCAGTTAAGAAAATAAATAAATCTTTTTAAAAAAGGATAAAATCTACACGATCATTACAATAGATGTAAAAAAAGCACTCGACAAAGCACAACATCCATTCATGATAATACCCTCTGCAAAGCAGAGTAGGAGGAAACATACCTCAACATAACGCAGGCTTACACGAAAAACCTACAGCCAACATCATCATACTCAATGGTGAAAAATCGAGAGCTTTCCCCCTAAGGTCAGAAGTAAGACAGAGATGTTGGCTCTCACTGCTTTTATTCAACCCAGTACGGGAAGTCCTAGCCATTAGACAACGGAAAGAAATAAAAGGCATCCAAAGGGGATGAAGTAAAAGGAAGAAGTAAAATTTTATCTGCAGAGGACACGGTACCATGAACAGACAACCCTAAAGATCACCAAGAAACAACCAGAGCAGACAAATGAATCCAGCAAAGTCGCAGGATACAAGATCAATGTCAAGAAATCTGCGTATTCCTACACATTTATAGTGAAGCCGCAGAAACTGAAATGAGGAAAACAATCCCACTTACAAATGAAGCAAAACCAGTAAACTATCTAGGAATAAACTAGAGATGAAAGACCTATACTCTGAAAACTATAAACACTGATTTAAAAAAATTTCAAGATGATGCAAAAAATGGAAACACAAGGCTTGGTCACGGATTGGAAAAATAAATATTGTTAAAATGTGTATACTACTTAAAGCAATCCGCTTAAATACAATCCCTGTCAAAATACCAAAGGCATTTTTCAGAGCAGCAGAACAAACAACACTATAATGTGTGCGGAACCGCAGAAGACCCTATTACCAACGCGGTCTTGAGAAACAGAACAGGAGGCGTCACAACTCCAAGCCGTGGTAACTAAAACAGTTTGGTACTGGCATAACGACCTCGAACAGACATTTGTCCAAAGACGTCTCATGGCCAACACACAGGAGATGTCCAGCATCGCTCGGCGTCAGGAGATGCAGATCATAGCCACCGTGAGATGCCGCCCGCACCTCCAGGACGGCTAAAACCAACAACACAGGAAAGAACATGTGTGGCGAGGATGTGGAGAGAGTGAACACTGGTGCAGCCACTCTGGGAAACAGTGTGGAGGGTCCTCAAAAATTAAAAACAGGGGTGCTTGGGTGGCTCAGTCCGTTAAGCATCTACCCTCAGCTTAGGTCATGGTCTCGGGGTCCTGGGATCCAACCCTGTATTGGGCTCCCTGCTCAGCGGCGAGCCTGCTTCTCCCTCTCCCTCCGCCCTTCCCACTGCTTGTGCTCGCTCTTTCAAATAAAACAAACAAACAAACACCTAGCACAATCTTACTTTTGATCTAGTGACCGGGTTGTGGGATCAAGCGCCATGCTGGGGCTCCATGCTGTCTGCTCGGGGTTCTCTCTCTCACTCTCCCTCTGCCCCTCCCTCCTGCTCTCACACATGCTCTCTCTCTCTCTCTAAAATAAATAAAAATCTTTAGGATGTCACATGAGCTCAGGTGATAAAGCAGGGACAGGGTCTAAGAGGACGGACTCCAGCCCCGAGAGAAGGCCCGCTGGGGGTGAAACGCTATCAAACAGCACCACCTGCTCCACAGAGCATTTGTGAAAGGCAGAGTCAGTCGCTGCACAAAGTGCACCAGTGTCTTATTTTAAGGAACTGCGGCAGCCGCCCCCGTTTCAGCGGCCACCACCCGCATCAGGCAGCGGCCACCGACATCGAGGCAAGACGCCCCACCAGCAAAGATTAGGACTCACTGAAAGCTCAGATGATTGGCACTTTTTAGCAGTATTTTTTTTTTTATTTTTATTTTTTTTAAAGATTTTATTTATTTATCTGACAGAGAGATTACAAGTAGGCAGAGGCAGGCAGAGAGAGAGGAGGAAGCAGGCTCCCTGCTGAGCAGAGAGCCCGATGCGGGGCTCGATCCCAGGACCCTGAGATCATGACCGGAGCCGAAGGCAGCAGCTTATCCACTGAGCCACCCAGGCGCCCCTTAGCAGTATTTTTTAACTAAGATGTGTACTTTTTTCTTTTAGACCTCATACTATTGCACGTTTAACACACTACAGTATAGTGTAAACACAACTTTCATCTGCACAGGGAAACCGGAATATTCATCTGACTTGCTTTATTGCAGTATTTGCTTTATCGCGGGGCTCAGCAACCACGCGTGTGCCATCTCCAAGGCAGGCCTGCAGAAGGAAAGCCAGAAATCAACAAACGTATGGAAGTGACACATTCATTTTTTTTTTTTTTTTAAGATTTGTTTATTTATTTGACAGACAGAGATGACAAGCAGAGAGGCAGGCAGAGAGAGAGAGGAGGAAGCAGGATCCCTGATGAGCAGAAAGCCCGATACGGGGCTCGATCCCAGGACCCTGGGAACATGACCTGAGCCGAAGGCAGAGGCTTTAAGCCACTGAGCCACCCAGGCACCCGCTGGAAGTGACACATTCTTAAACAACCAGCAGGTTAAAGAGTAAGTAACGGGATCCTAGAAAATACCTCGAGACAAATGAAGCTGCAAACAGAACACACTGAAAACTACAGGACCCCACAAGACCAGCGTGAAGAGTGACACGTACACTGTGAACTCCTGTATCAAAAACAAAGACCCGTGAGTAGCCGGTCTTCACACCCTCACTAAGGAGAAGTGAGATCAAGCCAAACCCAGAGCTCGCGGAACAAAGAGCACCTACAAATCACATCACAGATCAGACTTTCTCAAACAGATGGACCAAAGTGCCAACCCTCCTCATACAGCAAGACAAAAGGGAGACTCGAGTAAACGAGGCCGTGGACCAGGGCACAGGAGCGCGGACAGTACAGCAACGAACACGAGGGAGTTCTCGGAAGAGCCGACGGCAACCGGCACGACGTGGACGAACAGACGCGCACAGCTGCGGCACCTCCCGAGGCTGAGGGGCCAGGACGCAGCAGACTCCGGAGAGACCAGGGACTCAGGGAGGCACTGACCCAGCCGCGGAAAAGGAAAGCGAAACACTCCCAGTGAAGAAATCCCAGGAATGTATTTCTTCATGGGGGAGTCCCACCAATCATGTAACGACAAGTGGACAATTCTTGTCGAAACCTTCCGAAAACTGAGGGGTGGACGATGTAATCTTTCTTTCAACAAAACAGAATAAAAACGCCTACAGATGTCTCTGTTAATACACACGCATGATACCTTCATATATAAAAGACGACTCACATATTCACATAAAAAGCCAAACTGCATCAGAATGAGCTAAATTTGTTAATACATTAATCAATCATTAAGAAACACGTCACTTATTCATATAAATTCTCCCATCTCCTTACCTTAAAGTACTGTTTTACTTTTTCTTGCAGGAAGTGTGGGTTCTCCTTGAGGCACTGCCGGAGCCGAGCCACCTGACCCCCCAGCTGCAGGAGCTCCACGGGGTCCCCGTCATGGTTCCAGCAGGAGGCGATGTACTGCAAAGCGAGAACGTCACGCCGCGCACATTACACCAGAGCCTGGACCTCAAACCTAACATTGTATTAAGATCTCTGTTTCCGCATTTATTTATTTATTTATTTTTAAAGATTTTATTTATTTATTTGACAGAGATCACAAGTAGGCAGAGAGGCAGGCAGAGAGAGAGGAGGAAGCAGGCTCCCTGCTGAGCAGAGAGCCCGATGTGAGGATCGATCCCAGGACCCTGAGATCATGACCTGAGCTGAAGGCAGCAGCTTAACCCACTGAGCCACCCAGGCGCCCATCTGTTTCTGTATTTAAAAGTACCATGACGACTGTAACAAAAATTAAGTCATATTTTGGTTAGGGAATTTTAAGTCTGTTTTTTCTCTGACAAAGTGAAGCACAGGTTTTCAAATCATTTTAAGGAGGGACGCCTCGCTGCTTCAGTCCATGAAGCGTCTGCCTGCGGCTCCGGCCATGCTCTCAGGGTCCTGGGACTGGGTCCTGTATCCATCGGGCCCCCTGCTCAGCGGGGAGCCTGCGTCTCCCTCTCCTCCTGCTTGTGCGCTCTCTTGCTATCTCTGTCTCTCTCGCTCTCAAATCAATACATAAAATCTTTAAAAAGAAAAATTATTAAAAATTTTTTTTTTAGGAAATATAATTACCAACATATCTATAGTTACAAATCTCTACCCATGCATACTCTGCAGGAATGTGTCCCATATAAAAACACAAGATATCAGGGGGCCCAGGGTCTCAGCTGAGCGTCCGACTCCCGGCTTTGACTCGGGTCATGATCTCAGGCTCAGGAGACGCAGCCCCGTCAGACTGCACCCTGCGGAGCCGTCTCGGGGTCTCTCTCCCACTGTCCGTCCCCCCTGCGTGTACTCTCCCTGAAATAAATGAGTCTTTAAAAAAAAAAAAAAAAAAAAGGATATCGGAAAGCCAACTGCGCTGGTAAAAAGACAAGATGTATTATAAAATTAAATTAAAAGTAAATTTGTATCAGACCCAAAACAGCACAAATTTCAAGGTTCAAATGAAAGGCACTATGAATGCCCACCTGTGTTTTCAGTGCTATCAAGGACCCAACGATCACAGCAGAAAGCAAAGGACAAACGGAAGAAGACAGAGGAGAAATTACATACAGACGTCAGGCTGAGTCCGAAGCTGACAGACTGATGCTTCATCTGTATTTCGATTTTATGAAGGAGAGCCTCAATGCGGTCCTCTTCAAACCCCTTCCTAAAGGAACAGAGTACACAGATGTTAAAAAGGAAACCAGTCCCCGTGCAACGAGGCAGCAGAGATAATCTTTAAATAGGTCTAAGCGAACAACGTGTGTTTTATGAGGTAAAGAGACAGCCAAACACGGGAAGTGGGCGCCTCCCTGGGCAGTGTCAGGACAGTGCGAGGACAGTGCGAGGACAGTGTCAGCACAGCGTCAAGATTGCAGAGCGCAAGCCACACGCACTCGATGACTTCCTCGATCGTCCTGTCGATGATGTCCCGGACGGCCTGGGTGTCCTGCTCCGCGATCCCCTGCAGGCCCACGCTGAAGTAGGCCTCCCGCGTGTAGCCGTTGTATCTACAATACACAAATGGGTCACACGGCAGAATTCCAGCAACTTCCATCATCAGCACATGCTTCACTCAGAGACTCAATACTGTAGAGAGCAGAGCTACGGACACTCCAGCCTCGCAAGTCTTCCAGGAGAAAGCCACAGAGGCCGAGTCCTCAGACATAACTGGGCACAATTACGTTCTGTCCTTCTCACGTTTCTAAAAATCAGTGCAGTTTAGAGTTATGGCAAAATTAAATCTAGAAACAAAACTGCTGAGCTTTACAAAATCTTAAGATTTGAAAGAATATTTAACAACCCGGCTTTTCAAGCAGGCAGCTGTATGCCATCCTCAGATCGTGGACAAGCTATCTTTCTTCTTTCTTTTCCCAAATGTGCCCTCCAAGGGATCAAAAACAGCTTTACTGGACCAGTACTCTCGGGCACAGTTCTGTGCTGGGGCAGCAGGGGACCTATCCCGTGACTGTGGGGTCTCCGAGCATTCTCCATCCCTAACCCCACCTAGCAGAGGCCAATAACCCTCCCCAGGTGTAGCCACATACTGTCGACGTCAAAACTGGCCCCAACTGCAAACACCACTGATCTGTTCGACTAATGAAACTTACCCAACATCAGGAGAAAAGTCTGTGCCAAGTCCAGATTCAATTAATGCTTTGTAGAAGGGGGAGTTGGGTCCACTGATCAAGAGTGAAGACAGAAGGTTTAACGTGAAGGCTTCAAACGTATCAGTGATGCTTCATTTAAAACCGTGGCAGGGGCCGGTGGGGAGAGAAAAATGAAAACCGTTGGCCTTGTGTTTTCAAAATCATTAAAATCACTACCAAATCGACACATTTATTTCCAAAGAAACAGATGTTCTGCAAATGCTTGCTTTTTAACCTTTGTTTTAAGGTATGTGGAAAAAAGAGAGTAAACTGTTTTTTGGTGTTTGTTAGTTTTGCTTTTGGTTTGCAAAGCTCTCATACGCTAGATTACTTTGGGGATCCGAAGCATCAAGTTGACTTGGCAGCATGTCGAATGTCAACCCATCATAGGGTGCCGAGCACTCTGACCCGGGTCACCCCAGTCACAGGGCACTGTCCACACATGGACAAGAGCAGTGAGGAGATGGGGAAGTCGGTGGAGCCGCAGGGCCACTGAGGCAGCCAAGTCTGCCGCACACCGGCCGAGGATGCCCGCCCGCCCACGCGCCCGCAGGTGTGCACAGCGCTCTGGCGACAGAGCTCCGTGGTCGTACGCTGTTTTGAAACCCGTGTTCATTGTGCTCTTCTCGCGCTTAGGGGCATCCCACGCCCATAAGTATCAACAGCTGTCCCATTTTCTCCACAGAAATAAGCTTTAAGAAGTAAGAAGTTACTTTTTTTCCTGGGTAGCTACTAAAGGCAATTACCCCAAATCATCCCAGATGTTAACATGTTCCCTGCCGCCCAGCAGCTGCTCAGCTCCTACACCCTAACCACCGAGCCGTTAAGTGTGGAGAATTCACCTCCAACCCAGCAAAGACACTTTTCCCCCCTTCACAACGGACACTTACTCTGGTAAGAGGAAGCTGACCCCGACGGTTGTGTGTCCAGAGGAACCCGCAGCCAGGGAGTCCGGGCCACATGTGATATGGAACTCCCTCTGTGCAAGGACATGATACTTTATTAAGTCAGTGCACAGTACGAACGACTGGGTTTGCCCCACAGTGAGTTACCCACACAGGCACAAAGTGGTCCAAGAGATGCTTTCCACTAAAGTTTCTTTTCAAATAAGTAACCATTCCTTAGGGGTAAGAAGCTTTTACATTCAAGTCAGAGGCCACATCTGAAAATCTTATCACTAATACACAGTTCGAGTCTTCATCTCAATGGATTTAGTAAGTAAAAACACTGCTTATTCTCCAGATGGGGAACTCACTGGCTTATCCCAAGGCTTCTGAGCTGGCACCGCAGTATTTGGCTCAATTTTCTCAAATTTACTCAGTGCTTCTTCGTGAATTTGTTTCAGATGCTGCTCTAATGGAAAATTGCCGTAAGTGAAGAACCTGAAACGTTCAGAGAAGTTGTTAGTCGATCTTAGTTTCACAAAATGAGAAATCAGTGCGGATGGCTTTCTGTATGAAATGGAGGATGTGCAGGGCAGGAGAGTAAACTCACCTCCTCCCACACGTACAACCAGGTAACAGCTCCATCGGGGTAAATAACCCAGACAACAACCCAAACTCCGGCAGAACAAACCCCACAACTAAATGTGCACAAGAGACCGCCCTGGAGAGGGTGGGAAGGTCAGAGTGGCTGAGGGCTAACTGCACCACGGCGCTGTCTGCTGGACGAAGGGACCCGTGGGTAGGGAGAGAGAAGCAGCGGGTCACACCAGGGAGCCCACATAGGAACATAAATCCCCGTAACATTGGCTTTGAAAACCAGAGGGGCCAAATTTCATGAGTTCTTACAACCAGTGGTATTTAAACCTCGAACTTTAGAAATCAGCAGGCTCGGGCACCTGGGTGGCTCATTCGGTTAAGCCTCTGCCTTCAGCTCAGGTCATGATCCCAGGGTCCTGGGATCAAGTCCTGATTCAGGCTTCTCCCTCTGCCTCTACCTCCCTCTGTCTCTGTCTCTCCTGAATGAATAAAAATCTTTAAAAAATAAAATAAAGATCAGCAGGCTCTGTTCCGGGAGAACCTGGAGGGGGACAGGAAATGGAGTTTCTTCCCTGAAAGAGACAGCACAGCAACCACCCCAGGGACATACGCCGCAGAAGCAGCAGTCTGAAAAAGGCAGGGGCACACAGGAGGGAGAGTGGGTTCCTATCGCAGAGTTTCCCACAGGGACAGAGATGATGGGAGACTCCTCCAGGAACAAAGGAGCCGAATGACACCATTTCCCAACCTGCTCCGCAGCATAAAGACAGCCACCTGCCGGAACCAGCCGGGCACCAGCGCTCACCAGCTAACCTGCTTACGTGTCCCACCCCTGCACCCAGGCTTGCCCTAGCCTAGTGCAGCGGGTCCCCTCCCACAGAGGACCAGGGCCCTCCTGGCCAACACCGCGTCTCCCAAAACACATCCTGTAGGGGCTCGGTCCCGGTGGGTGGCGGCTGGTCACCTCCAGCAGGGGGACGTGCACACACCTTGTTGAAACCCTGTGCACGGGCGCTTTGCAGGCCGCCCCACCCAACTCGGTCTCCCCAGTGGCCTTGCTTCTCCTCTGGCAGAGAACCAGCGCCACCTTGTAAACACTGACCCCTACAGTCAAGAACAGGGGACACAGCAGACTTTCCTGATGCACGGAAACAGACGCTGAGAGCGAGCCACAATGAGGGGACAGAGAAATAAGGTCCAAATGAAAGAACAGGACAAAATCGCAAGAGACTTAAGCACGACAGAGCTAAGTCACATGCCTGACAGAGAATTTAAAGTGATGGCCATAAAGATACTCGCTGGACTCGGGAAAAGAGCAGAAGACCCACGCAAAATGCCAACACTTGCGCAGGAACACTTGCCTTATAGGGATTCCAGAAGCAAAGAGAGAAAAGAAGGCAGAAAATTTGTGTGAAGAATTGATAGCTGAAAACTTCCCTAATGCAAGCAAGCTGACAGACATCCAGATTCAGGAGGCAAAGAGTCTGACCCCCCACAAGCAGCCAATCCAGTGAGGTCCATATCAAGATAGAGTAACTAAAATGGCAAAAAAACAGTGATAAAGAGAATTATAAAAGCAGCAAAAGAAAGTTAGGTAAAAGAGAAACCCAATGAGGCTATTAGTGGGTTTTTCAACGGAAACACTGTAGGCCCCGAAGGGGGTGACATGACAGAGCAAAGAGCTGAATGGAAAAAATTTACAGCCAAGAACACTGTATCCAGCAAGGCCGCCACTCAGAATAGGAGACGAAGAGCTTCCCAGACAAACAAGAGTTTGAGAAGTTCATAACCACTCAATAAGCCCTACAAGAAATGTGCATGGGGACTCTGAATGTTAAGAGAAGACCATTAGTAAGAGGAAAAAGGCAGGAAACACAAAGCAGTAAGTGTCTGTAAAAATTACTCACGGGTCTCTCAACATAAAAGGATGTAAAGTGTGACACCGTAACCTGAACCCTGGCGGCGGGGAATGGGGGCAAACCAGCAACTGTCAGCTAACCAGACACCGCCACGCGCAGAAGACAGCCCGTGCGGACCGGATGGTAACCACACACCAAAACCCAGTAACAGATATAAAAAACAAAGACAGAAAAGAATTTAAGTGTGGCACTAAAACAACAACTTACGGTGTGAGGAGAGAGTAGGGAAAAGAGAGAAAAACCAGAAAAATAACCATAAAGCAAGGAACAAAATAGCACTAAGTCCATACCTGTCAATAACTACTTTGAATATAAATGGACTAAATGGTCCAATCAAAAAGATACAGGGTGGGGCGCCTCGGTGGCTCAGTGGGTTGAGCCGCTGCCTTCGGCTCAGGTCATGATCTCAGGGTCCTGGGATCGAGTCCCGCATCGGGCTCTCTGCTCAGCGGGGAGCCTGCTTCCTCCTCTCTCTCTCTCTCTGCCTGCCTCTCTGCCTACTTGTGATCTCTCTCTGTCAAATAAATAAATAAAATCTTTAAAAAAAAAAAAAAAAAGATACAGGGTGACGGACTAAAAACACAAGACCGATCCATCCTCAGACCTAAAGAGGGCTGCAGACTGAAAGGGACGGAAAACAGTTCTCATGCAAACAGAAGCGAAAAGAAAGCTGGGGTAGCAATATTTACACCGGATGAAATAAACCTGAAAGCGAAGACCGCAACAAGAAACAAAGGACATACATAATCACGAAGGGAAGGAGCCAACAGGAAGATGTGATCACAAATACTTAGGCACCCAACACAGGAGCGCCCAAATACACAACACAGTTCATAATACAAGGGAACTAACCAAAAATACAACAATAATAAGGGATTTTAACACCCCATTGACATCACTGGACAGATCACCTAAACAGGAGATCAATAAAGAAACAATGGTGTTGAATGACACACTGGATCAAATGGACTTAACACAGAGATCCAGAACATTCCACCCTAAAACAGAATACACATTCTCATTAAGTGCACATAGATATTCTCCAGAAGAGATTACATATTAGGCCACAAAACGAGTCTCTACAAATTCAAAAAGGTCATACCAGGCATCTTTTCTGATCACAACTATGAAACCGGAAATCAACTATAAGAAAAAAATCTGGAAAGACCACAAATAAATGGAGGTTAAGTAACATGCTACTACACAATCAATGGGTCAACCAAGAAATCAAAGAGGAAATTAAAAAATACATGGAAACAAATGGAAATGAAAACACAACAGTCCAAAATCTCTGGGATGCAGCAAAAGTGTTGTTTTTTTTGGGTTTTGTTTTTGTTTGTTTGTTTTTTAAAGATCTTATTTCTTTATTTGGAAGAGAGAGAACACGAGAGGGGAGAAGGTCAGAGGGAGAAGCAGACTCCCCTTGGAGCTGAGAGCCTGATGCAGGACTCGATCCTGGGAGTCTGGGATCGTGATCTGAGCTGAAGGCAGTCACTCAACCAACTGAGCCACCTAGGCGCCCTCAGCAAAATTGTTTTTAAGAGGGAATTTTACTAAAATACAGGCCTACTTCAACAAGCAAGAAAAATCTCAAACAACCTAATCTTACACCTAACAGGAGCTAGAAAAAGAACAAGGAAAACCCCAAACCAGCAGCAGGATGGAAATATTAAAGACGAGAGCACAGATGAATAATAGAGAAACTAGAAAAAAAATAGTAGGACAGATGAAACCAGGAGCTGGTTCTTTCAAAACATCAATAAAATTGATAAAACTTCTAGCCAGGCTCATGGGGGGAAAAAAAAAGGGTTGGGGCTGGCAAAAAGAGGATCCAAATAAACAAAAACACTAGTGAAACAGGAGAACTAACAACCAACATCACAGAAATACAAACATCTATAAAAGGATATCATGAAAAACTATATGCCAACAAATTGGACAACCTAGAAAAGATGAATAAATTCCAAGAAAAATATTAACCAACAAAACTGAATCAGCAAGAAATAGAAAATTTGAACTGACCTATAAGTAGAAACAAAATTGAATCAGTAATCAACCCCCATAAATAAAAGTCCAGGACCAATCAACCTCACAAGTGAATTCTTTTTTCTTTTTTAAAGATTTTATTTATTTATTTGACAGAGAGGGATCAAAGGTAGGCAGAGAGGCAGGCAGAGAGACAGGGAAGCAGGCTCCCCACCGAGCAGAGAGCCCGACGTGGGGCTCTATCCCAGGACCCTGGGATCAGGACCTGAGCCAAAGGCAGATGCTTTAACCCACTGAGCCACCCAGGGGCCCCTCACAGGTGAATTCTATGAAACATTCACAGCAGAGTTAACTCCTATTCTTCTCAAACTTTTCCAAAAAACAGAAGAGGAAGGAAAACTTCCAAATTCATTCTATGAGGTCAGCATTACCATGATACCAAAACCAGATAAAGACACCACACACACACACACACACACAGAACCACAGCCATCATCTCTGATGAACATAGATACAAAAATCCTCAATAAAACATTAACAATCTGAATCTTACAATTTATTTAAAATAGTCATTCGAAGCCATAAAGTGGGATTTATTCCCAGGATGCAAAGGGTTCAACACTCACCAGTCAACCCACATGCCACACTGCATCGGTACGAGGAAGGATAAAAACCTTATGATCCTTTCAAAAGAGGCAGAGAAAACATCTGACAAAGTACAACATCCATTCATGATAAAAACCCTCAGCAATGCAGATTTAAAGGAAACAACTCAAGGTAGTAAGAGCCATCTATGAAAAACCCACAGCTAACATGATACTCAACTGGGAAAACCGGAGAGCTTTTCCTACGGGTCGGGAACACGACACTCTCGTCACTGTTACTCACTGCAGCACGGCAAGTCCCAGCCACAGCAAGCAGACAAGCAAAACGAGTACCAGGCATCCAAATTGGGAAGGAAGAATTTAAACTTTCACTGTAGATGACATATTATGTACAAAAAACCCTAAAGACTCCACCAAAAAACTACTAGAACTGAATTAATTTGTAAGACTGCAGGATACAAATCAACACGCAGAAAGCGGTTGCATTTCTATGTGTTAATAATGAAGCAGCAGAAGGAGAAATGAAGTAAACAATCCCAGGGCCCCTGGGGGCTCAGTTGTTAAGCATCTTCCTTCAGCTCAGGTCATGATCCCAGGGTCCTGAGATCGAGCCCCACATCCAGCTCCCTGCTCAGCGGGAAGCCTGCTTCTCTCTCACTCACTCCCTCTGCTTGTGTTCCCCTTCTCGCCATGTCTCCCTCTGTCAAATAAGTAAATAAATCAAAAAAAAGATTTTATTTACTTATTTGACAGACAGAGATGACAAGCAGGCAGAGAGGCAGGCAGAGAAAGGGGGAAGCAGGCTCCCTGCCAAGCAGAGAGCCCGACGTGGGGCTCGATCCCAAGACCCTGGGATCAGGACCTGAGCAGAAGGCAGCGGCTTTAAACCACTGAGCCACCCAGGTGCCCCAGTAAATAAAATCTTTAAAAAAAAAAAAAAAAAAAGGAAAGGAAAGAAAACAATTCTAATCATAACTGCACCAAAAAAACCCAAAAACATCCAACCTAGGAACAAACACAACCAAAGAGGTGAAAGACCTGTACTCTGAAAACTATAAAACTCTTGACAGGGGTGCAATCTTAGGCTACAAATTTCAAATCACACATTTTTGAGACAACACAGTTATCCACCCAGGGGAAAGAGGATACAACACAGTTGATTTTTTTTTTTCCTTTTAATACGCTGTTGTTGGAGCTGAGACACAAGATAAGGAAACAGACTGGTGGCTGCCACGGCAGGGGTGGGCGAAATGGGTAGAAAGGCTGCAAGCCCCCAGCTGCAAGCTGAGTAAGTCACGGGGACAGCACGGACAGCACGGTGACTGTAGTTAACAACAGCGATCATATATTTAAAAGTTACGAAGAGAACAGATCTTAACAGTTCTCATCGTAAGGAAAAAACCATTTCTAACTATGTGCAGTGACAGGGTTACCTGGATTTATTGTGGTGAGCACTTCACAGTGTATACACGACCCAAATCATTTTATTGTACCCCTAAACTAGCAATGCTGTATATCAGTGATATCCCAATAAAATAAACACACCTGACCTCGGGAGCTATTATCTTAAGGATCCTTTAAAAATGTCCACTCGATGGTTTAGAGAGTGGCGCTCCCATAACAAGTAGCAGCCCTGGCATCCGGGCAGACACTGGTCTCTAAATGCCTCTGTACGTGGTCACAGGACTCCTTGGAGAAGGAAGCAGCTACCGACCTAGAGCAGGAGGAGCCTGGATTTGGGGCTGGAGGCACAGAAACCAGTCACTGAAAACTAAGACAACAGAAGATAAGAGGAGCTTAAAGGAATTCCCTTGGGACACAGCTAAAATAATCTGAGCATTAAAGAAAGAAAAAAAAAAAAAAAATCAACCAAAGTTGCCAGAATACCAACCCAGTGATGGCCTGTGTCTACAGGGAGAAAAACAGAGTTTATAGAATATATGGGCCTCACACGGATCAAACATACTTTGGGGACTACGGAAAATCTGTATTTGCAATAAGGAGTAGGTGCTTTCACGCACGTGTCTGTTTAATGTGAATATGGTATCCTGTCACAAAATATGCCTCAGGGCCACGAATTTAAATATTAGAGGTAAACCACCATGATGACGGTAATTTCCTTTAAAATATGTTGACGACGGATACTATGTGGTGTGGGTATGAAGCTCATTATTCTAGGCCCTGTATTTTTCTGTATGCTTCAAAGTTTTCATAACCAATAGTTGAGTTCTTTTACATTTAAAATAATCCTGAAAAGCTGATTTTCCATCAGTGTTTGACCTATAAAT
Source organism: Mustela putorius furo (assembly GCF_011764305.1). Lineage (NCBI taxonomy): Eukaryota > Metazoa > Chordata > Mammalia > Carnivora > Mustelidae > Mustela > Mustela putorius. The sequence continues at coordinate 6,183,425 of NW_025422169.1, read as the reverse complement.
ACACACACTGCTGTTTTACTACTAGTAATACCTGCAACAAGGAACCGGTCACCAGGCAAGTATCCCAGGTTCAGTGAAGGGCAACCGCCCTTTCCGGAGCTCTCCGGGTCCCGGGGCAGCCTCAGGAGGGGACAGCAGCCCGCGCTCCGTGTTAGACACGAGAAAGTGGAGGCGCAGGGAGGGAGCGCACGGCTCCTCCTTCGGGAGGCGGCGTCCCCATCAGGGACAGAAGTTCCCGCTGCAGATGCTCAGAAAGAGCACCCACAGGAGAGAGGCAATCCGCCAGGCCGAGAATGCTCTAAATTCACACAGATCTTTGCAAACAATTCTTTGCCGCACATGAGGGAAGCCGTGCCCTTCGGTGTGTGCAAACGAGCCTGCTCTCAATCAACCCACCCTGAGGAAGTGTTACCTGGCGTTACTGGGGTGGTAATGGGTAGCATGGAACTGCTTGAGCTGCTCCCACGTGAGGTCTGGGATGCACAGCGGGTGACCCCCGGAGACCACGGAGTACGTGTGGTCGGGCAGGAGGCGGTTCTGAAGGTGCTGCGAGAATATCCTCTCGTTGTCCGTCTTCAAAGATAAACAAATATACACGCGTATGAAAAACAAGGCCCCCTGCTACGTTACGGTGCAACAAGTTACTCACATTGTGGACGCACACCCGTGACACCCTGTGTTCCAACTGCGCGGTGGAAAGCAAGGTCCTTGTGGATCCTGCCGAACAGAGCGCGCCGCTCCTTCACTGTCTCCGCGGGGCCCAGAGACCCGGGGGCTCGCAGGAGAAGGAAAAACTCTGTGCGGTGAGCGTGGGCCACCAGCCAAAACGCAGCTGAGGGCGGGGGAGGGAACGCGCAGACCAAGGAAACAGGCACAAGGGTCCCCGTCCGTGAGCGCAGGGAGGGTCCCACGGTCTCCCGCAGCAAGAGCGGTCACTCCAGCTTGAGTTTCCAGAAGGTGCCGGAAGAAAGGAGACCCCAACCGAGGCCCCGTATGTCAGGGCAGGACTCCAAAGTCAGAGGAGCCGGGCGGATGGGCCCAGCGGACAGGTTCTCAAACTGCCGGGTCTCAAGATCCTTCCGACTCTGAAATGTCAGCGAGGCCCCCAAAGAGCTTTGGATGACGTGGGTTTCCTGATTACACAGGTGTGTGCGTACACGTAATTTTTCCACATTAGAAGTTAAAGCTGAGACCTTATAAAACATTACTTATGCACTCATTATCTTAACCCATCAATGTTAACAAATATTTTTTTGGAAACTTTCTCAGAACAAATCAGAAATATTACTGAGCAGAACAGCACTGCTTTGCACATTTTGCAAATCTCCTTAATGTCTGGCTTAAGGAACGAGCGCGGTACACTATCTGCTACTGTATCCTATAAAGTATTACAAAACATGTAACACAGGCTTGGGGAAAGCCCTGAATGAGAAAAAAAGACAAGGTCTTATCACTGTCATGTTAACAGTTTCATCTCACAGACCTCCACGGACCACATGCCCAGCATCCCTCCCCACAGCTCCAGAGCTGCCACCTGCCATGAGACTGTGGCCCTCTTACTGTCCAATAGCTGGTGCTCACTGCACTGTCTCGGGCTAGCTCAACAATTCCGACATGAGAAGCTTATCAAATGACATAAAACAATATCCGCTGTCTCCCAGACCAATTTACATCCCGATATTTTACGAAGATCTTTGTAACAGTTTTAAAAAGGAAGAAAAACAAACAAACTCACAAACACTCCCTTCATTTCATTAAAGACGACTCCTTTAAAGGTCAAGGGTGTCTGGGGGTCTTTCGGATTCTCATGTTCTAGTCGCCATCCTTCCTGCCTAAATAATGATAAGTAATTACAGAATGATAATAACTCTAATACTAATGTCCAAATCAATTAATCATTACGCACCAGAAATCCAGTTCCCGTAAGCATGGGAAAAAGGTTGCATCCAAATACACAGACAGGAGATTCTGGAAGTCCTTGGGATTTTGTGTGGAAAATGGGTACAGAGTATAATCGCTAGCTGGGTATAAATGAAAAGATTTTAAAAATTCAACAGATTCCCAAAGGAATGAGCCACATCCAGTCCCATGCCAGGCCCCCACCCTGAACCCTTACTGTCCTGGGCAGGCCTGGCTCGGCGTACGTGGAAGGGCCCCAGCCAGCCATGACCTCACACACCTACACAGCGGGCCTGACCCGCGGGTGCGGCCAGAGTGCACCAGTTACCTAGAGGCCTGGGCACTTCTCTACATCCAGCAGCAGCCCCCACACTGCCCGAGCTCCTGGAAATCAACTCAAACACCACGGCCACCATGTTCACATGTGGTGCCCAACTCAAATTTCATACCAAGATTTCCAAAGGATTATTAATTTGATCTTGCCCAGAAAAAGATCAGAGACCTCTTCCCTAAAACTGGTTTTTACAACGCGAGCAGGATTCCACTTCCAGCAGCTCTGCAGCAGACCCGAGGACAGGGCGCCTGCTCTGGCCTCTAGGAGGCCGGGCGCCGCGCACACCCGCTTACCTGTGAAGGCGTTCATGAAGGTGGACAGCGACCGATTGAGCATCTTGAAGAAGGGGTCTCTGCACGGGTACTTCTGAGAGCCACACAGGACAGTGTGCTCCAGCACGTGCGGGACGCCAGTGCTGTCCGTGGGGGTGGTGCGGAACTGCACGCTGCGGCCACACGGGAGAAGCAGGTGAAGGCTCAGGCGGACGCCCGAGTCCGGCCCCGCCCGCCCTGCCGCTCACGGCCACAGCCTCCCCCCACAACGCAGAAAATCACTAATTCAGACTCAGCTCTTACTCTAGGCAGCTGAGGACATAAACTCATTTCGCCTTTTCCTTTGTTTTCCGGGATGTGGTCAGTAAAACTAAAATGCGTGCAAACAGGGATCTTAAGCTGCCTAACGTCTGGCAGACATTCTAGGTGGAGCCAGTCCGGGACGCGTCTCGCGATGCCCACACACCTGAACAAGTTGTTGGTGTCTTCTCTGGCCAAGTGCAAGTACTTCGCTCCTGTGCCATCATGGTGGAGCTTCACTGCGGTCAGGGACAGCTCAGGGATGGCCGTTACCTGCATGAACAAGAAACACGCAAGCAGCTGAACTCAGATGGGAAGGCCTTCGACACAGGTATGGTCACACCGCAGGCCCTGGCCTGTGCATCTGGTGACAGCAGGGAGCCGACAGGTCAGCAGAAACTACCTTGTTTAAACCTTGAATCTCACAAACGGGCCAAGTAAGACCCATGTACATGACCATCCTGGGTGCCTTAGTCTTCTGCACACCTGTTATCGGCTACACAGTCTGTGAGTGGTTCCTGGGGAACCCGGGGGCAGGGGAGCCTCACTCCCATCTGCAGACGGAAAGGCTGAGGCTCGGAGGAACGGTGAGACAGGGCACAGACCCCAGCTCTCACATCAGGCTGCGCCAGAGGAGCCCTGCTCTCAGCTGCCAGGCCTGCAGCCGGCCTCCTTTTCCGCACGTCACGGCACGGAAGCTCGGGATGCCGGCAGGCGCTGGAGCGGGCCCACGGCCTGGGACAGACTGTGCCTCACCTGGCTGCTGCAGTTCCGAGGAATGCCCCGGGGTGTGCCGGGGTATCACCTTACCTGCTCCTACTGGGAGGGTCCAAATCACCTCCAGTACAAACAAAGCATCCTGACCCCTGGACAGTGGTCTCCTAGCTATGCAAGCCTCCCGAGACCTTGTGGGGTTGTTGGCCCTTAGAAAGTGCCGTATCGTCCCACTACGCCAGGGTCCTCTCCCCTTCAATCACAAAAGTGCGTCACTGCGACAGCCACACTGTTTATCAAACCCCACTCTTCAGAGGCTGCGAAGGTATCTCGTCTGTGCTTACACAGCAAGCTACCAGCGGGGCAACATTAGAACTCGGTGTCCGACCGTCTTGTGGGGGCCTTCTATGCAAATGACATTGCTTAAAGAGGGCTGCAATGCCTGCTTAGTTTACAAGTGTTAAATTATCTATAGCTAAGAGTTGACTTTGCAAGAGATGATCAATTGTATTTAAAATCAGTTCACACAGTGAACGTCCACCTCCTAACCTCTTGCACGGGAACTACTGGTCAAACAAGGACCATGCTTTATCGGAAGTTTCTGTAACGCTGCGAAAACACAGAAACACAGCTCTGAGGTCCTCCCTGACAGTCACTGTTCTACAGCCAAGCTCCCCTGCTTGGCCTTTAGGGACTTCACACGTGCTCACGTGCTTTCACCCAGTGTCCTGAGTCCCCCATCTCAAGCTAACCGGCCCTCCGGAAGCCCAGCACAGACTGCTGCCACGGGCACATCCAGGCCTCCGTCTTCCACTTACACACCCCTCCGTTCTCCACGAACCTGACCCTAGACCTCCCCACCCAGCAGAGCACCCTCTCCTCCTGTCTTTCTCTTGGTCTCGGAGCTTCCCCAGAGACAGAGACGTTCCTCATGTCCCCCCTCGTACTGGAGGTGCACTTGTATCTTCTGGACTGTGAGCCGCCTGTCTTCTGAATCTGCTAAGAGTGTTATCTACAGGGGCACCTGGGTGGCTCAATGGGTTAAAGCCTCTGCCTTCGGTCCAGGTCATGATCCCAGAGTCCTGGGATCGAGCCCCGCATCGGGCTCTTTGCTCTGCGGGGAGCCTGCTTGCCCCTTTCTCTCTGCCTGCGGCTCTGACTACTTGTGATCTCTGTCAAATAAATAAATAAAATATTAAAAAAAAAAGAGTGTTATCTATAGCAAAAGAGTGTTATCTACAGCATTGAAGCTAACAGCTAGTCAGTGATGTGAAATACATATATTTCAATTACTGCATTAAAAGAAAAAGAAACAACATTGTGAATGTACAGGCTCACAAGCTCCTTACTCAGCTCACAAACCAAGTTTCTGTGTGTGGTGCAAACTCAGGTGCTAGGCAAAACGTGACCCGCACAGATGGGGGCCGTCTTAGCGCAGTGAACAGCCACGTGTGTGGACGCACAAACCTCAATGTGTGTGACTTACTTTCTAAAATCTAGAGACAATAGGCTTTAAGGGGTTCAGTTCTTGGAATCCCTTATTTAAGAATCAGGAAATTCTTTCACTTGCAAACTCCGCTCAGTAGAGCCCACGCTGTGAACTATGGGCGGGCCAAGCCCTGGGACAGAGATGCCAACTCCCCTGGGCTCTGGGCTGGGCAACCAGGTGGGCCACGCTCACCTGGCTCACGGTGAACCCATGGATCCGCTCGCCCACCTCATACTGCTGTGCCCTCTCACAGGCGGTGGCGTCCCTGGTCTTCCGCGCTCGCGGGCTGGCACTGCTGCACGGGAGGAAAGGAACGGAGGTTAGATGCTGCCGCAGGACCTCTGCAGGGCTAACGTGATTGAGCAACATCACAAAAACATTTTCACATGATCAAGACATTTCCAATAAAAATTAAAACTTACATTTACAGATTCCAGAAAACTGATTTCTGGACTCTTTAGTTAAGTTCTTTCAATTTTATGATCTTTATCTCTACTCAGCTAAAGCTTCATATCATCTAATAATTGCATATTCGAAGCCTGTTATGTGTAAATGCTCATAAAGAACTCTAATTACGATACCGATTTTCCTTACCCATATACAAACTCTCATGTTAAAATGATTTTTTGTCTCCGTACAGTGTCACAGTGAACTCCCATTACACTTCTACCAAACCGGTAAAAAGTAAGAAATCTGTCATTGCCAGGAAAGCCTAAACTGCACTTGGTGCAAACAGTAACTGTGGAATAACACGTGGCGTCCTTTACATCAGCAACGATTCACCTGCACACGTGTGCGCCCTGGGGAACGTGCACGCAGCCTTAGCCAGCACACAGCCTTTATGCTGGCGTCCGGGGAGTCCCGACCTCCAGCAACCAGGGCGACCGACCTCAGACCGATAACGCGGGACTCCGGAAACCTGGCCGGACGAGGAGCGCGCGAGGCAAGCAGGTGGGTCCCGTAACGCCGCACAGAAACCGGAACAAGACGCACGACAGGCCCGGTCCGGTCCCAGATCGGGAACGGGGCTGTCGGACCGCACGTAGACGGCAGAACAGAAAGAAACCCGACGGCACGGCCGGGGCCGAGTGACACGAGCGAGACCGCGGCCACGGGACGTGGCGCGCGCGGAATAAGAAACAAACGCGCAAAGGAGGGAGAGAGAGTCGGGACCAGACTCGGTGCAGAGAAGGGGCTGATGCGGGCCCTGCGGCGCGGTGCGGGGACGCCGCGGGCTCCGCGCTGGAGCCGATCGCCCACGCGCACGGGTCTCCGGAGAACGCGGGAGACGCGCAGGAGGACGTGCACTCAGGGACGGTCCGGCCACCGAGGGGAGCCGGCGACACGTGGTGACACACTCCCCCAGCTGTGGGACGCGCCTGAACGAGTGTCTAGGCGGCTGCGCGTCACACACACGGCTTCGGAGGAAGATGCGCGCCGACCCGGCACCTGCGGGCCGCCGGGACCGCGCGCTCCGAGCTCACCCCCCGGCAGGGCTCGGGCCGGCCGCGCGGGAAGACGGTCCCCACAGCGCCTCGGGCGCCGGCCGCACCCCGGGGGCCCCGCTGCGGAGCTCCGGCCCCGCCAGGGCACCGCGGCTCCTCCGCGGGCTGCGACCCCACGCCCCGTGACCCGGGCTCGGCTCCGTGCATCGGCCGGGAACGAGCTTCCCCGCAGCCCCCGCGTGCGACCCTTCCCGGCTGGGCCGGGTCTGTTTCCGGGAACCTCGTCACGCAGAAGCTCGCGCGCTCCTGGCCGCCCGGATTCGGTCGGGGCCGCGGCAGCCGCCGCCGCGACGCCTCCCGGGGCCGTGACCAACGCCGCGGCCCGACAGCGCCTCGGGCGTCCGAGGCCCGCGGCCACCGCACGGGCTGCGCGGACCGCGACCGCGGCGACTCCTTCAACGACACGGACCGGAGTCCACCTCCGACGACCGCACACGGGGCCACCCACTCCGGGATCGCTGAGGCCGCGGCGCCGCGGGGCTCCCTGGGCCGGGACCCGCCCGCCCACGGGCTTTCCGGGCCGCAGTCGCCAGCCCGGAGCCCCGGACAGGGGCTCCTTTCCTGGGGCGGGGACGCGGTGGCACGGGACCCGTCCGCAAGGCTCCCGGGCTGGGCTGCGGGAGGGGCGGCCGCGAGCCCGGGCTCCCCGGGCGGGGACGTCGGGGCTCCCCTGGCGGGGGCGTCGGGCTCCCCGGGCGGGGGCGTCGGGGTCCCCGGGCGAGGTCGTCGGGGGTCCCCGGGCGGGGGCGTCGGGGGTCCCCGGGCGGGGGCGTCGGGGTCCCCGGGCGGGGACGTCGGGGCTCCCCGGGCGAGGGCGTCGGGGGTCCCCGGGCGAGGGCGTCGGGGTTCCCGGGCGGGGGCGTCGGGGTCCCCGGGCGGGGGCGTCGGGGTTCCCGGGCGGGGGCGTCGGGGGTCCCCGGGCGAGGGCGTCCAGAGCAGGGGGCCGCGGCGCGGCACCGCCGGGCCGGGACACGACCCCGAAGCCTCCGGGCTCCCCCCGCCGCCGAGGCCGCCCGTAACGCCTTTCGCCGCGCTCCCTCCTCTGCGCCCGTCCCGCTCCCGCGCGTCTCACCCGCCGCTCAGCCGCCTCACGAAGCCAGGGAGCCAGCCGCCGCAGCGCCACATGGCGTGTGACCACCGCAGCCGGAGGTCGCCGCTTTACGTACCCAGACACACGCGCGGGGGCGCGGGGGGGCGTGACGCACCGGCCGCGACTCTCATTGGTCAGCGCGGACGGCGACGCTCTCTCTAATAGGCTGGCGGGAAAAAGGGTGGGCTCCTGAGGCGGCCGGGCGGAACTCGAAGGCCGCTGGGCACGGGGTGGGCGGGGCGATGGGGGCGGAGCGTCCGCGCCTCGGAGCGTAGGAGCAGGGTAGGGGCGGGGCTTGCGTGCGGAGCCCCGGCAGACACGGAGAGGGGCGGAGCCCGAGGCGGGGCGCCGCTGAGGGCGGAGTCCGGGGCGTGCATGGGGTGGGGCGTGCGCTGTAGGGGGCGGGCCTGCGCAGGGAAGGGGCGAGGACTGTGAAGGCGAGGGGCGGAGACTGTGCAGGGGCGGGGCTGCGCGGGCGAGGGGCGGGGCCTGCGCGGGCGAGGGGCGGGCCAACTCAGGTGAAGTGGGTTTCCCTGGCGATGGGGCGGACTCAGGCTGGCCAGGTGAGCTGCCTGTCGCTCTCCTGGAGGAGATCCTGAGCCTGCACCTGTGCGTGCTCGCGGCAATGCCTGCAGGTCTCGGATGCTTGAGTGACAGCGAAGGACGTCGGTCGGGGGTGCGGGCACGCCAGGTTCCTCAGCCCCTGGCTCTGGGGCTTGGTGTGGTTTCCAGGGTCGGCAGGATACCCTGATATCACCCTCCTTACGAATGGTCCCGCTCAGAATATCCCCAGGGAAACGCAGGACGTCTCCAAGCACCTGCAGGGGTGTTTTGACTCACCGCTTTCCCCGCCTGCTTCTCGTGTCTGGGAAGACTGCACACTTCTAAGCTGTCCACAGTACCCACATGCCCTTCTTGAACCGCAAAGACAGGCTCCAGGAGGGCAGGTCATGCGGGTGGGCCCGCACTGAGACTGTGGGGTCGAAGGGCATCTGGGATTAACCACCCCTGGGCACTGCAGCAGTGGGGAGAAGCCTGGTCCCACGTCTGTCTGCAGAGTCTCAGGGCCTCTCTTTTCTTTCTCCCTCTTTCATCCCCCAGGCCCTCTAGTGCAGACAGACTCAAACCCCTGCCTGCCCCAACTTCTGGGCTCTAAAGAAAGGCTTCTAAGTAGACAGGTGCCTTCTGTCTGAATATATAAGTGCTGGGGCAGCGATGCAGAGGGTGATGTCGCATTGAAAAGCCTCCAAAAGTCTCCAAAAAACTCTCCACGGCACCATGGATTCTGCAGGTAACTGAGTACCTCTTCATCCAGAGGAGAAGCCAGCTGAACCAGCACAAAGAGAGGTGATGATAAGAAGCCACTAATACAAACACACTCCCTGCATGAACCTTCTTCCTTCCTGGGGGAATCTGAGTGATCAGTGTTACAGAGTCACCATCGCAGGCCTGTGATCCTGCAGACACAGCTGGGTGTGATTAGCCCAACTGAGTGTTTAGGGAAATAAGCACCGGAAGTTAGAGTATTTTGATCTCTCTGAAGGGATAGATGCTGTGTAAATCTGGTAATTGCCACTTACTGCCATGTTCCCACAGCGTACAACCTCATTGATGGCCACCTACACACACATACTAAGAGTTTATAAATAATTGTTTGAACAGCACCCAGTATAATTTTAACACTTGTATGTAATCTTGACATATATTAAAAATCATTTCAAATGATGAAGTTAAAAATAAAAAATTCTCTGTGCAATATCCCATGTTCAAAAACACATCCAGTGTCATAATGAAACACTGTTTTAGTAAGATGAGCACCAATCAGAATGGCTGCTCTCTGGGATGTAGAAAAGCAATCGAGTGAATATTTGAGGGTTACGGATTAGATTACGTCTCCCCAGAAAGCTGTGACCTCATTAAAAAGTAGGGTCTTTATAGAGGTGATGAAATGAGAATGAAGCCATTAGAATATGAGCGGTGTCCTTCTCGAAAGGGGATATTTGGACACTCTGGCATGTACAGGAGGCCATGTGACGATGAAGGCAAGGATCAGGATGATACTTTTATACACCAAAGAGCATCGAGGATTGCTTATACACCAGAAGCATGGAGAAGATTCCCCGAACTGATCTGCCCACAGCTCAATCTCAGACTTCTGGCTTCCAGACCAAAGAGACAAGGAATTTGTCTACTGATGAACAATGAACTTGGTGTTCTAAACCATGCGGTGTGTGGTACTTCGTGATGGCCGCCCCAGCCAACTAATGCAGAGAAGCTAAGGTTCTTCCACCTCCCGAAGGAAAATACAAAATGTGCTGTTCAGGGTTGCATGTCACTGACACAATGCATACTTTCTGGAAATCCTTTCTCCTGAGTCTATCATAATCCCCAAGTGATGACTGTTGGTAAAGATAAGGGATTACCTCAGCGCCTTCAACCTTAAAATTATGAAATTATAGAAATGTATAAAATGTCAACGAAAACCGCTAATGACATGGAGAAAGGAGAAGTCCCCATACTGAAACCTAGCCCTGTTTTTCATTTCATTTTCATTTCATTTTCACTGTTTTTCATTCAACAGAAATAAATTGTGCGTCACCTACTTACCAACCTGAACTCTGCCACCTTGAGTTACATACAAGCCTTTCATCTTTTCTGCTGAACTCATCAAAACAAGCCTGTGATTTTCTGCACATTAACTTTCAATGCTAAGATCCCATAGTTGTGTTATCTCGGGTCTTAATTGTGACGTTGGTATAGCATCAACTCCAGACTTCAGCTTTATTTTTTTCTACAATGACCCATTAAGAAATTCACATTAATTTGACAGATTTGGGGTCCATTTCTGCTTCTGGGTATGCTATCTGATAGCTACCGTTGACAGAGAGAAGCTCTCCGCTTGAATGTACTTTGACTTCAGATGTTTTGAACAGTTGGTTCAGAAAATCTAGGATGTTGTGATCTCACTTGCCTAATGCCTCTAATATTAATAATAATAATTTTTCAAAGACCTTATGAATTTATATATTTGTATGTGAAAGAAATCCAGGATTAATCATAATTGAAGAAAAGAACATCAAAATAACAATGAAATATTATTTTATCTATCAGACGTAATGGTTGAATAAAATCTAAGACCAGTGAGACTAGTGAAGTTATGGAGATCAGGTACTTTTATGTTCTAGGACTAAGTGCTACTCTGCCTCTCTATTTACCTTTTGGAAAGCACTTTGGTACAATTTATGCAAAATTTAAGTGAGTGTACTCTTTTAGCAGAAATCACACTTTGTGAGAATTACCCCACAGCTCTATTCTCATGAAGGCACAATGATCTATAAGTAATAAGGTTCTCTGCAGGATTTTCAACTATGGCAAATATTGAATAACATTAAAGTCTACCAAGAAGAGTTTTCTTAAATAAAATATAACACATTATATAACTAAGTACCACAGTATATATTATATATATATATATATATATATACGCACACACACAGTATATAACTGAATACTACACAGATGATAAAAATAGGGACATGCATTATCTTTCATCTGTGTATAGCACAGATTAGTAAGGGAAAGAAAGCTAGATGTAGACTGAAATTCTCATAGAGTGGGAAACATATACTCCCATTTGAGTTGAACAAATTGAAAGGAGATTTTAATTATGGATCTAACATAACATTTTAATGAAAGGAAATTTTTGAAGACTAAATAGAGGGCAAGACAGTCTATATTCATAGATAGGAAACACAGTGTGATAAAGATGTCATTTCTTTGTTAAAAAGATTGCAATGCAATTTCAATAAAAATCCCAATAGATTAGGAGCACAAAATGATCCTAAAATACAGATGAAGAAGAAAAGATTCAAGAACAGGCAAAGGAGTTTTGAAGGACAATGTGGGAAACTTATTTTAGCAGATATTAAGACAAGTCCTATTATTAAGGACTTTTATAAGTCTATAAAAAACTATAAGAAATAAGACAGTGTGTTAATATTAGCACTGAGAGAGTCAAAGAGTCTAAAGGAATATAAAGAGAGCCAGGAATAGGCACCTAGAAGTAGGTCACGGAGAACAGACTCAATGAATCTTATAATTTATATGGGAAAAAGTCAATTGCTCGTTCAAATCAGTCTGCACCTACCCCAAGGCCATAGTGATATCATGTTTCTTCAAAGGAGTTAGAAGTTTGACTTTTCTCACTTAAGCTTTTAATACACATGATCTTGAATTTTGTTTCTGCTTCCATAGCAGAGAAATCCTCGAGATTAAAATGATTGCGGAATAAATCTGGACCCCCATCCCCCAAGATGCAAATTAGGGTTGGAACCCAGGCAGAGAAAGGACCTCCACCTGCATCGTGCCCTTAGCACATCTTTACTGTTGCCTGAAATACTTTAGAAGGAGACCAGACTTGTATTCCAAATTGAGCAAAATGCTTAAAATGCAAATGCTCATTCACTGAAACTCACACCAGGACGGAATGGCTTATACTGAGTAGTTGGGGGAAGGCCATGCGGACAGGGTGTCATCACCAGGTAGAAAGGATAAAATGAAGAGGGAAAACAAAACTCTGGGGACTTCCAAAGTCCAAGTTTATTTTCCTCAAATGTTTCTTTGTCAAGGCTAGTCATTGCGCATGTTCTAATCATTTTGTCTGTTTCTGATGTCTTATCTGCTACCCAAATGCTACTCTTTCCTTGTGAATGACTATTGTGACTCACCCACAGCTCGGCTGGCTGGTTGCAATATTCAGGTCCGGGCTCTGTGTTTGACCTGTTATCTGTTCTGTGGTCATGGGTTACCTCTTTTCATAGGACAAGTCATTTTATAAAACTGAAAACACTTTATGATATGTTTCTAAATGGTTTCCAGGGAGGAATGCAATGGGTCCATAATCACTCTGGTTGGATAAATATTTACTGGACTCCTAGGATAAGCGACTAAGCTGCAGCCAAAAGCGACTAAGCTTTTACTAAACTTGGGTAAAAGTTTAGAAACTCGGGTGCCTGGGTGGCTCAGTGGGTTAAAGCCTCTGTCTTCGGCTCAGGTCATGATCGCAGGGTCCTGGGATCGAGCCCCCCATCGGGCTCTCTGCTCTGCGGGGAGCCTGCTTCCTCCTCCTCCTCCTCCCCTCTCTCTCTCTCTGCCTGTGATGTCTCCACCTACTTGTGATGTCTGTCAAATAAATAAATAAAATCTTAAAAAAAAAAAGTTTAGAAACTAGTTCTTCAGGCAGAGACTAAAGACATAGTTCCCACTTTGTGGAACTTCTGGTCTTGCACCGGTTGCAAACAAATAAGTGGGAAATGACTGAGCGGGCAAAGGCGAAAATTCTACTGGCAAATGTTGGCTCAGAGAAGGCTTTCTGGGGAAGGGGACACATCAGACTTCCCCCAAACAGGGAATTAATAAACAATGTGATGTGTTTGTATTTATTTCCCATTGATGCTACAAAAAATTACCACCCATTTTTTGACTTACAACAGCACAAGTTAATTATCTCACAGTTCCGGAGGTCAGAAGTACCGGTCTCCCTGGGCTAAAAGAAACGTGAAGGGGCTGCCCTTCCCGGGCAGACTCCAGGAAGAATGTCTGTTGCCTTTTTGAGCTTGGGGAGGCCACCCACATTCCTTGACTCATGATCGTGTCTTCTATCTTCAAAGCCAGCAATGGCTGGCCCAGTCTTTCTCCCAATGCCATTTCTCGGTCTCTGATGCTTCTGTCTTCCGCTGCCCTAGTTAAGGACCCTTGTAATTATGTTGGTCCCACCCAGATCATCCAAGATAATCTCTTTAAGATCATCTGATTGATTGGGGGTGGTGGTGCCTGGGTGGCTCACTCATTAAGCCTCTGCCTTTGGCTCAGGTCATGATCCCAGGGTTCTGGGATCGAGCGCGCATCAGGCTCCCTGCTCGGTGGAGAGCCTGCTTCTCCTGCTCCCACTCCCCCTGCTTGTGTTCCCTCTCTCACTCTCTCTGTGTCAAATAAATAAATCTTAAAAAAAAAAATCATCTGATTGGCAACCTTAACTGCATTTGTTACCTTACATCCTCTCTGCCATGTACCCTAACACACTCTCAGGTTCCAGGGTTTAGGACGGGGACATACTTGGGAACCATTATGTTACCCTACCTCCATGTTACAATAAGTCAGCTTCCTGTATGATGAAAGGCTAGAAAGATCTTTCAAAATAAAATGTTAGTGTTTGCGCTACACTGTTAAAATTAGTATCTTACTAATCTGATATCGATTCTTTAGAACACAATTGTCAGGTTTATATCCTAAAAAGGGGAAGTCTATGGAAAGCCATTCCCTTCCCCCACACACCCCTTGGGCTTCCCCTCTAAGCGTCTTCCTTGAGTTCCGCTGACTGATCAAAATCACTATTTCACAGAACAAATGTGAAGTTTTATGGCAAATTGTTGGTCTTTTCAGCAAAACATGCTGCCATATTCTAGCTTATTTGTTTGAAGGAGGAATTTTGACATGCCAGAAATAGAAGGTATTATATATTATAATTGAATTTCCAAACATCACTTTTTGGAGCTTTGAAACAAATAACTGTCAGTTAGAGAAAGAACAAATGGGTACTATCAGAGGAGGGAGGCAGGGAAAGAAAGCCCAGGATAGCATTTATTTAGCATTTTTATGCATTATTATCAGTGGCAGGGAAATAAATATTCATTAGTGAAATGTCTTTTTAGTGGAAACAAGCCAGAGGCGACAGCATATTTATACAGCCTAAAGCTCAATGGGAGAAAAGCTGTTTTTGTTACTTCTGAATTGGTTCTTTTCTAAATTCAGAGAACATATCTTTAAAGTAGGTTCCTTTCAACACATTTTTCAACATATCAATCATGAAAATTACTCCTTTATTGATAATACTGATAATAAAGGAGTCCTCTCCTTGTTGAAATACACTTCTTAGGGAAACAAAGAGGATCTGTTGGGTCAGGAGCCAGACAAAACTGAAAAATAAAACTGGGTAAGAAGTGGCTCTTCTACCCCCACAGCTAGTGTGTGGTGGGGAGCGCAGGACTGGTCCTGTTCCAGGGCAGTGTTTTCTCATGGAAGTGTTTTTAGGGGGAACTGAGTTTGAAAAAACAAGGATGGGAAGGTCTCAACTTGAATATTAAGTCTGAATCCAAGGGGAGACAGAACTAAGAATCAGGAATTGGATGAGAGAAAGGCATGGGTTCCTAAGGGACCTCACACATCCCATGTTAGTACTTGGTTAGGACTCATTTCTATCCTGCTCCCCCCACCCCCCACCCTGACACGTGTGCGGAAGGTACTTAGAGACCTGGGCTTAATGGACAAGCCAGAAGCAGATGTCTGGGTTTTGCATCTTCTGCCTCACAGACTCCTTTCTAAATTTGTGGACCTTTCTGATATATTTCCAGAGAAATTAAGTGTTAGGATGTTCATTCATGATCATTAGCAAAGCTTTGGAGGCAGACGGTGGATAATCTGAGTCATTATGGTTTAAACAGACAGGATTTATTTTCTTCCTGATTTTATCTTTCCCCTGAAACCATCTTTTGTCTCTGGTTATAAGATGGTGTTATGACTGAGTCGTTTCTCAACCAAACTCCTATGCTGAAGCCCTAACCCCCAGTGGCCCTCAGTTCTTCAGAATAGGACTACTTTCGGAGATGGGTTTTTTATGGAGGTGATTAAGGTAAAATGAGGTCACTAGGACAGGTCTGAATCCAATCTTACTGGTATGCTTTTAAGGAGGGAAATGAGAACACAGACTCACACAGAAGGGAGAGCATGTGAGGACACGGGCCATGGGGGAACAAGACGGCGTCCGGACGCCCAAGACAGAGGCTTCAGGAGACACTAGCCCTGCTCACGCCTGGATCTTAGACTCTGGGCGTCCAGGTCTGGGCAACAACAAAGTTCTGTTGTTTGAGCCCTGGTCTGTGGTGCTTGGTCTGGTGGCCCCAGGAAACCAGCAGGGATGGCTATGAGGAGGGAACTGGTCACAAGGACCCCAGACACTGTGTCAGAAACAGACGACAGAACATACGGAATTTTCATCCATGATAAAGGAAGCATTTTAAATCACCGGGTAAATGGCCATTACTTAAGAAATGATGTTGCAGTAAATAAGTTCAGTACAGACCTATTCTTTAGACCAAAAGAGATTCCAGACAGATCAATGAGTTTAATATAAAATGAGTGCATAAAAACATAAAAGAATGGTGGATAAATTTAACACACAATTTAGGAATTACTTATATGTATGACATAAAAATCTAGAATCCTTTAAAAAAAAACAAAACATACCGGTTTGGGGCACCAAAACCGGTTTGGGGTGGCTCAGTTGTTTGGGCATCCCACTCTTGATTTTAGCTCAGGTGATGATTTCAGGGTCATGGGATGGAGGCCCTATTGTATTGGGCTTTTGCTGAGGGTAGAGTTGGGTTGTCTCTCTCCTGCCACCCCCCACCCCCTGCACTCTCTCTCTCACACATAAATAAATAAATAAGTATTTTTTTTAAAAAACCTGGTTTATTTGTCATTATAAAATTTAAAAATATGGGCACAGCAAAAGTATCATTAAAAGTAAAAGACCAACAAACCAAAAAAAAACAAAAACAAAAACAAAACTCCAAAAAACCTGCAAATCACATGGCAGGAAAAGGCCTTAGCACACAAACAATTTTTACAAACAAGTTGTTTCCGAACTAGAATTACAGATGACCAATTAAAAAAGAAGGAAAGAAAAAGGAAGAAAGGCTGTCCAACTCACAAGTAAGGACTTCGATAGTTACCTCCAGTAGGAATGTGTACCATGTCTATGGATACCTCTCCAACAGATACATAGAAACCATTACTTAGAAAAGCCTTGGGCTTCTATGCTGCTCCTTTCCTGTGTGAATGTAAAGTGTGCTGCTCACAACTTTTGCTTTTCCGCATGAGTTTTCCTGGGAAGAAAGTATATTCCTCCGTTCTTCTGAGTCGCCCTTGAAAGCAGGGACCGGGTATAATTTTTATAATTTTATTTAGAAAATGTGGATACAATTTATTTATATAATCTATAAAATAATTTATAAAATAATCTCTTTATGAAACATTTAACAAAATATTAATATTTGGAGTATTTATATAAATATAAAATATTTGTTTTATAGAAATATAAAATATTTGTTTTATATTATAAAATAGTTTTATATTACAAAAATATAATTTTTACTCTCTAGCATGTAGAGAGTACTCAGGGGTTTCTGTTGTTGACTAGTTTTGCTCATCCCTGAAAATACAAAAGTAAACTGAGAGCAATTTCTCACCTCCATGCCCTTTGCTTTTCAGAAGAGATGATGACTTTTCAGTCTCTCTCTTTTCTCTTCTTCCTCCCCATATAGCATCTCTTGTTTCCTTTGGGAAAGAGTAGAGGCTTTGAGATACTAGGTGTTTTCATGCGCAATTTCAACACTGCCTTCATTCCTGTAACATTTCTTCATTCAGCTCTGCTGTTTTTGATGAGAATGCATAAAATTTAATTCCACCCAATGTCTTAGGATTACCCTTTACATTGAGAGGACACTGTTGTACGGGATACAGTTTTCCAGTTGGAAAAGTTCCTCCAGTGATGAACAATTTGAGCTTCAGCACATCACCTAAGTTCTTAAAATTTCAGTTTCCCATGCAAAAGAGACAATGGTACCTATCTCATAGAAAATATAAAGTATTTGGCATTGTCTCTTTTACGTAGAAGGATAGACGGTATTTTAAAAGCTTTGGAGTGGGATGCCTGGGTGGCTCCGTCGGTTACGGTCATGATCCCACACCCTGGGATCGAGTCCTGCATCAGGCTTGTTGCTCGGAGGGGAGCCTGCTTCTCCCTCTGCCTGCTGTTCCCCGTGCTTGTGTGCTCGCTTGCTCTCTCTCTCTCTGTCTGACAGATAAATAAAATCTTTAAAAAAAAATAAAAGCTTTAGAGCTGCTATCACCAATTACTACTGCTATAATGATAACTGGCTTTCTAGTAACCTAAATTATCCCAAACATGATTTTTACAGGGTCTACTTCTGGTTAAGAAACGTCACTTTAAAGTACATATACACAGAACACAACTGCTTATAATTTTTTGCTCCTTCACAGTCTTGGTAAGTGCTAAAAAATTTTTCCTCTCTTGAAAATATTTAAATTTGAAATTGTTATTTTAGAGATAGGTGCAATTAACCAAGGAACAGATCACGGTAAACTTTTCCAGACATGTGATTCGTTGTGTAAAACTACCCTCCTCTGAAAACAAAGCAAAGCAAAACAAAACAAAATCCACCAAAGAAAACAACAAAAAACCTCTACCCTCCTCTGTAAGATAAAAGGGTCTAGTCGTAATAGAACTCATAGGATTTTGCTGAAAGTTAAGGAAATAACAGACCCAAAGTGTCAGTCACATTGTCCCACAAATTGCTCTTGTAGTCAGAGTATATATGCTTCCTATATCCCATAGTATATTTGCTTCCTAACAAGCGGAATGTGTCTGAGAACAGTCTGCTGTTCTCACCCATCTTCCAGAGCTTCAGTGGCTCTGGAGGGCGGCCACTTTGCAAGTGCATTTCAAGGCTTCTGAGTTAAATCATCCCGATTTAATGAATATTCCCCCAGTAGGAATGAAGATGGAGCCCATTGCCACACCTTCTACTGATTCCCATTAAATGGGTCCTCATGCTTTCACTTCAGCATTTGTATCAGGTAATCTAACCCCAAATTAACATGTCTCATGTAGGGCTTTCTCTTCTCAACACAAGTTAGGCATGAACAATTTCAACACAGATTCTGGCTTTTAGGAGACCTTCTGAATCTTCATATTCTTGGGATGCTGTAAGAGGAACATAAAGCTACAATTCAGAGAAAATACGTATGTGTTCGGTGGGTCTGGTGAGCTGTCTTTGTTGTCATTATAAATGATTTGAACCAACTAATTGGTGATCTGATCAATTGCCTTATGATTACCTCAATGAATTCCAATAGAATTAATTCATGGCTTCCTAAAGACGGAGCCTCCAGATCAGTACTCACTGGGTTTATAGAAAATTTACTTAATTGGAACAACTTAGTTAGGATTCAATTGCTTGTCCATGATCAATTATTATGTGAAATGAAACTGAGTTTCAAACTCGTGATTTATTTTTACTCACGAGGCCTGGTCTCTAACAGTGGAAAATGCAAATGACGTATGACCTTCAGGAAGGCGCGTGGCAGCGTGAACGAATGAATGCTGGCCTGCTGGGGCAGCCATCAGGTCGCTGTGGAGAGGGTATTCTCTGCGGCTCGGGCCGGTCCACGCACGGATACTCTGTCTCTGGCCTACAGCAAGTTAAGTCCCAAACCAGAGCATTTAGAGGGCAGAGTATGAAATTAGGAGGTTAGAAACAGAAAAACTTAAGTGTAGAAATTGAGTTTAGAAAGTTTAGAAACTTTTGTAACATTCCAACGGAGCTGTTACTTCTTTAAATCTCCTATTAAAAATGTAGGGTTCCTATATTTTTCTTTTAATCTTTCTAAGCACTCTTTTTTTTTTTTTAATAGAAGAATCAATCCATCAGAATTGGAAATTAAAGAAACACAAAACCGGTCCTGTGCCAAGTGTGGCTTGGCAAGTTCTCACAAGGAGGAACACTTTCTCTGCAATGGTAGACACTTAGCCTGGGGTCTCTCCACCACCTCGAAGGACCTACAGACCCCCTTCCCAACAGTGTGCTCTATGAGATGCAGCTTGGAACAGAAACATACAAACACCCAGGTTGGGGTGTGCTGGGCTGAGGTTGGGATTCTAGTCTAGATGAGGGTCCTGCCTGGTGGTTTAGAGTGGGTGGTGAAATGCAGCAAATCGAGGTGGAAATGGGTTATTAAAGACTCATGTTTTGCAGGCAGATCAGCGTTGAACAATGGCCTTGGAGGGCAGGGGAGGGAAGCCGGAATCTATAGCCTCTGCAGATACCCTGGTAGGAAATACACCTGTTGCGGGTGACCCCAAGGGACCAGCATGGGGGTCTGCGGGCAGAGATGCTAATGATGGCCCAAGCCAGCTCCAGCACAGCCCTGGGAGCCCCACTACCTACCCTGACGACGTCAGGGCAGCTGCACATAAGGAAGTAACACTGTCCATACAGAACAACACGGATTGGAGAAGAGGTCTCGCCATGACCTGGGACTAGGACCCTGAGAAAAACTGACAAGGCCAAAGATGTTTCTCTTAGCCCTTGGCCAACATCTGATGAAGGCGCTTCCCCCAGCGAGGCTGAATGTTAACTCCCGAGATGCACCAGCCGTGGCTTATTTGTGTATGTCTGTCCTTCTAAATCACACATGCATATTACTTGATGATTTTTTAGTTACCTGTTTAAATAATTGAAGTTCAACAAAGGATAATCATGCTTTGCAGAGTTCGGAAGTTCCCAAGGCACTCTTGGATTTGATAATGCACCAGAAGGACTCACAGGATCACAGAAAGCTGTTCTACTCACAGTTGTTGTTTGTTACAGCAGAGGGATAGGGACAAAAGTCAGCCAAGGGAAGAGGAGCCGGTGGGGAAGCAGTGACCAGGACACACCCAGGCACAGAGCCTTCAGTTGTCCTGTGCCGGGCAACGGGGGGGGGGCAGCGCTGGCTTCTTCTGGTAATTACGTGTGGCAATACACTTGGAGTTTCGTCAACCAGGGAAGCTTCCAGAGCCTTGGTGTTTGGAGTTTTTATTAGGATTCTGTCATAATTGACTACCCGTCTGCCTGACCTTTAGCCTCCAGACCCTCTTGACCTTGAGCTAATAGCATGTGTCCCACAGACCCTTCCAGAAATTCCATTATAGACGATCAGTCTACAGGTAAACAGATACTCTCATCAAGCAGGATGCTCCAGAGGCTTAGAGATGACCGTCCAGGGGGCAGGGGCAAAGGCTGGTGCTCTCCAGGTTTGGTTAGTTGTTGACTACACACCCTTGAACATATTACTATAAAAATACTTTTGAACTTAAGAGACACAGGTCCCCAGCTGGTGTTCCGCGGACAGACCAGGGAAGCCACACCCTTTACACAATGCTGTTCAGTGACTCTTATCCTTGCGTTTGCAGAAAGAATGTGCAATGTATTTCCTTAAATTAGCACACATAGGAGACAAATCAGTCACAGTGCCTGACGTAGCCACAGCCCCTCAAGAAAACGGCCGCCATTCCTGGGGTGGCCAGTGTTTGTCAGAGACAGTATGAGTCCTAGGACCAGATCCTTTGGCCCAGCCTGACTTAGAAATGGGCCCCGCAGGCAATGACGGTCCGTTCACCAGCTGGTCTCGGGGCTGCGGCATGATTCAATGCCAAAGTCTCCGTTCAGATGTGATTTACTGACATTATCAGCAGAGCCTACCGGAAGCCCTCACCTAAAGTTATACTGGACATCGAAGAACAGTTAGGCCAGTAGGAAATGAGAGGAGTGTGTAGAACACAGAGTAGTTGAATCACATTGATGGGGAGTGAGGTCCCAGGGTCCCCCCTTGTGGGATCCTGGATGATAATGCAGTTGATTCCCTCTTACGATTTTTAACAGTTCCTCTGAAAGAGGCGCCTGGGTGACTCAGATGGTTCAGTTAAGTGTCTGCCTTCGGCTCAGGTCATAATCCAGCCCCGAGGTGGGCTCCCTGCTCAGCGGGGAGCCTGCTCCTCCCCCTGCTCGTGCGCTCGTTCTCTGTCAGATAAATAAATAACATCTTTAAATTAAAAAAAAAATTCCTCTGAGTTTCAATCTCTTTATTGCCTCTCACACATACTCCTAATCAAGGCTGAGTGCATCTAGTCCTTAAGAGCGACAGAGGCACGTTGAAGCGATTATCAAAGGTCAGTGCTGAGTCAGTCAAGGACACAAGGAGCTTAGATCATCCTCCCTTTGAATGAAAGTTGAAGGTTTTTGAAAAAACGGGCAATGCGAATCACTCATTCTTTCTCCTTGAGGAAACCTTTGCATGCCTTTAACAAGAAAATGTTAAGCCCGATGTTTTTAAAAATGTAAATGGCGGGTCTAGATGGACCACATATTACCTGGTTCTTCACATTCAGTATCATTTTATTTTATTTTCCATGAATACTGAGTAGGATAGACTGTATTTCCTGTTTCCTGAAGTGGGATTTTCATCACGGTTCAATAATGAATATTGAAGGACTTCTTGCGATTGTAATTGAAGACGCTTTACATCAAACTCTAATAGCAGCGATCGGACTTCACCGGATCTGTGGGTGGAAATAATTTAATGGGACATTTCATCAGGAAAAGAAGTCTTTTCTGTGCACCGTCAGCTCCGTTTGGTTCCTGGACAAAATGAAGCTGCTCCATGAACAGCGTCTGTCCTGTCTCTGATTTCAAGGGTAAACTGTTCTTTCTTAGGCTTTTGGAAAGGTGTTTTGCAAGCGTGGACGGAAGGCCGATAAAGTCACGCAGAACAAGGTCATGGACATGGTACCGATCTTTATTCGTATTTGGAAGGTGGCAGCTAAGTGTGCTTCAGCGGGCACTGAGCCAGGAGTTGAAGGCTGTTTCCTGCTTAGCTCTGTGGCTTTGGGAAACGCACATAACCTCTTTGGGCTTCAGATTCATTTTCTACCAAATAAAGAGGTTCCAGCAGAGCTCCAAGGTCTCTTTCTCTTCTAACCTTTTATTATCTGAGGAATTAGTTGGCCAGCAATGATATGAGGGGAGAACTCCAACTTTTAAACAAGTATCACCCTTTTCTTCAGCCGTGTGAACATCAGACAAAACAGACCTCTGTCCCCTTGTCTCCTGAAGCAGCTCAGACCTGGTTTCACATCAGACAGAACAAAAATTCTGCTGAGGACTGGACTGGATGAGCAGACCTCTCTTGTACAAACACCCACCCATCATAATGTGTACTCGTGTGTTTTGTAATATTTTAAAATGTGACAAGAGCAAGTCTGTACCTAGACAGTAGTCCCTCCCCTCCAACCCAAGAAAGCATTCCCTTACTTTACTTCTCACCCTTTTTATATCTGCATGTCATTCTGGAATATACGTCTTTCTTAGGGTAGTGGATTTTTAAAAATTATTTTATTTATTTATTTGATATAGTGTGAGAGCAGCACAAGAAGGGGAGGGCAGAGGGAGAGGGAGAAGGAGACTCCCCGCTGAGCAGAGAGCCTGACGTGGGGCGCGATCCCAGGACCCTGAGCCGAAGGCAGAGGCTTCACCGACTGAGCCCCCCAGGCGCCCCTTGGTAGTGGATTTTAACCTGCATGATATGATCTGTCATAGCACATCATAAAACAATACATTTGGGGGACTTGCCCTTTTCTACCTACTCTTAGGTTGCCAGGACTTTCATGGTTGGCTGGGGGAGTCCAACCCGTGGTGGCAGTGAGGGGTCCGGTGACCCTGACCGGAGACGCACCTGTCAGAAACGCTGAACCACAGTTGTGCCTGCGTCAGCAGGCGGGAGCGGGAGGTTCCAGCGTCCACAGCCGGCCGGGAGCAGGGCTCCAGGCCTCCCAGGCATGATGGCACGAAGGAAAGTCGTTTCTGGGCAGCTGACCCGTTGATGAATTCCCCCATTGTTTGCCGTTAGGTCTCGGCTTACATTCGAAGGTACAGAACAACACCCACTCCCCCTTCCCCTGGCTGACAAAGCAGTGATCATCCCATAGACGGCTGCGTCCCCGGTCCCCGGGTCAGACCTGGGGCGACCATGAGCACCTGCAACCACTAGATGGGGCTCTTGCTCCAACGTCCGCCCTTCCTGGCCCGGAGTCGGCCTCTGACGACGGCCTCCTTCCCCGGTTTGTTTATTTATTTATTTATTTATTTATTTATTTATTTATTTTTAATTTTTATTTTTTATAAACATATATTTTTATCCCCAGGGGTACAGGTCTGTGAATCACCAGGTTTACACACTTCACAGCACTCACCAAATCACATACCCTCCCCAATGTCCATAATCCCACCCCTTCTCCCAAACCCCCTCCCCCCGGCAACCCTCAGTTTGTTTTGTGAGATTATTTATTTTTACAGAAGTTGCTTTCATGACTGTTATTCCAATGCACAACCGCTTCGAGCTGCCTGGGCGGCCGCGTCCAAAGGGAACGTGAAACAAAGCAATTGTTGCTCTGAGACCATGAGCCACAAGCAGGAGTTTCCCGAACACTAGGAGCTTTGGTTCTGGACAGTCTATACACACACACGCCCAGAGCCCGTCTCCTGACGGAGAAGCCCTGCACCCCTGCACCCGGGCCCGAACCTGCTCCTCGCGTGCCTCCCTTCCCCGCTCCCGCGTGCTCTGGGTGTGAGCCCCGCCGCCCCGGCCACCCCCCACCCCCCACCCCCCACCTCCACCGCAGGCCGCGCTGCTGGTGTCCGTGGACTTCGTGGTCACCTGCTGCAGGCCTGCACCCCGCGTTCTGTCCCCGCAGCTGCACGGACGGGGGTAAACAATACACGACCCCATGAGCTACGTCCCTGAAAACATTTTTCTAGAACGTTTTGGGGGACTCTAAGGAAATCTCCTCCATTCTCGGCTTCGGCCTCCAGGTGATGCCGGTCGAGAGCAGAGCAGGACTCCTGAACCCCATGCTCCGTGTGTCGGAGGCCCCCTCTGCTCCCGGGTCTTTGTCCCTGTAAGCTTGACAGCCCAGACTCCTGGGGATACAAGGTCGAAATCCATGTGTCGGGTTTCTGACCTGGCGGCTTTTTCGCCGTAGTCTTGGACCACCGGCCTTGTTCCTGGAAATGCGGCCGTCCTCTGCTGGGATCGCCTCGCCTCTTTGAGGTCCCCCGTGTGCCGTGGGCAACCCGTCGGGTAACCACCGGTGGCCCGAGAATTCCGCAGCGGACTTCGGGCGTGGCTCCGAGCGCGCCCATCTTCCCGGCCGGAGGTGAGCCGTGTCTGGGGCTTATCCGTGCACCTGCCCCCACGTCAGCCTAACAGCCTGACACCCTGGACGTGGGGGGAAATCCGGGAAACGGGAGGAGAAGCGGACGGCGCCCCTTCCCCCTGTGGGGAGCTCGTTTTCTGGGGCCCCATCTCTTTTTTGAATGAGCTCGTGGTTTCTGTCCAACGTTTGACAAACTGAAAGGCACCGTCTGTCCCGACGTCTTCTCACAGCGGGGTCTTCCGGACCCGAGGACATCCTCTCGCGGCGGGGCCTTCCAGAGAACCGCACGGGCGGGTCAGTAGCCATGCCAGGTGCGCACGGCGCCCATCGCCCGATGCTGTTCTCCTCGCGCAGGGTGACCTTGTCCCAGACGACCATGCTTCCTGCCCCACTTCTTACGGGACTCGGCTCACCTGCGATGCCATCCCTGATGGACTCCCTCAGCCTCGAACCCCCTGCTCCTCCCCTACCAACATTTGGTGGGTTTACTTCTGTTTCTCCCCCGTGTACTGGTTTATAAAGATACGGCCATACTTGGTGCTGTGATCCGAGACAGGCTCCTTCCTGCTGACACTTCTCTGCCCCCGAACACTCTTCTGCGTCGTGATTCTCCGTGGCTGGGCGCCCCTCCCCTGCCCTCACTCCGCTCGCTCCGCTCTGCTCCTTCCACAAGGAGCGTCTCTTCCTGTCCTGCTCTCCCTCCTGCCGTTCTGTGGTCAAAAAGGCTGAGTATCCGTTTATCTCTTCGAACATCTTCATGGGAGATTCACATTATGACTCCGAATACTAAAAAAATAGCCCTAAATTCCTGTACAAAGATCCTGGCTTTTCTAACATCATATGACATATTTCCTTTTAGCCATTTCTGCAGTCACTTCTGGAAGAAAATATTCCGCCAGGAACTCACACAAGGATGGAACATTGGCCAGGAGTTGAGCCGTGGCTGCAGGCAAAAGTGAGGCCCGCACGCCTTCACCGGGTGGCGGCGGCTCCCCCGCGGGCCGGCAGGAGGTGGCCCCGGTGCCCGTGTTCCTGGCTCAGGGGATGGGATTCATTTCTCGGCTCATTTCGCCCTTTGTTGCTGGTCGCTCTTTTCAGGCATTTGTGTTAATACGGTTGGATTTTGTGCTGAATATATTTATTTTGGTGAACGGCGAACTGTTTTGCAAAATCAAACTTGCAAAAGTCTCTCCTGGGAGACTGATTTGGAGGATTGTAACAAGAATTGAATATTAGGTGATTACGACTCAATAGAGTTAACATTTTGGTACTCAAGGACTCCCTATTCACGAAAAGACTGACAATCTCCATCTTCACGTTTTATCTCTGTTACAATAGAAAATGGAGTCTCTAACAGCATTTCTAATTTTTGTTAACCCGTCCTGACTACTGACTCGTCTTCCCTCAGCTGCATTCCTCCAAATTCAAAAATGAAAGTCAAAACCCTTAGGACAAGATCACCTCTTCTGCCGCAATCCATGTGACTATGAATTTGTTCACTCCCCTGTTTCTAAACTGAATTCTATTCCACGCGCAGACAGAGCACAGCTGTGATGGCAGATTTCCTTTCTTTCTTTTTTTTCTTTTTCTTTCTTTTTTTCTGTTTACATCTTTATTTGTTTATTTATTTATTTGAAAGAGGGAGACAGAGCTCAAGCAGGGGGAGGGGCAGACGTAGAAGCAGGCTCCCTGCTGAGTAGAGACAATTCCAGGTCCCTGGGTTCATGGCCTGAGCCGGAGGCAGACGCTTCACCCACTGAGTCACCCAGGATCCCCAGGATTTTACTTCTTTCAAAGCAGGAATCAACTATGCTTCAAAAAGCTGATTTGCTTTTGTTTAACGTACCCAATGTTACCTGGCCAAAGCGAAGGGACGTCTACTGGACCTGTGGTCGTATTCGTTTGACCATATTAATTTGAGCTTCTTCTCTGTGCAAGGTCCTGTCAGACGTGCTACGTGGTATAAGCGTGTTCTTGGTTCTCCATGCGTGTTTGCTGATTACTCTGTGTTTGTCTATCAGAATGATGTCTGGGAGGGGCGCCTGGGGGCTCAGAGGGTGAAGCGTCTGCCTCTGGCTCAGGCCATGAACCCAGGGTCCTGGAATTGAGCCCCCATTGGGCTCCCTGCTCAGCGGGGAGCCTGCTTCTCCCTCTCCCTCTGCTGCTCCCCCTGCTTGTGCTCTCTCTCTCTCCATCAAGTAAATAAAAAAAAATTTTCTTTTTTTTTTAAAAAGCATAATATCTGGGAAGATCAAAATTGCATCCTTCCTCTGTATTTCGCGCCTTCCTGGAGGGAATGTTGTCTGACCAGGAGAAGAACCATCTCGAGGGGACAGGTGGCAAGAACCACGATGTTTATGTGGACTCATCTGAAAAGAGATTATATTTGGAAATTTGGAGAAATGTTTGCTAGAAACAGTCCAGGACCAAGGCTGGGACGCCAGTGGATCGCATTATTCTAGAGTACCAAGGCACTAGGGTGTCGGTGTTGAAATTTCATCTTTTGGGGCACGTTTTTAGGACATGCAAATGACACTGGGTCCTGCCCCTCCCCCCCAGAGGAGGCTGCACCCCCAGCAGGTGCCCCGAGGACTCCCCCCGGTGGAGGAAGACGGTAGTTCGGTCTCATGGGTCCAATGCTGCCTGACCAGCAGTCCTGTCTCTGGTATTGGATGGAGAGAGTCCTTGGCTCTGAAATGGTCCTGGTCTGCCAACCCCAGGCCTTCTGTCCCGTGGGAGATGGGCCAGAACCAACAGGACCTGGGTACACTGGAACCAAAGGCGTCCCAGGTGGGTCCACTCTGGGCAGACCCCTCCAACCACTGGAGGGGCCTCTAAGCGGCACTGACCACACTGTTGGTGAATCTGCATTTCCTTGTGTGTCTCTCCTGCCCTGCCAGACAGTTCCCTAAAGTTAGGGCTGGGTCCGTCTTGTTCACGTCTATGGAGCCTAGCATGTCACGGATGACCTCCACACATCCGGTCAAAGAGCTGCTTTCGGGAAATTCTGGCCTGGAATCCCGAAGGAGGAGTACCTGGTCGGGGCTTGGGGGATGGGGGCCGGGACCGGGCACCCAGCCATCGGGGAAGCCCCTCACAACCCAGGACGGAGGCCAACAGGGGGCTGGGTGGTGGCTGTCCTGCTGCCCAGGCCTGCCGGGCACATGCGGGTCCACCCCGAGGGACATGGGGCCAGTCAGGCAGCTGCACCTACAGGGTCTCTGTGGTAACGGGTCCCCCTCCAGCGGCTCCCTGACGGGCTGTGGCTGTGGACTCACACAGAGAGCAGGGCGGCGGCGGGGAGGGAGGGGTGCCCATTCCCATGCCTTCCCGGTCTTGGGACTGGGCTGGGGGCGAAGACGGGGCAAGCAGGAAACAGGGAGGTGACGAGGGAGGTTCAGCGTCCTGACCCGTCAGATCCACGGACAGAGCGGGAGGCTGAGCCCACGCTGGCAGCGGGAGCGGAGGTGGGCAGAGGTGAGCGGAGGCGGGACCCCAGCTCCGGGGTCGCCCCGGGCGTCGGGAAGCCTGACGAAGTCAACCGTCTTACGGGGGGGGGGGTCTCCATCTCTAAATGCCGCACACATAGTCGACGTATTACTGAGACACAGTAAATCATTCATTCATTCATTCATGGACCTAGTAAACTAACTCGTGCAGGGTCTGGAGGGGTGTCGGGTCATGCACTGAGCCCTGAAAAGATGGACCTAAGTGTCGGTTCCCGTGAGGACCAGATATTTGGGGGGCAGGAGAGGCAGGAACTCCAGGCTGGGTGATGGTGACTGAGGGACCCGCTGCCTCGGAGAGAATCCGACAGAGGCCGTCGGTGATGGTGAGTGTCCTGCTGGTGGTGATGGCTTCCCTTCCAACGGCGGTGATGACAGCCAGCTTCTCCTCCACACCCAGCACGTCCTGCCCCACTTACACCATCACGGGCCGCCTTCTATCTGGAGACCTTCAGAGCGGGCATCGCATGCTGCATTACCTTTGCCTGTGGCTGCTGAGGGTCCGGGAGAGCGTCCTTACCCTACTCCTCAGTCAGCTGTGACATGCGACACTTCCAGGCCAGGACGCATTAAATCCCTCACAGCAAGCAGGGGTGAACCCACACCTTAGTTTTGAAGATGTTTGCCATGGAATCTGAAGTGCAACGTTTCCTTGTTCTTCCAAGGGTTCCGGGCAGACCGCGCGAGGGACGACCTTGACACTTGCAGATAATGCCCATCGCGGGAGGGGAGGTGGGACCCGGGACGGTGGGCATCCGAGGTTGCTTCAGCCAAGCATTCTGTTCCCGGAGACGTGCTCTATGCGCTTCTCAGAAGTTTGTTTGTTTTTCCCTTCGAATTCCTGGGGCCTGGGAAGCCTCCATTTCCTGGAATAACTACAAAAACGTTTGTGGAACTAAAAGTTGAAAGAGCTGAATGTCTCCCAGTTTTCTCCCTTTTTGAGAAATTTTCATTGTTCCGAGTCCCGAGTTAAGTGTGATAAGGAGACTGTTTCAAGCGATAACGACGGACTAGCTGGAAACCTCTGACCTCAGTTAAAAACCCAGAGAGGATCCATCCCCAGGAGGGCACGGAGCTCGGGCTTTATTAACATAGCGGGAATTCAAGGAGATAAGCACGAACTGAAGAACGCCGGCGTGAGGGTCAGCCCCGTCCGCGGCGGGTTATCTAATTTTCCCTCCACTAATGAACGACTTTCCCCCATCCTTTCGGTCTCCAAAAAGACATTAAGAAACCAAATGTAGCAAAATATAAAATAATATCCTGAGGAGATGTGAGACAGATATTTTTTGTTGAGTTTTATTAAAAACAAATACATTATCAGCCAGAGCTGTCGTCTTAAACACCCTTAAACACCCTTCTTAAAAACGTACAACGTCCTCATCTCTACCAGGACCCAGCGAAGCAAGACTTGTTATGAATATTTATGGCTTCATCCTCAGGGCAGGACTCTTTGAAACCCCAGTAAATTATTGCAATTCTCTCCAATGATTTTTTTTTTTTTTGTCTCCCGACCTGAGAGTATCTTAAAGACATAAACAGAAGACATAACACTCTGTGTGCATGAAGGAGATCTGGCTGCAGAAAGCATAGAAAACTCTTCCAGAACCCCGTGCAACCTGACAGGTGCTGGATGGCAGCTGGGAATATGGTGGTCTCTTTCCCTGGGATGCCGTCCTGCTCCAACGTGTGACAGATGCCCCGCAGAAGGCAGAGAAGAGCTGTCCCAAGGATCCAGAGCCTTGCTATGACCGCAGACGATGAGCATTTTCTCCAAGGGGAACGCTCCACTGGGAATCCCAGCATGAGGGGTCTCCGTCATTCCCCACTCAGACAGGTGTCAAGGGGCTCTTTCCCACTTTCAAGTCTGGGATCCCCTCTGTGCTAAGTATCATGAACAGAAGAGGAGATGCAAGAGCTCCTTTGGGGAAAAAGAACAGGAATGTGCAGGACAAAGATCAACGAGGTTACTGAGAGGCTTGCCGAGGGAGAGAATGTTCTGTGGGAGGAGAGATATTTAGCGCATCTCAAATTACTGTTGAATCCGCATGGATGGGATGGCCTTATGAGTCAGATAGGACTTAGAAGCTGCCTCTCTATAGCCCACACTGTGTGTGGGATCATGCAATTCAGGTGCTACGTTTCCCTTCTGACGCTCAGGCCACGTGCCGTGGTGATCAGAGAGGCACGGCTCCAGCTACACCGGTGTGCTCTGTGGTTTGATCCGGGGAGCCTGCGGAACAACACGGGGACTGACCAGCGCATAGCCTAGCTCGGTTCTTCGTGCTTCCTCTCTCCTTCCATGCCCGGCTCTCCCAAGCTTCATCACACCAGTCCATCATGGAGAATTCACTGTCTTACCCGAACATGCTTGCGGAACACTCGTCTTCGCAGCTGTATTATGCCTGGGATAATAACTTCCACTCTTTTTCTCTGTCATGGAAAGGTGTTCCTCTAACCTTTTTCCAAATCTGAAATTGCCTCCTTCACAATTCTGCACTCTGATCAAACCAAAGCTTTCATCCAAATGCTTCCCATCTGCTTTCTTTCCAGACTGAGACGTCTAATGATGGTGTTTGGTCATGAGACTTCCCCTTGCGTCTGCACCGCCTGGCTCTTGTGCATCGGCGCTGCGTGTCCCGGGATGAGGCAAGCAGAGAGGCCTGGAATCCTCCAGAAAGGACACCATCTGATCTCATATGAGAGCAGGAAAGTGCTTTGCGTTGTCATCACTTCTGTCTCCTGATGCTTTATGTCCATCCCATGGTTTACTGTGGCTGTAATATCCAACTTCAGGGTTTGCCATAAAATGCAGCTCTTAAGTTAACCTGCAAGAGGAAATACTGCCGAGGTCTACGGTCAAGGACAGCAGTATCTTCTGAAGCCAAGCTTCCCCTTCTAGTATAATTTTACCCACACCTTGCTCTTTTCGTGAATTCTTTAAATTTGCACTGAGAAGCACTGGTACCGTAACGTCTGCAGGGACACCTGGCGGTACACAAGTTGACCCCAACTGGTGTCCCAGAAGTGACTTGGGTGTATCCAATATCTTCAGCGCAAAGCAGATCCTGCAAAATCAGTTTTCATTTCTGCGGTTTGCACGTGGTCCCAGCTCACAGGGCCTAATGCTCAAGTGGAGGTTGGGTCTCCGTGCTCAAACAGAAGCTTTCATGCTGTCTCACGAGGCTGTCTCAGGTAGGTCAGTGAGACACACCATAAAACCATGAACGAGGCCACTGCAGCACGTCCACCTGGATGTTGAATGTGAGGGCAAACCTAAAAGACTTGAGGTCTTGGATTTGTCTTTTAGAATGAACTGGGGTGCTTTCCGTTGCTGTGCCCTCTGTCCTCCGAGACGTGATGAGGAAAGCGGTCACGGGGGTCAAAGGCTTGCAGAGCTGTCCTGATGCACACGGATCTAGTCCCGTCCAGGGAAGGGCTTCCTCTCAAAGTGAGCTGCTCCAGCGCAGGGCCTGGCCCCCCTCCGGGGTCTTTGCGCTTGGTATTCTGGGACCCCATGACTTTCCCAGTTACACTCGTCTTTAGATTCTTTCCTTTCTTTTCTAAATGAAAAACAATTATCCCTCCCCTCCACGGTTCCATAAGGTTGGGGAACACTTTGCTCGTTTGGCCCTTAGGGCCCTACGTCATGACTCCAAGCCCAGGTGTTGTCAGAGCAAAACTTTAGAAATGGGGACACATCCTGTTTTGCCTTTCCAAAGTCTTTTCTCTAGAACCTTCTGCATCTGGTTGGAGAAGAGGCGACGGTCTCCGATGTGACGCAGAGGGGGTTCTGGTCTGCATTTTCCCCGCACACCTCCATGTTCCCGTCTCCCATAGGGAGAACCGGGGGTTTCCTCCTGCAGGAGGAGTTGTCAGTGGTAAGCGTAACGTCGCACGTACGGCTTTCCCGTGAGATTCCAAGTTCTTTTAGGGGATAAGAGGTCTCAGGGCTACTGAAAGATTGGGGGCGAGGACAGGCCGAAGAACACCAGACTGTGTGTGTGGATGGACACGTCCCCTTGCTCCCAGCTAGGGACCGAATGGTGTGCACCCCAAATCACATGTTGGTCCTCATCCTGAGGGTGGTGGTGTTTGGAGCTGGGGTCTCAGGGTACATAATGAAGGGTAATTGAGGTCATGAGAGTGGGAGCCTGATCTGAAAGGACTGACGACTTCGTAAGAAGAAGAAGAGACCCCGCGAGCTCCCCGCTACCAGGAGGAGGCACAGAGAGAGGGCCACCGTCCGCAAACCAGCAGGAAGGCCCTCACCTGGCCCGACCGTCTTGCTTCCTTGACCTCACCCCCACCCGGGGCCACACAAGCGCTTTGTGTGTGTTATAACATTTCTTTTAACAGGAGTCTTTTTCGTACTGCAGACGTGAGGTCAGGAAGGCAGGCAGTGACGTTCTCCAAAAGGCGGGCAGAGCCTCATTCCGCAGACCTTGTGCGTGAGCGACAGTCCTGACTATGGCGCATTCGCTGTTCTTGGAAGCACACACATACCAGCGTCGCAGGGGGAGGGCCGACCACTCTTTCTTTTTACTTTCCCTCAGATGGAGGAAAAGGCACCAGAAACCCAAGGGGGCCCATGAGGGGTGCGCTGTGTTCTCAACACTGCTGTTCATAAAAAGGAATTACAGCTCCAGAAATACTTCTATTAAAAAAAATTAAGAAAATGTGTCGTGTATGTAGTTTCCTCCCTCTAGGTTACCCACATTATAAATATTATAAAAGGACATTTTTGTTGTTTCATGATTTAAAAGTTGGAATTAGTATCTACAAAATAAATAAAATCAAGAATCA
Source organism: Mustela putorius furo (assembly GCF_011764305.1). Classification (NCBI taxonomy): domain Eukaryota; kingdom Metazoa; phylum Chordata; class Mammalia; order Carnivora; family Mustelidae; genus Mustela; species Mustela putorius. The sequence goes on along the minus strand of NW_025422169.1, from coordinate 6,150,619 downwards.
AATTACTGCATTCTAGAAACTCGTATGATGCATGTTTTTTTAAAAGATAATCAAACACAATCACCAGGAAAAATCTTTGATCTAAGATATGCCTCTTTTCTTTGGCCTCCAAAGTATATTATTTTCCTCAGAGTATGTTAATTAAAGAAGATTACCTTTAATAACATAAAATAGAGATATTTGGGGTCCCATTAACTTGTAGTTCAAGCTTGCCTCAAGCTCTAGAGAGACAGAAAATGTCCTCAGCTTTGCCTATGAGGAGGGATACACAGCCCCGAGCCACACATCTGTAGAGCGTTTTCATCATTAAGATGAGCAGAGCTGCCCACGCATCAGGTCCCTGGACACAGTGACCCAGGGGACAGGAGTCTGGTCTATGCGTGTAAAACGGAGCACGCCGCTTTTTCTATCAGGTGAACAATGAACGGATGAAACGCTTACTTAGAGCACAAAGCCACCCATGAACTCCGTTTCTTCACGCCCCGTGTTCGCAGACCTGGTTCCCGCCGCCTTAGGCTCCCTTCCGCTCTCTCTCCGTGACTTGGCGTTGAAGGCCTTATTACACTTGTGTGACCTTGTGTTTTGGTCCCCGGGCTGCGGGGGCTTGCGCGTGACAGAATGTATTCCCCACAGCTCTGGAGGCTGGAAGACCACGACCACGGGGCGGGCAGATTCAGTGTCTGACCGATTCAGTGTCGGGGCACGGACTGTCTTCTCAGTGTCCTCACCCGGGGAAGGGGCCGGGGGGTTTCTGGGGTCTCTTTCAAAGGGTGCTCCCCCCTGAGGGCCCCGCCTCCCGAACCTCCCTCCCTCGACACCCCCATGCAGGGGTTAGGGTCTCGGCATGTGTTTGGGGGCCCAGACGCTTGGTCTGCAGCCACATCGTCTCGCACCAGGGATGCTGTTTGGTACAGGAGGTGACACGGGTGACACAGGCATGGGACAGACCTGGGCTCAGACCAACTGATGATCGGTTAGGACTTTGAGCAGTTGTTTTACCTTTTTATTTATTTATTTATTTATTTACTTACTTACTTACTTACTTACTTTTTAAGGTTTTATCTATTTATTTGACAGACAGAGATCACAAGTACGCAGAGAGGCAGGCAGAGAGAGAGGGGGAAGCAGGCTCCCCGCTGAGCAGAGAGCCCGATGCGGGGCTCGATCCCAGGACCCTGAGATCATGACCTGAGCTGAAGGCAGAGGCTTAACCCACTCAGCCACCCAGGGGCCCCTGTTTTACCTTTTTAAGTCTGTCACCCCACACGGGGACTGTTCAGTAACACAGGGGGCACTAAACGAGAAAATATATGTCAAACACGGAGCTCAGGGCAAGGCACGGACAGCTTAATACATGAAAGCCATTATTACAAGTGCCGAGTTTCCCCGGAAAACAGCTGGTCCGCTGGGAGGTAAGATGGGCGTGGCCTCCACGGGGGACGTGCCCTGAGCAGGACGGTCCCCCTCCACCCCCAGAGCTTCCGGATAAAGCTGACCCTCTCGGCGCCCCAGCAGTCCAGACGGCTGCACCTTCAGGAGACGCTCTGTGGGTGAAGTTCGCTTTCCAGGGGACCCGCACTGGGTCATGTTGGTGCCGGCCCATGGCCCACAGTCTATAGGTTCGGGAGCAGTTGGTTATGCCCGTGATCTATTTTCCTGTTTCTGGGCTCTTTTCAGCTTTCTAATGGTCTAAGGTATGCAGATTATTTTTTGCGGATTTCAAAACAGAAGTACACATTTAGCACATGTGTTTATGGGCATCTGTCCCCGGGATGTCACCCTCACAGAGGTCCCTTCTCATTTGCTGCTAGGACCTGCTGTCCTCAGGGGTTGCTGCTGTCCCCGGCTCCACCTGGGGTGTCACCGCTGCTCCCCCTGAAGGCATCGAGTTGTAATTACATCACCTCTGAACCTCCCCACTAACTTTACGTGTCCGGAAAGCTGATTTTCTTTTTTTTTAATTTTTTTTTAATTTTTTTTTTAAGATTTTTTATTTATTTATTTGACAGAGAGAGATCACAAGCAGGCAGAGAGGCAGGCAGAGAGAGGAGAGGAGGAAGCAGGCTCCCTGCTGAGCAGAGAGCCCGAGGCGGGACTCGATCCCAGGACCCTGAGATCATGACCTGAGCTGAAGGCAGCGGCTTAACCCACTGAGCCACCCAGGCGCCCCGGAAAGCTGATTTTCTAAGAAAATATTTCCTAATTTACTGAGCGTATACTATATACCAGGTGGAGTAAAGATTGAGCTACCCATACATGACAATGAAAACTTAAAATGTTCACAGTATTGTTTGGAAGGAATATAAAATACCCAAATAAGGTTGACTAAATAAAATATTGGAACCACCCGTGCAATTTCATTTTGCAGTGGTGTACTGGCCACGGTTCTCCACCTGCACAGAGCCCGCAGACGTCCTCTCAAGCAGAGGGTTCTCCCTCCCTCTGCTTTGTTCTCCACAGGTCCTCGGCCAACGGAACCGCGCCCCTGGCACGGGTGAGGATGGTCTCTGGCGGATGGAGCCGCATCCCCGGCATGGGAGACGATGGTCCTCTGCGGAAGGAAGAAACCGTGCCCGTGGCCCTGGACAGGATGACTTTCTTTACCTCCAATTTAGACTCTCATTTCTTCCAGAAACAACCTCCCAGACACCCCCAGAAATAAGGCTTGTTGGCTGTTGGGACGTCCTCCAGCCCAGTGAAGCTGGCACGTAGAATCAGCCATCAGAATGTACCCAGGAGAGGGCAGAACAGCTCCCATATTGGGGGTAGTCTGCTCTTTCTGCTTATATGAGAAACTAGCTGAGAAACTGAACCCCAAACTCTGAGCTGTTGGTGTTGGTCTGATGCTGTTGGTCTGATGCACTGTTGGCTACATCCGCCAGTGCACGAGGGACTCTGAGTGACCTTTGGGGAAGCACCAGGTCTCGGAGCATGCCTGGTGCAGGGGTCGGGGCATGGGGCTGGGGGACACCCCGTGGGCATGGGGACTGTCGCTCTGCTAGGCCCTTTGGGAGGGAGTCCCCAGTAGCCTTGCCCTCACTCTGAAGCATAAAAGCAGCTCTACCCTGTGCACGGCTCCCAGCAGGGAGATCGACTTGCCAACCCCCCAAAGAGGTACGGGAGGTCCCGTGTGGGAAGTTGTCTCTGCAGCCTGAGCTCTCTGTCTGCAGCAACTCCCAGTGGTTCTGGAAGGTGCCAGCCGGTCCTAAATATGTCCCCTGCATGCATCCTCAGCCCTGACAACTAAGCAGCCAGCTTAGGAGCTCACCGGCTGTTGGCTGGCACCCCAGCAGGCTCTCCCTACAGAGGAGCTACATGCCTCCTCTTCTAGAACACACCAGTCATGTCAGAGCATGTAGCCAGGACAGCGTGGGCCATCTCACGTCCTGCCTGACACTCGCAGGGCAGGCCCTCAGGGGCCCCATGCTCGGCCGGGGGTTCACCTTTCCACGGCTCCGTTTGAGGGAGCGGGAAGCTCATGGTGGAGTTGCAGTCACTGGACAGTAGGTTATTGACAGTAGGCTTTGGAACAGCTGCTGTTTATCAAGTAATGAAAAGGTGTATCTGTATTCTAGAAAGCTCCAGCCATTCCGGGAGGTCAAGGCCTCTGGAGACCTGCCTGTCCCCCTCCCGGGCTGGGCCACCTGCTCTCCCAGGCCCCTCCCACTTTCCACTTGGCAGCTTTCAGCAGCCTGTACTTTCCCAGCACACAGCACACTCTTCCCTTCTGCTTCCTTCCCTGGACTCCCACCTCCCCCCATGTAGCCTCGCAAACCCTTAGGTGTCCCCTTCTCCGCGGGGGTCTCCCCTCGCTGTCCAGGGCTGAGTTCCCGCGATGTGCCTTGGTGTCTGCGTCAGGGTGCCGAGCTCAGCCTCGCTCCCACGCCCCCTACACACCTGCGAGTGTGGCACTGCCAGGGGCAGGGCTCTGGGATCCCAAGCCGGAAGGGAACATGGGTGTCGTTCCAGAGCACGGGGGCAGCTCAGAGCACACAGGTCTCTGAACCCAGTCTGTGTTCATGACTACTCTGAGCTGTTTTTCACATCCGGGGCTGCAGCTTTTTACTTAATGCTTAAAGAAGCACGGTATTAATCCCAAGTTCGACCTTCACTTTCTATATATGGATGTGTGCCTCTGTGTGTCCGTCTACATGAACGTGTGTCTGCTTCTGTGTCTGTCTGCATGTGTCTGCGTGTCTATACGGTCTGTGTATCTGTGTGCCTGCACGTCTACACCTATACGTGTGTGTGTGTGTGTGTGTGTGTGTGTCTAAGTCTGGAAGGCGGACTCTGACCTGGGGTCCCGCGCTCTGCTGTTGCTTGGTAGAAAGGCCGTCAGCCGCGGTGTCCCCCGTGGAGCCGACACTCACGCCCGTCGAGGTGGTTTCCCACGTCGCTGCATTAGTCCACACACACTGCCAGCACACCCTAGAGAAGCTGAGAACAGTCCCCACACCACAGCCGGGGAAACTGAGGCTGTGACGTGTCTCGGGATCCTGCACACCCACTCAGCCCGTCGGGGGCAGAGCGGAAGGCTGCGAGGCCTCGTGACGAGCGCGGGTGCTGGGCGCTGGGGAAGGGAGGGGGCGGGGCTCCCGTCTGCCTGCGGGTCCTGAGCCTGTGTCCTCTGCTGTGCGTGGCGAGGGCTCCCCACAGCGCACGCGGCAGGCCGGCCTGACCTCCCAGCGACGCCAGGCCAGCCCTGGGCTTTTTATTTTCTTCACTTTGTGGGTGATTAACTGTGCTTTTCAGATTCCAGTGAGTAATGACCATCAAAAGCCGAGCCAAGCCGACGTGGGCCACCTGACCTCTCTCCTTTCCTCCTCTTTATTCTCAAAAATGCTAGTAAAAATCGATCTGTGACCAGAGCGAAGAGCCTGTTGGGGAGGGGTAGGTGGAACAGAAATAAAACCTAATGGAAGAGCCAAGTGCTTAGGCCAAGAAGTGATGTAAATTAGTCGGAGTTTGGTCATTTTCAAGCCACGTCGCAGACACATCGGTCATCCCAGCTCCACGCCGCCGGCCCCGGCGCGATAAAGCAGGGTTCTCAGCCGTCTGCCTCTGACATGTTTATGGGCTCCTGGTGCACTGTCCCTCCCGGGATTTCAAAGCTCTGGTTGGCTGACTTCACAGCAAGGCCAGGGAAGGGCTGCACGTCTTTGAAAATCCCGCGACTCTAACTTGACCTGCCAGCCCTCGGGGTGAAGGCCTATTCAGAGCTGACTCCAGGACCTGTGCAGCTCAGAAATGCTGGTCGCTGGGTCAAGACAAAGCTGTCGGGGTGGTGCGCCCGCCCAGGTGGGCCCTGCTCAGCGGCCAGCACCGGTGGGAGGCGCAGTGGGCATCTCCGGGCGGCGTCCTGCGTGGGTTTCCGGGACCCCGTGATTTCCAGCTTCGTTTGCGTTTGGGCACAAGCTGCGTGTCGTTGCTGGGAACTTGGGATAACGACACTGGGACATTCACGGTCTTTTGGGGGTGTGAGGGAGAACCAGGCCAGAGTGTCACGGAATGTCCGAGAAGCTGCAGGTTCGGCCCTTGGGTTTCGTGGCGGAGGGGCTGAGGCTGCAAAGGACAAGGAGCATCTGGAGCCCGCGAGCTGGCCAGAGGGCGGGTCTCTTCCCAACGGTCCCTGAGGACTTGATGAGTTTCCCCTCTTAGTTTCTTACTTATTAAACTTCATTTGCTTATTTTTTTAAAATAATGTTTTGTTTTTTAAATTTCTTTTCAGTGTATCAGAATTCATCATTTATGCACCACACCCAGGGCTCCATGCAATCCGTGCCCTCCTTAATACCCACCACTGGGTACCCCGACCTCCCACCCCCCGCCCCTCTGAAACCCTCAGTTTGTTTCTCAGAGTCCACAGTCTCTCATGGTTCACCTCCCCTTCCAATTTCCCCCAACTCCCTTCTCCTCTCTAACTCCCCATGTCCTCCATGCTATTTGTTATGCTCCACAAATAAGTGAAACCATATGATAATTGACTCTCTCTGCTTGACTTATTTCACTCAGCAGAATCTCTTCCAGTCCCGTCCATGTTGCTACAAAAGTTGGGGATTCGTCCTTTCTGATGGAGGCGTCATACTCCATAGTGTATATGGACCACATCTGCCTTATCCATTCGTCCGCTGAAGGGCATCTTGGTTCTTTCCACAGTTTGGCGACCGTGGCCATTGCTGCTATGAACATTGGGGTACAGATGGCCCTTCTTTTCACTATATCTGTATCTTTGGGGTAAATACCCAGAGGTGCAATGGTAGGGTCATAGGGAAGCTCTATTTTTAATTTCTTGAGGAATCTCCACACTGTTTTCCAAAGTGGCTGCACCAACTTGCATTCCCACCAACAGTGGAAGAGGGTTCCCCTTTCTCCACATCCCCTCCAACACATGTTGTTTCCTGTCTTGTTGATTTTGGCCATTCTAACTGGTGTAAGGTGGTATCTCAATGTGGTTTTGATTTTGAATTTCCCTGATGGCTAGTGATGATGAACATTTTTTCATGTGCCTGTTAACCATTTTTATATCTTCATTGGAGAAGTGTCTGTTTATGTCCCCTGCCCATTTTTTTTTTTTTGACGTGATTATCTGTTTTGTGTGTGTTGAGTTTGAATTTGCTTATTTTTAATTATGGTAAAATACACATAATGTAACATTTTCCATCCTGATTATATTCGAGTGCACAGCTTGGAGGCAGGCCACACATTACCAGGTTGTGCAAACATCACCACCATCCCTTTCCAGAACGTTCCATGTCCTACGGGAACTCTGTCCCGGTTAAACACAGACTCCTCATCTCCCCACTCCTGGCGCCGGCATCCACCATTCTCTCTTACGAACTCGACTGCTCTAAGTACCTGGTGTAAGTGCGGTCACGCCCTGTTTGGTTTCTCGTCACCGGCTTATTCCACTTGGCATAACATCCTCAAGGTTCATTACTGTTGGAGCACATGCCGATTTCCTTCCTTTTTAGGGTGAATGGGGATCAATTCTGTGCATGTACCACGTTTGGCTCTCCCGTTCATGTGTTGATGGACAATTGGGCTCCTCCTGGCTTTTAGTCATTGGGAAGAAGGTGGCCGTGAACATGGGATCCTGTTCAAACCCCCACTTTCCATTCTTCTGAGTCTTGTTTATTTGTATCCCTAACACCCACCGAAGTCACCGACACCGACGCCAACATCAGGTTTCGGTGTATACGGCGGATCTATGAATGAGCAGATGTCCTGTAAGAGCTGGTCTTTTAATCCCTTAAAGGCCCAAATGAAACAATACCCTTTCTCTGTTGTTCAGATAAGGGAGGGAAGACCCCTCTCTGCTGTTTCCAAAGTTGTCCGCAGAGAGTAAGAAGAGCACATCCGGAGAGCAAACTCTGTCTTCCGGGGGACTTGCAGCCTGGTGGGAGACACCAAGTAGGTGAAGCATCAGACTCGGGGGTTGGGTGAGTGCAGAAGGGCCCGGGAGAGAGGCTGCACACCAGCAGCTCCCCGACCCAGCCAGCGGTGCCCTGGGTGTCTCAGGTGACCCTGCGGACAGGCCCCATCTGGAGACACAGGATCTGATGCGTGGCAGTGGCGGGAATCTCCTCTCGAAGCGGGAGGGAGCAGGAGAGACAGCCCGGAGAAGCCCCTGTGTGAGACCCGCCACGTGGCAGGCCTTCTACCAAGCACACTGGCTGGTCCTTTAACTCTGCAGGAGGCCATCTCTCAGGGCTCCAGACTGAGCCGCCCACATCCTTCCCTTCTGTGAGCCGGGGGGAAATCTTCGCTAAAACAAAGCACGCACGCACAGACACGTGGGTGCACACACACAGGGTTTGAACACTGACCTGGCCCCACAAGCACACCGGTGTGTACACACCCTTTATTAAAACATGGATTTAATAAGAAAGAGGAAAGCACAGATCTATTAAAGATACTGTAAGAAAAAAAGGAGGAAAAGCAGAAAACAAGCAGGAGACAGTCCACACAGCAAGCCATGGACTAAATGCAAACAGCTCCCCCCACCTCCCCGTTCCAACGATCCGGTCTGGGCACCTCTCTCTCAGAGGCCGCCGTGGAGACACAGAGGCTCAAGGGAGCGGAGCTCAGGCACGAGGAGGTAGGAGCTGGGCACCTGGGACACAAGTGGGGGAGGACAAGGACATCGTGGCAGACACGTGGGCACCCCTGGACATGCAGGATGAGCCCCGGGGGGCAGTGAGAATAATGGTCAGACCGCGCCAGGAGAAGAAGGCAAAAGAGCAAAGACGTAAATCAAATTTATATCGAAATAAAGTAAGTTGTGCTTCATTACTTGATGCAAGGACATGCCGGACGGTAAGCACAGGGACAAAGCAGGGGGAACAGATACGTGTTCAAAGATAAAGGAACGTTTATCCTTAGGTGTGTGACCAGACACACAGAGCAGAGCACAAGATATTTGTAAGGGGGAGCACCTGCCGCCCTCAGGCTTGGCAGCAGCGTCCAGTTCTAGAAGGCAGGCAGCCTGCCATGCTGCTGTTTGGGTCTAAGTGGCGTGGGGCAGGAGCCAGGTGAGCTGCTCAGGTGCACTCGTCCGGCGGAGTCTCATCACGATGCCGCTCTGACACCCAGAGAAACTGAAGTCCTGCTCGCCCCTTGAGCTTGGAAGCCATGGGCACGTGGGGGTGATCACAGCTCCTGGGAGGGTGACAGTCTAACTGCGGAGCACCAGCCGTGCCAAACAAGTAGGCTCCTGAGGGAGGGCACATGGAAGGGGTGCAGACGCGCTGTGGCCCCCTTCTTGTCCCATCTGGAGGGAAAGAGATTGTGCAAAACTGGCAATGGTGCATACTGGAAAGTACTAAGTATTACAAGAATGAAAACCGTAGAGTAACAAAGTAACTTTATTAAAGCGGGAAAAGGGAGGCCAGAGAAGAGGGAGATAGACTAATCTCATAGTGCATAGGAAGTCTAAAGACAGGGAGTTAAGGGTATTATGTAAATAGTTTTAAAAATGTCCAGTAGAAGAATGAAGAACAAAACGGAACACCTTCAAATTAGCATAAAGAAAGGGCACAGAGCACAAGCAAAGGCAAGATCACACTCGTACAGCGTAGAGCAAAGATTTTAAGGACAGAAAGAAGGAAAAGATGGAGTGCTAACAACAGAAGGCAAAAGTGAAGATAGAATCACCACCTGACCTAGTGGTTCCGTCCTGGGCGTTGACTCAGGATGTGAAAGCGGGGTCTCCAGCAGACGCTGGCACAGTACGCTCACGGCCGCATTGTTCCCGATGACACAAAGGCGGGGGCAAGCCCCGTGTCCGCCAGTGGCTGGATGGACAAGGAAAATGCACACACAGTGGAGCGTTACTCGGCCTGAAGAGGGACGGACGTTCTGACAGCGGCCAGGTCATTGCCAGGCTAGAGGAGAGGAGACGGGGAAGTTGTGTTCATGAGTATAGGGCTTTATTTGGGAAGGTGGCTGTACAGCCCTGGAAATGTCCGTAACACCACAGAACTGCACGCTCAAAAATGGTGAAAGTGGTGAATTTTATGTTGTATTTTACCACAATTAAACAATTTAAAATGTTAAAAAATTATAACACACACACACACACACAGAGGGAGCACAAGGCATGATAGAGGCAGGACCCAGAACAGTGCCACGGTTCTGAGTAAAACATAAAAATTAACAAATACAGGTAATCTGGGTCATCTGGAAGGATCTGTCTGAATATGCTTTAATGTATTCAAATCCCAGACCTTGTATAATATTCAAAAGTATTCAAATACGTCGGAACGCAGATAATGAATAACTATGACAGCGTGCTACCGGCATCACGGACATGAGCTGATGAAATAATTCGTTTGTAATAACCATCAAGTATGTGCTCACCCAACCGATTTTACTCATTATCAACTGAATAAAAAAAATCACCAAAAATAGACGGTTTTGTGGGAATAAAAGCAGTGCCCTTGCATTCCATGGGTCCGAGGATAACACGGACGGAAGCATTTTTATGTGGTGACCCCCGCAGCCCCAGGCTTCATTATCACAGACAGCCTGCTGCGGGCTTGTCCGTCCATATGCATGAGTGGGCTCAGCAGCCGGAGGTGTGACCCGTGTCACACGGCTGGAGGTGGCCGGCAGCGGTTACGGAAAGAATCATCTTACAGAAGCATAAATCATCGGGACGAAAGAAAGGGGCTATGTTGGAAGGTGGACATTAATAAGAGGCTCAGATTGGCTTTGAAGATGATTGGTTGAAGTCATTCTTTCCAGCTGGAGAGGTCTTCTCTATTTTTTCCTGTAGAAAGAAACACCTAAATTTATAATTTTATAGGTGTGTATAGACCGGTGAGAGTTTTTTCATTTTTCCCCTTTGTTCTTCCAACCATGCCGTCCCCCAAAGTAAGATACTACGGGATGGGATTCAGTTCTGTGTCATAGTGCTTTTGATTAAACATTTTTAAAAAATATATTTAGAACAATTTAGAACAATTTTAGATTGTGCTCGCTTTGGCAGCACATATACTAGAACAATTTTAGGTTCACGGCACAACTGAGAAGAAGGTACAACCACTTCCCACATCCGCCCCATTCCTGTCCCGACACACGCAGTCAGCCTCTTCCAGTCAACACCCCCCACTGGATGGGGGGTTTGTTCCAGTTGCTGGACCTGATGGACACATGGTGGCAGCCCAAGGGCTCCCCGTCACTGCTGTATGCTCCGTGGGTTTGGACAAAAGCATAATGACTTGTATCTACTCTTACAGTGTCGCAGAGTCATTTCACTGCCCTACAAACCTTGAGCTCGCCCACCATCCCATATATATTTTTGGTATTGTAGGTAATAAAATAAACCAAGGCATTTGAATTTTGGCTGATGCTTCCAACCTCAGCGGTGGTTAACTCTGGCTTGACCAAGAGTCCCGCCTCTCGGTCAGGGCTCTCTGGTGTCCCGCTCCTTCGAGCTTCCGCCTGGGTGGATTTTGAGGGACAGTCACGGTCTCTGAATCTCCGTGGTACTTCTCTGCATTCCGCGCACTCCGTGTGGCTGTGCAGTGCAGCCTGGAGTGACTGAGAGCGTCTTGCAGACAATGTTTGGCTACAGTCTTCGTGTCTACCTGAGGACAACAGCCAACCTGTTTAAGACACTCGACCCAAGGCTCACGTGGGATCTGGCTTCTCAGAGTTGCACTCACGTGCTGTGTGACTGAACAGTGGCTCTGTGGTTAGGCTTTGTCATGGCGGGTGTTGGGGATGAGACACCTGCCTTCACGCTGAGAAGGTACCGGTCATTTGATTCCCTATTCTTCCCCACGCGCAGGGTACAACGTCTCATACGCGACTTTATGCAAACCTGATGTGTTTTTGAGTTGAATCACATCAGATGCGGGCATGTAGAAATGCCCAGTTAAGGTCATTTCAAGCCGGGCGTGCATTTGGCCCAACGAATTTTTAAAAACCCTGTCCACACGCAAACTTCGGTTTGTGGGACTCAACATATTTATGTAGATTTTCCGACACTCAGTATATTACCGAAATGATCGTTGAACTCGGTTTGGTTCACCCAGGATTATTCACTTTCCATTTTGTGTGGTTTCCATCTGTTTACTGAAGAACAAAGCAGATGCGGTATCGAACGGGAGAGGCACTCAATACTGACCTGCGCATCACTCCCAGGGCTGTTTCCATGGGAGGAACGCAGAAGGCAGCTGTGGGCACAGACTGGAAGCATAACTCAGTGGAGGGTTTTGCTAGCGTTGGGGACCAGATGAGACTTCGCACCTTTGCATTCAGTCTCCAGACTGAATTATAGCCTCGCCAGCCCCCTGAATTGCGTGCGTGTCATCTGTAATGCTGAAGGACGGCTCTCCAGATTTTACAAAAACAGGGCTTCTTGGAGCGGAGCTGGAAAATTTACTTACTTGTCACCACCAAGGAAAATTGTTGTCGTCGGAAGAGCAAATGTTCAGGAGGGGGATTTAAATGGATGTGAGGGTCAAGTGGGCTTTTAATTTTAAATTCCATTGGTTTGAGAACACGAGGTCTGTCCTCCTGATCTTATTGTCTCAGATTTATGAAAACAATAAATTATTAAAATGCATTAATTCAGATTCCAATCACATTAATGTTCAATCAGCCCCTCATTAATAATGGCACATCAAACGAAAGGCAAATGATCAGAAGTGAAATTAGTCAGGAATGAACAAACTTTTTCGGCCAAGTTGCTTCCGGGAGCTTAAAAATGAATTCTGATTCATACATCCAGTTGGCCAAGTATGAGCAGATCTAGAACTCGATGCTGGGGGAGGTTAGTGAGGTGGTCTTACAGGTGTGGGATCTAGAAATCTAGACGCTGCTCATCACCGCAAGGGGCAGCTGCTGATGGGTCACCGGAGAGAAGTGCCATGAGATACGGACGTGCTTGGGGGTTACACACAAAGAAGGCAGAGAAGGGGAGTGCTGGTAAAGGCAGGGCCAGCTGTTCAGGGAGGAAAGACCTTCTCTTGTGTTTTAGGCTGTGACTTCAGAGCAAGCCTGCAGGGCTCTGGAGGGTCTGAATGCTGGTCACCAGGATGCTAAGACCTTGGGGTGTTCTGCTGTATGAGCTGGGCCACAGAAGTCCCTTCCAGAGAAGGGGAGCTTGCTGTCCAGGCTCCAGCAGGCATTAGGGCAGCAAGCTAACGATATGGGAGCACCAGGGAGTCCAGCCAAGGGCTCCCTCCAGCTCCAAGCGGCCTCTTTGCTTGCACGCAGCTCGGAAGCCTTCCCATGAGAGGCTGATGGTGAAGAGTTCAGGAAAGAGTGGTCGGAGGGGACAGCTCATGGTGAGGTTGGGGACAGGCTACAAGGAGGAGTCCACCTCCCAGGCCCCTGGTCTCCTGTGTGTGAGGGGAGGTGGTGGGATCCAGTGATGTCAGAAGCAAAGCCCCAGGCCGGGGGCTGTGGACTCCGGGGGAGCCAGGTTGGGATGAAAGAGATGGGGACACTCAGCGGACTCTCTGCAACTCTTTCCAGAGAAGATGAGCCAAAGGGAGGAAAACACAATTTAAGTGACCTGGCACCTTAAGCCCTCACCCACCGCAGGAAGAACGTCCCGCTCGGGGAGCTCAGGGGTCCACTCGGTGCACTAAGGCAGACCATGGTTAGCAAATGGGCAGACTTACTATATTCGTTTGTTTTTCCCTTGGTGCAAATAACCCGATTTCCTCTTCCTAACCGATTCTTTTACTGCAATACCGAACTTGTCCTAAACCCGTCAGCGACATGCACAAGGATGGCTGCACCAAGTTTACTGGGTCCGAGGTCCAAGGCGGGCTCTGGTCCCGGCACGAAGCACACAGCAGAGAGCAGGTGCGTCTGACGGCGTAGCCTGGCCCCGTGGGAGGGGCAGCAAGCGCGGTTTGCTCCCCATGTGTGTTGCGTGGCCCCGTGGCTGGCCCTGGGGGGCTTTCCTTCACTGTCCCCCATCCGCTGACCTCTCTCAACGCATGTTCCCATGAAAGCATGGTGAATTCCAAGTGGCTCCTCAAACTCCTGCCCGTAGGTGACACCATGCCCTCCGTGCCCATTAGTAGCAGGTTGCAGGGCGGTGCTGGGCTCCAGCATGCTGACAGCCGGTGTGGTGGCAGGCGGATGTCTGCAAGACCGTGGCAGGGTGTCTCTGGGGCTGCCCTCCCCTGGGGGCACTGCAGAAGTGGAAGGAGCCTTGGAGTGGTCCTGGCTGGGGAGGATGAGGTCCGGCATGCGTGCGCTATTTTGGTCCCTCCCCGTGGTGGTGACTGACATGTCTGAGCAGTGGGTACACGGAAGGGCCCATGTGGGGCGGGTTGACGGGGGGGCCCACGGAAGTGCCACTCGGGGCCTGTGGGGCTCTGGGCCCCACATGCAGAGGCTGGCGAGGGCCAGGGACAGAAGGACACAGGGGACGTCCCTCATTGCGGCCGGCCCTGCGCCCCACGCTTGAGGACCCCATGGGACAGTTCCCTGCGCGTGTTTTGTTCCGTGTTGGACTCTCGGCAGCGGGTGTGGGCTGCCAGAGACGGGGGTGAGCGCGTCTGGAGGGAAGACACTCTCGCTGGTTTTCGTGTCCAGGACAGGGCTGGCCCTGGAGATGTGCAGGGAAGCTGGGGCGGTGCCCGAGCAGGGATGCTGCTGTGGTCGCAGAGACATGGAGAGTCAGCTCCTCTCAGGGCCCCTGACAAGCCATGCAGAGTGTGCCGCACTGATCTGGCCGGGGGACCCACGGTGGGGGCATCAGGAGCCTAGGACCAGTCAGCCCTCTGTGCCGCCCCAAGGCCCGAGGGTCCTGAGCTGAGAGAAAGACCTTCTTCTCCCAGCACAGCCTGGTGAGATGTCACCAATCCACCTCGTGAGATGTCACACCCTTTACCTCAGTGAGGTGTCACACACAGCACCTGAAAGATGTCACACCTTTTGCTCTGGATAGATGTCACGCCCTTCATTGTGGAGAGATGCAACCCCCTTAACCCTGGAGAGATGTCACCCCCTTCACCCTGGTGAGATGTCACACCCCTCACCCTGGCGGAATGTCACACCGTTTACCATGGTGAGATGTCACACCCTTCACTCTGAAAGATGTCACACTCTTCACCCTGGTGAGATGACACACCCTTCAACTGAAAGATGTTACCCCCTTTGCCTGGAGAGATGTCACCCTCTTTGCCTTGGTAAGAAGTCATACCCTTCATCCCCGTGAGATGTCACACTCTTCCCCCTGGTAAGATGTCACACTCTTTGCCCTGGAGAGATGTCACACACTTCACCTGAAAGATGTCACACCCTTCATCCTGGAGAAATGTCATACCCTTCACTCCAGTGAGATGTCACACCCTTCACCCTGGTGAGATGCCATCCCTTTAACCCTGGAGAGACGTCACACCCTTCACCTGAAAAATGTCATACCCTTTGTCCTGGAGAGATGTCACACCCTTCACTCTAAAAGATGTCACACTCCTTCCCCAGTGAGATGTCACACCCTTCACCTGAAATACGTCACACCCTTCACCCTGGTGAGAGGTCACAGCCTTCACTCTGAAAGACGTCACACTCATCCATCACCTTCTGCTTTAGGAAACAAGAGGGCTCTTGACCTTTCTGTCTCTCATCGTTGTGTTCTCACCAAATGATCTGGAACCACTGGGGTCATCATGCGTCTTCCACTTGGAGAGAGACAGTCCCCTCAATGATTTTCTCTGGGACTTGGCGATCCACGCTGTTCCTCACATTGTCTCTGCCCTCGGTCTCGGCCCACGGATGTGCTCATCGGTGAGGTAAACCCCCAGTCTAGAAATTTGGGCCAAAATTATGGTTTCTCTTTTGCCTTTTTAATGCAGCCACAGAACTGTTTATTATTTCTAAATCTCTCGCTGAGAGGGATTTAGGGGGAGCTATTGGGGGAAGCAATAGCTCACTCTTAAATCAAATCAGCTTTAAAACAGGTCAGTTCTGTGGCTACTATGACGGCATTTCACATTTTTCCTTTGAACAAAGTCACCCGCCGCTGACAACTTATATAAGCCTTGCTCTAGAGAAGAGTTTGGAGAGGGCAGTGGTTGTCTGTGTGGGCGAGGCTCGCCATTTGAGACGAACGTCCCCACAGCACATGGATGGGAAGGAGCTTATCGAAACCCGACAGATGGCTCAGGCTGGTGCAGCGGTGGCCCCTTTGCTCAAGCCAGCAGCAGTCTCTGGGTCCTGCGGCTTGGGGACTTCCCTGGTCCCCAGACTGCAGCCTCCCACGCCTCCCCTGTGCCCGCGTCTCCTCCATCAGTCACGGAGTGGATGGGCGTCCCGCGTTCTCCTCCAGAAAGATAGCTGGCTGCTGTATTTTCCGACATCTGAGATGTGGGATTCTGTCCCTACGGTCTCAAAGAGGACTGCGACCTTGGCTCCAAGCACTCCCTCCCTTCTCTGTTCCATGGCCGTCAGCGTTTCTCCTCCGTGTTCACGGGCTTCTGTGCGGGATGGGGCTGGTGCTTGCCGAACGCCCTCTGGCCTCCGCTCCCCGAGGCCGCCGGCTGGGCACCTGCAGGGCGCTCTTCCTTCCCGCCTCGCCGTCCGCTGAGCAGAGCTGCCAGAGGGTAGCGCCGACGTTCTGAGCTCCGTCAATGTGCGTTTCTCTTACGTGTTTCCTCTTTGATTTTCACCTTATTTCTACTCATGCTGGACTCCCTTCTCAGCAGGCTTTGATTTGCACGTGGGGGCCCCGCTCCCCGTCACGGTGCCGTGTAAAGTGGGGCCCGGGCCGCACCGTCAGGCTGGCCGAGCACGCCCGGCTCCGGTCACTCGGTGGCCGTCATACTCCTCACAGGCACAAACAGGTGGCTTCTCCAGTTTCTGCCTCGGGCGTGTGGGTCCCCACTTCAGTTCTTGATCGAGTCGTGCCGCAGCCGGTGTTCAGATGCGCGGCTGTGGAGGAGGTTATTCGGAGCCCATCTCGTCTACTGTCCGCACTCCGCGCTCCCACTCCTTCTGGTCTACTGTCCGCACTCCGCACCCCACTGCTTTTTCTCACCCCTCCCTCATGGCTCCAGGCTCCCCTTCCGCGGGGGGCTGTGTGTGGGCGGCCTGCTGAGGCGAGCCCCATGGGGGTGCCGGGTCCTATCGGAAGTGACACCGAGTGTGAGTCCTGGCTCTGCCTCCCGCAGGTGCCCCACGGGCCCCGCCACGGTGCTCCCTCCTCACCCCGGCCCTCCTCCTGCACCTGCCCCCCACGTACCACACACACCCTCGTCTCACACCCCCATGCCATGCGTACCCTCACCACACACACACACACACACACATACACACAGAGACACACACACACATTTTTTAAAGTCTTGTGCCATTTGTAGTCTCTTTACTCCTCTTAGGAAAGCAAGATGTGGCAGACTCACGTTTGTCTGTCCAGCCGTGCGCAGCGTGACTGAGGCCGGCCCTCCAGCTGCGGGAGGACCGGATCCCGGCGGCCTGCTGGTGCCCCGCCGCCCGCCTTCCTGGTCGTTCCCTCTCCCCGCTGAGGCAGCGTCTTTATTTTCATTCCACTGCTTGATTCAATGTTTCCTTGAGAAAAAGTTCATTAAAGACTCTAATTTTCAGTCAAGTCCTGCTGCTACTATCCTCTGATTGTCGCCTTCATTTTAGTACGGCGCACGGTCACCTCCTGGCTGGTCCCCTCACGTGTGTGGCCGTTGAGACGTTCAGTCCCTGCCTGAAGTCCCTGCCTGGTGCCGGCGTTGGCCGTGGCGTGGTTGTAAGCCTTCGGGTGTAGGCCCCCTTAACCAGATGGCACCAGATCAGAGACCCCATCTGCACATCAAAAGGAGTGTATTCTGGAAGGAGCCTGAAGATCAGGGTGTGAGTTCGTACGGAAGGTAGGCAGGCCGGGTGCTGAGCTACCTGTGCTACTGTTTGCCGGCACCACTCTCCAGAAACATACCTATGATCCCTTAAAATTGCCACTGAAAGGAGCCACATTTCGCCCCACCATTTACTCTTTGTGCCTGTGAAGGTGGTGGTTCTGATTCTGTGTCCCTAATTTCTGTGTCAGCTCAGGGATCTGCTCTCCGCTCGGCAGATCCCAGGGATCCAATCAGCAGGAGTGATGTGGAAGGAACTGTGAGCCCATCTGCCGGCGCGCCTTTCCCGACAGACCGTGGGAGGCCCCGCTTTTATGGCCATTAGCACTTGGGTGTTGGCAATCTGAGGTCAAGCTGACTGGGCGCTCCGGAGTCATGGGATCATAAGACTGCACTAGACTCATCCCACTCCCTCCTAGCCATCGGATTCCTCTCTTCCCTTCCCTGGGCTGAATACAAGTAGCACGAGTTTCAGAAAGTTCATACCGGAGACAAAACAAAACAAAACAAAACAAAACAGAAAAGCATGGATTTGGGATAAACTACTTATTGCGGATTTTAGTAGGACGGAAGCCTTTTTTTTCTGGCTTTGGCTCCCTCCCTCAGTTCTCTAATGATCTTGGACATGTGAGCACAGCCTTCTCTTTTCTAAGGATCTCAGGTCCGACACTCGAAAGTCGCAGTACCCCAACTGTCTCTGGAATTTCAATGGAACGCAGCCGCCTGAAACTGCTCTGAGGAGAGGAGGCACCGGTGACAGGTGCTCCTACCGTAGGGGTGGGCGTCACTCGCACTCCCCCGGAGACAGAGGTGAATTAAAAAAAAATAATAACAACAAAACAAAACAAAACAAAACAAAACAACCTTTTTGGTGTGGGGAATTTCAGACAAGTGCGGAAGCAGACAGGATTACAAGCCCTGGTGTACTTGTTACCAGCGTGCTCTCCGAAGGCTCAAGGCTAGGCTGGTTTTGCTTCATCTACGCTAAAACTACTTTCCTCTGTGGGGATTACTTAGAAGCAAATCCCAGAATTTTCCCTTTTGTCAGGAAGGACTAGAGCCAATAACTGCATAAAAAGGAGTGTGTTGCTCACGTACAGTTCCCAGATGGCCACGGGCCAGCGTCCCTGAAGCCACTGGGACGGTCTTGGTCGTATTGATGCATCTTCCCAGAGATGCTCAAGCATGTTGACCCTAGAGCCTGGGCTTTTCTCAAAACAGCACATGGTTTCCAGAAAGGAAGGGTCTGTCATTCTTCCTCTGAGTTTAAAAACATCTGTCTTGAGACAGGGGATTTGGCCCCAGAGGTTCGGGGAGAGAGGGCACCTCTGTCTGTTTTCTAGAGGGACTGACGGGCGTGACGTTTTCCACAAGGAGCTCCATGCCCAGGTGTGGGCTTGTGAGGGCGTCTGTCTGTCAAGCCACAGCTTCCTTCTGAGCTGTGCACTCTCCCCACAAGTGCGACTGAGCGCGTCCTGTGCCTTGGGCAGGAGCTCTGCGTCCAAGGGGCCAACCTCCCAGCAGGCAGGGGTGCAGGGCCCGGGCTGCTGGGGAGAGGGAGCCCTACTGGTGGCTCCCCGGGGCGGGACTCCGTGAGGGGAAGCTCGCGGTCCTTGAGCCACGTGCAGCCTCATCACCAAGACTGCCCGCATCCCACCAGTGGACGGCAGGAGCCGCTGGTGTGCAGGAAGACCCGGGGCAGGAGCTGAGCTCAGGGCAGTGACCCTGAGCGACCTGGCACCTCCCGCTGGAGGTGTGTGACCTGCAGTTGTGAATACAGGCCTGGAGCAAGGGGAAGGCAGAGGGGAGACGTCTGGAATTGGGGTATTTAAGGTTTTCTGAAGCCCGACAACAGGCAAGGAAGGGAGAGAGTCGGAAGCCCACGGCCACTGGTCCGCTCTTTCCTCCAGGTCTGAGCCAGTTCCCAGAGAGGCACCTGGAAGGGAGGCAGAGCGGGTCAGGAGGGAGCGGGCGGCAGCGGGGCAGGGGACGGCGGAGGCCTGGAGGTCACGGTGGAGCGGAGGCAGCCGACCTGGGCCTGCCAGTCTTCGGGCCACACGACACTCTGTCTTTGTCCAGACCCCCCCGTCCTCAGGTACCCTGACTCTCCCGTCCGTTCTGTTACAGTGCTCATGCCCTGGGGGAGCCTCCACTTTGCCAAGGCTGAGCCCGGCCTCTGTGGACACTTGTCCTCACTGGAGGCACCTGGTGTCCCGGGTCTTCCCCGGCCAGCCACGGACTCGCGCTGCCACGCACCTCCCCTGGGAGCTGCGGGAGAGCAAAGCTGGCCCTTCAGATTAAGATTTCCTGCAAATCGATTGTTTTGTGTCTGGACCTCAGCTTGGGAAACCCCAGAACTAGGAATCTACGTCTGCGGCTGCTCCTGCGTCCGTCACTCTTTCCCTGAGGGCTGAAGAGGAAAGCCCGGGGTCGTGTGAGCAGCCGGAAGCCGCGTCGAGGATCTTCCAAAATGCTGTGTTGTCGCAACACGCCACGAGCTTCAGGGTCTCAGCGGCGCGACAGAGGAAAAATCACACCATAGAGACAGTGCGGCCGGCATTCCGCTAACAAGGCAAGGCCCCGGGCTAGTCCTGCGGACATGTCAGCGATGAATCAGACTTTCCCGATGTCCTCAGGACTGCGGCCTGGTGGAGACAGACCCGGCACGCGAGGCGATGCTTGGCGGGGCCACTATTCTGTGCCGGCGTGATGGAGGTGCACATCCACGGGGAACGTGGGGGGAGCTCAGGCAGGGAACGGGGGAGCCCTAGCCAGGCCGGCGTGTTGGGATCCCCCGGGCGTCCCTGTCCGTGGAGGTGAGGATGCTCCTGTCCTCCAGGTGGAGGGAGGGACCTGCCGCAGGAGGTTCCCGCGACCCACTTCGGGGGGGTCAGAGAGTCCTGCCCGCACCTGCCCTTCCTCAAATGCCTTCACCTGAGGCAGTCCGTCTGCCAGGGCGCCATGTTTGGGGTGGTGCGTTCTGAACCCCATCAGGGCCCCCGTCAAGCGTGCTTCGCGCCTCTCAGGTCTGGCTCCCTCCTCCGCAGGCGGGGTGGTGAGACGCCCGGCAGACGGGGGGCCTCGCGGTCTCACGCGGCCACAGCGGTGGGGGCAGGAGCCGCGGCCGGCGCAGTGTGTCCATCGGGAGGAAGAAAATGCCGCCCCCCCTCCCCCCCCCCGCTTACAGAATGTTTCTCAAAATATGAGTAACGGCTTATCAGGTCATCTCGGGTTAAAGAAAAACATGACACAATGTGACCCACGTTACGTGAATAAAAAAAATCAGAAAGTAACTCAGTGAAATTATAAACAGTGATTTTCTCTGGTTGACAAAACTGGACCCGTCTTTGCTTTCACCTTTATTCCTTCCGTCTCGCTCTGTTGGGCTCAGCGGACAGCTTGCTTCTGCACTAACACAGAGCTGAGGACTCAGCTCACGTCGGGCAGGACCCCCGCGCCTGCGTCTCCCAGGCCTGGGAGGGCATGGGTCGAGTGGGGTGGTGGGAGGGGCGAGCGACTCAGTCCAGTGCATCTGAACCCGAGCCTCCTGGTGGGGACTGGGGCCCGCCGGACGGCGTTCACGTTAAGGTCTTTCTATAGTTCCCATCTTCTGCAAAGATTATATCTTTTAGAAATTGCTTTATTAGTCCAAGACTTTGGTCGGTGGGGACTTTATGGTGACATAAGGAACAATAGGAGGCTCTTGTTTCTCTTTTTAGTCTTTCTCCAGTCATGCGCCGAGGACCTCGGTGAGCACATCCAGAGCCTCATAGAAAACAGGACCCCTAGGTCAGGGGCAGTGACCTACGGTGGGAACAATGGCAGGAAGACACGGGTCAGCCAGACCCACGGAGGGGGCTCAGGACTCCCAGGAAAGCCCGGTCTGCCAGGAAGCGTGTGTGCCTGTGTATTTGCACGCACGCCTTCACACGCATCTGTATGTCATGCGTATGTAAATACACATCATGTGCCTATAACGTGTGTGTGCGAGCAAGCCTTTCTTGGGACAAGAAGTAAATTCAGGCAAGACGCACAGCCCATGCCCTCAGGACCGCTTGTCCCTCCCTCAAATTTCTAGGGCTATCATGGAGACGGGGACTTTGCCGACAGCACGTATAAACGCGTCGGGAGTCTCGGACCTTCCAGTCGTTAAAAGGGTTGCCGTCTCGCGGGAGACCTGTAGGCGGGGCTTGGGGCTGGAGATGGAGCCCCTGTGATGTGGGCAAGCATTCTGTATCGTTTCTAAAGGGGCCGGTCGGCGATTTCAGAGGACAGTAAAGGACACCCAGTGAAATATAAGATTCAGATCATTTTTTTAGTGCAAGTGCGTGCGGTGCTATGTTTGGGACATACTTGCACTAACACACAACTCTTCGTCTGGAATTCCAGTGTCGTGGGAGGACTTGTGTGTTTGTGTGAGCGTGTGAGGGAGAGAGGACGTCGGAGAGGCGGAGGAGGAAGCGGTGAGGGTCGTAGCCGTCCACTGTTATTCCTGGGTCCAGTGGAAGAGAGGAGGGGTGTCGTGTACGTTGTCTGAGCGGACCAAGCTCAGAGGTACTGATCCGTCGATCAGTCAGTCGATGGACCGAACCAGCAATGGTTGTTGGGAGTGAGGCGCTCTGCTGGGCGGCTGCCCGGAGCCCATCATCAATGGTACAGACCGACGCTGTGTGCGAAGCCACCCTCGAGGGGGTAGGGAGCTCCCTCTGGGGAGGCAGTTCAGCAGAGGTGGTGAGCGAGGCTGGAGGGTGGCAAGGGGCCCTGCTGGGACTCAGTGGGGACGTGGACAGCGGGGGCCAGAGGCCACCGAGCAGCCTTTCTAGGCCTTTCTGCTTGAAGTAAGAACCTGGGGAGGGGGGGTAGGTGGCGAACATGGAACAGAGGCGTGTGGCGGTTGGGCAGCCCCTCCCCGTCCCAGAGTGTGAGCTCATGGGTCCCGCCAGCCGGGCCTGGACCTCCACCTTGGCGCGGCATTTCGGGAGGCAGCAAACAATCCCAGGAAACCCTCAAGAGTGGAGAGAAAGACCATCTTCATGCAACACGCTAACACATCAACATGAATGCAGGAGATGCACGATGAACAAAATATCAAAATCTGACATAAAGACAGTGCCGTGATGAACCATATTGGAGCCCGAGGCAAAAAAAAAAAAAAAAAAAAAAAGAAGTCAGGAATAATGATCCGTCTTTATTTAAAATGCTGATTTTTGTCATGGGTTTTTGCATTCATTTTTTTTTTTTTTTAACAGTGCATTAACACGTTGTTTACCTCGATGACTGAAATTCTGTGCCTCTTCCCGCCCCAAGCTGGTTCTGCAGGAAAGGGGCTTGGAAGACACCCGCCTTCCCTGGGACCCTGCCCCACCTCCGTTTCTTACTGGCCACAGGGGGCAGCTCCGAGGTGGAGGGAGTGCCCCGGGCTTTGTGAGGACGGGGCCGGGGAGGGTGCCGGAGACAGACGGTCTGCACGGGAACATCCATGCCTGTGCAATCTCCGCATGTCACAGATCCCAGGCCGGGACCGGCCAGTAGGTGCAGCACGTCTGTGTCTGTGTGCAGGTACGACCCCATGCCTTTGACAACGCCCCCGTGGCTGCCGCAGCAGAAGGGCCCAGCCTCTGCCCCCACCGGGGGGGATGGAGCCCAGGTGCTGAATTTCCCCTTGCTCCGCTGCCGGGCAGCTCCCTGGGTCCCTGGGGTGGGGATGCTGGAGGCTGGGCCAGGTGTCCTCCCTCTGCGGAGGGAGTGGGAAACACGGGAGGCAGTGAGTGTCGAGTTCAGAGTGGACAGTGCCCGAAGGAGCCCGGCTTATCCCAAGCCCAGAATCTCAAGGGGGAAGAGAGGAGGCTTCCCACGTTGAGAGCAGGAAAGCGTGTTCTCTGATTCGGAGGGCGGAGCGGGCAGAGCTCGGGCGATTCCCAGCAGCCACCCCACTTCTGGGCTGAGGGACCTCGACTGAGAGCATCTCACCCTCTTACAACATGACACTCCCCCTCCGCGGGCTGAGTTCCCCTTAAGGCAAGTGTTCTCTTCCTGATGGAAATCCTAAGGATACAGACTGTGTGTGTGACATGTACTTGACAACAAGTGGGTCCTACGTCGTGTCCATGCAGAACCGCTTCCTGCCTCTCTCCCTCTCTCTCTCTCTCTCTCTTCCTTCCTTCTTTCCTTCCTTCCTTCCTGCCAGATTTTATTTATCTGAGAGCGACAGAGGGAGCTCGAGTGGGGGCAGAGGCAGAGGGAGAAGCAGACTCCCGCTGAGCAGGGAGCGTGATGTGGAACTCGATCCCGGAACCCGGGGATCGTGAGCTGAGCTGAAGGCAGATGCTGGACCGACGGAGCCCCTCCTGCGGCCGGAACAGGTTTTCCAGAACAAGCTCCCGTGGTGAGCTGTGGCTAGGAACAGAGCGGCAGGATGTCCACTTCCATGTGTCCCCAAACAGCCGGACAAACCCTCCGTCTTTACACCAACGCCGCCCGGTGTGCGTCTGACGCACAGAGCTGCGCGAGGTCTCCTCTGCTCCGCGCGTCACCCTCTTGGCTGCGTCCACGTCTCCCAGACACCACGCTCACTGTGCGACGTACCAGGTGACCTCCGGGACAGCCGGGGCAGACCCTCCCGGGGTCCGGGCTCACGACCCTCGCCCACACCCCCGCGCTGGCGAGCAGACACACTGTGTCAGTGGTCACGAGGAATCCGTGCCCGAGGGGCAGAGCGACAGCAGAGCGGGTGCAGAGCTGGCTCAGGGCCCGGTGGGGCTGAGAGGTCACATGGGGCCCCCCGGCCAGGGGCACTGTTGTACCCAGCCCGGGGCAGCCATGTCCCACGCGGTCGTCAGGGGTAGGCCGTGGGGCCGCGGGTGGGGGTGTGGCCCACGAGGATTCTGGGCAGAGCATACGTGTGCTGTTTTGGTTTGTTTGGTTTTGAGGTTTCAGCCCCGATGAGGAGCACCTCTGTCCCTGCCCACAGCGTCCCCTTGGGCAGGATGGTGATAGCGCCCTTCAGAACGGCAGATAACGTCCCTGTGTCAGAATTTTCACGGAGGAGAAATGGAGCCATGCAGGGAACAAACAAACACCTCCACCCTTACCCCAGCCGAGGTGCGTGCCTGTTGGTGCAGCTTTTCTTCTAATGGAAGACAGGGGCTGGCTGGGAGACGCGGCGGACGTGCGGCGGCTGTGTCTCCGGCTGGCCTGATGGCCCAGGTGTGGGTCTGCAGCGGCACGGGCGTCCGGTGGGGAGATGGGCCGTGTGGCTGGGCGGGCCTCTGCATTCGCTCTGCGACCATCACCCAGAAACCCCTGCTCGGGCCTGCACAGGGAGCCGTGGTCCTAGAGGAGGAAGGGCATTTACGATAAGATTCTGCTGCAACCTGTTCCCTCTGCGCCCTTTTTCTCCAGCAGCAGAGTCTGGGGAGCGGCCTCTGTCCTTCCAGACTCATTCAGAGCAGAGGCGCCTGGCACGCGGGACACCCTGCTCCCAGCCGTGGTCGTGGTCCCTGGACGGAGGACGGGTCTTCTGACCGTGGGCGTGGCTTCCGTCTCCGGTGTCAAGCGTCCTGCCGCAGTCCCATGAAGGGCCCATTGCCCCGTGGGGACGGCACAGGGGTTCTGATGAGTGTCTGCAGAGCAGCTGGTCTGAGGCCGGTGGCCCGCTCCTGCAGGCCAGGGCGGAGGTGACCTGGTGCAGGTCCTCCCTGAGGAGTCCTTCCTTAGAGCAAAGCAGACGCCCACGGCTGGCAGCAAACCTGCCTCGGGAAAAGGGACAGAGGGCGTCGCTGCTCTGTCAGGAACGCTGCGTTCTCCCGTCACCGTCGTGCCCCTGACATCCCGTCCCGGGACCCCTCACCCAATATCCAGACGCCGCCCGGGATGCCTCCTGCTGCCCCCACCCACACACCTCCCTGGTCTTTCCCTCTCGGAATATCAATTTGCTTCTCCTTTCTTTGGCTGGAGGGAAGAAGGACCCGCAGTACCAACATTTTAGGGACGGGTTGAAAACAGGGCCCGCATTCCCTGCCGTCCACCGTGAGAACCGCGGAGCGGAAAAACAATCCTTTTACGCTTTTCAGAAGAAGAGGAGGAGCCAGGACGGTCTCTCTGCCTCCGGGAGCCGCGCCGCTCGCTCTCGTCCAGGCCAGAGGGAAGCGCAGGCGTCCGGCGTCCGGCGAGACGCTGCGGCCCAGGGACGGGGTCTGCAGACATGAGGGAGATGCCGGGAGGCGCGCACTCCCGAGCGGGCTTCCATCGCCCGCTGCGGTGTGATCAGGAGGAAATGGAATTTAAAATGTGTCCTGGCCCCATTCCCACTGCATTCGCGACCGCTGCTACTGAATACGGCGGGAGAGGGCTAGGGGACAGGAGGGCGGTGACTTCCGGTCCACGGTGACCTGGTAACCCAAGGATGCCACACACACACACCAAGATAGGTCCAGGATTCGGCCAGGCTCATCGCAGTCAGGCTCCTGAGGGACCCCGACGTCGCCAAGACCCGGGGTGGGTTTTCCACTCTGACGAACGCAGTTGTGCCAGGATGACTCACCTGTCAGGACTGGGGACCCCTGTGAGCACACACCAGGGGACAGCGGGGGTGCGGGGGGCGGTGCAGCCCCACGGGGGTGTGAGGTGCTTCCCAACGTCCACAAGGTGTCGCCCTTGTCCTCGGAATGGAACCGTCCCCTCCCGGCAGCAAGGATTCCAAGGAAGCCATCCTTTCTAATAATGAGATGGCAGTTAGTGGGGGCAACTGAGGAAAATTCCCCCTTTCAAGCTCGTTCGGGAAGCACATAGTCCTTCTGGTCCTTGTCCCCGCTTTGCTCTGTGGACACACGAACGACGATGCCTCGTGCGTGCCCTGACCTCCTTGGTCCCTCCGGGCCGTGCTCGCGGTTGGGGGGAGCAGGCTTAGCCTTCCTGGGCAGGACGCACCCCCGCCCCGCACCGCTCTCCGGACGCCTGCTGGTACAGAGCCCCGCAGGAGGGCGGAGGGTGTGTCAGCGCCGGGATGCCTGCAGGGGGTGTCCAAGGGGCCGTGTGTCTTCTCCTGACTCCCACTTCTGGAATGATCTAATTTACTAATGAGAAAGTAGAGTTTTAGGGCAATTCTGTCTCTTGCTCAAAGCCAAGTTCCCCGTAAACCTGGTTTTCTAAGCTCAGGTTGGCTTGGCTCCCAGACCGCACCGTTCGCACCGCGCACAGGAGCAGCCTGCCCTGGTCCGCGGGGCGCCGGCTCTGCGGGAGTGGGGAGAGGAGCCTGAGCCGGGAACTGGAAGCACGGTTGCTGAGACGCGGCCCCGTGCAGGGGCAGGGGCTCCGAAGACACTCTGCGTGCGAGCGAGTTCCATCTTTGGAGGAGACACACCTGGCTGATCCCTGCAGGCGTCCGCTGGGGCTGCGCCAAGCGGAGACGAGAGGGGCATGAGGGAGTAGGGGCACGCAGGGCTCCTCCTCAGCCAGCGTGAATCAGGAGGGCCCAAAACGGCCCCCGTGGACCCCTGCACTGCCGTGTCCCAGCTGGGCCCTGAAGGACTGTCCGGTCACCCTCCCCTCCCCGTGTGGCTCCGCATCATTCTCCCGATTCCCCAGGGGCAGGCTGCTGGGAAGCGTGGCCCTGGCTGCAGCTCTCTGCTCCCCAGGCCCCAGGGACTTGCTACCTGAGGTCACAGAGGCGGTTTGAAGAGAGACGACTGGTAGCAGTGGGCCGCCCTTCTGTGGTGGGAGCCACAGCGACCCTGTGTGATCCATGGAGGTTGTCCCCACAGTTTTATTCTCGGTCAGGTGCTCACGGCAGGGGGCCCCCTGTGTCTAGGCACTGACCCAGCTCCGTCGGAGGAGGTGTCCGTCTGTGTCGAGTGGAGCACTAAATTGGTGCCGTGCGGTCCTGATGCTGGTGGTGTGAGGGCCCACGTTTCCATGGCAATGAGAGCAGGTCGTGTTGGGTTGGTGGGGGTTTCCGAGCACGGCGGGGTCTCCGTGTGCTCCTCATTGACCCACAGACCCTTCTGGCCCAGGCCTTTGTGAGCTGAATGCGGTCAGGCTGGTCAGGGCTCCAGGTGGCCCGCGTGCCGGTAACACCGCCAACTCCATTATCACTGTCAATTCATGGCACAGCCATGATGCATCAAAATAGACAATTAGTAAACCCATGTGATGAACGCGTGCAAGTGTGTCTCCTCCTATTCAAAGTGCTTGCAAGTTGTGCACATTCAACAGTCACCACAGGTCTGCCTGTGAGGCTCAAGTATGCACACTTGCACACACTCACATATGCACACACCCATGCCTGTCTGCACAAGCACACACACACATACATACACTCCTGTACATACCTGAACACGACACCTACACAGATGCATACAAGCACAGCTGCACACACCTACCTGCACACCTGCACACACATACAGCTGTACATACCTGCACACTTGCACACACATACACCTGTACACACCTGCACACACATACAGCTGTACATACCTGCACACCTGAATACAACACCTGCACACACACACATACACTTGCACACCTGCACACACATACACCTGTACACACCTGCACAAACACCTGCACACACATATACACTTGCACACCAGCACACAAGTATGCCTCTACACATGCATTTGTGCACACCTGTACACAACACCTACACACATGCATAAACCTGTACATGCACATCTGCATACACCTACCTGCACACCTGCACACACACATACATTTGTACACACCTGCACACATCTATAGCACTCATGTACATACACATACACATGCACGCACACCTGCACACACGCATACACCTGTGCACTCTGCACATGTCTGGACACATTGGCACATGCATGAATGCACACCTACACACGCACATGCACACACAGATTTGTGAGAACAGGGGTCAAGCGTACGTGGAGCAGCCCTGCTATACGCAGTCTTCTGCGTATAGCAGAATGTTGTGGAGTCAGCCTGTGTGCTCCTGCAACGCAGAGTGCAGGGGAGAGTCTCACGGGCGGGGAAGGGAGGGAGGATCCCAGAGAGAGAGGAAGCCAAGCAGTCCCCCAAAACAGGAGGCCCCCCTCTGTCCCTTTCTCTGTCCATTCCTCCAAGAACCCAGTGTCCTCGCGTTCCTTGACAGCAACCGCCTTGTTTGGAGAGAGCCTGACTGTGTGTTGTGTGTTGTGAGTGTGTATTGTGTGTGTGTCGTGTGTGTGCATGTGCTGTGGGTGAGGTGGAGGGGGAGACGGCACGCTGCGGGGGAAACAGGACACTTAGAGGAGCAAGAGGGGAAGAGAACTGGATGGGGACCAGGCTGGTTCTGACAAGGAGGTTCCAGTCACGGTCTTTCTGAGAACACGCACCCCAGGGGCCTTCCCCAGCAGCTCTGGGCCCCGCAGGGCTCTCCAGTCTGCCCGCCAGCCCTCCACCGGGGACCCCGCAGCAGCTGCCTTCAGCACAAGCCGACGGAGTGAGTGTTCTCCTCACCGCTGCCTTTAACCAGCAGTGAACAGTAGCCGGGGTACGGCGCACCCCGAAACAGCAGACCGGCAGCGACAGCATTCTCTCGTCGCTAACAAAAGTGCATATTTATCATCTTTTTTTTAGCACAGTCATGCTCGTAGCACGGCCTAATGCAGTCTGTGGCTCCACAGACACGCCGTTGCCCGCACCTCCTGATGCCCCTTCGTGAGTCCCCGGCAAGGTGGACGCGTTCATCCCAGTGGCTCCAGAGGGTTAAGAATCTGCTGAAACATCTGAAACGCACCCAGGTTACCCAGACCCGTGGAGGGACGTGACATCTCCTGCAGGTAAAAAACTAAGCAGGAAATACATGGAAATAAGTTGAAGACGTGAAACACGTTTGCTAGGACGACCCAGCGCGGCCGTCTTTTGGGGACATTTTGAACACAAATGGAAACGCGCGTTCCCGATGTTGGTGTCTGTCTACACGCTGCCGAGCATCTCGGGGCTCAGCACCGTAAAACCTCAGCCAGGAAGCTGGCCGGAGCGGGAGTCAGCTACTGCGCGGGTCTCGAAATGCGCTCCCAGAACTGGCCCTGACCGGGGGCTTCGTGCCGCGGGCCTTGCCTTCACCTTGCAGCCGCGATGCGCCCCGCCCTGTGCTCTGACCACCCTGCAGTCGTTGGCCGTTTGCACCTTTCTTCATGGGATACTTTTCTTGGAGTCGGGTAAGAGGCCATTCTGGTCCCTGCAAGTATCTGATATCCTCTATCTTGGTTATAAGATGCTCAAGGCAGAAGGTACCCGGAAGGCTGTTCTCCGACCCTCCTGGTTGGTGGACGAGGAGGTGGGAGTCCTACAAGGTCGTGCAAGTTCTTACTAAACGCTGTGTTCTTCGGGAGGTGCCCAGTGGCCCACGGATGGAACAAAGGCCTTTTCGCGGAATGCATATGGGTCCAGCTCCTGAGTTAACCACCTTTTTGTGCTTAACAAGGTTTTATACGCACATACGCTCATTATTACTTGCTTTAATGTCTGTAAATTAGAGCCAGGCCCTTTCTTTATTTGGGTTAACCCATTACCTGCGGGGTCTTCTGTGTAAGCGCGATGACCGCTGGCTTCCTCCTGCTCTCTGGTTGTCTTACTTAGTGATTACTGGCAATTTCACCTTTCCTGCAAGGTGAAAGTTCGATGTTTATTTTAGCAAATTTTCTTAATAGCCTTAATCTGCTGTCAAGTCAATAAAGTGTTTCTCAACTTTCATGATAAATGAAATCTTTCACCGAGAGATTCCTGATGGTCTCTAAGTACTTAAAGAGGCCACACTTTTTTTTTTTTAACCTTTTAATCTGTGTGTTGTGAAGCCTAGAAGTAGGTCATTCTCAACCACTCAGTTTTGCAAAGCTTTTACAGGAGCTGACCTAATTCTTACAGCCTTTTAACAAGAGGGATCTTCAATGCGGAAGTGTCGGTCTCCACAGAGTGAACCGCAGAGGGACCAAGAGGCGGCGCGCGCCCGTGCGGCCCATTCTGTCAGGTGCTGAGTGTCTAACGGCAAACATTTGCCAGACATTCCCACTAGTTAATTCATTCCTTTGAACCCAAATATCAAGTCTTTAGAAAGTACTGTCTGTGGCGCAATGTGCTCACTATCTAATAGCCCGCCAGGGGAAGGAATTATGCCCTACCTGTCCAGGGACTGGACAGGCCGGGGACATGGTGGCAGGTGCGGGACGAGGGATTTCCCCAGCAGGCTCTGTGCAAAGGCAACACCTAAGCAAATCCTGGCACCTGGACTGTGGAGCTCCAAACCAGATGAGGACGAGGAGGCTACCTGGGGCTACATGAGTCACCCCAGACAAGAGGAATTCCAAGGTCATCATCAAAGCCAAGAGGATGTTGGGGACTCCAGAGTCACAATGTGGATGATGGCCCAGGAGGGCCAGGGCCACGATGGGTGAGCGGTGACGGTGCGGCATGGACCCTGGAGACGGGCAGCTTGGGGACCCCAGGCCTGGCTCGGAAACCTCCAGGCACCACCAAATCACACGGAGACCGTGCCTGAGAGGCGGGGCGGCGTGTCAAGGCCGTAATTCTCCAGGGCCGGTCTTGCTCCCATACACACGATAAATCCCATGTGAACAAGTGAGTCCAACAGAAACAGCACAGGATGTGGCGAGAGCCTGGTCAGCGGGTCCTGACTCCCACGTGTGAGTTACAACACGACACAGATGCGTCGGGAGAGGACCTAGCGTCCACGGATGTCCTGTGCTCAGCTCGGCAGCCCCTGGACCAAGTGGGCCCCACGGCCCATGTGCACACAGCTCCCGGGGCTGGTGGGCTTCCTTTTCTCACGGCTGCGCTATCACTCCGGGTGACGCGGCTGGAAGTTCAGCCTCGGCGGACTGGCCTTCTCGTCTCAGTTCACAGAGGCGGTGATCGGTGCCAGAGTTTTGGTTTTCAGTGTTTGCTCATCAAAGTGGCTCTTCCAAGGGCCACCATTCCCCTGGATGCCCATTTTAATGGTGCTAGAGACATTTTTCTTGCTATCTAATGAGGAGATGAGAAGAGAGATTACTCTAGGAACCGCCTCGTGTGGCTACGGAGGCTGAGACGTCCCAGGACCCGCCGTCTGCTGCTGGAGTCCCGGGGAGCTGGTTCAAAGCCCGAGAATCAGGGGTGGATGGTATGAATGCCAACCTGAGTCTGAGGCCCTGGGAGCCAGGGGTGGGGATGTCTTCAAGTTCAGAGAGAGTGCGTGCACCCTTCTGTCCCCCCGGGCCTGATGGGTGAGACCCGCAGGGCTGAACTCATTCCCCAGGACCTTGGGGGTCTCGATCCTGCCTTATCCCAGATGGGGAAGCCCTTGTTAGTTGGGAGGGCTGTCAGCCGTGTCAGGGGAGGAAGAGGTGTGTCTCCAAGCTCCGAGGTGGCTTTTCTAGAAGAAAGGGCGACACTAGCTTCAGAACACCCCGTGGCCCAGGCAAAGGTTTAGGGATCCCAGTGGCCCTGGAGATGCCGGGCTGCTGATGTTCGGTGAGGCACAAGGGACCAGAGGGAGGCGGTCTGGGGACGTGTCTTACCTGAACTCCAGAGGACCCCTTTCCAGCCTGGGTTTGCAGGGTGCGTGCCCGTCGCGAGCCCTTCCAGAGGTGCCACGGGCCACAGAGTCTCAGAAACGTCCACGCCTGTCTTCCCCGCCCCCATGGACGGAGCACTCCTGGCCCACTCTAGATTCGGCTGGCGGCGAGAGCGTTGTGCAGAGTCACAGGAAGCGCCCATGCCACCCCCGGCCACGGGGGAGCCTCTTCCGTGGATCCTCCTTCCCGCGGACGTTCTCGTCGACTTCCGCTGCGGTGGATGTTCGGCGCCCAGGAGCGTCCGTCCAGCGAGCCTTGCCCTGCCGAGGGCACACGCAGGCGCGTGCTGGGGGCACACGGTGTGCAAGGAAGCGGGCACAGCCGGTGCAGAGAAGCAAGGGGGGCGCCAGGAGCCAGTGCGGGGTCGCGTCTCCTCGGACGTCCTGCGAGCCCGAGCTGCGGGGTCCGGAGCGGGGCGGGGACGGCCTGCCTGGTCTGCACGCTGTTGCCTGTCACTCACCCAAACTACGCTTCCCGCACATCCATTCCGTAAATCGGTGACAATCGGTGACATGCCATGAATCTATTCTTGAAGAAAGAACCACATCACAGGGTCCCTTGACACGTCTGTGATTAGAGCCGTCGGTGAGGACGGGGTCTCCTTGATTCTCTCCCCCAGCGAGGAAAGCCGTGCTCTGGAGGAGCCTTGAGGGAGGCCGGCGCTGTGGTTTGTGCTCTGCGACGGGCTGCGGCCTCTGCTGGCTCTCACGGGAGCCGAGGACGGCCCCGGAAGGGACCGAGGTGAGGACAGCATCCCGGCCCCGGAATGTCCCCCGGCGGGTCGTGGCTGAGGGTTAGGGCACCTTGACAGTTGCTTGCGTGAAAAACAGCTTTTGCTTCCAAAAGATTCTGTGTTTAGTTTGGAAATTCAGATCCCGCTGGAGGAGGAAACCTTTTCTTCTATGCTTCTTTGATTTGATCTGGCTTCTCACATTCGTGGAGAACAGCCCCGCAGCCAACGCCTCGCCGGAAAAGGCAGCGGAGGGATTGCAGTTGCAGGGCCAGTTTCACAGAGGAGAAAAGGGGACGATGGCGGTCATGGGCTTGGTTCATCGGAGCGAGTGATGCTCACCACGTTCCCTGAACGGGAAACGGGACTCAGTTGTGTGACGTCGGGAGCGCTTGGCTGGACACGTCCCAGAAGCACGAACCTTCTGTAGGGTGAGGTCCAGCCTAACAGATCTGCCTCTCGTGACCTGTATTTATCTCAAAAATAGAATGTCTTGTGACATACAAGAAACATGTCATTAGCACTGGGTGTGCTGCAACAACAGTGAATCTTGGAACACTGAAAAAATAAAATAAAAAAGGAAAAAGTAGAAAAAAAAAATAAACAATAAACCCGACCAATATGAAAGACCGAACCAGAAGCAGGTCCTCGAGGCCTGCGTGACTCAGGCTCGAAATGCCCGTGGAACTGCCCGCGTTTGCGGACCAGATTTGATTTTCGAAATGACACGGTGATGTTTAACTACCAGACAAATGTTTCTCAGAGATGTTTCGTTTAAAAGTGCCGTCGGAGTCTTTCTTCTCGTCTCTCGTCTCAGTGGACAACATCATCCAGGGGCTGCTCAGGTGCAGGTGTGGCCGTCCCTGCGACTGAATGTCGGGCTGGGATTCTGAAATGACTCCAGCAGCCGTTTGAGGATTCCACACCTTCCTAGCTCCAAATGTCTGAGCACAGTTCCCAGTTCCCACTCACTGGAGCCGGGGACCCCTGTGGGCGCGGTAACCACCCTCACACTCACTCTTTCTGCCGCCTGCACTGTTCTGTAGGCTTCCTACTGCGAACGGAGTGCGTGGTTCTCCGGTTGAGGTCCAAGGGGGAAACCACGCCCGGTGCCGGGGTTGCTCTCCATCCTGTGACCACCTGTGCCGGGACCCAGGAGCCACTGGCCTTCCCTCGGTTTCTGCTCCACGCGGGGTAAAGGCAAACCTCACACGTCGTCAAGCTCCGGAACCACAGACACAATGACGACACGATCAGTCGGGGTTCGTGAACGCACATCTACCCAGGAGCGAATCCCCGTGAGGTTTTGCTTCCAGCACAGTCTTCGCGCAGGGGGGCAATTCTCAGGACGTGTGGGATCCTCACCGAGACCCCCTAAGTCAGGGGAGATGCCCATCCCCACTTTACAGATGAAGAAGTGGAGGCTCACGGCTTTCGTGACTTTGCCGAAAGCACAGATGTGGGGCCAAGGCGTGGTCTGAGGCTTCCAGGGTGGGTCCTCGGTGGTGCATGACCCACACCTGCAGGTGGGTCTCTGACTGTCGGGCAGGGGGATCCCCCTCTCCCCAGCACAGCCGAGCAACGGGAAGGGAGCCCAGCGACGTGGGGCCTGTCTCCTCGGCTCTCCTGGTTCTGATGCCCGGGACTGCGGATGTACCCCCGACACTCACTGTGCTCAAGTCTTCAGCACTTCTAAAGCTTCCAGAACCACCGTGCCATTCCCAGATCTTCCCTGCATCTCTGCAGACCAACTCTGGGCTGCGCTCTCCCACGCCAGCCCCAGGGCTCCCTTTAGTCTGGACCCCTGGCCTCACACCATGAAGGCCACAGCGACTCTGCAACACGGATGGTGACACAGGCGCGTGTGGACGGATCAAAGTGGTTTATTTCCAATCTTGTTTCTTCGGAACTGGGAGTGGCTGGAGGGTCTCTATCTGTTTTTGGCCGATACACAATCCATTGAGAAAAGTCACCCCAATGCTGCCTAGTTTCTGACTTATTTTTCTAAGTCTCACTTGAGAATTTGATGACATCATTAATAGTAAAATAGTTTAACTCCACCTTTTACATCCTGAAGTTTTCATAAGCTCTGATATTTCATTTTTTGGTAGGCATTTATGAAAGCTGACAAAATGTATTAACTTAAATCCCCAAATATAAGATCTCCTGGGAGTAGAAACTAAATTGATCTTAATGCACCCCCAGAATTTAAACCTTGGATTTCTTCCTAAATAATGAAAAACTTTTGTCAATCCATAGTTTCATCTTTTCATGTACCCGTGTGCTGAAATTCGAAAGAAAAGGTACACCAAATACAACATAAAATCTAGAAGCCCTGTGAGAAGTGAAAGAAATAAGAAACAGTAAACTCTCCCTGCCCCCCGGCTCCCTTTCTGGAAATCTCTCTCCATTTCTGCTGCCAGGTAAGCCCCTCGCCACGTAAGTCTGGGGATTCCCTTTCATAGGTCGGCTGGTTGCAAAGTCAGAAGAGTGTCTTGTTATAAAATGCAAGCTTGTATTTTCTAATTCCATTTATGCTAAACAAACTCAGCCCTGCAAATAGCCAAACGCGAGGGTTTGAGTTCAGTCTTCAAAGCATCCCGCAGCAGCGCGCTCTGTGAGGTTTCTGCTGAAAACGCACTCCGCCTCCTGCGGTCCCAGCAAAGCCACCCCCACAGGGGAGTTTGGGGAGAGACGTCACCAGAAGGTACTCGTGACCGAGGAAGGGGTCCCCATCCTCCGAGCGCGCGTACCTGCCCTTCCTTGAAACTGGTCACACCTGAGGTCGTGAAGTGGTGACGCTTTCACACGCACTGTGACCTTTGGGGGATTAAAGGGCCACCATCAGTGGCAACTTGGTTAGATTGTATCTGTGTTTTCCGTTTGAAGAAGTTATTGTAAAGAGAGGTGTTGTCTTGCTTTCTTTTTTTCCTATTAGCTTATAATTAGGAGAAAACAGCTTTAATATTTGGAGTTTTTCTGACACTGATTGGATTGGAAATTCTGATACTGAAGACTTAGAACTTCTCATCCGAAGGGTTGCTGACCTCTTTCATTTTGAAAACCCGCTGGTGGTGCCTGGGGGGCGCGGTCACTGAGGCGCCTGCCTTCGGTCGGATTGTGACCCCAGGGTCCTGGGGTCGAGCCCCGCATCAGGTCCCCTGCTCAGTGGGGAGTCTGCTTCCCCCTCACCCTCCCTGCATGGCTGTGCGCTCTCTCTCTCTCTCTCTCTGTCTCTCAGATAAATAAATAAAAATTTTAAAAAAGAAGCACCCATGGTCGCGCTGTGGAGCAGGAATGGACATTAGAACCCAGTGAACACGTCTGCTCGTCTGTCTGTCTGTCTGTCTCCCTCTCATCTGTCTGCGTATCTCTATGTAACCCTGTTGTTTTCCTGCTTATCACTGTATTCGGGCCACCAGCTGTTCCACATTTCGTGGCTTTAGTTTGTCTCCGCCGTTCTGACAAGGGGGCAGACCCTGAAAGAGAAGGAGCAGGTCGCTGCCCAAGGAGAGGCGGACGGAACGGGGGTCAAGTCCTCTCGGCAACATGACGTCACTTCGTCGAGCCCAGTCAAAGAAGCTGAGTGGGTCCGCTTCCCTGAAATAAATGAAAATTTGATTTTCAGTAAGTTACATGTCGATAATGGGTTTTATAAATCCTCTTTCCTACTTTAAAGAACGTGATTTGTCGTGGGAAAGCAATGATCAACTTTCAGCTCTTCTCATCCAGAAAAGAGATTTTAAAAAATGCTAAAATAACAGCACCCTTGAGTTGTCCCAAGTATGCATTTTTATCATCAAATAGCCCGTCTACCCATTGCTGGTCACGAAGACAATCTCTTTCACCTTTTTTTTATTACCTTGATCTACTTCTATTATTTTTTAAGGGGCACAGAACACTTTGGCAATTTTATTCATTGGGGAAATTTTCCATTATATTTTATTCTCGCTGACCTTTAGTTTTAAATAATTTTGCAATATTTTATGTTGCTTATAGTTTTGCTTCAGGAGTCAACAAACACAGGTACCTCCCCCACAATGAGACTAGATTAAAATTTTAGGAAATTAACAGAAGGATACCAAGTGTGTCCAAAGGAGATC
The DNA here is from genome assembly GCF_011764305.1 of Mustela putorius furo. Classification (NCBI taxonomy): domain Eukaryota; kingdom Metazoa; phylum Chordata; class Mammalia; order Carnivora; family Mustelidae; genus Mustela; species Mustela putorius. Next base: position 6,113,871 of record NW_025422169.1, on the reverse strand, counting down.
CGGCCTCGCAGACAGGATTGGGTGCCATGCAGTGCGGGGAGGCGTCCTGTGGTCTCAGGGGCCGAGCACAGACGTGCGGTGCAGCATTGGTGCCTCCTTTGACCCCGCCCTGTGGACAGCCCCAGTCCAAGCTCAGCTGCTGTGCGTGAAATGCCCTTGGACGTACATGCCTCGCTGAAGCAGTCAGGAGAACAACACTTGGTGTGTTTGCATCTGGTACACACCGAGCCTCGGCCTCCTGAAGCTCCGAGAGCCTCGGCAGGACTTCACAGGGAGAGGCCTGGTCCATGGACCTACCTGACCTACCTGCTGCCTTCCAGTGCCCCAGAAACCGTGCTCGGCCCTGGCACCCATCTGATGAGGTCCATTTGCAGGGGGTTCTGCGGAGCAAGTCCATTCCTTGCAACCCAAAACGTCTTTCCTTCTTGATGAAATACAGTCAGTAAGTATCCCCCAGCGTTTTCCAGTTACAGAAAGAAAACCCAGGTTAGGGGCGTCTGGGTGGTTCAGTCAATTAAGTGTCTGCCTTCAGCTGAGATCCTGATCTTGGGTCCTAAGGTCGAGCCCTGCATGGGGCTCCCTGCTCAGTGGGGGTCTGCTTCTCCCTCTCCCTCTGCCCCTCCATCCTCTGCCTGTGCTCTCTCTTTCTGCCTCACTCTTTCTTAATTAAACAAATAAAATCTTAAAAAACAAAACAAAACAGGTTATAACGGAGGCCCTTGGGAAGAGGGGGTTGCTTGAGTTCACTTCCCGGGAAGAGCTTTCCTCCTGGTCTCAGGTGGTAGGACCACGTGGCCAAGGAGCCCGGGACGGCTTCTGGGTCCATGTCCGTGGGGAGTCTGAGCTGGACGGACATCGGTGCCACCGTGACAGATCTTTTGTTCCGAAGTGACCCCAGCGGTCAGATTCTTATTTCTGATCTCACTGAAAGCTCTTGCAGTCACCACTATTTTTAGCAAGTTTTATTTTCAAAACTGAGGTTATTTTTTCCAATGTGGCGCGTGTGCGTGTGCGTGTGTGTGTGTGTGTGTGTGCACACGCGCGCGCTGAGGAAGGTCTTCTTTTCCCTCTTCCTCATTTTCTCCTTTATTCAATAAACTGTCTATTTGTAAGGCTGTCTCTGCTTCACTCCTCTTCCTGGTAATTTTGGGAGAAAGGAAAAATATCTCCCATCGAAATCCAGCTGAGGAAGGGGAGGTTTCTGGACGTGCCTGCGACCACCAGGTCCCCGGGGCGGGCGGACTCTCCGTCCCCGTCTTCCTCACCCCCCGATTTTCTAAGCGTCTGTTACTATGGTTACTCCTTGCCTGGTGGCGTAGGGGATGCGAGAAAATCTGAGTTTCTGTTTCACTTCTCTCCCCATGCGAACGAAGCGGGGTAGAGTCCCTTCATTGTCACCGGCGGAACCACACCCTGTTGAGATCGCGGTTGGGATCCCGCGCGCAGAGGGAACACATTTCAGAGGGTCTGAACATCACAATTCGCAGCTCCCGGAGGGCAGACGGGCAGGGATGCGAGAGACTCAGCAACGCCCCGTTTGCCAGAGCGACGCCAACAGTAGATGTGTCTGGGAAGAGACGGACGTGAACCGAGCCACACCGTGGCCTGCACCGCCTCGTCTGGCTGCTCGTAAAGGAGCGCCATGCCTTTCCACAGAGGAGCGCCTGCCCGCCCAGGCTGCCTCTGTCTCGGGCGAGCTGCTGCTTGCGACTCTCGTCCTAGCTCGCCGAGCGGACTCCTCGCTGTAGGGAAGCAGGCGTTGCCTTCTGTGCATAGGGTCTTGTTAAATGTCCATCTTGCAGCCCCCAAAGGAAGGACGGAGCTGAGAGCCTGCAGTCTTCTTTGAACGTGGCTCGTGACCTGGAGTTGAGCCCCATCCCAGTGTGAGGTCCCCAGGGTGGGGTCTTAGCGGAGCGCCGGGAGCCTGGTTTATCGAGTGCTAGCGAAAGGGCGGTGCTCTGAGCCGGGGCAGAACGCCAACTCCATCCCAGGCTCTGCGGCTCCTCGGTCACTAGTCTGAGGTGCTGTGGGCCCGGCGCTGAGCTGCCTGTCCGCGGTGAGATGGAACAGATCACAGGGGGTTCCCCCCTCCTAGCCCGCACCCCTGGAGCCACAGGGTCTTTGCCTCTCTGTTCCGGATCATCCCAGGCCAAGGACTTCGAAGGCTCAGAGCTTTACGTGTGTTCCTGTTTGCCACACCCAACAACCCTGCGAAGTCGGTGTCATTGATTTGAGCAACAGATCGAGCTTTCTTTCAACAGAACGGATCAAGTAAGGCTGGACACCAGCAGCAACGGTGGTCATACCTCACTGGACATCAGTGACGATCCAGCGCCAATGCAGGTAGAACTTTTGGGGAGGGACTTTATTGTCCCCTTTGAGTTTCTCCGACAAAGTGCTGACCTTCAGCGCAGTGTCTGCGGGTAGGGCTGCTGGCGGAGGGCACCACCATCTCCTACCCACACCTCACTTGATGCAACACTTGCACCCTTGCCGTCATTTCTGATGAGCCCTGAGCTCCTGATGTGCTCAGCCCTGACGTATATTGTTTCGTTAACTCTTCCAGCTGCCTTCCAAGGGGGCTGCGGGCTGCTGCCCAGAGAGGCTGTGTTACAGCAAATCACATAGACAGTGAGGCGGCCGCCTGGGATGGGGGGGCTCTGGTTCTCTCCCTTATGAACACCTAGAAAGCACACGATGGCATCAAGAAGAAAGCAAAACTCCTTCCCATGACCTGCCGGTAGCCTCTCCTCCGCAGGCTGGTGCTGATCTTTTCCGGACTGTGGTCACAGTACATGTGCACACAAGCCTCAAACACGACACAACTCTGTGTATGCAGCACTGTGGCCTGGCTCTCCTCAGACACTGGAGAGCAGGAAAGACCTCTTTCTCCTACTAGAGTCCTTGGTTCTCTGGCGGGGACTCTATGCATTGGACGGTCAAAAGAGATACATGAGAGAAAAGCATACAGATTTATTTATTATACATTTCCTGTGGCACCGAGCTCTCAAAAGGAAATCAGTTAAACCCAAGTGTTTCTGTGCTGGGCATGATGGAGGGTGGGCATTCCTGGAAAACATGGTACCATGAGAGGTATGAGCTTGGGGCAGGGAGCTGGGAAGCCCTAGCCAGGCCAGTGTGCTGGGATCCCCCCTAGGCATCCATGTGTTTGGTGATGAGGATCCTCCTGTCCTCGAGCTAGAGGGAGGGCACCTGTCACAGGAGGGCCGCGTGACCCGCTTCAGCGCACCTGCCCTTCCTCAAATCACTTCCCCTTGCAATAGTCTGCCAGGGGACCGTGTTTTAGGACAGCATGTTCTGAACCCCATCGATATTAAATCTTGAGATTTTCACAAGCAGAGATGTCACTCCCCCCTCCCTCTTTGTTTGAGGAAACGAAATCTCACAGAGACCCCAAATGGGTCACGCTGCAGACACGTGAGAAGCCGGAGCCCCAGCCCAGGAACACCGATCCCAGAGCCCGTGTCTTCCCTCCGTATCAGGTTTCCACAGACTCACAAGCTTTTGGAGAGGGAAGGAGCTGACTACGCCCATCCCATGCCCTTCCAGAAGGATCTGGACAGAGGCAGAGTGGCTTTGTGGCCATCTGCTTCAGTTCACACCTGTTTGCTGCTGCTTGCTGGGTCCTTTCCAATGCAGACGCCCTTCCTGCGCTGATCCTACTGAGGGATTTGGGTCTGAAAGCCCTAGACCCGGACAGAGAAAAGATAGGTTTTTTTCCTTCTGTTGGTAGAAAAGGTAGGCCCTGTACTGAGAAAGTGTCAGATAATTAAATTAAGAAGGTGGTAACAAATTATCTAAGCAATTAAACACCCATTAATTGATTCACATAACCAAGGCAACCAAGCAACGTGTGTGTGCCTTGTGTGAGCCGGACCAGCCCTGTCCTGCCTTGGGCTTTCCAGCCCCGGGAAACAACAAACCTTTTTATAAATTAACAAGGTAATTTGCTTTCTTGTGGAAAAATACACACAATGTAAGATCTACCACCTTAGCCATTTTCAGTGTACGGGTGGGCGGCATCAAGCACAGTCTCCCCCTCCACCTCCAGAACTTTCCATCTCCCACACTCCCATCAAAGCCTAAGTCCCACCCCCTCCCCCAGCCCCTGGCACCTGCCGTCTACTTTCTGTGGGGTTAGACAACTCTAGGGACCTCATATGAGTGGAATTCTGCAGTATTTGTCAATAAGATGCTTCTTTTTTGGATGAACGAAAACGCTCAAGTCTATAATTATAATCGTGTTGAAGGAAAAAGCACAGGGTGCCATGTGGATGTGCAGCAGGGCTCTGGTCTGGACAGGGTGAGTCAGAGAAGCATGCTGCAGACGCCATGTACCGCGAGACCAGGAGGGAAGGGGTGAGCTGCCAGAGGGCAGTCCCAGGCTTAGGATATAGCATGAGGCAGGCCTTGGGAGAAAGATTGACACAGGATGCCGGTGACCTTAGGGCAGAAATGCCTGACTGGATGGCTGGACGATGACTTGTTTCTACTCCTGAGCTCTGGCTCAGCAAGATGCCAGGGCAGGAGGCGACCTTGGGGATGTGGTCAAGGTGCAGCGGTAACTCACAAGTATCGTGGCCCCAAAGGATAAAAGAGCACATGGTGTTGGCAGAGATTCACCTCGTTTGGCCACAGTTGTGGGAAGTGGGAGGCAAGCATCTCAGGGAATGTCTCACTGGGTTCCTCCCAAAGTCTCTGAGTTCTATCCTTAGGGGAGGGAAAACTTTCCTCCAACCTCTTAAGTTCTTTTGATGGGGTCTGCTAATTAAACTGACAAAAGACATATTAGCAGGAAAAAAAAGCACACACATTTTTATTGATGTGACTACTTTTTATTCCATGTACGGGGGCTTCACGGGAAAAAAAGTGAAACCTAGAGAAGCAGTTAGTCTTGGGAGCATCTATACCATCTTAAGAAAAGACACTAAATCGTGGAGAAGTAGGCAGACGAAGGGGAGGTTGGGCTTCTGGGGACAGTGAATTGTGAGAAAGGAAATACATAGGGAAACCAGTGGAAGATAAGGATTATTTTAGGTTTGTTTGGGCAGATTCATCTAGATGCTGACTTTTTGCTCTCTTCAGTGCTATAAAACTCCCCCCGAGAGGAGACTTATGGTGATCCTCATTTTCCTGAAGTTTCTGAGTTTAGTCACATAAGGAAGCTCTAAGAAGTCTTTTGCATATACATCTACTGATTTCTAATCGCCTTCAGCTCAAAATGATCTGCGTGTCAACGTGGCGTGTGTGGGGATGTCATACAGGGATTCCTTTCACCTCTCAGGTGTAGGGAGGTCTGCACAGAGCACCCGGGCTTCCAGGCCTGCTCCTTAGATGAGCTAGGTGTGCCATCTGGGTCTCCAGCCACGCTAGAGCACACAGGGAGAATCTGCTCATCGTTCCCGCCACCGCCTTCAGTCCCTCCTGTGCGTCACCTTACTCAGTCTGCACGGCTGCTTGGAACAAGAGGAGCACTGTCTGTACTTCACCGACAAGGAAGCTGAGGCTGGAGATTTTCTGTCCCCTGGCCGAGGAGGCCTCTGGTAAGCAGCTCTGGTGGCCAGAGGGCAGGTTTTCATCCAAATCAGTTGCTCTTGACAGGGCATTGATGGGGTCCCTTTGGCAACTTTTGATTCAATCCCAGCGTGGAGAGATTCTGGTGGTTTCTGTCTCTGTGCGAGGGGGTCGGCGCTGGGGCATGGCTCCGGGCAACACAGTCCCTGGGGTGGGACCTCGGCTCCATCCAAACCTAAACGACAGGACAGGAGTTTCTTGGGAAGTTGGGTGGGGAGGAAACTCCTCGGGGAAGCAAGCTGTGGATTCAAAAATGCTTAAAGAAAGAAAGAAAGAAAGAAAAGAAAAGAAAAGAAAAGAAAAGAAAAAGGGTCAAACGCACACACACATTGACAAAGGGTAAATCCTACCCAGCCGGGACAATCGTTGCTCAACTACACTAAGTGAGAGATGACTCGGCTGAAGGACTGCTGCAGAGAGGCCTTTAATGTGATCTGGTTGTACACAAATACCTCTGCCCTCAGGGAGGAAGGCTGCCGTCACGAATGTCTGTCAGGGGTCGTGCATCTCGGCCCCACACGTCGTTTCTCGGATGCTGACTTATGGGCCCGCGGTGGGAACTCAAGCGTATTCCATACCAGAAGTGTATTCTGCATGTGGGCACGGACCTGGAGGCCGGCTCAGGCGGTGGCTTCGATGGTTCCGACCCAGGTTTGTGAACAGAGACACGTCCATCGACGCTCTCTGCAGTGGAAGGGTTATTGGAGACGGTTTGTAATGATCTAAGGAGTAAAGTCATCACTCCTGCCTCTCCTTCCTTTGGCGTGAGCGGGACACAAAGCCACATGGAAAACTGTCCTCCTCCATAGAACGGATGCTCAGCAAGCGCCTGGCTCCCTCATGCTTTAAGGGCTGACGGGAGACGGACATCCGTCCAAAGAAACCAGACTCAACTGATCAGCATGATCAATTAGCGCCCACGCTTGCCGGTTTGGTGCATCCTATCATTAGAAGCGAGAGCAGAATCTCAGGGCAAACAGATCATGCTAGAGACCCATCCAGAAGACACGTCGATGGTAGACCCCCAGGCTACGTCCCCCTAGATTAAACTCTCGCTCCACAGTTCATTTAAAGGTTGATGAGATTTACATTAGGAATCGTGACCCAAGATATCAATACTCCGCAGCCCTTAAAGGAATATTTGATCAGGCTCACCGACTCCTGTTTATCCGAGACAGACTAGAGAAACACGCTGACATTTTACAAAGAATTTCTGGTCATATTAAAGAACTCAGTACGCTCATTTAACCAAGACTCTACTTAGTAAAATGCGAAAGATTTCTGTGATCTGAAGAGAAACAGGAGTATTTTCTTTTTCTTTTTTTTTTTTTTATAAGATTTTTTATTTATTCATTTGACACAGAGAGATCACAAGTAGGCAGAAAGGCAGGCAGAGAGAGAGAGAGGAGGAAGCAGGCTCCCCGCGGAGCGGAGAACCCCATGCGGGACTCGATCCCAGGACCCCGAGACCATGACCCGAGCCGAAGACAGCGGCTTAACCCACTGAGCCACCCAGGCACCCCAGGAGTATTTTCTTAATACCTGGATGGCTCAGTCAGATAAGCATCTGCCCTCAGCTCAGGTCATGATCTTGGGGTCATGATCGAGCTCATGATCGAGCCCCGCATTGGGCTCCCTGCTCAGTGGGGAGCCTGCTTCCCCCCTTTCTTTCCCATGCTCCCCCTGCTTGTGCTTTCTCGCTCTTAAATAAATACATAAAATCTGAAAAAGAGAGAGAGAGAGAGAAGGAAAGGAATAAAGAAAAGGAAGAAAAGGAGAAACAAACATTGAGTAAAGACTTTGATATGAGGTGCTCAGGCTGAGACAGGACGCTTGCCATCTGTCTTGCCCGCGCAGAGCCCAGGCACCTAAGAATGAGGGGCTCGGGTGCATCTCTGCGGAGGCCCAGCAGTGTCGTCAAAACCACGCCAGCGTCCAATGAGCACGACAGGAATCCAATGAGAGCGGTGACTTTTTTTTTTTTTTAAGATTTTATTTACTAATTTGGAAGAGACAGAGAATGTGCCGATGCATGAGTCGGTGCAGAGAGGCCGACGGACTCAGAAGCAGACTCTCCTCCGAGCCTGGAGCCCCACGTGGGGCTCGATCTCACAACCCTGTGCTCTTGACCTGAGTGGAAACCACGACCCGGAGGCTTCACCCACGGAGCCACCGAGATGCCCCGAGAGTGGTGCCAGTTTCCAGGGAGGACATGCCTCGTTCTCACCTTCATGACCTCAGGTAACCTCGGCACGTCGCAGCCGCAGAGCTAGCCCCCTCCGTGGTGGTCCGCCGACATTCATGCCACCATCTCGCACACGAAGTTCTCCGGGAAAGCTAGCGTGGCACCTGACTCGGGGGTGCACAGCACACGTTCGTTCTCAGTTAGGAGCTGAGTGGGGCACACTTGTCACACGCTCCTGGCTGCCTCACCACATGCGTTCCCCCTTCCCTCAGCAAAAGAACCCCAGCTTTGCACGGGGCACCTCGGCAAAGATGTTCCCTGCTCTCCTTGTGGCGGGGCATGACATGGGACTCGATCCCGACCAACGTACGGGGCTTCTTTAAAGGACAGAATGTGAGCTCCCCCTCCACCTCTTCCTGACTGCAGTGTGGACGTGATGGCTGGTGCCTGGGCAGCCATTTTTGACCATGAAGCAGAAGGCCAAGAATGTCAGAGCAGCCAGATGAAAGCGTCTGGGGCTCTGTGTCCCAGTCACTGTAGCCCTGACGTGCTGCTTCCGGACTTTTTAGCTACGTGAGGGAGAAAGCATCCCACATTGGGTAAGCCATGGTATTTATTTTTATTTTTTTCTGTGTATCTGTTAGAGTCAACCTAGCCTAATTCTCACTGATGTTCAAGATTCTTGAATTAGGCCGTTGAAATGAGTTTACGAACGGAATTCTGGGAGAGTGGAGAAAACACAGAAGGAGTAGGGTAGGGCCAGGAGGACATCACCGCAGAGGGGCTTCTCCCACAGTCCCCGGCCAGGTGATCTCCTGCCTGAGGTCCTTGTGGCTCTGTGTGCCGACACACTTCCTTCTCGTGTGGCCCTGCATCAGACCCCAGGACAGCCCAGCTGGGCTGTTTGAGAGCATGGAGGTCTTCTGTTCCGAAGGAGAAACAGAACAAGACTGTGTTTTGGTGATTTAGAGCTTGACCCGGACATCAGCCTTAAGGAGAATTAGGAGAAAAAAGGGCTGGCTGAAGTTCTCCAAAATGCCACTGACTGTTACTTCAGATCCGTTTCTACCCCTCGGAGTGCGGTCCCAGGGCGGGCGGCCTGGTGGGGCGCAGGTGGGGCTTTGCGGCAAAGGCGGGATCTCAGGTCCCTGTCCGGACCCACTGTTTGTGTACCTGCATATGCTGGAGAAACCGGCATGGCTGCGGTGTCTACGGCCTCAAAGCCTGGGTTGACTGTGCACCTCGAACCCGTACACGAGCAAGTCCTACACCCGTACGCTGTGGCTGCAGGTACCTGCAGGGAGCGGTGGACACTCTCCGGGTGTCCCGAGACAGAACTCGGTCCTGACGCTGTCTGCCTGGAGTTAGTGCCGACCCCATAGTTGACAGGCTCAGCCCCACGAGACGACCCTGCTGCCGACACGGGTCTCCTGACTCGGCTGTCTCCTGTCCTGACTGACGGGAGAATTGTTCACTGCTGCATGACAAGTTATTACAAAGGACACAACTCGGGAACCAGGAGCCAGATGGGAGGGATGCAGACAGCCATGCTTGGGGGAGACAGAAAGGAGCCCCCGTGCTCTGTCCAGGGTGCCAGCACCTGTCCCAGTGCCTCCACGAGCCCACCAGCCCGAAGGTTCACCGACCCTCCTTACGGATTGTCACGGAGGTTTCATTACACGGGGCATGATCGAATGGACCATTGGCCCTTTACAACTGATTCCCCTCAGTTCCTCTCCCCTCCCTGGAGATCAGGGAATGGGACTGGAGTTTCCAACCCTGTCCTCAAGTGGCTGGGTCCCCCGGCCACTGGCCCCATCCTCGGGGACTTTCCAGAAGTCACCCCAGCATGAACTGACATGTGGTTCCAAGGTCTGGGTGAAAACACCCCTTTTACCGTCATGAAATTGTGGGGGTTTCAGGAGCTTTGGGCCAGGAACGGGGACATGGACCAAATCACGATGCCACATCCTGACGTAGCTGAGAGGGAAAGGGTTCTGTCTGGAGGTGGAGCCACCGTGAAGTCACTTGTGTCCAGGCTGACCAGACAGTACCGTCCTCTACCTGGAACTCAGTTTCTGTCCCGGGGTCACTGGCTCCCCTCGATGCCCCTCGGCCTGGACTTGGAGGATGTCACTCAGCAATCCTGTCACCAGGCTGGCCTTGCCACCCATCTACGGCTTCGCGGCCAGGGGGGTGAAGTGACCGTCACTGTCAGAGGCACGGTGACGGACCACAGGGACCACTGTCTGAATCCGCAGGTGAACATGGGCCTGAGGCCATGTGCTGCAGGGTCGTGGGGAAGAGCCGTGCTCGCGGAGACACAGCTTCTCGTGAATCTGACCCGGATCCCAGGAAGGGGCAGGCTGGCGAGGACCCTGTGTGGGGACAGTCCGCGCGGTTCCGGGGCGTTGTCGCAAACACGCGTGCCCGCCGAGACCCCTCGTGTCAGTGAAGGCAACGTGCCCCGCGAGACAGCGCCGGCCTGCAGGGGAGGGGTGCAGGCGGGCGCGGGGGCCAGGACGCCCCCCGGGGCGAGGGAAGGGACCGGCCCTGGCTGACCGCCGCTCGTCGCCGGCCACCGCCACCCAGGAACCACAGGTCAGCCGCCGGCCGGGTCAGCGGGGAGCAAACGCCGCACAGGAAAGACCCTCGGAGAGGAGGGCATCTGGAGGGCTTCATAGCAGCGTCCGTCTGGGCTGTGGCGGGGCTGTGGGGTCCTGCTCGCTGCCTGCGCCCCTCTCTGGGTAAGGGAAGAGCTTTCCCGAGCCCCCCAGAGTCGTGTCCGCAGGCCTGGGGACGTGACTGGGGACATCCTTGGCCCCCGGTGGGCAGAGAGTGTGTCTGTGTGTGCAGGTGGGCGGGTGGGCTGTCCGTCCCTCCGTGTTCCGGATCCAGGACCCGCCAGCGGACGCTGCCAGCCCTTTCTCTTCAGAAGTGAGCATCAGGAAGCTGTCAGTTGCCCGGGCACGGCGGTCTCGTGGTCATGTGTCGCTCCAGCAAAACCCCACGCGCTGTGGTCTCCCTCCAGCTTGATCCATGCCGTCCCCCAGGTCCCGTAACTCCTTATTGGCTCAAGGGGTTTTTTCTTCCTATTTGTGTGTTTTTTAGATGGATTCCTACAGAACATGGCGACGGAAAGCTCCCAGGGGTCATTTATTTTGTTGCCGTTTGAGGACTAGAGTGTGGCTTGTCTCCCCTGCCACATGCCCACCTCTCTCTCTCTTTTCTCCTCTCTCCCTATTTTGCAGGTTGTGGCCGCTGCACGTAGCCCAGAGAGGGCTCCGGGGACAGCGGTAGCACCGGCTTCTGGCCCTCCCGCCGAGCTGCTTCCGCCGGCGGCTCCCGGTGTTACGCACACACACGCCCAGCTCCCGGAGGGCCCCTTCACCAACGGTTGTTTTTTGGGGGCGTCACAGAACAATAACAGGACATGGAGTACTGACCTTTCTCAGAACCTTTTCTTTGTTTGGTATTTCCACGCTTCCCCTAAAAAAAGGCTTTTCCCAACAGAACCAACCCATCCAGCCTCGTTCTGCACAACAAAGCAAAGCCAGTTTCCTAGACAGAGCACAAGTGAGGGCTCACCCCGTTCGTGATACGCCACACGATCCTCGCAAGCCTCATTTATGTTGGCAGCTCTCCCTCACCACCTGGAGGGAGGCTCTGTACCTGACGGCCACCACTGGGGCGTGGCTCCTGGCTGGCAATGTCACCCTCATGGAGAGACCTGTTTGTGGCCACATATTCAGCGACGTCCTGAAAGTCTCAGTGACAGGGGTCACCGCACCTAGGGGGAGGGATGTAGCTGGTCCCTCCTGCTGGAAGCACCTCCCTTCTTGCAATGCAGGGAGGGAAGGATCTAGGATTGGTTTCCGGACCTCAAGGGGAAATGAGGGGTTGGGGCACCGCTGGCCGCTCTCAGGCTGCCCTGTCTGTCCTCTGAGGGCCCGAGAGGACCTTACGGACCCTTTCAGCACAGGTTCACCTTTTGGACGAAGGGTTATTTACTTCCAGGATTCTTACACATCTTAATATATGGCTTGCTATAGATTTAAAAAAAAAATCAAACTTGAGAGACTTTGGTGAAAAGTAAATTTCATTTTCTCAGTTTCTTAGTTTTTGGTTTTTGCCCAGCATCACCACTGCAAATAGTCATATGCTTTCTTTCCACAGTAGTTATTGAATTCCCGTTGCATCCCAAGCGATGTGGTGGTCTTGGGAGGTGCTGTGGACAAATAAGGCTCAGTCCTCGTGGGGCTCACATTCAGGGGCGGTGGCAGTGTGGTCATCGGAGGTAAATGAGCAAGTTAATAAATGCACGGGGGGCAGTGGGCTGGGGTAGCAGGCCATGGGGATGGTGACCATCGTGGGTTGGTAGACCAGATGGCCCTGCAGTCCCTGCAGAAACATGATGCATCTGGGGTGTGTATCTGAAATCCATGACTTCTCCTCTCGAGCAGGGACCAGAGAAGGAAGCACCCGCCTCTGTGTGTCCACCTTGGTTTTCATAGCCTTGCACGGTGGGGTGCTGGAGAGCATTCCAAGGACAAGAGCCGGAGAGAGGGCGGGAGTCCCTTGGTGCTGAAGAGCCTTTATTTTCTGGTCGCTGGAGGAGGTGGAGGCACGAGCACACAGGCTGCGCACGGGTGAGACCAGCCCTCCATGGGACAGTCCGAGAAGCCAACTTTGAACAAAGTCCATGTTGCCCTCATGAGGTCCTTTCTTCCTCCCGATGCTTAGCAGCATTCCCAGGGAGCACGAGCAGGTCCTCGTCAGAGGGAGCGGGGCGGGGAGCGGCTCTGTACCGCCTTCCGGGGTGCCCGCCTCTCTCTGCCTCCGTCCTCCCTCACTGAGCATCCCAGCCTTACCGACTTCCAGGTCAGCGTTCTCGTCGAGTTTCAGCACAGGGCTGCGGCACGGCCGACACGCACCCCAACTTGGACGAACGTGATGCGTGGCAGGACTCTGAGATGCTGAGGAACCTCCCAGGTGGCCCGACCTCGCCCCCTTCCGTCCCACTTCCGTTTGCACCTGTTCTCCTCTTGCAAACGGACCACAGTGCCGAGGAGCAGGCTGCGGGGGCCGCCTCCTGGGCTCTACCCCTGCCCCGACCCTACCGCTGGGGGACAACGCTCTGTGGCTGGAGGTCCCGCGTGTCACTGAAGGGACCAGAGCTGTTTTCTGGTTTTAAGGACCCAGGGGCCGAGAGCATTGGTGGCAAACATGTGCTTTTCCTGGAGCTGGCTCTTGAATGAGGTGCTCAAGGGCCGTCAGAGATGGGAATTGAGGAGCCCACGGCACAGCTGCCTGTGACGGACGGACGGCTGGTGTCCCCCCAAGTTCATATGCTGACACCCCCATTGTGATGGTGTTAAGAGGCGGGATTTTTTGGGGGGGGTGAGGTCATCAGGGGGGCGCCCTACGATGGGTGTCCTTATAACAGACACCCCAAAGAGCCCGTTGTCCCTTCTGTCGTGGAAGGACGCAGCGAGAAGACGTGGTCTGTGAGTCTCATGTTACTCACGTTTCAGAGCCCGTGGACCTTGAGGGATGTTTACTTTGGAACGTGTTGAAATTCGGATCCCCCATCCTATTCTGGGGCCTGCTGTATCACAGACTGCAAACGCACTTCTTGTTGCTGCTGAAGGGACAAACTCCTGGGGTCTGACGCTCTCAAGCACTTAAATATGTGCGTGAGGCACTGTGAGAGATGACCCTGGGTGTGATGGAACCCTCCATCCAGGGGGGTCCTGTATTCCTGGGGTCTGACGCTCTCATGCACTTAAATATGTGCGTGAGGCACTGTGAGAGATGACTCTGGGTGTGATGGAACCCTCCATCCAGGCGGGGGCCTGTCACTGGTGAATCTCTTGTCCTTGGACGAGACATGTCCCTAAGGGGAGTCCAGGTGCTCAATGCGAGGAGGGTTTCTGCGTGCCTTTGGCGGCTGCTGTTTATTGGGTTCCATTTGCAGAACTTGGTTCCGTTTGCAGACCCTTAAGCACATTGCTTTTGCTCTGAAATCATCTCCTCCCAAGGAGACCACGGGTCTGACTTTACTCTGAAGACGACAATCTGGGGTCACCGCCGGCCCCGGGGAGAGCTCACGAATCGACTCTGACTCACACACTGGCCTGTGGCATCACGTCGCTCCTCAGTTAGCAGAGCCGACGACCAACGTGGGCTGGGGTCCGGCTCACACCTGGCTCCTGAAGAATGTCCCAATCTCCCGCTGATGTGGGTCTCTCCACTGGCAACCGGACCTGCGGGGGCACGGGTCATCCCGGACAGGGTTAGAAAACCGAACCCCCAGGCAAGGCAGGGTTGGAAATAGATGTTGTTCTCAGGGGGGGTTTTCTGGCTCACCCCAGAATGCAGAAACACCCCCAGTGGAGAGGGCTGGTGGAAGGGAGCCTCACGCCACCTCAGTTAGGTGACCTTGCCTCTCAGCACAGGAAACGGAGTGTCGGATCCATCTTGTGATGATGTTTATTTATTTGGCGTTAGGGGACTTACTCGTGAGGAGACTCTGGGAGTGCCTTCAGCCATGAAAAGCCGTGCAGGAGACAGAAATAACTTGGGGGAGCGAACCCTGGTTTACCACAGGTTTGCCTATTTGCCGGTTACGAAAACCATTTCGACAAATTCTGAAACGGGTCTTCCTCCAGAATCCCAGCCTTTTCTCTTTGAAGCAGTTAATCCTCAACCTGCTTTCACAACCGGGATTAATATTCACAACCTCGTTACCCGGAAAATGCCATTAAGCTGATCCCGGCTTATTCAAAAGAGTGTAATTTAATGCGGTGGTGACTTCCCAGCGGAGTACGTACTTTCTTAGTTGTGAATTAGAGCCCTGAAAATTCTCAGCACCTTTCATTCAGAGATATTTTTCTCCCCACATATCAAATCACCGGGATCTTACTGTCATGGTGACTGAGGGTTTGTTTTCCAGACTGTTTCTTGTGTGGCAACTCAGGGTAGCCTGATTAAAAAGTTTAAACATTGCTTACCGAGTCAGCCTCTAGAGGGAAACATCTCATTTTAACGAGACCCTCGGGAGGCCCGCGGATCGTGCCGCCTAACACGAGACTTTACGCTTCATGCCTCTTGCTAAAAATAACCACACAACACCGGCTAGCGTTATCTTTCAATGCAACCGTGGCGATCTCAGTGTGATGTCCTATTAGAATGGCAAAGCTCCATTAGGTTAAAGCAAAACCCAACATTTCTTCTTAACTACCCGGACTCTGCGATTACAGGCGCAGAGACATCCCCACTGACTGGGGGGTGCGGGTCAGGGTTCTGCCCAATCCCGCTTCTCCTGCGGTGGCTTCGGACACTTCCCCTTCCTCACTGCTAATTGTGCAGCGCGAGGTAGGGAAGAAAGAGCACAGCCAGTCTCCCTAATGACGCTGAGAGCAGGGTGCCGGGAAAGGGTCTCTCATCTGTAGAAAAGCAAAGGTTTGGTCCCACTGCGTCATGCTTGGGGGGGTCTCCGGAGTCCAATGCCCGTCTGGATGGATTTACAGACTCAAAGCCCTTATGGGCCACAGTGAATAGGATGGACTTCCTGGGACTAAAATGCAAGCTGACTTGTAAGCCCGTCAGACTCTCATCCAGCCGTGCGGCCCTCCTGACTCTGCTTGGAGACACTCTATCATCTACTTGAAGAGCGAAGGAATGAGAAGGAGCTCACCAAACCCCTAGGTGTTTGAGCTGGTCAAGTGCACTGAATTTCTCTCCTCTGGTCATTTTTTTACGTGTGACTTCATACCACGAATGGTTCCGCAGCCGACGGGGAAACAGAGAGGAGTCAACCCACAGAGCCTTCCAGACACGCGAATTCTAACGTAAGTCGGATAATTTCTCGTGACGCTCACCTGTGGTCACATCTCACACGGACTGCACCAATGACCACGCACTTTGCCAAAGAGAAATCCGAGGTCCCTGTGGGTAGAAGCCCATCACGGTGCCACCGGCAATGTTTTCAAGAAGGTTTTTGGGGCCAACCAAAGGAGGGGCTGTTTACGAGCCCCTGGGGACAGGCCGTGGAAAGGAGGGAGAAACACACGCACGTGCTGGAAAGGACCATTATGTGCAAAAGTGAACGAGTGAGAAGAGGCCGGAGTGGCTCCGAGGGCTTACCCCGACGGCACCCACCGTGCTCTCCCGAGTGGCTGTCGGGATTGTGCTGCAAAGCCTGTTGGAGCAGTGCGGTGCCCCCGCCACGGCTTCTGGTCTTCCCTCATCAGCACCCCGGGTATCAGACCACAGGACAAGAGGGCGTGGAAACGCCGTCTTCGGAATTATTAATTTATACTCCCAGCTTAATGCACGTGTGGAATCCAAGGAGTAGCGCGGGCCCGAGATTTGCGTGTAATGGATTCCCATGCAAAGGAGTCATTGTTTAACAACGGGCACGAGAGGGCGCCTGGGTGGCTCAGTGGGTTAAGCCGCCGCCTTCGGCTCAGGTCATGATCTCGGGGTCCTGGGATCAAGTCCTGCATCGGGCTCTCTGCTCAGCGGGGAGCCTGCTTCCCTCTGTCTCTCTCTGCCTGCCTCTCCGACTACTTGTGATCTCTGTCTGTCAAATAAATAAATAAAATCTTAAAAAAAAAAAAAAAAAGAACGGGCACAAGAAGCACAACTTGAATGATGTCATGTTTAAAAATTCTTATAAAACAAAACAGTTCCTTAAGCTCCCTCTCTCACACCCACAGGGAAAGCCGTGGTGTCGGAGAACACGGCAGTTATTGCGAGTTCAACCGAAGGGGCAGAAAGCTGATAGAAGCTTTTCCTCAATGGAAATCTCCTGGAAGGACTTCTGCTCCAAGTTGGCCTTGGGGGGTGGTCACACTGTGAAGGGTGCTTTTGCACTGGGCTGATTTAGAGCTCCTCTGTGGGGCCCGTCAGCCTGAGCAGAGTCTGGCCCGGCTTGGGCGGCCACCGTGACTTTCCCGCACGCGTACCTGCGGGTCTTTCTGGCGCACACCTGTGTCATCAGCCTCGGCTCGTGGGCGCTGAGACAGCATCTTTAGGTAAAGAAGACGCAACTCTCTCACAGATAAGCACACAAAGGAACGCACTCTTTTGCACCTCCTGGGCTCTCATTTTGAAGAATTTATCTGCTCAGTTCTCTTTGGAAGCAGGGTTTTATTCAATAAAGGTAATAGAAGGCTTCTGCCTTAAGTCGCCGGTGAAAACATTTGGCTTTACAGTGGAGACTTTTGTTTTCCACTGAATGTAAAGGACCGCCTTGCGCAGAGTGAAAAAATGGTGCAGGTGAAGCAGTGATTCTACGGAATCCGTAACATTGATTCACCTGCGCCGGGCATCTCTGAACACAAACGTATGCCCGGTGAACGCGGTGCGTACGGCATCCTGTCTGTGGATGGTCCAGGTCTCCTTCCTCCCTCCACTGTCCCTTCACAGAACTCATCATGCGTCTGGCTCCGTGTCTCGGGCTCCGCTCTCCATTTCCCCCATCACCGTAAGCAGGTGGCCGTTCCCAGAGCTTCACGGACACCACCAGTCAAGGTCTTGGGGGTCCCTGTCACTGGCCTGGGGTGTCCCCTGCCTGCCTGCCCTGGGTCACCGTGCCTCCCAGAAGGTGTGCTGCAGCCTTCTCCTGCCTCGCCGGCTGCCCCTTCTCAGCGCTGTTTGCTGGGCCTCCTCGTCTCCCCGAGCGCCGGCTGTGGGCCGTGCGGGGTTCCCTCCTTCCTCCCTGGCTGCCGTTCCACGCTCTCTCTCAAGACACGACTTTAACGCCCAGCTGCATGCGGACAGTCCCAGGGGCACATCCTGGTTTAGAGCCCCGGGCACCCGTCGGCGTGCTCTGGAGCCCTGCTGGTTTCAATGAGCATCTCCAATAAAATGGTCCTCACGGTGTTGGCTGCGTCCCCAAGTCTTCACCCCAGTCCGCATTTCTGAAATACGACGATGATCTACCTTTGTTAAAGACACCAGCGAAACCTTCATTCTTGATTTCTCTGTCCCTGAGACCCAACATCCCATCACAGAGGGTCCCGCAGGCCCTCGGATTGGGGCGGACCCACCGCAGAGACCCCTGAGCCCTCGCTGCCTCTGGACATTTTCCTTGCTTTCCTGGAGCAAAGACAGCACGTTGGGTTTATGAAGCTGTGGGTCAATCTTCTGCAACATCCACCATGCTTCCTTCGAGCTGGGGTCACAGCCCAGACACGCTCCCGGAGGCCCGAGCGCATTCCCTCCCCGCCCCCTCCACAGACCCCTCGGCTTTCTGCTCTTGGAGACGCCACCCCCGATTCTCTAATCAGCCCTAGTATCCCCCCCGCCCCATGCACAATCCTGTGATCAGACAGGCAGCTGCCGTCAGCACCTTCACCGAAAGCAGAGGACACCTGTCGGAGGACGTGTGTGGGGAGCACTCACGCTGGCTCGCGCGGGCTCGGATGGGCGGCAGCGGCAACGTTTAACAAGAGGCCTGCTTCGGGGACAGGTTTGTGGTTTCTCCTCGTTTTGTAACCGCCCCTGTTGGGAGTTACGACCTTGTCTTTTGTTCCGAGCCCAGGGGTCGATTCTGCACTTCAGGGTGGGCTTTACGGCGGATTCACTGAGATGGCCCCGAGAATGTGGGCTCTCTGACCCCAGCCTTAGGGGAGCTTGACTTCCTGGGGAAGCCCCCACATCTGCAGGTCTCCAGACCTTGAGAGCCCGTGAAGTTCCAGTTCATTTTTGCTTGGTTGGGCTGCTGCCCACAAGGCAAAAGCTATTCTGGGCCCCTGGCTCAACCCCCTGGGCTCCTGGCGAGTTTTCCATCCTGACAATCACTAATTGTCCTGCTGGTGGGCCACTAACTTTAAAATGACCTGGCTTAGGGTTCAACCATCCTTTTATTACTTCCAAAGAGGAAGATGATCTGAATAACCCGGTGCCTTATTTCTGGAAATGGAACTCCTCTGGCTTAGTTTCCGAAACGTGGCTGCTTTTCTTTCCTACACTCTTTTAAGAAAAAAGTATTGTGAGTTTATACCTTTCAAAACATCTTCTTCCGTATTTTACAGTGGGAGTTGAAGAAAGGGCCAAAATAAATGTGTGCGTTACCCAGTCTTTTCATTTACAAGTATGGCCGTTGTATCTTCGCGATGCCACAGTGTTCTTCCTCTGGCCAAGGGAAACACATGAAGCTCCAAAAACAGTAGGGGGGGCGGGGGTACTCTAGCTGAACTGAAACCTGGAAAGAGAGCAATTTTAAAAAGAAAAATGAGTCAGGTGTATTTTCTTAAGGATGTTTAAGTAAATATTACCATTCCCCCCCGCCCCAAAAAGCAATATTTATGGATTTTAAAAGAACATCATCAAACTTATGTACTAAAAAGTAGTTGCCTTCCAGATAGTTCCTTTGGAAGTACCCGTAGTTTGTTTGATCATTCTTCCTTCCTTCCTCCCTCTCTCCTTTCCTTCTGTTCTCTTCTCCTCCAGTAGGGACTAGTATGTAGAATATATAAAGAACTCTTAAACTTAACATTAAAACAAACAGTTCAGTTAGAAGATAGGAAAAGACATGAAGCGATGCTTCACTGAAAAGGATTTTTGATGGAAAAAAAGCACACACAAAGATGTTTGGCATCACTAGCTCTTACGGAAATTCAAATTTAAAAGCCATAGGAATTACTATTACACATGTGCTGGGCCAGCTAAAATAAAAAACAGCATCAAGACCAAATGCTGGTGGGGACTTGGAGAATCTGAGACTCTCCTACATGGATGACGGAATATGAAACGGTACAGGTGACCCTGGAAAACAGTGTGGCAATTTCTCAAAAAAACCAAATACACACTTACCATATAATCCAACAATTGCTGTCCTGGGTATTTATTCCAGGAAAAGTTATGCTAGCACTAATGAGGGCAGGTAATTGTTTGAAGTAACTTGATTTGTAATAGGCAAAAACTGGAAACAACCAAAATATCCCCCTGTGGACTGATGCTTAAGCAGACTGTGGCATATTCATACTGGGGAATATTACTCAGCTAGAAACAAGAATAAACTGTGATTTTAGCAACTTGAACCAGTATCAAGGACATTATACCGAGTATAAAAGTACTGATCTGAAAAGGTCACTTGCTGTATAATTCTGTGTGTATAACATTATTAAAACAACACAATTAGAAAAAAGGAAAGCAGATTAGCTGTTGTCAGGGGTTAGAGATAGTGGAGTGGGGAGCAGGGGAGGTAGATAAGATTAAGAAGAGATACACATTCACTTTCCAGGGTTTCTGTTAAAAAACAAAAAACACCCAAAAAACTACAAAACAGGGGAATTAAAACAATGGGAATTTATTTCCCACTTTTTGAAGTTTGAAATCATGGTATCGGCAGAGCCACGCTCCCTCGGAAGACTGCAAGGGAGAGACTGGGATCCTTCCTTGCCTCTTCCAGGTTTTAGTGGTCTCTGGTCATCATTGGTGGTCCTTGGCCTTGAGATGCATCTTTCTGGTCCCTGTCCCCATCTTTGTGTGGTCTCTTCCCTGTGATTGTCTGTGTCTCTTCTTATAAGGACACCAGTTGCTGGGTTTAGGGCTCAGTATAATTCAGCATGGCCTTATTTCATCTTGATTACAATCTACAAAGACCCTACTTTCAAATAAGGCCACATCCACAGGAGCGGGGGAGAAGAACTGACCATATCTTTGTGGAGGACCCAATTCAACCAGGTAATACCACAGAGACCTTTGTGGTGATGAAATATCCCATATTTTGTAGAGCCCGCGGTAAGTTACACACATCTGCACAGATGATAAAGCAACAAAGAAGTAGGCCCACAGGTTGTATCCATGTCATTTCCTGCTTTTGAAATTGTACAGTCCATGGATAAGACACAACCACGGGGGGAGACTGGGTGGAAGGTGCCTGGGACCTCTCTGCATTCTCTCTGCAACTTCCTGGGAATCGGTGACTATTTTAAAATAAGACGTTAAAAAAAGTAAGCAAGTCCACACCAGCACCTGCACATGCATATTTATAGAGCTTTCTTTGTAATTGCCAAAGCTGGAAGGCAACCAAGATGTCGTCTAGTGGGTGACAGATAATAACCTGGTCCGTCCAGACTATAGACCATTATTTAGCAGCAAAAAGAAACGAGCTATCAAGCCATGATTAGGCAATGTACGTGCATCTTGTTATGTGAATAATGATATTGTTAAGTGAATAATAATATTATTAAGTGAATAATCTAAGAAGGTTACAGCAGCATGATCCCAACTTTATGACGTTCTGGAAGAGGCTAAACTAGAGACACAGTAAAAAAGTTGTTGTTGTTGGTGGTGGTGGTGGGTGAGTGCGTGTGTGTGTGTGTGTGTGTAGGGATGAATAGAAGAAGCACACAGGAATTTTAGGGCACTGAAAATACCCAGTACCCTATGTGACACCATAATAATGGACACATGTCCATACCTACAGAATACGCAATACCACGGGTGACCCCTAAGCTTAACAGCGGACTCGGGTGATGATGACGTGTCAGTGTGGATTCATCCCTTGTAACCACAGCACCTGGTGGGGGTGATGCAGTGGGGGAGGCTGAGCATGTGTGGAGGGAGGGGCTATGTGGGAAATCTCTGTGCTTGATCTTCAATTCTGCTCTGAGCTGGAAACTGCTCTAAAAATGGTTATTAACTTAAAAAAAAATCTTCTTTCTATCTCCTTCTACCCTCAGGTTGAATTAGGTTATATAATAGAACCTTTACTGTGTGTGAGACACTCATACACACAGGCACCCACACCACACAAACAAACACCCTGTATCTGTGCTGCGAAGGACCCTTCTTCCAGTCAGATAATCAAGAGTTCCCTTGAGGAGCTGGTGAACGCCAGCTGGAGAGGAAGTCAGAACCACCTCACTGAGCTGGAGCCCTTTTCATGGCTTCCTACCTGAGCATCGCATACCTTAATTCTGTCAGCATCGTGTGGTTGTCCACTGGCCTCACCAGTCAAGAACTTGTTGTGAGCCACGTCCTTGACTGAGAAACATCACGAGTCTCTTGAGAGGAATATAAGGTTCTCAGTGTTCTTGGTGACCCCCAAATCAGAATCTTTCCAAAAAATTTGCTTTTCCGTAATAGCCACCCACCTTGGCTTTGTTTAGGTACCTGAGGAGAGGCTGGAAAGCTTACCACCCACAGGCGCACCGTCATATACGGCGTCCGTTTCTTTCTGACACTCCTACTCTCTTGGAGGGAATTGGAGCTGTCAGTTCTTTTTGGAAAGAAAGTAGTCACCGACAAATTTATAGTCCAGGTTTTCTTTTTACTCCTATGACAAGGCAGTCACTTTTCATGTGGACCTAATGAAGAGTCTTTTTAAGCCTCATTATGTGGAAATTGGAGATATGGCTTTAGTGATAAATGCGTCATAGCTTCTTCATTGAGAAATAGCCCCGAAGTGTTGGCTGCCTCGTCCTTTGGTTTTGTGTGGCATGCAAAGTGCCATGTTTCGCGTGGGATATGAAGTGATGTATTTGTTTCCTCCCTCGTGGTTGATAAATATGTTCTATGGCAAATGCCCTATTCTCTACTAGCGTCATATGAGCAGGAGAAGAGGGCTGGCGCCTTCGTAAGGCTGTCTTCCTGCGCTCTGATGACCTGATTGTGCAGCCAAACTCACAATGTGGAAAACGGAATATTTTATGAAGTTCATACATTTTCAAAATTGCTCCCACAATGATGTTTCATTTTGTGTTAGGACTGGAATGATGGCCTCTATCTATTCCAGAAAGCTTCAACGTCGCCTCCGGTGAGGAGGGAAAGCTCGTATTTTGAGGCCACTGGCTGCAGCCCATTCAGATCTCACAAGGGAGCGTACGCCAGCTCCTTTTACGGTGAAGAAAACAGTGATGTATGAGAATCTCTTTATCCACATCCCTCCATCAGTCTTCTGGGCGTGTAGGTCGGCCAGCCTGGCTTCTGCGGCAGGATCAAATGTAACGTCTCCCAGCGAGCTCGTGAATAGCAACACTCTTCCACTCTCCGTATGTAAACTCCCTCTTTAGTGAATAAAGCTATAAGTCGACTCAAGTATTGACATTTTTATGGGATTGTTTTTGGAAAGGACGACAATAATTCTAAATTCAACATATGGAAGTGGTCAAATTGTGTTCCTACTGTGTAAAATGTTTGAATAATAGCCTACTGCATTCTCTTGGCCAGTACACAGCGAAAAGCTTGATTAATTTCACCAGTATGCCTTAATCTCCCTCCTTGGCTCTCATCCCATTCTGCAAGGCTTGATAAATCTTCTGTCCCCCGAAGATTATTACAGTTCCTCATAGTCTTATGACATGAGAAAGAAGCTAGGCTCAATGGCACAAAATGCATCCAACAAATGAAATCACATAAATAATTTAGATTTCACAATTTAATTTTTATGGGGTGCTTTTTTGTTGTTGTTGCTGTTGTTTATGAGGAATAATAAGAATGGTTGGCTCAGCCTGCGGTAAAGAAAGGGGGACATTTTGACACCCCAAAATGGCAGTGTTGTCGCCATCTTTTCCCGAAAGCAATATGAAACTACCCAACTCCAGCCTGAGATCACGCTCGTGTTCATAAATAATATCGCCAGAGAGGCAAATACACACACACGTACGAACACACATCTGTCTCCTATTTTTTAAATAAAATTAGCTAATCTGCTCCCTTGCTTCTTGAAAATACTTTTCTTTCATGAGTCTAGGGCACATCTGACATATCTTTGTCTGTTTTGAAATCATCCGTGCTGGGGCTCCCGGGTGGCTCATTCAGTTAAGCATCTGCCTTTGGCTCAGGTCATGATCCCGGGATCTTGGGATCGAGCCCCACATCAGGCTCCCTGCTCAGTGGGTAGTCTGCCTCTCTCTCTCCCTCTGCCTGCCGCTTCCCCTGGTTATGTTCTCTCTCTGTGTCAAATGGAGAAATAAAATCTTAAAAAAAGAAAGAAAGAAAGAATCTGTGCTAACTTGTGATCTTCAGTAAATATTTCTTAAGAATTCTCTGTCTCTTAACTTATTTATTGAGCTCCTTCTGTATGCCAAGGACTCTGCTAAGTACCATGAGGGATGGATGTCAGGGAATTAAGACGCATACCCTTGTTCCCAAGGAGTTAGTTCTTCACAAACATGTGAGAATTTAGAGAGGAAATATAAAAACTTCCAAATAACGTGAGAGCAAATGCAAGATAGTACATAACGGACACAAGAATATAGAAAAGTCTGTTGACACCACAGAGGTAGAGATTGGTTCAGGATTTTGCTTTAGAATAGCTTTCAATTAGTCCCAATAAAAACATCGGTAGTGAACAACGTATAAAATCCTACATTGCATTTACAGTGTAATTAATGGACCAGAAATGTTTAGAGTTGTTTATGCGAGTTGTCCGTGTGGCTGAAACTCTTAATCTTAGGTTGACTGAAGGCCAAGCTGAATGTTTAAACATGTCTTAAGGCTTCGTCCTTTTTACAGAGAGCGGAGTTGCATTTACTCAAACATCTTATGATGTTGTGGGCAGTGCTGAAGGTGGAACAGAATGGGGGGAACAAGACAAAACAGACACATCTCCTGCCTTTCTCGTGGGTGTGAGTCATCTGTCCTCGGAGTGGGAGGGATGGGGCGTGAATGACCCTACACTCATGGGATACTCATGGGACACTCATGGGACACTTGCTCAGCCATCAGGCCAAGTGTTTGTAGACGTGTATCTCTCACACACACACTCACATGCACGCATACTCTCTCACACATACATACACCCTATGTAAGGACGTTTGTCCATTCCCACTAGTGTGTGGGTGCACATGGTCCTTCTGCCGGCCTTGCAGAGTCACTCAGAGACTCTTCCAGTGGCCGCTGGGCTGGGCTGGACAGTTTGAAGAACCCTCCTTCCCATGGCAGGGTCACAGCTGGCTCCTTCAGTGCCCTCCACACGGACACTCTCTTTGGTAGACCAGAAGGCTACCTTCCACGCGTGCGAATCTGCATGTCTTATGAGCTTGTGGCAAAATGTCACAGGGTCATTTCCACGCCCCTCATTGATCAACCAGGTCACAGGGTGAGCCGGAGTCAAGAGGAGAAAAGGCGACCTCGGCAGGGTGGGAAGCGGACTGCTCCCACGCAGAGGAAGGTGGCTGTGGGCGGCCACGATTTAGGTGTGCACACGTCTACCTACATCCCCATCCCATCTGGGCTTCCCAGCGATCTTCCGAAGAGGGTTTCACTCTTATTTTGTGAGTATTTTTTGTGTGAGAAAACGGAGGCTTCAAGCGATGGAAAGGTTGGTGTGTGGCTGGATGTGGGGTGCATGTGGTGGGGAGGGGTGTGCACGTGGGGTGTGGGGCGAGCACAGGAAACGGGGCAGCACGGAGAAGGACCAGGCCCTGGGTGCGGAGCTGGGTCGGGAGCTGCAGCAGGACCTGTGAGCTGCTGGGACCAGCAGGAGTTTCTCAAGGTTCCAGGAAGCAGGAAGAGAGGCGGGACCATTGTTCCGTCCAACCTAAAGCCCCGATATTGTCTCATCGTCTTTCTGAAGAATTCCCCGGCAATCTCAACAACTCAAGAAAGGGTTTCAGTGAAACTTCGTTTCCTCCAATGACCTTTCCTTCTATTTCTGAAAGCACTCAGGGCGTGCGTGTGTGTGTGTGTGTGTGTGTGTGTGTGTGTCTCCAACAGAGACAAGCGCAGCTCTTTTTCCTTCAGCCCCCCGGCCCGTCGCAGAACGCCCCGTGCTTCCAGGCTCTCAGTAAATATTTGCTGAGTGCACGGAAGGAGATCACAGTTTCATCATCCTCGTTGGTTTTATGGATTGTTATGGAAGGACTGAGGCTGCCTTGAGCCCAGGCATCGCAGCGAGTGTCCACGGCTGTGACAGCGAGAATCAGGGCGCCTCCTCCTGCTGGCCTCGGGTGACAGCTGGGGAGTGAGGGGACCTGGCCCCCTCCCCCCACCCGAGAGCAGCAGGTGGATAAAACACAGGTATGACTGGGCTTTCTTGGCGGCGGAATAGCAGGCTGTTTCAGTTCTTGGGTTCCCAAATGCAATCCATTTCTCTTGCGGCCTTTCTTTAATTTAAAAGATTTTATTTTGTGGAGCAGTTTTAGGTTCACAGAAGGACGGAGCCGAGAAGGACCAAGTTCCCACACACGCTCTTCCTCCTGCGTGTCGCTCCGGCTTCTGTCCTCCAGGCGTGACTCAGTGTGGTGCACCCCAGACAGACTGGAAATGCCCATGTCATTTTGGCTTCTCCAGGGCAGTGTCCCGAGGAGAACAGCTGAGAGCTGACTTTGTTTGTAAATGCCGCACGTGGGGTTAGCGCCCTCGCCCCCGGAGGTGAGCGTCCACGTTCACCTGTCCGCTGAGCTCTGCCACGGTCCGCGGCCACGCCAGGCTGGAAAGGCAGCCAGGGACCTGCCTTCCAGTTGAGCACTCCGTCACGTGGCAAAAGGGGCTGCTTTGGGGGAGGCAAATGTCACTATAAATATTTATAGTGTAGGTTTGCTGGAGGGCAGTTTATTATTAGAAAAGTCACAAATAGAACTAAAGTAGTCAGCGACAACTATCCAGCCGGTGAGGAGCCCTGCGTCTGCGTGAGGTTGGGGATGAGAGTCCCCGTCCTCCAGGTGGGAAGGGCCTGTGGAAGCGGGTACATCTGTGCGCCTCCCAACAGTTGTCCTGGACCTGCAGGTCAGCCCATGGCGCGAGCACGGCTAGTGCGGAGGGGGCAGAACCGCCGCTGAGGAAAGCACTTCAGTTTGCCGACTGGCAACGTAAGAACAGCGGTTAAAGGAGGTTCCGGTTGTGTCTGACGTGATGTCACTCTCTCCTATGTTCGGGTGTGACTCTGGTCAAGCAGAAGACAGGCCATGTGCTGGGCACCCGGAGTTCTGGTTCTCTCTGGCCAACCCTTTGGATTATGGCACAAAACTGACCATATCCACGGGCCACTGAAACAGTCAATAAACTGAAACATCAGACACTGTAACTTTTAATTTGTGGGTTTTTATTAACTTTTTATTTGTGGGTCACTGTGGACAGATGACTTCATCTTTTAAATAGCTTTCCCTTTTTCTAAAATAAAATAAAATTATCTGTTTTTCCTTTGAAGAAATGTCACAAGAAATGCATTAACTCACGTTATTATTACATGGCAATTTGGAAATTTCTTACCCAACAACACAAGCTTATTCTGACTTTTCTTGATGATAAAGAAAGCAAGTTAGCCTTGCAAAAATGCAGATTCTGCAATCTGACTGTCCATGGTTAGGTCCTGGGTTTGTCATTTCTGGCTGCAACCATAAACAAGCTCGCTAATTCCCATGCCTCAGTTTCCCCTGCTGTAAGATGGGCAGAACCGTACTCACCCCATAGCATTGTTGGTTAGGATCCAGTGAATTAATCTGTGCAATGTTTAGAAAAGCATCTAGCTAGCAGAAAGCTCTCATGGGTATGAGTTACTACTGTTTTGTTTTTTTTTAAGATTTTATTTATTTACTTGAGAGAGTGAGAGCAAGAGAGGGCACAGAGGGAGAGGGAGAAGCAGACTCCCACTGAGCAGGGAGTCCAACACAGGGCTCGATCCCAGGACCCCAGCTGAAGGTCCTGAACCACCCAGGCACCCTGCAGTTGCTACTGGTTCTACCCATCAGTAACTGTAATCACAAAGTACAAGTTGTAATTACTGTTGCTGAGAAAAGAGAAATGTCGTGTACGTTTTCACATTTTCATGTCACGTTAACTGGTAAAGAAGCAACTATTCAGATAGGAAGTAAAAACAAGCGGGTCACTTCTTTTAATGTAATCTGCCTTAATGCCCGGATGTGTGGAGTGTCAAATAGACAAGGTATTCCCACTTCATCTGAAGCAAAGTCACAATAAACCTCACCGTATTTGAGCATCAGTTGTAAGTTATTGAAGCAACTTTAAAGTCGTTATCTCATTCCATCTCCAAGAGAACTTTATAAGGTCTTACAAAATCCCAGCTTACAGGGGGGCTGGAGGGGGTCCTCTGGGACCCGGGGAGGATGCCCTGCCCAGACAGGAACAGGATATTCCCCAGGTCAGTGTCCTTCCACGATCCCAAGAAGCTTCCAAGAAACGTGCGGCTTGTGCCGAGAACAGCGCTGAGGAAGCTTGCCTATCTCCAGTTACCAACGTCATCTCAAACTATGTCTGCCCACTCAAGGCCCCCCACGCTACCTTTTGGATCGAGTTGTGAGTGCATGCCCGACACACGACACACGTCACCTCCCAGCCCTGATCATGGAGGGGTGAGCGGGGCCAAGCCCCGAGGATCTTCCCAGTGCAGGAGCGAGGGGCAGCGAAGGGCCTGGGAGGGAGCGTCTGTTGCAAGTGCTGCCTGAGGACGCCTTCTGTGACGGTCGCGCTGTGCACTCCATTGCTCTGGTTAGAGACCCGTTTCCGGATGAAGCAAGAGCCTGAATGAAAGCAGCGAGAAAATTAATCAGCAGAATCTTCTGAAACTGGGTGTCTTCTACATCTTAAAAATCATCTCCTTTTCCTCCTAGGTGCTGGCAAGGAATAGTAATTATTTCCTGCAAACAGCTGGCTCAGCAGTCTATTTTGCAGGCTGGAGAAAAGAGTATTTAAGAAGAAATAGCCTTGTGGAGCCTCGAAAGCTTTCTTCATTGGTGGTATTTGTGTTGTATCTTTTTTCTTTTCCTTTTTTTTTTTTTTTTTAACGGGAAGGTATTAGAGGTGAAAGTCCTTTGCAGTCTTGATCGACCAAATGCATTAAAGTCCTTTGCAGTCTTGATCGACCAAATGCATTTTGCAACGTGTTTGTGCTTTGCAGGAGAGTGAAGAGGAATGTATTTAAGTTCTGGTTTGTTCTGAGTCCTTGTTGCCGACGTGATAGAGAATCTGGGCTAATGTCTCCGAGCACACGGGCTATCGCGGCCCCGGAGGTTGGACGAGGCGCAAACGCCTTTTGGCATTCCCTTAGGTACTTTTTGAATATTCTCCCCCTGCACACCCCAGTGAGAGGGGAGACCAATTCAGAGTAATTGGTAGAAAGGAGTGCTCTGAAGGGGCCAGGCAGGGCTCCTGGGTTCCCCGGGGTGGCCCGCTGACCCCACCAGTTGTGCATGCAGAGGAGACAGAGTGTCGAGAGAGAAAGCCAAAATTCGCATAGCCTGGCGTCCCCAAGGCAGGCATTTAGCATGCTCAAGGCATGTTCTTGGAGCTAGACGAGCAGGCAGTAGGACAGACGCAGACCCAGTGACAGTCCAGCTCCGTCCCCTTTCCCAGAGGATAGCTGAACTCCGTCAAAGAGGGAGACAGCATTTTGATGCTGTTTTGCTGCCTTTAATTTTCCATGGGGATATCGCCGATGGGAAGGAGGAAGAGGCCATTCTCTTACCCATGGCAACAGCATCAGAAAAAAAAAAAGATATTTTTCAGGGTAATATCTTTCTTCTTGCTTTGGATCAGAGTAGACGCACATCTGAAGACCCAAAGCCGATTTAAAGAAGTGGCTCAGGTTCGGCTTAAGGAAGAGAAGTCACGGCTTCCAAAGAACATATTTTTCCATGCTGTCTTTTTAAATGCTTACCAGATGAGCGCCGCGAGCGCGTCAGTGGTTCAGAGCTGCTGTCTCCCTCTGCCCGGTCTGCTAGAACACGATCCACAGAGCGCGCACCCGTAACCACCACCCCTGCCTGCTCGCAGCTCTGGAGGCTGGAAGTCCTGGAGCCCGGAGTCTGCAGATTCCGTGTTTGCCGAGAGCCTGCCTCCCCGTTCGTGTGTCCTCACATGGGGCAGGGGCGAGGAGGCTCTCGGGGGACTCTTAATGACATCCTGAGGGCTCCCTACTCATGACCCAGTACCTCCCCAAAGCCCCGTCTCCTAACACCATCACCCTGGGGAGTTAGGAGTCAAGACACAGATTTTGGGGGAAACGCGCTTTCAGTCTACAGCAGTTGTCAGTGACTAAATCAAGGGCTTTACCTTGAAAAGTGGCCAGAGATTTCCCAGCAAAGAAAAGAGTGGTCCCAACCCTGAAGCCTCCTGACTTAAAGCAGTGACACTGCGTGTCTCTGAAAATGCAAAGCCGGGGCCTCACCATTCTCCTGCGGGGTCCTGCAGACTTTGGTTAACACGGCAGCTCTGTACACAGAGGGTTGTGTCATAAAAGGGAACCCTCTTCCACTGTTGGTGGAAATGCAAGTTGGTGCAGCCTCTTTGGAGAACAGTGTGGAGATTCCTCAAGAAATTAAAAATAGAGCTTCCCTATGACCCTGCAATTGCACTACTGGGTATTTACCCCAAAGATACAGATGTAGTGAAAAGAAGGGCCATCTGTACCCCAATGTTCACAGCAGCAATGGCCATGGTCGCCAAACTGTGGAAAGAACCAAGATGCCCTTCAACGGACGAATGGATAAGGAAGATGTGGTCCATATACACTATGGAGTATGATGCCTCCATCAGAAAGGATGAATCCCCAACTTTTGTAGCAACATGGACGGGACTGGAGGAGATTATGCTGAGTGAAATAAGTCAAGCAGAGAGAGTCAGTTATTATATGGTTTCACTTATGTGTGGAGCATAACAAATATCATGGAGGACATGGGGAGTTAGAGAGAAGAAGGGAGTCGGGGTAAATTGGAAGGGGAGGTGAATCACGAGAGACTGTGGACTCTGAAAAACAATCTGAGGGGTTTGAAGGGGCGGGGGGTGTGGGAGGTTGGGGTACCAGGTGGTGGGTATTATAGAGGGCACGGATTGCATGGAGCACTGGGTGTGGTGCAAAAATAATGAATACTGTTATGCTGAAAATAAATAAAAAATAAATTAAAAAAGGGGGGTGTCCTACAGGCTGATACGGTTTTATGGTCCAGAAAGGGGACATAGTCATTCTTGTTTTTCTATAAAAGAACACATGAATGGGGGAAAGAATGGTCTGCAAGAAAACGTGGTCCTCAAGCCACTGGGGCAGACCCATGATCCACTCTACTGGGTCAATATGATATCAAGGGGGTTGGATTCAGCGGTCTGTGGTCTTCTCCCCTTTTCCTGGTACAAGAGTGGATCTGTGCTTTTTTAAAGACAACCAAGGCCAATGACATCAAGGAATATAACACAATTCATGTACACCCCCAAAACATCAATGGCCTAGTGTGCTTTCGAACAG
This sequence comes from Mustela putorius furo, assembly GCF_011764305.1. Lineage (NCBI taxonomy): Eukaryota > Metazoa > Chordata > Mammalia > Carnivora > Mustelidae > Mustela > Mustela putorius. Next base: position 6,082,933 of record NW_025422169.1, on the reverse strand, counting down.
GTTCTCCAAAGTCATGAAGAAAATGGAAAGATTCTGTGAGCCCTTTGTGTTTTGCTTGTTCAGCTCATGAACTCTCGGAGTGAGGAAAGGCAGCGAGCTCTTCGAGCTCATCGGACTCCCGATGTACCCGTTGGGATGGTGACTGCTGGTGGAAACCGGGGGGCTGGTCTCTGCAGAGCCTGCCCAGACAGAGTCAAGGAGTGGAAACTCTTCCCCACGTCCCTTCGCAGGAGAACTGGTCTGCTGTTAAGGAAGAGTGAGACACTCAGAACTTTCAAAATTGCATCCTGACATTCTTAGAAATGGGGGGCCTGCTCTTCCCTGGTGCTGGCATGTGTTCTAGAATGAGGATTCATCTAGTTGTTCTAGTTGGAATAAGAGAGATGCATGAGCCTCCCGTTTCCTGTACAATGTGCTAATTTGAAAGGTAAGTGCACTGTAACGAGTGCTGGAGGTGGCCATCGGGTGTTGTTGATCAGGAGAGCAGGATTTAAGTCATAAGCCCTGGTGCCGTGAGCAAAATATACAGCAGCATTTGTGTGATATCAGAAACTGCACAAATATGTATGCCTTTCCTTTGAGTCCTTCCCTAAAGAATCTGAAAGAACCAGCCAGGAGTGGGGTGCATAGGAATTCCTTTCCCATCCTAAGGTGCTCCATGGACATGAACTGTGACTGATCCTCAGTACAGCTTGCAATATTATGTCCATTTGAGAAAATCAGGTAGCACGTAGTTTCCCCAAGCACCTTAATTAACTTTAAAATCAGAACGAGAAGCTGAGGGTTGAGGTTCCCTTGAGATCCAAGCACCATTTAAGACAGTATTTGCCGTGCTGGCTAAAGAAGACAAGACCATGTTAGGAACAGATGGAGTCAGGGTACATGACTGCAAAGGTCCAAGGGTCACGTTCCTGGGACCCACTGCTGCCCTCGAGAAGTTAGCATTGTGGAGGAAGGTCATCTCCAAACTGACTGGGTCCAAATGTACTTCCCCCTCCTGCTATCTCCAAGCACAGAGCCATGGGAACCCCATCATTCTTGTTCCTTTTTTAAAATCAGCTTTATGGAAATATAATTCAAGGACCATGTGCTGGGCTCACCTAACATGTATAGTTCAGTGGCTGGTCACAGACGTGTACAACCACCACTCTGGTCAATTTTAGAACACCTGTCAGTTCAGAAAGAAACCTGGTGTCTCTCAGTTATCCTTACCTTGCTTCCTGCCCCTCTCCTGATCAGACCTAAGGGACCAGTCCAGACTTCTCAGACTTTATAGATCTCGCTACTCTGGACTTCCGTATGAATGGAGTCAAACAGTACGTGCTGTTCGGTGCCTGGCGGGTTTCACCCTGCATCATGTTTCTTAGGCGCGTCCACATGGTAGCGTGGGCCAGTGCTTCATTCCTTTTCAGGGTGGAGTCTAGTGCATTGTGCCATAGACCACCTTTTGCTTACCCACTCATCCACACATGGACATCAGGGTTGTTTCTACCTTTTGTCTACTACGAACAATGCTTCTATGAACATCTGTGGGCAAGTTCTGCGTTTTCATTTCTCCTGGGGTGCATATCAAGGGGGCAGAGTTCCTGGGTTGTATGCTTGCTGTTATGTTCGATCATTTAAGGAACTGTTTCAAAGCAGCTGCACCCTTTTGCATTCCCATAAGTAGTGCATGAGGGTTCCATTTCCTCCATGTGCTGGATGAAGGATACCATGTTCCAGCCCTGTGGGATGAGGAAGTCCAGGGGATCTGATGTCCAGCATGGGGACCCTAGTTAACACTGTTGTACTTATACTTGAAATGTGCGAAGAGGGTAGATGCCAGTTGTCACCGCATACACAATAAAGGTGACTATGTGAAGGGACAGGTGTGCTAATTAGGTTGATTGTGGTGATCACTTTACAGTATCTATTCACATCAAAACATCGAGTTGTCAACCTTAAATATATATGATTCCTATTTGTCGATTATACCTCAGCGAAGCTGAAAAAAGTCAGATACTAACACTCTTCCATCCCCCTCTGCTAACACACAGAAGCCAGCACTGAGGCTGACGGACTGAGAAGTCCTCGGATCTTCTGTTCAGGGTATTAGTGCACACACCCTGCCGTGTACTGGTAGAGATGAGCTTCTTGCTCGGCTCTTTGAGCAGATGGTTCCACCAGGGTCTGTCTGGCAGGTTGCTCCTGATTGAGGGCTTCTCAAACTCTAACACAGGCAAGTATCACCCAGGGTCTCCCTAAAGCAGATTCTGGGCCTGTAGGCTGGGAATACACCGGAAAGTCTGCATTTCTTACCAGCTCCCAGGAAACGTGTGCACAGAGGGTCAGGGAGTAGGGAGTGAACGCACCCATCAGGGCGGCGGAGGAAAGCTCCAGCTGAGCAGAGGAGCGGGCGGCCGACAGGGCAGTGGCCAGGAGGAGCAGGAGGAAGATGCTTGGAGGGGAGGGTCCAGGACTCAAAGAAAAGTGGCCTGAGGGAGTGTGAAAGCTTGAGACCAAACATGGGAAGAGAATTAAGGATGGGCTCATAAGGGAGAATGTAAGTGAGAAAAAATATAAGGCCACTAATAACCTTGGGAAAAACAACAGAAAGCACAAGAAAGGAACTATGATCCCAGCCCGCTGCTTGGACTGACGAAGAAAAGGAGTCACAGAGCCGTGATGACATGCATTTCCATCACGTGTTTGTCCTACCTGGGCATTCACACTGCAGCCCCGAAGGAGAGGGCGGCAGGGGTTTTAGAGGGCTGCACCCCCCCACCCCCCAGCCAAACAGGAGTGCGGCCCAGGCACAGTGACGCAAGCCTGACGTTGAGAGAGATGGGGATCCTGCCCAGCACAGAGCCTGCAACGGTAGAAGAGCCAGCGCTCTGGGGGAGAGCCGGCAGAGGGAGGAGTGTGGCGCTGAGGTGGGTTTTTTTTACCTTAAGCCTTTCTATGTAAGTTTGTCCTTGAGTTATGTGCATTTCTTACTTATGGAAAGAAGGAGGGGGGAGAATAGAAGAAGGTAGAATGAGACAGGAAACCTATAGACGGAAAGTAGGGTAAATACATTTGGGGTGTCCACTAACGGACATCACACAGTCCGCGTGCACGAACGCCTTTTACCCTCATGGGAACTTGCTGAGTTGGCAGGTGGCCCCACAGCTTCGAGGCCGCAGAAGACAGGCCTGCCTTGGGCTGTGTGGAAGGCGCTCCGTGGGGCGGGTCTCAGCGCTCCTCACTGGCTTGCTGCCTCCATAGACATCTCCCCGAGCAGTGAAATTCTTCACTGCTATATATATATCGGATATATATAGGGGAGATACAAAATATCTTCCCCAGAAAGCCCCTGTTCAGATGCAGCTATATTCCCTGACATGCAAAACCATCCATCGTTTTAGAAAGCCAAGCAGAACCTGGGGTTGAGAAGCGGCTTTTTAGGCTTACTGACCCAGAGTCGCTGTCGCTCCCCATTTGTTAGTTGAGGCCAGTATTTGGGGTTCACTATGTAGAAGGGTCGGCTTTTGTCTCTGCTCTGTGGCGGTGGGCTGTGGACTGGTGGGACTGGAGCTCAGGAGCTGGGGTTTCACACTGTGCAATCTTCCAGAAGGCAGGGGTTGCTCTCCAGGTCCTGCTGTCCGCGGGGCACCTACAGACGGCTTTGTACTGGAGATAATCATAACATCCCCGTTCTTCTCCTCATCGATCATGACAAGGATTGTTGGGAGATGCTGTACGTTCCAAGAAAACGCCCCCCCCCATCTTTGTGTCCCATTAGTGGGCAGGAGAGAATTGGGAAGAATTTTCCCTTTGCGAAAGCAAACAGGAAAGATTAGCATTTTGAGGCAGAAACAGACTTCACAATATGCTAACAACATAGTAGCAATAATTAAAAGTTACCAGACTAATTAAAATGCCAACTGTCTGACAATAAACAGTAATTACACTAGTCTAGGGGGACGCGCCCTCGCGGAGGGCGGGGTGGAGGGTGAGCTCACGCTGGAGGCGCGGGCATGGCAAGCCTCTTCCTGACCCAGCGAGGAGAGCCGGGGCCGGCGCGTCGAGCGGGGGTGCTCACAGAGGAGGAGACGATTTGTCCAGAAGAGGGATGGATCAGGAAGGAGGTTGTTGGTGGGCGCCTCCGCTGGATTCCCTCCAGAAATCTCCTCTCTTTCACTTTCACCCAGAGCGTGATGGTGTGCGAAGGTGGACAGACACCCCTGCTTTACCCTGGCTCTCTCTGGTCTAACAGGTGTGGCCCTAAGAGGAGATGCGGGAGAGACTCAGGAAAGAACAAAGTCTATCACGTGCGCTGGTGCTGGAGGCAGGAGGCAGGCGCCGTGGGGGCCACGTGAGGAAGCCCAGGGTGGTCCTGGTGCAGGAGATGGGAGTGACCGCAGTGCTTAGCCACGGCCGCTATTGCGGTTTCCAGAAGAAAGGAACGACAGGGCAGGGTGAACAGCTTAAGACTGCCTAGTCTGAACAACTCAGCAGGCTCTGGGCTGTAGGCGTGTCCCGATCACTTGGCCCCCAGCCCTGGAATGACGGAAGCAGAGGGACGTTGTCTCCTGTGGTCCACAGACCCCATGGAGAGGTCTGGCTCAGGACTGGGTAGTTTGCAGACCACAGGTGTCCTATCTCGAAGGACTGCCTAGCCCCAGAATAAGGGGTCCTCAGCCAGGAAGGAAGGGTTTTGTTTGTGCTTGTTTGTTTGTTTTTAAGTAAGCTCCATACCCAGTGCAGAGCCCAACATGGGACTTGAACTCACGGTGCCAAGATCCAGACCTGAGCTGAGACCAACTGTTGGTTGGTCAACGGACTGAGCACCTAGGTATTCCCCAGCCAGGAAGGTTTTTAAGATGTCAAAGGAATAACATGGAGGCATTGGGAGATGGAGAGGAGAAGTGAGTTGGGGGAAACCGGAGGGGGACAGGAGCCATGAGAGACTGTGGACTCTGAGAAACAGAGGGTTTGGAGGGGAGGGGGTGGGAGGGTGGGTGAGCCTGGTGGTGGGTATTAAGGAGGGCACGGATTGCATGGAGTACTGGGCGTTATATGTAAACAATGAATCTTGGAACACTGAAAGAATAAAATTAAACTAAATAAAAAGATGTCAAAACATCATAATACACAGAAAATTGAAAATGTACTCACTCCCTGCAATTCCCACGGCCCTCCTCCAGATGGCAGAGGTGAGGGCAGAAAAGAAGACTGTTCGGAAATGCCATAAACATGAAAAAGGTCAGACCTCAAGTATAAAAAGCATTTTCATGTTTCCAGAGCTCTGAGCAAGTGTAGCGCGTCATCTAGCCAGGAGCCAACGATGGCACAACGGACATCAGGGAAAGTGACGGGCGACAGGCACGAACCTCTCGGGCGAAGCTGCCACGTGGTCCCCGTTTCTACCCGACCCACAGAAAGACAGCGAGGTTCTGCGCTTCTTCTCCGGCTATAGACAGGAGGGCAGGAAAGGTCCGCTCACTCTGCACCTCTGGCTTCTGGGTGGTTTGTGCATCCTGGTGCTGGCTCACGAGCCACGCGTGAGATGCAGCATGGACAAGCCCAAGGTCTCTTTCTCCCAGGACGAGGAGCATAAAATGCTCGCCGGCTGACCAACGCCGTCACACGAGGGCTGCGGGGTAAGGGCCACCAGCCTGATCTCCAGATGAGGCGACAAAGACCCAGGAAGACAGCGGGATCCCTGCAAGACGCTCCTTTCCTAAGGAGCAAACAGGGGATATGCTGCCCCCCCCACCCCGCCCCCAGGCCAGCCTATGGCAGCCCCGGGTCCTCTGGCACAGCCGCGCCCTCCCTGTGATTCCAGGTGAGGTGCGGGGCCGGCAGCCGTGCAGCACTGAGCACCTTAGTCCTTCAGTTCTTACAACCACAGCACGAGGTTTGGACTATTACGGTGCCCGTTTCACAGATGGGGACGTTAGGGCCCTGGCTCCGGGCTGCACAGAGTCACAGTGGGGGGTCCTCTCCGTGCGGCTGGAGGCTGGCGCGGGTCAGTCTGTCACTGACCTGGGGGCTGGTCCGCAGCTGTCAAGGCTTCAGCCTCCCCTTTCCCTCCTCCCTCTGCGCATCTCCACCTTCCCCAGGGGCTCCTGTTTGCAGGATCTCCATCCTCTACGGTTCTTGGAGCGGGAGGCAGCTGTCTCCGGGCTACACTCAAGGACGAGAGTGCTCCTGCTCAAAGACGAGCAGGAGTGCTTTCCCAGCGAGGCTGGGATCATTTCATTTCACTACTATTAAATTAATAAAACTCTCGGGTCTGGCCAGTGACAGATCTAATTAGACTTCCAGAATGCGGTTCCATCACGTAGCAAAGTGGGCTGACTTTCAGAGTGATGAGTTTTGGACATACCCCCACCAGCTAATCACTCGTCTTCGTATCCCATAAACTGGGACTAAGCATTTCATCACCCGCAATCCGACACACATCCCAGCTCCACGGCAGGGTCCCGGGTGGGCAGAGGTCAGCTCACCCTGCGGCAGACATTAGGGCTTACCTGCTCCGCTGCCCTCTGGCTCGGCTGGGATTTGAGATACCAGCTCGCACCAGGGGCATCTAGCCAGGCTAACAGATAATCTCGGAGAGCTTCCTGTGAGGTCATCCCATGCCTTCACAGAGCCATCTGGCAACATTAATACAATGGAAGGGGCGCACCTCAAAGGCCACAACTTGTGCTTCTCGATAGGCTCCCTACAGAGCTGCGCATGCGTGTGCGTGGTGAGACACACGGGGAACGTTCACTGCAGAGAACTTGTCCTGGAGAAACCGCAAGTGCCCGTTACGTCCTCAGGCACCGGAGAATGACTCTGCGATTTGGCACATTCCTCAATGGAATTCTTTTTGGGCTTAAAAATGAATGAATGAGACTTTAATGTATCAAGATGATAAATCGCCAAACACATCAAATGAGAAATACAAGACGTAGAGTGATGTTTACAGCATCACACCACACCTATAACATGTAATGTACCATTTACGAGCGCGTACCCTCATGTACACTAAAAACATTAAAGCAATACCTGGGCCAGTTAACATTAAAATCGTGTGGTTATCCTGCAGAAAGAATAAAATAGAAAGAACTGGAGAAACCTCTATGGCAGATTTAAGCTGCAACCATACAGGCTCAATTCTTTACAATACTAAGCTCCGAAGTGACAATGCACAATGTTGTTTGTGACGGGGACAGGTGCTCAGGACACTGTTCTCTACAATTTCCGTGATGCTCGAAATAGTTCCCGGTGTAGGAAGAGCTTCCTGTGAGCTAAACTGTAGGATATCCAGTACAGTAAGACCAATACCTAAAGGAAGAGATAGAGAGTCAAAAACAAACAAAAAAGGTACCGTAAGCAAAGAGGGAACAATGACTTAGCAAGGATCCTGCCTTTGAAACGAGCAGACTGTTTATGACCACCTTTCTCTCGAGCAAAATTTACTCCCCAAACAACTTCCTTTCCTGTATTTTTCTCTTTCTGAATGTGACCTATGTAGAAACTAGCATTCCAAAGTGAGTCGTAGGAACCAGGGAGAAATGCAAAAGGAGAATGGACCGGCAGATAGCCTCAGTGCGGTGTGCCTGGTTGAAAACTTTGATCTTATTATCAATTTAGAATTAATCTGGCTGTTATGTTATAAGAAGGAAAGAAACACAGGTGGCTCAGAGCCCCTGCCAGACTTTTGATGGACTGAAGTCTTGGCTTGAGTTCGTGGCCCTCCACAGCAGGTTGCTGGGGCAGGTTCACTGGATGGCACCTGAGCCACACGTCCTGCTCAGGATTTTTCCCTAGCTGTTTAAAAATTACTTGAAACTCCACTGTTTCCATTCACTTCACGTTTCGGCGAATTTGGCAAAAGTCAGAGAAACCGTCAGCAGACAAACAAATGGGAATACTTTAAGCCAGCGATCATAAACTCCCAGTGGGTAAGAACCGAGTCTTCGCCTCTTCTCCGAAATGTGCCGCGGAACTCAGGAAACAGTCTCTGATGCTGCTTGGCACGGCTCCAAGGGTATAGTTAGCTCCTACGGTGACAGAAGTGCTCATGATACAGGGAGCCAGTCCGGCTTGCTTTCTTGATGTGCCCTGATCGTTATCTGACTGTCTTGATACCTGTTCAGTATAGGATTCTCCTTATGGTGGGCAAAGTATGTTCTTACTGATGATGAGAGACTTGGCGTCCAAAAGAAAGTAGACGGCAGAATTTTGGGAAGAGGTTAACTGTACACAGAAGTCTAAAATTACACTGGAAGGATTTTTTTTTTCAAATAACGGTTTTTGACGAAGCATGTGACACACCCGTCTGGTCCCCATGTCACGTCTACTCCGTGTGTGCATGGTGTTGACTCAGTAAATACGCCCCCACCTCTGGTTTCGCTTTGCCATCTCTCCGGCATTGCGGAAACATGCTGGTTCACACTCGGGCAGACGGGAAGCCAGAGGGATTCCCTCCACCAGCCATGCAGAACCGCTAAGGTCTATCCTCAGGGCGCGCACGAAGGGCGTTTCGCACTTAGGTGCGCTTTTCTTCTGATTTCACTTGCTTGGGTTTGGTGGGATTCTCACACTGCAGCTCTGTGCTCTTTGTCAGTTTGGGGAATTCATCAGAAAATTTCTCTCCCTTTCTCTCTTCCTTCCCACCGGGACTGGATTTGCTCCCTCTCTCTGAGCAGGTCTCGCAGCATTGTTTCCCGGCTTGTCTTCCCGCCCACGAATCCCCTCACCTGTTCTCTGCTGCTGCTGAACTCACGCACTGCACTGTGAATTTTAGATATTGTGCCTTTGTGTTCTTCTGTCCTTTCTTGAAGCTTGCTGTTTCTTTAGCTCTTCTTATAACTCTTTAAACGTATCCGTCGGACCTGTGAGCTCCAGCATCGGAATCCTGTCTGCTTCCGCTGTCCATCATCACACATATTTTCTGTTATGTGCACGACTACTTGTGAGTGGGTGGTAGACATTGTCCATGAAAAAACTAAATCAGGGGCGCCTGGCTGGCTCAGTGGGTTAAAGCCTCTGCCTTCAGCTCAGGTCATGATCCCAGGGTCCTGGGATCGAGCCCCGCATCGGGCTCTCTGCTCAGCAGGGAGCCTGCTTCCTCCTCTCTCTCTGCCTGCCTCTCTGCCTACTTGTGATCTCTGTCTGTCAAATAAATAAATAAAATCTTTAGCCAACAAATTTGAAAATCTGGAAGAAATGGATGCATTCCTAGAAACATATAAACTACCACAACTGAACCAGGAAGAAATAGAAAGCCTGAACAGACCCATAACCAGTAAGGAGATTGAAATAATCATTAAAAATCTCCAAACAAACAAAAGCCCAGGGCCAGACGGCTTCCCGGGGGAATTCTACCAAACATTTAAAGAAGAACTAATTCCTATTCCCCTGAAACTGTTCCAAAAAATAGAAATGGAAGGAAAACTTCCAAACTCATTTTATGAGGCCAGCATCACCTTGATCCCAAAACCATACAAGGATCCCATCAAAAAAGAGAGCTATAGACCAATATCCTTGATGAACACAGATGCGAAAATTCTCACCAAAATACTAGCCAATAGGATTCAACAGTACATTAAAAGGATTATTCACCACGACCAAGTGGGATTTATTCCAGGACTGCAAGGTTGGTTCAACATCCACAAATCAGTCAATGTGATACAACACATCAATAAAAGAAAGAACCAGAACCATATGATACTCTCAATAGATGCTGAAAAAGCATTTGACAAAGTGCAGCATCCCTTCCTGATCAAAACTCTTCAAAGTGTAGGGATAGAGGGCACATACCTCAATATCATCAAAGCCATCTATGAAAAACCCACCGCAAATATCATTCTCCATGGAGAACAACTGAAAGCTTTTCCGCTAAGGTCAGGAACACGGCAGGGATGTCCATTATCACCACTGCTATTCAACATAGTACTAGTCCTAGCCTCAGCAATCAGACAACAAAAGGAAATGAAAGGCATCGAAATCAGCAAAGAAGAAGTCAAACTATCACTCTTCGCAGATGATATGATACTATATGTGGAAAACCCAAAAGACTCCACTCCAAAACTGCTAGAACTTGTACAGGAATTCAGTAAAGTGTCAGGATATAAAATCAGTGCACAGAAATCAGTTGCATTTCTCTACACCAACAACAAGACAGAAGAAAGAGAAATTAAGGAGTCAATCCCATTTACAATTGCACCCAAAACCATAAGATACCTAGGAATAAACCTAACCAAAGAGGCACAGAATCTATACTCAGAAAACTATAAAGTACTCATGAAAGAAATTGAGGAAGACACAAAGAAATGGAAAAAATGTTCCATGCTCTTGGATTGGAAGAATAAATATTGTGAAAATGTCTATGCTACCTAAAGCAATCTACACATTTAATGCAATTCCTATCAAAGTACCATCCATTTTTTCAAAGAAATGGAGCAAATAATTCTAAAATTTATATGGAACCAGAAAAGACCTCGAATAGCCAAAGGGATATTGAAAAAGAAAGCCAAATTTGGTGGCATCACAATTCCGGACTTCAAGCTCTATTACAAAGCTGTCATCATCAAGACAGCATGGTACTGGCACAAAAACAGACACGTAGATCAATGGAACAGAATAGAGAGCCCAGAAATAGACCCTCAACTCTATGGTCAACTAATCTTCGACAAAGCAGGAAAGAATGTCCAATGGAAAAAAGACAGCCTCTTCAATAAATGGTGCTGGGAAAATTGGACAGCCACATGCAGAAAAATGAAATTGGACCATTTCCTTACACCACACACAAAAATAGACTCAAAATGGATGAAGGACCTCAATGTACGAAAGGAATCCATCAAAATCCTTGAGGAGAACACAGGCAGCAACGTCTTCGACCTCAGCCGCAGCAACATCTTCCTAGGAACAATGCAAAAGGCAAGGGAAGCAAGGGAAAAAATGAACTATTGGGATTTCATCAAGATCAAAAGCTTTTGCACAGCAAAGGAAACAGTTAACAAAATCAAAAGACAACTGACAGAATGGGAGAAGATATTTGCAAACGACATATCAGATAAAGGACTAGTGTCCAAAATCTATAAAGAACTTAGCAGACTGAACACCCAAAGAACAAATAATCCAATCAAGAAATGGGCAGAGGACATGAACAGACATTTCTGCAAAGAAGACATCCAGATGGCCAACAGACACATGAAAAAGTGCTCCATATCACTCGGCATCAGGGAAATACAAATCAAAACCACAATGAGATATCATCTCACGTCAGTCAGAATGGCTAAAATCAACAAGTCAGGAAATGACAGATGCTGGCGAGGATGCGGAGAAAGGTGAACCCTCCTACACTGTTGGTGGGAATGCAAGCTGGTGCAGCCACTCTGGAAAACAGCATGGAGGTTCCTCAAAATGTTGAAAATAGAACTGCCCTATGACCCAGCAATTGCACTATTGGGTATTTACCCTAAAGATACAAAGGTAGTGATCCAAAGGGGCACATGCACCCAAATGTTTATAGCAGCAATGTCCACAATAGCCAAACTATGGAAAGAACCTAGATGTCCATCAACAGATGAATGGATCAAGAAGATGTGGTCTATATACACAATGGAATACTATGCAGCCATCCAAAGAAATGAAATCTTGCCATTTGCGACAACATGGATGGAACTAGAGTGTATCATGCTTAGCGAAATAAGTCAAGCGGAGAAAGACAACTATCATATGATCTCCCTGATATGAGGAAGTGGTGATGCAACATGGGGGCTTAAGTGGGTAGGAGAAGAATCAATGAAACAAGATGGGATTGGGAGGGAGACAAACCATAAGTGACTCTTAATCTCACAAAACAAACTGAGGGTTGCTGGGGGGAGGGGGGTTGGGGGAAGGGGGTGGGATTATGGACATTGGGGAGGGTATGTGCTATGGTGAGTGCTGTGAAGTGTGTAAACCTGGCGATTCACAGACTTGTACCCCTGGGGATAAAAATATATGTTTATAAAAAATAAAAAATTAAAAAACTAACTAACTAAATAAATAAAATCTTTTAAAAAAAAAAGAAAAGAAAAAACTAAATCAAATTTGATGCAAGATGATGTTATCTTTCTCAAAAAAAATACAAAAAAACAAAACACACACATGGTTTTGACAAGCGTCCAGGGATAGTAAAAACCCTGGAACGGCTTGATCCCACTGTGAGGTTAATAGAATTTTAAGCTTTAGACCTGTGCATGCTGCTGACCGTTGCTACTTGGTGTAGTTCTCCGGGCTCTGCTCCACACTCCCTGTGCCTGTGAGGCCACCAGAAGCTTTGCTCAGCTTCTACGCTTCTCAGTCCCCTTTCTGGAAATCAGCAGAAGCCTTGGGGGAAAATTTCCTCCAATATCAGGCTCACCAGGATGGGTCATACATGCTCCTGGGTCTTATCTTCATTGCCTTGTCATCTCTTCGGTGGCTTCAAATCCGTTAAATAAATGGGTTCGCTTTCTTTCGTTGTTCTGGATGAGAGATTTGGTATGTGTTACCTAGTTGTATCGGTCAGCTAGGGCGACCATAACAGAATACCGCAGACCCGGTGGCTGAGAACCCGAAATGTATTCCTCACAGCTCGGGGAGCTGAAGTCTGAGATGAAGACGTCCACAGAGCTGGTTTCCCATGAGGCCTCGCTCTCGGGCTTGTGGGTGGCCGTCTTCTCGCTGTGTCCTCACACGGACTTCCCTCTGTGCGCATGTGTTTCTGGTGTCTCTCTGTGTCCAATTTCCTGTGCTAGCAGAGTCATACTGGATTAAGACCTATTCTAATGGCCTCATATTAACTTAATCTCCTCTTTTAAGACCCTATCTGGATATACAGTCACATTCTAAGGTACTATGAGTTAGGAAGTCAACATGTGAATTTGGATAGCGCGATTCCTTCCATAACACCATTCTACCATTACCGGAGGGAGAAGTTTCTTGTTCAAAATGCAAAGGGGCTATTAATTTTATCATCCTAATTGATTTAATTCCATTTTAATGAAACAACTTGTGTGTGTATATATGTGTGTAAAAGCCAAAAACAGTATGAGAAGGGTGAATTATTGCAATCTCTGTGTATATGTAGACATAACCTCTCAGATTTTCTGTATTCATACACATTACATCCTTCTAAAAACATAGTTTAATTAAATTTTTGGCAAGATGGACATATTTGCATAGAGAAAATGAATCCCATTAAAGCAATCGACTTCATTTGTAAACTTTGTGTAACATGTAAAGAAAAACATTTATTTTTCATGAAATTACTTTATTTGCTGTTAATTTTTATCCATTTAAATATTTTTCAAAAGTGATCCCCTGACTGACTTTCTGTCCATACCAAATTTTATTGATGATCATCTCCGTTTTATCAATGTTCTGTGCAAGCTCAGTTTTTGAGGAAGTAGTTCTGTTTCCCTGTAACTCAGTTGTCCAGCGCTCAGATTTTTTTTGGAATTTAATCCTTCTGTTTGTTTTTAGCCAAAATAACTTCACCATGTGCAATTCTGCAATTTTCACTACTGTCCATTTTCTATTTATTGACTTCATCTGCTAATAAGGGCTGAGAATAAATAAATGAAAGTCAGAGAGCTTCTATTTATTCCTTACATGTTCCGGGAGGAAATACTGAACAATTTTATGAGACGGAAGTGCCACGAAAGGAGGAGAAAGGCAGGGATGAGCAGAGAAAAGAGGTGGAAGGAAAGAGTTTGATGGAAAGAAAAGTGAGCAAAGTCAAAGTCGAGTTGAAGCTGTCAGATGGAACACCTTCCTTCAGGGGAGCCGGTTCCCAATGCCTGTTCCTTGATGTGTACACCAGAAACACTTATGAGATGTGCATCAACATCTCTGTGGACTTTGGTAAGAAGACCCTCCACCAGTATTGACACGCGGCTTTGCAATCCTGCTAATCCTTACAGCCCCGCACTTTCAGACATGGTCTATGACGGTTTTGTAGTTGGGAAATCAGATAACCATCTTTCTGACTCTTCCAGGAGGGAGATGGCTACTTTGAAAGTTGCAGAAACGGTGGTATTTCCATGTTTTTCAAGGTCTCATCATCTCTGTACCAAATTCACTGGCTCCTGGAGCTGCATGGAAGCTTGGCACTCTACCAAGCTCATCCCAAGCATTTCTAGATTGTTAGACAGGTGCCCATCCACAGTTCTGGCCAGCTGTCAGGTCAGCTGATTTGTGGCATCTGCTGTTTCTTTACTACTTTCGGCTGACTCTCTGCCACTTGGCACCACTCTTCCCTCAAGCATATTCGTCTCACTCTGGGCATCCACTCGCTGAGAGGCCCATGGCCAAGTGGGCACCTGCATGCCCTATGATGGGCACCTCTCCCCAGCCATCAAGAGACCAAGGATGCTCAAGATTCCAGGACAAAGCGTGGGAATCCTACTTCCTCTTTTTGTAAGTTGTACTTTATTCCTGGGTATCAATGCAGCAAAACAGCTAGCATTTATGAGGTTTAATATATGCATATTCAAATGTATCATCACATGTAATCCTCATTTAAATAAAGTCCCATGAGGTAGAAACTATTGTTGATGCTGTTAATTTGCAGATTAGGGAACCGAGGCTCAGAGAGATTATTGATCTCACCCCAGGTGACACAGAAAGTAAGAAGGACCACTGTGTTCCTGCAAATCCAGGGCTCTCTGCATGCTGCTAGACGACCTCCACCCCAACATCGTCCAGAGTAAAGGAAGATGCTTTTCTTATACTTACACTAGGTTGCAGGCATGTCTGAACTTGCTGGTGACTTGATAAGACAGAGCAGCTCTCAAATGTCTGTTTTTGCAAGTTAATTGCTTGGAGTGAACGACTTGGCCAGAAGTTTATGTCTGGGCATCCACGGAGCCATTAGAATGAGGATGTTTGCATGATGCGATTTCTTACTTTGTCTTATAGACTCTGGTCCATCCCCTGTGCAGAGAGAGGACACAACAAGAGTTAAATCATTTGTATGGGAGCCCATGGAGAAAGAAAGAGGGTGAAGAGCATGACTTCCTCTTTTGAAGAGAACACTGTATAGCCTGCAGAGTATAGAACCTTAAGGGCAGGCACTGTTATGGGGCATCTAGGAGGAATGTTTTGGCATAGACCACAATGGCGGCACTAACCAGCATCTGGACCAGGAGCCTGGGCAGGACAGGGCAGGCTCCTCTAGCAATTCCTCCAGCAGCGGTCATCAGAGAAAATCTTGGGGGGAGAAATGATTGCAAAGTCTGTGAGTTTAGGTGCACACCCCAGGGACTTCTAGAAGTAACTTGTAGTAGGCTGGAAGCTTAGATCAAACCAGTAAAGTCTGATTATTCCATTCCATTACCCTCATTAGTATCTAAAGGCTAAGGAGCTCTGGATAGATTTGGATGTTAAGAGTTTTATGGAAACATCCTTTTAAGTTTCTGCTCAGCCTATACCCTCACACAGGGGCACTGGGTAAAGTGTAAACCTGGCTGAGGTTCTGCTCCTGCCTTATGAATAACAGGAGGTTTGGACCCTCCCACAAGCCATTTGTTCTGTGCCCCCTTGGCAATGGGATGAGTTCTCTCCTGCAAGTCCCCACAGCCCTTTCATTTCACTGGGCTTTGGGGTGGGCTGCTCCACAGACGTGCCTGAATTCTGGCGACGGGTGCAGCTTCAACTCAGTCTGTGCTACCCACTCCAGTGGGAACGACAAGTCTGAAAAAGGATCAGCAACTTGCCGTCCGTCATACATCTTACTCTGGAATAAGGAAGGTCCATGCGTACATGGTTTCTTATCCTGGAACAACCCAGAGTTGCAGAAACAAATGGCAAAACCTGATTCTTAGACCGTGTATGGTGATGGTGCCCTGGCGTTATCTGACTCCGTGGTACCTTTTCCTGGATAAGAGTTACATCTTTCTCCTCTTCCTCCTCCTCCTTCTTCTTTTTTAAATCAAGATAAGCTCTGTGGTGCCTGGGTGGCTCATTCGGTGAAGCATTCGACTCTTGACTTTGGCTCAGGTCATGATCTTATGGTCATGGGATCGAGCCCCGCAGCAGGCTCCGTGCGTGCTCAGTGTGGAGACTGGCTGGGAGTCTGCCTCTCCTTCTGCCCCTCCACCTCTCTAAAACAATAAGCTGATAATTTCTTGGGAGATTGTTATAACTCTTGTGCCCCTTGTGAAATTTTGATGCCATGACCCATTGTACAACTAGGCACAAAGACTGAAATTCCGTTCCAAGTAAACGAGTAAAAAAGAAAGTAAAAAGAGAAAATCTGAAGTGTCGGAAAATAGTTTGTGATCACAATGGCTTATTTTGACATCATTGAATTGCTAAATCCACATATTCTGAGCTGTGTACCAGTTGCCAAACCCGGTCGTCATAAATGCTGGCGTCCTTGACAAGCAAGTTTTCTTATTTTGACACTACTTTTTTTTTTTAAATTTTTTTTTAAAAATCACTATAGAATATGGTACAACTTCATTATTGGAGATCATCAGAGAAAAATGGCCGTGTAGAAAGTTTGAAGTGTAGACAACCAGGCCATCATGCTTTGTGGCACAGGTAACAATTTTCGGTGGCAAATGTGGAAATTTCCCGTTTGTCATGTTCAATTTCAAGAATAAATAAAAATATGTCACAATGTCTTTGAATAGGTCAGGACACACAAGGCTTGGCCTGGTCTGGGTCTGTGGGATCCAGAGGGTCTCTACCCTCTTACGGAATCTGAACTATGACCAGGTCTCTGTCCTTTTACAAGAGGCAGAATAACTCTCCCAGAAACTCAGTATCTTAGAAATTCCTCATTTTAGAAATTCCTCCTGCCACTATATCCTCTCTATGTACCCACTGGCATCGTGAAGGGTGACGATACTCCAGAAGTATGTATCAGTTACATATTTGTTTATTTTCAAAGATTTTTATTTATCTATGTGTGAGAGAGAGAGAGAACGCGCACATGGAAAAACAGGGGAAGCAGCAGACAGAAGGAGAAGCCGGCTCCCCTCGCAGAGCAGAGAGCCCGACGCGGGGCTCCATCCCAGGACCCTGAGATCACGACCTGAGCTGAAGGCAGAGGCTTAACCCACTGAGCCCCCCAGCCAACCCCAGTTACATATTTGAACACAATGTTTTATACAATCTTCCAGCATGCTTCTCTCCCCCATCAGGTGTTCCTGTGAACAGGGGCTGCTTTTGCTCATTTTACGTTTCAGTATCTAATGGGAGAGCAACACGCAAGAGAGCCCGCCGGCGTCTGTTGGGGGAGAGAGCAGACACGGCAACCCAACTTTTCTTTTCTTTTCTTTTTTTTTAAATTAAATTTATTTATTTTCGGCATAACAGTATTCATTATTTTTGCACCATACCCAGTGCTCCATGCAATCCGTGCCCTCTGTAATACCCACCACCTGGTACCCAGACCTCCCACCCCCGCCCCTTCAAAACCCTCAGATTGTTTTTCAGAGTCCATAGTCTCTCATGGTTCACCTCCCCTTCCAATTTCCCCCAACTGCCTTCTCCTCTCCATCTCCCCATGTCCTCCATGCTATTTGTTATGCTCCACAAATAAGTGAAACCATATGATAATTGGCTCTCTCTGCTTGACTTATTTCACTCAGCATAATCCTTCCAGTCCCGTCCATGTTGCTACAAAAGTTGGGTATTCGTCCTTTCTGATGGAGGCATCATACTCCATAGTGTATATGGACCACATCTTCCTTATCCATTCGTCCGTTGAAGGGCATCTTGGTTCTTTCCACAGTTTGGTAACCGTGGCCATTGCTGCTATAAACATTGGGGTACAGACGGCCCTTCTTTTCACGACATCTGTATCTTTGGGGTAAATACCCAGGAGTGCAATGGCAGGGTCATAGGGAAGTTCTATTTTTAATTTCTTGAGGAATCTCCACACTGTTCTCCAAAGTGGCTGCACCAACTCACATTCCCACCAACAGTGTAAGAGGGTTCCCCTTTCTCCACATCCCCTCCAACACAAGTTGTTTCCTGTTTTGTTAATTTTGGCCATTCTATCTGGTGTAAGGTGGTATCTCAGTGTGGTTTTAATTTGAATCTCCCTGATGGCTAGTGATGATGAACATTTTTTCATGTGTCTGATAGCCATTTGTGTGTCTTCATTGGAGAAGTCTCTGTTCATATCTTCTGCCCATTTTTTGATATGATAGTCTGTTTTGTGTGTGTTGAGTTTTCTAAAGGGAAATAATTGAAATGATGTAAAGCTGTACGGTTCTTGACGCCTGGACCACACAGAGAGCTGTGTGCATTCACTCAGCTAACATTTATGGAACCCCGACCGGGCATCAGGCACCAGGCGCCATGCTTAGACACGGGAGATGGGGTGGTGGCTTGCGGGTTCAGAGGTCTTCGGGGTCGGGCTCGGTGGGAGCTGTCGAGGGCTGTGGTCAGGACAGCGGTGAGGTTGCAACACACAGACATGTGACAGGATGATGAGAAGACGCAGAAGCAACAGTGTGAGAGGCTGTGAATGCGCTCGGGGGTGAGGCCGGTTTTAGGGAGCGCAGGAGAGATTTCATTTGTTGCCGAGTGGGAGAGACGGAGCATCCTCACGAAAGCAGGAGGAGTTAACGATCTAGGAAGAGGGCAAGCGGTATCAAGTGAGGGAAAGCGCCATCGTTGGTGTGTGGGATTCGGTGGGGAGGAGGCTGACTTTCCGTCTGACGGGCTCTGCCTTCCCCACATCACCTGAGGTCCGACGAGGCCTGGAGAGTTCTGCCAGCGTGAACAGAGACCACAAGTTTTACACGGGTTTCCGTGATGAGTAGGGGATAGAATAGGGGGTTGACTATGAAGGCTGGCCCACGGAGAGGGGGCCGGGTGACGGGAACGTCCACACCCCGGCTTACATTTTCCCGGAGCAGGGGAACGTGTAAAGAGGTTACCAGGAGGGGCCCCCCCGGGGCCGACAGCCGCGAGCCGATCGGCGGCCTTGGCTCTTTTCTCCAGCTCCAACCGGCCGCTGTGAGTCCGGGTTCCAAAGGGGACCGCTGGGCCCGTCCAGAAATGAGGCATTTCAGATGGACACGATGAAATGGGCCACGAGTGTGCTCTCAGGGCGATGCCACCTACCGGCTCAGATGGGGAGGACGGCGAAGAGACGCGGGAAGCAGACAGGAGACGGAGCGGGAAATGTCCTCGTGCTGTCGAGAGGAAAGGAAACAGCCGCGCGGCCGCTGCCACCGCGGGGAGGACGGGGACTCGTGGCCAGAGCGTGGGCAGGGGCGGGCAGAGGCGAGACTCTGAAGTCTGGCTCTCAGGTGAGTCGGCCGCAGGGAGACGCAGGTCATCGCAGTCACAGCTGCCCGTGGAGCAGTGAGAGGAGGGGGGGCCCTGGCAGCCGCAGCGGTGGGGTGCGGGCGAGGTTGGAGCTGGGGGCCGCGCTGTCGCAAGAGCAGGTGTCCCCCCCAGGGCCAGAGGAGCCCAGGAGCGGCGCTGTGAACTAAAATGAACCCAATCCCGCATTTTCCTTCTAAAGTAGGAAGATGCGTGCTGTGCACTGATTCGTGTCTCTGTCAAAGTTCAAGGGTTGAAGCTTGCATGCCCCAGTGGGGTGGTGTTTGGAGATGAGACCCGTGGGAGCGCACTAGAATTACCTGAGGTCCTCGGGATGGGACTCGTGCCCTTGTCAGAAGAGACACGCGGAGAAGGCAGCCATCTCAAGCCATAAGGGATTGCTGGCCAGAAGCCGCCCCTGTAGGCACCTAGACCTTGGGCTGCCCCTCTCCAGAACCGCGAGCAGGAAATGCCGACTGTGCAAGCCCCCATCTACGGTGTTTTGTTATGGCCGCCGGAGCACCGAGCCCGCGAGCCGACAATCAGCTGCGTCAAGGTCGTCGCTTGCCGAGCTTGAATGAAGCACCCGGTGAAGGTGGAGGGAACCTGAGATCCGTAGCGTCTGTTTCTGGTGGACGCATCAGGCCCTCTGTGGCTGCCGCAGAAGTACACACTCGTTCGTTGTACTGTCCCGTTGTGCGTATAGCCGAGCAAGAGGAAGGAGGGCCGGGAGCGATTCGGAGAGAAAAGAGAAAAGAGAAGGATCCAGGAGTCAGAGTGGAGCGTGTGAGTGACCTTCATCCGTGCCCTGCCCCGCCTCGCCACCTGCTACCAAGAGTAACACTCACCACCCACCTGCTTTGCCGGTTGTTGGAAAATAATGACTTTGATCTTCTCCGACAAAGGGGTCATGTTTTCACAAAACACTATGAGCTCCATCACGGTGAAACTGGCTTTTGCTTTCAATAAGGCCAGATTCGTTAAAGGTAGAAAAGTCTGCGTGGAATGAATTACGAAATTAGGTGCCTCTTAACATGACTGAAAAGATCCCAATTTATAGCCCCAGAAAAGAACAGGCAGACTGTGGAAGTGAACGCCCGAGCCGTAGGACGCCGGTCTATTTTTGCACAGTGAGCAAGGAACTGGGGCTCCACAGGCAGCTTCCTCGGAGACACACGCAGGAGGCTGAGCGCGCAGCCTGAGGAGTGAGCCCAGGAGAGGCGCCGAGCCTTTGCAAGCAAGTGCTCTGCTCCTTCTTGGAGGGCTTTCCTCCAGGAGCACGGCTTACGCTGATGTCAGGGGGAACTTCAAGCTTAACTGGGGTGTCCCTCAGTGGCTCCGGGAAAGCCCCAGACAGACATGAAGCCAGCGGTGGTGAGCGGAGGCCATCTCCGAAGGTGACCTGCTGCAGCAGAGTCCCTGTGCCGCCTGCCGTGAGCTGGGGCGGGCAGCACGAGTCAGGCCTTCGAACGAGGCCTCCCCTCCGCAGGCGGCTGGGCAGCTGCAAGTCTTCCCCTGGGGAATGGCGCAGTGTGTGTGAATTCCCCCATCACGGGGCCCGGAGCCGCGTTAGCGAGAGTCTGAGCCACACGGAAGGCTGAGGGCCTGACTTCAAGGAGCCCACGGCGTATCTGAGCAAACAAATCCACGTACGTGACTGCGACCACCCAGTTAGATTTTAATTGTCTTTGGGTCAGTCTTTGGGATACAATACACAGATTTCAGTTATCACTGGGTATTTATATATCGTCTGTTTAGGCTGGTGAACAGTCTTGGGCTGTTTAGACCGGGGTCTTACGAACTTTGGGGTCTACAGCTCTGGAGGCTGGAAGTCCACGATGAAGGACTCAGGAGACTCAGTGTCTGATGAGAACCTCTGTCCTGGTATGGACCAGGTGTCTTCTCACTCTGTCCTCACGTGGGGAGAAGGGGAGAGGGGGCTCCCTGGGGTCTCTCTGATAAGGGCACTAATGCATTCACGGGGGCTCCCCCCCCACAACCTCATCACCTCCTAAAGACCCCACCTCCTAAGACCATCACCTTGAGGGGTAGGTGTCAGTGTGTGAATGAGGAGAACACAAACATTAGGTCCATGACAAAGACTAAGTCATGAAACTCTTAGGATCCCCAGAGCCTTGGATTTGCCATGGCTTTGTTGTTGTTGTTTTGTTTTTTAAAGATTTTATTTATTTGTCAGAGAGAGAGAGAGCACAAGCAGGGGAGCAGCAGAGGGAGAGGGAGAAGCAGGCTTCAGGCCGTAGAGGGAGCCTAGGACCCTGGGACCGTGCCATGAGCCAAAGGCAGATGCTCAACCCACGGAGCCACCCAGGTGTGCCTTTGTGGTTCAGCCAGGAACTCAGAACCAGTAGGTTCTGTTTCAGGTTAGCGGCTTAGGCGTGGTGGGCGCCGGTGAAGGGGCCGCATCTGATGCTGGAGTTTGATGTCCTCACTGCCCAGTCAGGAGGGAGGATCGCACGCAGGCTGGACCCCTCTAGTTTTGTTTCCTGGGCCACCGAATGCTTTCTACCATGTGATGTCATTCCTTTGCATATTTATTATCTATGGACCGTTTCCTCATGAGCACGTCAGCTCTGTGAAATAACAGATTTACTTTTTTTTTTTTTAAGATTTTATTTATTTATCTGACAGAGATCACAAGTAGGCAGAGAGGCAGGCAGACAGAGAGGGGGAAGCAGGCTCCCCGCTGAGCAGAGAGCCCGATGTGGGGCTCGATCCCAGTACCCTGGGATCATGACCTGAGCCGAAAGCAGGGGTTTTAACCCACTGAGCCACCCAGGCACCCCCAGATTTACTTTCTTTCCTTGTTGGTGTGTCTCAGGCGTCTAGAACAGTGCCTGGAACATTAAAGGTAAATGGATGCACCTGTGTGTGCTCAATGAGACAGCTTCGTTGATGTAGCATGATATCAAAGTATTTGTTGCATCAATGAAAGATAAAAAAATATAATCCAGTTAAATCACATTACAAAATATATTCCAAGGCTGTGAGTGGAAGACATTTAAGTATTGTAAATATATGTAGATATAGATACAGATACATATATATATATATGTTACAAATGTGCAAATTTAAATATGAAGTCCATAGAATTTAATAATTTTTTTTTAAGATTTCATTAATTTATTTGACAGAGAGAGACAGAGCGAGAGAGGGAACACAAGCAGGGGGAGTGGGAGAGGGAAAAGCAGGCTTCCCACTGAGTAGGGAGCCCCATGCGGGTCTTGGTCCCAGGAGTCCGGGACCATGACCCAAGCCGAAGGCAGATGGTTAACGACAGAGCCACCCAGGCGCCCCTAGAATTTAATAAATTTTATTTTTTTTAATTTTAAAGATATTTATTTATTTATTTATTTGACAGAGAGATCACAAGCAGGCAGAGAGGCAGGCAGAGTGAGAGCAGGCTCCGCACTGAGCAGAGAGCCCGATGTGGGACTCGATCCCAGGACCCTGGGATCATGACCTGAGCTGAAGGCAGAGGCTTAACCGACTGAGCCATGCAGGCGTCCCTAGATTTTAAACTTATAGTAACTCTGTGGGATGGTTTCTACGGGCTCTGTTTTATAGATTAGGAAGCAAAGACTCAAGTAATTTATGTAGTTAACCATAAGCCTAGTTTTTAAGTGAAGATGAAATGTAACTGCTCTCTCTGTATTTCAAAAGTGGGGTTTTTGTCTAAACCAATTACATAGGACTTTTTTTTTTCAGTATGAAGGTTTCTAATTTATTGAGTTTACATATAAAGAAGCAAATGAAGCAAGTTGTTTCCTTGGTTTTTTATTTGCTTGTTTGTTTAGAGAGGGAAAGAGGTGATGTGAGGAGGAATGGGAGAAAATCTTAACCAAGTTCCACGCCTGACCCAGAGCTCAAGGTGGGGCTCTGTCCCGCAACCCCGAGACCATGACCCCGGCTGGAATCATGAGTTGGACATTTAACCCAATGAGCCACCCAGGCATTCCAAGCAAGTTTTGACATCTCAGGAAAATCCAGAATTTAGAAGAAGTTTTTAAATGTATAATTGTCAGAATTATGCTTTGTAAGTTTCAGATTCAAAAGTCCTTTTATTTATTTTTTGAAGATTTTATTTATTTATTTATCTATCCCGAGAGAGAGAGAGAGAGAGAGAGAGATCACAAATAGACAGGCAGGCAGCGAGAGAGAGGGAATCAGGTTCACCGCTGAGCAGAGAGCCTGATTCGGGGCTCGAACCCAGGACCCTGGGATCATGACACGAGCTGAAGGCAGAGGCTTAACTGACTGAGACACCCAGGCGTCCCTCAAAAGTCCTTTAAAATTTCATTTTAATCAGAGAATCTTTAACTTACTAAAACATTCAAATTGTTCTCTAGAATAGTATTATCTGCCCTTTCTATCAAAGAAAACAGAAAGTCCCCTTTTTAAAAGTCAAGTCAAAGAGATATTTAAATTGTATTTATGGAATCCATAAATTGCTACTTTTCTTATCTTTTAAAAAATGATTCTGCTTTTATGGAAATTAAGTGGCTCCTGAATGTCAAATTGATTTCGACATAGTGCACGGCAGATTTAACGTTGTGTAACCGTTGCACCTTCTCATACCAAAGATACAGAAGATGCCTTTTCTCATAAATTATGCAAAAATAAAGTAGATCTAGATAATTTCTACATTTTGTATTTTCCAGAACAATGTACTCCTAAACTCGGACTCTTGTACATTGGTAAAACAAAACAAGACAACACAACTAAGCAAAAAAACAACAGCCAGGTCATTTGTCTTATCAAGACTCAGTGCTCATGGAAAGTGTCCGCCCGCGAGGACAATGTCCACCTGTTGAGCGGCACAGAGGAAGGGCCTCGGGCTCCCACACCGACGTCACTCCCTTGGGGCAAATGCGCTTTGCTAATGTGCGATCTAAATTACCTTCCTCGGAAAGGTTCAGGTTGGGGAACTACAGAGGTTGGCCAAGCTTGGAAATGGGTTGGCCCAAGCATCCCCACAGTCAGAAGACACAGAGAAGGGGCAGCTCTGAAGAGCGTCACGCCAACCGCATTCGGTAGAACCACATCTGGCATCTCAACAAGGCGGTGAAAGACAGGAGGTGTGTGTGCGTGTGTGTGTGTGTGCGCGCGCACACGCCTCTGGGGGGCCAGAGGGTCCAGTACCATGGTGTTCGAATACGTTTGTGCCACGGAGCCCTTCCTCTTGTGTGCTCCTGCTGGGTACCCGAATCCAGAAGCAGAGGGACGACGGGACACGGGCCTTCCTCTCCCTTCCCTGCTCCTCCAGCCCCTTCCTCTCTCCTTTCCTTTCTTCCCAGACGAAGCTGTTTCATGTGCTCGAGCCTCTACCCTGCCCTTCTTACTCGTTGCCTGTGGAGATCAGGATTCGGTGGGCGGTGGGCACAGTCTCATACCAACCCAGGCTCTAGGTTCCCTCTGGAACCTGTCGCATTTACGCGACGGCCAGACCGCCGTGGTCCACCCGGGCAAGCGGCTCCACGCTCTCCTGTGCGGTGGCCAGGCTTACCTTCAGACGGCAAACAGCAGGGACCACGCAGCAAATGCACAAGGAATGAGGGAAAGAAAAAGTCAGCACCGGACCCCATAGGGTCAGCCACGGCAGGGAGGCACTCACGGAGGCCCTCGTCGCCGGGGAAACTTGCAGGAGAAATAGGATATTCGTAGAGCCGCAAGCATCTCCCCGCCACATAGTTGTCAAATACTACAGCGAATCTAACGTTTGTCCCCAAACGCCTGACACTGTCTGCAGGAGGGAGAGCCTGACCACGCCCTCGAGGGTGGGCTGCCGTGGTGACTCCCGGGAACAGAGCACGGAGAAGGGCACACAGATCTACAGGGATGAGCCGACCCACACCCCTTCCCTGCAGCGAGGTTGCCATCACCACCCGTCCTCCGAGTCAGTGCCCTGTGTCCCGAATATTGCGTGATGAGCAGGGCTGTGCACCTCTAAGGGATCCTTCCCCAAACCGAAACCTCAGTCCAGTGAGAAAACAGCAGAGAAACCCAAACCGTGGGGTGTCTTACAAAGCCCCTGACCAGGGCTCCCCCAGACTGTCATGGTCGTCAAAACAGGGGAGGTCTGATGAGAAAGCATCACAAATCAAAGGCGACCCAACGAGTGAACGCCGGTGGTGACCAGGCCCCTCTCTGGAGCATCAGTGGGAACGTGATAAGGTCCTCCAGGGTGCAGACGAGGTTCCGTCCAAATGTTAATTCCTCAGGTTTAACAGACGAACCACGGCCACGGAAGGTATAAACACCATGAAGAAATACAACCTAGCCTTACAACGGAATATCAGGCACCTTCCAAAGGAAAGACATTCCGGCACATTCTACAACACGGATGGAATATCCTCGAGGATATTATGTGGAGTGAAATAAGCGCGTCACAGGGAAAGACAAAACTACTGCACGATTCCACTTACACGCGATGTCTAGAGTCTACAGCTCAAACAGAAAGTAGCGTAGCGGATGCCGGGGGCGGAGGCCGGGGGAGGAACGGCGCGGTGCTGTTCCAGGGGCTCAGAGGTTCAGTTTCGCAAGAGGAAAGTGTCGGCAGCTGTGTGGTACCACGATGAACCCTTAGTCAAGCCTCCTGAACTGTACACTCAAAAGTGTACAAACGTGGCTGAGATGATGAATTTAGGTTATGTGATTTTTTCCACACAAATTAAAAAAATAAAAAAAAAAAAAAGTCATGTCTCTTCCCAAGGAAACGAGCCAACTTAAGAAGTTCTGAAGTTCGGCTGCTCTTCCCTCCCCAGCTCTAGCCTGTGGAAGACATAGAAACAAAAATCTGGGAGACAAGTTATGCCTCGTTGCCAGGAAGGAGGACCACGCAGTCTCTGCTCGAGTTCCTGTGGAGTGTCTTCTATCCCAGAATCACAAGAATAGCAGAAACCTCTCTGTTTGTGCTCAGCTCTGCAGCTGTGTATTGTGTTCGGGGCTCTGGGGATTTGCTATTCTCGTCCACAAAGCTGACTTTGCCTTCTCGTCAACACACGGGCGCACCTGGGGCACCCACAGCGCGGACGCCTCGGCCAGATCCTTCCTGTTTTTCATCTTTGCTCTGTCGTCCGCATGTCACGCGGCCAGGGCGCTTTTCCCGTCGCCCATCCCGTTAGCCGAGGACGTGTAAGCTCTATTGTCGGTCTCTCCTCTGTCGCGGCAGGTGCGTGGTCTGGGATGCCCGCGGCTTTCCGTGCTTTCGGCGCATAAACGACGGGAAGCAGATGCAGCATAAAAATAACCGTCTATTTCCCAAATGTCCACACAGACATAACGCAGCCAGGAGACCGAAATGTTTGTAGTCGGGGTATCGAAATAAAAACAGTCCGTCTCCCTGTGTCTCCCAGATGTTAGAGTTTTCATATCGTGGACCACAGGCGTCCGGGAGCCAGCGCCCTCCGGCGGCCTCTCCCCACGGACGGGCGCTGATGCCCTCCCAACCCCGCATGCTCACACCAGAACCCGGGGCGCGGCTGGGGCTCTGGGAGCCCTTCCCTCCCGCGGTCAGCAGGTCACCCGGCCCGGTCGCATGACCGTGTGGCTCTCTCCGTGCTCCTCCTTATCGCCGCCGTGTCCACCTGCATCCAGTGACCACCGGGCTGCGGCCAGCAGCCTCCCTGCCACCCCGGTCCCGCGCCGTCGCCACCCGAATCCCAGCTGGTCTCCTCAGGGAGCCACACGGTCTCCCGGGTAGAGAGATGTGGTCCGGTCCACGCACTTCGAACATTCCCCTGTGTCCCCTACATCTCTCTGTAGGGCCGGGCTGAGACATGCCCGTGGCCCACGAAGCCCACAGTCAGACAAATCTGTGTCCTTTAAAGATTGTTCAACATTGGTTTCACGAGGGCGACACAAACCCTTGGTTTTTTTTTCTTTTCTTTTTCTTTTTTAAACAAAGATTATCACTGCCCTGAATACGGTGAGGGATTTACTACACGCGCTGAATATGAACACAGCGGCTGTCTTAACACCGGATCGGGTTTCGTTTCCTTGTGCAGCGTTCCTATGTTCCACACACCATCCACCACGCTGCTCTGGTGTGTTTCCTCTAAATCCTGTTCTTATAACGCCATGCCCTGCCGTTGCCAAACGAGGCGTCACAAAGGTGCTGCGGACCTCTCGGTCTGCGCCGGCTGAGACCGGTCCGTGGCGTTCATCCCAACACGTCTCCGTCAAGGTCGTGGGTTGCTTCGTGGGCAGCAGCGACATGGTTCCCCAGTTTTACGTGGCGTACGAAGGAGGAGACTGGAATTAGCCGACAGCTTGTCTCCAGCTTATCCCGAGGATTGTTTCCTGGAGAAGCTGCCTCCCCGGTCCTCTCTGTTGGTTGCCTCCGCCTTTAGGATAAGCTCATCCTCATACACACTGTGTCCTCACACACGCTGTCTCCACCGGCTTTCCTGTACCCGGTTTTGCTCTGTGTCCCTGTCCAGCGGAACTGCTTGAGGCCTCAACAGGAGCCGAGGGCTCTCCCCTTGAGGTCCTCCCACTGCCCGGCACCGCCCAGCCCCTGATCTGCCTGGAGTCCGGTGCACGTGTCACCCATCCCGTGGGACAGGGAGCCCACGAACGCTGTGTAACCAAGGGCTGTCTAGTGGGGGGGCCGCAGAGTGGTGTGTGGAGAGGGGGAGGGGGCCGGCAAGCGCTGGGGAAGCACAGGGCCGGCCCTGCGGGGACACGGGCGTCAGTGCCGGCACCCTCCTCCTCCCACCCCCAGATCTCTGCCCCCGTCTTTCCTGGGGGCTCCCCCAGAAGCCACATGACTGGGGTCCCCAGGGTACAGACGACGGAGAAAGGTGCAGAGTCTGTCTGGCGGAGTCCGATTCCGTCGTCCCTGTTCTGTTTCCAGCAGCGGCAAGGAACCCCTCCGTGGTCTTCCCATCACCCCCGCTTACAGAAGCGGGCTGTTGCCTGCTCACTTCCCAGCCTCCTCCCTGGACGGTGAGCTCCTCCGGCAGAGCCTACGCTTCGGGCACCCTTGGCTTCAGGACTTTCTCTCTGATCTAGTCTGATGGCACTCGCTCAGCCATCAGACTGCTCCCGCAGATCCAGGGGCTCGGGGCTGGGGGGCCCCACACATTTGAAGACGCACAGGCTAGGACGGCTGCAAAACACGACGTCACCCAGGGGATATTCGAATAGAGTCTTAAGAGGAAGGGATTCTTTTCTTTAAAAAACAAAGTGTGAAAACAAGCTTTCAGAGCTCTTACAGGAAAGCACCAAAAATAAAGTGCACGTAGAAGCATTTGTGTTGTTGAAAATTACTTTCTCGATCACGTGCGTAGTATTTTATGTCCCCGTCTTAACCCTCGGAATCCACGTGGGACACTCACCTGTGACCGTTCCGTGCCCGTGGCTTCCTATCCCAGAGTTCCCTGTGCTGCTTCCCACCTGCGTCTAGACCCGTTTACTCCCAGGCTCCTTCATGCTGCGGTCCACATGGTTTCATATGATGAAATTCATTATGATTCATTAAATTTGCTCATATAAAGAGCTGGATATCCCCCTGGGGCAAGTTCATTAAGAGAATCTCTTTGGTTCAATCATGAATCATTTCCCCTGTATCCGAAGGCAGCTCCTAAGATGCAACCATGAGCAAGGAGTCCTCACGTGGCAGATCTGGGAATCCAGCAGCCAAAAACCAGGGCCTGCACAGCAATTTCTGAATAAAAATATCACCGTGGGAGAGGGAGCGCCATATGGCCGTCTGGTTCTGCTCTGCGCTCGGCGTCAACTGAATTTCCAAGGACCGCCTTGCGCAGAAGGTAATTATGCCCTTGCACACTGTGCTGGGAAGTGTCACACAGGGACTCTGAGGGGGCGGGGGAGGCACTTGCTCGTAGAGCGGAGTGAGTCGGCTTTGTTATTATCCACTGAAGGACCGAGGGCGCGTCTCTCCAGAAAGCCACAGCTCACAAGATAAAAATTCAGATCGAAGACATTTCTCCGGCATCACCCTTTCTTCCAAAATTAAATGGAATTCCCCTCTCTGAGTTGGTGTTTTCATTGCTGTGTCCGTCTGGCTGGGCTCTCTCCTCCACACGGTGAGCAAGGAGGGACATTTCTCCGGTTCCTTCCTGGATGACTTCAGGAGGGATATCGGCAGTGATCTGTTTCATGCACACCGAAGGGGAGAAAGAGCTGGTTTTCCGAACCCATTTCCGGAGAGGTTCTCTGGGGGTTGTCTGCATGCTGCTTCCACAACTGGTCTCCACTCAAAAAATATCCGTAGCCCTGACGCCGTTTTCACACTCTGTGAAAAATGCGCCATTGGCCCCTGGCCAAGTGTGTCACATTTCTGAATCGGAAGGTTATTTATCCATCGGATTCAGTGGCTCGTGGCTGCTGGCACCGCGGTGGGATGTGCCCCAGGGCAGGGGTGGGCAGGAGCAGAGGAAGGGGAGATGCTGTCCAGAGTCACAGCTGGGGGTGCGGACCCCGAGGGCGGGGAGCGTGTTCTCCCAGGGTGGTTCTCTGCGGTCTCCTGTCTTCCCGCTCTTGGATCTCAGCTTCCCTGGGGTGAGGGCAGGGCGCTCTGGGACCCCACCAGCCCCTCCCCGCTGTCTGTGGACCCTCCCCATCCTCGGTCCTCCCCTCTCAGAGCCGCCACCCAGGTGGAAAAGGACACAACCCAAGGTGCCGGGAGAGTTTCCGTTAATAATTTAGTCCCAGGTGCAGACTTGGAGTGCATCAAAAGTAGAATAAGTGACCAAAGGGTTTTCCCAGAAGGGTCACTTATGACAGACAAGTAAGACCCCACGCAAAGAATTCTCTGTGAAACCATCTCCTCCACTCCTGAAAATGATGTTACCAACATGTGTTTTCCAAACAAGCTGAATTATCTCTCTCTCAAAATCCTCTTGTTGGTTCTTTATAACAGCTTTATTGAGACATCACTGACATCACTGACCTACAACTGGATGTCTTTAAGGTGCAAGACGTTGATATTGGCACAATTTATTTGCATAAATTGTGACATGGTCACCGCCATCAAGGTAATGAACACACCCATCGCCGCACATAGTTACCGTTTCTGTGTGTGTGTGTTATGATAAGTGTCCGTTTACGATCTTCAAGTCCACACTCAGTGTGTTAAACTCAGGTCACCATGCAGGACACGGGGTCCCGAAGGTATTCTCTGATAACTGGAAGCTTGTGCCCTCCGGCCAGCACGTCTTCTCGTCCCCACCCAGCCCCTGGAAGCCACCGTCCTCTTCTCTCTCTCTGTGGGTGTGTTTCAGATCCACACAGACGGGAGCGCCTGCCGCCTTAGTGTTTCTGCGTCTGGCTTATTTCACTTAGCAGTGATATCCTCCAGGTCCATTTATGTTGTCACAAATGGCAGGATTTCCTTGTTTTTAAACTTCAATAAACTTTGAGGTTGTGAAATGAGAGGGTTGGGGCAGAGGAATAATTATCTTTGATCTGATTAACTTTTATAGGCACTATTGGTGTCATTCTCTTGGCCGTTCCCATGTGCTGCTTCTAACATGATTAATTTTTATACCTGGTATTCGGGAATAATTATAGAGTAAGTGGAAGTTGTAAAAATAGTTTTGGGGAGTCTCAGGCCCCCTTGACCCACCTTCCCCCCATGACATTGTCTTAACAAGAGTGCAGTTCAAGTTCACAACCAGGACGCTGACACGGTGCATTGCTGGGAACCAGACCATGCATGCGTTGCACAAAGCTCCCCATTTTTCAGATGTGTGCCTGAGTGTGTACGTGGGGCAGGGAGATCCCATGTAGCTTTATCCGGCCCATGGATTTCTGTAGCCACCACCTTGCTCAAAATGCAGAGTCTTTTCACCACAGAAGTACTCTCTCCAGCGGCTCCTGTGTCTCACCCCAGCTCCACCCCTGTCCCCTGGCAACCAACAATCTGTTCTCCATCTCTAGGGCCATTTTGAGAACGCTTCAAAAATGGAACTGTACAGGATGGCACCCACGAGGTTAACATCTTCCACTGAGCAAAATGCCTTAGGGTCCATCCAAGTTGCTGTATGTATTACAAAGTTTGTTCCTTTCTACGGCTAAACAGTGTTCCATCCTGGGATAAACCACGTTCGGGTGACCTTTCACCCACCGAAAAAAATTGGGATTGTTTCTAGATTTCTTTTTCTATTCCTTTATTAGTTTACTCTATTATTTTTTCTACTACTTATTTTATTTCTGTTACTTTCTATTTATATTACTTTCTATTTCTAGGAGAAAGCTGCTATGAGCATTCACGTGCCGTGTGGTGTGCGTGTGTGTGTGTGTGCGTGCACGTGCACACTCACACGTTTTGGTTTCTCCAGGGTAGATGTCCAAGAGTATGACTGATGGGTTATAGGGAACTGTGTTTTGTGTTACAAAAAACTGCCAGACTGCTTCACAGAGTAGCCACACCGTGGTTCTGCCACCAGCCACAAGCAACGGATCCAACGTCTCTGTCGCCTTGCTACCCAGGGCGTCCTACTCGGTCACAGGGAGTGACATCTCACTATGCTTTGGAGTTTGCAACCCCCTAAAGGCTACCGGTGTTGAGCATCATTTCATGCCTCTTTGCTACCAGTATCTGCTGTGTATGTCTTTGCCTGATTCCTAACTGGGTCACTTGTGTTTTTGCTGCTGGTACTTGAGAATTCTTCAGACATTCTGGATACGAGTCCTCTCTCAGGTACGTGGTTTGCAAACTGTATCCCCCAGCCTGAGGCTTGTCTTTCATGCTCTTCACAGGAGTTTTCCCAGTGTGGAACTTTTAAATTCTGATGAAATCTGCTTTGTTAGTTTTGGGATGGGGGTCCATGCTGTGCTAACCATGTCTAAGAACCCTGTGCCCAGACCTAGATCCTGAAGATTGTCTTCTATTTTTATTTCTCCTTTTTTTCTTCTCTTCTCTTTTCTTTCCTTGAGAGAGAGAACGACAGAAAGAGGGAGAGAGAGAGTGTGAGCATGGGGAGGGGCAGAGGGAGAGGAAGAGAATCTCAAACAGACTCTCCGTTGAGCCTAGCTCTCCACTGACCCTGAGATCGTGACTTGAGCTGAAATCAAGAGTTGGGTGCTTAACCAACTGAGCCAAGTAGATGCCCAAATTAACTGGAATTCAAATACAAACTTTTAACAAAAAGAAAGACAAACTATCCTTCCTCCGTTGAGTTGCTTTGGCGTGTCTGGGTGGGTCTACGTCTGGCTCTTTCCTCTGGTCCATTGGTGTCTGTCTGTCCCTCCACCACACGACACTGTTTCTGCATCTGGTTAAGGAGTCTTGAACTGGAGTGATGTGTTTGCTCAAAATTGTCTTAACTCTTCTAGTCTATCTTTCCGTGCCAGTTTTAGAATAAACTTGTCTCTACACAGCATTGTGTTGGGATCAGGAATCGCAGAGACCATTTTGGGAACAACATGGTATCTTTACTAGACTGAATCTTCTAATCCTGAACACAGCATGGTTTGCCACTTATTCAGATCTTCCTTGGTTTATAATATGATTTTTACTCACACAAAGGTCTTCTGTTTTCATAGATAGATTGAAATTCAGGAAATCCTTGGTAATGGCCTTGGAATTCTGCGTGGTGATGTGCTAGAGCCAGGTCCCCCTAACTCACGAGGGCCAACTCTGCATATTTCCTTCTAGCTCCGAGGTCCATGATGTCCCCACGGTAGCTTGATGTTGGCCATGGACAATGGACAAATGGATGGTGGACGATGCTTCGTTTTCTTCCTTCCCTCACCCCCTTTTCGGAGGGTGTTGTTGAAGGAGGATGAGAAACTAAATTTGAGAGTATCCCTTTGGTGGAAAATCATCTGAGATTCAGACACGAGATCAATATGAACCCCAAATTCTGTCAAGCACGTAGCCATATTATGTTAGGAATTCTTGGATTCAGATGGCGAAAAGACTTAACTTAAACTTGTATTCACTTAGGAAGTGGCAATTTGTTAGAAAGATTGGTAATTACACAAGGGCAAATGGTCTTAGTAAAGGTGTTGCCACAACCACTCATCCTTCCCTCATCAGATGACACCGCAATCATAGCCCTATTGATTGCCAAATGCAATCCTGAGGGCTAAAATGAGATCTTTTGACATCAAGGCACATTGAGCTATTTGGTCATTGAGGTGGTGATTTTGATCCCAAAAGGAAGTTTGGAAATGGAGAGATGTGCTCATTCAGTGAGAGGAGGTGAGCTGCCACACCTCCTCCCCTCCCTTGGCAAGCCTGTGAGTCCTTGGCTCAGACACCACAGACCTGATGATTTGGAATCAGCCTCCTGCCCCTGTGTTTGAACCCAGGCTCTGAGACGTCTCTGGTCTTTGACTTTAATAAATCTTTTAATTCATTTTTATTATATATATTTTTATTATTATTACAACAGTAAGGTTGTAACTCTGAAATATGCTTAGAGCTTTCTAAATATTGGGAAAGACTCACAGAAGGCCCTGAGCTCTTACTCCAAGGATGAGAGACAGTGACTATTCACATTCCCACGCATTGTCCCTCTGGTTTTTCTTCTCTATGCCAGGTTATAATCATTCAGCTGCCTTGTTTTCTCCTTGGTGGCTATTTTTCCCTCAGAAATATGATCTCCTTTTTTCACTTAACCACATTTTGCGAATACTGTTCTTTGTCATAAAATAATGATGCGCGTGGCTATGGGGAGACATAGTAGTCTGTGCCAACGTGCGGAGCGGTGAGCAAGAAGCAATGGCAATTGCTTGGATCTGACCATAAAATAAGAGGATGCTGAATTAAAATGTGGTAGGAAAGACTATCACAAGATTTTGGCAAAGAATTCCTTGAGGCTATGATTCTGTTTAAGACACAGGAAGCGTCTGGATTAAAAATTTAAAAAGTAAGAGGTGGCATAAAGGGTTTGGATGGAGCTAGGGGAGCCGCAGAGTCTTTGTTCAGAAGTGTTTATTGTGACGGATAATTTATCACGGTAGGTCAGGAGGGAACCCCTCATCTTGGAGGAGTCTAATACAATGCAGCCTGGGGCCAGGGAGAAAACCGGACAGCCTTTCAAGGTCCCTCTGAACCTGTGATTCTCTGATTAGTTGAATAATTGATGCTCTAAATTGTAATTATTTTTCCCCTTCAGGGTAGACCGTATGCATGAAGGCAGTTTTGGAAAAACAGAGACTGGGCACGCGCCAGCGGGTCACTGGGGCACCGGGATCCGCCTGCTGAGATCGGCTGGGAGTCAGCCTCTCGGCCCTACCAGCCTGCCTTTGCCCCATCAGTAATTGATAGTTTACCTAGAACAATATTAAAATGTTACAGAGACTTTTGTAATTATTGTCTTCAGTGCTGTCATGATCTAGTAAAAACAGTATCTGGGGAGAAGGGTTTCCCTGGACACAGCTCAGTACGGGGGCTACGAACCGGGCCGTGAGCGGACGAGGACAGGGATGAATCCCGTCGGGAACACCCGCCCAGCACCCAACCTCTGTCTGCCACCAGACGGCCCATCACAGGCCCTGGGTTCCTCCTCATTTTCTTCAATCGTTACTCTATTTAGAGTTGAGGACCGTCCATTTGCCCCTGTGGAAACACATTAGTTGCCATGTGAACGCAACGTGGCCCACGTGGATAGAGGGTGTTGACAGCCACCGCCGCAGAGCACAGTCTCGGGAAACCGGCCAAGGGCTGAAAGAGAAGCAGCGACGTGACGTTCACCCCAGCTGCAGCGAGGCCCCAGCGCCGCGGGTCAGGAGTTCCGGAGGACGGAACGGGAGCCCACGGGCCGGAGCTGCTGACCTGAGGGCGGCTCCGGGGGCATCGCTTTCAGATGAGGGACACGGGGCCGGTGGATGACCCCCGCTGCACATGCGTGTACACACACGTGTGCACACCAATATCCTCATAAGTGCTGTGATCGTTTTTTTCCAATTGAATTTTGCTTCTTTTAGGGATTGCACAGGGTATGACGTCGCCCTGCCGGTGGCCTCTGTGTTCTGAGTTTCTCCTAATACTAGAGAGTTTTGCATGGGGTTCTGAAATTCTGCCTTGGTCAGTCCTCCTTGGGAAAAAGTGCTCAGTGGGAAGACCACGTGACGGTTATGGGGGTGAGTGGGGGAGGTCAACAGTAAGTCAGTAGGTCTCTAACGCGGAGCAGGAAGATCAGACCTCCCTGATCCTTATCATTGCCTCCGGTTTCCCAGAGTAGTGAGCCCCTGCTGGGGTCGAGCACTTGCTTGGCCACCTGCACTGCGCTCAGCGCCCCCATCTCACGGCCCAGCTCCCCTCACCCATAACCACCCTCTGTAGACCCTTGAGGCAGCTGCAGAGCAAACAGGTGAATGAATGATACCAAGTGGACAATATGAAACCCTCCCTCGGTGGCTCCAACCCACACACATTTCCTCGTCCTGGAGACCTCAGTTTCCCGTCGCATGGGACACTCCACGGACTGCTTCGGCCTCTGCATTTAGCGATGCGCAATAAACTACCTTGTTCAACGTTTTTCTCTTTTCGCGGGACTTTGGTTTTATGGACTATCCTGTATACCATTTCATATACTGTTTCTTCCTCGGTATTTAGCCGTGTATAATAAAACCACGCGATTCATCATCCCAGTCCTGTCTTACTGCACAGCTTGAGTTTGTAAATTCCTATAGGATAGAAAGCAAAGACATTTCCTTAATTCTTAGTATGGATCTCAGTTCAAAAGAGACACTTGGTTCTTGTTGCTTCATTGCAAATCGCTTCTCCTGGAAACTGTGAAACTCAGCGCTGACTCTCCGCGTTCCCCAAGGGCAAGGGAAAGCAGGCAGGGAATGTCGGGGAGGCAGGAGGGACGGCGCTTCTGTTGCACCTTCTCTGTGCTTCCCAGGAAATACCCCACTTGCTGCTTACCACTGCCCCGTAAGGAAGGTGCTACTGCGATCCCTCTTTTCCGAGTGTGGAATCCTTCGTTCTGAGTGTGTAAGTAGTTAGTAAGTTAGGGAGTTCAGGTCCAGGTGTCTCTGATGTCCACATCCGTCTCCCAGGGCCTACCTTACAGGTGGCCCTTCCCTCAAATCTTCAGGAATCTGATGGCTCCATCCATTCCCACATAGAGCAAACGTCCCCAGCATTAATACCACCCCCTGAGGGCAAACTTGGGCAGAAAGTAGGCCCAGGTGGCATAATTTCTTCCTGTTCCTTTCTGTCTTTCTCTCTCTCTCTCTTCCAAGTTGTTGCTCTACGAAGCTCCTGTCAAGGTACCAGGGTGAGGTTTCAACAAACATCAGGCAGACGGTTGGAGGGCTCGACGGGAAAGCGTCTGCCGTGTCAAGGCTGCACTTTCCCAAGGTCACGCTTATAGCTCCAGGCAGTCCTTACAGCGGGAACAACCTCACGGTTAGCGGCCAGGGTCAGAGAGAAACAAAGAGCAGAGACCCTGACTCGGGTCTGCAGGGGAAGAAGCGCACACAGCACCAGCCGGTCCGTGTGAGAAGGTCCGTCCGGGAGCCCTGGAGCCCCTGTGCTGTGTCTCCGCTTGGGACAGAGCCTGTGGGCATGGGATTAAGAAGATGCTCTCATGTGGGTTACTGACGTGAGGGGGAGGGGAGACAATGAACTGGTCGTGGGATAAAAGACAGACTTGGGCCTTGATCACAAAGGGTCCTGGTTTGCTGAAACTGTGTCCTGCACAGAGGTGTGCGTGGGATTGCCGTCCCTATGCAAATACAACGTCATACGTGCATCGGTTGGCTAAATAGGCCACTTAAATAAACCTAATTATGTTTAATAATTTTTTTTTCTCTTCTGAATAAGGCCACTTAAAAAAATCAAATTAGTCCCCTCTTGCTTTACTGGGCCACTTGAAGGGGAGATTCTTGCTGACGGAGCGGCTAGCGAGGCTCAGAAGTCTCTTTGTAGATGAGCAGGTTTGGAAGCCCCACTGGGCTCAGGCTGACCTCCAGGCGGCTGCTGGGGAGGAGGTCGCCTCCCTTCCCGGGAATTCTCTGCACCAGGGATGAAAATGCAGTGAGGGTGTGGAAGGAAAACCCACTGATGTGTTGCAGGAAAAAAAAAAGAAAGAAAAAAAGAAAGAATTCTTAAGTGCACCACCAGCTTCTGATAAGGAAAGGCAATAAACGTTAATGAATAATTAAAAGGACGCTATCGGGAATCAGTCCAGCTTAGAAAATAGAAAGAATTCAAGAAGGAATAAAGCAAGAGCAGGAGAAGGAACCGGGGGTCCTTCAGCTGGAAGAAAGAGGAAGGTTCTGGAATTGTGAAGGCAGACCTGTACTTCACAGGGACCGCGGCCAGCAGGCTGGGCTCCTGGAACCGCAGCCCTGTCCCTGCAGACGGGCGTCCACCCTCCCGCCGTGTGGGGATGGACACACTCCCCCATCCCCCCGGTCAGTGTCTCCTGGGCTCACTGACAGGAGGTTGTGCAAGGTGAGCTCCCGTATTTAAACAAAACAAAAGGAGGTCGGACAAGGAGCTGGGGATGGAACGGGCTCGCTCACCCACTTTTCTGGACGCAGAGCTGGTGGTGAGGAGCGGAGTTTGCACAAAGCAAGGGCTAGTGTCCAGCCCGCCCCTCACCGGGGAGCTGTGAGCCACCGACCCATCTTCAATGGCTCCGGACAGTGACTCTGGACAGTGACTGTGCCGACGAGATATTTGGGAGACGGTAGCCGCCCTTCAGGGATCCTGTAGCCCTTAAACACGGTGTAGACGCACGGATGAGCCTGTGCACGGTGCAGACGCTTGGCTGAACCTGCACACGGTGCTCGGAGCTTGCGCACGGTGTACACGCAAGGCTGAGCCCGCGCACGGTGTAGACGCATGGCTGAGCCCGCGCACAGTGCTCTGAGCACGCACAAGGTGTGGATGCACCGCTGGGCTCGCGCACAGTATAGGTGCACGGCTGAGCCCACGCACGGTGTAGACGCATGACTGAGCCTGCGCACGGTGCTCTGAGCCTGCACACAGTGTAGGTGCACGGCTGAGCCCGCGCAGGGTGCTTCAAGCCCGTGCACGGTATAGGCGCATGGCTGAGCGCGTGCGCGGTGTAGACGCACGGTGGCTGTCGGTGCTCAGCATGTGACAAACAGCTCCACTGTTCTGGCCACAGCCTCGTCATGTCCGCGAGCGGCATGGACGAGACCCAGCAAAGCTATGGAGCCAACGTGGAAAGATCGCTGTGCCCAAGCATCAGAGAATGCTTGGCTGATGAGAACCTTGGCGGTAAAACACCCCGGGACTTCTCAAGCTCTCCCACCACAGAGCACCTAAGGCGGAGAGCAGGGCCAGCTTCCCGAGAACCTTGGCAAGTCATCCTGGAGCCTGGAATCTGTCTACAGAGTCTTCACACCTCTTGAACACGGGGTCCCCCATTTTCGGGTCACGCTGAGCCCTGCACATGACCCGGGCCACCCTGCCGGGGCGGAGGAAGCCTTTCCTGGGGGTGAGATTGTGCCTGGTTTGCCCCGGGGCCCCTGGAATCTGAGGTTGGGAATAGCAGAGTTAACAAAGGAAGAAAACACAGTTCACAGAGCGGCTTGCGCTGCAGGGAAAATTGATCATTGCGGATTTGAAAATCAAGGGCGACTGGGCATGGTGTGCTTCACGCGGGCGTCTTGCTGTCCACCATCCCACATTTCACCACCCCAGGAACCCAGCGCAGCGCCTGAGGGGTAAGGGTGCAGGGGCGGCGGGCCTGCCTCCTCGGAGTCTCCTGACTCACTCCAAGCTGCTGGTGCCCTTACGAGGTGCAGGGAGCATTCTGGCTGTTCAGGTGGAGAAACTGAGACACAGACCGGTGGGCAACTCAGAGGGCAGCTCTTGAACCAGTCGGAGAAGGTACCACATTTGCAGCCCGCTGTCCGGCCTCGGAGCCAGGCTTTTCCATCTCAGGCATGGATGACGGGCTTTGCAAGGACACAGCCTCGCCCGGGACTCAGGAACGGACCCCCCCGGGCCGATGCACGACCGCTCCTGGCCCCCGCTGGGGTCTGACTCAAGGATCCAGAATCAGCTGGAGACGCAGCCCAGCTTTGTCGCAGCCCCTCTGTGCACAGGGCCAGGGTTTTGGGAGAGCACGAGTCCCCACGCCGGGGGGAGCTTTCTCAAAATAATTAACTCCAGCGTTGTAGGGATTATTGAACCAATCAGAAGTTTGGGGCAAATAGTCCGGGAAGCGGATACCAAATATTTTAGGTTCAGGGGAATTTGGAGCATTTTGTGGAAACGGCTTTTTCCCTTTTCGGGCACAAGCCACGTGCGTTTGAACAGGAGCAGAAGCCACGGCTCCCAGCGCCACCCAGACCTGAGGCTTCAACATGTCCTTTTGTCAGCTGACGTCTGTGCACACGTTCAGAGCTGTTCTCGTGCGGAATGCACCGAACTCTTCTTATCTGTTTCGTGGTGTAAAATGTTTAACTTAATTTCCTAAAGAGATGACTACATAATTTTCCTTGATGACATTTTGCTGAGGCCCTGCGACGTGTAAGTCCTGCAGGTGCCAGTTCTCAGCCCTTCTGCGGGGTGGCCTTGCAGGGAGGGAGCCCGCGCCCCCTGCCCACGTATGGGAGTGGCCCAAGGTGTGGCCCTGCTTCAACCCTCCACCGTCCCCCCTCAACCCCCGCCAATTGCCAATTGTGGGCAGAGATCCCCAGGTGCCGCTCTGGCTTCTCCCCTGGTCTTTGCTCCCCCCCCCCATGAGTCTCGGGGAGGCCACCCAGTCACTACGCAAACGCATCTCCCACATGAAGTTTAACTTAAATAGTACTACTCTGGAGACTAGCTGATGGGAGTTTCTAAAAATAAGACTTGAAAGTCACTGGATAGTTTGTGTTTTTTTCCCCCATGTTTTGGATAATTAATGCACTTAACATCATTTCATAGAATAGATGGACGGCTATCGTTGTGTTCTAGAGAGCTGGACTGGATGAGTTTGTTCTAACTGTTCAGATATCTGGGAAGATGTACAGATATTTAGAGGGACATTGATGGTTTAACGTTTAAAGAATGTTAATTATCTCATAGGTTATCAGACTAATTAACTGAACGTTACTGATGCGTCGCCGGCAGGAGCCACCTCTCCCGCTGCAGCTTAGTCTTGAAAGTAGATCGGATACACCTATCACGGCTGTGGATCTGTCAGGAGACATGACATGATTGAGGGTTGAATCTACACTAGACTGGCCGAAGATGAAAATGGTATTAGGACAGCTTCCCGAAACTGCTTACTCTGGAAAATTAGCATCTCAAGGAAGATTTACAAACGTTCTACAAAGTAGAGTTTAGAGGTCAAGTTAGTTTTGGGAAGGCTGGGCGTTTAACCTTCTCTTAGGGACACAAAATAATCTGGCATATGAAAGGCTCTGAGAAGTCCTGTATCGATGCTGTCCAATAGAAAAGCAACGGGGAGCACAAATGCCATTTAGGATTTTCTCACAAAAATTTTTTTTGAAAAAGTAAAACAGAAAACAAAAAACAAAAAAATAAAAAACAAAAACAAAAACAAATCCAAAACAAAAACGGAACAGGTAAAATGGGTTTTCATAATATACTAAGCCAATAACCTTAACACAGAATCAGTATAACAATATCAGTGAGGTATCTTACATCCCCTTCATCATACCTAGACTAAGAAATCCAGTGTCTGTTTGCACGTCTGCATACCTCGATTTGGGAAACCACAGAGGCAACCTCCTCTGCAGCCAGAGGAGGCCAAACTCCACCGGACCCCGCAACCCTCTGTGGGGAGATCTGTGAACACTGTTTTAGGCTCACGCTGCACACGTGTTTGGGACTTCAGCAATCGCGGCTCCCCCACACCAACATCTGCTCTGACTTGGAAAGTGAGCGGGCACCAGACCCGCCGCACACCGAGACCCTTTTAGGGCTGGCCACCACATGCTGGGCAGATGTATGACCTTAAAACTACCTTCTCGTCTGCCCGACGCCTCCTTACAGCATCCACGATTTTGCCAAGAAACGTGACCGCAAGCTGCCCTCCATCATTTCAGGGTCCCCAGGGGGATGGATGGACCTTGCTCTTTGCAGGTCTCTTCGGGTTGGTCACGAGCTGCCCGGGTGAGACCAGACCTCTATTCATGTACGACTTCATCTGTTATCTTTCCTGGCAACAGTGACTAAGCCCCTAAGGGGACCTGCAGATGGTGAGGTAGGGGCACCTGGGGACGAGCCGCACAGCTGTTCTGTGTGGACGACCGTCAGGTGCTCCCACCCCTGCAGGTGTCGGGCCGATGGGCTCCCTCCCCCAGTGCCCGAGCCTGCACGCATGGAGGAAGGGGGGAGATGTGCGCCGACTCTCCCCGGGGGCTATTACCGAGACACCCCCGAAGCTGTGGGCTGCTTTCTACGTACAACGAATCCAGTTTACCTTAAAAAACAGTCAGGGGAGACCCGCCTCATGGACCCGACACCCTAAGAGTCAGCCAAGAGCTGTTAAAAGACACCTCACGTGACAGAACTCTCTGGAAATTATCTGATGCTTCTTCAGAAGCGCTGAAGGAAATACAAGGAGGCCGCTTAAACCAGCGGGAAGGAAGCCAGCTGCTGAGGTAGTGGATGCCCAGCTTCTCGGGTGGCGGGAGGGCGGATTTTGAAGAGGATCGCGCAGAGTTGCTAATGATCCTGCTGCAGTCCTTTTCCGCTTAAAGATGAACCTCGACTTTCCCAAACCCCAATTTATGCCTCTTTTTGGAAGGTCGCCCCCACGCCTCCACGAAAACTGGATTTATCAGAGAAACTCTGAGAGATTCCCAAGCCCAGCAGGAGGGGTGATGCCGCTATTATTAATTAAATGGTCTATTTTATATGGTGCTGCGCGTGCACACATATAGCACATAAATTACACAAAACAGCTTCAGCATGGCTAACGAACTTGCCCTGAGGCTAATTTAAAAAGTGCTTAGCTAGGCCCTTTTATTTCCTTATTTTTTCTTTATGCATAACAGCATTTTACTTAAGAGCATTAGTCAAACTGAAGGACCATCTGTATTAAAGCGTAAAGAATTTGTTTTACCCCGTGTGCAGCCCTAAAACCAAGTGCCGAGGGTACCAGTCAGGGTTAGCACAGCCCTGACGCAGAAGGGCTTCCCTGGGATACACATTTCTGCTTCAGGATGCTCTCCTATCTCAGATGAGTCTAAACAGGAAAGGGTCTTCATGCCATTCGGGGTTTTTTTCAAGATGGTCGGTGCTGGGAAGGCTTATTGATACCGTGAACGCAGCGTGTTCATTTGGGTACACTAACTGTAGTGATGGTAGACAGCCAGAGCTCGATTTCCGGCTGGGCTGGTGACTAGATCCGCTGCCCTGGAGAAGTCATTGGGCCTGCATCACGGCATCTGCACAAGGGGGAAAGCAGCACCTACCGTTCCCTGCGTAAATGACAATCTGACCTAACAGATGCAAACCTCCCGGCACCAGGCAGATGACTGGTCAGCAGGTTCAACCCAAGCTTCTCATAAAGCCCTCGGAG
Organism: Mustela putorius furo; assembly: GCF_011764305.1. NCBI lineage: Eukaryota > Metazoa > Chordata > Mammalia > Carnivora > Mustelidae > Mustela > Mustela putorius. Next base: position 6,040,184 of record NW_025422169.1, on the reverse strand, counting down.
CAGTAATCCAGCAACTGAACCGTATGACCAAGAAGTTCAAATACCTGCTTACGGACTTGACTGCCACAAATACCTCTTCAAGAAGACAGAGTGTAACCAACGGCCGTAAGCAGAGGAAAAAATGCTCACAGTATCTTTTCATCTAAATGATCAACTAATCATTAGGGAAAGGTAAATCAAAACTATACCTTACACTCGTTAGGACAGCTAGCATCAGCAAACAAAACAAAACAGAAAATGAAAGTGCTGGCGAAGATGTAGAGAAATTGAACGCTGTGCACTACTGGATGGTGGGAATAGACTGGTGCAGCCACTGTGGAAAACAGCATAGAGATTCCTCCAAAAACAGAGCATAGAATTAGCACCTGATCCGAGAAGGGGCTAGAACAGGGGCTTGTATGCATGTCTTCAGGGCAACATTATCTGCAACAGCTAAAAGGTGGAAGTGACCCAAGTGTCCAGGGCTTGCCAGGGGCTTAGGAGTGAGGAGAATGGGAAGCCAGTGTTTGTTGAACAGGGACAGCGTTTCAGTTTGGGAGGAGGAGGAAGTTCTGAAAGTGCTTGGTGTTGGTGTTGCTCAACAGTGGGAACGCACTGGAGGCTGCAGAACCGTACACGTAGAGAGGGTGAAGGTGGTGAGCTTTACGTCACGCGTCAATAACCACAATTAAAAAATACGTAAGAAATACAGTCGTTTTGCATTTCAAAACAATGAGGTAGCAGTAAGCTTTTTTTCCTGTTTTCTTGTTCTCTCAGTGACGGCCCGTGTCTCCACTCATGGCTCTCTTCATTCCTTCACCTCGCTACAAAGACCGGATCGAGCTCCAGTGTCAGATATGACGGCAGGCCGAGGGCAGGCCGAGGGTACGGTATAAACGAAGCCCACGCAGACCACTGAATCGCTGACAGTGCTCGCGGTCACTGAGCCTTCCCGTCTAGAAGGAGGACGATCGTACGGAGAGGTAAGCATCAACTCCTGCGACGGGAGCAATTCACAGAAGCATTTGCACGATATTGAAATAGTAACAAGTGAGAATAAGAGAAGTAGCAGAAAGAGAAGTGCATTTTACATAAAATCAATAAATGACTATAGACATCTCATTTTTTCCTTGATCTACCAAAAATGACTACATTTATGTTATCATTTCTGCCATTTGGCTTAAAATTTTCTAGAAACGCAGACCACTGAATCGCTGACCGTGCTCGCGGTCACTGAGCCTCCTCCCGGCGGCATGTTGCCCGTGAAGAAACTGGGATATTAAGACTAAATAAAGCTATAGACACTGGCAAAGACTGTCCTTGACTAAACCTGGTTCAGGTTCCTCTGAGGCCTGTTCTTGACGAGGCCCCAAACTTGGGCTCTGTCTTTGGGCCATTGAGGCCAGTTTCAGCAAGAATCCTCCTCTGCTGCTTTAGTGAGAACCCTGACCCTTGAGGACTGACCACCATAGCCTGCTTTCAGCCAGAAGTCTGGTGCTTCTGTCCAGCTTGTGCCCCTGTAGCCTGGATGTCCCCACTCAGAAGGGACTTGGCCTCTGAGCCCCAGCCTGTCCTTTGCCTGCAGATCCCCACTTGACCTTGTTTGCGTGGAGTCAGGCCTCTGGGTCTCACTGCCAAACACCGTCATGGTGCTCCCTTCTTGAAGAAGGTCTTCCGGCTGTCTTTAACAAGTGTCAGAAAGCTTACTGTTACTTTTTTCTGACAACACTTACATGGAATTTTGTACTTGGTTTCGTGTTCAAGCATTCCGGGTACAGAACCTAGCAACGGCTCACTCTTCTGCAGTCTTTATTTCCTACTTGGAGCCAGAGGGCCTGTACGTTTGAGCCACAGGAAGCAGAGCAGGCCTTATGAGAAAAAAGGTGATGAGTTTAGTTTGGGACAAGCTGAATTTGGATTTCTAGTGGCCTCTGGGAACACGTAGCAGGAATCTGGAGATCTGCGTCCAGTCCAAGAGAGATGTGGAGATACCAACTCCAGAAGTGGAGATTTGAGAATCGTTGGCCCAGAGACAAGAGCAGAAACCCTGGCTGAGGTGGCATGTGCCCATGGGAGGATGTATGTGTCCATACCTTATGCTAAGAGCCAGGGCAAGCCAGAGCAAGGGACGGGGCACCTGGACAGGGTGGGCGAAGCTAGAAAGGTCTCATAGAACTGACTTATGTTAGGCGATTACAGGATGGTCAAAGGAAGTGGAAGTCCACGCTGGGCTGGGTTTTGTCAGGAAGCAGAGATGATTCTGTGATTTACCAGTCTTATCTAGAAGTGGAGGAAGACTACAGGGAGACAAAAGCTATAATTAGTGAAGACATTTCAGTCTATTCCATTCAGCAGGATGAGGGGATGACTGGTCATTTTTATGGCTTGAACGGTGTTCATATTTTGTCTGTGTTCAGAAATAATCACACTGAGTCTTGTTTTCATCTTGATCAAAGTGGGGATCAAAGTGGGGATCTGTAGGCAATGGGCAGAGTGGCCGTGACCATTTACATTCACGGAGAGGACACCACGGCCTGGCTCAGAGTCCCAGTCTAGGTCTGGGACAGCAGGGCTGGTTTCTCTTCCCGGGAGAGCGGAGGTTTAAGACAGCATCTTGGGACACTTCCCCCTTGCCCCCTTGTAATGGAGCGGATCAAAGACGTAAAAGTGGAATGGGAAACGCCTGGAGATGGTAGCATCAGCTTTCCCGCTTCCCATTATTAAAAACGTGTGCTCCCCAATGGGAAAACAGCAAGTAAAATACCACCTAGAAAAATGGATGTCATCTGCTACTTGTAGCTCACGCAGAATTCTGTTAAATTCATTTAATTTAATTAACTGAGGTAGGTTTATAGTCAAAAAGTCCCTGCCTGGAGAATCCTACAGTTTGTTAGCTGGTCAGTTATCAAGACTCCTGTGTAATTTTTAAAAAGCAGCAGATACAGATGTAGTGAAAAGAAGGGCCATCTGTACCCCAATGTTTATAGCAGCAATGGCCACGGTCACCAAACTGTGGAAAAGAACCAAGATGCCCTTCAACGGACGAATGGATCAGGAAGATGTGGTCCATATACACTATGGAGTATGATGCCTCCATCAGAAAGGATGAATACCCAACTTTTGTAGCAACATGGACGGGACTGGAAGAGATTCTGCTGAGTGAAATCAGTCAAGCAGAGAGAGTCAATTATCATATGGTCTCACTTATTTGTGGAGCATAACAAATAGCATGGAGGACAAGGAGTGTTAGAGAGGAGAAGGGAGTTGGGGTAAATTGAAGGGGAGGTGAACCATGAGAGACTATGGACTCTGAAAAACAATCTGAGGGGTTTGAAGGGGCGGGGGTGGGAGGTTGGGGTACCAGGTGGTGGGTATTAGAGAGGGCACGGATTGCATGGAGCACTGGGTGTGGTGCAAAAACAATGAATACTGTTAGGCTGGAAATACATTAAAACCGTATTAAAAAGCGGCAGCGACATGATAAAACCATGTCTGTCTTTCAATGTCCTTTTCCTTTCATCTGTAAATGGCTGATTTCTCATGATCCTTTCTGACCTGGTGGGCTCTTGATAACATGGGATTTTAGCATTCTTGTCTCTCGCTTAGATGCACAAGGGACTCCCTGACCCGTCGGCATGAATGGACTGCTGTGCTTCGGAGCACACTTTCCAGACTTGGATTTCTCAGACCACATTTTTAAAGCCCCTACAAATACCATGGTTACCCGTCCTTTCTTCAGCAGCAGAATCCATGCGTTTACATGGGGTGGGAATCTGGCTCCCAAGACCAAAGTGGCCATTGTGTCCTCATGTGAATGCGAGCTGCTTTTGCTCCCGACCCACACCCTTCCATTGTAGGGTCCGTGGCCCCGCACGTCCTTCCTCTCTGCACCACGAGCCCTGGAATGTGTGTCTCCTCAATGCCCAGGGATGTCCCCCTGTCCCCATGCTCACCGGGACACGTGAGAAACCCGGACGCCCCCAGGCCCCCTCTGTGGGCTGAGGACTCCCCACGACTCCCGGGATGAACTCCGGCGGGAGAGGAGAGTTCGCGGGGGGACAACCTGACACGGAGCGCACTGGGGGCGCCTTGGCTGCGTACCATCCGCCTTTCCGGGCTGTTTTTCCCCTGGGAAAAGCCCTGGTGGGGAATGTGCAATTGTGGGTGTTTTCAACTGAGGACTTTCAGCCGATTTCTTTGATGGCTCCATTCGTTATGCTCATTTTGATCTAGCATTTGAAGTGTGAAGACAGTAAGCACATGATTGCCATAATGGCACTATTGTTGCCACATTTCTTTAGACCGACGACAAGGCCAGTGGACCGCTGGTGGGATGCCAGCCTCCGCGCGGCATGGCCCCTCCCTCATCTGGGTGTTTGAGAGACAAGAAAGTGCGAAGTTACCGGTTAGTGGCTAGGAGCCCTCCTCCACCCAGTAGGGATTTCTCTGCAGATTAGGAACCAGATCTGGGCAGTTGGGGAGCCCAATAGATTCACATGAGGTCATTGTCATTTAAATAAGGCCCTTTTCAGGCGGTGCTTATTGATGGAGTCCCTGAATGGCTGTGCACTCCCTTCCCTTCCCTGAAGGAGATGTAGGCAGGGCGGCCTCCGTGCTGGGGCTCCCGCGATGCCAGAATTACACATAATTTGTCAACAGCTGACACTGTTAATAACGGATTTACACACATCATGCGAAATGTCTACACACCGCTTAAACGCATGCCAATTGGTTAAATTCAATGTTGTGGCAATATATTTTGGAACTTTCTTTCAAGCTCTTCTGGGATAAATTGGCCCCGGGAATGAAACCATATGGACCCGAGAGGGCCCAGGTGCTTTAAATCAGCAGAGATTTGGCTAATCCCATGGATTTCAGTATATTTGACATAAGCAACATTGATTAAATCTGGGGGCCACCTCATACCTCATGTTCCCAGACTAATGAGTCTTGAGAATTCCCTGAGAGGACAGATACATGAGCACTCGTCAACTTCAGACCTGTCGGCAAACCTCCCTTCTTCCCTGGGTTCTTTTGACTTTTCTACATCCTAAAATGCCATGAATACCACCAGCTTCCAAGTTTGCCGTCCTCAAGCCTTTCAGCTGGGGGTCCAGCAAATGGAAAGACGAGTCCGGTTCATCTACGGGCAATGTACTGATCTCCCGCGAACCCACATTCACAAAGACACACAGTCCGTTCGAATACGGCTGGATGTTTATTTCATGACATAAAGCGTTCCTGGAAGCGTCGAAGATGTAGGTCTGTGGCACGTTTTTAGCATCACTGAGCGGAAACCTGGCAATGACTCGGTAACTGCTGTTACCGGACAAACAAAGCTGTAATAGAAACAGCAGTGGCGGCAGAGAAGCGCAGCTTCTTCTTTAATGAATCAGTGCCTCTTTTTCGTTTTCCTCCCTTGCTTGGGTTTTCCTTCTCCCGTGTGATAGTTAAATGTTGTTTCTATGGTACCCCCGTTTGAAAGCGCCACAACGGATACCATGTCTAAAGATCACTTGGCGTTGAAGGTTGGGCCGCTGGGGTTGGAAAAATCTGCTCTCCGTCGCTGAACCCCGTAAAATACACACAGAAGTTCCAGAATGGCAAAAATATCTCCTCGATTAGAAGTAGGTTCTGTGAATGTCGTACTTTGCTCTTTTCCTTTCATTACAGCAGCAGGATACACATTTTCGTATGCAAGTTTTAAAATAGGTTTTAGGTTAAAGAATCCAAACGAATATAATTATGCACCATCTCTTAACAGTTTGCTCTTAAGCAATGGGGCAAGGACTGCTTTCTTAAGACGATGCCAAGCAAGGGAACTATCACAGTCAACCTATGCAAAAATTAACTTAGATGAAACAGATTATATAAATATATTCTTTATTGATAGGGCAAACGAATCACCCTAATACTTCATGAAAGTGTTTTCGAGCCAGTTTTATAGAAATATTATTATTCTTTAATTATGGAAACAGCCATCGTAGATTATTCAAACAATAATAGAGTTCCATATCACCACCTACAAGGATTCTGGCAGAACATTTTTTAAAAATCAGAATGAAGTGCTATAATTATTTTAAAACACCCGTGCTCTGTTATGAGCACAGCTACGTTAACCCTTACGGCTTGTGACTTCATTGCTCTTAAAGGCTGACTTGCAGAACCTCGTCGTAGGTGAATCCTGTGTAAGGAAAAAGAAAAAACCCAAATCCTCCTTTCTCCCAATGATGATTGCCCATAAGTCTCTTTTTGGTCCAGTTCTTATACTGCTCCCCTCCCCTCCTTGGTATTTTTGGAAAGACAAAGCATCGTTGGTAGGGACTTCAGAGCTCTTCTATTCAACACCTTCAATGTACCCCCCAAAAAGAAGCTGCTATTGCAAACGGTAAGAGCATGGTGGGGGTCTATGGAAAGGAACTAATGGACTAAGGGAAATGGACTAAGGGTCCCACCACCTGGGGCCACACACCCCAAGGGACTTGAGTCCCATACTAGCTGTCTGAGATGGGGGCATCTCTTCCTTTATCTACTCAGTCTCTTAGCCCTGAATGTAACATAACTTGTGCATAGGATTTTTGAGAAAAGGGTAGGCTAGGTAAGATAGAATATGGTCAGCATGTGGCTCTCCAAGGAGGGGAATATGTGAAGGCAAGACAGCTCTTCTTTCCTAGGTTCGCCTGAGTTTAATAAGAAGGGAATAAAGGCAAAGGAAACAAAAGCGAAGATGAACTTTTGGGACTTCATCAAAATCAAAAGCTTCTGCACAGCAAAGGAAACAGTCAAGAAGACAAAGAGGCAACCCACGGAATGGGAGAAGATATTTGCAAATGACAGTACAGACAAAAGGTTGATATCCAGGATCTATAATGAACTCCTCAAACTCAACACACACAAAACAGACAATCATACCAAAAAATGGGCAGAAGATATGAACAGACACTTCTCCAATGAAGACATACAAATGGCTATCAGACACATGAAAAATGCTCATCATCACTAGCCATCAGGGAGATTCAAATTAAAACCACATTGAGATACCACCTTACACCAGTTAGAAGGGCCAAAATTAGCAAGACAGGAAACAACATGTGTTGGAGAGGATGTGGAGAAAGGGGAACCCTCTTACACTGTTGGTGGGAATGCGAGTTGGTGCAGCCACTTTGGAGAACAGTGTGGAGATTCCTCAAGGAATTAAAAATAGGAGTTCCCTATGACCCTGCCATTGCACTACTGGGTATTTACCCCAAAGATACAGATGTCGTGAAAAGAAGGGCCATCTGTACCCCAATGTTCATAGCAGCAATGGCCACGGTCGCCAAACTGTGGAAAGAACCAAGATGCCCTTCAACGGACGAATGGATAAGGAAGATGTGGTCCATATACACTATGGAGTATGATGCCTCCATCAGAAAGGATGAATCCCCAACTTTTGTAGCAACATGGATGGGACTGGAAGAGATTATGCTGAGTGAAATAAGTCAAGCAGAGAGAGTCAATTATCATATGGTTTCATTTATTTGTGGAGCATAACAAATAGCATGGAGGACATGGGGAGTTAGAGAGGAGAAGGGAGTTGAGGAAAATTGGAAAGGGAGGTGAACCATGAGAGACTATGGACTCTGAAAAACAATCTGGGGGTTTTGAAGGGGCGGGGGGTGGGAGGTTGGGGTACCAGGTGGTGGGTACTATAGAGGGCACGGATTGCATGGAGCACTGGGTGTGATGCAAAAAAAATGAATACTGTTATGCCGAAAATAAAAAATAAATTAAAAAAAGAAGAAGGAATAAAGAACATGACTGAACAACTGAAAACGCCCTTCTCCTGGCCTCTCCGATCCTCCCAACAACTCCCTCCCTCCACCAATACCAAGAACTCAGGGTGTTCCAAAAGCGGGAGTAGTGGAGGGGTCTCGCTCTGATGCCTGTGCTTCCGCATTCCTGGCGGATCCAGAAGGAGGCTTTCAAATGCAAGGAATCCCACTGGGGGCAGCTGATTTTGGGGGGGGGGCAGGTTTGAAACTCCCAATAAATAGAATAATGGAGCCTGAACTACTTTTAGACGTTCAACACGTTAGCTTAGGATTCGATCCCTGTTAAAATGTAATGTGTCCACCTGCCTTTCAAAGTCCTAAATCCGGTTCTCATGCCACTGGTATGAATTTTGCAGATCCTTCAAACAGGAGCCCACTCCTGAGGCTTCCTGGGCTCCTCTGCCTCTGCTCAGTGCATCTCCTCTCCTCAGTGCTTCACATCTCCTCATTCCTGCCTTGGATGTGTTCTAAATTCCCCTTGTATTTAGGGATTTCTCAGCACCCCAGCAGACATGCCACCTTCTTCAAGTCCTCAGCAGCTCCAGACCATCTCTTATCTCATACATACCACTGGTATTTATTTTAGGCACAGCCTAAATGGTACATGGAAATACTGTGGGACCGTGACTCTGAAGAAAAAATGTGAGAGCAGCTCATTCCTTCCTCTAGGCTCAGCTCCTGCTCCATGGACAGCAAAAGTCACACAGTGAAGCTGAAAAAGTAATTAGATTTTTTCTCTTTCTTGAGCACATAAAATATTGTAGGCCCTTAATAAATATTTGATTAGAAAAGAAAAAAAAAGTGAACATATGGGTAAATGAATGAATGCAAGGTCTGTGCCTGGGTACGCTGATTAATTAATTAAATGCAGTCCTTGTCTCAAGGAATTTGCAATATGAAAGGGAAGATAAACTCTGCAATTTTCTTTAATACAAACTAGAATGGTCACAATGTCGTAAATAATCTGGGAGTTGACAGGAGAGAGAGTAATTATGACTGCCTCAGGAAAGGCTTCCTAAAGAAGACTGTGTTTGAGTCCATTTTGAGAGGAGTTACAAGGTGGAGAAAGTCTTGAAGAACATTCCAGAAGGGCTTTCTGGGAGGACAGGTACCAGCCTGGAGGAAAAACCATAGAGGGCTGGGAGTTCTTAGAAGGTGAATCTGTGTCTTGCTTTGTTTTATGTCCTCGTCCTCATCCCAGTACCCAGTGTGCAGGGTTGCTGCCTCAGTGTTCAGTGCTATACATATGGGTGAAGGTATGGAAGTGAGTCTCAAACAGGAGGCCAAAGGCAGATTTTGGATGCTCACTGGCAGTCCAAGACCAAGGTGCCAACAGATTAGGGGTCTTGTGACAGCTGCTTCCTGGTTCACATGTGTCCTCTTGCTGTGTCCTTATGAGGTGGAACTTTCTCTCTAAAATCTTCTTTCCAGCCTGGCCATTGCCTTGTCTCAGTCCTAGCATCACCCAGAGGGTGATGCAGCAAGAGGGCTGACTGTGTCATCCATAGTTTTAAAAACGGGATCTACCCAGTTGGAAAGGCTGCGATGGTCTCCAGATGTTGTTTGTGTGAATTTGATATGTGTGTATGCAGAAGGAGCCAAACACTAGGTATTTTGGAGAAAAATAAATGCTCATTGAATATCAATTTAACAGCACAGATACTCTGAGGAATGGAAATAAATCCGTATATGAATCTGCAGCGCTTGGAAGACAGAAGAAGGGCCGCTTCCTTCCAGGTCAGGTGTGGGCTCAGGGGCCCTGGAAGGCCGCGGATGGGTCTCCTGGAAGTGAAATGGGAAAATGTCTGAAAAACTGGACTGCCAGAAGGCCAAGACTCCATCAACAGCAGGGGTCAGAGCAAGTTTCAACAGGAAAACTAGAGGCAGGAAGACAGTTGAGACCACATGTGTGTAGATGAAGGGGCTCAGAATGGATAGGTGGCGAAGTGGTCCTGCCTGTGGAAAACAAGATGAAAGTTCAAGACGTGAGCACTCTGTCTGCTAACACATCTAACGCATGCCAAGGACACGGGAGGTGTAAGCAAAGAGCGCTTGAGATGCAGGGAAATTCTAGCACCAGTGAAGGATCAGCAGCCTTTTCCTGGCTGTCTTCAAAGAATGACCGTCCTAAATGAGCCACACTAATGTGGACCCTGGGGAGGAAAGTCATGTGCCAAGAGCAAGGGTTCACAGACTTCCTAGAATCTAATAGTGGGAGTCTAGGTCATGATGGTTCTTGATTAAAAAAAGAAAAAGTGTCATAAAAACCCAAATATTAGGACAAGCTCATATGAGCTTGCAGCAGAGTTGCGTTGCCAACCAGGGGATGGGGACTTCTTTCCTCATTCACCCCTCCCTACCCAGCCTTTCTCTCTCCTTCCTTCCTTCTTTCTTTCCCTTCAGGCTCTTCTAGGGTGGTTATCTTCAGTAGCTGGGATTCTGAGGAACCAGAGGCCTTCAGAGATGTACAGGGTTGTTGTTTACAATACCCAGGGTCTCCAATACCCTGTCTCCCAACATGGAGACAGGATGCCGAGAAGATCAGAGATGGGGCCATGGGGTGAAGGTCCCCGTGGGATGAGTTCTGAGTGAACCAATGGATGACCGGTGGAAATAAAGGAAGGACAGCTCTGCATCCTGATGGGAACCTGGCACGTGCTCATGATGGCCCAGGAAGATCCTCTTGTGGACAATGAATGCTCTTACACACCTTCCCAGTTGCTTATGGCAGTTTTAAATAAGTTCTTAGGAACAGCTGAAGGAGTTTTGGGCATTCCCGACCAATGAATCAAGGAGGAAGGGTCCAGGAGATGACAGAATTCTCTCACACCTAGTCATGACTACCATCATAAAGTTCATGTTGGAGCAGGGGGAAGGTTTAAAAATCGTTTAATCCTACCCCCTTCCCTCAAAGAGATGGAAAATTCCCCTGATTTTAACAGATGGAAACAGGGTTAAGTCACCCACTAAGGATCAAACAGCTACCTACTGGTTGGGCTGTTGTTAAAACCCAGGCCTTCTGACTGGGAGCCAATGTCTTTCCAACACGCAACCACTCAGAGGCCCCCGCACTGGGGGTTTCCACAGCCCAGTTCCTCTTGTAGTCTGTCACATAACGACTCCACGACAAGAAGCACATTCGAGGGGGGCATCATTCTGCTTGGGATGACCTGGAGGAATGAATTAAGGAGCACAAGCGTCTAGTCCTCATTTTAGGGAAAATCACCGTTCAGATTGCGGCATCCTCTGGGTGACAATGAATATATTTCACTGCAGATTATATTGGGCGATAATTTTCTTCTTGCATGTACAATGATTCCTCCTAGATTTGCTTTACAATCTGGTGAATATCAAATTGTTATTACAACGTGGCTTCTTCTACTTCATTTTATTTTACTACCTCGGCTATGGGCTCAATGTTGCAGTTACATTTAATCTCACTTATAATCAAAGGTCTATTTTGGTCACTTGTTAGGTTCCCGTAGCTTTGCAAATTGGCTTTTTTACCCAGGGCAAAGGTTTGGCAGGCCGGTGCATAGACTGTGGGCTTTCTGCCATATTTCAAAAAGAAGAGGGAGTTTTCTACTATTTTAATAGTGCTCTGATACCCAAAACTGTTCATAGTGAAATACTCATATTCATGCGATTATATTTCCTTGTTACTTTCTGTATCCCCAACGGCCGTTTTACCAACGCCATTGTGTTAAGCATGTATCTAGCTTTTGTGAACTTGATGCGTTCACGTCTGCCCTACATGCAAACGGAAGGCACACTTTGTTTTAGACTCTCCGGTAAGGTCCCAAGTGACTGTGCCTTGGTCTCCTGCCTGCTCCTCATCCCATGATCCTCAAGAGCAATCCTCCTCCTTGTGTTTGGAAATACAAGCTACCCATCTAGAGGCCACACCCCAACCACCTCCTCTATGGGACTGTTACCCTCCAGGCCACCCCCCTTGCCCTAATTGTCCAGGGCCAGGAACCAGAGAAGTTGGGGCAGCCCTTATGCACCAGAGCCCCCTGAACTCACTCCAGCCTGCCCGACCGAAGCCTGCTCGCCCTTCCCTGCCTGTCCTACCAGTGCCCCATGGGATGTGGCACTTCCTCGCCTCTTGGGACCATTGGTAACCATGTCTCTTCTCACAGACAGTCGTCTCTTGATTCCTTGGCTTCACCATAACTCAGATTTTCTACTAACATGTTTTATTATAAAACTTCTCTCTCTCCTTATTTCTTTTTGGCGGACACTCTGGATATCCCGTCCTCTTGGAAAGGTTGTATCTTCATTCACTGAGTCAAACTGCTTCACCGAATTCACCTGTCACTGTCTTCATCTTCCAGATCCAATTATATGATGTTAGAGAACTGTCTCTTTGACTGTCTGAAGCTCGTGCCGATCTTGGGATTACAGATCCATCTTTCTCTTCCGTACTTGGGTCACTGAGCGCGCACGGCAGCTCGACCCGTCATCCCCAGCCCAGCTTAGGACACGGTTCTGTTCGGGTCTCCCAGTAGCTTGTTAGTGATTGAAAATGTTTGTTGAATTTTTGAAACTGTTTCTACCTAAATTAAATCTTAGTGCGGAGCTGGGAAAGTTCTTCTTCTCCATGAAATGCTGATCTCATTTCATTACTGCCTTTAAAAAAAAAACAAAACTGAACTATAGTTGACACAGCATGTTAGTGTCAGATGAACGACACAGCGATTAGACAATTCTATATATAGTGGTGTGTTCTGCACGGTGAGTGTAGCTCCCAGGTGTCACTGTGCAAAGTCATTACCATCTTATGCCTGTCTTTCCCTGTGCTGTAATTTCACCACGGCTGTGACCCCAGCACTTCTTGGTCGCATGGATCCCTGAGCTAGCCAGTCGACACGTTCTGTCTTCAGGCCCCTCCAAATTTTCTGGGGACACAGAAGGGATATCAGCCATGGCCAAGGTGGCAATGGATCTTGTATCTAAGTTAGGGAGGCAAAATTAATATTGACGAAAGTACAGAGTCATCAAGAGCTAAATCACATGCCGTTTTTGTCTAAATGCTGCCCTATTTCAGGGATGAAGGAGCTTGGGTAAGGCATCACTTGGGGTAATCAGTAATTACCAGGACCTCCAAGAATAAATTGAATTGAGATGTGGCAAATTGCTGGGGATGGACTCCACATGGCACGTTTTTCTCATGTGGTCATTATCTGCCCAATTAACAGGGAAAAGGGTGGGGCGAGGGAAGAGGAGAGGAAATAGAGACGGGACTGGCGGGTTCCTCACTGGCCCGTGCTTCTGATGACTCAATTCAGACATTCCCTGGTTAGCCTTTAAACAGCAGGGGACCCCACGGGCTGTCAAGGACACGGGTTAATAAACTCACACTTCTTAATGAGTGTGGCTCCACCTGAGCGTGCCTCACTGTCGTGCTGGCCTGGACTGTGCGGGACGCGGGGTGTTGGGCTGGGTGTTGGGGGCAATGCAAGCTGTTTGGGGTGAGGGTCTTGCCTGGAAAAATTGTAGCGCTGCTGTGAGCCTTGTTTTCATAGTTTTCCTGGAGTTGAGGCTCAGAGAGAATCCTAGCCCTGAACCTTGTCTCTTGTGTGGAATTGTTTGGGTTCCCTGTGTTTTAGGTTTTTAGGGTTTTGTGTTTCTTGCCTGTTACTCTATCCAGAAGCCACTTACACACCATATCTTTTTTTTTTTTTTTTTTTTTTTTTAGGATTTTATTTATTTGACAGCAAGAGATTCAGCGAGAGAGGGAACACAAGCAGGGGGAGGGAGAAGCAGGCTTCCCACCAAGCAGGAAGCCTGATGCGGGGCTCAAACCCAGGACCCTGGGATCATGACATGAGCCAAAGGCAGATGCTTAACAACTGAGCCACCCAGGTGCCCCTCATGTCTTTTCTTAAATCAGAAGCCCCTCTCTGTCCGGAGAGTAGGGGGTTCAATGTGTGAGCACCTCCCAAGGTCATGACCGCTCTCTCTATTTGATATTTGGTGATTATGAATGACTACAAAGGTTCCTAGCTAAACTGGGTTCTTTCTTTACTCTTTGAAATACTTTCAAAAAGCTTAATGCTGAAAAGGTAATGAATATTGGAGAATGAATGTTGAGTTTTTCAGCCACACAGAAAGGCATTCTATCCAGTTCAGATCTGATGTGAGGGGTATGAATTGAAGGGAGTGTTGAAACCTCTGTGCTACAAGGGACATCCAAAGCATCTTCACAAAGAGAGCAGCGTGAGCAGCGTGTGTCCTGAGGGGCTTCTCATCCAGGGGCCACGTACTCCACGGCTCTACAAAACTCCAAGGGTATCCCTTTCTGCAAATATGGGACTTGTTTAAAACAAGACTTTCAGAAGCGCACGGAATGAAGTATTTACAATCGGAACATAGGAAATCAGGCACGTAGGTCTGTGGGCAGTAATAGGGAGCCACACACTGAGTCTCTCAGTCGGGAGGTTTCCTGCACCTGGAACAAAATGCATTACCCCCACAGGAAGCCCGTGTGCTCAAGAGACAGCCGCACTCCCCGCCCGCTTCTCCCCTGCCCTTGCTTGGAGAGGCCGCCAGCGTCCTCACAGTCTCCTCTGTTGGTGCAGACACGGATCCCAATCCCTCCGTCATTCCGAGGAATCCTGACTCAAGACCAAGAGCTGGGGCAGGGCATCCCGCCAGCACCCCAAGGATCCCGCCAACATCCCTACTGCAATTCTCAACTTCTCCTTCCTCTTGGTGACAGACGTCTGCACCACCTAACCGGTTGTGAATGGCGTTCGGGCCGATCCACTCATGGGCAAGACCTTGGGGCCTTACCCTACCAGAAACCGATTCTACTAAAGCATTAAGGAATCTTCAAGAGGCAAAGTGTTTGTATTTATTAATGATTCAAGATCATCTTGAGTGGGTGAAGACCAAAATAAATAGAGAAAAACTCATGTTTTGTAAGGAACGTTGTCCTATGAGGAACAATGATAAGAGTCTTACGAAGTCAGCAAAGTGAATGAGAATGGCAAGGACCTGCCCCTCCCTCCACAAACGCTCCCCACCATGGTCACATGTGCCAATGTCCTTCTCAACTGCCAGGATCAGCGGGCTCCCCGGTCCTGAAACCACCCTGTCTTTGCCGGCTTTGGTTTGCCCCCTTCTGCTCATCCATAGCCTTTTGCGCATGGTCCTGCTGATGTGCTCCCCGAGGGACCAGACAGACGAGGCCACTGCTGGACCCCCGAGGATGTTTGTAGGACTTACAAAGACCCAGAAGATAGGCTTGCATTCAACCCCGACGTGTTCCAGGCTCAGAGAGCCTGCCCTGGAGGAGAAGAGCAGTGTTTATGACAGATGAGGTCAGCAGAGTACCTCTATTTTCACCAGTTCCTAGAAAAAAGTTGCTGGGCCAGAGGCAGAATGCTGTTCCAGTCCAACTGTGGAACAGCAGCCTCGGCATGGCCCCGGGCGGTGTGTGTGCACACTGTTAGCCATTTTAGAAATGCAGATTCTCAGGCCCCGCCCGGCCCTGCTGGCCCAGACCTTGCACTTTGACGAGAACCTGGGTTATTCATTTGGTCACTGAAGGGTGAGCGACACTTCTCACACCCAGCGGCTCTTAATCAGTTCCGTCTTTCAGGACCCGTCGACACTCTGCAAACACACTTAGTTCTCCCAGGGCTGTTATCACGTATTCTGCAGTAATATGTGTTTTTTCGAAAAGAATAAGGACCCCTTTCATGTCAATATCGACACGTGTTTTCACAAAAGAGAAGTGTTTTCCACAAAACATTAGTGAGAAGAAAAACATTTTATGTTTTTACAAATCTCTTGTCGGACGTGAAAGAGATTTGCCTGCCATGACAGCAAACCCCCCATACCCTCTGAGGGCTTCCACGTGCGCTCATCCACGAGAGGAACAGGTGACAAAGTCTTGGATTAATGATAAAAATGACTTTGGCCTGACAGAGCTTGGAGTGGGGGTCCCTGGGGTCCGGGAGTGATGTGTGAGAATGGCTCTCCCGTCTGAGCCCTGGACTGACCAGCCGTGCAGATCTGGAAGGAAGTCCTGGAGCCGTAGACTCAACACTGGGTTAATCTCTTCCCTGGGCTTGTCTCTGGGCACTTTCCCACCTCTGCAGGAGACAAGCAGAGAAAGGCACGGGGCACCTTCAGCCCACTTATCTAGCTAATGACAAGCTGGAATTCAAGAAGAGAGATCTCTCTTAGAAAAAAAAAATATTGAGGATAGAGAGCACATACAGGGGGGCAACAGAGGCAGAGGCAGAGGGAGAAGCAGGCTCCCCGCAGAGCAGGGAGCCCAACAGGGGGCTTAGTCCCAGGATCTGAGCTGAAGGCAGACGCTTCACCAACTGAGCCACCCAGGTGTCCCTCAAATAGAGACCTTACATAGCTTAGTCCTACCTCCCAGAGTCTCAGGGGTTATTTGTAAGTGGTAAATTGAGAAAGGGTCATGATGTAATGGACAAGTTTGAGTATCTACAGTCGCCTTTAACACTGTGTCCGGCTGGTCAACCTACAATGACAGATTCCCCCAGGAACTGCTCCCAGAGGGAAAGGTACAGCTCTGCTAGCACTCCGGGAAATAGACCACATTTGTATCTGCTAGAGACACGTGGGACTCCGAATGCCTCAAGCAAAGTGAGTCCACACCTACGCCTAACGTGGCCTGGGGGCAGCGTGGACGTGGTCACAACTGGCAGCTGCAGAGGGCAAAGCAGGGTAGATCACCTATCGTCGTGGAGTCAGAAAGCATGATGTTTTGGTTTTAGGAAAGTTGGGGAAAGTGGGATTTTGTTCATGTGAAGTAAGATCATTCAGCTTAGTATTCCAAAGCCAGATATAGATGGACAGGGGGACAAAATCAGGAGAAACGGCAGCCAGGGTATAGGTTCCTGCTGTTTTAGGGTGGTTCTGACCCAGACGCACAATGTACTTAGGTGCCGTAGGGCAAGGACAAGCATAGCTCGACCAGAGCTTGTCAGATGGGCAGACCTCTCTGTCCCCGAGAGGTGACGCTCATAAGCCTCTCTCTCTGCTCCATCTTGTAGGACTGAAGAGCCTGAGGCCTCTTTCCCCATCCAGTAAGTCTGCTTTGTCACAACGGTCAATCCATGCTCTCTGTTGGTGCATGAGACACTCCTACCAAAAGGAGAGACTGCGAAATGGTTTCGGACATACCGAGTGAAAAGGGAGATGCAGGAATCAGGTAAAAATGGTCAGACCCTGTGCAACACTGTATGTTCATTTCACCTCAGAGTTTCCCATGTGGCACATACCGCAATGATTATTATGTTTTCAGGGAAGCTACATTTAGGGTTAGAGCCATTGGTAAATATATAAACATGTGATGTCACTGGTGATTTTGTCAGCCCTTGTTTGTAGTATTTTAGCATCAATTTATCTTTCATCCACACATAATGTCTCTATCACAAGGTCTCCTGAAAAGTGGGGCAGTTGTTTGAGTCATACAAGATAAATATATCTTGAAATGACTATTGTTTCGAGCCCCTGAATCATTTCAAAGGACATTTCCAGTGCAAATAGATGATGTAACTCTCCATTCTCTCAATAATACACCTGCAAGTCGTGTGACTTCCCAGGACCATATTGAGTCTGCAAATAGACTGTCACTCGCAAACAATATTGTACATGAGACCCAAATAGTCCGTGTCCTGTGAAAAGAACATTCACCTGTGTTTTGAGCTATAGCGATGCTCATTTTCCTAAGGGAATATACCTTATTTTATTTCACTAACATTTTTATTATCACAAACTTCCCTCACATAAAATGCACTAGTAAAAATTTGTTTGGTATACCAGCAGCCTGCCTTACACAATACCGATAAAAAATAGATTAAAAATTAAACATTTATGACCCAAGGAACTGCTGAGCAGATTATGCTCAGAAGAACATCTGTAACCATAAAACCCACAGTCTTGAAATCTGAATTTGCCTGTTGTGCTTACTTAATTACTGTACAGGCTAACCTGTGGGGCTCTGATAGGGCAATGACTGGACTGCAGAAAGTATTACTCCTTTGGGGGCATTCTTGTGCAAATTCGCTTTTCAATACCCACGTGTGACCCCCGTTGCTATTAAGTGGAGCCATGGATGCTATGCATTAGTTAATGGACAAAGAGAAAAAGAGGAAAAGCAGCTGTACTTACTATTACCACTATTCCTTAACTTCTAATTCTGAATCTGTGAAAAAAAAAAAGAGTAAAACTTATTTTTACTCAGGTAAGTGAACAATACCGCATATAAGCACTTTTGATTTTATTAATAGGAATGTAGATTTATGACCTGATGGTGAGCTAAGGCTCTTTCCTCCCTAGGACCCATTCTGGGCACCCAGATTGCAAATGTCTAACAATTAGAAACCATGTTTTGGTCATTTTTGTGTCCTCCACAGTGCTTGGCACAGAAGGAAACAGATTTTCAATATATTCTTACTGAAATGAATTATGAAAATTACACAGCTTTTCTTTTCTTTTATTAATATATTCATAATTTCACTTCTGAGTGGCAAGGTTTGCAACCACCAAAATTACCAAATTTCTTAATTAGAGGCAATGTAAGCCTTCCACACATGAGTTTCCAGATGGCTGAATTTAGTGGGTTTCTGGTCTCAGTAGGAAAAAGAAATTGTGACCATCTTGCTGAAAATTAAGGAACGATGAACCAGAAAATCAGGTCTTAGTTCCAGCTTTGGCACCAAGTATCTGTGTTATTTCCAGTTCTCTTTATTGTTGTTCATTATTAGTCATCTTGGGCTGAAAAGACTTATCTCAGAGTGTCATGACAATGAAATAAGGTAATAGTTATCAAAGTGTTTTCAAACATTCAACGTAGGCTGCATATGTTTCTAACATCTTTATTGCTTGCATAAAGAAGTATTTTCATGTCTCTGAATTGTATATGAATTATAGGAAATACATCTGACATAACAACTCATATCCAGAGGTTGGAAATGATAGTCAAATCCTTCTCTAAGATTTGTTTCCAGAAACAATCGGAACTTGGCAAATATTAATACACTAAATAATAATCTGCTGCATTATTATAATAACACAAGAATAGTAAAGTGAATCAATCTCGAGTGCAAAGATAATGGAGCTATCAGGAAATCGTGCGTGATAAGTGATTGGAATCATACACGGAGATGCAGATAGCATGTTCTCCCACTTATCACGAAAACCATGCTGGATTGTGCAAGATATTATTTGGAGTTATATTGCATTGGCTCCTTCTTATTAATCAAAAAGTGACAACATAATAATAATGGCATTTGGTACAGTAATTCTTGATTAGCCAGAGAGCACCTAGTTGAAACGATTGGCTTATTTTCCCATGTCTTTCCAAAGCTGAGAGTTTCCTCTCAGAATGGAGCTGCAGGCTGGGTCATTTAGAACCAACAAGAGGTAAGTCGAGTATTGCTCTTATCCAAAGATTTGTGAAATCTGGAGATTGAAGGAAAGCATGGAAATAGTGTGAGGACAGCATGCTGTGAAAGAACCCCCCTTTCTCAGGCATGATGTGATCCCATCTCTGGTTATAACAGCACGAAACACAGTGTAAGCCTTCATGCAGAGGTCATTGTTCTTAGTTCGTACTCATCGTCAAATTGGCTTCCATCGTGGACGCCATTTTGGACTCTTTCCCTCCTGGTGATCCACTGGACCAACCGAGGGGAAAACCAATGTGCTCTTGCCGATCCTTGCTACCCCAAGTGAGGTACTTGCATCAGCAGCATCAGCACCACATAGGGGCTGTGACAATTGGAGATCCTGAGTCCATCCCCAGTCTGCTGGATCAGGGCTGTTCAGGTGATCGGATACGATGAGTTTGGAGGCTCTATTTGAGATGAGAGAGATGGCCAGCCTTCTCCCTCTGCCACCTTACGAATTCACAGTGTGGTGTCTCTTTGCTTTGTGTGACAATTAGAGGAGTGAGGGTAGGAAACAAGAGAGAAATCCATAAAAACTCAGGCCTCCATTTTGTTTTTTCTCCCATTGGTGGTTCTCAGACACAAGCAAACATTACAGCCCCCTGTAGAGCAGTTCGAGCACAGCTGAGTGGGTCCCAGCTCAAGGATCTTGTGCAAGAGGCCTGGGCTGGGGCCTGAGAATGTGCACTTGTTTTCTTTTCTTTTCTGCTTTAAGATTTATTTATTTATTCATTTCAGAGAACGAGATCATGAGTAGAGAGAGGAGCTGAGGGAGAGAATCTTTAAGAAGACTCCTCACTGAGCAGGGAGCCTGATGTGGGGCTCAGTCTCACCACTCATGAGATCACGACCTGAGCCAAAACTGAGTCCAATGCCCATTGGACTGAGTTATTCTCAGGCGCCCTGAGAATTTGCGTTTCTAACAAGATCTCATGGGAGGCTGGGCCGTGGACCACACATTGAGAACAGTTGTCCTTGAGGAATATAAACTCTTCACTCAGGTGTCTTACCTTCAGGACTGGAGACCACACTTGAATCCATAAACATAATATGTGCTAAGTAGTCTTTTCAGATGGGGAGCAGTGGCTGGTGGGGAAAAGGAGCAGACATTTGAGGGGTGGGGAGGGGAGGGGACAGAAAAGAGCCAGGGAAGATCAGCATTATGGAGAGAGAGAGAGGTGGTGAGGAAGGCATCTCCCAAGGGAAGAGTGTTAAAGGGGGAACAAGGAGCCTCTGAGATGCTGGAGAAGCACAGGGTTGGGTTTGAACGGGTGGGAAGGTAGAAGCCATTAACGAGGGAATGAGCTGTTGGTGAGCCCGGAAGGAGGGTCATCACCAGGCACCAAATCTGCGGGTACTTGAATCTTGGACTTCCAGCCTCTAGAGCTGTGAGAAACCAGTGTCTGTTCTTTAACCCCTACCTGGGATACTGTGTTGTGGCAGCCTGGATGCTCTAAGATACTTGGCTTCTTAACCATAATTCACAGATTCATCTGCTGATTCTTTGTCCTTATATATGGGGAATACACGTATTGCTTCATCTTCTACTTTAAACACAAAAAGCATCCTGGGACAAAAAGAAAATACCCCCAAATCTGTGAGATCTGAGAGCTCATACCCCGTCCTAGTAGGGGACAGGAGGAATGGGTGAGGGGAGATGGCTGGGTCCCTAGAGGAGCAGATGGGCGGGGGACAGTTTGTGACCGTTGGTCTGGGTGTAAGGTTGACTTCTTAGTTCCTCTCCTATGACAAGAGTCAGTCTTCCTGGTCAGTGAAGCTCCTGGGGAGGGGACAGAGGACATTGGGGTCCTTTTGGGGACTCTGTTTTCAGGCAGATGAGAGGAGTTCAGAGAAAGCCTCTCCCTGCACCTGCTGTGTTTCAAGTGCCTTCCGCTCAAATAGCTGGTATGCCACGGCCACGCGTTTGGGGTGGCAGGTCCTGGATCTCCTCGTTATCCATCTCCTGTGCACTTCCCTTACCTCACAAGCAAGCATTGCGTTAAGTGACCTGAGGCTCCCTCCCTGCTCCAAAATAAGTATATTAAAGGCACTATTCAGCCAAATAATGATCCTGAATTCATCGCCTTTTAACTTTTCTTGGATATAAATTGGAGCACGTCCAGTGAGCAAACCTCTGATAAGTAGCGAGTCCTCCAAGATGTTCCCAATGTCTTTGCTTCTCCCCCACCCCGCCTTTTTTTAGAAGCAATATAACCCCAAATAAAAAGAGTGACACACAGCAAAGGAAACAGTTAACAAAATCAAAAGACAACTGACAGAATGGGAGAAGATATTTGCAAACGACATATCAGATAAAGGACTAGTGTCCAGAATCTATAAAGAACTTAGCAAACTCAACACCCAAAGAACAAATAATCCAATCAAGAAATGGGCAGAAGACATGAACAGACATTTCTGCAAAGAAGACATCCAGATGGCCAACAGACACATGAAAAAGTGCTCCATATCACTCGGCATCAGGGAAATACAAATCAAAACCACAATGAGATATCACCTCACACCAGTCAGAATGGCTAAAATCAACAAGTCAGGAAATGACAGATGCTGGCGAGGATGCGGAGAAAGGGGAACCCTCCTACACTGTTGGTGGGAATGCAAGCTGGTGCAGCCACTCTGGAAAACAGCATGGAGGTTCCTCAAAATGTTGAAAATAGAACTGCCCTATGACCCAGCAATTGCACTATTGGGTATTTACCCTAAAGATACAAATGTAGTGATCCAAAGGGACACATGCACCCGAATGTTTATAGCAGCAATGTCCACAATAGCCAAACTATGGAAAGAACCTAGATGTCCATCAACAGATGAATGGATCAAGAAGATGTGGTATATATACACAATGGAATACTATGCAGCCATCAAAAGAAATGAAATCTTGCCATTTGCAACAACATGGATGGAACTAGAGCGTATCATGCTTAGCGAAATAAGTCAAGCAGAGAAAGACAACTATCATATGATCTCCCTGATATGAGGAAGTGGTGATGCAACATGGAGGCTTAAGTGGGTAGAAGAATAAATGAAACAAGATGGGATTGGGAGGGAGACAAACCATAAGTGACTCTTAATCTCACAACAAACTGAGGGTTGCCGGGGGGAGGGGGTTTGGGAGAAGGGGGTGGGATTATGGACATTGGGGAGGGTATGTGATTTGGTGAGTGCTGTGAAGTGTGTAAACCTGGTGATTCACAGACCTGTACCCCTGGGGATAAAAATATATGTTTAAAAAAAAAAAAAAAAAAAAAAAAAAAAAAAAAAAAAAAAAAAAAAAAAAAAAAGAGTGACACAATTCTCTTCTGTTTTTTTTTTTTTTCCCCTATGAAATCGATGGCAAAAGTAAACAAAAGTATTCGGCATGTTTTAAAAGTGAATGGGGTGAAAAATGTCTTCATAAAAAGAATATCCACTCTCGGGCGGACATCTTGTTATGCCAGTGTTGTCTCCAGCTGGTTCAGTTTTGCTTTCCAGCTGATCATTTCGCAGGGCTGGGAAGGGGAATGCTGAAAGTCCAGAGATGTTGTGGCCCTGGTCCTCACTGTGGAGAGACTGGAGCCTTTCATCACTCCGCTGCTGGGGGTGGAGAGCTGCTCTGCTGGTGTCGGAAATACACGGTAGAAATCCCTGGAGGAGAAACCAGTGTTTTCATGGTATCAGTGAAGTATTTCACCAACCACCTTTAGCCAGTACCACCGTGTCTGCTGAGAGCAGACATTCTATTGCATGTGATTGCTGGAGGAGACTCCTTCCGCAGTGCAGGTGTCCCGTGATGCATTCGCCCTGGCTTGTTGAGATTACTGAGGTAACAGTACTTTGTTATTGCATATGGATTTTCCTAATTGCAAGACACCTTATGATTTATGACGCCATGTATGATTAGACAAAGTGGAGCCAATCGATATCCTATTAATTACTAGTCTCTGTTTTACACGCACTCTAAAAAGACCCGACTTTGGAAAGTTGTGATCTCAGCCAGCGGCCAACCTGAGACACATTTTTCATAAATACAAAAGGCTTGTGTCCCCTGAAGAGGAAGCCATTGTGCCAAGAGAAACGGACTGCCGTTTACGCGGGAGCCGGCAGATCACTCTGCGTTAAAGAGAAAATCATTCAATTAGTTGATCATGTCCTGTTCTCGAGGAGATTGGAAAGAAACTGTGTGTGAGACCAGAACTCATTGCCGGTACATAGGATTGCATAGAGATGATATGACCCACTTTTCCCGAAGACGTTGCTGCTCCGTTGAGTACCAAAGTCTCCCACCTGAGCAGTCCAGCATCCTCACCCCGAGGTGTTTGTGGTCATCAGGGCCACGGAACAGGGCACGGACGGTCAGATGCTGCTTCAGAGTACACCCTTATTGTACAGGATCCACTTTGAGGCTCAGGATTTAGGAAACAAATGGCTTTGAAGCCCAGTTATTCCCCCTACTGAGGCCCTGCCTCTACCTCTGCCACCCCCCAACCTCTTTCTCTCTTTGTAGGGCCTTTGGAACTGCCCTCTGCACCGAAGCGGGATGTTTCCCGCTGAGCAGGTACTTGGGCTCGGGCACCCCGCTCTGCTACCACCTGAAGGTAGTTGTCCTGTGTCGCACTTCCCTATGGGACTGTCCTCATCAGCTGGGTTGAGACGAGGTCGCAGGAACCATGACCAGTATCGGGATGACTGCCGAGGAAGGAGCGTCCCCACTTGGTGTGCCAGGAACCGTAGGAGGAGTTACAGTAGGGGTCTGGATGCGCTAGCCTCACTCTCTGGAGCTGTGAAGCTGGCTTTCCTTCCTTCCTTCTTTCTAATGAAGGTAATTGTCTCTTTAGATTAGCAAGCAGCTTGTCTTTTTGCCTTACAAATGGGCCGGTGCAAACAGGCTCTGGGCCCTAGCTCCCATATCCTGGCCCAGGAAAACCTGGGGTCAGTTCAGAGCTGGGTCTCTCTAGTCTTAGTGTGGGGAGGAGGATGGTGCCTCCTGCCCCAGGACCGGTCATGGCCCGGACGCATCTGTCCAGCAAGGACCTTGGCCTCTCCTCCCTCTGTCCAGGGAGCTTCCTGTGACTCACCTGTTTCGGTAATGATGGCGCTTTGGGGAACAGAGGGTGTGAGGAGGTGGCGACAGAAGGGCCATGTTCCTGCAGGAATTTCAGGGGCCAACCTTCCCCAGGAGGGGGAACTTCCCATTAAACTCCTTAGCCATAAACACAAACCGATTTTGTACCTTTGGGGAATGTTTCATCAAAAGATTTTTTTTCAGATTACTGGACGTGCTGGTGGAGACCTGCCCCAAGTGAGGCAGAAGCAGCATTCCTGTTTCTCAGCCCTGTCTCCGCTCCGTGACCGCCCTGGGCAGCTCCGGGCCTGACCACCGCACTCCATCCAGCACCTGAGGGAGCTTCAGTGGACTTTTCCAGAACATGCCCCGATGGGACCCCAGCTCCCTGAGCCAACCAGAACACCAAAGCGGCCACCGACTAGCTGATTGAAGAAAACTTGCTTTCTAAGAGGGGAGCCCTGAGCTTCTTCTTGGGGCTCACAGGAGAGGGAGAGTGAGAAACAGATGCAAGGTCTTTCCCGCCCTTGTTTTAGGCTTTGTATTTTAATTAAGATAATTGTCTCATTAAACAGATGAGCCCTCTGCTTGTCTTTTAGCCTCACAGCCAAGCAGAAAGAGGTGATCCTAGGTGTCAGCCTGTGAGCCCCGGGACCCTGTCCTGGGCTGGGGGAAGCTGCAGCAGGAAGCCTTGTGGGGGCATGTCCCCCTCTGAGGGGGAGAGCCCGTCACACCGAGGCACCCCCAAAGCATGATGCTTGTAGGCTCTGCAGGTCAGAGAATGCCTGACTCCACCCAAGCTGGTTTACAGAGTAAAGGGAATGTACTGCCTTGGGAAAAACGGGTCCAAGAAGCGATCCCCAGTCCCTGGACCAAGGTTCTAGTCCTCCGTGTGTCTCTGCTCTCAGTCTGCTGGCAACAGCGCAGCGCCCACATCGCATCTGCAGCATCGTCAGACATCACCTCCTCACACCACAACCTCCAGGGCTGCAAGGCACGACATCCTTCCCTTGTGCCCTCTCCAAGGGTGACGGAGTCCCACCTGGGTACACGGCGGCTTGGTAACACTGGGGACGCT
The DNA here is from genome assembly GCF_011764305.1 of Mustela putorius furo. NCBI lineage: Eukaryota > Metazoa > Chordata > Mammalia > Carnivora > Mustelidae > Mustela > Mustela putorius. Next base: position 6,014,813 of record NW_025422169.1, on the reverse strand, counting down.
GTGTGGCGAGCAACCTCAGAAGCTAACCCAGGTGGTCCTGCAGCCGCCGGAGGAAGTATCCAGCAAAGGAAGGGCTGGTCTCCCCCATTCTCCCAGCTGCCATGTGGCCCACAGCCTGATCCCGCAGGCCCATAGGGGCACGTGCTGCCCAGAGCTCCAGGGAGGCAAATGCAGAAGGCAGCAGTTCCAGATCTCGTCACCGGAAGAAGCTGCCCAGGGGGCAGGGGCCAGGAGGCAGGTATGTGCTAGCATTCGGGGAACCGTCCGCATTTGGGGAACCATCGGCATCAGGACCAGAGGAAGGAGAGAGGCAGGGGCTGCTCGGGCACGGTCTCTCTGTCCTGCTACATTCTTCTCACATGGTCCCCTGCATGGGGTCTCCACTATGACATCAGACCCACACCTCTAACAGAGCAGATACCCGAGCCTTCTCTGAATAAGGATAGTTCGAACTGACCATAAAGCATACTTGGGTCTTTTTTGTTTTGTGTTTGTTTGTTTGTTTCTTTTGTTTTCTATAGTAGCAACATTTCAGGGAAAAGGAGATAGATTAGACTATATATTTTTAAAAAAGAATTTGAGGATATGGATCAAGAAATAAAACCTTGCAATTATTGGTCATAATCATTAAGATTTAAGTAACCACAGCTTTTTGGGTGGGAGGCTTTGCTTTTCAGATTTATTCACTTTGTTCTAAAATAGTTCTTTTTAGGTTTGAATTTTCTTAGAAAAAGGGGAAAAAAAAGCCTCAAACCTTTAAGTTTTTTTTTTTTTTTCCTCACAGACTGAGTTCTGTTTGTGGGTGCCAAACAGAACTATCATTTTCTATGAAAAAGTGTTTTTTTAGAGAATATTCTAGGCATCACCATTCTGCAACTCCTCGTTCACAGAGCCTTGATATCATTGTCTAAATAAAGCACTAAGTAGGGTGGCCAATTTTAAGCTTAGAAAAGATTATGGTAAATGAGTCTTTCTTTTCAAAAGTTGTGCAGTCTTACTGGTGATCTCGGTAACTCTGTGCTCTCCCAGGAGAAAGGCCTGAGATTCTGCAGGGTACTGAAGCCAGGCACAATGTAGATTCTTGCTAGGAAGTCCCTAAAAACCCACAAGTGTCACAGGTCCACCTGCTCTCGCCCTGCCCTGAGAATCATTTACACTATGGGACTTGGGGAGAAGTCAGACAGACAGACCCAAGGCAGCAAGTTCTTCCAGGGATCCTGGCTGGGTTCTCTATTTGCTGGCTCTCGGGGTTTGGGGGTGCTCTGTGGGAACCCCTGGCCCCATCCCCACTGGGACCTGAAATGAATGGAGAACGCATCTAAGGAGTTCCCGTAGACAGGCGTTCCCCTGTCCATAGGGCTGGAAGACTTGAAACCGAATAAGTTGTGGTGGTGCATAGACGGAAAATGGCGGAAGAAGCAAGGAAGCCAGATGGGAAGCAGTTCGTGTCTCCTCAAAACATTTGTTGCAGAGTCATGCTCTGACTCAGCAATTCTGCTCCCAGGTACTCACCCAAGAGAAATGCGAACCTGTGTCTATAGAAAATGGTGGGCACAGATGGTCTAGCGGCATTCTTTGTAGGAGTCCCAAAGCAGGAAGAACCCACGAGCCCAGCAAATGGTGAGTGGACAAGGAGAAGGTGGTATTCCAGTGATGGACTAAAACGGCGTCAGCAAGAAGGAATGAGGTATGGATGCACACAGCAACATGGGACCCCTGGAAACAAGATGTCTATGAGAAGCCAGACACAAGACCTTGTAGATGCGAGACGTCCACAACAGGCAACTCTGTAGAGACAGAAGGGATATGAGTGGTTGCCTGCAGCTGGAAGAGACAGAACGGGGAGTGATAGCTCAGAGGAACAGGGTTTCTTTTTGGGAGAACAAAAAATTCTGTCTCTAGACTGTGGGGATGTTTGCTGAACCCTGTGAATATACTCTAGAAAACATCATGGCCTTTCAATGGGTGCTTTGAGTGGTATGTGAATTAAATCTCAATAAAGGGAAAAGGAAATTGCAGGCTATCCTATCAATCCATAAAAAGGCAGAAAAGCAGAAAAAAGAAACAAAGAAAAATCCCCATGAAGAGATAATAGTACATGGTGAATAGGGAACCCCAACTTCATGCTAGAACATAGCTAAATGTGTAGCTAAATAGAACTATATCAGTAGTTACAATAAATGGGACACATTCATCCTCAGGTTACATTACAAAAAACCCAGCTATGTTCGTGTTTGGTTTGAGATTTCCAAAAAGCAGATGGTGAAACATGGTTATCCAGGCAAGAGATATGTTAGAGGCCATACGTGCAGTGGGGAGTGAGAAGAGCTGGGCTAAGCTGGGTGGGCTGACCTGGAGGCTGGCTTGACCCCTGGGAGGGAGAACAGGTAGGGATTGGGACAGGAGCATCTCAGTCTCTAGTTCTAGGAAAGTTCGGCCGGGTTGTGGGGACTCCTCAACTCAAACCATGCACCAGAGAGAGATGCCTGTTGTCTCCAGAATGAGCCTGCCCCTGTGCACCCACCCAGTTCTGTCCTCAGTGGGAAGCAGCCAGAAGAAGCACAGCCTGACTGTGGATGTGGAGGTGGTTCTGGGAGTACACCCCTAGGGGACCAGAAGGTACACTCATGGCCACCAGCGCAGCTGTCCATCGATGTCACAACATGTCACGCACATGATGCAGGGAAGTTGACAAATTAAGGGTCTTGAGAGAATAAGCTCAGCAAAGAACCACTTTCCACTTTGATCTGGGATACCTTTAAATAGTAACTGAATTATTTGAGAGAAAGTTTCAGCTCAAAGACTTTAAGTGGTCTCCTTTCACTCGCACTTAAGGGAGATTCTCCCAAAGCTCTAAGTCATCTACCTAAGATTTTAGAGTCTTTGCTAACTGTGATGGTTAACTTTTTGCATCACCTTGACTGCATCATGGGGTGTCCATGTGTCTGACTAAACATTGTTTATGGATGTGGCAGCACCCCATATTGGCTCCCTGATCTGTTCGGTAAAAGTCAAACTGTCCAAACTTCTAGAACTGTCTCTACTTAGGAAGATAATGCACCTAAAGCCATGGTGCGGGTCAGCTGGGTGGCTCAGTTGGCTAAGCATCTGCCTTTGGCTCAGGTCATGAGCCCACCCTGGGATCGAGTCTTAAGTTGGATTCCCTGCTCAGCAGGGTGCCTGCTTCTCCCTCTGTTCCTCCCCGCTGCTCGTGCTCTGTCTTTCTTACATGCTGTCTCTCTCTCAAATAAATAAGTAAAATCTTAAAAAAAAAAAAAAAAGAAAGAAAAGAAAAGCGATGGTGACTTTCAAGATGGATTGCAGAGACTAGTTGGAGAACGCAGAGATGACGATTCCTTCCACGTCCCCATTTAGCTTTCCTCTTGGCCTGTGTGGAAGACGGATGAGGCATCACAGTGGACCATCACAAACTTAACCAGGTGGTGACTCCAAGAGCAGCTGCTGAGTGAGATGTGGTTTCATTGCTTGAGCCAATTAACACATCTCCTTGTACCTGGAGTGTAGTGGGATCTGGGAAATACCTTTTTCTCCATCCTTGTCAAAGAAGTCCACCAGAAGCAGTTGGCTTTCGGCTGGCCACCGTCACCATCCTACCATTGTCCAGGAGTTGTCCTATGGCATACGTTAATCCACAGGTTCTTGAAGCTCTTGCCCTTTCTACAAGACATCGCACCGTCCATTGCCTTGATCATAGTGAATCTGCTGACTGCGCCCAATGAGAGAGAACTGGGTGCAACTGATCTAGGCTTCTTGGTAAGACATTTGCATATCGGTTGATGGGAAACAAATTGAAAAGACTCCAGGGGCCTTCTACCTCAGTGAAATTTCAGGGGCTTCGGTGGTGTGGGACTTGTCGAGATATCCCTTCTTAGGTGAAGGGTAAGTTGTTACATTGGACCACATTTCAGTGGTTGTGTGGTTCGTGTAGACCCGAGAACCACCATTGGGTTGTGACCACCACTAGGGCCATGGTAATTATTTAAATATGGTGGGATCAAAATAAGGTTCTCATCTTGACAGAGGTGAGAGATAACACATCCACTCCTGAGAGGTCAGATTCTCTCCGGGTTTCTTACGCAGCGATTCTCTGGTAAAATGGCATTGATGGCAAGTGTTAAAGAAAAACAGCCAATGATGAATTCAGCTGCTTCTAAGCTCTGCCTGTGCTTGGCCACAGTATTTTTAGCTCACTTGCTCCTGCATTTCTCTACTTCAGACACTGCTGGTTTCTGCCCTAGCTTTCTGCTGCTGCCAGGACGCTGGTGGTGGCCCTCTCCGGCTGTTCTCACCTTCTGCTGGGAGACGCCTCCCAGCACCTGCTTTCACTGGCACGGGGGTGCCTCCCACCTCTGGACCAGCATCTGAGCAGGAACCGAATCTGAGACTGTGCTCTGCCCATCTGGGAATGTGGTTCCAGTTTTTCTCCTTTCCGGCCTCAGCGTCGATGTTCTGTTCCCAGAAGTCTGGGTGATCAGAGCAAAATAGTTTCTGTTTGATGCTTTTTTAAATGAAGTGGAGGAAATCAGGATGAATAAATTGTAAGACATTTCTTGAGCTATTTTACCAAATTACGGTCATCCTGCCTCTTCCACTCCGTCCTCCATGTCAACACGCTCCCACGCGTGCCCCCGCGCTCTACGTGCTCTTCCAACCTGAGCACGCGTGTGCCCACCTGCTACATGCTTCCACACGCACACACACAGGCACCCGTCCTGTACATGCCCTTACACACACGCATGTGGCCACCCCCTACATGCCTCTACACACACTCCCATGCATAAACCATGTAATATAAATAAAAAATAAAACTATTTATAAAAAATAAAAAAAATTAAAAAAATAAAATAAAAAATTAAAAAATAAAATAAAAAATAAAAAAATAAAGTAAAAATTAAAACATTAAAAAAACTATATATAACATGAATATATAACATATTCATATTCATTATTTATATATTATGTTTTAATTATAAGTACATGTTCTTAATTGTATTATTTGTTATATGCATGTATTTATATTTATATAACACATATTTATAAAATTATATAATAGTTACAGAACATAAATATAAATGCATACATATAATCAATGGTGAGTATAAATACATGAATGTAATAGATAAAAGATATGCATGTAGATAGAAATTTCTTAGTAATAAGAAAAATGATCCCAATAAAGATGTCCAAACTGTCTACAGACATTACACAGCAGAAGATACGTGAATGGCTGACAAGCACAGGAAAGACCGGGGACATCGCTGCTCATCGGAGAAATGCACAGGAAGCCATGATAAGACACCACTGCGCCCGGGGAACGGCTAAGTATACGAAGATGGCCACTTCCACGGGTTGGTAAAGATGTGGAGTAAATGGAACGCCCATTCGGTGCTGGGGGAAGGCACATAGCAACGTCTTTGGAAATAGTGAGGTTAAGTATTATAAGGTTAATCGGCACTTACCTACCGATGACCCAGCGATCTCATAGGTGTCTCCCCAAGAGAAACAGAGACATGTCTACACAGAGTTGTGCACACAAATTCCAGAGCAGCCTTATTCTGAATAACGAAGGACTAGAATCCCCCCGAATGTCACCGACCGGTGAAGGGATAAACGCACGACAATACCCGCCCGTGCAAGGGGACACTCAGCAGCACAGAGGAGCAATGTGGTTGTTCAAGAGTCAAACGGAAATCTAGATGGAGGGTCACATCTTCAAGAGAAATTCTACAAAGAGCAAAATGACAGGAACAGGGACGGTCAGCGTGTCTGGGGCCAGGGGCCGGGGAAGGCACCAGCTGCAGAGGAAACCGGGAAACCCTTGGGGCCGTGGAACTGTTGTATGTCTTGGCTGGTGTGGCGGTTATACCGCTATATACAATTACCAAAATGTATCTGACTGTGCATCTCAGCACTGTGGGGATGAAGCCATTCAGGTGTAACGTCATAGTTCAGAAAGCAGCGTCGCAGTCAGGCCCTCTTTGAGTACCAGCAGTTTCCTGTGGAACATCAGGCACATACCGGCACGGAGTAATGTCATTCACGTTCTAGTTGCTTTGAAGAAACACGAACTGTGGAGCAGCTGGTCATGTGCCAAATCATGAGTCATCGAATGCTAAAGAAGAAGATAAACTATCTACAATGTGTCTTTCTGGGAAGCAGGACACTAATTCTAGAGAATTAATCTAAATATTCTGGATCTATTTTTTGAAGCTGCTTTTTTAAAAAAAAAAATTTAAATGCAATTTCATTAACATATACTGTATTATTAGTTTCAGAGCTAGAATTCAGTAATTCCCCAGTCTTATCTAACACCCAGTACCCATTCGGTCGTGGGCCCTCCTAAATGCCCACCCCCAGTTACCCACCCCTACCGTTTCCCTCCAGCAACCCTCACTTGGTTTCCTAGAGTTAAGAGTCTTCTATGGGTTGTCTCCCTCTCTGTGTTCATCTTATTTTATTTTTCCTCCCCTTCCCCTGGTTTCATCCGTCTTGTTTAAAAGTGATGTTAGGGCTCTGAGTACATTTTTCTGATCCTTCTCAGCCACAGGATGATCTTGTCTTGGAAATTACGGTTAGTTTTTTCAAATAGTTAAAAGTCAGTTGGCGTTTAGTGTCATGAGTTAAGTAGGTAACTGGCTATTTTAAGGGGCGACACTCATTTGGATGCCCAGGCTTCGATAGGCTTGTTATCCACAGCTTCTGACTTTCAGGCTTTTCTGCATCTCCATAGATCCCACTTGTTTGCAAAATTCATGCCAAGACGAGACGGCATGCCCACACCTGCTCTTGGTGCCCGTCTCCGCTGTGTTCACGGTGCGCATATTTTCGGTATGAGCAAAGGACGGACTGTTAGAACAATGGTGAGTAGCTGGATGTAAAAAGAAAAGAGAGAAAACTTAATCTGAGAGTGTTGACCCATTGATAAAAGTGGGGGATTTTAGGAAGAGCCTTGTTTCTGGAGATTAACCTTGAGTCTGGCTGGAGTCACTTTAGGGTCGAGCTGCCACGGAGGAGCCAGGAAGGAAGAGACTAAGTCATGATCCAATGTGAGTGCAGTTCTGGACACGGAGATCTGCCTCCGAGAAGTGCGCTAGAAAAGGTCTTCCAGGGGAAGGCTACGTGACAAAACACGGGCTCACGCCCAGTTCTAGGCGAGTTCCACAATACCCCAGCGGCCCCTTCACTGGTCCCACTCTCCGGTCTGAAAGTAGGAGCTGGAATTTCAAGTAAAGCCACATTGGATTTATTTATGCTTTTTAAGGTCAAAACTTAAAAGGATCATATTTATCCATCTAGTATCCAAGGGATAGTGCAGGAGGAGAGAGAGGTGATGTCCGCAGGGTCACTGCAGCACACCGTGTGTCAGATCTGGGGGCTGGGGGCTCAGTTGGTGAAACGTCCACCTTTGGCTCAGGTCATGATCTCAGGGTCTGGGGATGGAGCCCCGTGTTGGGCTCCCTGCTCAGCGGGGAGTCTGCTTCTCCCTCTGCCTCTGCCCCTCCACTCAATAGTGCTCTCTCTCGCTCTCTCTGGCTCACTCTCTTTCTCAAGCAAATATATAAAATCTTAAAAATAAAGTAGACTCGAGATGAAATGCCTCATGTGTGATGCCCCTATCCACGGGAGTGCCTAACGGAGCTCTCGCCATGGAGAGTCCTGTGTCTGGGATCAGATACGAGACTCACCTGTAGGGCCCGTTACCTATGGCAGGAAACGCAGGGATGCAGTCGCCAGACCCGGAGGTGGGGAAGTTCTGTAGGACCAATGAGCCGGTGTCTTACGTGGCCCAGCAAATAAACGGCATGAAAACAGGAGGGCGGGGCAACGTCAGGGTTACAGACTGAGAGGAAGGAGACCTGCCAACCGAAGGAAGATGTGGTCCTTCTCTGGATGGTGATTTAAGCAAACCAACAGTAAACGGACATTTATTTTGAGACAATTGATGAAAACTGAACACAGAATGGGCATTAGAGATTATCAAGGAATGATTGCCAATTTTACTGGGAATGATAACGGAACCGTGGTTAGGGATAACCAGTGTTTTTGGTGCATAATAAAGCATTTGCGGATGAAACGGTTTGAGATGTGCTTCAAGGTTTATAGTTAAAAACCTGTAGGACTGATGAAACAAGGAAGGAAAACGTTGACGGCTGCCATCGACGGGTTATGAGTGCGTGGACATTTACTGTATTGTTCTCTCTACATATGCACATTTAAAGTGTTCCCTAGGGTGCACCTGGGTGCCTCAATAGGTTAAACATGTGCCTTCGGCTCAGGTCATGATCTCAGGGTCTTGGGTTCAAGCCCCACATTGGGCTCCTTGCTCTGCAGGGAGTCTGCTTCTCCCTTTCCCGCCCCTGCTCATGCTGTCTCCCTCTCTCTCCCTCTCTCTCTCTCTCCCTCATATAAGTAAATAAAATCTTTAAAAAAGTAAAGTGTTCTGTAATAAGATCTTCGTTAAAATGGCAAATGAATCAAACTATGTGTGTCTGGTCATTGTAGACACTGGTTTGCTGGAGATGTGGTGGGAGATGTCGTTGTAGTGGGGCGGGGACTCAGGCGAGATCCTGCCACGGGACGGATGGTTCAAACCTGCTGGATGGTCCAGGACCTGCGTCCCGTTTCCCAACATCTAGGAGCTTCTCTGCTCCTCACACCAGTGCCCAGAGCACAGCAAATGTTCAGCGCTTATTGAATGAATGCACGGCGGAATCGCTGAAGTAGAAGATGAAGCTTTCTGCAGGAATTTGGCAATAGTAGTGTTTTAGAGCCATTCCCTGCAAGCACTTAACAAGAAGGCAAGGTGTGGATCCAGGCTAGCCCTGCAACCCTCCTGGGGAGCGCTGAGGGGTGAGTGGAGGGCAAGGGCCAGTGTTTACACCATACTCGTCGGGACCTCCGTGTGCCAATTACTACTTAGACCGGGGAAATTAAGCTACAGTTACATTAAGTGTTTATTCTGAGAATAAAGAAGGCTCCTCCCATGATAGCAGGAATTAGGTTTCTCTGCATGTGTCTGCGATATTTTACGCAGTCCCTGGCATTTACTTGTCATAAGGTAACGGTTTAATGAACTAAACTGACCTTATCTGGATAATTTGAGATCTGAGATTCTTACCTGACGTTTGCTACAAGCAAAGGTTCTCCAGGGGACTGGGAACTGCAGATCACCTGAGGAGCTCTTTCCGAGTGTGCCAACGTCATGAAACACACTCGGGTCCACACACACACGTGTGTGCACACGCGGTTGAATGGCAGTTGCTGGAGACAGGTGTTCTACCCTCCAGAGTGTTGGTCCACATGCAGGTTGGGAGGAACAAGTTTGGGGACTCTTCCACCGAGGAACGTACACATCTCTATCACAAAACACTCACCCCTTCCCTTCAGTCTGTGTACGAGAGAAAATCCCTGCGCAACACTTTGGAAGGCAGGCCGGACGCTATAGCATCTGCACTCTGAAAATGAGCAAACACTTTGCAGTTACTCCATGGGCTGTGACCTCCCAATGCCCCAGGGCTGGGGTCTCACGCTTGCTGTCTTCGGGAACACCACTACGCCCACTTTGCCAAGTGTCCCTGCTTCCTCTTTACACCTGCACTCAAGAGATACCCGGGTCCCTTCCTTTCTAATCCTCCACAATTCAAAATTAATGGCCCATAAAAACCAGAGCTTCAATCTTCCAACAACCAGAAGGAAAGGTTTTTCCTTCCCTGGAGGAGGGACCAGGCTGGCCCCCTGCATTTTAGGAAAGGGACGCTGTGGCTGGGAGCTGTGGCTGGTGGAATATGGGAACGGGGAGGGAGGGGCGTCTCCTTCCCAGGAGTGGTTGGCGACTTGTACGACGGCAAGGAATGAGAAGGAAAAGCAAAGAGCATCCTCCCTGGTGCGTTCCTGTTGGCACGGCATGCTGAAGTGTGCGTTCATTTATTTGTTTTTATTTTCATAAGATTTTATTTATTTATTTGACAGAGAGAGAACGCGAGAGCACAAAGTGGGGGCGGGGGGAGCATGGAGGGAGAGGGAGAAGCAGGCTCCCCACTGAGCAGGAGACCAACATGGGGCTCAATCCCAGGATCCTGAGATCATGACCTGAGCCGAAAGCACACGCTTAACCCACTGAGCCACCCAGATGCCCCTGAAATGAGCTTTTGGTGTCAACCTTCCCCCAACTCATGGAGAGACAGCTGTAAGTCGAGATGCCACACGTGGACGGACAAAGTAGCCCAAAGTGCTCAGGGCGGAGATCCGTAGCCTTGTGAGGGGGGTTCCCTTAGCTGGGTGCAGCCCAGATGGTCTCCAGGGGATCCTTGCTCTGGTCCCTTGAATGGTGCCAGTGGTCCAGAAGGGGCATCCTGAAGAGGTTTCTGAAAGCCACAAAGGGAATGTGTACGGGTGCTCAGTGCGGGGTCAGATGGTCCCAGATCACAGTCCCGCATCGTCACCTACTAGATGCGGAACAATAGGGAAGCTATTTAACTTCTTAAAACCTCATTTTAAAAATGGTGTTCACAATAGCGCTTCGTAGTCACTGCTGCGTAAGTGTGGTGGGGGAGAAGGGGCGGGCAGGAGAGAGTGAAGGGGAAGGAAGGAGAAAAGGGGAAAAAAAAAAGCAAAGTGAAGTCCACGGCTGGGCTCCACGCTGGGTCACCCTCAGTGAGCCACGGGCATCTCTGCGGCAAATTCAACAGGCGGGAGACGCGCTTCTCTGCAGCCCGTTACCAAAACATTTTGCAAGCGACCCCATAAGCGTTTTAAGGGGAAGAGGCTGGGCTCAAGGCTTCTTCTGCTCCCTAGAGCAACCATGGAAGCGGGTGTTTGTAAAGCGGGGAGAGGGGGAGCACTGCCCGCGCCCATTCGTCCGGAGACGGAGTGGGCTCTACAACAGCAAATGACTTCGAGAGGCTGCGCGCCGGCCTGCTTACCTTGCCCAACAAGGCGCCGGCACGAGGCAGTTGATTAAAAGAGAAGGAGCCCCATTTAAAACAGATAAAAGAGAACGCTGTCTTGTTTACTCACCACGTAATTATCTCGTACACGTCCTCACTACAGGATATTATTGTGACAGATTGTTTCAGCGAAGGATTAGGCATTTGTAATAAAAAGAGCCTGTGTAGCCACAGCCTTCAAACCAGATTCTCCGTCCTATCAAGCTAGAGGTAGCTGCTCCGAGGATGCTCTGTGACGCTGGAAAGGGCGGAGAACCCCCCCCCCCACACACACACACCATCCCCACCAATGCAAAGCTTGAGATCAACCCCCCAGATGCCAAAATGTCCCCCAAACACTGGGAGCTTAATTTCTGGTGTGCAAGAAGAAATGTTTTGCATGTGTTTGTTTTATTTTTTTACGTCCTGGATTAATTTCCTTTTTTTCCCCCTAAGATTTTTGGCTAAATCAATGAATTCAAGGGGGAATTGACAGCAGATAGTACAGTAGGCAGTAAAGATGGTCAAACATAGTTGTACTTGTCACAAAATTAGATAATTGCACGTCCTAAATACTCGGGTGGCACTGAGTGTTCCATTGATGGCCCCGACAGGCGACTGATTATTACTAAATTGCTATTTCTCTTCTTTTCGTGTGGCTAGAGCCAGTAGAAATGGTATGCTTTCCTCCAAATCATCTGGATCTAAATTCTGTTAGGGACATGATGAACCATTAGCCCGAGTTGGTTGGCAGTCAGAATAAACATTTTTTTCCCCTGTAGTCTGACTATAACCATCAACCAAAGCCATGAGAATTTCAGTTAAACCAGTCACTTGACATCAAAAGTGCAGCAGCAACAAGCAACATCCCAAATATTTGTTTTTGGAGAGCTCAAGTCTAGTAAACCCAGCTGAGTTAAAATCCTTTGTATGGGGCACCTGGGTGGCTCCGTCAGTGAAGCGGCTGCCTTCAGCTCGGGTCATGATCCCAGGGTCCTGGGATGGAGTCCCACATCGGGCTCTCTGCTCATCAGGGAGCCTGCTTCCTCCTCTCTCTCTGCCTGCAGCTCCCTCTGCTTGTGCTCTCTCCCCATCCCTCTGTCAACTAAATAAATAAAATCTTAAAAAAAAAATCCTTTTTATGTGTAGCTATAACTTCTCTCTGCTGAGTATTCCTGAATCTTTGGAAAAGAAGAACTCATTATTATTGACTTATGTCAGTCAATAATGCACCTTCCTCAGAAAGAGGATGTGTCCTTGTGAGTAGGAAATGTAATGTCTGTGTGTAAATGTACCTGTTAGGAAGCACGAATTTGGATTGTTCCTCTAAATCTAATTTTAATAGTAACCAAATGAAAATGTGTATTTTTAGTTTATTACACCTTGCACTGCTCTTTGAATGTGATTGTTTTCCCCCATTAAAGTGCATATAAACTAAGCCCAAAGAGTCACAGATATAAACTGGTTTTTTAAAAAATTAACACATTTAAGATTTGCTCTATATCTTCGGGGATTCGATTGGCTCTGTAAATGATTGGTTCACGGTGGATAGAATATTCTTTTAGTGTTTACAGCTTGCAGAGGAGGAAAAGAATGAACAAGGCTTGTATTTCCACACATGGGCTCATGGAGTATTTGCTGTGTGGACGGAAAGCACTGCCTTCGACCAGCGTCCCAGCTCTTTGGAGGTTCACGCCTGGCTCACAGGAAATGCAAACTCACATGAAGTCATAACATGTCCCACCCCTCCCCTGAGCCAGGGCACTGCTCTCTGAGATCAACAGATGTATCTACACCCATGGAGGTGAGGAAGGTCCTTGGTTGCATGGAGCACTGGGTGTGGTGCAAAAATAATGAATACTGTTATACTGAAAATAAATAAAAAGTAAATAAAAAAAAAAAAACTCCCACCAAAGCAATACTCACCTCCACATTCTCCCTCCCCCACTTAGAGCATCTCCGTTCCTGGTCAGCCTCCGCTGGCCCTGACCGCGGGCGGACACTCACGTTTCTCATCTTACTGAGAGGCTGCTTATCCTGTGTGGGCAGCTAATGTGGACTCCGTTCTCAACGCCAGATCTTCTCCAGTTTTGCTTCCAAAGAAGTGCACGTCCTCCTTGTGTTGACAGCCTGTCTATGTGGGATCCTTCCCAGCCCGTCCTCTGATTTGGCCCGTGCCATTCCAAGGTCAGGGCTGCAAGTTCAAAGGGACTCTGATCTGGCTGAGATGATAAATTCTGCATCTCATGGAAGAGAAAATCGTCCCGGGCTGAAATAATCAGAAAGAAGAGCACAGAACCTGACTTGAGGAATGGGTAGGGTTGGACAGACAGTGAGCAAGGCCGATTGATGGAAATCTTTGTGAAGGAAATAGCATGAAACACAGAATAAATGTGGTGTGTCCAAAGGCTAGCAAACAGACCAGAGTGCTGCTGTATCATTTACCTCTTGCTGTGTAGCAAATCACCCCCAGACTTGGCAAGTTAAAACAATGAACATTTATTATCTCATAGTTACACGGCTCAGCAAACTTAGTGTGGGCTGGCTGGCCAAGAACATCTCTCCAGACTGCAGAACATCTCTCCAGAAATTGGCCAGCACTGGTCCATCTGCAGGCTTGACTGTAGAAGGACCGCTTCTAAACAAGACCAGAACCCAGGTGCTAAAGAAGCAGTGTGTGCTCCCTGTGCTCAGGAGCCCAGGGCCGGGCACTGACTTGTTGAGCTCATGTATGTTGTTGGTTAGCCGCTGCCTCACCTGGAAGATAGGGGCGGTATGGGACTCACCATTCTGCCAGCTCTCATGGGAGTTCTGGCTTCAGCTTCTTTGACTTCTGGGCCGGGTGTGTGTTTAGGTCTATGTCAAAGGTCACCCGATTCTCCTGCAGGGATGCCCCCAGCTTCCAAAGGCAAGGAGACCGTGAGGACAAAGGTGAGATCCAATCTGTCCTCACAGTTTCCAGCTCAGCCTTGGAGGTCCTGGCTGGTCTTGGCTTCCCCTCTCTTGTTCATCGTCACGTCCCAACTTTTCGTCCCAGGCATTTCAGGCTTCAGCACCTCATGTAGAAACAAGAGTCTCCCGTCTAGCGTTTAACCAGCTTGTCCAACGACCTAGCTCAAGTCTGATACAGTATAAGTATATGTTTGAGTGGATCTGCTTCTCTGATCTGGTCTTGCCTGCCATAACGGTCCCATCACGTCCGGTGAGAACAAAGCATCAGGATGTAAAATACAGACTGTGGAAGAAGCGTAGACGGCAGATTAGAGTCTGGCTAAACTAAGAGAGGTTATTTTTCCCTTCTTACTCAGAGTTACAATGCTAAAGTTCTCTTTTGTCCTAAAGGAGGCTTTGGAGCATTTTTGCAGTTTCTGGGATTAGGAGGTGAGGACATTTTGGAAATGTCTAATGTGTGAGGATCTACATAAGCCTCAGAATCTCTGGGAGGCCAGGGCAACAGGAACAGGGTCAGTTGGATGGTCCTAGATGTCTGTGTTATCTCAGCCTTTTGGATACATTTTTATTTCATAATAAAGGCTAAATAAAACCCATTCTCCTTGGGCACTCCACACTGCCATGTGCAGAAATCCCAGCCCTCAGCCAAAACGAATTTACCTCTCACTCTGGTATAGGAGATGATTGTGAGTCACCTAGCCCTTGACCCAAAATCTAGCTTAACATTTGTACACCACAGTGTGTTCAGAATAGGAAGAATATGGCATCGGGCTGGTTATCAATGAGCAAGAAAGTCTGGAAGAAACCATCATGTGGCCATAACACGCCCAGACAGGATGACTTAGTAGCTCCCTTTTTATGTCTTCCCCTTTGGAATCATCACCACCACCATCATCTTCTTTGTTTCTAGCCAAAGAGATGTTAAATCACTGGACAGGGCTTCTGGGAAAGGGACTCTTAAAGGGTTTAATTCAATCAATAGGCATCCCTTTGTTCTTGACCCTTCCATCTTCTTTTTGCCTAGAATACAGTTGTAATTGTTGGTGCTCCAGCAGCTATTATGGGACTACGAAGACACTGTGAGATTAACAATTATTTGCTAGGTGTAGAAGAAGTCTGCATGCATCTTGATAACATTTTTTAAAAATTATTTTATTTTATTCTTATTTTGTTATTTTATTTTAAATATTTTATTTATTTATTTGACAGGCAGAGATCACAAGTAGGCAGAGAGAGAGAGAGAGAGAGGAGGAGGAAGCAGGCTCCCTGCTAAGCAAAGAGCCCGATGCGGGGCTTGATCCCAGGACACTGGGATCATGACCTCAGCTGAAGGCAGAGGCTTTAACCCACTGAGCCACCCAGGTGCCCCCCACCCTTTTTTTTAATTAGACAGAAACAGTGGCCATCCCTAGCTGGTGGGAGTGCTGCATCCCTGGTAACCTATGCTCTATGCAGACAGCCTAAGTCAACAGTGCAACTCCACTCATACGGATGCCAGGCAATGGAGCATCAGTAAATCGCTGAAGGGAGCCCCTTCCTGATGGGGGTGTGGGCATGACCTCTCCTCAGCGGGTCCCACTTGGGGGGTTGTCTGGCTTGCCCATTGGGGCAACTCCTCTGCTGAGAAGAGACAAAATGTGGTCGTCTTCAACAATGCTCTATCAGGCCCCTGTCTTGTTGCATTTGCCAAGCTGTTTCCCTTGCTCCTCCTGAGCAGAAGCAATACGAGAGACAATCCGTCTGATACCTGAGAGCACAATATGCCCCCGGGTCCAACCACTCAGGCTGCCTCCCCGCCCCCAGCTCAGCATCAGGCACTGTCCAAGTGCATTGACAGGAAGATGCCAGGAAAGGCAATTATGCACAGCACATTTCCACCCATATGGCTGGCCCAGGTGGTAGGAGGAATCGTTCCCAATTACAAGGCAGGTTTGGAGCCTCCAGGTGAATTCCCAGCTCTACCGCTCGCCTGGGTGGATCTGAGTAAACACGGTGTCGCTCCATCAATAAACCTGAGCAGCCCTTCCTTCCAGAGGGAAACATTCAAATAACCCTTCCACTTGGAATTATAGGGTGCTGTCCTCCTCACCCGTTATTGTTCTCACTGCTATCAATGTGACCCCCGTTTAGAAGACAAAAGACCTAACAGATGCTGAAGCAATTAGGGCTTCTCAATTTGGAAAAAATGTCACAGATGGGGGCATTAAACAGGCGTAGAGACGTCGGGGTGTGGGGACACCATGAGAAGGTGCTGTCTGCTATCTAAGGGGGTGCCCTCACCAGACACTGAATCTGCCGGCCCCATGATCTTGAACTCGAGCCTCCAGATCTGTGTGGAATCCATGCCTGTTGTTTATAAGTTTCCTGGTCCACAGTGATCTGTTTTTCATGGCAGCCCTAGCACACTAGGATGCCACTTACCACGGTTTGTAATTAAAACATTTTATTTTGTGATTTTTCATGATTACCTTTCTCCTCCATAAACCCCAATCCCCAAATAGGGCTCAAATTCCCTAAGGGAACAGGAGATGCATAAGTCTCTACCCATATTTCTTTTATTGATTCTTTCTTTTATAGTTAGGAGAGTCCCAAAGAGAAACCAGGTGAAGAATTTGTCTAAACTTATGCAACCATTTAGGATCAAGTCAGGACCCCATGCCTCCCCATACCTGCAGGTGTCTCGTGCGTCGGAAAGAGCTGGCTCTGGAGTCCGTGAGAAGGCTGTGACTGTGGAGCTCTGGAACGTTCCAGGGCTGGGTAACTGTCTCCTTAGTCCCAGAACTGTGGACAGCTAACTATATTCCTATTTCACAAGATCAGATACAAGGCTGAAAAAGTCCTACAAGCAGTAGGAGTCATATCTGGGCTGTACCCCTCATAGCCTGAATGAGATCCCAGACCCACCCATCCGTGCCCTAGACACTCATGTCACTCACCCTCTTACCTGGGTCGAGCTCATGATCTTCCGTGCACATGGACAGGGTTTACTTCATGCAACACACAGCACAGCGTCCTGGCAGGTCATTCCAAGGTGAAGGCATTTGAGGAAGGGCAGGTGCAGGCAGGACTCTCTGACCTCCGCTGCAGTAGGTCCCTCCCCCCACCTCAAGGACAGGAGCATCCTCATCTCCAAAGTCAGGGACGCCCAGGGGGATCCCAACACACCGGCTTTGCTAGGCTCCCCCGTTCCCTACCTGGCGTCCACACCCTTCATGCTACCACGGTTTCTGTGAACGTGCACCCTTCATCAATCCCAGCTTAAAAAACTCTCAGGTTTAACTGGTTCTCCACATCTTCATTTCCTTATGAGGGCTCCGGGCCTCATGACGCTTGTATTAAACCAATTTTTCTCTTGTTAATCAGTGTTTTGGAACAGGGGTCCCGGTCAAGCACTTAGAAGTAACAGAGGGAAAATATATTTTCCTTCCCTTATGAATTGCCTTGACTCCTTGGCTGCTTGCCTTCCCTAAATCTATCTCCTTGTGAAGAAGACAGTGTGAGCAACTTCTACCTTTCAAGGTCAATGTAAGGATGAGATGGAATACTACCTGTGGGACTTCTAGCATGGTACAGTCTCAGAAATGCCGTCTCTTATGCCAAGGTATGTGTTTTCATCAGTTGTAAAAATGTGCCCTGGGGCTGAGCCCCCACTGCCGATGAGCCCAGACCGTGGTCTGTTGTTGGGAGGAAATCCTCCTCTACCCTCTTTGGTTCCGGTAGTTGGAGCCTGTGAATGAACCGACAGCGGACAGAAACCCAGGCTTGACTTGGGAGTGGTGCACATGGTGGGCACTCAGTAATGACGGAAGGGCTCCTCTACCATCTTAAAGAAAAAGGGAGGTTTAGGGATTCGCTGGGAAAGCATGGACACTTCCATTGGGTTTTTCCGTGCTAATGCGCTGCTGAATTCTGACTGCCGCGAGTGAAGTGCCAGCCTTCTTCCAACAGGAAACTCCCTCGGCGGGGGGGTGACTGGCAGTGATATTTTGGGGACCGTTTGGTTAAGTTTAGATAATGCTTCTTTCTGCGGCTGCTGATTTTCCAGATGTTTTCAGCGTAAAGTGGTTTTAATCCCTTCATTCTCAAACTTGAGTCATCTGGAGGCCTTGTTACAACACAGATGGCCGGCCCCACCCAGAGCCTCCGATTCAGTGGGTCTGGGGTAGGGGCTACGGAATGGCGTTTCTACACTTGGAGAATCACCGAGTGGCTATAACCTTTGGCTGCTGCGCAGAGATTCAGCCTCAGACATTGGCAGTTAGTCTCTGCAATGCCATGCGGCACCAAGTACCGTGATGCGGTGGAAAGAGATGGTGGGAAGCCTGGAGTGCCGGGTGCCAGCGTGTCACTGCCGGGCTCCTGGCGCCTGATGGGAATGGACCAGAGACCCTCCTGGAGCTCAGGGGCCGAGCGTCTGTGTCTGTGGGTGTGGGTGGAGGAAGATCAACACACGCTCAACCACAAGCTCCCACCATGACCGAATCTGCACAGTCAATGCAGGGTCCAGACTGCCCCATCCCGCCTCACCTCTGCCCTCACACCACAGGACTGCCGCCCACGGCGACACACAAAATTTCTCACCTGCTAATTCAGCTGTATCCCTGCTCACCGTGCACATCGACTGCGATAAAGAAATAGGGTCAAGCATTAAAAGAGCAATATTTAGAAAGAAATAAGTGCAAGAGACACAGCTTGGGCAGTCTCCCCACGAGAGGCTAGACCACCCATCTGCATGAGGGTGTGTTGATCTGAGAGACGCAAAGGCCCCTGATGGTAATCTCCCCACACAGACCTCTCCCCAGCCCCGTGTCGGGTACAGCAGGCACGTCTGTGCAGAGCACTTACTCATCAAGATTTAGAAATAATAAAGCAGATTCAGAAATAGCACAAGGAGAGAAAATAACCATGAGTGATAGAGAAGATTAAGAGAGAATGCACTGGTCATGGGGATAGCAGGAGCCCCTGCCATGCCGTGCTGCTGTCCTGCTGTGTCCCAGTGACACGGCAGGATGCATCACTGCACCAAACCCCACCATGCGAGGCAGCAGAGGTCCGTCGAGGCAGACTAGCAAGTGCAGAAAAGTCCTGCAGCTGCATTCAGGGGTGTGAAGGCACAGCTTTGCAAAGAAATCCATTCCTTTCATTTAAAAAAGTTCACACCAGCGTCCAGAGTTGATTCAAATACATCTACGATGTTACCTGTAAAGCCTGTTTGAACGGCAAGCAAAGCCATGTTTCCAAACAAAGCTATTTCCTGTTCCCGCCATTCAGAACTGGGTGCCACCCCAGGACTGCTCACTTTTTGGACCTAATCAATCTCCATAAGGGGGTGGGTGGGATGGGGGGGCAGAAGCTTAGGGGGCTTTGAAGTATTTCTCTGTTCTTAGTTTTGGTTTCCTATGCTCAGTGCTTCCCAATGAAGACAGCGACACGCAGGGAAGAAGGGTCCTGACACACAACGCCCAGTTACATTGCACCCGAGAGGAGGTGCGCCCCAGCAGCAGTAAGTACTGACCCCCCAGCCCCGTGTCCCGGGGACACTGGAGTCAGCGATCCCTAGATTCTGTGCCGGCCGTTTGTTCCCCCGCGGGTCATGCCTTCTCACAAGCGGAGGCGAGGGTCTCAGGTTCCTTCTCGTTAACAGCTGCGGCCCAGACCACGGAATGGATGATATTTTAATAACGTTGGTTTTCAAGCTCCAGCCGGGAAAGTCACATTCACCGCAGACCTGTGAGATGGAGATTTGACTTGCCCCCACTACGAGTCGACTCGTGCTCTTTAGCTCAGTAAAGATCGTTCCTAGAAGCGATCCTATGATGTCTCTTAGGGAAAACGTTGAATTAGCAAATGTATCTCGTCCTTCTGTTCCCCCAGAGCTTGCCTACTCAGAGGGGCACGGGAGGTGGTGTGTCTGTCGGGGGACAGGGGCTGCGCCCTACTCCTGCCACCTGATGCCCCACCCAGCCACACTTCCTTCTTCAGCGTTGGCCACCTTCTGAACCCTAACCTTCCCGTCCTCCTGGTCTCGCGTCCTGCCTCAGCCCCCACGGGGTGATCTTGTTCGTGGAAGACTGAAGACAGAAGCATGTCTGGCATTATTATTCCGTTGTCCATATAAAGACTGTTAAGTTTGAGGGACACCTCGGTGGCTCAGTCAGTTGAGCGTCTGACTCTTGATTTCAGCTCAGGTCATGATCTCAGGGTTGTGGGATGGAGCCCCTGTGTTCAGGCTCTGCGCCCAGCAGGGAGTCTGCTTGGGGTTCTCTCTCTCCCCCTCTTCACCCCCACAACTCTCTCATGCAAATAATTAAATATTTAAAAAAATAAATACCATAAAAACTGAATGCACAAACCCTGAACTATTCTCATAAGTGAACCAAAATTACGCAGAGAGAGCAGTGAGCCGAATGGTGTCCCTCCGGACCGAGACTCCGGATTCTGCCCCAGCTCCCCACCCCTGTGGGTGTCGCCAGAAGGGAAGGGCAGCCCGGCAGGGTAGAGGATCCTTCACTGATAGTGGAAAGAAATTGGTAAAGGAAATCCCATATATTATCAATGTATGCTATTTCCCGAAGGGGTTGACTTGGATGTAATTCTTCATGTCATATAATGATGGGGGTAACCCTGATTGGGGTTTAAACAGAAACATCTGTGAGGGGCAGCACAGTGCTCCAGGGAGCCTCGCCATAAAACTGGAGGCAGCAGGAAAGTCCCCAGGGCAGGATCACGCTGCTCTTCCAGACCTGTTCTGAGCTGTGCCCTTGGGGAGGTCATGTAGCTTATCAATGCCTCAGGTTAGCATATAAAAAACTTACCTCCCGGTTATGATAAAGCTAAATAATTTAGCATCTATAAAGTCCTAGGAGATGAAAGGCACCATAGAAATGCAAATTATTATTTTATTAGAAGAAGCCTCTGTAGAAGAAAAGGAGAACGCTCTCTTTGATGGCTCTCCAGTTCAACTGACCGGGAGCACTGTGCTTCCCTCTGAGAGATCTGCCACATGTACCTGCCCGGGGAACTGCCTGCCTTCCTCCCCCGTGTCCTCTGTCCTGCTTACGAATTATCTTGGTGGTTTCTTTTCAGTGGTTACCTCTCTCATTTCATTCCGACATTCCTCAGCAAACTGAACAAAGTAAGTTGCCATGAATCCCCAAAGAGAAACAGGGCATCTTCATTACGGTAATTATGTTTTATTTGGAGTCTTTCTCATAACAAGAAATAGGTATCAAAGTTTTAATTTAAGATCAAAAGACAGTAAATTGCTAGTGGCAAAAGCTTCAGCTGAAGCCCAGTTGTTCCACGGAGAACCTGTCTTTCAACCTAGGGGAACGTTCCAGGAGGCTGCCCTCCCGGGGAAAAAGGTTGTTCCCCTGATTAACGGTGATAAACAAGAACAGAGCCTCAAATGCAGCTGGGAAGCAGCCAGCCACCTGCTCTTCTGTACCTAGCTGCTTAGTTCTTGAGTCCACTTCTTCTGTCATCTGGGCTCTCCACTGGGACCAGCGCATGCGCACCTGTCCAGAGCTCCCACACAGGTGGGCCCACGTGTCCCACCAGTCTGGCTCAGGGTCCAGGGGATGTGGTTAGCCGGTCCCCCAAACAGGGAGAAAGCCCACGTGCTTCTCCATCGCGGGGTGCAGGCACATGGGGAAGGATTGTGCAACTTTTGTGGTTCATAATTCTCACATCAAATAAGAATGATCATATGTTCTTTAACCAGAATCTTTAACAATCTTTAGGACATTTCCCGTACAATGCAACCTGGGGGAGAAACCCACTTAATTTTATAAAATTGGATTTTTTGGGTTATTTTAATGTATTTGGAGAATAGGAAAAGTCTTTCTATTTAGGACTATTTGGGAAAAAAATGTGGCTCCATCTATCGAACGATCCTGGTGCAAAAAAATGTAGATAATCCTTGACAAGCAAACTGAGTCATTCAAGTCGGCCCACTCTGTTAGGGCTCCTACAAAGTGCTTCCACAGACCGAGCGGCTTACAAAGCATAGAAACGTGTTTCTCAGAGCTGCGGAGGCTGAGAGGCCCAGGGTCCAGGCGCCTACATGGTGAGGCTCTGGTGAGAGCCGCACGGTGCCGCCTTTTCCTTGTGTCCTCATGTCCTCACACGCTAGACAGATCCCTGAGTCTCTTATAGGGATGCTAACCCCATCATGGAGGCTCCCCCCCTCCTGACCTCCTGACCTCCCACAGACCCCACCTCCTTAAAACACCCTCACATGTGAGGTTTGGTTTCAACATATGGATTTCGGTGGGACATTGGGTCCACAGCACAAACACTAATAGCCTGTACGATCACTTGCTGTTTCAAGTATTTTCTTGTTTCTAGTCTTGGGATCAGGGTAGGCTTTGCAGGGATGCACACTTGGCTTAGAATCTGGGCTCTGTCTCTCATGTGGGCTGGTGACAGGTGACCGGCTGTCTGAGTCTTGGCATCCTTGTGGAAAGACCTACATGGTCCCATGTGTAGGACGCACAGCGCGGTTCTGGCGCGGAGTGTGTATTTAATAAACACTGCTCCCTTTTCCTGTTTCCATCAGCCCTTAGACCGGGAAGAATGCAAAGACCTTGTCAAAGAGCCTGTGAATGATTTTAATGGGAGGTTCTGAAATCGGATGCTTTGCATGTGTCAGCCTCCGTCTGTCTGCAGCAACCAAGTGTGTTTATTTCAGGCATTCCTGAGGGTGGAGGTTTATGATCATCTAGAGGAATAGTTATTGAAGTACTTGCCAGGTACGGATTTTCATTAGGAAAGCTTGATCTTGAACTCATGCCATTTCTAATATGTGTGATAAAAGACAGAGAGCCAAGGAGTTAGACTTCTGACCTTTGTTTATTTCTTGCCATATTAAAACTATCTTTTACCTGGCTAATTTATACCTTACACACACAAATATACCTAAAAACACTTTCTATCGGGGTAGTTTTTATATTTTCGAAATGCTTGGACACACATGTTGTTTTATCCCTCACGGTGCCATTGGGACTTAAAGGAGGAGTTTCATTCTTCCCGCATTTGGGACAAAGACACTGACATTCAGGAAGCTTGAGCGAGTTCAAGAACTTCGCTCCATGGGAAGCATCCTGTCACTCCAGGGGCGGGGGGGGTTCCTGCTTTAGAAAACCAGCTTGAAGTGAAAGATGCATTTTACTCATGGCCAATCGCTGACTTTCACTGTGACCGCTCTTCTCAGCAGAATTTAGAATAGAATTGCCAGGGATGCGTTTAATGCAAGGAATATTTATTTGTGTGTCTAGGTACACGTACGGGCACAAAGGCATTTTTATCTCCTGCTTCTTGCTAAAGTTGTTCTGAAATACACCATAATTAAGATGAGGACAATAAGACGTTTAGGATAGATGCAAACAGGATATAACCTTGAATCTTGTTTAAGACAATCTAAATTATTGGAAAAGGGACTGGACCAGCAGGTCTGTAATTCAAGGACAATGAAACATTTCTGCTCTAAATTACAGACATTTTTCTGCTCACAAGAGCTTGGAGCTGGGGACCCAAAACAATGAGCTCTAATCACACATGTGGGTGAGTTGATCATTTTATGACATTAGATTGTGGTTGAATTTCTAGTCCATTTGTGGCTCAGATCTTAAAATGGGTGGCTGTCTGTTGGGCACTACACTGAATGTTTGACACAACATGTCACTGATTTCATCTTCATTGGTGACCTGCAAAGTGGCAATGGTCACTGTTTCATCAATAAAGATAGCAAGGCTTAGATGGATCAGTAACTGCCCGGGTCAGAGCAGGTAATTCGGAGCTGGAATTCCAATCCAGATCATTCTGTCCTCAAAGACTCCTCCTTCCTAAAAAATGACCTCCTTGTCATCGGTCAGAAAATGGGATGTTACGAGACTATAAATTCGAACAGGCAAAGACTTCCCCCCTGCTCTCCTAGACTCCATGCCTCAGTCCATGAAATACACTGACAATGGGCAGATTAACAGCAGAAAATTATGCACATTTATTAATTTTTAGTACCGTATACATGGGGGCATCACAGGAGAAAGTGTGAATAGCCAAAAAGTTAGTGAGCTCCGAGAGCTCATATGCCATCCTAGTAGGGGACAGGATGGGGTGGAGGCATCTCAGGGAGATTGAAGGAACGGGTTAGGGGAAATGGCTCGGTCTGTAGAGGAACAAATGGGAAAGGGACAGTTTGTGACTGTCTGTCTGCATGTGGGGTTGACTTCTCGGTTCCTCTCCTGGCACAAGAGCCAACCTTCCTGGTTAGCAAAGCTCCTGATAAGGAGGTTTCTGACACTGAGGTCCTTTTGGAGGATCCGTCTTTAGGCAGAGAGCAAAGTTTGGAGAATGCCTCTGTCCCTCATCTGCTGTGTTTCATATGCTTACCAAAGAGCAGGGTTGTTGGATCCTATGATTAGAGGACGTTAAACTACGTAAGAATCCACCAAACTGCAAAGTGGTGACGCCATTTTGCATTCCCTCCAGCAACGATGGGGAGTTGGTACTCTCAGTGCTCGGGATTTTGGCCCTTCTAATGGGTGTGTCACAGCATTTCATGATGTTTTAATTTGTGTTTTCCTCATGACATCTGGCGTGGAGCATCTTTTCATGTGCTCGTTTGCCATCTGTAGATCTTTAATGGTGAGGATCCTCTTAGGGTTTTTGGCCGATTTTTAATCTTCCCATTGTCAAGGGTTATTGTTCTTTTCAATAGAAGAAGGCAGGTTATAGTTTTTTTATAAAGAGATCTCCCCAGGAATGCCAAGGATATGAAGATAATGCACTTTTATCTGCTTTAAGATGTATTGTGGTCACTTATCATGTTTCACATGAAGAAATGATCAGTTATTCATTTAATAAATGACTTTATTAGATGCTTAAATGTGCTTATCACCTTGACTTGGCCTTTGACTTCCCAAAGAATGTAATTTTGCCAGTTACGTAAATCCACACATATACCCACAATAGCCACCCAGAGATTCACGCGAGGAGTGTCTCCAGTCACGGCATGACTCCGTGGTGCTGATGTTAAGGGAAAGGTTGAACATCACCCCGGGTGGGGTGCCTGGGCTGAGCAGTCTGGGCAGCAGAGGGAGGCCTCCTGGTTTCCTGGGGCTCCACACGCGTGTACTTGGGCTCTGCACCCTCTACCTGAGTCATCCGAGTTTCCCCGGAAGTGTTGTTGCCCTGCAATCTGCATCGCACGCTAGAACACTCTCCATGCTCCAAAACATAGCGGACCCCCTTTTGCTGCGTCTGGAGTTCCCAAGGGCTGTCTCCCGAAAGTTAGTGTTGCTCCAAAATCCCCATGTTGACACCTTCCTCTCCAGGCAACTGTGTGGGGAGGTGGGGACTCTGGAAGGTGACGCGGTCGTGAGCAGGGAGCCCCCAGGATGGGATTAGTGTCCTTCTAACGGGGACCCCGGAGAACCCCCTCACCCCTCCCACCAGGTGAGGACACAGTGAGTAGACCGCGCCTGTGATCCAAGAACCTGGGTCTCACAGACTCTGACTCTGCTGGTGATTTGGTCTTGAACTTCCACCTCCAGAGCTAAGGGAAATCCATGTCTGATGTTCAAGCCCCCGTCTGCAGTCCTCTGTTGCAGCAGCTCGGGCTCACGGAGGCAGGGAGCCCCTTGGAGTTCATGTCTGCACTGGTGTCCGGGGAGTCAAGCAGCAGGACCCCTCCCAGACGCAGGAGGAGGGCGTGGAGGGATGGGTGCCGTGGAGGGAGGCAGATTGGCTTCCGGGGTGCAGGCTGTGAATCCTTATGACAGTGTTGCGTTAGGGAACCTCCTGGGTGACATCGGCGTGGACGGTCAACTGCACTTCCTCAGAGCAGGCATGTGCCTTTGGTGCAGTGCAGCCGGCCAGGAGCCCCAGGACCCAGCGCCCGGCTTGTTTGGTCACCCCAATATCAAGCCACTTTCTCCGTGTCCCGGGGTTGGTGTGTGCTGAGCGCGGGTCACACCTGTGATCTCGGGTCCCGGGCTGAGAGGTAAAGGTGAAGTTCAGACTTGCTCCTTATGACCCGGGTCTGGGGGCTCTGCTCTTTGTTGGGGTGAAGGGAAGTCGCATGTGATGGTGGAGGCTGGCGCTGTGCAGAGCCGTTGAATTGTGTGAACTTCACCTTTCCTGGCGTGAGGTTCTGCAAGAAATAAGGCAAACCTGTTGCATGCCAAGGAGGGCAAAAATGTGGATTGCCATCATGGAAAACAAAGGTCTTCCTTGATTTTGTCCCCTTAAATCAAGGTCTTAACAGCCTATGAGGAAAGAGGGCCACCCTCGTTCACCAGTGTCCTTAATGACTCTAAAGACACGGACGGCATCCCGTCATGGCTCCGTCTCTGACGCGCCGGCTCACGAGGACGCTCCGTGTCTGGTTCTGCCGCTTGCAAGCGGCTCTGGCTGAGTCCCACAAGCCATCAGAGCCTGTGCCCACGACTGCCGCAAGCAAGTGCACCCACACGCACGGGCACACACGCCATGTGTATGCACACGCGTGCACACAGACGTGCAAACGTGCATCACACGCAGACACAGACACAGGCAGAGGTGCCCGACCCTGCCTGCCACAGTGGATACAGGGAAGCCCCTGCTATCTCCCGCAGTGACAGGGAGGTCCCTCCTGGTCCCACATGGCTCCAAGGACATGCCCATTTTCCCTGAGGGTGACCTCCACGGGCTGCGTATCCAGGGCTGCTGGGCCTGGCCCATGGGGGCTGTGCCATAAGACTGAGTGTGGGGGCTGGGAAGGCAGATGAACCCCCCCCCCCCCCGACTCTGCTCAGTGGGGACAGCTCCCCAGGGGTCCCGGGCACCCCACAGGTAGCAGCCTGCTGGTGCTTATCTCTGGACAACGTCATCATCTTTATTTGGCTTCTCGGTAGCTTGGTCACCATCCACTCTGGACTCTGCGCCCCGCATGGATTCCTCCTAGCTTCCCGGTCAGATGTTCCCCGTGCGGAACAGCGTAAGAACACACAAAGGCACTCATGTCCAGGAGAGCCTGCTGGCCTGGCAGATGTCACGGAGCACACCATGACATCACCAGGAACTGGGCGGCTCGGGTCTCAGGGAGTCACCAGGGCAATGACAGTCCCGTCTGGTCCCAACACCAGGACGTCACGCTCCACTCCACAAGCCCCCTCTGGGGGAACAGACGGGCGCACCCCAGTGAGGGCCACCTGGAGGGTGAAGGAGTCTGGAAAGGGGGGTCAGTGCATCACAGTTTGGACAAGATTGAGCTGGAGGACACGTGATGCTGTCGTTGCTGAGACTCAGGTGAGGTGCCCTGGGCTTGCTGGTCCTCCCTACATGACTGTGTGGACCGGACACAGGCCAACAGAGTGAGGCCAGGTGGTGTGAGGGCTCTGCGGCACTCCCGGGTCCCGGCGGAGCATGCAGCATGCCGGGCGGCTCCTTTGGGGAAGCCGCGGGGCTTCTGGAGAGGCAGAGGGAGCAGGGCTGCGGTCTCCACAGGGAGCACGGGACAAGGCAGGGTCAACGGGCCTGGGAAAGTTTGGAAGGGGCGCCCATGCGAAACTCGCATTTGCTGGGGCTGTGACAGCATAAGGCCCAGGGCCCCTGAGTCTCCAGATGCCTGAGGTCTCTCTGCAGCGACTCAGCCTCGACCTGGCAGTGGCCAGGAGCCGCTCTGTAGACACGTTTGCCGCCATTGACAGAAATCAGAAGTCCGGGGTAAAACTAGAGACACTCTTGTCACTGGGCCGGGCAATGGTGCTACTTGCTCTTTATTCAAAGGAACTGAAACTTTATGTCCGCACAAAACCAGCACATGGATGTGTGTAGCAGATTCATTCATCACTGTCCGGACTCAGAAGCCACCAGGAAGTCCTCGGTGGGCGGACGGGTAGATGAATGGTGGCTCCACCAGAGATGGAATATTATTCATCACTGAAAAGGAAGGAGCTCTGAAGCCACAGGAAGACGTGGGGGAGGCGTAACTTCCCCCGGAAGAAGCCGATCTGAAGACCACACGGCCCGAGTGACGGCAAACGTGAGACGTTCTGGAGAAGACAGACCCACAGAGGCAGTAAAGGTCAGAGGCCGTCAGGCACTGGGGAGAGGCGAGGACGACGGGGGGGAGCGCAGGGGCTTTGGGGGACAGTGAGGCGACTCCGCGTGACACTGTTAGGTAGCAGCATCGCACACCCGTCGGATGCATTTGTGCAAACGCCAGAACGTACAACAGCAGGGGCGCCCCCTCGCGGGGGCTGTGAGCTCTGGGGAGTCCTGGTGTCGGCCCCCAGTTTGTGGGAGGTACGGTTGAGAGGAAGGCTGTGCACCTGTCAGGGGCCGGGGGCGAGTGGGAAATCTCAGCACTTCGTCTCGGTATTGGCGTGAACCCGAAATCACTCTAAAAAGAGACAGTCTTCGAAAAAGAAACCCAGGGATGCAGCACCTGTTGCAACGAGGCAGGACCGTGACAACGGGAGGCGGAGTGAAGGCAGCCCGAGACGGAGGCCACCGACTGCCCGAGTCCACGTCTACGAATGTCAGAACAGACAAACCTGCTGAGACAGAAGGTAGATTCGTGGTGGCCAGGGGCTGGGAGTGACACGGCGGGACGGGTGGGTGATGGTGCAGGGACATAGGGTCTGGGCCATGTTCTAAAAATGATCGTGGTCGATGGCTGCCCAACCGTGTAGATACCGAACCTCCCTGGATGGTACGCTTTAGGCAGATGAATGATGTGGTAGGTGAGTTAAATCCCGATAAAGCTGTTATTTAATAAAAAGCATGGTTCATACAGCTATTTGCTGTGTGACCCGAGGATGGTGGCTTGGCATCTCAGGGCCTTGGTTCTGTCTGCTCTACTGGAAGTGTCGGGTGGAAGTAAAGCAGTGCGTTCACACCTGCCGTGTGCCTGGTGCGTTACAGGCTTCAGATACCTTGCACAACGTCGAGTCCCACGCTTCAGTGATTTATGATTTGCACATGATGCTTTGTTAGTTCCTGTGTCCTGGGTCAGGAGGAAGGACTGAATCCAGGCAGCATGGTGCTGCGTACTCAGTACCTCCAGTGGGGCCTGGATCACAGCAAGCTCTCCACAGATGCCTCCAGACTGATGCCAGCTTGTCCTGCAGTGGACGGCGAGGCTTGCTGACCCAGCGGATCCCTGGCCCCAGAAAACCTTCTCCAGAAGCAGGGTCCCTGGGGGTCTTGGCCCCAGAAGCTTCACCGCTGCTCTGAGGGACTGCCGGCAGTTTCCCCCTTACCCCTCCCCTCCCCGCTGCCCAAATTCTCTGGGACAAACCTTTCCGTAGGAGTGACACAACTCTCATCCCAAACATGAGTTGATGGCCAGGATTTGCTAATTACTGCAGAAGTCAAGCGTCACCAAGGAAGCCTGCCAAAGTTCCTTCTCTCTCAGAGCTCCTACGTGGTCTGTCAGCCTGACCCGGGGAAGCCCAGTGGAGAAAAGCAGGAGCCCTTCCCAGACCACCTGAATACATTCGTGAGCGTTCTGAGCGCCTTTCTGTCCCCCGACGTCGGTGCTCTGATAGCAGACACCGTGCGTGCCTGCCGTGTCTCCCACCACTCGTGGGGCCACCTGTGCTCTGGGGACCCTGCCTCTTGGCCTCAAGGCCCCCTGCCCTGCGGGACTTGCTCACTGGCCCCCTGGCAGGCTCAAAATGCCAGCACGCTAGCGCCTTGGCCAGGGCTCTCTCTCGAGGGGGGTTAACCCGGGACCTTCTGGCTCCTCAATGACACCACTGGATGTAAAGGGCATGCAACCACCCCTCGGTCCTGTAGAGACCTCACTGTGGCTCCCATTAGGACCTTTAGCTCCTGCCCTTCTGCTTCCTTTCTTCCCAGAGCTGCCTGGCTTCACTCCCTGTGGAACAACTTGCACACAGATCCTCGTCCTGGTATCTCTCTGTCTTGGAGAGACCCAAACCAAGATGGCAGAAGGAGGGTGACCAGCTATCTTTGTTAGTCAGGGCTGACGGGTTTCCATGAACACTGGACGTTCAGTACCAAACTTGGGAAAGTCCTGGACAAATCAGGGGCAGTGGTCATCCTAACTAGAAGTGACTCTGGAAAGGAGACCCTCAGGAGAGGATTTGGGATGACAGCAAGGATCACATTTGGCTGTAACCTCACAAAGCCCAGTCCCTGAGGTGTGACCGGGGCTGGTGAGTGAAGGTGGAAGGGGACCATGGCAACGGTGTTAGCAAACGAGAAACATGGCCAGTGCCCAGGACCAGGAATGCAGAGTTGGCCGCCTTTGGTCACCTGTTGTGAAAACTTGCAAGGGAATGACAGGCTCAAGTCAGCTGACTCTCCAGGCCATAGTCAGTCACCGCAAGCCCAGTGGTAAAGTCAGGACCCTGAGGGCTCAGGTGGGATGTGAACCTGGGAGGGGTATTTGGGTGAAAGTCCATGGGAATTCTCTGAACCTTCTGGCCTTTGCTAAAGAAGACAACTACCTAGTGCTTAGCAGCTCACCAAAGACCTCAGCTGAAGCAGATGTCCCAGGACGTGACTCCTGTCCTCACTCCCACTTCCTCCTGATGCATCTGGACCAAACACCACAGCCAGATCTCAGCACAGGCCAGATAGCCATGTGGTGTACCTGCTGTAGAAGGAAGGAGGTGATTCCCCAAAAAGGCTGCAGAGCCTGAGGAGTGTATCAGAGAGTGTGAAGGAGCAGGTCTTGAAGGGGTTGGCCAGGGGAGGGCAGGAGAGTTGGAGGATATAGTCACAGGCTGCTGAGACTCATCCAAAAAGGATGTCCAAGTCCAGGCCTGAGATGCTACCCAGATGGCTCTTTGATGCTGGCAGAAGACGACAGCGTCTGGTAGATGAGGTGCAGATGCAGGACTGTCCAGGTGGTTACCGGAGAGAGGTGATGAGACTCAGAGAAACGGACACACGAGAACAAGCTTAGTGTACAAGATCCAAGAAACCACCCAACAGACCATATTCCACAGGGGAACCAGAGGCCATGTGCTTTACTGAAATAATCAAGAACACAGGGCAGTAGGGGTACCCACATTGTGGGGGAGCCTCGAGGAGGGGGATCTTCTTGAAGGCAGGGCACCTGGTAGGCTAGACTCTACAGACCTGGGTCTCATGGTGTTGGTGGGGATGCTGGGATTCCAGAAGAGCCGGGGCCCAGCGGTAACACCTTCAGAAGTGTGGTGGGCAAACTTACCACGGTTTACAGTGAGGCTGGGTGACAGCCAGATGGCCTTGACTTCTGGGGTCTGCAGAGATGGGGGGCATACCGTGGAGCTCCTGCAGAGGTGGCCAGTGTGGACAGTGCTGGGCCTTTATCAACAAGCGGTCGAGGGCAAGTGAGCCCAAGGCTGATGCGACTCCGAACAAAACAGGGCTGTCCAGTCTCGACACAGAGCAGAGTGAGTCCTCAGCCCCAGAGCTGGTCAGTTATAGTGAGGATGGGAAGGGGTCCTGTGAGAAGGCTCCCTGAGGACATATCCCCAATATTCCTGATCCTTTTCCAAAGGAAACTGTGGATGTGTAGCCACAGACTGTATCTATTAAGGTAGGAAAATGCCGTGGCTATTCAAGGAGTGGCTTAGGTACAAGAAAACCACAAATAACATCACAGCATCCAGGTCATTTGGAGGCTGGATGACAGAACTGGGTCCCAAGATGAGATCACAGCTGGTCCCACCGGTCCACAGACTGTCCCTGGTCGTTTCCCAGTTCCCATGCTCATGCTTAGTGGCAAGAAAAGTCCAGTTCTGTGTAGTGACTCTGGTGGTAATTACGCTGGTGACTAGGAAGGAACGAAGTCCCCTTCCAGCCACGAAAGAACCTAGAAGCAACACTGTGCCCCAGGGGCAACAGGAAAGGGACCCCGTACCCAGAAGAGTTCATGCATGCAGGGACTCTGACCCCCCCACCCCACCTCAGCTCAGCTCATGCACCTGTCCGCCCCCCTGCAGAGACAGATGAGCAACCGCAGGTCACGGGGTCTAAGGAAGCCTGAACAGATGATGATTCCGAGTGCAGTTCCTGAAAGTGGCATCTTTATTAAAAAAACAAACTTTGGCATTGGTATGCAAGATAGAAATGGACAGCTGTGTTTCGGCTCTGCTTGCAGGAGCCAGAAATCAGCATCAAGGGAGATTTTCCAAGCGTTCTGCAGCACACCTGGTCAGAAGCAAGTATAGGAGACGTGGCTGGAGGTACAGATATAAGACGAGGTCGGTCCTGATCGAGTCTGGTGCCTTTCTAAGAAGAGGAGAACGGGACGGAGACAGGCGCAGAGGGAAGACCACGTGAGGACATGGGGAGGGGACGGTATCTACACACCCAGGAGAGAAGCCCAGGACAGACACCAGCCCTGCCCACACCTGGACCTCAGACTCCCTGCCTCCGGGACGTGGGACAGTAAATGTGCTGAAGGCTCCCAGGCTGTGATATTTGTTACGCAGCCTGAGCTGACTAGCACACCTCAGTGTGGTGCAAATACTGGGTGACAGAGCGGCCAGTGGGGAAAATGCACTAATATCAGGGCTGGGCTCCAGGCTCCCAAGGGAAACAGGTGTCAGGTGCAGTCTCTGTTCCTCCCTTTTTCTTACAGTGTGGAGGCCCCACAAGAGTGGCTGTTAGAACCCGCTTCCTGCAAAGCTATCTGTGTGACTGTTGGCAGCTAACCATTCCTTTATTTCTCTTGTGAATTCTTTTAAAAAAGATTTTATTTATTTATTTATTTGACAGAGAGAGAGATCACAAGTAGGCAGAGAGGCTGGCAGAGAGAGGGGAAGGCGGGCTCCCTCTCAGCAGAGAGCCCAATAGGGCTTGATCTCTGGACCCCTGAGATCATGACCTGAGCTGAAAGCAGACCCACTGAACCACCCAGGCACCCTCTCTCATGAATTCTTGATGGTGTTTCTGCGAAAGAGAATGTCTGCTCTGTGTGATTCCTGCTCCTTCCCACAATGTACCCCTGAAGCAAAAGGAGGGAGACTTTTCTAAAATCTGGACACTATGTCAGAGGGAGACTGTGATGCTCTGTCCCTCTCTGTTCTTCTCCAAAAGAAAACACAGTTTTCTCCCCATTGTCCTGGGTCCATCATCAGGGTCTTCGGTGAGATAAGCATGAGAGCTTCATGGTGTGCTAGAAAGGAAAGTGACAAGCATCACACACACAAAATCCGTGTGCTATAAGCTGTGGATCCCAAGTTTAACTCCCTCTTTCCAGGCCCCACTTCTGAAGTGGGACATGGAGGGAATAGACTGCCCAGGCCACAGGCTTGCTCACTCCTCTTGAATCCCCACAACCTCCAGCAACTGGCCGGGAAGGATGGCTCCAGACTGAGGTCTGTGTGTGCTGGTCACTGCCGGGGCTCTCCATCACCGTGCCATAGGAAGAAGGTGAATCCAGGCTCCAGTCGTCAGGGTCACTGTCGGTTCTGCTGTGGGCTGAGCCGCCTGGGGGCTGCCCCTCAAATCCTGGGCCTGCGTCTGTACTTCCAAAATGAGGAATGGGCTTAGATCAGTGATCTTCAAATGACGTTCCAAGAAGTGTCGGGGTTCCTCAGAGGTGTCAGGGAGACGTGAGGGCACCAAAAAGAAGTGGGCTCAGTATCACCCCAACAAGCCACTGCATTAGTCAGCTCAGGCTGTGTAACAAGCACCACAGACGGGCGGGAAGGGGGACTCACACACCAGAGTTTACTGTCCCACGTCCTGGAGGCTGCGGGTCTGAGGTGCGGGCACGGACAGGGCTTCTCCCCTGGGCGTGCAGACGCCACCCCCTCCCTGTGTCCTCGCGTGGTCGTCGCTCTGCGCGTGTCTGTGTCCTGCTCTCCTCTCCTTATGAAGAACGCCAGTCAGATCGGATCAGGCCCCCCGTCACCTTATTTCACCTTAATCACTTTGGTGAAGACTCCGTCTCCAAATACAGTGAATTCTGAGGTCCTGGGGGTCGGGGCTTCAACAGATGACTTTAGGGACACAGGTCAGCTTTTATCATGCTCTTCTCCTACGCTTCCCTTCAAAAAGAGATGCTCCGTGTTTGTCTGTGTTTCATGTTGGGGTTTGGTGTGGAGCGTTGTTTGGGAAAAGGTTGGACTCATCACAGACATCTGGAAGCTACCATAGTGAGATGAATCTTCTGCTCCCGCATCGGATCTCCCTCAGCCATGCTCCTTCCTCCTCTGCCTTCTTGGGATGGAGACTCCAGAGAACAGAGTGGCTGGGAACAAGCATAGCCCGTGTCTCCATCTCTCACATGGAAGGCAGCTCCTCGGGCACCTGGGGAGACACCACGGGCATTGGCAACACGCCCAGGGAAACCTTTCCTGGCCTCATGTTTTGTCGGCTGGAGACAAAGGTCATCCCCACTCTGATGGAGTCGGAGCATGTGGCTGCTGTCCCTGATGTCAGTTTTGGTTTTTGGTGGCTGTTACAGAATTTCTCACACTCTGCATTTAAGATGGCCAGCTGTACACCCACGTGTATCCTCCAATGTGGGCTCTGTTTCTGGAAGGTTCTCCGGAGCCACAGGGGGAATAAGACTCAGCCATGGGATTTAGGGTCTGGGGGTGCTCTAGGAGGGAGCCAGAGAGGACCTGTGTCCTTACCCTCTGCCACCTGGGTCTCCTGTGGAGTCCTCCTGTCCGGGCCCACGACAAAGTGAGTGGGCTCTAACTCATATGAGTACGGATACGGTCTCGCAGATTGTCTGGATTTAGCAGCTGATGCCAGTGTAGTTGAGATTGTGCTAGTCAGCTATCAGCGCAAAGCACAAGGCAGACCTTGAGGAACTACTTTCTGATGTTACCGTGCGGCCATAGGAAAGGGGGGAGGTCACACTGGTCTTTTCTCACTGTCCTGAGAGGAGAGGGCTGCTTTCCTCGGGAAAATGTCACCATCTAGAGCAGAAGACGAGCTCTCAGCCCCAGAAACGAGGGAGGGAAGGAGAAGCCAGAGCAACAGCTGGTCCTTCAGCTTCGGGCACGCAGCGAAATTCAGCGGAAACGAGCACGTTGGAGCATCTGAAGGGAGACGGGACCAGCCTCCTGCCCGAGGAAGCAGCCATATGACATCAACGCACCTGTACCCGGCTCAGAGGGTCTCTGAGGAATTTAAAAATACTACATGTCTCCAAGACTCCAAGACCAAGACCTCTGACCGGGGAAAGGCTAACTCTCAAGGTCATAATGTGCAGAAGCAGGGAATCTGCCTTGGAGCCGGGCTCCAGCCGATGGGGAGTAATGCCCCACCCTCCTCAGCGCCGAGACCCGGCTGGAGACCCCAACGTCACCCTCACGGACTCCGCTGCACTGGCGGGAACTTCTCACGCACCTGTCGAGAGATTTCCTTCTGATCACCTACGGGACTTCTTTTATAGAGGAATCCGTTTTGTTTGAATTAGAATCATTTTTCCCCAGTAAGATGCTTGTAGACTCCCGGAGGAACAGACATGTCTTGGAGACACAGCTTCAGAAAACCTCCTCCATGCCCAAAGGAATCCATTAGGCATTCACTGAGCTATTTCTTAATAGAATTACTGTGTCTTCTAGTAGCTAATCAGATCTTCCTCGTACACTTTCAAAAGAGAGTTGTATGAAGAGTAACTTGTAGGGGACATAGGTAGGAGCAGGGGCATGTGAAACAGGTCACTGCTGTTTCGGAACTCTGGATAGGACAGTCCTGCAAGCCCGGGAGCTCACATGTCAGGGGAGAAATGGCTGGTTGGAGAGAGATTTGGAAGTAGAGCCAACATGGCTTTGTGATGCGGAGGGTGAGGGGGATGTGTATGAGAAATTAAAAGTGACTCCTGGATCTCGGGGCCCAGCCAGT
Source organism: Mustela putorius furo (assembly GCF_011764305.1). Lineage (NCBI taxonomy): Eukaryota > Metazoa > Chordata > Mammalia > Carnivora > Mustelidae > Mustela > Mustela putorius. The sequence continues at coordinate 5,979,099 of NW_025422169.1, read as the reverse complement.
GGGCAGTGCTGGGAAGAGTGGGGTTTGCCCTCAGAGGGTCATTGTCTCCCAAAGGCATCGTTCAGCTCAGCGTCTTGACTACTTGGGGATGGAAAGGCAGGACAGCCGACGTCTTGATACAAAGTTATCAATGTTTTTTAGGTGGGTTTTGAAGAATAAAAACGGAAATGGCAAGTAAATCCCTCTCCTCTCTGTGAATCTCTATTTTACACAATACAGGCTTTACTTTATTTTTTTAAACAACATACATGTAGATTTTGAATAGTTGGGCAAAGACATTGCTGGCCAGGGACTGTCTTCCAGAAGTCTTGGTTGATTTTAAAGCCTTACGGGATCATCCAGTGGAGAGTCCTTTCCTAGGAGCTTATAAAGAGGCAGAAGATGCGGGTGGCAGGACGATACCAACCCCCAGCCCGATCGGACACGGCTGGTGTTTGGGGCATGAACACAAGTACGTATTCTATATAAGCTTTCCTTTCTTGCTGCGCAGAATGCTAAGAGCTTATAGTTCACTACAGCAGTATTTTCTACCGCAAGAACGCCCTACCGGCCAAGCAAAAAGCTCTGGCAGGTGAGAATGACGGACAAATAAATAAAAAGTCAAATGGAGATTTCACTGAAATTAAGAAAACGTTTGTCATTTGATTTTCCTGCCTTATTTTTTGTGTGTTTTTTCCAACACTAAGCAGTGTTCTTCAAAGTGATGCTGAATTAAAAAAAAAAAAACACAACACAACAACTGATACTATCATTTTATGTTGCTTCTCCTGCAGCCCCCTCGCCAGAGGCCTGGAAACCTAGAAGCAGCTCTATCTAACCTCGCATGGGTGGGGGTCCTGGGCCCAGGCTCGTGGCTGACCAGGACCAACTGTCTTGAAGACTCAGCAGGTCAACCTGTCTGTCCCCTCGTCTCACTCGGCTTTCTGATAGGCAGCTTGCTTGCGGAAGTTATTCCCACCGAAAAGACATGAGAAGGAATGACTGGCTCCTCAGCCCCAGACCAAATGAACTGGGGTCTTTTCTCTTGTTACCTTTTGACCCTCCCCCTCCCCTTTTGAACCGGAGAGGAAACGCTTGCCAGCCGCTGCCTGGCGACACGAGGGCCCGACTTCTCTGACTGTTACATTAATACTATCCTTAAAAATTGACCAAAGGATGATGAGCATAAATTTTTTTTTTTTTTTTTTTAAGATTTATTGATTTATTTGAGGTCGGGGGAAGGATGGAGGGAGAGAGAAGCAGACGCCGTGCTGATCTCGGAACCCCACGCCGGGCTCCCTCTCTGGACCCTGAGATCATGACCTGAACGGAAACCGAGGACTGGGCTCCTAACTGCACTGATCATGAATGTTTTGTACTGAAAAGGCATTTCTCTGAGATGTTATTTTAGGCTTTAGAGAGGGGACAGGACAGTGAGAACGGAGATAAGGCGTTCCTGTGAACAGGGCTGTCCTTGGGAGGGCTTACCCGGGCCTGGGGACTTCGCAGGCGGCTTTGCACGGTGCCCCCGGGACAGGGGGCTGAGTCCCTGGAGGGCACTCGTTCCTGTCCTCCCTCTGCTTCTCCGGTGTCCTCAGGCCCCGGGACGAGCCGGGCTCAGGGGCACACCCAGCAGACACCGGTGCTGTGCTCTTGTCCCAGTGGGCCCCGAGACCTTTCTAATGGGCTCTTTATATACCAACTAGACCCTTTCAAACCCTTTTTGACCTGCACCCACAGATACAAGGACTCTCCTATGAAAGGAATGGGGCGTCTCCCTTCAGCGCCAACAGCGCACTCCTTCTTTTGTCTTGCATTTTAAATATTTCCTGAGCGTTTCTAACTGACTGTATCTGAATTATTCAGAGCAATTCTAAGCTGTCGATCCTGGGATCTCATGTGAATTAATACTTTCGGAAAATGACCACTATGGTACATTCAGGCCAGTATGGCACTTCCTGGTTCCTTTTTATTTTTTTTTTTTGGTGTTTTATGATCAATTAATTAGTTTAGTCCAAATATGTCTAAGGGAAGCACTGTATTCAGAAGCAAGAGCAAAGGGTTCAGCGCGCACACGTACACACACACACACACACACACACACGTGCCCCCCCGCCCCCAGATATGGAGGCAGCCCCTCTGCTGACAAGACAAAGTGTGTCTATGCTCCCAGACATGTGGTGAAGCAGCTCGGTAAGCGGCAAGCAGTTTGGAAGTGGTGCAGGTGGGTCCTGCAGAGGTTCGGGGGAGAGACAGAGGGGGTTCTGAGAGCAGCCTGGCTCCGGGGACGAATGTGAGTGAGCAGCAGCTTGAGACACCGGGAGGGGGTCGGATGGGGACCAGGGAGAGGGCGAGCCCCAGAGGGAGAAGAGGGTGAGCCCAGGCAGGAGTGGGACGTGCTGTCCTGCCTCAGCCCTTTCAGCCAGCCTGGCCCACCCGTGCGTCTGGAGATTAGTACCTGGGATGGTTAATTTGGGGCATCCACTTGGCCAAGCCCTGGTGCCCAGATGTGCGGCCAAACACGAATCCGGGTGGTGCTGTGAAGGTCCTTTTTAGCCGAGACGAACATTTAAACCAGTAAACTTTGCCATGTATAGATTCAATGCAATCCCTATAAAAATGCCGGCAGCATTTTTCACAGAGCTGCAACATGTAATCCTAAAAATCCTAAAAATCCTAAAAGTAGGGAGCTGCAGAAGACCCCAAACAGCCAAAGTCATGTTGAAGAAGAAAAACAGAGCTAGAGGCATCACAGTTCTGAACTGCAGGGTACGTTACAAAGCTGTAGTTATCCAAACGGAATGGTACTTGCACAGAAACAAACACGTAGATCAAAGAACAGAATAGAAAACCAAGAAATAAATCCAAAATTATACACTCAATAATCTTTGACAAAGGAGGAGCGATCTTGAAGTGGGAAAAAAGACGGTCTCTTCAACAAACGGTGCTGGGAAAACTGGACAGCTGCACGCAAAAGAATGAACCGGGACCACGTTCTTCCGCCACACACAAAAATAAACTCAACAGGAGCTCCTGGGTAAGTGTCCAGCTCTTGGTCTCAGCTCAGGTCATGATCTCAGGGTCAGAAGACCGAGTCCTCTGTTGTGCTGTGTGTGCCGCGCGGAGTCTGCTTGGGATGCTTTCTCCCTCCGTCTCCCTTCTCTGTTCCTCCCCCTGCTCGTAAGTTCTCTCTCTCTCTCTCTGTAAAATATATAAATAAAATATGTTTTAAAAAGCAAGAAATAAATAAGCTCACAATGGATTAAAGCTCACAATGGTTATTAAACCATAACAGTCCTAGAGGAGAAAACCGACAGTAACCTCTCTGACCTTAGCTGTAGCGACTTCTTACTAGATACATCCCCCGAGGCAAGGGAGACAAAAGCAAAAATGAACTATTGGGACTTCATCAAAATGCAAAGCTCCTGCACAGAGAAGGAAACCGTCAGCTACACTCAAATGCAACCTACACAATGGGAGAAAACATTTGCATATGACAAAGGATTAGTATCTGAAATATATGAAGAACTTATACGACTTCACACCCAGAAAAATGACTAATCTAGTTAAAAAATGGGCAGAAGAAAGGAACATTTTTCCACAGAAGACAACCAGATGGCCAACAGACGCATGAAAAGATGCTCAGTGTTATCCAGCATCAGGGAAATGTGAATCCAAACCACAGTGAGATCCCACTTCTCACCTGTCAGGACGGCTAAAATCGACAACACAAGAAACAACACGTGTGGCGAGGATGCGGAGAAAGGGCGCCTCCTGCACTGTTGTGGGGAACGCAAGCTGGTGCGGCCACTCGGGAAACAGTGTGGAGTTCCTCAGAAAGTTGAAAATGGAGCTCCCCTCTGACCCAACAGGTGTACTATTAGGTATTTACCCCAAGAAGATGAAAACACCGTTGGAAGGAGCGCCTGCCCCCCGATGCTTGCCGCAGCATTGTTTACCACGGCGAAATGATGGAAGCGGCCCAAGTGTCCATCCAGGGACGGACGGGGGAGTACGTGGTGGTGTGTGCAGACAGTATCACATCACTCAACCATGAAGAAGAATGAGATCTTGGCATTGGAAACACCGCGGGTACAGCTGGGGGGTATCCTGTGAAGGGTAGCAGGTCAGTCAGAGAAAGACAAATAGCGTGTGATCCCACTCATGTGTGGAATTTAAGAAACAAAGCAAACAAAGGGGAAAGAAGGGACAAACCAGAAAACGGACTCTTAGTTCTACAGGACACCCTGCTGGTCACCAGAGGGAGGTGGGCACACTTACCCTCATAAGCACCGAGGAACACGGAGCGTTGTCCGATCACTATACTGTATGTCTGAAGGTGACATAACACTATAAGTTAACATACTGGAATTAAAATTAAAACTGAATAAAAAAAAATCAGTAGACTTTGAGTCGAGAAGATCCTTGTCCCTAATGTGGGTGGGCCTCATCCAATCAGTTGAAGGCCTGAAAAGAACCGGAAAAAAAAAAAAAGACTGACTTGCCCCAAGCTGAGCGGGAGGGCATTCTGCCAGCAGCCGGCCTTCGGACTCGAGCTGAAGTATCATTCTGCCCCGAGTCTCCAGCCAGCTGGTGGGCCCGCAGATTTCGGACTTGTGAGACCTTCCCTGCTCCGGCCCTGTTTTCCTCACCGCTTCCCAGTCCCCTCGAGCCTGACGAGCCACATGGCACTTGGCGTTTGATAAATCCTCCTGGATACGGTTCTGGATGCGTCTCTGGCTTCATTTACACCCTGTTCCCTTGCGCCCAACCCTGACCCCACCCTGTCTTCCCCTCGGCTATTTCCTGTCTCCCTCCGAGGACGCCTCAGGGTCTGATGCTGGGGAGGGAGAGAAGGTAAGATTGGGAGGAAACTAGTCAGTGGCCCCGTTTGAGGGGCCGGACCCCGTTGGCCCGGGAGCACCCAGTCAGACTGTCCTGGGGGAGCTCACGGAAGCCCCCGCCGGCCAGGATGGCTGTCACCGCCTCGGGACGAGGGCTGCCGGTCACACACCGCACAGGCTGCGCGCCAGCGGAAGACGCTGGACTTTGTGGGTACTGGGGAGCCACGCGAGGCACGGATGAGGCCACAGGGCAGTGGCTGGATGGAAATGGGTGTGCGAAGAGGTTCATCTGACGGACGTGGAAGAGGACAGACGTTAGGACAGTTCCTTCCTCATGTACGAAGGGCTGTGAAGGCTGTGCGTGTGCACGGAACGGACGCCTGGTCACCACCAGAGGGTCAGAGGACACGGAACATCCACAAGAGAAACGAACCGGAATCTTCGGCATCCTTACGCTGGCCCAGAGCGGCCGTAGCCCTTGCAGACAGGAGTGCGAACCCCAGGAACGAAAGCCTGTGGGCATCGTCTAGGAGGCGGCGGGGATGGCGAGGCTGCGGGCAGCAGGAAGGACCTCCCCCACAGGGCGCAGGGTGCTCACTCTGGGGAAAGAGCTCAGAGCAGGGAACTGGGGGACACCCAAGGGCCAGCCTCCGGCTAATGGCAGGAGGTTCCACACACGTCCCTCATCACAGAGCAACTGCCGTCCTGGGCGCTTTCCTGGTCTTGGTCCCGACAGTGACGCTGCTCCCGTCCGTCTCGCTGTCTCCCCCAGGAAACTCCCACGCCCAGCAGATACCTGCAGGAGATCAGCTTGGGAGACAGAGCTGGACTCTAGGGGCTCACCATTGAGCAGACCATCTCTCTAGGGGTCATTTAACCCTTGGGCCTCGGTCCTTGGGGAAAAAGGAGAGTGGGCTGGGTGATACCTGTGACGCCAGTTCTCAGGTATCGGTATGCCCTGCCACTGCTCACAAACAAGCCCTTCCCTCTGACCTTAAACACTGCAGAAGGCACAGCTGAGTGGTCGGCGGACCAGCTCCGGGAGCCGCCCCGAGGCGCAGAGGGCAGGTGTCGCTCCTGCAGGCTCCTCTCAGACCTCTGGGAGGACAGGAAGGGGGCCATCATCTAAAAATACAGCCACGCCAACAGGCACCCCCGGCTGTGCCCCTCTGGCCGGGCTGCTCCCTTCGGCGAAGTCCCCTGACCTCTGAGACCTGCCGTGCTTGGACTGCTTTTCTTCCTCTGATGAGCCCCCAGTTCTCCACATCGTCTGCCCCAGCCTCCCCCGCTCCCCCGGGGCCGCCAGGTGAGGCTGGAGGCAAGCCCCAGCAACGGTCCCTTCCGCCACAGGTAGACTCGCGGAGCCGCCAGCGTTCAGGGAGCCGCGCTCCCCGGGGCAGAGGGTGGGCTACGGGGGACACTCCCAGCTGCCATCCTTGCCGTGGTCAGCCCCCCGCGTCCCCCCGAGGGCGGCGAGCAGGATAGAGACCCAGCCAGCCAGCCATTATCGGCCATTATCAGATGGAAGCGTTCCAGCCCCTGGTGAGAAGGAAAGAGCACTCGTGTCCACCCGGCACAGAGTTATTGACCATGAACGGAGGAAATGTATTTTTTTTTTTCTCCTTCCTCCTGTGACTGGAATTGCTGATGAGATCAACACGGAGTTAGAATGAGGTGGGGGCGGGGGCACTCGGGGCAGGGTCGCTTCGAGCAGCGTCCCACCACTGAGCCGAGACTAAATGGTGCCGTCACAACGCCATATGATTTCAGATTAGCCAAATTAATTAATCTAACTCGGTTCTTGGGTGTATTCATCATCTGTTTAGAATCTTATGAGAGAAAGAACGTGACGTTTCCTGGCCGGTGAGGATGGACTTTGCTGATGGGTGGCTTTTCTTCTGCTCACACCTGGTATTTTCATCCCAGCAGTCAGAGGCGATCTTCAAATTCAGTAATACTAAGTTTCAATGACTTATTTTCTTTTGCTTGAATTTGAAACGATCTACCTTCCTGCTCTTAAGATTACAAAGAGTAAGTGGCTTTTTTTTTTTTTTTCTTGAGCACTCACACGTGTTAAAAAGACCGGTTTCCATACAACCCACTTCTTGTAATAATTCTCTTTTAAATGCCGCAAATCCAAAGGCATATACGTAAGGACAGATTTCTATCGAACGCGTTGACAGACTGCAGGGATCCCAGATTCTTCAAAAGGTGCCCAGAGATGAACAAAGGCCAAGGAAGCGCTGCCCACTCCTCCTGCTGACGGCCCTGCCCTGGTCTCACGTGAATTCAGACCAACAGGCTCTCCTCGCTCATTTCCTAATTGTGCACACAGCATTGTCATCCTTGACTTACTCCTCCTAGTCTCCCAGAAAGTGCTCTCCGTGGAAAAACACCCGTGACTCATGACCCTGACCTGATGCTAATGATTGGGCACGGACAGTGACACGAGCCGTACAGCACTTGACCTGCATGAAGCGGGTTCCATCATGACCACCCTCGCACGGCCCGGATGCTGGGGTTCATGGTAAGCTCATCGGGACCACGTGGCATGATAATGATAGAAAAACAGAGAGGTATTGAAACACATGGTGATGCTTCCAAACTCTGAATTTCTAAGCCATCAGGTAGGGGTAGGTCGACACGGTTGTCTGCTTCACGCGTGTGCCTTCCAGGGGGCTGAGCCCCTCGTGGTACGTGGCAGCAGAGCCCGAGCAGCTCCCGTCCTGTGTCTGGCATTGGGGAGGGGCCGAGGGGAGGTGACGAAGCAGTTGTGCACGCTCTGTGTCCCCCGGGGCCGCTCCCGAGGGCTCTGGGCCGGGAGCTGCATGCGGGAGTGGAGAGCCGCCTGGACAGCAGCAGGAACCCTGCCTCTTTTCCTGCTGGAGCTACTCTCTCGGGTACGGTTCTCTGGCCTGGACCTCAGTTTACCCAGTTTACCCAGAAGGCATGGCTCAGACTCAGAAACCCACAAGACCCACGATCGCAATGATGTGGGACCCAAGAAGTGAGAAGAAGGGCTACGCCTTCCCTGATGCTGTTTCCCCAGCTGCTCTGGCCGATGTGACAGGGGCAGGTAAAAACCAACCAGGGTGGAGGTTGGGGGGGGAGGCGTTGTGACCATCCCTGAGAGTGGTGCTGCTGAGAACAGTCTAGTCCTTTGACACATTTCCTGGAGGGGGCCCAGACTTGATGGCTCAGTGCTGCTTTTCTACGTTCTGGCCGAGATCCAGCCAGGAAGTGGAAAACTACCCTGAGAAAGGCTGCTCTTGCGGTATTTCGGGCTTGGCTGGACACAGGAAGGACAGCGATCTTAGGGAAAAACATGTTTATGCCTTTTTCTGCATGTGTGTCTCTCAGAGGGGGCAGTGCTGGGGTTTGCCGGGTGGTTTGCAGCTAGCCCCATGTGGCTGACCCGGGTTCGGTTTCTCCAGATTGGTTCGCTGCCACCCGAGCCGCTCCTGCCATGCCCGGGGGCCGAGAAGGTGGGCTGCGCGCCGCTCCCAGAGGCCGTGAGAAGGCGTTTCTGGGAGGCAATGGGCAGGAACAGAAATCCGCACAGCCGTGTTGAGAAGCAGCGTTTCCAGATTCCCCACGGGTGGTCAGTGTTTGTCTGGGCAACAGCCGGGGTTGTGAAATCTGTAAATATAAGAAATTATTTTGGGATTTTGTTTAGCTTATGTCAGGAGGAGCCCAAGAAGGTGCCCTTTTAAGACTCATGGGCAGGTGGGATTTGGAATGGTCCCCAAAGGAGTTGTCTCAGCAGAGCCCTGCCTCTGCTGGCCTTCAATTCCCTTTTATTTTTTATTTTATTTTATTTTTTTAAGATTCTATTTATTTATTTGACAGAGAGAGATCACAAGCAGGCAGAGAGGCAGGCAGAGAGAGAGGGGAGGAAGCAGGCTCCCTGCTGAGCAGAGAGCCCGATGCGGGGCTCGATCCCAGGACCCTGGGATCATGACCTGAGCCGAAGGCAGCGGCTTTAACCCACTGAGCCCCCCAGGCGCCCCCCTCAATTCCCTTTTAATCAACGACTGTCATGTTTGTTTGTTTTGTTATTGTTTTTGTTTTTCCCACCTAGGTCCAAACTTCTGCAAGTCCTTCTGGGCCGGTGCTATAACTTCCAGGATTATTTGTATTAGTTCTTCTGACCTTGACATGTGACCGGCTTGCCCTGCGTGTTATCTCGGACTTGTCAAGCGTCAGGTACAGTCCTGATGAAAGCACCGGTTACAGAACGCTGGTTTGCTTTGCCTCCCTGCGCCGATAACTCTGCTTTACAACCCAAGGCGAGGATTGCAAGACTGCGGACAGAACACCCGCTTCCTGAAGAAATGACGAACCACATTATTTTTTTTTTTGGCAAAATAATGCTTTCACATAAGACTTCAGCCATCAGGGATCTTGATCCCTGCCCATGGTGGGGGAGTTCCTCACTGTGTGAGTTTTGTCGGTAGGCAAACTTGGACTTCCACCAAAGAGGATCCAAAATGTAGAACACTCCTTCTCCATTACCCCAAAGTGGGAAACAGACCAGGGATGACATAATTCCTGTTTGACATGTTCTATAGGGAACTAGTGTTAGGGGCTGAACTGTGTCCCCTCAAAATTTGTAGGCTGGAGTCCTAGCCCACCCAGTGTTGCAGAATGTGACCTCATTTGGAGATAAGGTCTTTTCAGAGATGATCAAGTTAAAATGAGGACATAGGGCGGGCGCTCATCCAATGAGACTGATGTCCTAAGAAAAAGGGGTGATTCAGACACAGAGGGAAGACAACGTGAGCAGACGCAAGGAGAAGACAGCCTACAATCAAGGACAGATTCTCCCCCACGGCCCTCCGAAGAGCCAACCTTGATGGCACTTCGGTCTTGGACTTCTGGTCTCCAGGTGTGGACAGCAAACTTCGGTGGTCTGTGCCGCCCACTCTTGGCGCCGTGCGATGGCAGCCCTTGCTAACTAATGACCGGTGATGCAAACACGCTGGAAGCTGGAGGGGGACGTCCAGCAGCAGGAAGTGGAAGTGGTGGTGTTCAGTGCCCGGGCCACCAGCAGCAGCAGCAGCAGCCTCCCGTGGCCAGTGTTGGTGGTGCTGGGCCCCAGCAAAGGGGACGCCAGCCGTGCCTGCACAGCCCAGTGCTGAGGGTCGCTGGCTGCACAGCCTCTGCTTGCTCTTGCCCCCATCCCAACCACGCAATAATCCTCCCAAAATTCATTTTCTTCTTAAACTTTCCTAGGTTACTGTTGGTTGTAACCCACAACCCTGACTGGATCGAAATTGGTACCAAAAGGTGGCTGTTTGGCCAGGAGACTCTGGGGAAATTTGGGCCGTTTGGGGCTGTTTACCTGAATAAGAAATGTATTAAAGGGGGAAATTCTAGCTTTCTCCCCATACGGAACATTCTGGCACAAAATGTGTGAGATTTTTCTCCCACACCAACTCATTCTCCAGCTCTCCAGACACCAGCATGTATCCTACAGTTCAGTTCCAACACTCACTAACTAGAGTTAATGCAGACCCCGAAGGTTATGGGCTCAGTCCCATAAGACTAACCACACTTCAGACAGCAATTACAAGTCTCACGTTGTCACCTGGGCTCCTGACCCACTGGCTACACATCAGGGGTTCCCACAACACCCTCCTCAGATTTCATAATTTGCTATAACAGATCACAGAATTGTGGGAAACAAGTTGATTGGCTTATTATAAAGGATATTTATATAAAGGATACAGACGAAGAGCCAGAAGATGAGGTACATAAGGTGAGGTGCAGATGGGTCCCAAGCCTAGGAGCTTCTGTCCCAGTGGAGCTGGGGCACACCACTCTCCCAGTACGTGGAGGCGTTCACCAACCCAGAAGTTCTCTGAATCCCTTTATTTAGGACTTCCATGGAGGTTCCCATATATAGGCATGATTAAATCAATCATTGGCCACCAGTGGCTAATTCAATCTCCAGCCCTTCTCCCCTCCCTGGAATGTGAGGCTGGACGTTCCAACCTTCTCATCGCTTGGTTGGTTCACCAGCCCATACCCTTACCAGCTCTCCAAAAGTCACCTCAGTGTAAACTCAGGTGTGATTGGAAGGAGCTTGTCATAAATAACAAAAGATACACCTTTCACCTTTCTCATTCTGGAAGTATTTTGGCAACTGAGCACAAAACCCAAATATTACAACAAAGGACACTGCTGTTGCTTTTGAAATCTCAATGGATGCAGGAGCCAGGCACAAAGACTAAAATACGTGTATTTCTTATTATGTCACAGTATCACCAGCATGGATTCAGCCACCGAGATCATGTAGTGACAAAACGGCTCAGTAAATGAATTGTGTGTGTCCCCTGGAATGGAGGGTCCACTGAGGGCTGGGCGGGGCCAGCGACTGCTTTTGGAGAGCTGAATTAGGGGCATAATAAATTTGAGGACAGCTGGGGTCAGAGGGCTGACCACTTATACCTGGAGACAGAGGACAAGCCCAAATTCTTAAATCCTGGGGAAACTCATGAGATTTGGTGTCTGTGCTCAAAGAATGTCCTTTGTCTTGTAGCTGCCAAGCTAGGACAATGGAGAACCCAAAGTGCATTTCATCTTCTGTGCTATCATATTACAGTGTTTGCTAAATTTGCAAGTGACCCATGTGTTCTATGTATAAGAGAGGTAGCCCAAGAACTGACATGGAGAGATGCAGAAATCCTTTGCATTTTGGAACACCTTGTGCCTCCAACATGACGGAGCCCTCCATGCCAGCCGTACCTGCCCTCCTCCCACCGCTGATGAGTCCTAAGAAACTTACTTATTTTTGTTTTGTACTCTAAGACCTAATTGTTTAGGGCAAGTTTAGATCACAACAAAATTGAGACAAAGGTACAGAGATTTCCCATTTACACTCTGCCCACCCCCGGCCTTCTCTACCATCAACATTCCCACACTAGCATGGGCTGATTGTTACACCTGATGAATCCACAATGACAACTCATCATCACCATGTCCATGGTTCACATTAGGGTCAATGTAGGTATTGTGCCTTCTATTCGTAATGACCTGAATGTATCCACCATTATGATACCATACAAAATAAGAGTTTCACTGATCTAAAAAATCCTGTGTGTGTCCACTTATTCATCCCTTCCTGAGACACATGCCCTGGCAACCCTCAACCTTTTGACTGTCCCATAGTTCTGCCTTTTCCAGAAAGTCGTGTGGTGGGACTCATACAGTGTGTAGCCTTTCTGGATTAGCTTCTCTCACTTAGTAACATGCATTTAAGCTTCCGCCATGTCTTTTCGTGGCTTGGTGGCTCAGTTCCTTCTAATGCTGCGTAATATTCCACTGTCTGATGAACTATAGTCTTTATTGATCCTCCTACTGAAGGACATCTCAGTTGTCTCCAAGAGGATAGGGCATGCTGCCGAAGCTTCTTATGCATCAAAGACTGTGTAATCTCTCTCTTGGAAGAGTTACCAGCAAGGAGGAAGCCAGTTACAGTTCCATCTCACTCACACCCCCCCTAACTGTCTCCAGACCCACATTTGGAGTCCAACCTTGCAGGATCCAGGGGTAGATTTACAAAGACAAACCCCTCATGGGGAAGACAGGGGTACCAAATGATTTGCAAAAATCCATTAGTTAGTATGAACAAAAATGTAGAGATTTTATTTAAGAATACATCCTGAAGATGCTATAGTGAGGGGAGGAGAGTAGAAACCAAAATTGTATACAGGTTTGTACTAAATCCTAAAGGAGCTTTTCCCCAAAACTCTGGAGTCATTGTGGTAGTCTGAGTAGAAGAAATGATTCTAAGAATGTTTTTATTTAAGTATCTAAATGCTGGACTCAAAAGTGGTCCACAGACACAAAAATGTCAATTGCCAGAAAGTACTTCACATACTATAAAATCAAAATGTTTTAGAGTAGGAATGTTGCAATGGATTATTACATATGGTTTGCCCATAGGTCCTCATTATAACTTACCAATGCTCCCAGAAGATAATTCCTCTGGGAAGGTCTTGAGAAATATAATGGAATGGGGGAGTTCAGCATTTTAAAAAAGTTCTTTAGAAGCTTTTCTCTGATGCCCAGAGATATGGGTGGGGTAGCAGGTGTCTCCCATTGAAATGGAGTCCCTGATTGCATTGGGATGCTAAGCCTCCAAGTGGCAGAACCAAGAGCGACACCTAACCACCAGTGCTGTGGATGGCAAGGCCCCTCACCTCAGCAGCCAGACCAGAACCATTGAGAATCGTTTCACTTCTAGGGGTTTTTGGTAGTGGCTCATCAGTTAGAGCTAGACAGCTCATGGAGTCACATTTCATCTATGTAAATGCAAATGATTCTCTCTGACAAGCTGATGCCCACTTCCAGGGGCCACAACAGAAGGCATTCACTCACTCATGCTCAATTCTCGGACCCGAGTCAGTTCGTAGACTCTGGACCATGTGTATAAACACTATGTGTATATAAGGAAGAATCTGAGAATATTCATCCAACCTGCCCCTCCGTAGACCTGCAATCATCCTCCAGGGAAAGACTGTCCTGTAAATCATAGATGCATGTTCTGAATCAAGACGAGTCCCTGGAATCCAGAACTATACTGTGGTTCACCTGTTAGAATAAGGGTCTGTGGGTGATCAGATGATAGTGGAATTTTAAATCGTGACCACTTTGCCAAGGACTCACTGGACTGAATTTGGAAAGGACGTCCTCAGCCACGCTGAGGATCCCCACATTGGCTTTCTGACCTAGGGAGGAAGTACTGCCAAGGTAAAAAGATAAACAAATACTTTCATCAAGAAAATTCATTTTAAAAAGAGGCAAGGAGCCAGATATGGTCCTGTGATGCCCAACCCTACATCAGCCAATGGGAACCAGACATTGACAAGGAAGGAAGGGACAAGCAGACAAGTTGCCATGATTTTCCCTATTTGGAAGATCTTGGCAGAGCTTGACTTGGACTTGAAGTCTCTCTTGGCTTTTGTTTGTTTGGTTTGGTTTTTCTCCGGGGTTTGTTAGGAGGAGGATGAGGAAATCTAAAAAGGTGAAGGAAAGAATTTTAAGGTTCAGTTGCTTGGAACAGAAAACAAATTGTTTAGTTAAAAAGCTGTTGACTTACAGTCTTCAGGATTAGACAGATTTCCTAAATAGTATAACTGGAGGGAGTGAAGAGCAGATTTCTTTGTTTTCTCCTTAATTTGGAGGAAAAGAAAGAAGGGATAATTTCGTATGGTCTTCAGTTTCAAAATATGGTCATAATGCACCAAAATGTGGATGGAATGGAGCTCAAAGCCTACAGACTTCAGCCACAGAAAAGAGCTTCTGCAGACTGTTTTCTTCTTGGACATTTTAAGGAATATCAAGGTGGTTAACTTTTGTTTTTAAAGTGTTGAGATGTGGAAAAATAAGGCTTCAGGGAGTGTATAGTCATGTGTATTTTAGAATATTTTTAAAGGTTATTATGTCTTTTTTTTAAATTAATTTATTTTCAGCATAACAGTATTCATTATTTTTTCACCATACCCAGTGCTCCATGCAATCCATGCCCTCTATAATGTCTTAATTGAGTTTTTGAAAATATTAGTAATTAAAGATTGAAAATATTCATGGTTTTCTTGTCTCAGAGGCACTGCCAAATAATCCAACTTCCATATTCCAGTCAAAGTGACCATTCTCAGCCACACACCTGCTTCTGAATATCTCTAATGTGACCTGATCTCTTACCACTGCTCAGCAGCCAAAGCCCTCCTCTCTTTCCTAGCCTGTTCTGAGTTCCCTTCCACCCATATGTCTGCCCAACCCCCTAAGCTACAGAAACTAGTGCAAATGGCTTTCACATCCCCTTGCTTCTCATTAGCTCTGTATATTTGGCCAAGTTTCTTAACCTCTTTCCACTTAGTCTTTGTGCAAAATGGAGATAACCTCACTATCTGATGTGACTGCTGGGGGACAAAGTAAACAAATGTGTAACTAGTCTGCACAATGCCTGACTCAGAACAGATGTACCGTTTGTTCCTCCAACTCTGTGCTCCTTGAACACCTTATCTTTACCTTTAGTAGACTTGGTAGAGGCAGGTCCAGTCCAGGTAGGTCTACAAGAGGTAGGCCTGGCCGGTGATGTCTGGTAGAGATAAGTCTAATAGAGGTGAAACCAGTGGTGGAAGATCCAGTAGAGGGAGATCTGACAACAGCAGTTTTGGTAGAGGTGGGTCTAGCAGAGAGCTCATTGTCATCATCATGTGTCTCTACATCTGGCTCCCGATAAGAGAATGAGTCCCTGGAAGAAAACGTCATGTCTATTCTACCATGCTATTTGCAGGACTTCATACAAGGATAGCACATGGAAATGTTTAATAGATATAAGGACTGAATGAATGATGTGACATTCTACTTGGACCTTTAGCAGATAAAGATGACTGTAAAGGGTGTTCCTTGTGTAGAGGTTCATAATCTGGTGCATCTACACTAATTCCTTTCTGAAAGGATTTCCATTTTCTTTAAAATCCTATTATGTGACTGCTTAAAAGTGTCACTCTGACACTACCGGTGTCCCTTCAGCCTTGTCCCCCATTCTCTGCATTTTCAGGGCATTTGGTCAGGCACAGAGGCGAGTGGTTCCTTTCATGGTGTCTGCCTGTCCTTTTTACTGCTCACCTCCCTGCTCTGTGCTCCTGGTACAGCACTGGTATTTGTCCTGGAAGGAGCAGACACTCCCTGTTTCATCCATGTGTTTGGGATGGTGCCCACCCACCCCAGGTCCAGCACCAGGTGCTGAGGGGGGCGGTCAATAAGCAAAGCCTATAGCTTGGGCCACAGGGGTTGGCCCCTGGATGGAAACACAACCTACTTACAGGCCAGAGAGTTGTGAAGACACTTTGGGGGTTTCTGGAAAGAGAAACCTCCTTTCTCATCTAAAGTAACAACTAGAGGAGAAGTTTCTAGATCTGGGGAGGCTAGACTATGGGAAATCCACCGAAGAGGGGGGCTGGACCTACAGGCAAGAGGCTGAAATGGAGTCGCCATGATGGAAGACAGAGACACTTGGTCTCTGGTGAACTGTGTTGAGTTGTGGGCTCAAACTTTATCCAAATCTAGACCTACCTAGGGATTTATTTATGGAAACCACTAACCGCCCCCCCCCCTTTTAAATTTTACCTTGAATTGGGTGTTCTGTCACTTGCCACAGAAAATGTGTGGTTTGTATTTCCCATGTGATAAAGGATATCTGTTAATAGTAGGGCTGTTTCCTTGGGTGTTTGTCCTAAAGTAGTTTGGCCTCACTGTCATTTGGAGACGACAGGGGTCATTTCTCATTGAGCCAAGGTGGAAAATGGATGCACTCAGCATCAGCGAGGACTGGATTTAGGAAGGGAGATGCTGTGGTGTTTGTTCACCCTGGATGGTTCCAACCTTGCATTCTCCATGTCATAGTTCTCGCTATTATTTTCAGAATGTTAACATCAAATGCACAAGTCAGTGAAGATGTTTTACTTCCGAATATATACCCTTGGCGGCAACATGGGACACAAAAATCTTTCGGGAGCATGTGCTTAATGACATACTTTCATGGTCCTTTCTGGCTGTTGTGGAGAGGCTTTTGGCTTGGCTTATAGAGCTTCTTTTAGCAAATTCCCTAAAAAATAAAATGAATTTTACACTCAATGACATAGTAAACCCTAAAAAGAGCTGCCTAGAATGGATTAAAGCCTGAGAAAGCAAATGCTAACTGAAAATTCATCTCCATGTGCTCAGAACTGCATCACCAGCTGAATTGGGATCTGTGGGGACTCATCACAGTAACTTCCTAAGGCTATTTTCCCTTTGATTTCTCAAGGTTTCACTAAGGATTATATTAGACCGTATTCTACCTTGAAGCCAGAACGATTTCAGTAAGCAGTACCCTGTGACATCAGGTCCTGGCTACCATGTTGAGAAATGCATTTATACCTCATCTTCACTGGATTCTTAGGAGGAGTGAAGGATCAGGAGAGAACATATTTATGGAAAAAAGTGTAGCACTGTTCTTGGCACATAGTTAGACCCCTACGGATACATCTACTCATGGGTGTTCAACATCGTATCTGGGGTAGATGACAATGAGTATTTTAAGAAAAATGTGTCTGTTTCAAATACTGACACTGGGAGAATTTTAGTTTGATTATGTGGACCCAAGAGATATTAGAAGATTGTGTCCTGGAAAAGCGGTCATGTGTAGAATAAAATACATGTGATAAAAAGTCCTAGATGTGGTGCTCCATGGGCAGCTGAACAGACGTTAGAATAGACAAGGTCAGGGAAACACTAGCAAACAGTGTTGGAAGGGCTATCTCAAATACCCAAAAAATGAAGTCAGGGGAAAAGTAGAGTGGAAAATGATCATGAAAATTAGAAAGATGTCTTAGAGTTCATGATTCTGGCAAAAAGTAACAGAAAGGTCTAGTGTCAATGGAGTTTTGAACATCAGGTGAAGGGAAAGCCAGGGGTCTGCTCAACACCTAAGGGTCCTCTCCTGATCTCATGGTTCCATGCCCTTCCTCTCTGGAGGGTCTCCAACCTGTTGATGGCTTTGCTGAACTGTGGCTCCACGGTCCTAGTACCACTCTTAGAAACCTGGTGATCCAGTGGCACCTTCAGTCTGGAGACTCCAAGCTAACTCATCACCTCCCTCTGTTTTCTCAAACCTCTGTTAATGGTGCCTCCCTTTGTAACTCACCTTCTCATCCAGTACTTGAAACCCCAGGGCCTTCTTTGGCTTTCTTATCACTTGCCAAGCCCTATGCATTCCAGAAAACAGCTTTAATAATGGCCCTCAGTTGCTGAAATGAAGTTCTCCCCACTCTTAAGAAGAAAACACACACCCCTCTGCTTAGTATTTCTACACACTTCAAGATCAGATCCTGCCTAATTCCCTAATGATTTCCATTCCTATATTACGTAGCTCAGCTACACAAAATTATTGATGTTTGTTCCTAATACGCATTTGTTTTTTCTCTCTACCCCAGGGCTTTGTCACATGCTCAACCTGAAATATACTTTCTTTCTGTCTCCCCTTTCTGTACATTTGAGCTTTTAACTTTTCTACAAATGGAATCTAAATATCGCTTGCTCTATAAGCTCCTCTGTCCTGTCGAGATGGAAGAGATCTTTTTCTTCCTTCAAGCCTCCAAAACACTAGGTAAAATTATGTCTTATAGTGCTCAACACTCATGAATCATCTATCTTTTGATGTGATTATTGCCATAAAGCCCTCAAGAGCTTAGTGGTTTTTTTGTTTTGTTTTGTTTTTAATTATGTGACAAAGCAACCAGTTCAGCACATTCCCCATACAAGGTGCTCATTTAATGTTAAGAAGCAAATAGCCCTGCCGGTGGCACATTGTAAATGTTCATTCAGATAGAATCAAATGAATTTTAAAAATCTGGACTATCTGGGCTACTATTTAACTATGGCATATCTAACACTAAATGAATATAACTGAATGCATATTTCATCAGAGAAGACATACCGGTGGCCGACCATCACTTACGACGATGCTGGACATCACTAGTCATCGGGGAAAGAAAACAAGCACCACAATGAGAACCGCTGCACGGCCCCTAGAATGACTCCAAGCAGAACAGCACACAAGGACACATGTCGGCAAGGAATCGGAAAAGCATGAATCTCTCCTGTATTACTGATAGGAATATACATGTTACTGTCATTTTGGAAAAGTTTGGCAGTTTCTTCAACAGTTAAGGATCAATTTATCCTAAGACCCAGCGATCTCAACCCTCGGAATCTATCCGAGAGAAACAAAACTGTGTGTTCACACAAAGACTTGCATGAGAACGTTCACTGCAGCTTTCTTCCTGAGAGCAGAGAAGTGGAACCAGTCCAAGTGGGCATCAGCTGGTGATGGGAGCAGCAAAACATGCAACATTCATTAATGGAATGTTATTTGGCAATAAAAAAATGAACTATAGGGACGCCTGGGTGGCTCAGTCGGTTAAGCATCTGCCTTTGGCTCAGGTCTTGATCCCAGGGTCCTAGGATGGAGCTTCAGGTCAGGATCCCTGTTCAGTGGGGAGCCTACTTCTCCCTCTCCCTCTGCCCCTCCCCACTGTTTTTGTTCTCTCTCTCTCTCTCTCTCTTGCTCTTGGTCTCTCAAATGAATAAATTAAATATCTTGACCTACATATACAAGCTACAACTTGAATGAACCTTGAAAACATGATGCTAAGTGGAAAGAGCCAGACACACAAGGCCACACTGCATAGGACTCCATATGTAGGAAATGTCCAAGGGAAAGCAAATCAGTAGGGATGGAAAATAGATTTCTGGCTGCACCGGGTTGAGGGTGGGAATGTGGAGAGACTGCCAAGAGGCGGTGGATCCTTTCGTGATTCTAAAACGGGATTGTGGTAAATGGTTTCACAACTCTATATTTCCTAAAAATCATTGAAGGCTACACTTTAAATGGCTGGATTTAATGGTATGTGAATTAGACATCCATAAAGCTGTTAAAAAGGCAACTTGACTTCCAGGTCATAGAGCCTTTACTCATGGGAAAAATAAAATAAAACCTAGCTTCTTTTAAGCACTGTTGTAGCAGAAACATGGTCAAGGACCACAAAGGGAGAAAATCAGAATCTGTGGAATCCCAGTTTTACTATGTTTTGATGGATAGCTGTTGGAAGAATGCAACAGAGCAGAAAGAATAACTTCTTCATATAAACCATTGAAATAGGAATACATTTTTAAAAGGAAATCACACTTCATTATTTTTTTAAACGTCACTTTTGTAGATATCTTTAATTTTCAATAATTAGGTTAGAAAGGATTGCTTTCACTAAGACTTTATTGGGCCCAAATTATTAGTTAGATCACGTAAATTGTCAGCACACAGTAGTCTTTTATTAATTAATTGTTCACCCCCAGTCTATTAGCAAATATTTACCGCTTATAGCCTAATTAAAATTGAACCCAAGCTCTAGTGCATAGAGGTCATTCTAAAACTCTTCTCAAGAGTAATATAGGCTTGTATACAAAAGAATTGCTAAGAAAGTCCCAGTCAGAGAGTAGTTATCCGGAGATCAATAAGAAATTTAGAGGCCCCAGCAACTTTCAACACTCAGAGATCCATCATTGTTCATTTTATTCAAGGATCAGGCGTATCGAAACTGGGTGGTGACATAAATCTGGAAAGAGAAAGGTGGACTTTCAGGCAGTAATGAGAAAATCAACAGTTCCATCATAAAGAAACATACACAATGACATTTTCTTTGAGGAGCAAGTCGTGGCCTCTCCCTGTGGAGCCTGTGTCCTTGAAGAAGCAACAGGCCAAAAAGAGGGCAACATTCTGATTTTGCCCTGTAAGTTCTCCTACCCCATGGCTGTAACCTGGAACTCTGGAAGCAGCTCAGAGGTCTCTCTAGAGGAGACCCTTCCAAGATCCATCCTCCATCTCTCCAAGATATAAGAGATTTCACTGTTCTTTCTCATACTCCCCAGTGCAAACATCTGTGCAATTCCATCCAGACCTCTTGTCAAATCTGTGTGCCGCGATGCCAGTACATTGGATAACAAACTCTCTGTTTTACAATAGAATTCCTTCTCCCTCTTCTCTGTTTTGGTGTGGAGGGTGCATGATTTTGTTTTGTTTTGTTTTGTTTTTCCCCAACACTACATAACAATGTCAGAGAGAGAATGTCTATGTTTCAACCACAGGAGTGATCCTTATTGAAAGGCAAAGTCTTGTTTCAAATTCTGGCTCATCTAAATTTTCTGCAGCACGCAGTCATTAAAAAGAAGACTTCAAATCAATAATGGCCCTAAAGAGTCCAGACCAGCAACAACCAAAAAAACGTTCCAAAGCTCATAGACTCTCAACAAAATGCACTGCGGAAGACTGTGAGGAAAGCAGACACGAGACAGGAAGCGACATGCTCTCAGTACTTCAACATGAGAGCAAAGTAACATGTATAAGGCAAAAATTTCAAGACAATTTGTCCATCAAGACAAAAGGAAACAGTTGTTTCTACCGATCAAAGTTGAACATGAAACAATTTTAAGACCTAGTTTTGGTGAGTGTACTAGCTTTCTATGGCTGCTATAACAAATTGCCACACATTTAGTGGCCAAAAACAGCACAGATGTACCAGCTTAGAGGTCAGGGATTCAGGAGTTTAATAAGGGTCTCACTGGGCAACAACCAAGGTATCTGCAGGTCCGTGTTCCTTCGGGAAGGTCCAGAAGAGAGCCCACCTCCTTATATCTTGCAGCATGTAGAGATGCCCACATTTCTTGGCTCATGGCCCCTTCCTGCCAGCGGTGAGGGAGTCCTTGTCACCGTGCATCACTACGACCTCCTTCTCCACTTCCAAGGACTCTCGGGATTACATGGGTCAGTTGGATGATCTGGATGGAATGTTGGTGTCCCCTGCAAATCCACCTGTTGAAGCTGTAAGTCCCAGGGTGACAGTAATTGGCAGCAGAGTCTTTAGGAGGTGATTAGTTTAAATGAGGTCATGAAAGTAGAGCCCTCTTGATGGGACTATTGTCCTTATAAGGAAAGGAAGAAACGTCAGAGTTCTCTCTTTCTCTCTGACACATGAGGACACAAGGAGAAGCTACTCTCTGTGAACCAGGGAGAGGGCGAAAGAGCCCCCACCAGAGGCCAAACGTGCTGGCATCTGGACACTGGACTTCCGGCAGCCAGAGCTAGAGAAATAAATATCTACTGTTTAAACCACCAAGGCTGTGCAATTGTGTATGGCTGCTTAAGGTGACAAGGACCTTAGAGAACAAATAAGCCAGATACCCCCCCATCTCACAGTCCCTAACTTACTCCGTGTGAAGTCCCCTCTGCTAGGTAATGTCACACAGTCACAGGGTCCGGCAATTAGGACGTGAACATCCTTGGGGGGAGGGGGTCATTCTTCAGACCATAGTGAAGAAGTGGAAGACAGTTATTTTCCCACCTCCCTGTTGGGAACGCAAGACGCTAAAATCTCTCTACAGAGAGACGCACAAGTAAAAAGGCCTAGTAAGTATGTAAGGTGCTTATTTAGCAAGTCTTCTTTGGAAATCTGTCCTAAAGATATGACCACGTCTGTGTTGTTCATATCAGTGCTTTGGCACTAGGAAAAATTAGGAAAAACCCGAATGTTTACCAGCAGTAGATGGCTGAGTCAACTGGTGTTATCTGTCGCTCCCAGTTACTCGTTCCTGAGTAAACACTCCAAGGTCTAGCAACTTTAATCAATTGACATTTACTTTTCCACACAGTGTGGAGGGTCAGGGATCTAGGAGCAGTTCACTGGGAGGGCTTTGTTTCAGACTCTTTCATGAGGTTGCAACCGAGAAGTGGTGGGCTGTCTTCAGCCAGAAGCCTGACTGCAGAGGGAGGAGCCCCCATGATGCGTCCCGCTCACATGCCAGGTCCGTGCTGGCTAGTGTCAGGTGATCACGTGGACGTCTCCGTAGGGCTGCCTGAGTGCCAGAGACCCCACTGCTGGCTTCCCCCGGGAGGGAAAATGATCCAAGACAGAATAGGGAGGACTCTACCGTGACTTCTATGGTACAAATTCGGAGGTCACTCCCCATCACTTCAATGTTTCAGAAGGGATTCACTAATCCAGCCACACTCAGGGGAGGGGAGGATGATGGCGTAGCTTCCTTCTTTTAAAAGCAAATCACATCAAAGAATTAAAGAAATATTTTAAGCCCCAACATTATATAACCAAAGGCATTATGTTCATTTCAGGCAGTGTTGCAAAAGTGCACCCCAAAAAAAGGTATCCATCGCATAATGTGGTTATGAAAGTACATTGGAAAACAGGCTATGTGATATGAGATATCCCTATATGCATATCTAGTTACTAGCCAAGAGTTTGGAATCCCCTAGACCCTGATACTAACATATTACATACACAACCTAAGAAAGATGCCTTCCAAAGGGAAAGCAGGAATGGTATACTGTAAGATGGCTGCCAGCTGCCTCTGATTTGAAGTGTTCTTATTTGGCATTTTGCTGGTTTGCATCTTCTGAATGTTCTGTGAGCTCACGGAAGCGGCAGTGTGGCATTGGAATGAAGAGCACAGGCTCTTGGAGCTGGGTCTCCTGGTAGAAAGTCCAGCTTTGCTTACACTCATGGTGTGGCCTTGGGAAACTTAACTAACCTCTCTGTGCCTCAGTTTCCTCACCTGTGGAATGGGAGCGATAGTAATCCAGTCTTCAAATCCGCTCCAGCCTGACTTCCCCCACGCATGGATTCATTTGGTATTAGTTGCTGTCTGGATAGCAGGACTTTGAGATCCTCCCCAGGAGAGCCTGACCTTCGTTGAGTTTGGGAACCAGAGATGAATCTCACCCCACACACCTTCTGCTTCTTCATGGATTTCTTTAAGTAGCTCATATTTCATCCACATGCGGCACCATGCTATGACACTTGAGTGATTTTGGCCATCCCTTCTTGCTAACTTTACAGAAAGAGAAAGCACCATTTAGGACACAAATCAAATACCAATAGACTGTTGCAAAACGTAAACCATTTATCTCTAGTGTTACTGATTCTAAAAGGACTTTAGTTGCTAGGCAATGATTCAACATCTGAGAATCATGTCTCTTTGACTAGCTCCTGGGACAGATAGATATCATGTGGAATATGCTGATTTTATAATATATGTATTTTAAAATTGCACTGTTGCTTGTGACCTGACATAGAACACATTCTCAATTAGATTTATTTATTTTTAAGTGGGTGAGCAAAAAAAAAAAAAAAAAAAAAAAAAAAAAACAACAGTGAGATTGACTTTAGGCCATCCTAATTATCTTGAATTTTACTGAACTATGCCTTCACATGAATTTTGTAGAGAACTATTTGGTTTAGGGAAACACTGAGCAAATTGGCAAGAAGTCAATAAGCATGGATGCCAAGCTTGGCTTGGGTATGATAGAACCCCCCGTTTCTCGGGACAAGTCAAGTTGATGCTTGATAATCCTTATGGAGCAAAATTTAATTGAAAATCTCATCACACATCATAAAATCATGGAATTGTGCCACGTGGAGCTCGGAAACCCCCTGGAGATGATCTAGTCTAACCACCTAATTTTAAGGATGAAGAATCCAGTAAAATACAGTTTTGGTTTATCAGAAAATGTCTTGAACTGAGCAGAGCTGCCAGGAGATACTTTCCCAGCTTAGCTCAGTGAAGGGAAATTAGAAATGTCGGTCACTAAGCAAATATTGACCTTATGTCTTGGATGTTAGGCAGGTGTGTCTCTAGAGCCCCTCCAACGTCCTGTCCCAGGTGAGATAACCCAAGGTGAGCTAAGAGATGCTGCCAGGGCAGGGCGTGTGGGTGGCTAAGGGCCTGGAGCAGAATGTGTCCTCCTTGAGAACCCTTGTGTGGCTTCACTGCGACCCAAACGATACAAGAAAAAGGGAGAGAGAGAAGAAAGGGAAGGAGGAGGAAGAGGAAGAAGAGGAGGAAGAGTGGGGGGAGGAGAAGGTGGAGAAGAAGGAGGAGGGGGAGGGGGAGGGGGAAGAGGGAGGAGGGAGGAGGGGGAGGGGGAAGGAGAGAAGGGGGGAGGGGGAGGGGGGGAGGGGGGAGGGGGAGGGGGGGAGGGGGAAGGGGGGGGGAGGAGGAGGGGGAGGGGGAAGGAGAGAGGGAGGAGGGGGAGGGGGAGGGGGAAGGAGAGAAGGGGGAGGGGGAGGGGGAGGAGAAGAGGCTGATGGGAGGAGGAGGAGGAAGACAAGGTGGGGATGAGGGGAGCAGCAAGACAAGGTCTGACCACATGAACATGGAGTCCGAATTCTCAGCACATGCTCCGGCTCGCCCTTCCTGTATTTCTGAGCACGACCGGACAGCTTGGCATTTTATGACGACGGCCTTTCACGTTCCTTTCCGGATTGTTTCCCTGGGACAATGCGAAATTGTCCTCTAGAAGTAAACGTGCAGCATCCACCGCTCACGGAGTCATCTTAAAGAGACAGAGAGGACCCCACAGCCTGTGCTCCGTAGCATGGCCGGAGACAGAAGGTACCAGCAGGAAGGGTGGTGGGTCCCTTGGGGGTCCCTTAGGAAAGGTAAGTCACAGCAGGAAGGCTGGCTGCGGTCACTAGGAGGCTAGGCGTGGTTTCCGTGGAAGGCACACCTTTGCTGGAGTCCTGGAGGGTCATCTGAGGACCCTTATAATTGAACCAACAACCTCCCACCACCATCTCGCTCAGATTCCGGGTCCACCAAGCCACCTTCTGACGGCCGTGTGCATTCCGTACACCGCCCGCTCAGCAGGACCTGATGTCTTGTCCCACAGACAACATGTATGGCTGTAGCCAGGGACCACCTCAACCCCTAGGACTTGGGTTGATGGATCTGTCCTCAGACTAGTCAGATGCCTGGAGAAACAGGGAGCCTCGGACAGACGGACGAAGCACTACCCATGCTCTGGGGGCTTTGGGCCTTTGCCAGTCTTGCCCCACAGGAACCTGTTCCTATTTTAACTTCTAAGTTTCCACGTAGGGCTGGGAGAGGAGGGAAGGAAAAATGGACATGCTCTATGAGGAGGAAGGATACAGGTTGGCTTGGTGAAAGTTCTGAAACTTCCCGTAGGAAGGGTCAGAGGGATCGAAAGGGCAGGGAGGTAAGGCCCAAGGAAGAGGCCAACTGAAATGCTTTTCTCCCAGGAAGAACACAGAGGAAATTTTGGGAAAATAACGCAATACACAAGGATGCTAAAGGAAGACGGATTATTATTTAACAAGGTCTGTTTGTACAGAATTCCCTTAGCTTCCACTCCTTATCCTTGGCGATGGGAATGTTACTTTCCCCCGGGCACAGGAGGATGTCATCCAGGTGGGATCTTTCCTCCTGCTTCCAGGAGAAGAACGGGAGGGCCGAGCACCCTTCTTGGACCTGACGTCTCTCTGATTTGCCTTCAGCCAAATCATGTGTGGGCCAAAGTCATCCGGCCACCTGTCCAGAAAAAAACACAACAAAACAAAAAAACTTAAATAACACTTTACACATCTTAAGTGGTTCATGATTTCTCAAAGCGCTTGACTCTACAGCTTTGCATTTGCCCTTCACAACTGTCCTGTAAGGTTGACCAAGAAGGCATCATTATTTCTATCCAGTCTCCCACTCAGAAAAGTGTGGCTCGCCGAGGTCAGAAGTCGAGGCGAGGTCTAGAACCCAGGTGTCTTGAATCCTAACCCAGTGCTGTGAAGAATGAGGATTTGAAACATTTCTTTTAAAATATGCTGAGATACAGCATAAAATGATGGCTTTGGAGGTGTCCGCCATGGCTCAGTGACTTGTACTGGCTGACGCAAGTAGGACAAAAAGAAGGACACGGTAGGAGCCTTTAGTCCTTTGGGCGCTTTGGCACTGGAAGGCTGACACAGACGTGCTGACGGCCCACCAGGAGGTTAGCACCATGGCTTTCCTGGGGAGCCATGCCTTGATTCCAAGATGCTCTTTATCAGTGGGGCATGGGCAAACAGAGTGCCAGGCACCTACCTCCCTGATCCACAGATGCCCGAGGATGGGGTGGCTTCAAGGTTGCCTCATTATTCACAGAAGACTGTCTGCTCTGAAAACCTCATTGTAGCGCTGGCTGGCTTTGGAGTTCTTCACTCTCCTGGAGCAAGTTCTAGCCCTCCCGGGCCTTTCATGAGGGGAGGCAGGCACTTGACAAAGGATAGAAGGAACGATGAACCCAGGATAGAGAACATGATCTCCAGGAACGGAAGGGAACGCGCTTCCACAGCAGACTTTCTCCGCACCCCTTCCCCTGCGGAAGCGGAAACACTCATTATTTTGAAGCCACCCAAATCTGTCAGATTGTATCTTTCTAACAGTAAATACACATCAAGCTCCCCAAAGCCAAGATTTCCCTCGGCGGTACAACATGGTGTGTCAATTTGAAACATGCACTTGTATCCTGGTGTCTGTAGGGTTTCAGGGAAGGTCCTAATAGCCCGTCCCCATACGTGCCCTGAGAGGGAGGGGCCGTGGTTCATTAGAGGTATTGCCATTAATTGGTGCTGTCAGCGGGACTCCAGCTGGCTAAGTGCTAATGCATTGTTGGAGGAGGCTCTGAGCATTTTCCAAACATTGTAAATGACCTCAGTACAACTGACTGTTGCTCATAATGGCATTATGAGAACAGAAAAAAATCGACTTTAATGAAGGAGGCTGATAGACTGCATTTAAAGGAAAATGTCTACTTGTAGCCTTGTATTTTGGACTCCATAATTGGCAATTTCAGGCAAGAAAAGCCACGGAACCCATAAAGGGCTTAGCATTCTGAAACACAAGTATTCACATCTGGATCAAAATATCTTGGCGTGAATATGCTACTGACGAGAAAAGCTGCAGCCTCGGGGTCCAATAATGTTTCAGTTTCAGGGATCTGCAGGTCCCAGCGAAGCTGCTAGCGTCCCCATGAAAGGTCATTGTCCCTCACGCGAGCAGAAAAAGATGACCCCAAATGAAAGGATTGCTAATGAATATCTAAACTTTCTCTAGGTGCAGAAGCTCCAAATAATCCGTGTTTTGGAAATACGGGCTGTGTCTCTCCTTTCAGTGGTGTATACCTTTCTCGGCAAAGCTGACACTAAGATAGCAGATGGGCGTGAGGAAGACTTGGAGGGACCGTGCAGAATGACCCAGCCCCGTATCCGCACAGAGATCCTGCGGGGGGCTATCTAGACATGGACCATTTGAAATGTCTCCGCCTCTTCGGGACAATTAAAAATCCTGTCCACCCGTGAGGTCATCATCTTCGGGGTGTTTAAATAACAGATGTACGGACAGTAGGGAAGGAGCATATACACACTAGGTCTTCTGTATTTTAGGAAAGCTTTACAGCGGGGCACAGGATGCTGTAACGCTCAGAATATCGAAATCTCTAGACAGCTGATATCATTTTCAATCAATAATCGAACCGCCCACTGAATTACTTGCTGGTTTCTGATTTCCAGGGCTATAGAGATTATGTGATACCTACCCATAATCTGAGAATTATATTGTAGTCGATCGTGTAGAATTTCAGCTCATCAAACCTTAGGCTGGAGCTATGAAGTACAGCATATTTAACTGATTTAATGCTATTTTCCTTCTCGGGTAGACCTCCTATCAGGCAGGAGTCGAGGGACACTAAAACAAAGTCTTCCTCAATCAAAATGATTTTTCCATTTATCTGCCTCTGCTTCTGCCACAGGTACACCTGTGGCCATTTCTGTCTTTTTAGTTGTTGCAGGAGAATAACTGTTAAAAATGATTCATCACGGACATCTTCATTGTAAGTCATTATTAGTGATTATAATATCTCTTATTCTGGCTAATATGAATAGAAACAATTAAAATTGTTGTGTGCCGATCAGTAGGCTAAGAACTACGTATCATCTCATTTCATCCTTCGAACAACATAAAATGAAGACACTGGTATAATTTTTGTTGTACTGATGAAGAAGCAGAGAGTAAGGAGAGGCTCCTAGCTTTGGTCAAAAGCCAGGAGGCCACAGAGCCACGTGCTGGGCTCTCAGACCCTCCCCAGACCCCTGTCCTTGCTCTGTTTCCATGCCCCACCTCAGCTCCTCTCTCTGTCTCTGTCTCTCCATATGTGTGTGTGTGTGTATGTATATATATATATATATTTTTTTTTTTTTGGAGAGAGAGAGAGAAAGAGTACGAGCAGGGGGAGGGCAGAGGAAGAAGCGACTCCCGACTGAGCAGGGAGCCCCACGCAGGAGTCAGTCCCAGGACGTGGGGATCATGACCAGAGCCGAAGGCAGACGCTGGGCCGGCTGAGCCACCCGGACGCCCCCGTCTTTATTCATCCTCTCTTTCTGTGTCCCCTTCCCCCTCTCTTCTCTCTCTCCCTTTTTCCTTTTACTCAACTTAGGTTGACCTCTACCATTCTCTTCCTCCAATCATTTGTTTCTTTTGCCTCTGCTTCTGTGTCCACCTCTTCCCCACTTAAGAATGATTTAAAAAGTCAACAAATCATCCTTCTCTTAACTCTGTTAGTAGAATATATTTTAAAAACCAGGATTCACGTAACACTTTTTTATTCAATGCGCTGCTGTCCGCGGGCCAGTACGGGATGAGGCACGGACACGCCTACGTTCCTCTTGGCTCGTCACGGACTACTGTGCGAGGGTCTTCATGGTTCCGAGAGCTCAGGTTGATTGTGCCTCATCTATTCGACCGCATGGGCCCCATCGTGCTGTGACTAATTACTGCTTAAAAGGTACTTGAAGTTCTTCAGATGGAAGCCACCAGGGAGGACCGTGGAGTCATTCCAGTAATCAGAGCTGCAGAAACAGACCCTTTTTCTTTGAAGGTCACAAACTTACGAACCGAGGCACATCGTGGGGAATGGGATGAGCCTTACCAAGCTGCCTGGGATGACGCCTGCATCCCACGTACCCTGACTCTCCAGGCTCCGAAGGACAAGGAGCCCCTCGGGGCTGCGTGCATCCCGAGAAATTTCCTCCCTGCATCGCCTTGCAAAGCCCGCGAGGCCCCGAAGATGTTGTTGATCTCTGCACAGACGCTGACCTTGGCCCCTGAAGATGCTGTTGATCTCTGCAAAGAGGCTGCACTTGGTTACCTGGTGCCTGGAGCCCCCAGGGGCGCATGCGCACAGCGCAGTAGCCCCACGCTCGCTCACCTGTAAGGGCGCCGGGCATCCGCGGCTCCTCTCCTGCCTCCTACGCCTTCCCCTACCTCCCTGTCTGCTTCTGCCTGTGTCCGGGCAGCCCCCTGGGGGCCAGAGCTCTCCCCAGGCCCGCAGCGAGGAGAGGAGGGCTGGGCTGCAGATCCCAGCGAAGATGCTAGCATCCCCGTGAAAGGCTGCATTTAGGAAGCGCCGTACTCCCGGCCGGCCTGGGGGCTGCAGGGGCTCATTCTTCCTGCTGTTTGGTGATGGGTTCGGGAGGGACCGAGGTCACGCAGCACACAGCGGGGATTTTCCTTCGCTCACTATGTGTCTTGCTGGATTCCCCGCAGCAGGGACACGCGGTGCGGCCCATCCAGCGGCGGCCAGTGCGGGTTCCCTCTGCAGCCTCTCCTGAGCCCCCCCGGGTCGCTGCCCATACGCTGTAGGGCACCCTCTCCCGCCCACCGTGACCGCACAGAAACCCAGCACCCCAGGGGAACAGAAAACTGCCATTTCTGTTCTGGGCAAGGATGCTTCGCATACTTCACTTAAAAAATTCTGTTGGAAGAGGTCAAGCCTTCTACTTCAAGGACAAACTCACTTTGAGGGGAGATCCAAGGCATTTGGAGCTTTCCAAACAGCAGTTAAATTTAACATTCCAAGAGTCAAGAGGGCAGATTAAAATAGGATTTTGCTTGCAATAACATTTGGGGTCTGTTCTGCATTGCTGAGTGTTTAATCCCCCCAGGAAGCCTGGTCTGCAGACCCTCCCAGGCCTTCAGCTCCTGAATACATCTCCAGAGCAGCTCGACTGCCTCTCTGGAAGGCGTGGCTGTAGGGTCCCTACTGTCCTGTCCTTCCCACGCCGGATGCCAGCCTATGTCCTCCCTATGACAGCCGTTGTAGGACAATGCAAACACCCAGCTTCGGGAAAAGAACTTGCAAACAGGTATAACAGGGTATTCTGAAAACGAGTGCACAGCGAGTCACCTCATTGAGCATCAACAGTTTGGAGTATGTGTTTCTGCTGTGGAATTGGCAAATCCGTCCTGTGAGCTAAGTTCAGCTTCATGATCATCATCATAATTATTTTACTACATCTTCATTATTTTGTTATTATTATTATTAATTTGCCATCTGCCGCTGCCAAGGCCGGAGACGGTGAATGCATACGAACCCAGAAAAAGCAAGGGGGTGCTGAACAGTGAGGTCCCACCTGGTGCTGGATGGGAACGCTCTGAGGCCAGAAAGGCCCCCATACCCTGCCCGTCCTTCCTTAGGAGCTTTCGACAAGCTCTCCCAGCTGAATTTCTCCAGCTATCGTGTAGTTCCGTTTCATTTATGGACACTGGAGTCTGGGACAGGAAACAAACAAGAGGAGGCTTCGAGGAGCCCGTGCCCCAGGAAGGCAAGCGTGCTCTGCTGAGCTGCGAGGCTGCCACCTGAGCGGCAAAAACACAGCACGGTGTACTTGCAGCCATCGGTCTGGACACGGGTTATGCCCCAGGGCGCATCTCAGACTTGCCCACCCCGCCTTAGCATCCCGAAGACACAGTTGCTAGCAATGCCCATTGGATTGTGGGGAATCTGATGAAAAAGGTTACTCAGGGTTTCTGAGGTCTTAGCCGGGGACGTGAGGGTTGAACTCGGGGAATGTCTGCTTTTAAGTCTGAAACATGAGTGCCTCATCTACAATCTTAAAATAGAAAAAGATCTGTAAACACAAAGTTCTGTGATGTCCAAACTAATCTGGCAGCAAAAACTAATGAGAATTTACATTATGTTCCTCATGAACTATAAAAGGCCTCTATTAACATGTCTACAGGTGCACAGAGGAATACAAACGTATTTAGAAGAGGGAACCTTCCCCCAGCCCCTGCTAAAATTAGACAAACCATGAACTCTGATACACAGGTGGCATCAAGGGCTTTGCTTAGGGGACTGTGGACCTGCGTGGAGAGACTTTCCGAGTAGAGGGCTGACGGCGACACCTACAATCTAGTCGGTGTGATATGACACATATGCATGAAGATACCAGGATTGAGTAGACCTTGAAGTTCACGCAATTCAGCTTCCTTCTCCATGAAACGTAAGTTCCTTCCCATTTCTTGACGGCTGCTATTCGGCTGATATGGTGGCCTCTGTTATCAGGAGACCGTTCCATCGATGACCAATCAAGGTTAGTGGACCATCCCCCCTTCTGGAAATGCAAACTGAAATGAAAGTGAGATGTCACCTCCCACCTGTCCGAATGGCTAAAATTAACAACACAGGAAACATGAGGTGTTGGCGAGGATGTGGAGAAAGGGGAGCCCCCAGTGAGGCTAGCAGAGTTCAGTTCTAGGGGTGACGGGATGCCACCCATGATTCCCCAGATCACAGGGCTTGATGCTGAGATTTGAAAGGCTCCGGTGGGGCACGGTCCCTGTCCCTTTTGGGTTGTCCCACTGCTTGACTTAGCATGCATTTGTATCTTCTGTGATTCAGACTCAAACCCCGGGCTCCTTCCAGACTAGAATGCATGTGCCGGGCCACGGGCAAATTTCCCTGCACCCGACAGGGGGGATTTCCCTTCCCTCACTAGAACCTTGC
This sequence comes from Mustela putorius furo, assembly GCF_011764305.1. Taxonomy (NCBI): domain Eukaryota; kingdom Metazoa; phylum Chordata; class Mammalia; order Carnivora; family Mustelidae; genus Mustela; species Mustela putorius. The sequence goes on along the minus strand of NW_025422169.1, from coordinate 5,947,041 downwards.
TGTTACTTTCAAGCTGTAACCTCCCTGCCTGGTGGGGCACTTTCGGAGGATGGAACAGAAGCGGATGGACTAGCAAGCTGCTGTATTGTATCTTCTGAACACGAATCCACCTGCTTGCAATCAGTCTTCTTTATTCCCAAAGTGTGCTCATACATCGACATTTTCAAGAGCCCTCCTGGCTACGTACTCCCCCCAAGTTTCTGCTGTTTCCCATGGAAGACACCCCGGAGAGACTCTGGGGGATGACAGGACTTGGCTGTCAGCTCACTGGTTGCTGAAGGCACCATGCTTTCTTGACTTCCAAACAGAGCTGTCTTCATTGTGTCGATCAGATGCATATCCAGACTCCTTAGGAGTTCAACCTGGTCCACATTGCTTCCCCCTCCAAAGAGATACCTAGAGAATTCCTTGGGTGAGACCCACAGACCAGGACCCTGTCCAAAGAGGGTGTCCTTGGTCTTTGGATGACCCGATGCCTTCTTTTTATACACAAAGATCTTCGAGGGGGATGTTGGGGAGATGGGTCAACTCTAGACACAGCAAAGAATTCAAATTCAAGGTCAAATTCAAATTTCCAACCTTTCCCATTTTCCTGTTATTCCCCCACCATCTTATCAGACCATATTCCTGTGTCCTGGTCTTCCCATTCAGAACCCGTGGCTGCTCATCTTGCCTGGGACACTTGTGAATCATTCTGCGTCTCAAGTCCCATGGTTGATATGGGGTAATCACAATCCTTACCACACAGGTGTGTCAAGAAACCTCTACTCCATGGTGACAGGTAATCTGATCGAGCAGAGATGCTGCATTGAGTTCAGTAAAATTAATCAGCAGACTCGGGAAAACCACAGCATCTTCTCTCCAGTTCTCATGTTTCGTAGAAGGTAACACTGATAGGACTCTGCTGTGGTGAACGTTGTTTCTGGAGATGCCAAGGGCGTGTTTGTCAGAAGATAGCCTCAGATTTACAAACAGAGGCTTGGGCTCTGCTTTCTCAGCTGAGGGTGTGTTCATACATTGAAAAGGGCTGCGTTCTAAGCAAAAGCACCAAGAGATGTGAGCCGAATGTGGTTTTAGTATGGTGGCATCATCTGATATTTCTGACTTTGAGAAAAACCCTTCATGATCCGTCCTCTTTCCTCTCCTGAAGAGGGGATCATTTGCTTCTGACTGAAGTCACACAATAAAGCCTCTTGGGGGAAAAATGACCTTTTTTTGTCCTTACAGGTAACAAGTGGATTCTTAGGGAAGCAAGCCCAGCAGGGATTCCCTTTAACTAACTGACAAGACTCCAAGAAGCCATTACTTACTATTATGACTCCACACCAGCCACTTGCATCAGGAGAAGCCCTTGAGTTTGCACGGTGTCACCTTGGTGAGATAACATTTGTTGTACCCAGCCTGAGGACATTAGCTTTTTGATTTTTTTTTTTCCCTAACTTCACATTTCTATTTCCACTCTTCCTAGCCAGCAGGAACCTTGTTTGGATGGGTTGTCATGGACACCTGATATGATCAGGACTGAAAACACAGCTTAAAATCTCGGTCCCACCCCTCAGATAAAGCTGATCATTCGTGGCATTTGGGGACACACCTTGGTCCACTGTTTGCTTCTTTCTGCAGGAGAGGTAGTTCTGAGCTCCAGGCTTTTAGTATTCCTGTGTCTTTGTGGGTATCCTTAAGCAGGTCCGAGCTTGAGTTTCTTCATGGTTGGGAGACAGGCATCAGCTTCTAAAGAAGCATCTGGAATCCTCTGCTTAGCTAACACACCTACAAGTACCATAGAGAAATACAAAGATGAAAGTAACAGACTTCATCGGAAGAAGTGATTTGTGTAAACGCCAGCCTCTAAAACAGGCATACACAACAAATAACACATCTGCAACATCATTGTTTCTTTACCTTTATGCAGAGAAGAAGGATCGAGGTCTACCAAGTGTGTAGATTAAATATCATTGGAGTATTTATTCTAAAACTCATGGGGGCATCTGGGCGGCTCAGTCAGTTAAGCGTCTGCCTTCAGTTCGGGTCATGATGCCGGGGTCCTGGGATCGAGTCCTGCGTTGGGCTTCCTGCTCAGCAGGGAGTCTGCTTCCCCCTCTGCTGCTCCCCTAGCTTGTGCTCCCCCCCTTAAATAAATAAATAAAATCTTAAAAAAATTAAAAAAAAAATCCATGCATGTCCAGACTGGCTCTAGGCAAAGAAAAGGAAAACAAAAACAAAAAACAAAGGGCCCTTCTTCTCTCTGTGTGGCGCCTTTTTCTACTTCTGCAATGATTTCTCCTTGTCAAGAGCTGGGAAGGGCCGGTGACTTGACTTCCCGTGCAAAGTTCAAGTGTTAGCCCGCTCTCGTTTCCTGGCTGGCGGCTCCTGGGTCGGAGGTGAAGGACACAGTATTACTCACCAAAATCACAGTTGTCTGAATAATATCATTTTTCTTATCCTGTTTCCTCAAGATTCCAGGACCTATGCAGCAGCATGAAGAGAGCACATGACGCTGGCATGTACCATAGGTTGCTGGATTGTGAGAGAGACGCTTGTTATAGGCATTGGGTCACGTTGCGATGGAGGCTGAGAAGCCCCCTAATTTGCCCTCTGCAAACTATAGACCAGAAAAGAGAGCGGAATAATTCAGTCTGAGTCGGGAGACCTGAGGACCAGGAGACCTTACGGTGTCAATCCGGTGTGTGGGCAGGAGAAGACGAGATGTGATGGTCCAGATCAGCTATGAGTTAGGAAGCAAAAGAGGTGAATTCTTCCTTCTTCTGCCTTTTGTGTGATGGTCATGCCTATCCCGGGTTCCAGAATGAGATCCTACCTACCCTTCCTGCAAGGCTGTCGAGCAGACCTGCCTCTTTCTCAGAGGGAGACACGGTCATGGAGTCCCAAGGCTTTTCACTCCACCAATGTCGATCCAAAGTGTCCACGGCAAACGCCGTCCAGACCCCTGCTCACGGGATGTGCGGACACTCAAGGGGGCCCTGAACTGTCTTCCAGCCTTTCTTTCTTCCCCTTTAAATCCGCTGTAACCCATCCCTCGAAGCTGAAAGAAGTTATTTGCACATAATGAGCAGGATTTTCCTGTCATTATCTCTCCTTTTCAGGCATGTTCCTACTTTAAAATCAGCACCATTGCTAATTGCAGAACAGCCGACTTGGTGTTGCTGTTGGAGAAGTCTCGAGCTTTACTGGCGATGCTGGCACTGGGTCTGGGCACCAGGAGACCTGCCTGCGTGGCGGGTACAGCGGCAGAAGCAGGATAATCGCCAGCCGGAATTCACGCTCCCTGTTCCACGCTCGGAAGTTGCTCCCAGTTGAGACCGTGTTCTCTGGCCTATCTTGCAGCTGGAGGCATTGCCACGAAGGAGTTTTAGAGAAGGAGGTGAGCAGAAGGGACAGCAGCTCCCTCTGGCCTGGGTTTGCCAGCGCGTCCCACAAGGCTCTCCTCCACGCTCTTCCCTTCCTGCTGGCCCGGACGAGGAGGGTCCAAGAGTGGCCTTCGGAGCGAAATGAGGCCGACGGCAGCGTCTGGTGGAAGCAGGACATCCGTGAACTCACTCGCTGACTTAATTCTCTTACGTCCCGTTACCGGGCTTCCGCTATTCGATGTTCTGCCTGCTACGGCCCGCAGCTCCCCCTGATTCATACAAGTACGTTGTATTGCTCAAGACTCAGTCATCTTGGAGGAATGTGGGACAGTCTCTCGGCTGCCCGAAGAGCCTCCATCCTGACCCGCGTAATCTGGGTGACGTCTTTGGTGCCGCGTTTAGAGTCCTCCTTTCGGAGGATGCTTATCCGCATCCACTCCTTTCGGTTACAGAGTATGAAGTCGATTAAAATGAAGAATCCAGAGAGAGGAGAATGACAGGAAGGCCTCCGTGAGCGTCAGAATGTGGCATGTGGTCCACGCTAACCCGGAGGGAGGACCGAAACCCGCCCCTTCGTAGTAGAGATCCCACAGCTGGACAAGCATCTCCACGGATCCCAGCAATATATTTGTTTGCTAACTTGTTACGAATAAAGCATCTAAGACAAAACCCAAAATAATAAAGATGGTTGGTGGCAGCTGAGTTTGTGTGCCGCATGTCGTTGGGTAATAAACCCAAGGCTTTGTCTTGCCGGACACAAACACTCATCGCGAAGAAGAGTTTCACTGATGTGGGGACACCTGGGCCTTACCTGGATACACTTTCACTAGGAAATAAATGGAGAAGCAGCAAATTATGGTGTAGAACCCTGTATATCGATACAAAGCAGGGGTCAGTAAACATTTTCTGTAAAGAGCCAAATAGTATATTTTAGGCTTTGTGGGCCAGATGGTCTCTGTAGAAACTGCCCATCTATGCTGTGGCACCAAAAGGACAGAAATGAGTGGGCAGGGCTGGCTTCCAGTAATAGGTTATTTACAAAAGTAGTCCCTGGACAAGAGCTGGCCCATGTGCCCGAGATTGCCAACCCCTGATCTAAAGAAGCTGTACTCTTCTTTGTGGAGAAAAAGCTTCGTGCTTCAGTGGAAACCTGCACCACCTAAAGCTTATCCCTTTGGATTAGCAGAGTCTAACTCGATGCATTTTCTGTAACGGTTTTATTTTGTTGTTTTGTTTTGTTCTGTTTTGCAATTCTTTGTAAGTTATAGGTAATTTATAAAGATGCAAACTCCGTGCTTTGTGATTTAATCCACTTCCGCATCCCCCTCCCCGCCAGTTTTGTCCCCATCTGCACCCCTCATTCCTCGGACGACTGTGCTGTTTTCACTGTGCCTTGGAACGGGCTGTCTCATCTGCCTGGTTCCCTCACATCGTCCGAGTTAAATAAATTCTTTACCATGTCTTCATTTGGAATCTGTACAGTGACGCTTTTACCTTTTTCGGAACATTCTTTTCTAGCTTGTTTATGTTGTTAATGACCAAGTTATCAGTAGCTTTGGCCCAAAGTTCTCATTGAAGGTGAAGTCAGTCCGCTGTTACTTCTGTACGTGTGTGAAGCCAGGTGTTGCCTCCCCAATCTCACGAACAGATGGTGAGAGCCCTGTGTTTATGCGGCATTTTCCAACCGCGCTTTCGTGAACATTAGCTCATTTGTTTCTTTCAACACCTCTCTAGGCTTTGTTAAGACAAACAATGATCAAAATTTCATCAAGAAGGAAAGTGTGACACATGGAAGCTTCACGAATACATTTCTGTGTCTTTGGAAAGACCAACTGATTGAAGATCACCACTAACCACCATTCCCTTTCCCAGCAGATGGACATTCCTCCTGCCTTCCCCTTGCTGGCCTCGCAATGAGCTGAGCTACGCCACCTTCCGCTAAGCAGCCTGAGGATGGTAACCGCCACTGAGCTCTGGAGTCTACTTGGATTCCCTTGTGTATCTGACTACGTGAAATGTGTACAAAAGTTGAAGAGTTTTTTTTCGAATTCTAAGTTTCTGTCATCAGCAAGTGGAAGTTACTAATATGATGGTCTGGTATTTACCAAGTTGATATGCACTTTTAAAGACAGTCTCATGAAGCACATGGAGACACCTGGGTGACTCAGTCGGTGATGAAGTGTCTGCCTTCGGCTCAGGTCATGGTCTCAGGGTCCTGGGATCGAGCCCCCTGTCTGGCTCCCTGCTCAGCAGGAGGCCTGCTTCTGCCTCTGCCCTTCACCCTGCTCATCTCTCTCAAATAAATAAATAAAATCTTAAAATAAAATAAAAATATTTAAAGTCTCATGTCAAACTTTCTCCTGGCCACACAGGTACAAGCGATCCAACCCACAGAAGCTTCCATTAGAGGGAGGCCCAGTCAGAAAAGGCACCAGCACAGACCCCATGAGAAGAGCTTGCAGCAGCGAGCTGGACACGAGGAAGGGGTCTTCAATGTTGCTTATCCAAAGGCCACTTCAGTGTCAAACAGACTTCAGGAAAAAACTCATCAGGAGGGACAAGAGTGTGTACAAGCAGGGGTGCCTGTGAAAGCCGACGACAGCCCGCACTGCAATCCTGTACAGGAGATAAGAACGGGAGAACCTAAACCTGAGAATTCAGCGTCATTCCAGCTAATAGTCTTGTCTTCGTGTATTTGAATCTCCTCTGTTTTTCAGCAGAGGGGGAGCCCGAGGACTCCGACCAGCGCCCACAGCAGGTGCTGCTGTTACAACAGGCCGCACGTCGGAGCACTTTCCAGAGTCACTCTTGGACGATTTTTCGGGGAAGACGTGCCGTGTTTCTGTTTTAGACTCTGAGTGTCCTGGAGGACATTTTCTGTGCACGTGATCTTCTTCAGACGGCTGCATCTCAAAGAAAATAAGTACAAGTTGGCTGGAGATTTGAAGGAAAGAGTAAGCAGATTGTAGAGCTGCGACTGACTTTCTCAAAAATTTCTGTAGAATCCGACTTTATGTCATTGAGAGTTTGTGTTTGCCTTTGTTTCTCTATTCAGAAACACTAACAATATATATACATTTTTTTAACCTTTGAGGAGACCTTAGAGACTTTGTTCTTAAAAATATGGAAGCATCCAGTTGTTTGCTGTTTTTTCCTCTGTGACTGTTAGAGGCTTACGATATATATTCTAACACCCATAGATGGCTGAAGATCATACGAAATAGAAATAATATTTAGGCTTTTACTGACTGAAGGTATTTTAAATGTAAGATATTTAATATAACGTTTTAATTGCTCACAGACTATTAAATGTCTGAAATTATTTGGCTGGGTTTAAGGATAGAATGAAATCCTTTATTCCCGTGATGGCATTTTCCCTTCTTTATGACAAGCTGACAAATGCGTGTGGTTCCAGATCCATTGAGTCCAGCTACAAAGAATGGTACTTTAAAAAAATAAATAAATAGAAAACACGTGTATACTTTTTAAAGCCCACTGAGTAACGTTCATCGTCCTTAAGGAAATCAGGAACAGAGAGCTCCAGATTCCCAGGAACAGAGAAAACTTGACCCCAAAAGGTACAGTTACATCTAAGACTTGGAAAACAGGAAATTCTAGATGGCTTTTGGCAAAACACACAGTGCCCAGCATTCTCTCGGTGTGTGTTCAAAGTTTTCCCAAGTCTGTGTGTGCCTTCCAACTCAGAAAACCCCCACTCCAGAGAGTAACAGTAACCGCACCGGCAACAAATGCACCTCCAGGACACCAAGCAAAAGGGTTGGTATTTTGGTCCCTCAACAAAATTGCACATTTCAAAAGCCACCCTGAGGGACAGGACACCTCCCAGACAAAGGGGGTCGCCTCCCCAGGGGAGGTACGGAGGCTTTCCTCAGAAAAGGAAGTTCTGCGTGTGAATGAGCCCAGGGTTGGATAAACCCCATCACTAGGCTGGGCGGGGCTCCGGCCTCTCCCCCATACGCTTCTTTGTTAAGATGTTTCCCGAGGTAAGTGAGAGCACAGAGTCTCCCTCCTCTCCAGGCCAGAGGAAAACACCCAACAACAATGTCAACAGCAACAAGAAGGATACAAAGAGTGGGTGTGCTGGAAATTCCATTGGCATGAAGTATGCAGGGAAAATCCTTGCCAGTCATCATGGCTGGTGAAAAACAGATTGAGCGCTTATTGTTTTGCTCCATGAGTAAGTCAGAAAAGAAATGTGGGTGTGTGCAGTCGGGAAGAAAATAGACTTCAAAAAATGTGGGAATCCTTTTTTTAAAAGTGTTAAAGAAACTATATGTGGAGTGATTATTTAGCTCCTAAAATTAAAAAAAAAATCATGTATCCTGTACCCCTCAATTCATTGAAACCTTAAGATGGCAAAATCATGCTTCCTGGTACAAACCTTCCCCAGGATTTTAGTGTAATGATCCTTCGGGCTGTTAGAAAAGCTGCCAACCCTCCCTCTGTCTTTTCATTAAACCCCGAAGCTGAGTACAGTGACCTGGAGTTTGGGAACGTTACAGGTTCACTGATGATCCCTGACATCTCCTCCACAGCGGGTCACCGCGAATCAGAGTTTTTGTGGTTCTTCTATTCAAACAGGCAGGCACTTGGTGGTTTGCCTTTTGTTTAATTTGTTACAAGATCACACAAGCTATTTTTCAACAGAGTTTCAGAAAGCATCTTGGGAAATCCACAAAAAGGGGCTGAATCATCTCGCCAAAAACAGCCCAGGCCACATCTGACTGACTCTTGCTCTTTTTTCCCCTTGGGAGAAAGTTCTCAAGCTCAGTTACGAGTGGGAGCAGAGATGCGGGGATTGACTTCGGGTGTGACGAGAAAGCCCAGGCTGACTATGACCCCTGAGAACCTGAGGCTGTTTCCACGGGGAGGCCAGGCGTGGCCAACGGCTCCAGGGTCTCTGGAAGGAGAAGACTCGCACCCGAATGGGGATGCGGGTAGGGAGAAGCGAGCACGCCTGGCATCTATAGCTGAAGAGACCGCTCAGGGGAGGACAGCTGTGTTAGCCCATCCATCATTACAAAATGCAGACCAAGCTTGGTTTCTTGGGGGGGAGGGGAGTTGTTTTGTTTTGTTTTCAAAGAGTTTATTTATTTGAGAGAGATCACAAATAGGTAGAGAGGCAGGAAGAGGCAGAGAGGGAGAAACAGGATCCCTGCTGATCAGGGAGCCTGATGGGGGGCTCGATCCCAGGACCCTGGGACCATGACCTGAGCTGAAGGCAGAGGCTTCCCCCCACTGAGCCACCCAGGTGCCGCTGTTGTTGTTTTGTTTTGTCTGTTTTTAGTTTTTCAGCTCAGGTAATCCCCTTTCTCTCTAAATCCACAAAATAGCTTCTATGTCTTTTGGCCCGCGGGACCTGATGGTGAGGTTAGCGGAGGTGCTAATATGTTTGCTATATGCAAGCCCAGAGAGAATTTGGCTTTTTGACCAAGAACAGGATTGGATTTCAGGCTTCTGACGGTTAAAAGTGCTCTTCCAAACAAGAATGAAAGACCAGCCAGGGGATGAGCTGTCTGCTGTTTCGACATTCTCTCTTTTCATACGAGAGTCATATTTCAAGTAGGGAGGGGTTTCCCCTTTTCAAAAAACGCTTGTAAATGCATGACTCATGATATGTTATTGCAAACAGCCAAAAAGTTCTGCAGAGACTGGGGCAGGTCAGACCGCAGCTGGTCTAATATTTCCAGGCGCCTGCTGAACTAGCCTTGCTCACTGGGGTCCAGAAGGAGAGGGAGGAGGGTCCCTGCTTCTGGTTCTCAGAGGCATTCTGGGGTTCCCCATCTTGAACCCAATAGGGGCAACTCTAGACATAGCTGCCATCCACGTTATCTTGCCTCTAATTCTCTGGGCATGTTGGGTTCTACTGCGTCTACCAACGTCTTTCTCTTATTTGAAGAATTTGGCTCTGAGAATGATGTGGGCAGAGCTGGAGAGGGATGCTAACGTGTCAGTTATGGAGAGAAAAAGACAAACAGGTTTTCTGTAGCAGTGAACCCAGAGTAGAGAAATGCTTCGTCTCTAAGCGGGGTGGTGGCGGGGGAAGCAAACTAGACCTTTCCTTCACACAGCTGGACACACCACCTTGAGAAATGGAGGTTGGCCACCTGTGGTTCAAGTTTCCACGTGAGCGCACTGCTGGCCCTGTGCTATCAGGGGGCCCTGGGCTTGCCTGTTTGCCATCACACCACACAGACATGAGAGCGAATTCTCCTCAGGGTGACTGATTTGAGCTCCAAGAACAATAGGAATCACTCAGAGGTCCACAGCCCAGTCTCACACATGTGTCCCCGTCACCCCTGTGCAGGGAGAGCTGGAGACTGACGGTTGGTGTGAGCTCTGTCCCATCTCCGTGCCCAGGAGCCACGCTGTGATGGCACAGTGGTGTTGAAACCCTAGAGCAGATGTCCTCGTCATCGAATCCACTGTGCGCCAGGATTTGTTCTGGGGGCGGGAGGGGGCGGCGGCCTGACACACGGGCTCCCTGACCCCTGGCCCCAGAACAGGAAAGTAGCAACAGATCCTTCACGGTATGTTTAGAGATTTTTTTTCCGGTACAAGGTAGACAATGAGTTTCAAAGGGAATTTTAACTTCTTTTTCCTTTACTAAGCAATAACCACATTTTCTTCTTTTTGGAGGGGGAGAGTTGTGTGCGTGTGTGTGTGTGTGCGTGTGTGTGTGCACGAAGTCAAAACTATGGAACAACTGACACACGCATTTTGGTAATCTCGTGTCTTAGAATCGAGTTACAAATCATCCTGACCCTGACCCAGGACGTCTCACCACTAACTGCCACCAGCTGACCCAATCAGAGCCCCACCTACTCTCTGAGAAAAATCCGGATTTATTCCAAACCTTCGTCTTCTGTTCCCACCGCTCTTCACCTACATCATACCTCCCACTTCGCAACCTTCCTTCCCGTAGATTTCCCACCAAGGGTCCCTTTTCTGTTCAAAACTTTTTTAATGATGCTCTTAGCCATTAAAGAAAAAAAAAAAATCCAAAACTGCTTTGCTTACAGGCATCCTGCTGTTTCTCAAAATCTGTTAACGAGGCACCAGGAAGCCGGACCTGCTGCCTGTTTTTGTACCGATGATCCTTCTCTATGTGTCAAAGCCACCAAACATTTCCCTCCCAAGACACATGCAAACATCCTTTAAAAAATGGTTTGCTGCACTTATTTTCCGTTAGTTACTGAAAACATTATTTTTCTTCTAGTATTCCTGGACGCTCACTTCTAGGAGGGCATCTTTCTGTCTACCTAAACGGTTTCTGCTTGATGTGGGAAGAAGTCAGTTGTTGTTTTCATTCGGTATCTTTCTTTCCTCCAACCTGAAAGTGTTAATGGTGAGTTCAACGCAGCAGGCACCTCCAGAGAAAACACCATAGTCATTAGCTGTTGAAGCAGGCATTTTGGTTTTCAAGGCATCCAATAAACTCAGCTAAAATACATTTTCTAACCCACAACCAGAATCGAAAATACTCAGCAGCACATTTTTGCCGGGGATAGGGAGCTGTATGTATGTGTGTGGGGGGGAGATGGTCTGAGTAGGGGAGTCGCACGCACACCGACTTTGCTGGTGCTCGGGACTGCCAAGAAGGGCAGTTCTGGAAGCGAGGGTGGGAGCATTGTGTTGCGATCGCGTTGGCGGCCAACAGAGACACTCAGTTCGCGGCGGATTTACACTGTTATAGGGATGGAAACAATGAGGGTTTTATGAAGCTTGTTTACACACCCAGAAAATACATTTAGCTGTTAGAAGCAGAGTGCTGTGGCAAATGTCTGACATTCAGTTACTATCCTCAAAATAGCTCCCTTCTCAATGGCTCAGCAAGTTCTGGAAGTCCTCCTCTGTTTCAAGGTACTAAGAACCGTAAATCCATATTTAATTAGCTCTGAATAAAATGCTGAAGATGATACGGTCTTTGTGCTAAAAATGAAACCCAAAAGGGTCTGGTTGATTTATGTCTAATTCAGAATTGTAATTTAATTAAAACGACATACTGGATTTAAAACACATACGTGCGCACATGCCCACACACACACACACACACACACACACACTCCCTGGCAGAATCCTTCCCACGTGAAATTCAAATTCAGTGTCTTATGGCTTAGGAATCTCCATATTCTGCTTCATTGTCACATTGCCTGATATGTTTTATTCATCCCTCTTCCCCTAGCTTGCTTTCTTAACTGACTCGCTGCTCATTAAGTCACGGAATGTCTTAGTGACTCAAAGTTATAAACCGAAAGTTTGCATACAAACACATCTTTGTGTCTTAATGGAGGACCTAATTGACAGCACTTTGAAGATTAATCCTCCTCTTCACCAGGCTTCTATTTGTGGGGGGAGGTTAGTGTTGAGTCTGAATGTAGGATCTCAAGGCAAAGCTGCAAATGAAAAGATAAATAAAATGATGGATGTCTGTTCTTACAGTGTCATAGGGTGAAATCGTGATATTAATATGAATAGGACGTTTTAATAGTACATCTGGAAAATGAAGTGTCCCCATCAAAACTGTAATCGTTATGCCATTCTCACGGAGAAAAGGAAAAAGAAATCCTGTAAATTAAAGCTTCTATCTTCTTCTACTCTGATGGCAAAACATTTCGAGTTAAATTAAGTTACAAAATAATATAATGTCATGAAGAGTTTAATGAATTATTTGTAAATAATCTGGAAAAACTTACTCACATCTTTATAGACACTCAGCTTTCAGCTGTCGGGATGCCCAGATGCTTCGTTCATCTTTATTTCATGCTTCCCGCGTCTTGATGGGTAAGTCCGTCTTATACATTAACATGCTGTCCCCCCAAACAGCACATAGAACATTTCTGTCACCCTGAGAGGCTCCCCGGTGCCCTCTTTCCAGCCAATCTCCCCAAACCATCTTTTCCCACATGTTTCACAGTAGCTTTCTTTTGCTGGACACACATGTTGGAGACTCCTGGTGCAGGCATGGGTCATGTGTTCCTCCTCACCATGGAGTGGATGGTGTGGGGTAGGGCTGTGGCAGCGGGTGGAACTGGACTGGGTTTCACTGGGATTCTGGTCCATCGGGCCAGTTTGCTCTGGCCACCAAGGCTGAGAACCCCAGCTGCTGGCTCTCCATGCCACCAGACCAGAAAGCTACTTATGTCTCTTAGCCTTGGAGCATGGCACATCCCTTTCTGGAATCCACTTAATTTAGGTTCTTCCGTGTCCTTCATTCTGCAGTTTCATTAAAAAATCACCCAGTTCTGTGAGATATGTGACTGCTTCTCAACAGTCAGGACGAGTGTGACGTTCTCTTCTGACAAAACCCTCCCCACATCCTTCTAATATATACGCTCTGTACGTCTCCTTTTTAAAAAGAGTCCTTCTTTGTCTTCCTCCCAAAGTGTTGGGAAGCCATGGCTGTAACTGTCACTTGTTGGACACCTTCCAGAGTCCACCGGTCCCTGCCCCCAACAGCACACGGCTCTTGCCTCCAGGAGAGTCAACTTCTATGGGGAAGAATTTCATAGCACCCCAGGATAGGCCAATTCTTATTTTGTAGAGTCAAGGAGATTTAGAGACAAGTGGAGATGACCTAAGGACACCTTGGTGTTATAAGCGGCAAAAGCAAGTCTTGGTATTTTCAGCGGTAGGCAAGGTAGTGTGCTGACTTTAATTCAGCCTGGGATGTTTTTAGGACTCTCCAGAACCTTGGAAATAATCTAATTCAGTCCTTCCTTTCACAGGTAAGCACACGATCTGCTATTACGATGACGGTCTTTATTAACCAATCACAAAACAGATAAAACATAGAAAAGGGAAAATTTTTCTGTTTCATACAAATTTTGTTTAGTGAGCATGCATGACTTTTATTTGTAAATAACATGAAAAGGACAAATAAAAGCATTGTGATTTTAAGTCAAAATTCAAGGAGGAACAACATTTAAGTTTTTGAAATTTTTAATTTTTTAATTATTTAGGTATTTGTTAATGAGGTAAATAGTAAAACATGGATGCAAACACGCAGAAAGACCTCTAATAGCAGTTCTTCTTCTTAAGCCAAACTGTTTCTTGAATTTCTGATCCAAGGAGATTTTCTGCTTTACTTAGAGACCACTTTTTAAACTTCATTCCCAGGTGTGAAAGAAAAAAATATAGTCTTAGACTCCTAAGCAGTTTAGGTAGGAGTTGGAGAAGCATGGGGTTGCCAGCCCAGCACTGTCCTCTTAAGATTTGGTCTTTCTCTTTCAGGCTTTCCATCCCATACAGAGTGACTCTCTGCTTCCTATCAATGGGTCACCACATTGGGAGGTTCTTTTGAAGGCTCTAAGGTCTTTGTGAGTCAAGGAAGAGAGGAAACCGGTGCATCTTGAATTAACGGCTCAGTGACCTGCCTTTCTTCCACCTATGTCTAGGTACAATGGGAACATTTCCTCCGGGCATAAAATTTAAAAGGGTGCAAAGGAACGCAATAATTCAAATAAACAAATGTTAAACAATTAAAAAAAAAGAATATAAAAACATGATGGGTGGGCGCCTGGGTGGCTCAGTGGGTTAAAGCCTCTGCCTTCGGCTCAGGTCGTGATCCCAGGGGCCTGGAATCGAACCCCACATGGGGCTCTACTCAGTGGGGAACCTGCTTCCTCTTCTCTCTCTGCTGCCTCTCTGCCTACTTGTGATCTCTGTCTGTCAAATAAATAAATTTTTAAAAAATCTAAAAACATGATGACCAAAACATCAAAAAATTGTTAAATGAATCATAATTGACACAAATGTTACATTAGTTTCAGATGTACAATGTAACAATTCAACAAGTCTCTACTTCATGCTGTGCTCCGCCCGAGTCCACCTCCCCTCTGTCCCAGTCCAGCACTGTTGTAGTCTCACCCACTGTGTTCCCTGGGCTCTGATCTTTTTTCCTCTGACTTATTCATTCCATAACTAGAAACCTGTATCTGCCACCCCCCTTCTCCCACTGTGCCCACTAATCCCCAAATCCAACACCAGTCACTTTGTTCTCTGTCAAAGTATCAACATTCAAACTAAAGACAAGATCATCACCCTATCCTATTCATGCTTCCAAACCCTCTAGTTCTGAAAAATGTCACTACCTAAAATATTTTGTTCTGTTTTCTATTTCTGTATATTTTTAAAGGTTTATTTATTTCTGTATTTGAGAAAGAGAGCACTTGAGCAGAGGTGGGGGTGCCCAGAGGGGGACAGAGAGAACCTCAAGCAGATTTCCTGCTGAGTGTGGAACCCCATGAGGGGCTCGATCTCATGGCCCTGAGATCGCAACCTGAGTTGAAACCAAGAGTTGGACACTTAACCCACGGAGCCCCCCGGAGTCTCCTCTATTTGTATATTAGGTGTAAATTTTAACCATCTACCCTTACCTCTTTCATTTTATTTGTGGATGTGGTGTGTGTTTTTGTGCAGTAACTCTGCGTTTTTATCTTCGCTGCCATCTGCATGACTTCCAGTGAGTTACCTCATCCCTCTGTTCCTCGATTTCTCCATCTGTAAAGTGGGGATAAGACTATTGACTATGTGAGGCTGTGCACAGACCCGCTGTGTTTGTCTGTGTGAAGAATCTAGAGCCACACCTTTTTTTTAAGCTTTTATTTATTTATTTGACAGAGATCACAAGTAGGCAGAGAGGCAGGCAGAGAGAGAGGGGGAAGCAGGCCCCCTGCTGAGCAGAGAGCCTGATGTGGGACTCGATCCCAGGACCCTGAGATCATGACCTGAGCCGAAGGCAGTGGCCCAACCCACTGAGCCACCCAGGTGCCCCACCTTGCAAAGTCAGGGCTCTGTTGACCTTGATTCCTGTACTGTTTTGCTGCTGCTCTGATATTCAAGGTTAGTGAAACTATGATTCCTTTGTGTGCCACCCGTGGTGTTTGGGGTGAGGAACAAGAACCCCTCACATTCAGTTGATTGCCAGATTTCCCCCAGATGTCTCAGCGGCATTCCCTCGTCCCCCCAACTTGGGATTCTCCACTCCCAGCCACGCCGTCTCTACAATGTGAGCGGCACGTCACCCACGTGGGTAAACGTGGTCGCAAAGGCTCTGAGTGAAAAGCAGAGGAACACGGCTTCTCCTCACATGGGGGCCCTGCTCCTTAGCCCTGTCATATCCAGGGAACCAACTAAGCCGTGTACACCAAGAGATTCTGGAAAGCTCTCCAGGGTGGGCACGCACTTAAAATTCCACCACATCATACAGATGTGTGAAATGTTCTACTCATCTCTCTTTTCAAATGCAAAACCTCTGAAAATTCTGTTTTAATCCTGGCACGAGAATTGGACAGACTGCAGGTGGGAGAGTATCAGGGGAGAAACATCTAGGAATCCGAGAGAATAATCACCAACTCCTGAGCAACTGCTTAGGAAGCACTTACTAAGTATCCAGCACTATATGGGGTTAAAGATAGTCGGCACCGTGGCCCTTTGTCTTAGTTAAGTGGGTCAGATACACTTGAGACATGGGGACAGTGGCTGTGGGCTGGGCTGGGACACGGGGCTTCCCTATGCTTCAGTTTCTGTTCTCCGAGGGGGTTAGTTACAAGAAACGAATAAGGGAGACGCCTGGAGTGTGGTGAGTCCTCAGGACCTGTGAGCTGGTGCTGTTTTCATCGTCTGACACAGGAAAGGTCTTCGAGGAGCCAAAGGCGGAGGGATTCTCAGGGTGGAAAGGATGGCTGAGTGGGTTTTGAAGAATAAGTAGGAGGTTGCTAGGAGGTGGGGGAGGAGAAGACGGTTGGGATGGAGGAACCGCCTTAGTGGAAATACAGATGTGAGGAAGAGGAAGCATTCAGGAGCTGCAGAGAGAGGCAGCTACAGTTGACGCTGGGCTTTACTGCCCACGCCAGCCATGTAGTGACCACAGGCCAAGGCAGCTGGCCGTAAGGAACCGCCAATGAGCAGCTCACACACAGCTTCCCAAAGCGTTGCCTCCAAAGCCAAGTCTTCCTTGGCTTCCCCTCTTCTTCTGACTTTCCTGCTTCACCTTCTCTCATCCTGCCGGACTGAGGACATAATTCAGCATCAAGCCTTGGCTCTACACTGCTCCACCAGCCCGTAAGCACTGGGAAGCTCAGGTGCGTGTCTCTCACTGGGGTCCCCGCTGTCCGCAGGACAACGTCTCATGTGGAGTAAATGCGAATCCTCTCATTGGTGCAGCCGGAACCTGTTGCACACCTGCGTGGGTCAGGCGCTGCTCCAGCTCTTTGGACACGTCACCCAACACAGGACTCAGGACTCAGGACACAGGACTCAGATCCTGTGGGAACAGCTTGCATCCAGTCAGGCAGAAGGAGGTCATGGCTGTGATGGAGACAGAGGACCATAAAAGTAATAGAAGAGTAAGGTAGGTGGTATGCAGCATGAGAGAGAGGTCCTGTCTATGTTTAATAGTAACTGTCTTGTAAAATAATACTCCAAAGACTTGGTACAGAAGGAGGGTATAAGGTTTCATTGGAAACGCTGAGACAGAGCCTGGAGATTAAAGCCAATCTCTATCTGTGATGTGGATTTGCTTGCCTTGAAAAATAGTCCTTGAAATCAAATGGTTCTCAAACCCTACCCAGATTCTTCACCAACAGGTCTCATGAATGTAGGAGGATTGGGGATGTAGGAAGCATCCTGATTTAGTGCTTGGGAAACAGGAGCTAGAGGCCAGTGAATATGCCGGCCCAGAGAGGAAGCAGCCTGTGGTATCACGAAGTCCACCACACTCCTGCAGGCTCAGCCCTGACAGATTTGCTCAGCATCAACAACTCCCAGCTCCAGGGAAGGAGGAAGTGTAGACAAACTCCTGCTCCAAGTTGGATCACGAGTCCCCACGTCACTGAGCCCTTCCACCAGCTGGTTGTTCCTCGCCCCACAGAACATCTGACAGAAGTTTTTTGACTAAAAAAATATGACATATGTTTCATTAATTAACAAAGCAATGAAATAAACACCTAGGTGAGCCAGGTATTGTTGGAGAAGACAGAGATACAGAACCCGATGGCCTCCTGAGCTCACATTCAGTAGGAAGTCATGGAAAGGCAGGTCACTGCGCCGTTGATTCAAGATGCACTGGTTTCCTCTCTTCCTTGACTCACACTCTGCCACGTGACTGTCCTGAGAACCGTCCCACCATGGTGCCTTCTCCACGCTGCTGTCCTCATCCCTGTCCTAGGAGGCTGACCGGGAGGACAGTGTGAGCCAGTTCCTGTGCCGTCTGCCTTCCTGTGGGTTTTCCCAATAATGGCCTGGAGACAGGAGGATGTGAGGTCCTTTCCTGGCTCTTCACCCTGCTAGGTGGCTCCTTCTCCATGGCCTTCATTTCTCACTGAGTGTCAGGGACACCATGCTCTTTCCTGCCCTGTCAGGCCTTCCTCAAATGGCTGCTCTCCAGGGGACTCTTCCCTCTGCCCACAAGCCTGTGGAGAGCCTTTCCATTCAGGTCTCCCAGCTGAATGATCTGTGTGGGATTCCAGTGGGACCTCTAATGGATACACCAGTTTCTTAAATCCCAAGTTCAGACATGGTGGGGAGCACCAGGCTCTGAGGACATTTTCATCTATAGATCATAGTGACAACGGAGCCCAGTGACAAGAGTGTGTATTGATAATCCATCCCATGACATCATCAGTGCAAGGAAGCCAGAGCCGCAGCCCTCCAGCCTGTTGGGTCTTAGCCCTGGAGGGTATTTTCAAGACTATACATGAGCTGTTAGAAGGAAATAGGCCAAAAACAAAAAACAAAAAAACAAACAAACAAAAAAAACCAGGCAAATCATCTGTTCAGGTATTTTGTTCTTTGAATTCTTCCAGAATCCACTGTATTTGTCAATGTCTTCCATTGGAAAAGCAAGGCCTTGAGGCAACTCAGTCCCAAGGTCAAGCCCAGCTCTACATCACAGGCCGGATGACCCGGGGACACTTGCTGGTCATGAGTTTACTAGTGCGTAATGTGGGAAGGATTACGGCAATCTTGAAGAATAAACACCACTGCAGGGAGCCTGGTGACGCAGAGCAGGTCATGCTGACCCCCAACCTGTGAGCCTCCTTCTGGAGACACAATCCAACTGTTGGGTGCACAACTGTGTCACCCTCTTCGTGTCAGCCACCCCAAAACAAACTGCATGAGACTTGAGTTCTGGGTCACCTCTTGTAAGTGCTCATTTCCCATGCACTGTCCCTCACACAGGCTCTGAGATGTTCCTTGGACTGGATTGAATTTCCACCCAGAGTCGTTAAAGTCTGACACTCATCAAAGGGCGGGCATTTGAGAAGACGGCAAAGCATCCTCCAGCGTGTGCTGGGAGAGCAGAAGCTCCCAATCAGGGCTGCACATTACAATGGCCTGGGGAAGGTTTAAACGTGCCAGTAACCTGGCCTCTCTCCAGACCAGTCAGATGGGGATTTGTGAGGGGGAGCCCGGCACCAGCCAACGCTCCCCAGCTGGTTTCAGCCAAGCCTGAGAACCATCGTTATGTTCCACAGTATAAGCGGGAGGAACAGGGGAATGACAGCTTCATCAAAGCACTAAGTCCACAGACCTGGCTGCCTTCCCATAGGCCTACATGACTGTCACCTTGCATCAAGTCATTGCTGACGGGAAACACAGTGATTCCGTATCTGAGGAGACTCTGACTTCATTTTCAAGATCTCACTCGTGGATATTGGGAATTGTAATAGAAATACATCAGAGAGGGTGCCTTGGTCTGCTGGGGCTGTCACATCTAATACCATAGACTGGGGGGCTTATCAGCAACAGACATTGATCTCTTGGCTCTGGAGGCTGGACGTCTGAGAGCGAGGTGGGGGAGGACTGGGAGTCCGGTGAGGACCGCTTCCTGGTTCCCAGACGGCATCTTCCTCAACATGGCAGAAGGGCGAGGGAGCATTGTTGCTTTACTCACTAGTGTACATCCATCGTTTATTTTTTAAAAAGATTTTATTTATGTATCTGAGAGAGAGAGAGAAAGAGGGAACATGAGCAGGGAGAGAGGCAGAGGGAAAAGGAGATGCAGACTCCCCGCTGAGCAGGAAGCCCAATGCAGGGCTTGATCCCAGGACCCTGAGATTGTGACCTGAGCTGAAGGTAGAGGCTTAACTGACTGAGCCACGCATGCGCTCCTATATCCATTAGGTCTAACCATGCCTGGTACACCCGAAGTGCTGTGTTAGTTTTCTCAGGCCACCACAACAAATACCACAGATTGGGTGCCTTGAACAACAGACATCATTGTCTCATACCCAGGAGGCCAGAAGTCCAAGATCAAGGTGTCGGCAAGACTGGTTCCTTCTGAGGCCACTCTCCTTGGAGGGTAGATGCAGTCCTCTCCCTGTGCCCTCACATCGTCGTCCCTCTGCACACATCTATGTCCTGATCTCCCTATTCATGAGGACCTAGTCAGACTGGACTAGGGCCCGCCCTTGTGACCTCATTTTACTTTAATTATTTCTTTAAAGATCTTACATCGAAATACAGTCCTGTTCTGAGATGCTGAGGATTAGGATTTTTGAGGGACATAACTATGAGGGACACAATTCAGCCAATGACAATGCACAGATAAATGGAATAATGAATGAATTCATGAATAAAAATGTTTGCACTCATGGAATTGGGTAAGAATACAAAAATTCACTTGGGACATTTTTCAGATTCCAAAGGCAACAAGTCGGAGGTAGAAATGACTGAAACTCAATGGAGAGTCTGGGGCAAGCTGCCTTTAGTCTTTGCTGGTCTCTTCCATGGGAGAAGGTACTCATCAGTCCCTTCCTTCAAGAAATTTGGCAGGAGAGAAAATCGAAGGCTTTGTCACCTCACAAAGATTGCAAAGGAGAAGAGTGATGGTTTTTCTACTGATGTATCCAGAGCAGGTCCCCCTTTGTCTACACAGCATGACCAGAACTGGAGAGGCATCAGAGGTCATGTCCATTTACCTTTTGAAGGTCACAGGGTCCATCAGGCAGCTCCCGAGGTGAGGTGACCGTGGGAAAGAGATGGCAAGATCTCATCGTGGTGGCGCTGAGGTGTGGAAGAAACTCGCACTCATGGCCAGCTGCTTCTTGGTGGTGAAGTCACACCAGTCATAAGAGTTACTCAGGTTTGGGCTGAGTCATTTAGCGACTTGTTGGAACCTGTCCCTGTGACCAAACTATGTTTGTGATTAGACTACCACACCCAGGAACCTGAAAAACCTGCCAGAATTACCACGATCGGAAAAACAAAACTGATAGAGGAGAAATCTTCTTAAAATATTGTAGTGCAGAGTCTGAGATCATTCATTATAGGCCACGGTCAAGAGCTTTCCGTGGCTTACTTTGCCTTGAAGCCTAGGCACTGACTAACAATTTTAGGGATACACTTGTGAAGCGATCCCATAAAATTAACAAGGGAAGTAGGCATGACGCATGTTGTTTTCCTGCCTTTGACTGGATAAACAGCTGAGTCAGCACTCACTCAAGAAATAGCCATGTGCTCTCCTTAATCGTGGTGTATTTGTGGAGTAAACTTACATATACATGAACTTGTAGATCCACTAAGGTCATCTAAGAGTTTCCCATGGCCAAGGGTCTGGAGATGGGAGGTTAATCCAGCAGCTCAGAACCTTTCATGGGTCCTTTATGATGGTCCATGGTTCAGTGTTTCCCACAGTTCTGGGGCTTTGCCCCCCTGTACTGCTCTACCGAGACCTTTGTAAGCCACCGTGTCAAGGGTGAACTATCTTCTTTCTTGTTAGAAGGACATGAACAGAAGAGAGAATCTGTGGATTCCAACTGGCACATCCCACCAGACAAGGCTGCTCTCTCTCTGCTTATGATTAGGAGGCCTAACCTGTCATGATGTCATAAATAGTAGCCTCTCCTTGTCCATCCCAGAGAGATTGGATGGTAGAAGGCCTAGGTCCCTGACCCCCTGCAGGGGTCTCTTGGCAAAATCCCCCCTCGTGTGTGTGTCTGAGGAACCATAACCATCTGCCCCACCTTCTGGGATGCCCATTCTCCTGGGAGGAGCCCTGTCTGCTGTGCTTCTCCTCGTCCCCTCGACACCCCGTCCGTGTGACTCCGTGAGTACCGCTGTCTGACGTGATTTAAAAGACTGAACACTGAAGACAAGCTCCAAACCTCCAGTGCATATTTTGAGTATTGTATTACAAATAGGATGATTTTATGCATTGTAGTATGCTCACAATCTCTTCCCCGAGTTTTATTTCAAGCATTATGAAATCTGTGACAATTAGTTTCTCACAAGTTTATTTTAGGCTGAAGAATCTGTGATTTCCTATTTCTGGGATTTCTGCGGTTCTACCTGCACCGAAACCAGCTTCATTCCCAGAGCTGGCATTCCCGCCCCCCACCGGGCAGTTTCCCTTCTCTTCTGCATTTTGGGCTCCACTCCGTCCTTGTAAATGCTACTTGTGAAGGAGGAAGGGCTGATGTAGAGGATGCTTGAGGTGAGAGAGCCGTAAACATGACTTAAACAGAAAAGTGTTCACCCCCACAGGCGACGGAGGCTGTGTGCACAGAGAGGACGGTAGGATGGTCATTCCGTACTTCCACGTTGTCTGACCTGCCTGCAATCTGTCAGGGACCCGGGGTAGAAGCAGAAGCAGGTATTGTAGGACCCTAAAGCGGGTCACTGCTAACACAAAGGAAAAAGTGGAAAATGCGGAGGTGCAGGGCCTTGCTGGGCACCACCTGCCCCCCAGGACCTCACTTTTATTCTCTTTCTCTCTTTTTTAAGGACTTACTTATTTATTTGACACAGAGAGAGAGAGAGAGAGAGAGCAGAAGCAGGAGGAACAGCAGAGGGAGAGGGAGAAGGAGGCTCCCAGCTGAGCAGGGAGCCCGATGCGGGGCTCAATCCTAGGACGAGCTGAAGGCAGATGCTTAACCGACTGAGCCACCCAGGCACCCCCCACTCAACCAATCTTAAAACCATGGTCTGACTGTTAGTTGAGATATGACTCCCTTCCTGGGTGTGTCTTACATAGAATTACAAAAAGGAAATAAAAACTCTGTCCATCTGGAATTAGGAAGTACATGAGGAATATCAGGGGTTTAGGACAGATGATTTAATGAATATAAAAGGGTTTCTCTCTCCCTCAGTCCCACAAAGACCATGCAATAAGAAAAATTGTACTCTATTCCTTAAAAAGTTTGTAATTTTACTTAATTAAATAAGAAAGAAAAATAGTAAACTCTGGAAACATAGTTCATACCTCCACGGCCCCTGGTGACAGATTTTGGGGTTGTTGACAAAAGGTTCTTGCTTGCTCTCGTTGGAGGGTACTGTGGTTTGCAGCACTGGGCGGGCAGAGTTTCTAGCACAGATGATGATCTTCCCCCTATCAGAAGCATGGCCAGAGCATGGCGAGGGACTTGGGTCTAGGCTTCCTCCCCTCTGTGGGGCAGGGAACTTGCTTCTCTGAGGTGTCTCCCTGGAGGGTGACCTCAGGACAGGGCCTCCTGCTCATTGTCCTGACATCCTGGAAACACCTGCCCATGTTGGGACCGGGGAAGGATTTGTATACATTCCCCACTGTACATTCCTCTTATTCCAACCATTGGCCCAATTTATTTCTATACTTTCTCACACCTATTTTACTTCAATTTTTTAATAAATGACATTTTTTGCCATCCCCTCTCCCCAAAAAAAGGTAGAAACCACCTGCTGAGCATGATGTCATCACAGCCACCTCTCTGGTGAGTATCTCCATGTGCTTGGTCTGTGTTCACACAGCAAAGGCCAGAGGCAGTACGTGGGGTTATGCCCTCATCACAAACATTGGAAGAGGCACGTGGAGGGACGAGATCTCCTCTCCTGGAACCCCCAAAGCTCAGGAGTCAGGACACCCTGAACTTGCACTTTTTTGCCTGAACCTTTTGACTTGTGGCCAAATTTGAGACACTTAAGAATGTCATGTGCATATTCGAGTTAGAATTGAGCTTGATTTTAAATTCAGACCTAGCATTATCTAAATGCAGCCAAGGAAAGGCTGCTATTCTGTTTACTTATAGAGCAGGACCCCCATGCTTTTATGAGCTCGTCTGCATTTGTTCATTCCCACTTAGTCTCTGTTCTGAGGATTTTAATTGCTAGAACAGCAGCTCTCAATGATGCTGGAACCCAGGAGAGTCTGGTCATGTTTCACTGAGCTAAGGCAAAGTCAGGGTCCTGACCATGACAGTGATGGGTCACACCCCCCACCACCCCCACCCTCCACCATCCCCCCCCCCCCCGTTTGGAGATCTTTGCTCTACGAGGGTGGGTTAAGCACAGATAGAATCACAATAGCTGTCACTATGAAATAGATTTAGGATGGAAATGTCTGTGATATTCTGATGTTATGTCCAATCATAGTGCCTCATCATGCTAATGCTGGATTATCAGCTTCAATGATAATCCAACCAAAGAGAGGAAAATTCTCAGATCCTATCCTTAAAAAATATTGCTTCCAATAAGCTATTTTAAGCCATATTTCTCTTAGGATGATATTTAATAAAGTTGTCTGATCAACACAAAGGATGCCTTACTATTGGAGATGCTCTGATTTATCGATAACAAGTGTCTGAGAAAGTTATAAACATAGACATTGTAAGTCATAAACTTGGTTCTTATCTGATTAAAGTACTGAGCCACACGCATGTTCAAGATTTGCCTTATATTTTTATTTCTTGGTGAGAAATACGTTTCTCCTTCCTAGATGACTGGGATTTCTTTCTGAACACCCTCCTCATACTACATGACAACGAGCTTCAGATTTGGGAGCTCTTGGGATGGTTTTGATTAAATTAGTTCCCTTCAGGTGTATTTTGCTTGAGGAAAAGAGATGGACAGATGTCAAAAATAAACACATAAATAACAACGATCCAGGGAACAACAGGGACACTCGCCGACCACGGGTGGGAATGCAAAATGGTGCAGCCACATTAAAACATGGTTTGCCAGTTTCTGGCAATTTCTTATCAAACTAGATGTATTTTACCATAAGATCTAGCTGTGTTGTTCCTTCATATTTACTCAAAAGAGTTGAAAACTTACCTCTATGCAGAAATCTGCACAAGGAAGTTTATAGTAACTTTATCCATAATTGTCAAAACATGGAAGCAACCAAGATGTCCTTCAGTAGGTGAGGGATAAACAGAGAATAGAGTATTTATTATTCAGTGCTAACGTGAAATGAACCACCAGTGGGAGCAACATGGTAGGAATCAACATGGTAGATAGGAAGATCCTCAGCTCTCCTCCTCCCACAGACGCACCAAAATCCACAACAAGGTATGGAGCAACTCACTCGAGAACAAACAGAAGACTAGCAGAACATGGCCTACGTCACTAAGGATAGTAGAGAGAGAGAAAGAGGAAGAAAGAAAGAAAGAAAGAAAGAAAAGGAGGGAGGGGGAAGGTAGGAGGAAGAAAGAAAGACAGAAAGAAGCTACCAAGCTCTGGAAAGACGTGAAAAGAATCTTAAATGGAAGGAACCAGTCTGAAAAGTCTCCATACTGCATGATTCCTACTAAACGGCATTCTGGAAAAGGCAGAACTATGGAGACACAGTGAAAACACTCTGTGTGATACTGTAATGGGAGATACACGTGTTATCGCACATTTGCTCAGACCCATAAAATGCACATCACCAAGAGTGAACCCCAATGTGAACCGTGGACTTCGAGTGATGTCCATGGTCAACCTTGGTCCATGGGTTGTAATAAATGTGCCATCCGGTGGGGGTGTTGACAGTGGGGGAAGCTGGGTGTGTATGGAAGCAGGGGGTGTCTATGGAAGGAGGGGTGTCTACGGATGCAGGGGTGTGTATGGAAGCTGAGGTGTGTATGGAAGCAGGGGTGTCTATGGAAGCAGGGGACGTATGGGAAATCTCTGTACCCTCCCTTTGATTTCGCTGTGAACCTTAAACTGCTTGAAAACAGAGTCTTTCAGAAGAACCAGTTCTGCTGGGGTTGCATGGGCATGGGAGGAGTTAGAGCTGTTCTCTTGCTTGACTCGCGCGGTGTGCCCCTCACTTAGCCGCTGACCTCCTGCAAGCAGTTTCCCGCTGTGCCGTCTTACTGCAGGTGAATGAAGCACTGGGGGCCTCTTTTTTTTTTTCTCTTTTTCAGCAGAAATAATTGATCACAGGTGTCTCTGTAATTGGGCCACTCTAGGAACCCTCACAGCCTCGGCAGCCTCCAAGTCCTACCCACCTATGAGGAAGAGGCTCCAGCAAGCAGCCATGGGGGCAGGTTGGAAACTGCGCCTTGAACCGTTAAATCTGTGAGTGTGTTGTGCACGGCTTTATATCTGCTAGGGGTCATACTGTCTCCCCGCCGTGTATTTGTGCGGGTGGGGGCCTGTGTTGTGTGCACTTCTCATTAGGTATATATTTAAACTAAGGTCCCTGTAGTTTCCAAAAATGGAGGAAAAAGAAAGGAAAAAAAAATGGAAAAGAAGGCCAAAAAAGCAAAGCAAAACCAAACCCTGCTATCTGGGACCAAGACAGGGGCCAACCTGACACTGTCAGTTGGAAACTCCATGGCCCAGAAAGGATGCAGCAGCTGAGGTGCCCAGGGGTCCGTCTCCATGGCAACAGTGGGCTGTCCCAGGCAGTTCTGGCGTTGCCTTGGATTTGGGAGAAGGGCTGCACGTCAGAGGTTAAGGGTCCTTCTCTTTATCTTGTTCTGAGTCTTTGCATGGAAGCTGAAGGCATTGCCTCCTGTGTGAGCTCTCGGAGCTGCTTCTTTGGGACACCCAAATTCCTGGGCTGACCCAATTTATCCTAAACTCATTAGAAAGGGGAAAGCATGTATTTTTAAACAGATTGAGGACCAGGTGTTACGTGTGAAGTGTTGGACAAAGGGGGCTTTGCAAAGTCCTGACAGCAAAAACCGTCACGAAAAGAAGTGGGTGGAAATGCATCCACTAGGACCGGCAGCCCGGAGAGAAAGGGTGAAGGGGGGCGTCTGCCTTTTCACTGGCTCCTCGCTGACTGCCGGCGGCCCCAGGGTCGCCTGCTGCCGTGACGGAACCTCCTGGGCTCCGCGCTGCCATCTTTATCGGAGCAGCCGCTGCAGGTGGCAGAAAGGGAGATGGCCTGGGGAGAGGTCCCCAAGCCCGCCGCACCTGCATGCTCTCCATCCTCCTGCACATCCCTGTGAGACTCCAGGTGGACCCCGCTTCCCTCCTGACGTGTGGATATGATGGAAGACTCATGGGTTCAAAGGTCGACAGTCCTGTTCTGTGAAGGTGGAAGTGTCATCACCGCAGAGCTCAGGGTGACAGACTGGGATCCTCAGTGGAGGCGTAAGGAAGCCGTCAGAAGCCCAGGCACCTCCAGGACACGTTCAGGGGTGACGCAGGAAGGACTGGTGTGGCGTGGTGGCGGAGGGTATGTGCCCTCCGGAGATGATGGTGGCAGCTAGCCTTGACCTAGTGCATATCCTGTACCAGGCACTCCTCAAGAACTTTGCTTAGTTGCTTACTTGATTCTCACTGTAAATAAGTCTATGACGTAGGTGTTCTCATTAGCCCCAAATTAAAGACAAAACATCAGACATGGAAGAGTGAAGTGACTTCCGAGTGTCACGTGGCCGGTGGGTGGCAGAAGCGTGAGCTGAGACCAGAGGCTGGAAATTCAGGAGCAAGGTGCCAGGAAATGAGGTGTCTGGTGGGACCCAAATTCCTGGCTCTAGAAAGATGTCTTCTCACTGTGTCCTCACATGGTGGGAGGGGCGAGGAAGTCTCTGGGGTTCCTTTCACAAGGGCACTAATCCCACCCCAAGGACACCACCGTCATGACCTGATGAGCTCCCGTTGCACTAGAGGTTAGGTTTCAACATAAGAATTCCGAGGAGACACATTCAATCCACAGCTCCCGCTCCCACGTCTGAGCTGCCCAGCCTCCCAGGTCTGTGTGTGGGGGCACGAGCTGAGCTGAAAGAGGGTTGAGCAAAGTGATCCCGGGATATTTTGATGGGGTAATCCACAAGGACTCGGGTGGCTTCCCAGCAAACTCTGATAGACGTCCCTGGCCATGACCCGGAGGTGAGAAGCCAGCTCAAGACCAAGAGTCACGGTCAGAGCAATGATGGAGTTCTCCGCACGTGGTGATGGAGTGCTGACGCTCACAGTGGGCTTGGGGCTGCCTGTGTTCTTAAGAAACACAGACACAGCTTTATAAGTGGGGTTTGGGGCAGGAAAAAAGATGGAAGTTATGCTCCAGGCGTCAGGTGTGGAATTAACAGATGACTGACAGGGGGCAGATGACGGAAAGGGAAGCTGTTCACCTCCTATTTCACTTTCCTCTTCTTCATCAGAAAACCCATAACCTTCCATCTGGAAAGGGTAAAACTCATTCAGCATGAGGAAATTGAACCAAGATAGGGGAGGAGATAGCGAGCGCGTGGCCAGCTTTTTGAGTTACAATCTCAGGAGGCTGAAAGTGTGTGCAGAAATGCTAGGGACACCTCTCATCTCAAATTCTGGTAATTTGGACCGAAAGGCCAAGTGTGAGAAGGTGGAAGGGATTTGATTTCCCCGGCCTTGGACAGCTAGAAATCAGTAGGTCTCCCTCCACTGGTCACGGGAGGGCAGCAGCTGGACTGCCTGACTAGACGACTGTTGGTCTGAAATATTTTGCCTTGAATTCCAGGGCAGGTTGGACAAGAGGAGCAAGAATGAGAAATAGCCTGGGAGGATTGGGAGGGGCTGGAGCAGGGCAGCTTCCTGGGCACGGGGCCAGGAGAGTCACACAGGGTGACCCTGTCTCCTGGAGGGTCCGTCTCCAGATTTGTCTCCCGCCGCCCACACTCTGGTACCCTCTATGTGTTGGGGTGGCAAAATCTGGAGAAGGGCAGCTTGATTCCTTATCCCCTCCCGACCGCACACTTTCATTTGCCTCAAGCCAGACAAGGATGTGGCCAGCCCGGCACTGAGAGGATCCGTGACCAGAGCATTGCAGTGAATCACGGTTGGTGGTTGATTAGGATTCCATTGTCTGTGATCATGACAGAGGCAGCTTGAAATACCAGAGGTAAATTTGTGAGGCCGTCCGGAAACTCTGAAGTCAATTTATTGGTAGAAAACCAAGAAAAATGGAAAATCAAGGTAAAACCGGAAGAAAGGATGAAAGGGCAGTGCGCACCCGGAAAGGAGCGCCGCGCATTCGGGGTCACGACTGAAGAGAAGCTCCTGCCCAGTGGCCAGAGGACATGGGGGGGACATGAAGCATTTAGATAATTCACATCACCGCCAAATAATCCAAAAGTAATGTTAAGTTTTCAAAGAAACATTTTTGTTGTTCTTGCCTTTACCCTGGGCACTCAGAAGTCCATGTGTAAATGCCCCGAGTTTATAGGGGAAATCCTGACTGATGAAGTGAAGACCCTCCTGCGCCGCATCCCAGCAATCAACACAGGCATGAGATGTCTCAGAGCATCGCTCGACGGACAGGAGAGCATCATGTCGACAACAGCCAGGCACCCGGGTTTGTCAGGCCAAATGGATAGAGCCAAGTTCGCAGTCCAAAGTTGGGGTGGTCTGTGTAGAGTGAATAGGTCTAGACAAGAAGGAGGCCTGGGTGGCTCAGTCAGTGAAGCGTCTGCCTTCCGCTCAGGTCATGATCCCTGGGTCCTGGGATCAGGTCCTGCATCGGGCTCTCTGCTCAACAGGGAGCCTGCTTTTTCCTCCGCCTGTCGCTCCCCTGCTTGTGCTCACGCTCTCTCTCTCTCTCTCTCTCTCTAACAAATAAATAAATAAAATCTTTTTTTTTTTTTAATTCTAGACAGGAAGAATGTATGAACTGTGTATCTCTGGGGCCATCCTCCACAAATATTACTTCTCGATATTAGACTTCTGAAATCATTTGAAAGCGTACTCTAACGTTACAGTGTCAGCAGTGTTGTATAAACATAAAAACAGAAGACACCCTGATGTTCCCTCATGGAACTTAGGGACCGATCCAAGACTCTAACTCGAATGGAGAGCCACCTCTCAAACTTTTATCTTGAAAGATAATTAAGGGTTGGTACACCCCACAATGTGCCCATGAATGAGCAACCCCAGCCCCAAGTCTGCATTGTAGAATGTAAAGACAAGAGTTCTGAATTCGACCACCTTGTTCAGAACCTTTTTTCACCCTTAGGGAGTTGATGTACCTAAGCTTTAACTTCTACATCAGTGGACTGGGGGTAATATGAGTACCTACATTTTTAGGCACTGCAGGCACTAGAGGAGATGTTATGTGTAAGGAACTCTGCACTATGATACATCAGGGCGCAGAGATTATGACCCGCACGTATTTCCAGGAGAATGGCCGTGACGAATTAGTTTGGAACATTTTTAACGTGTCGACAGCAATTGCTCATGTGGGCATTGAAATGTCTCAAATTAATCACTATCGTGATCAACCTTAAGCCGTGAGGCTTCCCAGTGAGCCTTTGAGGATAAATTAGTTGCCAGACAGACCCCTATTAACCACACGAATGTATCTTCTCCACGGCATTCGACCCAGCCCAGGCCCCGTCCAGTGTTGGTTTTAGAGCAGTGGGCCACATCCGATCTCTTCCTGTCTGTGGCAGAGAGAAGAGCTTAGTCTCTCCAATCCAGGTTCCGGGAGCCAGGGGAAGCTGGGAGCGCTGGGTCCATGCAGAAATACTTCCAAATCAAGACACAGATGAAAACTCAAAGGGCTAGAAAATAGTTTCCACAATCCCAGACTGGTCTGACGCTGATCCTATTCCCCCCACTCTCCGTCTGATAAAAGAAGATGCAGATTCTCTGAGTTTCAGTAGCTCGGACGGTTCTACCCACTCAAACATCTTCCGTGGAGGCAGATTATATGATGGCAGACCGAGGTGGCCCTAGATCTGGTGGAGTTCCTATCGGGGTTATAATTTGTAGCTTACTTTATAAGGTGGTCTGTGTTTCATAGACATAGAAAGTCCTGCTCTGTTGGGGCACACAAAATTATCCGCCATGACTCTTCCGCTCTCATCAAAGGAGGCCGTGGTTAAGAATCAGACCTTGAATTATGATTTGACAAATTTCTAGCTCTACTATTCAGGAGAAGTCACCTGGTTTGCTTGCCTGTAAAATGAGTGTGATAGTACCTATCAGTTTGAATCGTGCGGGTTCAGATAACTGCATACAAAGCATTTCACAAGTTTGGCATGTACTTAAGCACTCAAAAATGAGAGAGGTTAGTATTACTATTTTGACCCCTGGTTAATGACTACCACTCAGTAGCCCACGAAAGTAAGGCTGGAGGGCACCAGTGAGAAGAGACCGCCTCGGGTACTGTCTTGTTTTCAAGCATGGCGGCATGACATTGAAATTATTTTGAAACGCTGCACTGAATCCTCAATAACATGGGAGCTGCTATTATTGTCATGATTACTGTTGTGACTATTCAGCCTAACCTAGAAATGTGCTTTCAGGAGTTTAATTTCATATTTAAGAAATTAGAATAAAAGTAACACAGCCTTTAATTCTACAGCAAGCGAGTTTATTATTTTAACTGGACATAAAGGGGCGCATTATTCTGGCAAGGAAATTTGCCCTGGAAACCAGAGATTGGCTCTTCCCAATTGTTACTGTCCTGTGATATAGACACGTGGACTAACTTCGTGCATCACACATCATGACAGTAAGGAACAATATATTCAGAACACTTAAAAAGCACCCCATGAACGAGTGCACTGGTGGTGAGAGAAAAGAAAAGGCAACTCCTCACGAGAAAGGCAGAGATGATGAAATGTGTGATTTGCTTGGTGATGCTCGGGCTGGAAAAACGTGCATTGACTAATGACTAAATCAGCTCGTTCCCGGAAGGTCCTCTGACACAAGCAACTTTGCAATTGTAGGTCTGATACAATCTGATTTCTAAACCCTGCCTTTCTCACTGGAACAACAGTTTATAAAAGAATCTTTAACAGTATGTATCAGCTTTCCTGGAAACACAATAACTACATTGTAGCCAGAGTGTATCCCTGTTGATTTGAAAACCCAACACTGTTTCTAGGAACATAATGCAAAGCAACTCCATACAAGTATATTTCAAGGAATTTCCACTTAGGGAGAGACTACAAATAATCTCAACATTAGCAGATTTCAGGGACTAATTGTTCTTGGTTAATTTCTTTTGGAAAAACTATTTCTGCTTCAAATTCCACGAATGAAAGTTACTGCTGTGGAGGTAAATAGTATCTTACAGTCAGTTGTGATTTAGAATTTTCAAAGTGCTTTCAGATAATACATCTCATCCGGTCTCATAACAACGATGGTGTCAGAACAGGCATCATTATCCTCATTTTCACGTGAGTAAATGAAAGCCTGGAGAAGCTAAGTGACTGGCCTCCACCCTTGAACCTGGCCCCTCCAAGCCTGTTATTACAGCTTTTAGCTCCCTGTTTGTTTGTGTATATGAGGAGGCTAATCTTTCTGGTCAGTCTAAATGTCCATTTCCTTGCCTAGGGGTGGTTGCCTTCCAGAACACTTCCATCATGGAAGAGATCATTATATAAGGTCCTACTGCGAATTGCCTGCGTCATGAAATAGTTTACGCCAAAGCTCAGAAGTTTTGAGAATCCCATTCACATCTCAAAGCGTGGAGGATAACATAGTGGACGAACATCATCGTGCTGTGTCTGTTAGCACTGGACGTGGGTCACACCCTGTTTTCAAGGAGTCAGAGCATGTGCTGTGGATTGTCTGTGTATCACAATCATTAAAACATTCAGCTGGGTGACCCAGGCTTCAGTGTTTCCCACAGTCCTGGGGCTTTGCCCCCCTGTACTGCTCTACCGAGACCTTTGTAAGCCACCGTGTCAAGTGTGAACTATCTTGTTCCTTGTTAGAAGGGCATGAACAGAGGAGAGAATCTGTGGATTCCAACTGGTGCATCCCACCAGACAAGGCTGTTCTCTCTCTGCTTTGAATGGGTGATGACCATCATGTTCTGTGAGGTTAAATAAAAATATAGTGTAAATTTAACTCTGGGATTTATCGGGGTGTTTTCCAGTAAAAGCACATTTTCAAGCCATGAGAAAGAAGGCTGTGGATGAAACCACACTCATGATTCTGACTCATGTGGCATTTCCAGGTGGAGGAAGTGGTAAAAGGGCAAGTTGTCCGACGGTGGTTCTTAGTGCAGCCTTGCACAGTTCCCAATGGGCAATCAAACGGGGAAAGTGGTTTCTTGTCTATTTTGGAGCAGCTGTATTTCCTCCAGAAAGTGACTTTATCATGCTATTCCGCAGGGGAAAAAGTAAGCTGTCTCAAAATTAGCTCTATGTGCTGTGCAATATTGAAGTCAAATTATGCTTGGCTTACAAATGAGTCACCACACTGGTTTGGCCTTATTTTTATTTCTTTCCTCCTGTAGGGGCAAAGCCTCAGGGCCACTGATGGGGAGGGCGGGGGAAATGGAGAGAAATGGAAGAGAGACCCATAGAGTCCTGAGAAGAGAAAGGACAGCCAGCCGGTTCCCAATACAGATCCTGAGCCACAAAGGAGTGCTTTAACCCTTGGGTCTCAATGTCCTTACCTGCGAGATGAGAAGAGTGATAACTCACTTGCAAAGGTGAACCCATCCTTGCACTGAGTCAGTGCCCAATACATGTGAGCTATTGTGACTAGGGTTCTTACAAGCCTGAGACACGTCTCATCGGAGAGATCACATAGCTGTCAAAAGAACAGCTCTTTAATACATTGCCAATTGCTCTAGAATAAAATAACAGTATAGATGTGACTCACTTTGGAATCCGCATAAATAATCCGTTTAGACTGAAAACATGTTTAGCCACACTGACTCCCCACTATTTTGGGAAGTCACTGGGGAGTCTGCCTAAGAAAAAACCTTACACCCTCCAGGCTGAAAGGCAACTGTATCCAACCACATGCCCTTTAAGTCAATTTGAAATCTTGTGGCACAGATTTAAAAAAAAAAAAAATTTTTTTTTAAAATCCCTTTCTGAAAATCAAGCAGACATGAGGGGGAAAAAAGTAAGAAAGAAAGAATGGCTCTTAGAAATGAAAACCTTTTAAGCAGCTGCCTTCGGCTCAGGTCATGATCCCAGCGTCCTGGGATCGAGTCCCGCATCGGGCTCCTTGCTCCGCAGGGAGCCTGCTTCTCCCTCTGACTCTGCCTTCCACTCTGTCTGCCTGTGCCCACTCTCGCTCGCTCTCTCTCTGACAAATAAATTAAAAAAAAAAAAAAAGAAAGAAATGAAAACCTTTGATTTGGACCCAAGACTAAAAGAAGCTAGAAGTGATGGCACCTCCCTCCAACATACAGGCGTCTAGAAGCAGTCTCTTCATGTTACAAAAGCAGATAGTAAAACTAGCTAAATGCCGTGTTGACCATTATTCTGGGCACCTGGAGCTTTCCAATTAGTCAAGGATACAACCCTCTGAGCACCATCATTCAAAAACTAGTTTCCACATGATAAAATATGTCTTCTGTGTCTTTTATTTTGTTGGGTTTGTTTTTCTGATTACAAAAGTAATGAATGATAAATACAGTTAAACTTGGCTTATGTAGTAAAGCGCAATGAGGAATACAAAAACTTCTCCATCCGTAACCCAGAAATAACCACCCTTGAAATTGCCTCTCCGCTTATGCAAGACCATTCTGAACATTTTCCTGACCCCAAATCCATCAACCCCGTCTTACTCTGGGTGAAGACAAAGGTGTGGTCCCGGTCCACAGAGAGCTCTCAGCCCAGCGGGGATGCTGGCAACGATACAGCAGGAAAGAGAAAATGTGTCATTCCAACCTGTAGAGAGAGTGGGGAGGAGCGCAGCCTTGGTGCAGGGGTGAAGGAGAGAGGGCAGAGGAGAAGGCATTCCTGGAGAGAAGGGCAGGGGGGTTCATGTGGGTGAGGAGCAGGGGAGGAGCTCCCACAGCAGACGGAGTGCACACGACAAAGCCCTGCCGGGAGAGGTTGTGGTTCCCCTGGGAGCAGAGAAGGGCCCTCGGTGTCCCTGTCCTCCCTGTCTGGAGCTCACTGAGACATGGAGAGCGCACGGCGTGGGTGCTGACAGGTGAATGCGTATGCTCAGACCCTAACAAGGTTGTGCAGACCTTGGCAAAGAGTGCTTTTTATTCCTTTTTGGTGTAATATGAACCCGTAAAGGACTAAAATGAGAGAGAAAATGAGCCCAGGTTTGATTTAAGTAACTGGGTAGATAATAATCCAAGTTTCTGAGCTAAAGAAGCTGGGAAAGGAAAGGGATGAGGTAGCTATGGGACTGGAAAGCTGGTTTCCTCTGTCTGCATAGGGCATGCAGGGATTTTAGGACATTCGGTTGGAGGTGGTGTGTGTGTGGGTGGTGGGGGGAGGGCGGGGGAGAGTCTGCAGTTGAGGGAACAGAGCGGGTTAGACATACGTACTTCTGAGACACTAGCACATGCCTGGCACCTAAACTCATGAAGACGGATGCCTTTACAAAGAGAGTGTGGACAGAGAAACAAGAAGGGCCTGGAATTGTCCCTAAAACACCTGGAACGAAGCTTGAGAAGAGAACACCGATGAGACAGAGGATGTAGCGGGGAAGCAGAAGCAAGTCCTTGGCCCTGGTTATTCACTTGTCACCCAGGGAGAAGGTTCAGGAGCTGTCAAGGGTATGTGGTGATGTGGAGAAGTGGAAGAAATTGAAGGAAGATGGGTAGGACAGATGTCCCAATCTCAGAAACACCCCGACTGTGGTCATCACTTCCCTCCTAGTCAACCAGGAGCCACAGAGTTCATCTCATTAATATTAATGTTAATATTACCGCGTGCACCTGTCCATCCTTGTCACTCCCTCTACCAGCGTATCAGTCTCCTCGGTTATCAAACAGTCTTCCATGTGGCTCAGTTTCACCTGATCTGGTCCTCTCCGATGCATCTCAAA
Organism: Mustela putorius furo; assembly: GCF_011764305.1. Lineage (NCBI taxonomy): Eukaryota > Metazoa > Chordata > Mammalia > Carnivora > Mustelidae > Mustela > Mustela putorius. The sequence goes on along the minus strand of NW_025422169.1, from coordinate 5,911,774 downwards.
ACTGTGCCAGAGAGGATCTTCAAGCAGCACCTGCTGATGATGTCATTCATGTGCTGGAAACCAGTCAGCAGCCTGCCTACCCCACCTCTCCATCTTTCAGGGTGAAAGACAATCTGCTTAGTTTATTTTTTTCATTTAAGTTTTGTTTTTTGAGAGTGTGTGTGTGTGTGTGTGTGTGTGAGCAAGGTGGGGGGTGGGGGAGGGAGGCAGACTCCACGCCCAGCGCAGAGCCCAGTGTGGGACTCCATCTCATGACCCTGTGATAAAGAGTCAAACACTTAACCGACTGAGCCACCCGGGCGCCTCCAGGCTGCTTAGTTTAATGTGTAAGGTGACCCGTGGGCATTTAAGTTGCTTCCCGTTGGAGCGATTGCCACACGACGACTATACACATTCTCACGCCTGTCTTTCAGTACTTGTATGTTTCTTCGCATGTATAACTGGGCTGAAAATCAAAGACGTAAATAACCTATTTTAGAAAAAAGGAAAACGGGGACACCTGGGTGGCTCTATCCATGAGGCACCTGTCTTTGGCTCAGGTCTTCCTCCCAGCCCGCGTCGGGTCCTTGCTCAGCAGGGATGTCTGCTTGTCTCTCTCCCTCTGCCCCTCCCCTACTTGATCTCTCTCTCTCTGTCTCAAATAAATAAATAAAATCTTTAAAAAAAAAAAAAAAAGAAGACAGGAGAAGTAAATTCAAGTCAACACAGACAGATTATAAGTGAGGGAATGATAGAAATGAAAGTAGTTATTAAAGATATATAAAGTAGACGAGAGAAAATCAATAAATCTAAAACATGGTTCTTTGCATCAACTGATAAAATAGACCGAACTTAGCAAAGCTGATCAAGAAAAAAAAAAAAATGGAAAAAAGCACAAATGTACAACTTCAAGGAAGGAAAGATGGGGCATAGCTTCAGATTCTCACCACATCACAAATAATGGCAGTTTGCCTCACTTTCCTGTTGCTGGAAAACAACACAAACGTATGATCTTCTAGCCCAGGAAGTCAGCGGATGAAGATGGGTACTGTGGGGGTAGGATCAGGGTGAAGGCAGGCCTGTGTTCCTTCTGGGGCTCTCAGGAGCAGCAGTGTCCTCATCTTCTCCAGCTCTCAGAGGTGCCCACACTGTCTGGGGCTGTGTCCTGCTTTCAGGCTCATGGCTTTCTGGCCTCTGCTCCCCTCTGACACAAAACCTCCAGCCACCCCCTCCCACTTAAAGGATGCCTCTGATTGCCCTGGGCTACTCAGAGAATCCAGGATGATTTCTCCATCTCAAGATCCTTAATTTATATCTGGAAAGTTCCTTCTGTCAGGGAAGGTAACCTAGTCACAGGTGCTGGGCAGTGGGAAACAGAGGGTATCTTGAACAGCGTTGTGCAAATAAACTTGAGACTTAAGATGACATGAACAAAGGAATGAAAATAAGAAGAAATACGTAATCTTCATCATCTTATTTCTACGAATGGAATGGAATCTAGAAGTTGAAAGGTGCCCAGTAAGAAAACTCAGCTCCCAGAGGACTAACAACATTAAATCACTAAAAATACATAAGGAAGGACTCATAATAATCTTACACAAACTGAACCAGACAAGATAATATGAGACACACCTGCTGACTTTCTGTGTGGCCAGCATCACTTCACTACCACGGCTCACAGGTCCTTTATAGGACAGGAAAAGTGCAAGCAAACCATCTTCATCAACAGAGCACATTATAGGCAGAATATTAACAGTCAAACCAATGGTGTACAAAAAAAATTGTGCATCACAACCATGTTGGGCTTATTCTATGAAGGCAGGTTTGGTTTAACACTGACAATTTGAACCATATTAGCATATTAAAGAAGGAAAATCACATGAGATTATCAGTAGAATGCTAAGGAAGCCCTGGTTATTTCCAGCATCCATTCATGATAAAACTTGTAGCAAATATGAATGGAGAGGGGAGATTTCCTTTGTACAATAAAGGGTAACCACAAAAAACAGCCTACAGAAAATATACTTGATAAACAAATCTTGGAAGATTTCTGTTGTAGAATGGGAGCCCACTGTTAACAATTTCCATTCAGTGATAGGCCAGGACCCCCATTCAGGGCAATAGTCAAGCAAAAGAAACAGGAAATAAAGAAATAATACTATCATTTTTCAGAGACAGCATGATTATGTAGATAGAAGATTCTTTAGAACATACAGATAAGCTATTAGAATAAGTGAATTTAACAGTGTTAGCCAAGAGGAAAGAGTGCAGATATCCACAAAAAAGGTACTTACGAGAAAGTTTATTGTGGCTTTGTCACAATAGCCCCAAACTAGAAGCAGCTCACACGTTTCCAATGTAATGCTAAATGATTTGGGATATATTCATGCAGTGGAATTCAGGCAGAACAAAGCATGTATGCACCCCTGAATGACTTGTTGCAGTTAGACCCATAGCAGTACATACTGGGTGATACTGTACGTTCCATTTACATAAGCTACAAACCAGTAACATAAATTCATAAGGATAGCTGTCAGAATAGCGGTTACCTTCTGAAAGTCTATGATTCAAAGGTTCTGGGTGTCGATGATGTTCTAAAATTTGATCTGATAATCGGTATATGAGCACACGCACCTGTTAAACAAAAGTGGTGGACTCTACAGTAGTCTCTCTTCTCCTCAGTCTTGCTTTCCAAGGTGTCGGTTACCAAGGTGGTCAACCTCGCTGCAGAAGCCCATGATCTTCCTTCTGACGGATGGTCAGCTCAGTGGAAGTGTCAGGCTACGTACGTCACGGCGCCTTCAGTGCGCACCTCACTTCACCTCCTCACGTGGGCCTTCTGTCACCTCCCATCATCAGGAGATGGGTGAAGACCACTCAAGAAGATATTTCAAGGCAGCCCACATTCATGTAACTTTTATTCCAAGATATGGTTAGAACGGTTCTATTATTGTTGTTGTTCATCTCTTCCAATGTCTAATGCAGAAGTTAAAATGTATCATAGGTGTATATGCATAAGGAAAACCACAGTCTATGTAGGGTTTGGTACTCGATTCCAGGCCTCCACTGGGGGCATTAAAACCTATCCTCTGTGGATAAGGGAGACTACTATACACTTCATGATTCATATACTTTATGGCATGAATGTTGTAAGGACAACAAGGTAGAATAGTTTAAGGATGAACAAGTAGGGGCATCTGGGTGGCTCAGTCTGTTGAGTGCCCAACTCTTGATTTTGGCTCAGGTCATGAGCTAAGGGTCGTGGAATCGGTCCCCACCTCAGGCTCCATACTCAGTGGGGAGTCTGCTTGAGATACTTTCTCTCTCTGCCCCTTTCTCCCTCCCTCTCTCTCTCTAAAATAAATAAATAGATCTTTAAAAAAATAAAGAAAGAAAAGAATGAACACAGAAAAAGAATGTGGTGAATAGATACATTATCTCTGTATGCAATTATACAGTTACTTGGGAGAACTTATTTGATGTAATAATATAACTTCAATCACTACAAGTTTTTTTTTTAGAGATTTTTAATTTTTCTGGGTTTTTCACTAAGGATGTCTACACACACACATCAAGTACTTGGATTTAACCAAATGGTTGTGGGCAGGAGTTGGGAGAGCTGAAGGACTATCTGACGGACTGGCTCTTCATGTACTTTAAAATTAGTCATGTGGGTACCAAGATTAAAAAAATAAAAAGTTAGGAGTAGAATTTGAAATCTCATAGAACACCTGTGACTTGGGATTCCAAAGACAAAAGCCAGGATTCAAAATCCTGCTACCCGCTTTTGACTGGTGAGCTTTCCCAACCCTGCACAACCTTGTTTTTGGATTGTGATATGATACCACCAACCACGTATTGAAAGAAGGGTTGGCTGGAAAGAGCATTTGTAAAGGATGGGGGGAACATTGCCAGTAATATTTAATATGCTGGTGACCACAACCATTTACCAACAGAGGACCAGGCCTGCTCTGGAATCCTCACACGGAAATCACCCTTCGTTCCCTCAGGGACACACAAAGCCAGCGTTCCCATAGCAACACTGTCACGTGACGTCAGACATAGGGGCTAGGGCCTTGAATGATAACACAAACGAGTGTTGGCTAGCTGACAAGGAGAACCTCGTGAAAAGGTAGTGCTCGGCTCCAGTAAGAGGCTGAATGCATAGGTACATGTTGAGTAGTTGTTTTATGTTTGAGAATTGTAAATAATCCTATGTCTACTAAAAAAAGTGTTTTATGTTTGAGAATTATAAATAATTTTTTAAAAAACATGTATTTTTTAGAAGTCAGTATTTCTTTTGATATGTCAGATCACTCAGAAAATACGGTTTTCCTTGGGCTTTTGTTAACATCTATTTCTCTCTTGTATGCAGTTGAACAGGGATCGAAGACAAAAGAATTAAGTTGCCCAAATCCTTAGGGTGTTGCGACTCTGGCCCTTTGTAGGGAGTAAATAATTCTCATTGTGTATGCGAGGACTGTTCGGTAAGGGTCTAAATGGTATGAGTGTGCATATATTCACGAATGCACAGATTTCTAATAACGTGTTCCTGAGAATTCATGCTAAATAGGATATAATAGAAATAGATGATGGATTTTTTAAATAATTACTCAAACATTTTATCTTTTCAAAAAATTTAAGGGATGTCTGGGTGGCTCAACTCTTGATTTCAGCTCACCTCATGATCTCAGGGTCCTGCGATCAAGCCCCGCCATGGGCTCCGTGCTCAGTGAGGAGCCTGCTGGAGATTCTCTCTCCTTCTCCCTCTGCCCCTCCCCCTCCCAAGTTGATCATTGATGTATAGTTAATATTGTGGACTTTTTTTTTTTAAGAAAATGTTTTATGAAAATTCTTACTTAGTCGTCAAATGGAAACGGACTTCTCTTCCCTCAGCTTCCAGACAAATCCTAGAAGCTCGAGTTTCTGCTCTGACTGTCCTCAGATTCTCCATAACTGAGTATATGATGTGCGGTACCTTTAGGCAGAGAAACTGATTCCATGTCCTGTTTTTTTCTGAGTACATTTCATAGAGAAAATGAGATATTGATTTAAGGGGAATCCTTGATGTAAAGGGGATTGGAATAGTTGTCGAATTCACAGACTCTTGAGTTCAACCACTGTGAGTGACATGACTTTAGCTGCCAAAAGACAGTTTACTATAAGCCCCAAATTTGCTAAGATGATATCTTTCCTGGCTGTGGTTTTGTTGATGTCATATATTTGTTTTTCAGAACCAATAATGCTGAAGAATCCAACATCAATGTATCTGCCAAGATCTCTGAAATGACTAAATGTATGTATATATTAGTATGTGTGAATATATAAATATATTAGGTATTTACATACCAAAGGCATAATACCATTGAGCTTTCCTTTGATACATAAAAACTTGGTAATATATATTCCATTCAACTTTAAAACCCATGAAATAATATCTATTTTAAGCTCTATGAGCCAAGGGAAATTGTTAAAATAACACATTCACATTTTATGTTTTAAAGTGCTACTATCTGCTCACACTTCCTAAAAATGGAACATGCGCAAACTCCCGAGATAGCGACGATAAGCTCGTACCAGTAACAGGAATGGCTGAGCTTGTTGACGGCTCATTCCGGTTCATGCATTGGGGCAGGCATTTCTGAACTGCTGCTCCGATCGGTAACCCTCACAGCAGTTCCCGGAGGGGAGTGTGGCTACTTCCCACTTACCGAGCAGACATGGGCTAGCTCGTCGGCCGAGGCAGGTGGACCAGGGTACCAAACAGCTTTTGCTGATTACAGAAATGAAGCTTTAAAAAGCTGTCCACGTACTGCCTCTGGGATTAATGGAACTCAAGCCCCTCAGACTGAGAGACTCCCCTTCCAAGCACACCTTCACTCTGGGCAGGTTGAGACATACATGACAGTCAATGCGTCTTAGGGGGACCTCCAAACTCCTCAGCTGCAAGCCGTTTGTAACTAGAAAGAGAAAGAAAACATGCTCAAGAAGAAATCTGATCATGGCCCATGGCTTCTCAGGTAACACAGCCTCTAAACATAATAGCAAATCCCCCTTCAGGGCCAAAAATTGCCTTGGAAAATATTATTGTGACCTTTCTTTTGCGGTTGCCATGGAACGCTGGCATCCTGACCGTGGGGAGAAGGTCACTAATTGTATCTTGAGTGGAGCAAGCACACACCATCTGTAGTGCAAACGGTCTGCTCTTGTTTCTGGGTGGGAGGTTTTGTTGTAGGGTTTGGTGTGTAATCTCAACTAGATGTCTGAAGAAAAACAATGCTTTTAAGTTTAGGGAATTTTAGAGAATTCTTTGAGTGAGATTCTGGTTTTAAAATTCCATGAATTTCCTGAAAGCCTTTGAAGCTCTTGTTGTCTGAAATGGAGTCTCATTTTCCCCATTCTTTTAAGGAAAGTTTTTCTTTTGACCACCCACAACACAGCGACTTTCTTTTATGTTTACATGAAGTTGGATGCAATTATTTTATAATAAGCCCATCTGTGCAAGAAGCCCCATAATTTTTAGACTTTTAAATGTCATTATCATAAACACAAATCGGGCCTTATTCTGCCCCTGTTTGGCTTTGAAATGGCATGTAAGGTCTGTGTGAGTGTGTTTTCTCAGTCCCGGCTGGGTCGCTGCGGTGAGCAAGTCCTGCCAGCGAGATACTTCCGGCTCCACGATCCCCTTCTCCAAATTCCTGCTGCTGCGGGTATGTGCAAGCAGCGCCCTTTGGGCAAGGAATGTGCCATTCCATCCCTCTCTCAAGTGGGCGGAGGGACATGCATAGTTCACTAAGGGGATTTGCGCAAGTGACGAGGTTTTCTGCACGCCGGGGGTCAGTTATCTTTCCCAGCAAGGAGAGCTTTGAAGATGAGACTTGGTTATGTAATCGTTTAGGCTTAGGCACCTGAGAGATCTTTTGGCTCTACATCCCTGCTCCGAGTCTTTAGAACAATTTTGTGAGGTGGGCACGTGTGCACTCTCTCTGGATCCAGGGATTCATACGTGAGCTCAAGCACCTGGTCTTCAGGGAGGATCTTGTCTCATTTGCTGCCTTGTTACGCCCACAGAGGAGCATCCATGGGTCTTGTTGGATTCCAGCACAGTGCAGGTGTAGCTTAGATAAGCTTCTCTGATTCCTTCCCGCGTCCTCTCTGTGAGACCCAGGGTCAGTCATTTGCTAGCCGTGTTCTTCAAAGCAAGTCGCTTCCCCTCTCTCCGCCTAGTAAAGCACAACGGGGATGCCCACTTAAACAGGCGTGAGGACTGCATGAGGTCACGTTTGTGAAGCACTGGGCACAATACAGAAAATGTAGCCCAAACGCTATCGGAGGGCATGTTCGGTCCTGGCTCCTGAGGGAAATCACGGTGGCGCACGTGACCCTGCGGTCTGCCTGTGATGGGGAAGCTTGCAGCCTGCTGCAGGTGGAGGCTCGGCGGCTGTGGGGCGGAAGGGGTTCCCCGGAGAGGAGACCCATCCATCTCCAAGTCCCGGTCCCACCCCAGAGGGAGGGCTCTTCCTGGGTGGGGAGAAGGCCTGAGAGGCATCTGGCCCCGCCCAGGGCTAACCAGAGAGAATTTCCTGGATAAAGTGTGGAGACGATCAAGATGTGTTTATGCGCACATGTGTGTGTTTCTAGGAGTTTTTAGAAAACAGGACATGGGCAATCGGTTAAATTCAAGCTGCTGTACCACAGGGAAGACGGTACAGACATGGTCACTGGGACGTCGGGTTTCCGTTCTACACACAGGCAGAGAAGCGATGGGCAGGGCCTTCCAGGGGCTGAATTCTGGGTCTGGTTTGGCCACCCATAGCTATCTAAACTTTATAATTTCTCTCAGGTCCTGTTTTCTCATCTGTGAAATTAGTTGGTTGGACTAATCTTTAAAATCCCTTTTACTGATTGTATCATATCCTGAGATTGGAAAGAAAAATCTTGATATATATTTGACACTTTGAATGCCATCAACGTCTGTGGGAATACATTGATGGCACTGTCCCTTTCCCTTTGCCCCTCACGTACGACGTGTGACAAGGAGTCTAGTGAACCCGTGGTTTCTCCCACGTTCTCCTTGATTGCATGGTGACTGAAGGCTTACAGGGGCACATTCTAGAATATACATACAGAATCCCAGAGGTGCAGCATGGACCCTTAGAGACACAGTCTTCCGAGCTTAGCTAGTTCACCTTCTAGCTTCTAGCTGGTAGAGTCCTCTCCCTTAAAAATGAAAATCCTTCCACAAGTTTTCAGATTCCTTGGGCAGGAACAAAAGTGATTTTTCAGTGATTAAAATAGCAGATTAGGTGTAAATTATATTTCCAGTTTGGTTCCAATGCATATTTCTGCATCTTTTTGGGGTATAAATGGGAGACTAAAATTCTTCTCTCATGACTTACATGAGGCCCAACATTCAGAATTAGTGTAAAGCTAGGAAACTTGATTTACTTGGCTGAATGATTAACTCAGAACAGACAGGAGCTTAGTTCTCTTTTAGATGAGTGCAATGTATTCTCTGATATCTGAAGAAGATCTTTCTTTTCACCCTTAGGGAAGTGAAGTATCAAACTCTGAAAGATTAATTTTTATGTAAATATTTGTCTTTGTTTTGGAGGAAATGTCACCCCACCTGCCTCCAGATCTCAAGGGGGAGGAACTTGGAGACTTCCAGCCTTTCTAGCCTGAGCCCTTCATAGAATTCTCTCCACACTACACATGGGTTTTTGCCCCACAATTGATCTTCTAGTGTTCCCAGTTTGGACTTGGATGACTTGAACTTGACCCTAACAGAGCTTTTCTTTGGTGTGGATTCATTGTTTCTTGGGAGGATGCCTCTGAACCAGCTCAGCAGGATGACTCTTCTCCACTTTGATACCCAATGGAGTGTGCCTGGTTGGATTCTGGAATTGCTTGGGACGGGTGGGGCTCCTTTTTGAAAAGGCAAAGAAAGAAAAAGAGAGTAGACACCACTTCATGAGCCTAAGACATTTCGTAAGTAATAGGTGGTTTGTGGAATGATGGTCATAATGCAGCCATTGGCACAGGAGGCCCCCAAGAAGGAGCGTCGCTGGTAAACAGGCCACAGATTCTCCTTTAATTATGGAAAAATCACAAGTGTGACGTGGCTCCTTCAGTGGAAGCTCCAGGGAAAAGGGATGCAAAAAGCCACAGTTGTGAAAATATTTCAGACAGATCCCTGGGAAATGATGAGCACTGTGTGGATCTCAAAGTCGTTCTAGCCTGGATGCCGAGGGGATGCCGAGGAGAAGCCGGAAGAGACCACCTGTTTTATTGTCCCAGATCTTCACAGGAAGGTGCACTGCCTACGTCCCGTGTCACAGGCCATGAGACACAAGACATTGACGAGAACCTTCTGGTCAATACTCCGCATCATCAGTTTGGGTTTCTGTTTCATTTTTTATTTTTTATTATTTTTTTCCCAAAATCCAATCATTATTGTCAACTGCTCAGGAAGAAAAAAAAAAAAAAGTGTTAGCTCCTAAAGAGAGAGAGGTGGGGGTAATTCTGGGCTGGTCTCCTGTGTTAGGAAGCCAGATGAGGAGACATACCCACACTCAGGTCACTGGCTTGCCGCTGAGGCACCGTGTCGGGGCTGGCCGGCTGTTTCCAGTCTGGTCGCCTTCCCCCACTGTATGGAGGACATCAGCAGCTGAAGAGGTTGGTCAGAAGGAGCAGGTGGTGCAGGAGTGTGGGCTGCCGCTGAGTGTGAAGTCCTCCCTGGGGACACCCACCGTGAGGCCTTAGGAGCACCTGGATGGCCATGATGGAGGCTTTCTCAGGACTGGGTGCTTTCCCTATTGGTACTGGTGGGCTTTGCAGAAGGATAAACCCCATGTGAGGTTCCAGCCCCATTGTGAAAGGTGAAGCTACTGGGCCCCTCTGAGTCTCAGCATTTACAGATGTAAAGGAGGTGTTACAGTAACACCTAGGTCAGAGGGTCATTGCAAAGATTGTTTGGAGATTTTTTTTTTTAATGACTGTTTCAATCTCCTTACTGGTTATGGGTCTGTTCAGGCTTTCTATTTCTTCCTGGTTCAGTTGTGGTAGTTTATATGTTTCTAGGAATGCATCCATTTCTTCCAGATTGTCAAATTTATTGGCTTAGAGTTGCTCATAGTATGTTCTTATAATAGTTTGTATTTCTTTGGTGTTAGTTGTGATCTCTCCTCTTTCATTCATGATTTTATTTATTTGGGTCCTTTCTCTTTTCTTTTTGATAAGTCGGGCCAGGGGTTTATCAATTTTATTAATTCTTTCAAAGAACCAGCTCCTAGTTTCGTTGATTTGTTCTATTTTTTTTTAGTTTCTATTTCATTGATTTCTGCTCTGATCTTTATGATTTCTCTTCTCCTTCTGGGCTTAGGGTTTCTTTTTTGTTCTTTCTCCAGCTCCTTTAGGTGTAGGGTTAGGTTGTGTACCTGAGACCTTTCTTGTTTCTTGAGAAAGGCTTGTACCGCTATATATTTTCCTCTTAGGACTGCCTTTGTTGTGTCCCACAGATTTTGAACTGTTGTATTTTCATTATCATTTGTTTCCATGATTTTTTTCAATTCTTCTTTAATTTCCCAGTTGACCCATTCATTCTTTAGAAGGATGCTGTTTAGTCTCCATGTATTTGGATTCTTTTCAAACTTCCTTTTGTGGTTGAGTTCTAGCTTTAGAGCATTGTGGTCTGAAAATATGCAGGGAATGATCCCAATCTTTTGATACCGGTTGAGTCCTGATTTAGGACCGAGGATGTGATCTATTCTGGAGAATGTTCCATGTGCACTAGAGAAGAATGTGTATTCTGTTGCTTTGGGATGAAATGTTCTGAATATATCTGTGATGTCCATCTGGTCCAGTGTGTCGTTTAAGGCCTTTATTTCCTTGCTGATCTTTTGCTTGGATGATCTGTCCATTTCAGTGAGGGGAGTGTTAAAGTCCCCTACTATTATTGTATTATTGTTGATGTGTTTCTTTGATTTTGTTATTAATTGGTTTATATAGTTGGCTGCTCCCACGTTGGGGGCATAGATATTTAAAATTGTTAAATCTTCTTGTTGGACAGACCCTTTGAGTATGATATAGTGTCCTTCCTCATCTCTTATTATAGTCTTTGGCTTAAAATCTAATTGATCTGATATAAGGATTGCCACTCCTGCTTTCTTCTGATGTCCATTAGCATGGTAAATTCTTTTCCACCCCCTCACTTTAAATCTGGAGGTGTCTTCGGGCTTAAAATGAGTTTCTTGGAGGCAACATATAGATGGGTTTTGTTTTTTTATCCATTCTGATACCCTGTGTCTTTTGACAGGGGCATTTAGCCCATTAACATTCAGGGTAACTATTGAGAGATATGAATTTAGTGCCATTGTTTTGCCTGTAAGGTGACTGTTACTGTATATGGTCTCTGTTCCTTTCTGATCTACCACTTGTAGGCTCTCTCTTTGCTTAGAGGACCCCTTTCAAGATTTCCTGTAGAGCTGGTTTGGTGTTTGCAAATTCTTTCAGTTGTTGTTTGTCCTGAAAGCTTTTAATCTCTCCTTCTATTTTCAATGATAGCCTAGCTGGATATAGTATTCTGGGCTGCATGTTTTTCTCATTTAGTGCTCTGAAAATATCATGCCAGCTCTTTCTGGCCTGCCAGGTCTCTGTGGATAAGTCAGCTGCCAATCTAATATTTTTACCATTGTATGTTACAGACTTCTTTTCCCGGGCTGCTTTCAGGATTTTCTCTTTGTCACTGAGACTTGTAAATTTTACTATTAGGTGACGGGGTGTGGGCCTATTCTTATTGATTTTGAGGGGCGTTCTCTGAACCTCCTGAATTTTGATGCTCGTTCCCTTTGCCATATTGGGGAAATTCTCCCCAGTAATTCTCTCCAGTATACCTTCTGCTCCCCTCTCTCTTTCTTCTTCTTCTGGAATCCCAATTATTCTAATGTTGTTTCGTCTTATGGTGTCACTTACCTCTCGAATTCTCCCCTCGTGGTCCAGTAGCTGTTTGTCCCTCTTTTGCTCAGCTTCTTTATTCTCTGTCATTTGGTCTTCTATATCACTAATTCTTTCTTCTGCCTCATTTATCCTAGCAGTGAGAGCCTCCATTTTTGATTGCACCTCATTAATAGCTTTTTTGATTTCAACTTGGTTAGATTTTAGTTCTTTTATTTCTCCAGAAAGGGCTTTTATATCTCTCGAGAGGGTTTCTCTAATATCTTCCATGCCTTTTTTCGAGCCCGGCTAGAACCTTGAGAATTGTCATTCTGAACTCTAGATCTGACATATTACCAATGTCTGTATTGATTAGGTCCCTAGCCTTCGGTACTGCCTCTTGTTCTTTTTTTTTGTGTTGAATTTTTCTGTCTTGTCATTTTGTCCAGATAAGAGTATATGAAGGAGCAAGTAAAATACTAAAAGGGTGGCAACAACCCCAGGAAAATATGCTTTAACCAAATTAGAAGAGATCCCAAATCGTGAGGGGGGAGAAAGGGAATAAAAAGAGGTTCAAAAAGGAAGAAAGAAAAAAAAAGAAAAAAGAAAAGAAAAGAGTTAAAAAAAAGAAAACACATTAGAAAAATATAAAAAAGAAAAAATATATATATTAGATAAACTAGTGAAAAAACGTTAAAAAAGAAAAAGGTAAAAGTTAAAAAAAAAAATTTTACCCGAAGGCGAGAAAAAAAAAACAAAAAATGAAAAAGAAAAAAATTAAATTAACTGCAAGACTAAAAAAAATCACAGGGAAAAAGCCATGAGTTCCGTGCTTTGCCTTCTCCTCCTCTGGAATTCTGCTGCTCTCCTTGGTATTGGAACCTCACTCCTTGGTAGGTGAACTTGTCCTCGGCTGGATTTCTTTTTGATCTTCTGGGGGAGGGGCCTGTTGTAGTGATTCTCAAGTGTCTTTGCCCCAGGCGGAATCGCACCGCCCTTACCGGGCAGGGGTGAGTAATCCGCTCGTGTTTGCTTTCAGGAGCTTTTGTTCCCTGAGCGCTTTCCGTAGAGTTCCGGAGGATGGGAATACAAATGCGGCCTCCTGGTCTCCGGCCCAGAGGAGCTGAGAGCCCGGGGCCCCAATCCTCAGTGCGCCCTCAGAGAACAGCGCCCAGTTACTCCCGACTGCCTGACCTCCGGCCACACTCCGAGCTCACTGAGCCTGCGACTGGTTCAAGGTCACCCCGAGCTGCGAGCTTACTGTCGGCTCTGTCTCTGTAGCCAGCTTTCCCATTCCAATACCCGCAAGCTCTGCAACACTCAGACACCCCCGATCCTTCTGTGACCCTGCGGGACCTGAGGCCACGCTGACCCCGCATGGGCTTCGTCCCGGTTTAGCCTCTGGAGTGATGTCCCTCAGTGGAACAGACTTTTAAAAGTCCCGATTTTGTGAGCCGTTGCTCCGCCGCTTGCCGGGAGCCGGCCCCTCCCCCCGGGGTCTATCTTCCCGTCGCTTTGGATTCACTTCTCCGCCGGTCCTACCTTTCAGAAAGTGGTTGTTTTTCTGTTTCCAGAATTGCTGTTCTTCTTCTCTTCGATCTGCCGATGGATTTTCAGGTGTTTGCAATCTTTAGATAAGCTATCTAGCTGATCTCCGGCTAGCTGAAGTAGTCTCAGCCGGCTACTTCTCCGCCATCTTGACTCCTCCCCCAGGTCATTGCAAAGATTAAATACAATAACCCATAAAGTGCCTTCCTTTCCTTTTTTTTTTAATTTTATTTTTTAAATTTTTTCAATTTATTTATTTTCAGAAAAACAGTATTCATTATTTTTGCACCACACCCAGTGCTCCATGCAATCCGTGCCCTCTATAATACCCCAACCTCCCACCCCCCCACCACTTCAAACTCCTCAGATTGTTTTTCAGAGTCCATAGTCTCTCATGATTCACTTCCCCTTCCAATTTACCCCAAGTCCCTTCTCCTCTCTAACACCCCTTGTCCTCCATGATATTTGTTATGCTCTACAAATAAGTGAAACCATATGATAATTTACTCTCTCTGCTTGACTGATTTCACTCAGCATAATCTCTTCCAGTCCCGTCCATGTTGATACAAAAGTTGGGTATTCATCCTTTCTGATGGAGGCATCATACTCCATAGTGTATATGGACCACATCTTCCTTATCCATTCATCTGTTGAAGGGCATCTTGGTTCTTTCCACAGTTTGGCGACTGTGGCCATTGCTGCTATAAACATTGGGGTACAGATGGACCTTCTTTTCACGACATCTGTATCCTTGGGGTAAATACCCAGGAGTGCAATTGCAGGGTCATAGGGAAGCTCTATTTTTAATTTCACTAGATCACCAGATCTACATTTTTGGCTCAGAGTCTCCCTTGTATGGCAGCTCCAGACTGCTCAGCAACACACCACTTTTCTAATGGAAAGAAATCTGTAGAGTTTCTGAATTCTGTACTGGCCATTTCCAGGTAGGGGGGAAGGCATCTCATTAAAGACTCAGGGAGTTCTTGCCCAATCTCCGTATCTGGAGGCTTGGTTTTCAGGAACCAGCGGAGGGTTCCCAGAACCAGCTCATCTTTATGTGGGACCATAGAAATTCATGTGTTGCCTCTTCTTTTCTTCTAGACCATTCCGATCAGTGATTCCCAGACTATGAACTGCAGACTGGAATTTGGCCTTTACCAAGGCCAAAGCAGGGAGTCAGGCAGGAGCTGGGGGACGGTTCCTGCAGGCCAAGGGAGTGGCACGAGCAATCGGTCGATAATGAACTTAACGTGGTTTGGCGTTGCCGGAACTGGATTTAGAGCCTGTATTTCAATTGACTGAAATTTTATGAGCTCACTGAGCTTTAAAAAAAGTAGCGAAACAAAAGCAGCCTTTCCTGCTGCTCAACATCGTGGGGAACCCCAGGGAAAGGTACATTTAAAAGCTGCGGTTAAAGACGTCTTATATTGGCCTCCAAGAGTTCTGCTACACTTGTCCACAAAATGAGCGAATAATTCACAAATGCGCTTTACAACACCAGTTCAAGGCGCTCCTGTTTGTTCTGAAACCCTTTGCCCGTTAAAAAGCGAACACAAAACTAGAAACCGAGGCTGTTCCTTGGCAGGCCACTGGCCTAGGCAGCCCCTGCTAGTCACAGGACATGGTCCCATGGAGATCTGACCGAACTCGCAGTTTTGTCGATTCAGTTCATGTTCACGGACGCCGGCAGGATGGAGCTCTTAGCTTCGTCTACCGTGAGGCTCTTTGAGGGAAAGGAAAGGCGAGTTCTTGGCATCAACCTTGGACAGGGCACTCCTGTGGTTAAACTAGTTCTCCATCTTTCTTCTTGATGTATTTTTATCACTCTTAGAATCTGTCTCTGCCTTGCCATGTCTTTCCGGCCGGTTCAGGGTCATGATAGAACCACCGCAGGCCACCATGTCTCATTTTGTCCTAACATTGAATAACGCTCTTTCATGTTGCCTCTGCTATTTAGAAAAATACTTGGCTGCTAACTCCTGGAGAGCCAGAAGTTGGCCAGCCTGGGGCCGGAGCCTCAACTCCACCAGATGGGATGACTTTTCAGGAGAGAGGCTTCCTGAAACGGTGGCACATGGATCTGAATCACTCACAATTAAAATAAGCTCACATTCCCTATTTTCCCCAAGAGTAAATGTTAACAAGACTTCCAGAGGGGTGGAACAAAGTGCTCCATAAAGACCAAGATGGGAAGATCAAAGATATGTTTTGACCACTGAGCATATGTAATGAAACAGGGCAATGGAGCTGGACAACGCTGAGCTCCTGTCCGTGGATCAGCCAGCCACCAGCAGGCTTCCCATTCTCTGCCAGTGAGACCTCTGTCCCAGAGATGCATCCAATTACCAATTTACCTTCTGCCCTTAGACCTGGCCCTATGAAAGGAGCTTTTGCTGTCTTCGCCTGGGCCGGCGCAGTAGCTAATTGAGATGAAAGGTCTTGGGAGCAACTTTTAGGACCAAAGTCATTATGTTAAGTCTGTCTTACTGACTGGTCAAATAGAAATGTTCTTCACTCGTTTCTTTCCCTAAATACACATATATATTGTTTGGAAGCCCCCACCCCAGGAATGATTATATCTGAAAGCTACTCGTTTTGCCAGCTGGGGTACCTCACAGCAAGCTACCATTATTTCTTCTCTACTGTGGAAGCTTAAAGTAAAAAGCTCTTCAACAACAGCTGTTTGTGCATTGTATGATAGAGACTCTAAAAGGGAACTGACCAGCCATGATGTGTGGGATGGTGATGGCTAATGCTTTGTTGTGCTTTTCTCCATGAGGGAAACATCCACCGTGAGGTCGTTAACAGGAAAAGGACTTCAAATGCAAACAGCAAGTATAGAGGCATTAAAATGAAAAGCATTTTTTGACAAAGGATAAAAAATTAGGAGTCTTAGTCTTCATGGCCATGTTCGTGGTCATGTCTGTGAAGGTGGTGAGCAGGTGTGAGATCTCACAAGGAGTGGGGGTAGGGGTAGGGGACAGGGGTCGTGAGGACATGCATGATGGGTGAGGGGGTGTTGAGATGGGGAACAGGGCCTGTGCGGGAGAAGCTGGGAGGCAGGGAGACCAGTGGGAGGCCGTGGTGTGTGTTCCATGGGTATTGACAAGTAGCTGATGGTGTCTTCAGCTGGAAAGCAAGGGGCACATCTCACTAACATTGGGAGAAAAGGGTCTGGGGGTGTGGATGTCCATTCTTCTGCTGTCTTCTGCTTTTGATAACTTTCCTATATTTTATCCAAAAACAAAGCATGAAATTATTTTTAATGGTTATGTCATCCCCATTTCTGGCTGGTCCCTTCCACGTCAATTTAACCTTCTGTTACTGGGCTTTTGCATGTGGGTGGTGAATGTGGAAAAGGCTCTAATTGTCACCCCACCACACTGTACCTCCTTTTCCTTATAGTAGCAAACTCCACCTTCCCCCTCCTTGGGAGTTTAGAGGGTGTAGCTAGGTATGAGCATGTGACTACTTTCCAGAAAAAGGAGAGTGATCATAGACCCATGGGAAGTTTCCAGTGGATTGCTTCGTGGACTGGGGTCAGCTTCATCTCTGCAGATCAGAAACAATCATCCAAAATGACATGAGCCAACAAGAGAGAAGGTACCTGGGTCCTTGGATGACCTTAAGGAACAGAGCTGTTCACAAGCCCTCCATCCTGCCTGCCTCTAGACTGTTACAAGAGAGGTAGAGACTTCTGTCCCCTGTTAGCCATGGTGTCAGCCTAGCCTGTGTCCCATTCAACGTGTAGCCATATATACAAGGTCTACCTTGACATCAGAGTCTAAGACAACACATTTGCTGCATTTTACCAAAAACAATAGCACAGTAGAGAAAATTCTATCACTTAGCCTGTGATCCTGAGAATCCTTCCAGAAGCAGATGTGTGTGACTCTATCCTCTACTACATCTGGGAGGAAGGTTTGGGTGGTTTTTTGATGTTAAGTCTTTTGCCATTGATTTCAAAGGATGAAGACCAATATGTTCAGATAAGTAGCTATAATGATTAATTTTATGGGGTGATTTGACCTGACGCAAACTGCTCAGATTAAATATTATTTCTGGATGTGTCTGTGAGGGTGTTTTCAGGTGAGAGGAGCATTTGAATCAGAGAACCCAGCAAAGTAGATGGCCTTTGCCGTGCTGGGGGTGGGGGTGGGTATTGTGCAATCCACTGATGTTCTAAAGAAAGCAAAAGGCAGAGGAAGGAGGATCTTGTTCCTTTTTCCTCCCTCACAAATAGGCTGGGACATTTCATCTCATCTTCTCCTGCCCTCAGACTAGGAACTACATTCTTGGCTTTTCCTGGTTCTTGGGGCTTCAGAGCCCAGACTGAATTGAATCACTGACTTTCCCAGGGCTCTAGATTACAGACAGCAGGTCATGGAACTTAGCCTCCATAATCACAATGACCAATGTCTCATAATCAATCAATCGATCCATCAATATCTATCTCCCCAATCAATCTATCTAGGTTGTTTCTCTGGAGAGCCCTAATACTGGGAGCATATTCAAAGGAATATATATATATATATATAGTAAGTGAATCATTTAAAAAACTTTTGCTTGGAAAAAATTCTTGACCCATTAAAAAAATATATACACACACACACAGGTGCTTTTATTGACATGTTTCTTCTTGTTTGCTCTACTTTCCAAGAAATCACTGAAACACAAGGGCAACTATTTTTATTTTTTAGATCTAAGAATAGAATTCTTCCAATACAACTTTTTTTCCCCCCCAGTAGAAAGAGAAAAGTAGTATTAAATGGAAGGGAAGTAAAAGTAGTGGTGAAAATTTTAAACAGAATGGCCTGTTTACAATGATATTAGGGTCAGCTGGGTCCTAAAGACCAGGCTGGAGAGGCTGGAGATGTGCCTGGTGAGAGCAACAGCTCGTAGACAGATGCCCAGCCCCAGCAACATCGTAGCGAGCACCCACCTGACTCCCATGCGGGAGACTCTCTAGCAGGAGGAAGCAGGGCTCGTGGTCAGGACCCCAGAGTCCAGCCATCTGCTAAGCTCATGCATTTTCAATGTGCTTCTAATCTGGCAGGCACCTTCTGGAACCTTTGGATTGGGACTCATTCAGTGAATGATCTCTGATTCTGTCTTTTAAGATTATTTTTAGAGTTAGTCTGATTCTCGTTATGTTTGAAATCGTTGTTCCAAACCACCTGTGCCTTCTCATCCTCCATTTTCCCCATGTGCCAGGCGTGCTGGAGTCCAACCCTTTCATCCTCGCTGGTTTTCATCATGTGGGCGAGACTGAGTTCCATCAGGTTCTTCCTTATTCCCCTTTATTTATGGCACCATAGCTACCTTCAAAACATAGATGACCGCGATCGTTTCTAAACCTTCTTGAATTTCTTCTTGAAGGAGGAGGTCATGAAAATACGATATCCAGTATTTTGCTAAAATAAGCAGAGGGAACATCAACTATCATCCTCATTTCTAGAATTTTGTAGTTTCATCAGGAAAAGACATCAAGGCTGCCTGAGGTGATGTGTTCCATTAGTGTCGTAAATGTCAGGGCTGGCCTCTGTGCAGCTTCTGTTTCCCAGCTAGAGTCCAGGTAAAGGCTGGGAATGTCATTTCAGGCTGGGCACAGACTAGAAGGGATTCAGTCTATCTCCAGCTCCACTGTGTCACAGATTTCTGAGGGCTTGTTCTAGAATTTTCCTTTTTGAGATATTCTCTCTTATCCCAAGAGTGGGCATCATTCTCCTTCACAGAAGTTAATAGGTGTTTCTCATTACCAGTTTCTATTTGCGTTTTAAGTTGATATCATGACAGCATTACTTCTGTTAATGATCTTTGCTTGGCCCACTTTGACTACATGTGGAGCTCTGACAATTTTGTGCTCGTTAATCGATATTAACCCACTTACTAACTGTGTCATTTTGAGAAGGGTATCTCATTTCTACAATGGAGAAATCCTACTTTTTTATAGTATTGAGTGAAATAATGCCTATGAAAATACCTCAGCTATATTATACCCTCATAGGTACTATTTCTACCTTTATTTTCTCCTGACGGTTTTGATAAAAGATTTAGCGAGGAGTAATGGAGAAAGTCTGAGCTTCATTGTTGGAGATACATCTTTATCCAATCCCCTGCCTTCCGTATTACCTTGTATAAAACTCTTGTAGAAATTTTATGCAAAAACCCTGGCATAATGCATGGCTCTCAATCAGTGTAGCTGTCACCTGCAGTTCCTAATGCGTCCTCCCTCCAACTCACCTGATTGTGCTTCTGTTTCTGAGTTGTATTTGAAGCTAGAGCTATTTAATGTGCTGTGCTAGTCATCATTCTTGCTATATTTTGGGATCAATATGCTGAAAACCAGACCCTGAATCATGGAAAATTTGCCATGGTAAATCAGTGCTGAGCCCCAAAGAGGCTTCTTCCACCAAAAGGCCCACCTTCTTTGGCAATCTCTACCATTGTTGGCATATCTTACCCTCAGCGTTCTGGGTCTACCACTTTACCATTTATTCAACTAACACCTGAGTTCTTCTGAGCCTTGAGGTGAATGCTACCCATGAAATAAGAACATCCCACCCGATCTCACAGCCTACATTGGAAGATGGAGTGCAGAACATGCAAACATAAATAACACCAGTAGCTGCATAAAATAAAGGCTAACATTCCAAAGGACTGAGTGTCATATTAAGTGCCAAAGGATCTGTGCATCACGGATTTTATAAGAGAAATGCACAGAGATGGTGGGAATGGACAGAGTTGACCAGGACCTGAGTTGACCCAGAAAGGCCACAGGACCTCTGAGGTGGCCACTTAGGCTACACATAGCATAATTCCAGCAGTTACTTTTGCATAGATAAAAAATTCTTAAAAAAATAATACGTTTGGATTATTGAAAACAATGCACAAAGCATTGGTTAAGTAATTGTTTCCCAAGTGGAACAGAAGAGGAAATACATCCCATAATGAATTTTGTAATTTTTTGTTATGCTTCTATGATGTTGGGAGATTTTTGTCCATTACTAGGGTCTTTGTAAGTCTTAGAGATTCTACATTTCAGAAGTGATCTAACTGACCTCTTTCATCTAACTAAAGAGGAAACTGAGGCCCAAGGTCACACAGCTAGTAAATGACAGAAGCTGGTATTAGTTAAGATGATGAGAAGCCCAGAGCAGGCACTGACGGACAAGAGTCCTACCAGGCTACCCAGCTCTACACACTTGAGAAGACCATGCATACTGTTAGCAGAACATAAATGAACCAAGAGGCAGAAAAGTTTCCTTTCTCTGGAACATTCTACTCTAAGTTGGGGACAGAGTCAAAAGTTTAGTCTCTTGTGGGTAGAGAATGATGGGGAAATCATTAAAACCAACCTAAAGCAAGTTTTCATCTAATAATTCCATTAGGTTCACCCAATAAGGGTATTGCTTTTGAAATGATTTGCTTCTTCATTTTCTCATTAAAAATGTTACAGGAAAAGAATACCTATATTCATATTCTTTTAGGCATTTGGAGCTATTTTGGACATAGCATTTATCTATGAAACCATAAAATTAAAGCTAATATGGCCCCATCTATTCAGTTAATCTTCTAATTATTTACAGCTTATCATGTGTGACATTTTTCTGACTCAACTATGTTTATTTTTCATCAGGGTTTATTTTAGGCGCTTTGGGTATCCACACAATGAGATGTCCTATAAATATATAAATAGTATTTTGCTAAATAAAGACCCAATTCCTCAAGCATAACACTTCTGGACACTCTACTTACACAATGGCTTGAGTATAGATCGATCTGTGCTAAAACATCCTTTCAGTGACATATCGTGTCATGGGTGTGATACAGTACTGCAAAGAATCACACCTCAGTGCCCCAGGGAAATGGATAAAAAGAAGGAGGATGCTGTCCTGTTATCCACAAATAGCAATATGTCATGTTCCCATTGACTTTGAAACTCAGTCTTCTAGATGCATTTCCCCTCTTTCTGTGCCATTTGTTTTAATCATCTAAGAGTGGAAAGAACCATATCAAATAGCAGGAGTATTTTGTGTGAATTAGAAAAACATGGAGGGGAACACACCCATGTCCCTCTGCCATGTATAAGAAGACCCATCAGGGAAGCAGGCTCTCACTCAAGGCCACCCTCTGAGTAATGTCTCTTCAATGCTCTGTGTAATGTCCCATATGTCCATAAAGAGGAGCCACATGGACACATGGCCTGCCCATTGTTACCTCTCTTCTCACCCTGCCAGCTTCCCATTTCAGTAAAGAGGAGGGCACCTGTGTCTAAATGAACTTCTCAGAATCTCTTCTCACATCCCATACAGAGACCATATGGGGAAAATTTCTCTGTTCATAGTTGCTCAGCCAGGGCTTGGGTTTCCAGCCATCACAATCTCTAGGAACCCAGGCCTTGTCTTGGGGCCATGGAAGACCCATTTGCTACAACACTTCTAAGGAGCCGGGAGCTCAAGAAAAATCCTCAACTCAAGAAAAATACATTCTAGTTTCCATTTTTATAGGATTTGTAGGCTAAATGGGTGGTGGATTGTAGAGTGTTGAAGGTCAGGACACCTACAGCTTACTCTGGTGGAGAGGGCATATTCTGGCAGCTCTGTAGCATTCTCTTTGGAATGTTCTAGAACATTCGCTAGAATGTACTACAGCCTACACTGTACTTACTACCTCCAACTCTGGTTTTTGGACTTGAGGAGAAATTCCTAGTCATTAGGAATTTTTTTTTTTCCTAAAAGCATTACTATATTTAACAATGAGGAGAGTGTGAGAAAGGAAAATGTAAGAAATGTCTTCACTTAAAGCTGGTCCTAGTCTAACGGGGAGACAAGGCTTAGACTGATGAGTAAAGTGAGATCATCACAACAAGAATGTTGAACCACCTCTTCCAGTGGGAGATGGAAACACAAGAGTAGGCTTTGTTAGGAGGTGTGTGCATTTGTGTATGGAGATAGAATTCCTTGCACACTTCAGGGCCCTCATGATCACATAGAAACTTGCATCCATTTAACAAATATTAAATGTGCACCTACTATGTGTGAGACACTCTTGCTGGCACTTGAGATACATTAGTAAATGAGAGAAACTAAGATCTCCATGTTTGTGGCAATGACCTTCAGGTGATGGAAGGTGTTCATCAAACAGAAGTTCACACTGGTCACTCCCACTCTGTCACAGGGTGGGGAGAGCAGTGTGGGAAGGGGAGGAGGAAAGGGTGGAGCTGCACAGTATGGTCTCTCAGGGAAGAAGACACTTGGTCAGGATGCACATGTGGCTGGCGAAGAGTGACCTTTAACAAACCTGGAAGAGTGCAGATAACAGTAGCACAAGATAACAATGGGTGTTGCTTACAGGACTTAACTTTGGTTCAGAGTGATGTAAGGAGCTACCAAGTTCAGAGATACCATTATTTTGAACTTAAAACTGACTCTGGCTGCTGTGTCAAGAGTAGACTATTATGGACCATGGATGGAAGCAGAAGGACCAGCAACGAAGCTGTTGCATAGTTCAAGTTAGAGACTTGAATCACTCATGTCCATGTTGTCATAATGCCAGTGAGAAGTGGTCAGATCTGGGCATGTAATAGGGTCTTCTGATGCTTTGGACATGCAGCCTGAAGGCAAGGCAAAGTTGACTTCAAATTTCTGTCTCAAGCAATTGGAAGAATGGAATTGCCCCCAACAAAACCAGGAAGGCTGAACAGCGAGCTGTTTGGCAGGAGAGAAGCATCAGCATAGTGTTGGGCCTGTTGATTTGGACATAACCAAAAGACTGTGTAGGTGGAAATGCCAAGTATGTGGTTCGAGATACTGTCTGGAACGTGGATGAGGTCTCGGATCAAAATATGCATGTGGCAGTGGTTCACTGACGGAGCTGATGGAGTCAGGACAGTGCACCCTACCACCAAGATAGAAAGCCTGGTGAGAAAGAAGGAGGGGTCTGAGACCCGGGGTCCTCAATATCGCTGCTCTGGGAACATCCGCATTCCCTCCTGCTTTATCAAAAGTTAAAGTTTTGTTTTTGTTCTTGTTTTTGTTTTCAGTGAGGACCTGCCAATTCTCTTGCATGTATCAATTTAAATAATACCTCTCATCAAGATTGTGGATTTTACAGGGGTTTTATGTGTATTCTTGATGAGATCCCTGGAGGACGGGCTGAGACGGCTTTATCATAGTGGGGTCCTGGTACAATCTAGAAGCTGGGCTCATAGACTGGATGCATGTTTCAAGCTGCTTGTTTACATAGCAGAGTCCTCTGTGCTATAATGTTGCTTTATCCCCAGGGTTGAGAGATAAAAAAGAAAACAAAAAAAGTCCCCACTAGGGAGGCAGATTAGGAAGTAGAACTCAGTAAAATGTTTTTTGGTTGAGAATGATTTTTGTTTTCCTGAGTTTATGTTTCAGAGACAAAACTGAAATAGGTCTTTGTCTAGTTGTCTGAATTCCCAAAAATCTGAATTCTGAGGGGGGATTTCTAAAACATATGCCCAGTACATGGTCTGAGAGCCCAAGTTCCCAAAGGTGGGTGGCCGTCTCTTATTTCTGCTTTTGACCGGTGCTCCAACATGACAGCCAGCTCCAAATTCCACATGGCAACAGGGGTCTGGCCTGGATGAGTTATGTCTGCAAACACACTATATTCTTCATACTACAGAAATCTGACATTCCACATTCCTTGTCTTAAAGCTCTCATGACAAAGCAATGTCCTATTATTTTCAGACATTCTTTAGCAACTCCTTATGATCAAAATATTTAAGCCTCTGATAGCTAAAGAAATTCAAAGGATAGTAATATGCTCATTTCTTAGTTGTGTGGAAAAAACACTTTTAAGTGTGGGAAATGATTATAATAAAATGGGGGGAAAATGATGCGAAAACATCAGATACATGCCACTTGGCTCAGAGATGGCTTTAAAGTAAATCTTTCGCGTGATATTCTGGCCAGCTGGTATACCCGGGGTTTGATTTTTACAGATCTTAAAAGAACCACCCCTGTAACTGTCAGGGCATCATGAGTGGAACACCAGTAAGAGAGATCAGATGTTCAAATCCATAATTACTCCTCTGCTTTACCAGTTTTTGCTAAATCAGGATGAAATAGGGTTTTCTCTTTAAAGATCAAAAGATGGATTTTCCACACATGAGCTCCCCTTTGGTTTTGTTCTGTCTGCCCTCCGGTCGCTGTGGTTAGACTCAGGAGAACACGGTGGGTCATGTGTCACGAGGGACAAGATGTGGTGAGTGAAGGGCACACCTGCCAAATGGGCCGTGAGTTGTAGAAAGTCAAGAAGTAGACAGAAATCAAGAATGTTGGGAGGGGAGGCATGTTCTTGGAAGGGTGAAGCCAGGTGGATGTGAGGCTGCATCTGGTTCTTCCTTGGGAGGGTGACACTTCTTGGCACGTATGCCATGAACGACCCAGAACCACCAGGCAGCCGCACCCCTGCTCCTGTTCAAAGCGAATTCTTCTCTTAAAGCAGTGAGAGCACTCCCTTCCCTTGGAGACATTCTGTGTTACTTCATCTGGGGAAAAACGAGAGGCAGCCGTGTGGCGGGGGTGGGGAGCCTGTATTTGGGGGAGGGGCTGGTGATGGGGGATGCTATGGGCTAACTGGGGGAAGCTCCCTGAACTCTGGGCATCAACTTCTCAGGTTCAAGCTGGGTTTGGAGAGTGTGGTCATGGACCAGTAGGGTCCTCCCAAGTTCTGAAATTCTGACGTGGTGTTATCCAGGGAACCAAGTCTTACTGGAGAAACTGAAAGAAGTCAGGAGGTGGCTGCCTTGGGGGATTTCACACACCAGCCCCATCCTGCTTAGGACTGGCTGCACCACACCCCAGATCCAGCCCTGGGGCCATCTGTAGCCACAGAAGCCTGGAGGGACAGCAGGACCGGAGCTAAAGCTCCCAGCCCAGATCGGTCACTTTTCACATCCCCTAAAAATGTCATCTGCTACAGGCATTCAACACTTTAAAAATTCCATGAACTTTCCTCTTTCTAAAAATATCATCCCAGCTTCACAGCTAAATAAAACTTCCCTTCCAACGATGAGTCAGATGCATTTTGCATCAATGGCTCCACATACTTGAGAAACTGAGTTGTGTCTCCAATGGATTTATTTGTGGTAAAGATATTTTCCATGTCGCAGCTCTCGTAGAGCTCATTTCTAAGAAATTTCTAATTTCCCTGGAGTAAAACGAATGTTTCAAAGTCAAAGAAGAAGGATTTTTTTTTTCTCCATTATGACTTCTGAATCGTTTTCAAAGCTGGCTTTTTGCCTTTGAGATCAAACTTTGCTCTATCCAGTCTTGAGTATCTTTCCTTTTTTCTATCTCTACCAAGTTCTTGTGAGCTGACACAAACTTGGAGCATCTGTGAAAACCACAAGCCCCATATTTATCCTTTAAAAAAGTGCTATTTCTATTCCTTCATCCCCACCAACTAGATAAGTGTCCTCAGAATGAGTCTGTCTTCAACATCACAAAAACAGACTCAAGTTCACCATTGTTGGTCTCTTCCTGCACTTGGATTCCCAGAGATTTCTAGTGCCCCTTACGGACATGCTGCTTCCCCGCCTGGCGGAGTGGGGACGTCTGTTAGGTGTGGCATGTGTGGCTTCTGTTGTCTGAGTCCGGCATAATGTCACATGAAATAACTGCTGGATTGTAATATTTTGGGAATCTGAAGATAGTTAGTTATTGCTGTTATTTAGATCAAAATTTGAAATGTCATAAAAAAAACACTAAAAATGATCAAGTCATAGGAAAAAGGAGAAATGACTTTGAAAAAGTTTTTTTTTTTTTTAATTTTCAAAGGGTTATTTTAATAATTTAGTTTCCAGCTGGTCAGCTCACCAAGATCCGTTGTGACTTCAATCTCATCTGAGGAACAGTTGGGGCATAAATTATAGATGGAAACAAAAAAAATTATTATTTTATCATCCTTTCTCAGACCATTTTTGCCGTAAGGTAGGTGGATACAAGAGCTACAGATAAATGCAAAATAAACTAAGCAGACCTCGACTTTGAAACACTAGGTGAATTAGTCTATTCCCCTCGCCATGACATAACAGTAACTTCATCATTGCCAGAGCTTGAGTTAACAAAAGGTAAAGAAAATGATTTTTTAAAGTTTTATTTATTTAAGGAATCTCTATATCCAACGTGGGGCTTGAACCTATAACCATGAGATCAAGAGTCACATGGTCTTCTAATTGAATCAGCCAGGATCCCCAAAATATTTTTTTAAACATGTATGCTAGGAAAAATCTCTCCAGGAAAGTGTGGTTGGTATGACCATGTGTGTGAATGGGAGCCATTCTGGGTTTTTTCCACACCTTTGGGGTTCCATATTGTTTCCTCTAGAGACTTATGGAGACAAGGATCTCTGGTTTCCTGGGGCTTGGTTTTCCTATCATTCAAAAGAAGTTATATGCTGTTATGTCTGACATTCTGAGATCACTTAAGTCCAAATACAATTACACATTTAGAACTTGGTTTCCTTTGGTTTCTTCACTTGAACATTTTTTTCCCCTGAATTGCTTGGTTGGCTTTTTCTTTTCTTCCTTTGCCTGTAGAAGTGTATTGTCAGAACATGCCGGCAAAATGTATATTTTACTTAATTTGTATTTTTGTTTTATCTTAGCATAAAGTGTTTCTTTTGTTCTGAGTACAAATGATTTCTTCACCACATCATGTGATCCAGCTGATATACCGAATTAGGATATCCTGTCTATTTGTGGGCAGTTATAGGGAACAACTCAGATGAAGATGTGTGGGTGACAGACTAGGAATTTGTTCCAAAGGAAAGCCAGAACACAGGCCATAAATGAAAATGAGCAGCACCTAGCAATAATTTATACAAGTAGGGCACACAGCATAAATGCAAATGATTGGCATCTAGTAGTTTAGATAATGGTTATTTGTAACCACTGTCATTGTCATTGAAACCAATGAACAAAAATCTTAAATGATGACAATTTCTAAGCAGTGCCTTCAAACCAATGACAAGTGACCCTCAGCTGTGCCAATCTGTCTTCATAAGAAAGATAAAATAAATGGGGTAAGAATAAAAAAAAAGAAAGAAAGAAAGAAATACCCCTAAATCAACCAGAGTAGAAAGCTATTCCTCTGCGAATAACAGATCCAGGTTGGAAACTCCCAACTTTATTTCACTAATCCTTTCCACATATTTCCTTCCGAAATGTTATCAACTCCTAGATGCTTTCTAGCTTGCTTCTTTCTGAAGATTCTAAGATAAAGGTAGGGTAAAAATAGTCAGCTGTTACAGTTCCGTGATTGAACATCATCACACAGAGCTATTTATCCCAGATCTAGTTCCAAGTCTTATATGGAAGTTAATACAGACCCGTATTCTCTGGCCTTGAAGAGGGCAGGCATCTGATGTTAGAGTTTCTGGCACTCTGGGGTGTTGAGCAGCCTCTCTCCTTCTCTCTTCAAAGGGCCCAGCCACCAAAGCCTGGTGCCATGTGCCTCATCAGCTTGGAGACACTCCACCATGTCCCACTCTGGCTCCCTCCCACATCAGCACCTCTGATTCAGAGAAAATCTCCGCAGAGTCTTGAGACAATCGAGACTGAAAGCAGGGAACTCGACAAAAATACCACCTCCTAATTTTGTGTTTACAGCAAACATAGCTGGATCCTGGGAGATGCAGCTTTGGTGTACACGTGAATATTTGTTGAGACGGTTCCATTGGCTGAGCGACCACAGCATTTATGACCAGGGCTCAGCATTGGAGTATTTGTCTAAAGACATCACTGGCTTTTAGTTTCAATAATGTTTTAAGAGCCTATTTTTCCCACAAGAGTCTTTTAAAATTAGGAGTATCTGGTTCAGAATCCCAGACAAATTTTATCAGACTGTTCTGAGAACAGAAATCTTCCTGGCTACATGTTCTCTTGGCTGTTGTCTGATTCTACACAATTCTTGTCAAGCCCAGGGTATAAGGCCATTCACTCCATGCCTTTATAGAAGAGAATGTGATAAATCTGAGCCTCATCCCAACCAGGCATGCTGGCCCCTATAGCCTACCAGGAACAACCAGGTGGTCAGTCAACAAGAATATGCTAGATGCTGTATGGACAGCAGAGCCTTGCACCAAAATTGGAAGCACTAGGTTCATTAATTCCACAGTAAGTTCTGTCAGATTTTGTAGTTATAACTCAGCGGATCCAGCCATCTTTCCCTAATCATCTGGTATTATATAATAGTGACAAAGTCAATTGGATTCTCTTAATATTCTGGCTTTGTGGCAAGAAATCATTTTACGTTCTTTTTTTTTTTCATTTTGCAATTTTTATTATGTTAGTCGCCATACAGTACATCATTAGTTTTTGACATAGCGTTCCAAGATTCATTGTTTGCGTATAACACCCAGTGCTCCATGCAATCTGTGCCCTCCTTATTACCCATCACTGGGCTCGCCAATTCTCCCCTCAAAGCCCTCAGTGTGGTCCCTGGAGTCCACAGTCTCTCATCGTTCCTCTCTGATATCCCCCCTTCATTTGCCCCTTCCTTCTAATGTCCTCCTGCTATTCCTTATGTTCCACAAATACATGAAACCGTACGATAATTAACTTTCTCTGCTTGACTTATTTCACTCAGCATAATCTCTCCAGTTCCATCCATGTTGATACCAATATTGGGTATTCATCCTTTCTGATGGCTGAGTAATATTCCATTGTATATATGAACCACATCTGCTTTATCCATTAGTCTGTTGAAGGGCATCTTAGTTCCTTCCATGGTTTGGCTATGATGGCCATTGTTACTACGAACATTGGGGTATAGATGGCCCTTCTTTTCACTACATCTCTACTCTTGGGGTAAATTCCAAGTAGTGCAAATTCTGGGTCATAGGGTAGCTCTATTTTTAGGTTTTTGAGGAACCCTACACTATTTTCCAAAGTGGCTGTACCAACTTGCATTCCCACCAACAGAGTACAAGGGTTCCTTTTCTCCACAACTTCTCCAACATTTGTTGTTTCTTCTCTTGTCAATTTTGATTATTCTAACTGGTATAAAGCAGTATCTCAATGTGGTTTTGATCTGAATTTCCCTGATGGCTAATCATGATGAATGTTTTGTCATATGTCTGTTAGCCATTTATATGTCTTCCTTGAAGAAGTGTCTGTTCATGCCTTCTGCCCATTTTTTGACTTGATTGTTTTTGGGGTGTTGAGTTTGAGAAGTTCTTTATAGATTGTGGATACCAGCCCTTTATCTATAGTGTCATTTTATTTTCTTAAGTAGTCTTTAATGCATTTACAAAATACTTACATGTCATGTAAACCCAACTCTTCTTTGACAGACTTTTGAGCAAATCTTATTACCTGGGGATAGGATCTGCAAAGAAGTTACTCAATTTCAGTTTGGAGATATACAGGGACATAAAGTTCAGTGCTCACAGAACATTGGGACTTTTTTTTTTTCTTTTTTAAGATTTATTTACTTATTTATTTGCCAGAATGAGCACAAGCAGGGAGGAGGGGCAGAGGGAGAGGGAGAAGCAGACTCCTTGCTGAGCAAGAAGACCAAAGCGGGGCTTGATGATCCCAGGACCCTGGGATCATGACCTGAACTGAAAGCAGACACTTAACCAACTCAGCCACCCAGGCTTCTGGTTGGAGCACTTTTATGGCCAGAAGTACTCTTGTGTTGAATGATGGTCTGCTTCTGCATAACTTCTGCCCTCTTGTTTCTAGATCTTTCCTTTAGTGATTTAGAGTATAGCCTCCTCTTCCCTCTGACATCTCCTGAACTATTTGAAGAGAGCTACCAATCTCTACCCTACATCAGCTCACTTTAAGTGACTCCTCCTTGGGCCTCAATGCCGATCATCGCATACAGGGGTTTCTAGATCCTTCCCCGTGAAAGCTGCCTCCTGGATGGATGCTGGTTGGTTGATTGTTGCACCCAGGGACCGAGGACACAAGGCTTCCTGGAACAGGAGACACTTTCCTACACATAAAAAAGTGTCTTCTCCTTTCTATACAAGAATCCCCGGGCAGACATAGGGACTGGGGATTGAGAACCATGGGAATCAGCTGCCACCTTTCCTATCTCTGATGGCCTCGTCACAGCCTGACTGTTTGAAGGCAATATCACCCTTGGGCTCTTGTTTTTGTTTTTGTTTTATGAAATTCTGTGACTACAGACCTCTCTCACGTCTATCCTCTACACTCAGATGGGAGCGAGTAGGCAGCTTTCCATCCCAGCTTCCTAAGTTCCACCTGCAGGCCCTTTTCTCTTGCTGACCCCTGGGTGGCTGCCCAGTCATCTTTGCTTAAATCCCTCTCTCCTGGGAGGGCAGAATCTGCGTATGTGTGTGCATTCTACACATCTCCTAGAGCCAGTCATCTTTTCATTTGGATGATTCTCTCCTCACATATTCTCAAGTCCATCCATCTCAGGTTATGAAACAGTGAAACAAGCAATCCTCTGCAATCCAGATCCACTCTGTTTGCAACTCTCTTTCCGCAGCTTCCCTTTGGTTTAGGCACGCGCAGCACAGATTGCTGTGGAGGAAATCAAACACATGCACAAACGAACTTCCTCTTTTGTAGAACCTTAAGATAGATAAATTTTTGATGCACCTGGGCAAGCTATTCTAGTTTTGCCCGTCACTGTACGGACTATCAACACTTTCAGTATTCACTCCTATTAGAGAGTGGTACAGATGATCTTGGGAAGATGCAAGTAAATCTTGGATTTACTATTGGAATAACTTGAGGTGCATCTTTTTAAGAATCCCCATAATGCTATCAATGCTCCAGGAACAGTGGCAACTCCTTCACAGTGTCTAAGAGACACAGCTTAATTGCATCATAAGGTTTACCATTCCAGTTTGGCAAGTGCTGCTCCTTGTTATTTCCAGCAGAATGTCAATTGTCTGGGGAAAAAGTCCCATGCTATAATTCTGTACAAAACTGTGATCTGCTTCTTCGTGTGATCTGAAGGGAATCTTCGTGCGATACAGGTACGATGAGGTATTCAGTGCTCTGAGAACTCCCTCGGCCGTTCCTCTGGTGGGGCTGGAATGAACACAGATTGGAAATGGTCTGTAGCTATGACTACACCAGGCAGTTGAGGACGCCCCTCCCTTCTCAGTGTACATATGGTTCTACTGTTTTCTTGAGGTCTGCCTGGGTCCCCATAACCACAGGAGCAGTCCTTCTGGGAACCTCTGGCTGGTCGGTCTACAGGATGTCTAAGTGCTTCTTACCACTGCCCCTTCCCAACATCATCCAATATGGCACCTGGTGCAACTTTTCTAGTCTTGCTCAGGTTGTTATGTGGTCATCATAGCCCCCCCTCACCAGACTTTGATACTGGGACAGGACATGCCTTAAGCAAAGGGGGTTTTGTGCATCCTGGCTGAGCTTCCTGAACTGACCAATACCCTCTTCACCTATATTTCTAGGAATCACCTCATGCATTCCTTCTGCCACTGGGAGCAAGCTGCACGCCTTCGACTCCATTTGCATTCTTGTCTTGATCAGCCGCTCTTCTTGGCTCCCTTCCACAGCCATGTGTCTCCACACGTGCATGTGCCCACCACCCTGCCGGAGAGGAATTTATTTTCTTTACTCATAGAAGAGCTAGGATTCCTTGGATCACGGAAGGGCTCTGCTCCATCTTTCTCTTCCCCCACTCTCCAAGACTTCCCCTCTCATTCCTGCAGGAAGGTTCAGGGAGGAAAGTCTACACTCACTGTAAACAGACCTCATAATGGAAACAGAAGGGAGAACACGTCCCAGGCAGTGGACTTTGGTCAGAAAGGCCCTGCCTCAGGTGGGACTAGGAAATCCTGGGTATAGTGTTGGCCAGCTTCCAGTGACGGATGTCTCCTACCCCAGATGGAAGGGTGGGGAATACTGAAAGAGATAACATTCATGTTACTACTGATCAAGGATGGGAAATACTGATGGCCACACCCAGGCAGCTCTCAAAATACATACACTGGAGTTTGCAGCAATAAACGTGCTATGCTCCACAGTCGACTTCTCCACCTGCACGCAGCCTACTTGGACGTGGTTTATATTCTGCACATCCTGGGCTCCTTCATTAGGACTCAGGCAAGTGTAAAATTCCACATCACACTCACCTAGACCCAATAGTCCCGTTTATTGTGTTGGGATGTTTTGAAAACTTCGTTTGCAGCCTTACAAATTTTTTGAAGTTGCAAAATGCATACTCTTCTTTTCTAAATGTGAAGAGTCCTTGGCTACACAGTTGAAAGAGAGAACTCTGCATGGTTCACTTTCTGGAGGCCGCCTGTGGTGGACCGGCCCCCTTCTACAGACATGTGTCTACACACGTGCATGTACCCACCACCCTGTCTGACCCTCTTGATGACCCTCCTCCTCTTTCTCGTGGGTGCTTTGCTGTCACTTCACATACCCACGGTCAAAACCAGAGGGCAAAGCTAAGTCCGTGCCCTACTAATGATGTTGCTGAACATATCATCCCTAGTAGGACTCTAGTCAGACACTGACTCAAAGATTCAAACTACATGGGCTGCGTGTTCCTTGTGAGCCCATGGACTCACTCTGGGCAGCCTCACAGGTCGTTCTCCCTCGTGGCCCATTACCTCCCGTCAGCCTGGCCCTGCTCGCTGTCTGGTGCATTCAGGGGTAACGTTACATGAGGAGAAATGACCACCCGCAAATCTCTCCGTCTTCCAGATTAATCTTTGGCTTTTCTGCCTATTCACACGCGCATTACACAAAGGAGGGAAAATCACAAATAAAGATAAAACTTCTCTGTACCCCGTCCTGGGGGAGGGGGATTGGAGTGGGGAGGGAATGGAATTATCCAAAGCTTAATAAATAACAACCTCTACTTCACACTGCGGTGAAATGGGATTCCTTAAATAATAAACTCTCAAAAACAAAACAAAACAAAACAAATCAAAGGTGTTTCTGCGGGTTTAGAGGTGAGACCTAAGCTCTGCCCGAGCCCGTGCTGGGAAACCCTGACTGTCTGTGCTCAGGAGAGACTCAGGTCTGACACGCGCAGCGGTAGCTCCCCGAGTGGCCGCAAAGCCGCCGGCCCTAATGGCCCACGGGGCCTGCTGTGACAGGCCGGTGACATGCCAAAACAAAGAGAAGAAGGGTCATGCCCTCTCCCCGCCTAGTTCGACAACCCCTTCTCACAGCGATGCGTGCAGGCTCCGCGGAAAATCGAACTAGCCAAGCTGTGTCCTACGGTGGCCGTGGTCTTCGCGGGCCTTCGCCGCTGTCCGCTGCTCCCAGGAGCCCCTTTGAACGCCAGCACCACAGACGTGGCACCAGCACGACCCCAGCCTGTAGCTCATTAGCGCGTGGTGACGTTCTAGTGGCCCGAGTGACCATATTCTGAGCAGACGGTTTGTGGTTTGGAGGTATTTCTTCCCTAATAAAACAAAGGGGCAGGGGAGGGATAGGAAGCCACCAAGCAGAGTGGGTGTCAACAGAGCCACTGACATGCTTCTGTCCCCGCCAACCAAGGACCCAGAGCCCTGGAGGGGGACATGCCCTGTTTTGTCCCGGGAGCCCGTTTTGCAGGATGCTTTTTGATATTTGTAAGTGAATCTTAATTTGGGGCTATTTGTTTAATTTCCACTCTTTGTATATTGGTTCTTCTTTCAGAAATGGTCAAAAAAGTCCTGTAAAAATGCTTAAAAGGAAACAGGTCAGGATACATTGAAAGAAGATACAGATCAGAAGTCTCTGGGAGTCTGCAGTGGTCAGAGCCGCGCAGCCAGGCGAGCTGCGAGTTGGGGGGGTCACAGGTGTGTGGGGGTGCGAGCCTCCCCTGGGAGCGGCAGGTCCCTATTATCCCCTAGGCGAGCTCACCGTTACCGTGTCCTATGCCTGTTGCATGTGAAAAGTATCCGAAAGCTCTTATTCAAGGCACAGCACCATTAAAACTTCAATCCTGAAGGCTTGACCCCCTGACAAATTAGGAAGGAGCCACAGGTCACCGCTCTGAAATAGCCCTTGTTCCAAGCAGGAGAGCCCGGACAGTGCACATACCCTGCAACAGTCCATGACCACTTTTACAATGTTTGGTCTGTGCCTCTCTTCACAGCCCCTGAAGCAGCCCTGCAGCTCCTGGACGAGCACACCCCCACTCCCCCCCGGCCCCCGCACAGTCTCTGTTGGTAGGAGTCCTGAGCCCTGCAGTGGGCACATTTGGTCTCAGGCTTTCCTATTTACATCTTTGCCCTTAAGCATTGGAAGAGGCTGGTTTCCCGGGTGGGAGGTGCCTGCTCCAGGGACCGTGCGGCCGGGGCAGGGGCGCTGTCCCATCTCTCAGGTTCTGAGCTGGGTCGGGGCCTCAAGAACAACACCACCCCGCAGTGGCACTCACCTTGACTCACCTTGACCTCACCTTGACTTCAAACCCAGTAAAAAGCGAGTCTAGAAGACCACATGTGGCTAAGGAAGGGCGGCAGCATTTCAGTTAGGCTGTGAATCTGGAGGACCCAGGACCTTGGGCTTTGTCGGACCTTACCCCATTGTACACGGCTAGTGCCATCTTTGCTTGGCCTCCCACAGACACATCTGTCAGGTGCCATGGAAGCGTTGCGTGACTGTGAATGAGCGCCCCATCAGCCAGGCCACCGTCTCCTGCCACCGGGCGGTCCGATCCAGTCCCAGGCATCTGGGCATCTTATCTCTGCTTCAGAAACCCACAGTAGCCACAAAGACCACCTTGACTCTTGCTTACTATGCCTTTCTGCTATGGACTGAATGTCTGTGTCCCCCCAAGATTCCTGTGTGGAAACCTCCTCCACATGGGGGTGGTCCTAGGAGACCCAGACTTTGGGAGGTAACAAGGTCTGGAACGTGGAGCCCCACGATGGGATTGATGTCCTTATAAAAGAGGCCCCAGAAAACCATCTCGCCCGTCCCATGCTGGGAGGACCCAGCAAGAAGATGCCACGTGTGAACCAGGACATGGGGCCTCTCTGGGCAGGGAATCTGCTGGTCCTTGATCTTGGACCTCTAGTCTGCAGACAGTGAGTAATAAATGTGTGTGGTCTGTAAGCCACCGAGTCTGGAATTTTGCTACAGCAGCCCAAAAGAACAATGACAGTTTTTATCTGACGTTTCTGATACAGGACTCCATCTACAGAAGGTGATCAGCTTTTCATTCTCCTGCGGGGACACACATTCCCTATCACATGAGTTCAGAACAGGTTCTTTCTCTGTACGCCAAGAGCACTTTATTTATTTATTTATTTAATTTTATGCCACGAGCACCTTAAAGACACTTTATTAATTGCCTTGTACTGTATATTAGAACGAACTGTTTATATGTCCATTTACCCCAATAAATAGTGACGTTCTTAGACATTCGTATGT
Organism: Mustela putorius furo; assembly: GCF_011764305.1. NCBI lineage: Eukaryota > Metazoa > Chordata > Mammalia > Carnivora > Mustelidae > Mustela > Mustela putorius. Next base: position 5,875,937 of record NW_025422169.1, on the reverse strand, counting down.
TTATGTTTTAATCCGAGGCCTTCCGTGGAGTCCCTGCTATGTAATCAGTCAGGCCCTGTCAAAGGAGACTATGAATCAGGAAATGTTGTTCTCCACTCTTTAGTCCCCCTTTATAATAATCACTAGCGTTTGTAACTTTCTACAGGGGCTGGTTCCAAATGCCGCTCACCTATGACTTTCAATCCCCGTTGTAGTTCTGGGAATAAGAAGCTATTATTGTCCCCCATTTTATAGATGTGAAAGTGAATCTAATCAAATCACTGAATTTAAGTGCCCTGTCAACAATTTTAAAATCCACCGTTTGAGGGACACCTGGGCAGTTCAGTAGGTTAAGCTCAGGTCATGATCCCAGGATCCTGGGGTCGAGACCCGACATCCGGCTCCCTGCTCAGCGGGGACCCTGCTTCTCCCTGTGCTGCTCCCCTTACTTGTTCTGTCTCTCTGTAAGGTAAATAAATAAAATTAAAAAAAAAAATCCACCAATCGAACCACAACACCCTTTATGCTTATTTATATATTCCCTTTCTCTCTCTTTAAACACACATGCATACCTACATACATACATCATCAAAAGCTCCTGGTGGCCCCGGGTAAATTGTATAGTGAACAGGACTTGATTCAAACATGAGATACGTAAGGTAAAAGTAGATCCGTATGTGCTCTACGTCATACCACAATGGTAGACACACGCCGTGATACATTTACCCAAATCCATAGAGTGTGCAACACCAAGAGTGAACCCTAATGTGAGCTGTGGGCTCTGGGTGATGATGGCGCGACACTGTAGTCCATCAGTTGTGACAGACGTGCTACTCCGGTGACGTGCTGATCCTGGGGAAGCCGCGCACCTGTGGGACAGGAGTGTGTGTGGGAACCCGCTAGACCTTCTTCTCAGTTTTGTTGTGGACCTAAAATTACTCTAAGAAATAAAGTCTATTTTTAAAAAAATGGACCTTTATAGCCACTAGTTATGATCATGTAGATTTTCTTTAGAGATTGTAAGATAGTCTTTTAAGACCCTCCAGAGACAGGTATACGAATAAATGAAATGACTTGCTGAAAACACAGAAACCCTCGGAAACAAAGGCATTCCCGTCAAGAAAACAGACACAAGACAGGCATGATGCTACAATAATGGTGAATCACAAGAAAAGCAGTAGCGATATTTTGAGTCGAGTATTCCTAGCCTTCATCTACATTTTATCGCACCTGAGTGCTGTGTGACTTAATATGCTTTTCTTTTTCTTTTTTCTTTCTTTCTTTCTTTCTTTTTTTTTTTTTAAAGATTTTATTTATTTATTTGATAGAGAGAGATCACAAGTAGGCAGAGAGGCAGGCAGAGAGAGAGAGAGGGGGAAGCAGGCTCACCGTCGAGCAGAGAGCCCGATGTGGGACTCGATCCCAGGACCCTGGGATCATGACCTGAGCCGAAGGCAGCAGCTTAACCCACTGAGCCACCCAGGTGCCCCTCTTTCTTTTTTTTGAGCTACAACCAAGATCCTTTCAAATCGGCAATTTGAAGCCTCAAGACTGAATGCTCTTGGTTAAAAATATTCCACTCTTCTAAGCCAAAAATAGAAGCATCAAATTTGTGTCAGGAATATAGTGGCATTTAAGGACAAAATAGAACTTGGGGAAAATTTTTAAATCCTTTTAAAAAATTATGCTTCTATGTCGATTCAGTACAATGTTTTGAATATTTAACTTGATCTTCAATTTTGGGATTGCTACTTCTTAGGCTTTTCTGTAATTTAATTCCCAAGACTGCCTTGATCTGGCATTCTTATTTCTGATATGCCTATTCAAATTACTTTCTTTCACAATATTTACCTATATTTCAAGATCTCATTGAAATTTTACCCCTTCCATGAAGACTTCTCTAGCAATTACAACCATTTCCCAGCATCTCTACTACACTTGTGTCACACCATCTAAAATCGATCTGGTCCTCCCACCAGAAAGGCGTCTGTTCTAAGGTAAATCTATTCTATTAGAAAATAGCCCTATTTTCTGGGGCTATTCCAAGGTAAGAATTACAAAAATCTCTGTCCTCACAAAGCCTAGTACTTTGCTAGACACAGAACTTATCAGAACTTACCAAACCCATTTGGTTTCCAGAAACAGCTACCTAATGTCTGTGCCGTTCTCAGTTTTCTCAGTTTCCTGGTGTTCCATGCACCTCCGTCCTGGTAGCTGTCCACCAATATTCCTTTTTTAAAATTTTTTATTAACATACAATGTATTTTTAGCCCCAGGGGTACAGGACTGTGACTTGCCAGGTTTACACACTTCACAGCACTCACCAAAGCACATACCCTCCCCAATGTCCATAATCCCACCCCCTTCTCCCAAACCCCCTCCCCCCAGCAACCCTCAGTTTGTTTTGTGACATTAAGAGTCACTTATGGTTTGTCTCCCTCCCGATCCCATCTTGTTTCATTGATTCTTCTCCTACCCCCCAACCCCCCCATGTTGCATCTCCACTTCCTCATATCAGGGAGATCATGTGATAGTTGTCTTTCTCCGATTGACTTATTTCGCTAAGCATGATACCCTCTAGTTCCATCCCCATTGTTGTAAATGGCAAGATTTGAGGGGTTTTTGATGGTTGCATTGTATTCCATTGTCTATATATCTTTAGCCATTCATCTGTTGATGGACCTCTAGGTTCTTTCTATAGTTTGGCTATTGTGGACATTGCTGCTATAAACATTCAGGTGCTGCCCACCAGTATTCTTTACCCTTGATTATTTGTCTCCCGTGTTGCAACAAACTATTTCTGCACATTCCCACGAACTGAAGAACTGAAGACTTCCTAGAGGCCAAGCACGATATAGCCTTTCACACGGACTCATAAAGCCCTTTCAGCTGCCCTAAGATATGTTACTATTTGTCCCATTAGAAATGAGGAAATGGAGGACGGACAGGGCGGCCAGTTTCCCAGGACTGCTCTGCTGGTATGCGGCAGAGCAGGGACAGAACTTGGGGACCACCAGCCGGCCCCCAAGGTGCAGCAGGAGCAGCAGCGTTTGTGTTGGCCTGTTTGTTGGCTGTTTGCTGCTGCATGCGTGTGTTTGTGAGACGGCGTAGACCCACTGACTGGACATGTGGCCCTGGTTCTGAGGCCCACAACCTGTGTGCTCCTGGCATGTCTCTTAGCTGCCCGGAGGCTCAGCTCAGGGTTGTCTCGGTATAAACTGTGCAGAGGGACACAAACACAATTTTGTTGTGATGATGATGATTATACAATAATACCAGAATAAGGACATTGATTTCACATTTACTATTGTTTTCCATCAACGATGTGGCGTTCTGTGTGTGTATTCATCTGCTTGCTCAATGAATGTCTGCTGATTAGATCACTGGATCTTCGTGGAAATGAATTCTTACTAAACAGCACTTATTATAAGAGAAATGATCTCGTTTGAACATTACTTTTTTCCTTAGGAAAAAAGAAACAGATTTCGACAACTCACCTAACAAAGTGGCATGTTTTCTTTTTAGCAACCAAATTACGCTTGAATTGTGAAACCCCTCGACGTATTGTCAGTTAATGCGAGGCCCAGGACTAAGTCCCATAAAATGCCTGTCTTCCTGTTCCTGGGATCCCAGCCCCAGCCCAGAATGTCGAGCTGCTTCTGGATTCCTACGTCTGTGTTCTCCATTAGGAGGAAGTCAGATCAGACCAGGGCTCCATTTCTGTGAAAGGCTGATGTGAGTTCTTAGCAAAAAGCCAGCAGAATTTATGCCTGCGGGGAGGCCACAGTGGCTCCGGGGAACCGATTTGCAGACCGGTTCCTCTGTAGCCTGCTGCCCACCTACTTCTCCTCTTTCTTTGCTTGGTTTCTGGTTCAGTCAAAGTTATGTTGTACTATTATGACCTGATAGCATTGCAATTCTTCCAAACTTGCCGGAACTTTATGGAATATACTAAGTAAAGTAGTCACTCTGCTTCTTGTTAGTTGGCATTCATTTGAGCTGTTTGTTGAGCTGGAATCAGTGAGTCATACTTGCTGATCACAGGGGAGATTTCAGCAGAGGAAAGGGTTTTGGAGGCTCCCCCCCACTTCCTTCCTAGAAAAAGCTTTTAGTCAAATGCGGATGCAGAGGCTGGGTGACCAGAGGCTTAAACCACATTGACCATTTCTTAGGACATGTTCATGTACTTGGAAATCCTGAGCCAGGCACATGGGCAGTGCAATGCATTTTCTTCCAAAGCTGCATCAGGAGGTGAATCTGAAGCAGGAAAAAAAAAAAACAGAGCACAGTAGAGAGGAGAGCTAAAATACTGTACACGCCACCAATATGCACAGAGCTTCCTGGCCGCTCTCAAGCATTTGGGGGTCACAGGACCTTTACGAATCTGAGTGAAAGTTCATATTTGCTGCTGTCTTTCTCAACACAGCATTTCAAAACTCGTGTCAGAGGGTGCCTGGGGCCTCTGGGACATGGTGGGTCTGGTTGCGAGGAAACAGCCCCAGAGTGCTAATTGGGAGAGCTACCCATGAGGGAGGGCACTGGTCCAGGGCCCACCAGCCACAGAGAGACCCTGTGGCTCTGATGCTCAAATCAGACCCTGTGGCTCTTTTTCTCAAAGTCCTTGGTGTGGAATCTGAAATGGACATGGAGGGAGGTGGGAAAAGTATTGCAATGTCCTGTCCTTTTTTTGTTTTTGACACGAAAAATACATGGTCAGTCCTTCTAATACCCATATCTTCCTAAATGAAACAGGAACACCATCCACTTCTGGGGCAGGGGTAAAACCAGAGGTCTGCGCTGTGTCATGGGCAGTGATGGCCAAGAAGGCAGATGGTGGAGCAACTAGGAAAGCCAAACCTCACTGGCAGAGTGGCGCTGACTGACAAGCGGCTCTGAGGTGGGCACACTAGTTTCCGAGGGTGCCATCGTCGTGTCTCACGTGCCTTAGCCAACAGAAATCCATTTCCCCACAGCTCCGGAGGCTCCAAGTCCAGATGAAGGTCTGGTTTCTAGTCTCTCTCCTTAGCCAGTGGATAGCCACCTTCTTCCCCCTGCTCACCTGTTCTTCCCTGTCTGTCTGTCTATGTCCTGATCTCCTCGAAGGACCCCAGTCACGCTGGGTTAGCCTCCACCCCAAAGACTACAGTTTACCTTAATCACGTCTGTAAAGACCCCATGTCCAAATACAGCCACATTCTGAGGTTCTGGAGCTTAGGACTTCAACATACACATTTGAAGGAAGAGGTGGGACTCAGCCCATTATAGTGTGTGTGTTCATGTTTGTTTCCTTTCCAAATCTCTAGGGAGTAGTATTCAGTTGAAGAGCTGGGGATTGACCCTTCTAAGCCTTACACAGTCTTGTATTGCCATTTATACATTCTGTGTTTGTCTTGCTAGAATGATACATGATTTTAGCGAAGTCCCAGGATCCAAAATCTGTGTACAGAAATCCATTGCATTTCTGTACACCAATAATGAGACACCAGAAAGAAAAATCAAGGAATTGAGCCCATTTACAATGGCATCAAAACCCTAAGATATCTGGGAATAAACCTCTTTTACCAAAGAGGTAGAAGATCTCTACTCTGAAAACTATAGAACACTTACTATGAAAGATACTGAAGAGGACACACATAAATGGAAAACATTCTATGCCCATAGATTAGAAAAACAAATATTGTGAAAATATCTACATTACCCAAATCAATCTATACATTTTTTAAAAGATTTTATTTATTTATTTTAGAGAGAGAGAGAGTGAGAAAGAGCATGAGAGGGAGACATCAGAGGGAGAAGCAGACTCCCCACAGAGCTGGGAGCCCGGTGAGGGTCTCAATCCCAGGATTCCGGGATCATGAACTGAACCAAAGGCAATCGCCCAACCCACTGAGCCCCCCAGGCACCCAGCAATTTACCCATGTAATGCAATCCTTATCAATACTGCCAGCATTTTTCACAGAGCTAGAACAAGCAATCCTCAAATTTGTATGGAACCGCAAAAGACCTCAAATAGCCACAACCAGTTATGAAAAAGAAAAGCAAATCTGGAAGCATCATAATTTTGGACTTTAAGCTATATTAGAAAGCTATAATCAACCACATTGAGATACCACCTTACACCAGATAGAATGGCCAAAATAACAAGACAGTAAACAACCTGTGTTGGTGAGGATGCGGAGAAAGGGGAACCCTCTTATACTGTTGGTGGGAATGCAAGCTGGTGCAACCACTCTGGAAAACAGTGTGGAGGTTCCTTGAAAAGTTAAAGATAGATCCACTCTATGACCCAGCAATTTCACCACTAGGTATTTACCCAAAGGATCAAAAATACAGATTTGAATTGGCATCTGTACCCTAGTGTTTATAACAGCAACGTCCGCAATAGCCATGTGGAAAGAGCCCAGTTGTCCATTGACAGATGAATGGATAAAGAAGATGCGGTCCATATATATATATAACGGAATATTACTCAGCCATCAAAAAGAATGAAATCCTGCCACTTGCAGCTCTGTGGATGGGGCTAGCACGTATTATGTTAAGCAAACAAGTCAGTCAGAAAAAGACAAATACCATATGATTTCACTCATACGTGGGATTTAAAAAACAAAAAAGAAGAACATAGCAGGGCAAAAAAAGAGAGGGAAGCAAACCACAAGAAAGTCTTCAGTACAGAGCACAAACGGAGGGTTGATGGGGGGAAACGGTGGGGGATGGGCAGGATGGGGAACGGGCATCATGGCGGACACTTGTGATGAGCAGTGGGTGTTGTATGTAAGTGCTGAATCACCAGCTTCTACTCCTGAAACCAATATTACTCTCCAGATCAATTAACTAGAGTTTAAATAAAAAATTTGAAACAACAACAACATGAAACAACAACAACAAAAAAACAGTTTATGTTTGTCTTCAGAATATCGATCTACTGGATGATGAGCAGTTTGAGGGGTGGTTTTCGTTGCTTCTCCGAGTTTCCAGCACAGGGCTGGGCGCACGTAGGCGCTCCCTCTCATTCTAACTTAACTCTGATCCTTCTCAGTTCCGCTTGCCGCCGTTCTCTTCTTGCACATTCAAAAGCTGCATCTGCCTTGTGATCCCTGGGTCCTGGACTGTAAACTAAGTTTTCTGAAACCTCAGTCTGTATTCTGGCTTCTCTTGAACTAATAAGTACAGACGAGCTGTGCAAACCTGACCTCTGATGTGATGCTTACATACAGAAAAAGCCGGTAATAAAGATAGGTTTATACCTGTCTTTTTTTAACCAACGTCTGCCTGCCCTCAAAGTCTCCACAAACACACTCACAGGGGCCCCTCCTCCCTGAGGGCCTTCAGCCCAGACACCCCACACGGGGTCACCCCTCCTCTCTCTGGGTCTTCTCTCCTGCCAATGGCTGGGTTTGTGTTCACTCCCCATTTCCGCAGAGACGCTTGGACTCTGACCCCTCCCTGTGCCCTCTCACACTGGACAAAATGAGACATCCCTGGGCTGCTTGAAAAAGGACAGAAATGAGACCAAGGGGGGCTTTCACGGGCTCAACCTAGTTCATCACCGCAACCTCGTCTTAGAAATCCGCGTGTTGACACTTTTGCTGGAAATGATAAATGAAGGGTCCTTTGAAGAAAGTTTGAAAATATGGGCAAAACCCATAGGAGGAAATAGAACTCATTTATGTTAGCCAGACCCGGCAATGCCTACCGTTACTTTGGGGGTGCGCTCTGTACCCCGACTGTTTGCGGCTAGGGCAATGTGAGGCGACAACCCTCGCTGTTTGTCATGTCAAATAAACGTTCATTCGCATGCCACAAGGACAGGGGCCCTACTCGGAACCACAGCAACCCTCGTCAGCTTCATATTTCCAGCTGATGTCGAAGTCAGCGACTGCACGGAATTCTATCGTAGTAACAGAACCAATGGTGGAGTCAGTCTCTGAGTCTTGAACACTTCTGACGTTAACAGTCCTTCACGACCTCAGTAACCACGGTGGCCCACAGACCGTTAGGAGCAGAGCCAGTTTTCCGTATCACAGAATGTTTCTAGGAATGGAGTTGCTGGCTCAACAGGGCATGGACGGTATTCCGTCTATGGTTATAGACTGAGAGACTCCTTCCGGGAATTCCGCACCAATTTAGACTTTAGCCAAGAGTAAATGAGATGGTCTGTCTACCAGAAATTCTAACAGAAACGGCGGTTTTATTAAAAGGAAGAAAAGAAACACTTGCAAATTTGTTAGCCAAAAAAAAAAAAAAAAAAAAAAGAGAGAGAGAGAGAGAGAGAGAGAAAGAAAAAAGAAATCTCAACATTTTTAAGAATTTGAATTTCTTTTCATTACCAGAGAGGCTGAGGGGCTTTTCCTGTGTCTCAGACCCCGCAGTTCTTGTTCTACGAGCAAGTTGGAAGCTGTCTTGCTGTTCCAAGCAGTTTGCCTGTAATCCTTGTAATATATGGTTCCCTTGCTGCTGCTTCTTCTTTTTTTTCCCTAAGATTTTATTTATTTATTTGAGAGAGAAAGCACACAGATGGGCAGAGGGAGAAGGAGCCTCCCTAGGGAACAGGGAGCCTGACGTGGGGCTCGATCCTAAGACCCTGAGATCATGACCTGAGCAGAAGGCAGACGCTTGCCGGACTGAGACACCCAGGCGCCCCCTCCTTCTCTTCTCATACATACACCTTGCAATGAATGTTTTTTGACTTTCTGATGGTTTTCACTTTCTCCAAGCCCAGGGTGACCCACAGATGACCAACCGGCTGGCAGTGACCATGCGGGGCTTCGCTGCGGTGGCTCCTAGGACCAGAGAGCACCAGCCCCCAAGCCTCAGGAAGCAGAGGAGAAAGCCTGCACCCCCGTAACGTCGTGGCGGGTCCTGAGTATTAATCAAATCTGCCTGCATTTTGCGAGTAATCTCGGCCATTAATTTTCTTCTTGGAAAGTCCTCTTCTCTTCTTGACATAAAGGTTCCTCGATTCTTTTAAACTGTTGTTATTTTTAATGTTCCGGCTTTTTATATGTTTCACTTAATTCCTCTTTAATTTACTTTTATATATGGTATGAGTTAAGGGTCTGAATTGATTTTTTTTCCTCCAATCAAGTCTACACATTTTTCAACATCATTTATTGAATTAATTGTCTTTCTCTGTTACCTGTTAACTTGTTCTCTATCAGCATTTGTTTCTGGGCGAGCTATTCTCCTCCTGCAATGCCCGTGCCGGGGAATGTCCTCGCCCCGCAACGCCAATAGCACTGGCTCTCCTCCTTGGCTCACTTATAATTTTCTTTCTTTCTTTCTTTCTTTCTTTCTTTCCTTTTTTATTTTTCTTGAATTTTCCTTGGAAGTTTGTGTTTCATCTCTGAGTCCTTCCGTGGTGTGAGACCATGGCTCGGCTGTCTGACCACAGGTAAGAATTTTGCCTGAGGGCTGGTGGGAACGAGGTCTCTGGGAGGACGCGGCTGCACAGGGGGCCCGGCCGAGGCTGTGGGGAGATGCGGTTGGGAGCCCTGCTCTGGGCGCCCTGCTGTCAATTCGTTCCCCGGATCCTGAGCACCTGTGATGACTTGGATCTCTACCTTGATGGTTTCTGGTCATCTGGCAGGCTCCCAGCTACTGACTCCGGGTGGTCATGCCCGTGTCCGACCGCGGTCCTCAAACTTGTCTAATGACTTCTGGGCGGCATCCTGTATCCAGCTCAGTGCTGGGCAGGGGGAGTCCCTGCAGACGGGAGGCACACAGTCTGGGCCATCTTGAACTGGGGCTACTAGCCACTTGAAACACATTAATGCCACTGAACGTCACTGACTTTAATGTCAACTGTTTTCGTTCACCCTTCAGCAGTCACAAGGGATGAGTATCTCATGGGTAGACGCGGTGTGAAGTCAACCGCTCTGCCAGCCACACTGCCCGGTCTCGACACAGAACTCAAGCGACATGTCTTCATGTTCACCTGCTCCTGTCATCAGGGCCGACGGGGGCGCTCTCCTGTGGACCCGGACAGAGTCCCCAGCTCGCCTTGCTAAAGCATCAGCACCCTCCAGGCATGCACGAGGCTCCGGCTGAAGAGCAGATGGGGAAGACTCATGCGCGGTGACTCACAGACACACGCGGATGCGCTCGTCCACCTCCGACACTGTCCGCAGCTGTCCGGGCCACCATTGCTACGCCAGCATCTCTCCCCATCTCTCACTGCTCCAACCACCCTAAGACCTTTGCCAGTTTTCTTTGCTAAATCAAAGGCGTTCGTCTTTACTTCAACGGCCCTCTCAGCTGCTGTGTCCCCTGCGGACCATTCCCTCCTTGAAATGTGACCTAACCAGCTGGCGCGCAGTGCTGAGGCCATGCTCTTTCTCCCTTTGCCCCGCCTCCCTGACAGCCGCCTTTCTGTGACTCTCAGAGACCTGTCTTGGGTTCTGGCCCTCTCCCACGATTTCTTCATGTGGTCTCAACTCACCCCACATCTGCTTCTCCTCCTCAGATCCCTCCTTGAAATCCAGCCATAAATGTCAGCTACCTCTTCAGTCCTCCAGGCAACAAGCTCAGCTGACACATCCGAGACGGAATCTGCCCTTCTTGCTCCCGGCATCCTGGGGCCGTGGAGACTCACTGACCTCTCTGCCTCATATCTCAACCTGTCCTGGGTCCCCATCCTCTCTGCCTTGCATCCGGACCCCATCGTGTGTGTTTTGTCCCGCGTCCTCATACCTGAGCACACATACGTGTGTTGTGTTACCCACTGCCTCCAGGGTCTCCCCCATCGTGGTGCAATGTCCTTTATAATTCAAGTCCTTCATAAGTTTCCTGCTGCACTTGGAAGTGGACACTGCTCAGCCTGGCTCAGGGCCCTGCAGGATTGGTCCTTCCGCCCCTGTACTCTCTCGTCACCCTGCTGTCCCCGGGCCCGGGGAGCCCGGCAGGTCCCTCTCCATCCCCACCATCTCTGATCCCACCCCTCAGCCCTCGGATTTTGCAGGTAATGTCTCCTGCCCGTGGCCGGTCCTCACACTGGCTGGCGGAGGCCCAGAGCCCTCCTGCCCTCGCGCTCACCCTCGGGCTCCTCCCAGACAGGTGGGTGCCAGGGACCAGGCCCAAGTGAAGCAGGAAAGGATTATCTTTCTTTTCTCTTGTTTTCCCATGAGATTTGGTTTGGTCGGATTCAGAGACGAACACCCGACAACAGCCACACCATAGTTGTTTGTTTTGTTTTTGTTTTTTTAATATTCACAGAACCTTCACACAATCCTAAAATACCGGAGATGTTTATAATTCTGGGCATGTGTTGACAAGAATGGCCTGCAGGTGGCATTTACAAGGAAAGGTCTACAAGTCAGATAGGACTCTCCGGTGCATTGTCATCGAAGACGTACGGAGTCCTGACGGACGCCCTCCGAGGGCCGTTCATCCACCTGGTCTTTCCAGCTCCGCCTGGACAGACTCAGGACACCCCGCGCAGGTCCGCTCGGGCTCCTCCCAACAGGGCAGGGGTAGGACCATCCATCTGCTTGGGGAGGACATTTTGTCTGACTGGAGGTGTCAGTGACTCCCCTGGAACTCACCGTAAGACTTCTTGATGTCACTGAAATACACCGAGTGTAAAGCAATTTAAAAATGATCTTGTGTCTTAAATTTTAAAGGAAATCTTTTCATTGCGTGGATTCTGAATTCTTTTTTTTTAATTTTTTATTTTTTATAAACATATATTTTTATCCCCAGGGGTACAGGTCTGTGAATCGCCAGGTTTACACACTTCACAGCACTCACCAAAGCACATACCCTCCCCAATGTGGATTCTGAATTCTTGTTACCTTCCGATTACCTGGGGACAGTGAACGTGGTTTTACTTACCCTTCATGTTTCTTGGGTTTCAGGTCAAAAATGTGTCAGTTACAATTCAAAAATGCATGTTCTAAATGGAAACTTTTAGGACATCCTTGGGTCCATCCAAAATTGGGTCCTTCCTTTCCAAGTGAACTTTAATAGATCGGCACATGAACTCTTCTCAGAATCAGGGCTACAGGCGTGGACACTGGCATACTTGCCAAGAAGTAGCTCTGGTGGGCCCATTTGTGGGGGGGTGTGGTAGGGCGTCCGAGTGAGCTCTGTGGAGTGATTTCAATTCAGACACCAGGTCCAGCCTGGGGCAAGCTCTGAGAGCCCCAGTGGACAGAGGACGCCTGCCCTCTCTGCATTCAGCCTTGTCGGACAAGGCACAGGAGGGACGAGGAGCCCTGCCGTGGGCGCATCACTTTCTCCTGGGCTCGCCTCCCTGTTCCTGAAGCTTCCACGTTGCCGGAACCCCGCACAGAGCATTCTCATGTATGGTGCCAGTAAACCGGTTTGGGGATAAACATATTTTAAAATGTCAGCCTGCTTATTTGGTCCATGGGATGAGAAAGGCAAGATTCTCAGAAAATGCCATGTTTGGCTTGGACTTTGTCCCTGGAATGTGGAATGGAACACATGCTAGATTCTCCCAGAGCATCGCAAGGATTAAAAGAGAAAGTGTGAGCAAAAGCAATCGGCGAACTCCCATATGCCACATTGCACCAAGTTTCATTAGTCATTATTTGCCATACGTGCCGTGATTAGAACAATCAGACTGTATTGTCACGTATCCATCGAGGGAGAGGATGTAAAACCTTAAAAAAATAAGAACTTGTACTGAATGTCCGAACTCAGAGACCGGCATAAAAACCTCCCATTAAAAAAAAAAAAAAAAAAAAAAAAAAAAAAAAGGAAGGAGGGAAGGAGCAAAATGGGAAGGAAAAAGATGCCCTTCACACTCAGATGCCACAGAACCACTTGAGGGGACGTGAAAGGTCAGTAAGAAAGAGACCATCCGGCTGGGGAGGCTGGCTGCGGCGGAGTGAACGACCAGCGGTCTCGGCTCAGCATCCCCCGTGCTGTCTGGTTGGAGACTTTCCCGGGAGGAAAGCCTCACCTGTGCCCTTAGCTCCCGCAGTCCGCTCTGGCCACCATCAGACGGTGCGGGCATGACCCGACACCTGGCTGGGCCGCCACGTCTTGGGGCCGCTCCTCCGTGCATACGCCGCGCCAGCAGCAGCGGCCGCTGCAGCCTCCCTGGGAGCTGGGCAGAAAGGCAAGGCCTCGGCCAGCCCGGCCTGTGCGGTCAGCATCTGGTTGTGGCTGTGGGAGCCGGTGGGGTCGTGTGCTCTTTGACGCGTGAGAGGCCCCACGTCCACCAGCTTCCACCAGATCGTCGGTTCTCAGTGCGTCTTTCCGCCCCAGTGTGGCTGGGCCCTCCCAGGGCTGGTCCTGCCCATCCGCCGCTGCGACCACTGCCCACGGAGATAAGATCGCGTCTCCTCGCCATGTCCCGGAGAGCCTGGGGGGCTCCTTGGGGGTCCCTGCAGCCCCCACGAGAGCAGCCCCATCAGGGATTTCCATTCCCATCTGCCCCTTCACTGTGTGCCGTGCGCCAACCAACCCGCCCGCCCGCCACCCTTCCCTCACCACCTCCGTCCAGCGGCACCGCTGTTCAACACGTGTCTCTGTTAGTAAGACGGACTTTCCAAAAGGAGATCCTGGTACCTGTTGATTTGTTTTAGTTTGCACATTCATATTTTCCTCGAGTATGATGCCAGGCTTTGGGATCAGCAGGAAAGGGGAGAGGGACCCACAGCGTCTCTCCCTCAGCCCTGTGGAGAGCGCCTTACTATGCAAAGGGAGTCCAGGGTGAGCGAGTGAGAGGCTTTTGCTGGCGGAGGTTTTTGGACTCAGAGACTCCCCACATTTCCAGACCAACATATTTTGCCCCTGCAGGCGCAGAGGCTGCCCGGTGTTACCTTCCCATGGACAGTCCTCTGTGTCCGTGCACTTATCCCGCTGGCATCTCTCTGCCACGTGGACAATTCAACGTTGTTGGGAAATGGGCTGCTTGCAAGAAACGTTGCTCTAGAAAAGAATATTTCTCTTATTTTATGAGCGTTTTATGTGCGCTTATTTGAATAGTCTTAAAGATATAGAAGTTGAATTTGTCCATCACGGAATTTCAGGAGTAATCGAAAGGGACCCTAAGACTCTCCCCTGATTGCACATTTACACCAGTGTTTTTCTTCTGTGATCACAAGCAACCCCACACACCCATGCATGGTGTGTTTGCTGTTCAGGTGGTCTGCAAACACTTTTTAAATAGAGACAAAGCATATTGTTGTGTAAGCATAGACTTGAATGTGCCTTCCCCGCTTTTTATGACTTGAAGCAGGTTTGTTTAGAGACTGGAACCAATTTAAGCCTCTTAAACTTGACAAAAAACTAAATAAGTGCTATTTCCCACTTGTTAATGGGATTTCCCCCCATTCAGCTGTGGGAGAACCACTCTGTCAGGGAAGAAGAGAAATGCAGCACTAAGCGATCTGAGAGCCTGTGAGGATGGCCGGAAACCCTGGTGTTCAATTCCTCTGGTGCACGGATGGACGGCCAGAGTGCAGGGTCCCCATGCCCGCGGAGGAGCTGCAGGGGTAGCCGACACCCACACCATGCAGGAGGCGTCCAAGCCAGAGTGCTTGTGATTAAAATGCAAGAGGATGTGGAGAGGTCGGCAAAATGTGGTGGGTCCTTGAGCCAACACACCTGGGCAAGAGAAGCTAGAATCTGCAAAGGGCATCGGAGGAAGATGTGTCCTGTGGGGCATCCAGGGTTTTGAGGGACCTGGGAAGGTACCATTCACACCTGTGACCTGCTTGCTCAGCCAGCAAGAATGAATGCCCAAGCGACTGAGATCATGGCCAACGTGAGCGTTGATACCTGAAGCTACCTCGAGCATAAAGCCGCCCTCCCAACCCGCACAGGCTCGAGGGCTGGCGCCCCGAGATCTTCCCCCTGCCCACCCTCTGTACCCCCACCACGCATCCACTCAGAGTCGGAGCGCCACCGAAGTAGAAAGCACGTGGGATTTTGATCGTAAACTCCTGATCTCAGGCTCCGGCTTCAGGTCAAGGCACGGAAGCTCGGCCACTATGCAGGGAACCCCTGACCTTTTCAGGATCCCAGTATCACTCGTCAACAAAATCGTGGTAAGGATAAATGTCCTCTCACCTCAGAGTTTCACGAGGCCGGGACAAAATCACGAGTGGAAGTGTCTTGGGAAGTCTGCAAAACCGTGCAAACGCTCCTGGTTGTCGGTGACCCAGGGGCGAGCAGGAGCAGGCAGGGTAGTTCAGAGGCTCTCAGAGGGACCCCGAACACTGCAGGGCTTGAGTCAGGTCACAGAGGAAGGTGCTGTCGATAAGGGAGGATTCACTCCATCTGGATGGAAGCCTGGCGTGGAGGGAGGCAAGCTGTTGTTGACGTCTGTGATTTCGTCATTTCTGAATTCACGTCCTTGGGACCTTGACGCTGTGTGGCTGGGCCACTCTGCATTCGTGGCTGGAGTCGGGAGCGCGCTCTGGGTTCTCAGTTGTTCTAATCACACCGGGGAACGCGCCGTCAGGGAGACAATGGGCCTATTCTCCCTGCTCCTGAATATACGGCCTCAAAAAGACGGCAGTTCCAGGAAGTAACTATGCAAATAGCGTTCGTAGTGCCTTGAAATTTATTCCCAGACAGACCAACTTCCTCATTCTGGAAATGGTAGCAATGCACATCTCATGAGGGAGATCCGCTTGCCTTTTACTTGTAATGCCAGGTAGAGCCTTGCCATTGTCCCCATAATGGCAGAGACAATACCATTAATGCAGCCACACAGGCCCTTCTAGGCACCGTCTTCCAGAACCTTCCATTTTCCACGAATTTCATCTCGGGCGCACCCCAGGACACACTGTGGGTGAGTGTGGTTTTTCCAAAACAGAAGACATCATCTCCTCCCCTTTTATTTAGGACGTGGGGGGCTTCTCCTTTATTTAGGGGATTCCACAGACTGGAGAAGCCTGTACCACTGTGTTGGAAATCTCCGCCAAGCATGGACAGGGAGCTGGTGTCCATACAACCCAGGAGGCCGCTAATCTGGCTGAGGACTCAAGGGCCCCGGGGGGAGAGAGGTGGCATCAGGCTGCGTCTTCCAGCCAGGGTGCTTTAGGTTTCACAGTTCACGTGCGGACTGTTCCAGTCTGTGCAGGACCCCGGGTACCACAGATGCCTATTCGGTGTGTGTGATGTACAGATGGTACCGGAAACTGTAACACAGGACGGACACATGTCTTCCATCCTCCTCGTTGTCAGGATCCGAGCGAGGAAGGCACACTCAGGATACCACATGAACGTGCGACAGATGTGGGCTTGTGGGTGTCCCAGTCCTGACTGTCTGCAGGAGCCGCAGAAACTCAACGAGGTGAGAAAGCGTCACCTGGAGCCGCCGATCCACAAGTGGCTCATTTTATGCCGCACCAAACCTTGCCTTGACCAGCTGCCTGGGGGCGTCTCGAGGAAGAGCCTTTGGGCTGCAAGTAGGAGAAACCCAACCCAGGCTGGACACTGAAGGCACCTCGTGGGCTCCCACAATGGAAGGGCACAGAGTGGTTCCCACGTGCCAGAGGTCACATTCTGGTCTCTGCTCTCCAGTCCCGAGTCCTTTCTTTTTTTTTTTAATTTATTTTTTATTTTCAGCATAACAGTATTATTTTTGCACCACACCCAGTGCTCCATGCAATCCGTGCCCTCTCTAATACCCACCACCTGGTACCCCGACCTCCCACTCCCGCCCCTTCAAAACCCTCAGATTGTTTTTCAGAGTCCATAGTCTCTCATGGTTCACCTCCCCTTCCAAGTTCCCTCAACTCCCTTCTCCTCTCTAACTCCCCATGTCCTCCATGCTATTTGTTATGCTCCACAAATAAGTGAAACCATATGATAATTGACTCTCTCTGCTTGACTTATTTCACTCAGCATAATCTCTTCCAGTCCCGTCCATGTTGCTACAAAAGTTGGGTATTCGTCCTTTCTGATGGAGACATAATACTCCATAGTGTATATGGACCACATCTTCCTTATCCATTCGTCCGCTGAAGGGTATCTTGGTTCTTTCCACAGTTTGGCGACCGTGGCCATTGCTGCTATAAACATCGGGGTACAGATGGCCCTTCTTTTCATGACATCTGTATCCTTGGGGCAAATACCCAGGAGTGCAATGGCAGGGTCATAGGGAAGTTCTATTTTTAATTTCTTGAGGAATCTCCACACTGTTCTCCAAAGAGGCTGCACCAACTTGCATTCCCACCAACCGTGTAAGAGGGTTCCCCTTTCTCCACATCCCCTCCAACACATGTTGTTTCCTGTCTTGCTAATTTTGGCCATTCTAACTGGTGTAAGGTGGTATCTCAATGTGGTTTTAATTTGAATCTCCCTGACGGCTAGTGATGATGAACATTTTTTCATGTGTCTGTTAGCCATTTGTATGTCTTCATTGGAGAAGTGTCCTCAAACTCAACACACACAAAACAGACAATTATATCAAAAACTGGGCAGAAGATATGAACAGACACTTCGTCCTTTCTTGATGACTGCCCCCTCCCCACCCACCTGTCCCCTTGGCACTGCTGGGAGGGAGCAGCAGCTACACCATCACAGAGGGAAGGGGCAGGAAATACAAAGCAGCCCCAACGGCTTCAGACTGAGCCGTGTGTCCTCAGGGCGGCTTTCTTAGCTGCAAAGTGCTGAAAGCAGAAAGGGAAACCATGCTTCAAAAATAAGCTCCTAAAACAAATGAAAATAAAAATAAGCTCCTTCGGGCATCTGGGGGGCTCAGTGGGTTAAAGCCTCTGCC
This sequence comes from Mustela putorius furo, assembly GCF_011764305.1. Taxonomy (NCBI): domain Eukaryota; kingdom Metazoa; phylum Chordata; class Mammalia; order Carnivora; family Mustelidae; genus Mustela; species Mustela putorius. Next base: position 5,858,254 of record NW_025422169.1, on the reverse strand, counting down.
TTCGGCTCAGGTCACGATCCCAGGGTCCTGAGATCGAGCCCCGCATCGGGCTCTCTGCTCAGCGGCGAGCCTGCTTTCCCCTGTCTCTCTGCCTGCCTCTCTGCCGACTTGTGATCTCTCTGTGTCAAATAAGTAAATAAATAAAATCTTAAAAACAAAACAAAACAAAAAAGTTCCTTCTACCAGGGTCTTCAGTCCACATCCAGCACTAACCTGTGGATTGCATCAGGTGCCTCTGAAGGGACTTCCGGAAAGACTCTCCTGCCTCCACTTCGTCCCTCATTGGCCTTCCAGTGTCCAAAATATTGACTCTTGGGGTAGCAGAGTAATACTAATAGGAGAACTTGTTAAAACCACAGCAGCCTGTTGAAAACATCCGTGTTCCATTTTGAATGGGTCTCACGGATTAGCCTCTAACATGTAAAGGCTCAGGACAAATCCTGGAAGGCAGAAATGGGAACCAGGTGGGTGGATGCCGGCGTAGCTAAGAGACAGCTCGCAAAGCCGGTCGCATTTGATCAGGGCACCAGTCTCGCGTGGGGACCCGGGAACGCCCGGGATTGAATGGCTCGCAACTCCGTCTGAGTGCCCCAAACCTGGTAGATGTGCAATCCTGGTTGGGTCCATCCCTTTCAACTCCCCTGCCTGTCCAACAGCCAACAGGGGAATCTTGGGACACAAAAGGTGAGATGAAGAAATAGAAACACACACATTCTGCTTTCTTGCCCGGCCCAGGAGTATTTCCCTGGCCAGCTCCTTCAGACAGCTCCAAGCCTCACAGGACAGGGCTTCTGGGTGGCTCCGTGACTTAAGTGGCTTAAGTGGCTTAAGCCTTCCACTCAGGTCATGATCGCACTGTCCTGGCATTGAGCCCCGGGCTGGGCTCCATGCTCAGTGGGGAATCTGCTTCTCCCTCTGCCCCTCCTGATCTCTTGTGCTCTCTCTTTCTCTCTCTTTCAAATAAATAAATAAAATCTTCAAACAAACAAACAAAAAACCCACAAGACAGACCTCTTCATCAGGGAGCAGAAAAGCCTTCTCACTGGGGACTTAGAGAACTTCGAGTCCGGGAAGATTGTCCCTATGAACTGGGAGTGGTAGCTGTTGATTGTCCGTTTTAACACCTCTTGGACCTGGAGAAGGTCTTCACACAGCGCACTTACAGTGACTTCTGGTAGTTTCAGTTTTCTACTCCTGCCACATGCGGGAGTTGCTCTTGTTTTTATAAGAAATATGTCACTGGTATCCCGTTCTGGCAACTCAGAATGTTAAATTATGAATACCTGCTTGTTGAAAAACATCTACTGGGCTCAGCGGAAAAGGTGCATCTTTTTGTTCTAATCAGTGTCAGTCTCGGGCCCATAAAAAGTAACAAAATTTAAAAGGTGCCTCAGATTTGGCTCCCAAAGCTTAATTAATTTGGTCTGTTTTGGAGTAGGTGACAAGGCTTTTTTTCTTCATAAACCTTCATTGATCCTCTTAAAATAGCGCTGACACAGTGGACGTAATTCAGACTGATGGCAGGGGAAGCCATAGCCCAGATCGAGTTTTCTGGAACAATGAAGGCCGTAATCGGCATTAATCCAGCTGGATTTACTGATCCCCACTTGCAGTAGTAGTAAACAAACCCGGACGTTGCCTTTAATTGGGGAATTAAGGTAAGGAGCATAGACTTTTCAAGTCCTTTTTCTCGGTGGAGCCTTAAGAATCCTCAGCCCGGCTCAGCAGAGGACACACACACGCAAGTCTGAGAAAGACAGCCTAGAGGTTCAGATAACAGCAAACCCGAAGCAAAGAGCCCTGAGCTGTGACTCCTCGTGGAGATGCCCGATCTCATATATCCCCGAATACTCTGGCCACAAGCTGTGCTTTCTCGCGGCCCTCCCCCACCCCATGGGTGAGGGTTCATGAGCCTTGTGTCTTGCTGGGGAGGCCCTCATGGGAAGCCGGGGTGCTGAGCCCTGCCCTGGGGCACGGGGATCATGGCTCTGACACCAGGGATCAGGGATGTCCTGGTGTCTCCCCCCTCGCTCACCATCATTTCTGGAAAAATGGGAAACCAAGTCTAAGATGTCATATGATTTCATGTTGCTTGTACAGCAGAACCCCCCCATGTCACCACACGCCACTATACCCGACCAGACTGTCAGCATTAATATTACTGGGCGTGAGGCCGATTTTACAGTAACCCCCACATCCGCATCCCCCAGTTTCAGCAATATGAACATACAGTCAACTTGTTTCACCAACAAAGCCCCCACATTCCTTCTCTCCTCAGTATCATTTCATTTGTAAACTCCTTAGTCTGGGTCTCTGCCAACCGGCCTATCTCTTAAAGGATCAGTATGGTACCAGGATCAGCGATAACAATAATTAGCAATAACTCAACTCCATTAAATAGGTATTACATTGAAATATATAATTCCAATCACCTAGTTGTTAGTATCTGTTTATACCCGCATGTGTATATGTATCTGTGTAAGCCAGGCTGTGTACGGCTGGCTGATTTGTCAAAATCAGGACCTAGCACATTCCAAACATTGCATTTGGCTGACAAATCTCTTAAATCTCTTTAATCTTCTGGTTCTCTCTCCTTTTATTTATTTATTTTTTTTAACTTGCGATAAGTCGGATTCCTTATCCTGTAGAGTTTCTCACACTCTGCACGCCTGTGATGTGCTCTCTTGTCCTTGGAACCTTCTCCCTTTCTGGAACAAGAAGCCGGTCTAGCGAGGATCAGTGGGCACCTCCTGATGACTCCTGGGAACAGCACTTTCTCCAAGGAAAACAGGTTCCTTTTAGTGGGAAATGGTATTTAGAGATCACAGTTAGGATGCTGGTATTGCTGATTGTTTCTGGAGGAGATGGTATTTCTAAAGAGAAATAGACTTTTTCAGGGGATGGAGCTAAAAAATGCCCCCCCCTTTTTTAAAGAGAAAATCCATCAAAAGTACATGTGGATATGTTTCATTTACATTTGTAATGATGGAGTTTTAAATTTTAATTATTTTTATCTGTATCATCTCTTTTTCTTTGTCCTAAAATCTTTGCATTTTTGTCTCTACCAATGAATACATAATTATTGTTGTTTATTCTACCTATGAATACATAAAAGTTTAAAAATAATAACACCAATGTTGTCACTGAGGCTGTGATCACTGAAGAGCTGAGGACCCCTTTATGTTCTTTTTGGTATTTGGGGATTGCTTTTTAAATTTTAGGTTAATTTTGTCTTCTATGAAAACATACACAGTTCTGAAATCAAATCTATAAAATAAGATATAGTCAGGGAAATCCACCTTCGCTCCCTGATCCCTCCAACTATTTCTTCCCTCCACGATAGCATACTTTATTGGCGATGTTTGGTTTTTCTTAGGATTTTAGCACCAGGCTTCCTGGTCTCCTTTCCAAGGTTGGCAGGGGAAACTTCAGTGTTACCCATTGTTGAAGATGTTGATTTTTAGACTGTGCACTCCTGACATTTTAAGCCGTATCTTGCCTAACTACAGTTCCATCTTCAATGTCTTCGAACCAGTTTGGGAGTCTAGAGGAGACTCGTAAATTTGTTCCCCACCATGACTGTGCGCCATTCTACGTATTTTGTCCCTTCTTTCTGCCATGTTGTCAGCATGGATGGAAGGAGAGCTCAATAGGACATGAAGAATGAGGCTTTATATTTACCCACAGTTTTTCTGCTTCAAACTCTTTCAAGTTCTGCATATGCAAGGACAAGAAGAAATCCCCATGGTCTCTAAGAGCAAGGACATGCAGGCATCCCAGAGAACTGAGCTGCTCTTCTCAAGGACTCACTCTTCAGCATGGAGGCCACCTAGTGCTCCTGGATCCCGCAACCTTCTGCTCCCTTGAGTAACAGAAGCACCTCTTAGAAAGGATCCTGTATTGTCACATGTCTGCAGAATAAAGGCAGTGGCATGGGACCAGGTAACACTGCAGGACTCTGCAGGAACTGGCAGAAGAGAAACAAATGTTAGTGGTGGTGGTGGTGGCCATGCTCTTGCTGGAAGGAGGGGAAATCTCACTTGTTCGGCTCCTGGATGCACTGGGCCCTTACCAAGTGCTTTGCGCACATGATCTCATTTAACCTTTATATGACTCACAGCCACTTTGAAAGGTTGACAGAGTTGTTCCTTTGTTACAGATAAAAAAAACAAAGGGCACCTAGATAGCTCAGTTGGTTAAGTGTTTGACTCTTGGTTTCAGTTCAGGTCATGATCTCAAGGTCATGGGATGGAGCCCCGCATTGGGCTCCAGGCTCAGCGGGGACGTCTGCTGGAGATTCTGTCTCTCCCTCTCCCTCTGCCCTCCCCTTGTGCTCTCTCTCTATTAAACAATAAATAAAAATAATATTTTTTAAAAAAAGACAACAACTGATGTTTGGAAATCTGTTTAAAAGTCTTGTTTAATAGAAAATTCTGTAAAAATATTATTTGTCAACAGACACAATGAATGTGGCATATTTATTGAAATGCCCAGAAAATTTCAAGTAATCATGACACTCAAGGCACAAGTGCTCTGATGAACTGAGCTGTTCATCCTACTTTAAGTTAATAATTTTACACTCTTACACTTGCACTTGGCAAAACTGTGCCTGGGAAGAAAGCAAACACCTCAGGCTTCAGAAAGATTTTCAAACTCGTGTATGTGCTTTGTGAATTGTTTCAATGACAGCAGTTCTGAAGGTTGTGATTTCGTCTCATTGATAATAATGTAAGTTTATTATGTGTATTAAGTGTTTTCAGGTGTACCTAGGGCATAAATATTTCCACAAAGCGAAATCAAAACAATACGGCAATATGACCGAGGGGCTCAGGTGTCACCATTCTGAACACGGGGAAGCAGGGGAGACTCGGGCACCGCACAGCAACCACCAGTCATGCTGAGATCAGAGGACTTTTCCCTCAGTAGGTTATCGTTCTTCTATCTCGATGATGACACTCTCTTAATAGCAAAACTAATTGACCAAATTAAGTAATGTTAATTGGAATTTAGGGTTTTAAATCTTATACTCAAGTATAAATTTGTGTGTTTCCATTTTATTGGATTTCTAAGCATGAAGTATTTATGGCAGGCTTGGAGTTTATATATATTTACTAAGACCATAGTTGTTTAGATCAACATGGTGAGTCTGTGAGAACTCTTACTTTCTTTAAGTTCAAGTTTGTATGACCCAAGTTGGAGAAATAATGAGCTAGGGAATTCATTTCTAGCTACACTCGGAATTTAGAACTGCATTGTCAGAAACAACACACTTTAGCCAAGAAAAATGTAGTTCTGGTAAGCAGAGCTTTCACCATGATGATCCAATTATTTGTTCAACAAGCATTAACAGATGTTACCAGGTGCAACACATCCACCCATCTGAGGCTGGAGATGCCACAGCTCTGATGAATAAGACATTGGAGGAGAGGGGTTTGTACAGGGTGCCGCAGACACACATCTTATGGGCAAAGGGCTTAGACTGGAAAGATAAAAGTATTCAGTGACCCTGTGACCATGATGGGAAGCATGTTCCACATGCACCAGCCATAGACAAAATATAAAGACATCAACCCACAACTTAGGCAAGCAGATAACATAAATAAATTCCATAATTAATTTCCATTCTCATCACCAAAAATCCCACAGGGGAAGGAGTAGAAGCTGCTTATGTCCTTGAGAAATGATAATATTTCATAATGTTAGAAGACTGGGCTGAAATAGAAGATGCTAAAATTAGATTTGCATAGTAATTGCTTAATTGGAGAGGACTTCTAAGATTACTAATAAATATGCAAATGTGAAGTTAGAGTTGGTTCTAGACGTCACAAACGTCAGTCAGCAAAAGGCACAACTAGAAGTCAGAAGAGGACATCAGTTGTTTGGATTCCAATTAAATGGAATTAATGAATCCCTTTGCATATCTGGTCAGTCCAGCACTGTGAGTGTTTTCTTTAAGTAGGGAACACAGCAGTTACAGTGAACACCCCAGATGCAGGGTATCCACACACAGGAAAATAGCACAGCTATGGTCCTCAACAGGGCATGGACAGGACAAATACTCTTGTATTAAAAATACTCTAACACTGGGAATTTTAACACGCTATCGCAGAACAGATATAGTCCAATGATAAAGAGATTGGCTTTATCAACGGGAAAATGTTTCCATCATTTTCTCTGTTTGGAAATTAAACTCTCGGGAGTAGAGTAAGGCACACAGACACCCTGCAGAAAGGAAATCGGTTTAATTTTGTGAAACCCCAGTCCGTCTCACACTTTTAGATCATGAACCTTCATCCTCATTATTTTTAATACATTTTTTAACACCTACAACTTCAGGAAACATAGGTCAAATGTGTAATGTGCTGTCCTCGGTGAAGTCCCGATAAAACACTGCAGGCTAGCTTTCAGTGTAGATGCCTTGCCTGGCATCATATCTCACTGAGCTCATTTCTCTTTGCTGAAGTAGATCAGCCATATACTGTATTGATACATTTTATAGTAGCTGGCAAGTTACCTCACCACAGTAAAAAATAATCTTCAATTAGGTTGCTATCCTTTATGTACATGTAATTGTATACACGCACACACATCAGTGTTACACACTCACACATATCACACATGCATACACGGAAAATGATATATTTTTGAAGGCTATGAATGCATATGTGATAGTATGGAACACACTTAGAATCTTAGAATCTTCTGAAAGATTTAAAGTAAATTTACTAACATCTTAACAGCTGTACTTCTTTCTGAAAATGTTATCGTTTATTTTTTAAGAGAAACCACATTTGTCACATATATAAAATCACAGTGCAAGATTAGACTCTTACAACTAGGAATTTCTTGAGGAAATTTGGTATTTCTTGTAAAAACATTTCCCTTGAATAACTGGAACTATCCAGTGTTTGGAGGGAGTAGAGAAATCAGAACTTCCATGCACCATTGGTAGGGTTGTAAACTAGTATAAACTTTTTGTAAGAGAGATTTGGAAATATCACAAAATTTCAAAATGCATATAAACCTTTGACCCAGATAGCACATTGCCAGGTCTCCTTCCTGTGAACGAATGCACAAATGCAGAAAAGACTGATGGACGAGGTTGTAAGAGACATTTGTCTTTTCCTGCTTCTCTAGCTTGGTGGCACCTCAACCTCCTTCCTCTATCTGGGAAATAATCCAGGTCTATGTCCTGGTGGAGTCAGAGTCCGCAATCAAGATCAAGATCAAGGCTGAAGGTTCCAGGGTTCCCCTTTCCATTGGTCCCCATCCCCCCACCATCATGCCCTGTGGTCACTGCATGGGACAATGATCAAGGCTGAGATGGTTACTTTTATGTGTCGACTTGACTGGACTGAGGGATGCCCAGTAACCGGCAAGACATTATTTTGGGGGTTTGCCTGTGTGTGTCTGTGAGGGCATTTCTGGAAAAGATCAGCATTTGAATCTGCAGACTAGTTAAAGGGATCCTGTTTCCCAATGCTCGAGAACATCATCCCATGCAGAGGACGTGAATCGAAGCAAAAGCAGAAGATGGGCAAATAGTTTCCCTGCTTGAGCACCCACCTTCGGGCCTCAGATATCAGTGCCTTTGGACTTGGGCCAAATGATACCACTGGCTCTCCTGCTTCTCGAGGACACACCAACCTTCTTAATGACAGAGCCTGTAATAAATCTGTCTCTTTGTCTCTGTATCTCTTTCCCCTCCTTCTCTATATGTATCCTATTGATTGTTTCCCTTAAGAGCCCAGTGGGCTCTTCTCCCCCAAAGTGAGAAGATTCATGATGGGACTTGCCTGAAGTCTTGCCCACCGAGGATGAAAGCATCAGTGAAGGGACAGCAGGAGAGCGGAGTTGCTCTTTTAACTGCATCCTGCCACATCTGTTTTACTGAACACCCCATGAGAAACCCTGCATGGGAGCGCCTTCCACTCCCTGGAGAGGCAACTGACAAGTCTTTGGCGGAAGGTAAGTGTAGGGTCTGCGTGGTGTGGAGACGAGGTACCGAACGACCCCACAAGCCCCCTGCCCCAAACCGTGGACTACAAACATGGGGCTTCCTTCCTTCGTGTTAAAGCAAACCAGAGCGCATCTTCTGTGGCCTTAGGAAGCCCACAGCCGCACTGCACACGCCCAGCACACAGACAGCTGCGGCTCAGGAGGAGTATGATTAAGCCCCGTTAGCCATTAACTTCTGGGCATTAAAAAAAAAAAAAAAAAAAACCCTTGTGTACAGCTGGAGTGGAAAGGGAAGGATGGGATCTTGCCTATACCCGGCCTATGTGGGATCAACCTGTCTCCCGAGGGCGAGGGACGAGCAGATGCACGGGGCATGCTCGGGTCAGCCCTCCGCACACCACGGCCAGCGGACCCGGCCCAGGCCTCCGTCTGCTTTACGTCGCGGGGACACGGAGCGAGCGCCCGTGAGCGCGGCCGGGCTGCTCTCGGCTCGGGGAGGCGCGGCGTAGCGGCCACGGAGCCCCACGGCCGCACCGGCTCCTCCGCGGAGACCCCGCGCCGGCTCCACGGCAGGAAGCTGCGGGAGGAGACCCCGGAGGCGCTCGGGAAGCGCAGACGGAGGGCAGGACCCGGATTCCGCTGAGGCCGGCTCCCGCGGGGCGCTTTCCGCGGGGGTCGGTGCTGGGAACGTCCCTCCCCGCCGCTGCTCTCGGGCTCACGAGTGTGCATGGCCGCGTGTCCTCACGCCCACGAGTGCGCACGGCCGTGTGTCCTCACGCCCACGAGTGCGCACGGCCGTGTGTCCTCACGCCCACGAGTGCGCACGGCCGCGTGTCCTCACGCTCACGAGTGTGCACGGCCGCGTGTCCTCACGCTCACGAGTGCGCACGGCCGCGTGTCCTCACGCTCACGAGTGCGCACGGCCGCGTGTCCTCACGCTCACGAGTGCGCACGGCCGCGTGTCCTCACGCCCACGAGTGCGCACGGCCGCGTGTCCTCACGCTCACGAGTGCGCACGGCCGCGTGTCCTCACGCTCACGAGTGTGCACGGCCGCGTGTCCTCACGCCCACGAGTGCGCACGGCCGCGTGTCCTCACGCCCACGAGTGTGCACGGCCGCGTGTCCTCACGACGGCGCGTCCCCCCGCGCGCGGACGAGCCAGCCTTGGCGGGGCGCCGTCGCGGATGGGGTCGCCGGTGTGGGCAGGGCGCCCCGACCGCGGGGCGGGGGACGCGGGGCCCGGCGCGTGCGAGCTGCGGCGGCGGGGGTCTTCCGAGGACACCGCCCGGGGCGGACCCGGGACACACGGAGCACGCGCGGGAAGACGCGTGGAAGCGCCTCGGCGACTTGTCTGCCGTTTGCTTCCAACGCCAAACCCACCCGCGCGGGCTCTCGGGCGCACACGCGGCTCTGCAGAAGCAGACGCGGCGCCGCACCGGGCGCTGAGCTGTCACGCCCGGAGGAAGTAAACGAACAAAATACGGACACGGGAATGAGTAACTAAATAAGTAAAATAAAAAAAAAACAGACACAGGCACACACATGTGTGGCCTTGCACACGCACGCACACACGTGCACATGCCTATGCACACGCACGCGCGCACACACACGTATGCACACGCACACGCGCGCACATGTATGCACACACACACACATATGCACAAGCACACGCGCACACACACACACCCCTGTCCATCCGCAGCAGAGCAGCCGTCGTCCCGCCTGTCGCAGAAGGGAACTCTGGGAATGCGGCGACACGCGACAGCGCCGCTGTGAAATCGCGCAAGCGCACGGCGGGGCCACGTGGAAACGCTGGGCCCTTCGGAAGAGACGAAGAGTTCACATGGGGTCGGCGGACCGGAAGTCGTTGCTTCCCATGCCCCGGAAGTCGTAGGGACGTCTTCCTTGTCCTAGACACGCCCCCGAGCACGTGACGCCGACGGAGCCAATCCGCAGAGAGCGCTTCGGGCCGCGCTGAGGCGGTTCGTCGTCCGGGCCGCGCATGCTCAAGCCGCGCGCCCCGCCGGCGCCTCCTGTGCTCGGGCCGCTTGCCGTCCGCTTCTCCGCCGGACCCGCGGCCGCCCGTCGCCGAAGGTCGCTGCAAACACCGCCCTGCTCACTCACGTGCACGGAGGCCGCAGGGCAGCGCCGGCCGCCCGACCCCGACCCCGACCCCCGCGAGACCCGCGCCCGGGAGCGCGGCGGCCCCTGCCCGGAGCTGCGAGGCCCGGCCGCGGGGACGTGTCCCGGAAACAGGGCGCGGCCTCAGCCGTCGTGTCCCGCTCTGGGGAGACCCGGAGACGACCGCGGGGGAGGGGAACGGGGTCACCGCCCCGCCCGGCCGACGGGGCGCGGGGTCGTGGTCCCGGCTCACCGGAGGCCTCCCGCGCACGCTGCTGCCCGCGGGCCGGCGCCTGCGTTCTCGGGGCCGGCGCCTGCGTTCTCGGGGCCGGGCGCCGGGGAACGGGTGCGGGCGCCGCTGGCCGGGCGCTCCGGACGCACCGCGGGCTCTCCGCTTCGGGGCGCGGCCGCGGCTTCGGCACGGCAGGGCCCGGGGCACGTTCTCCAGCCCCGGGTCGGAGGAGGCCGAGCCGAGCCGGGCGGCCCCAAGCACGAGGCCCCGCGGGAGGAGACGGGCAAGCGGGCGCCGGCAGTGACCCGAGCGCGCCACGCGGCCTCGCGCGGAGCCTTCCGGGCCTGCGGATGGGCCGGGCGCAGGCGGCTGCACGAGCAAGTCACCCCGTGCGCCTTCCCCGGTGGCGGGAGGACGGCCGAGCCCCGCGCGGAGGCAGAGCTGCGCCCGGCTCGGGATGCAGCCTCAGAGAAGGCTCTTTCAAGTCAGACAGATGGCAAGGGCAGAAGGAAAGGTATTTCTGCACAAATGGTCTAAATCTGGAGGCAAAATGCTTGTGTGAAACGAATGTGTTGTGCAGAAGCCGTTGTTCACACGCGATGGCATTCTACCACCAAGAACAGAATGAAGCAGGAGTGGCCTGTCCCCGGCCCACCGCGAGGGAAGGAGGAGGCTGCACTGCCCCGACGCCCAGGGGCTGCAGCCGACGGTCCACACAGTAAGCGGTCAGGCCCCTGCAAAGACGGACATTCCACTGACCGCAGTTAGAGGACACTGATCTCTTCGGGAAGGAGGAGTTTTAGAAATCGTAGTCTAATTGGGCACTGAATGGGGGCATCTTAGTATTTTTACACGGAGTCTGAGCATCTTATAATAAGTAAACTTTTCTCCACATACATTAGGATCGAGAAAGTAAAATGGAAACAATGCTATAAAGATGGTGCTATTACCTTATTACCTTGAAAATATACCTATTACTAAAAATACCTTAAAAGGTTTTACACATACCCCAAGCTTCCATAAATAAATCTTATACAGATCTGTCACTCCCCTTGAAAATACTGATACAGTATTTTCATCCTGGAACTTCATAAAACTTCCATAAATTTCCTTATCACTCTATGAGAGTACTTCCTTTCATCTGTCTTAAAATCACTCCGAGCAAACTTCAAAGACAACCGTATAATTCAAATAGTCTGAAATTTGGTGAACAAGTCCATGATAACATTAGCAAAGGCTTTCATGAAATTTATAAACTTTGATCATATTTTCATTCAGCCTTCATCTTCTCTCAGACAAGACCCCTCATCTTCTAGTCTGTTCTTACACGGGGACATTGGCATCCCAACCCTTCAATATCATATTAGTGTATCTGTCTATCCATCTACCCCTCGTCATGTGTACCATTAAGAAGAGATATCACCCATTACATAGCCTTCCACATACAGATAAAATGTATGGTTTTGAAGAGTAGGAAAGTAAGCTTAGACTTTTAAACATCACATTTCATCATTCAAAGAACTATTAACCTTTTCTCCTAAGTAGTGACACATCCAGCCAATTTCCTGTGAGTGTGTAGTATAAGCCCTTGACTCATAACATTTGAAGACCACAATCCCAATCACTTGTTCCAAGAACCTTGCCTCCACCTGCTCACACTAAAGGTATAGACCATTTTTTTTTATTCTTGCAATAAAAATTTGCCTCTGATAACTTGTGAGCATTTTATCCTTTAGATTAAAAATAGAAATGTGTTTATACTCAAAGAGAAGAAACATCATTTTTAAAAACTACTGAGTATCTGCTCTATGTAAATGACACAGTTGTAGGCCCTGAGAGCTAATTTGAGGGATGGAGACAAATAGGAACATGAAACATGTTTTACCTGGTCCCAGGATTCTTCCACAGACTTCTGTAACAATATTTGAATTCCATATTCTTATTCCCACTTGTTCACACAGGAATTTTGGCACCTTCGATATCTTCTGGGGGACCTCTTATTTGTGACCACAAAGAAAGCTTTCCCCCTTTAGCTGATGCTGTTCTCCACAATATTAGGGATCTGGCAGAAGTTGATCACTGATAAAATAATAGGAGAAAAGCCTTTCCTCCTTTGTATTCTTGTCTTTTTGAGTGGTTCCAAGTCAAAAGTTACTTGTGCCCTGATGTGTCTCAAAATCTTCACTCTGTTTCATCTACTCACTTTTTTTAACATACAGCCTGTTCTTTTCATAAAAGTCAGGGAACAGGAGCTCAGAATGATCCCTTTGCCCTTAATGAAACGGGCCATTGTCACTGGAGTGTGCATCTCTCCATGCTTAGGAGGCCCTTTTCCCAGAGGACATCCTTGGGTCCTACTAGTGGTGAGAGATGTTCAGATATACTCACACACCATCATAGGACACCTCTTCAGTTGACACTTCAACCCCTAACCCCAAACCAGAGCTTAGAGCTGGAGGTGGACAGGTGTGCATCAGGGGAGCTGTATCTAAAAATAGCTTGAAGAAATAACAAAGAGTTAGGGGGTACTTCTACTTCACACCTGCTTATTCTTCTTTTCCAGATGATGGCATTTGGGCACAGGAAGGTTGTGTTTCTTCACTGAGTTTACACAAAATATTGGCAACAGAGTCTGAATTAGAAGTTCTCATTGGGATGCTGGTGTGGCTCAGTTGGTTAAGCAACTGACAATTGATTTCAGCTGAGATCATGATCTCAGGGTCATGAGATCAAGCCCTGCATCCAGTTCCACACTCAGCATGGAGTCTGCTTAAGATTCTCTCTCTCCCTCTCCTACTACTTCTCCCCCAACACCACTCACACTCTATGTCTTTAAAAAAAAAAAAAAAGTTGTCTTACTCCAGGTAATTCATAAAATAACACTTAAAATACTGACCCATGGTCCACACATGACCCTTAGAAAATTCTCTCTTCGTATTTCAACCAGAGACCCATTTTTCTCTATCTCCATTCTTTGCTTCTGCAAGAAGTCTGTAACAAAACCTCCCCTCTAACCTGCAACAATTCACTTTAAAATATGAGCTTTAACATAAAAACTTTAATTAAATGAATATTTATTAAGCACCGACTGTGTGTGAAGTAGGATGTGTGTGCTGTGGAGACCGCAAGAATGAGTGATTTTATTTGAACGTCAAAGCAAATTCTGTAGAGATGGGACAAAATTACATCCTTTCTTCGAGTGCCTCTTTACATAGAGCTTTTCAAAACTGTCAATTAGTAATGTGAGATACTCCGATATAAAACCACTTTGGAGTTTGTATTTCTCTTCAGCAAGTCTAACTCTTGTTTTGGTTTTTATCAGTGTCACATGGCCGGAGCTGAGATTCATCTACTTGTAGTTACTAGGGTTTTCCACTACTTCTTAGTAATGTGGTTTACTAGCGACCAGTTAATCCGTGGGATGTCGGATGTTGAGGCTTCCGAGGGACACGTTTTGATTGGAGGTTGCAGCGTCATTTTTGAGTTCCTGTTACAGGTCTTTAGGGGGCCTGCCCACCACCAGAGGCTGTGTTCACATCCAGTCTGTCAGTTCTGCCAGCCATCCGGAGCATTTTGAGTCAGACTGGCTAACACACCTGCGGGAGGAAATCGTAATCATTCTGAGAAGGGAGTTATTTCTACTTCATCAATCAGTTTCTAGATCTAGGAATACAGACCAGGAAAAAATTCCAGATACTGACTTAGGGGTCCTCAGTCATCTGGTCAAATGCCCCCCCCCACCTAAAATACAAATCAGCTGATGACAGGTGACTTGGACAAAGTTATACTCAGGAGAAAGTGCCTAAACCTTGTGCTCAGAAGACTGGGGTTGACTCTGATCAACTTTCTTAATGTCTCTCAACCACCCCTTTTGCAAAATGGGCCACTAATTCCTGTTTTTCTTGCCTCGTCACTAAGTTTTTGAGAAAATAAGATAAAGTAGCAAATTTTCAAGTCCTTTATGAAATACGCAACTTATAATTATTTGATCTAAAATATAAGTGAGCAGCCAGTTTAAATAATTGCTTACAACAGCTGCACATGTTGGTATTAATAAAAGATTTAAAGAAGAAATGACTCCAAAAGTAGCTTTTCATATATTCTTATATGAGTCAACTGTTTCCCACCAGTGGAAAAGCTAAGAAGTGAAACATAGCTATCAAAAACATTTAATATTTGAAGTATAACAAGTATCAACATAGGTACACAAATGTATCAGCTCTTCTAAACTTACTCTAGAGTTTCTTACTAATTTGTCTATTTCCTATTCATTCAAAGATGTGTTCCCAAATCCTGAAGCCCAAATAAGAAAGAAATTTCAGCACCCTATGTTCATAACAGCACTATTTAAAATAGCTAAGATATGGAAGCCGCCCAGGGTGTCCAATGATTAATGAATGGATAAAGAAGACGTGGCATACATATATGCAATGGAATATTGCTCAGCCAAAAAAAAAAGGGATGATACGATGATATCTTTCCATTTGCAAGGACATGGATGGCACTAGAGGGTGTACTGCTAAGCAAAATAAGTCAGAGAAAGACAAATACCATATGATTTCACTCATATATGGAATTTAGGAAATAAGATAAATGAGCAAAGGGGAAAAAAATAAGAGAGAGGCAAACCAAGAAACAGACTCCTAGCAATAGATACTAAACGCATGGTCACCAGAGAGGAGCTGGGTAGAGGGATAGGTGAACTCGGTCATGAGGATTAAGGGACTCACTTGTCATGATGAGCACTGGGTGATGTATGAAAGTTTTCAATCACTAGATCATACACCTGAAACTCATATAACAATGTATGTTAACTATCTAGAATGAGAATTAAAAAACAAAAAGATAAAATTTGAAATAATCAATCAGGCTATATCCATTTCTATCTTGTACTGCCTTGTTCATTATTGGCCTAGCATTTAAGGAAACAAAAAGTAGAGGATCAAGTGAATAAAAAGTACAGTGGGGCTGGACGTGAAGAGTAAGTTGAAAGCAGAATAATAGCACATATTAGATGCACAATGGCAATTTTCCAGGATATTTGGGTCTTTCAGGCTGTATAGTAAGAAAAGAGCTAGGGTAATAGATCCATTCATTTTATTTGCCCATTACCTAGTTGTTAATATCTACTGAATGGCAGAAACTGTGGTGGGTATAAAGTGGGTTTTGACTTCACAACCTTCATATCTACCAGGAGAGAGAGAAATATTATGAAAGCATAATGACCAAAAGGCTATAAAAAAAACTGTATCTTGGGGCACCTGGGTGGCTCAGTGGGTTAAACCTCTGCCTTCGGCTCAGGTCATGATCTCAGAGTCCTGCGATTGGGCCCCGCATTGGGGTCTCTGCTCAGCGGAGAGCCTGCTTCCCCCTCTCTCTCTGCCTGCCTCTCTGCCTACTTGTGATCTCTCTCTCTCAAATAAATAAATAAATAAATAAAATCTTTAAAAAATGTCTCTTCTATAAAAGCCTGCAGCTATTAGAATGCAAATTTTCATGGGCACAAACGGAAAATATGCATTTCCCAGTTCCAGTTATAAGAAGAGGTCTAACCTATGATGAGTGTTCAACAAATATTTGTTAAAATTCAAAGTCCATTGAATTTTCTTTTTTTTTTTAATATTTTATTTATTTATTTGACAGAGATCACAAATAGACAGGCAGGCAGAAAGAGAGGAGGTACAGAGAGAAGATGAAGCAGGTTCCCCGCCGAGCAGAGAGCCCGAGGTGGGGCTCAATCCCAGGACCCTGGGACCATGACCTGAGCCAAAGGCAGAGTCTTTAACCCACTGAGCCACCCAGGCACCCCAGTCCATTGAATTTTCTTAAGAAATCTTGCCATTTGCAACGACAGAGATGGATCTGGAGGGTATAATACTAGGTGAAATAACTCCGAGAAAGACAAATACCATATGATTTTTCAAACTGATGATTACCAGAGAGGAAGTGGGTTGGGGGATGGATAAAATAGATAAAAAGTACTAAGAGTACACTTACCTTGATGAGCACGAGAAGTGTACAGATCATGTTGTATACCTGAAACTAATACAGCACTGTATATTAATTATACCTCAATAAAAAATCACGTTTTAAAAGAGAAATTTAAGAAAACTTTCTGAAGGATGTCCCATGTGTTTTGAGGTGTCATTTTAACCCAGTTATTAATGATGGGAAATTTGCAAGCTATCTGCCATTCTTTGGCTAGAAAACAAACAATATTTATTTTGACTCAGGAGGGAAAAATAACATGTGAAGGAGGAAGTGAGACCATCCTAGAGTCTAACACTGTGGTTCTGTGTCTCAAGTAATTATTTTTAATTGGTTCAGTAGTTCTGTTGAAGACAACAGGAATCCTAGGGTAAAGTAATATTGGAAGAGAGGGCATTTGAAGAAAAACATATTTTTTTCTAGTATGGTAGCACAGACTTGGGTAAGAATATAAATTCAGAAAGTGTGTAATTTAACACAAAAGGCTGGAGTCAGACTTGGAGAAACTATGTTTAAATAGAGTTAACTTTAGTGTATTACCAGCATTTTCTAAGATTTCTGCTCCCACAATACAAAAAAAAAAAATCAAAGCAGTAAACCTATGAGTCAGATAACTAGTTCAATTTTGTGAGTGTGTTAAATCTATTTTTTGGCATATATAAACGGAGAAGAAAAAATGTAATGGTTTTGGTTATATTTAAAATATCCTATTCAATTATTGAAACATTGTATAGATATATATCAATAGGTGTTAAACTCATTAGGAAAAAGCCAGGTGAAAAAGAATGCTAGGAAATTATTTTAGAAGTCTTTACTGAACAGATGAAAGAGAAGCCTTTGGGAATACAATTGGAAATTGAAAATCAAAGTAGATCACGAAATTCACAAGAACCAGGTATAGTATCATAGATTTTGTTTTATTTTAGAATTTTGAGTATTTTTTTTTTTAACCTGATGGACGACATTCATTGTTTTGGCATCTCCCCGACACTTCCATTCTCTGGTGGTACAGTACTATAAGGAGATGCATGAAAACATCATCAAATTGTAGTATTAAAGTCACTCTAATTATAATATTAAAATTACTTCTAATTTTAGCCAATATTATGGGAATAATAGAGCAATAAATTAAGAAAAGATAAAAAATAAATTAGGAAAAGATAAAAATCAACATAGGTTTAATATTAAGTGCAGTGGTTATTATTTCTGGTGATACATGAAAAGTGCACAGTAAAATTATATATCATGCCTGTGTGATGCATTCATTCAACTTATTGAGAATTCATCCAAATTTCCAAAAAAGAGAAAATAATTTATTATACAGTTTAGTCAATATAGCTAATTCTGTTTGCCATTCCGTCAGTGAATTTTTATCTTAAATAAGTATGACCATGAAATGTTTTGGTTTGTATCTACTATTTCAATCATGTAAGTTCGTACATGTCTCTCCTATGGAGAGGATTTTACTGTATTACTGTATCTTTAATGTCTAAAAACAAAAGATGGATTTTTCTTTTTTTTGGTGGTTTATTTTTTTACATAGTATTATCCTCTCCATGCTACCCAACTGCTTCACCTGGTGCCCAGTTAAGAACATGTACCTGTTCAGAAGTGGAAGGGGAAACTGTCTCCGTTGGAGTGATTTCGTGAGCTCCAAAACAGTGCCCTCCTGAGGAGTCGGTGTACACCATTCCTTGTGCCATAACCTTGATTAAGAATGAGAAGGTGAAAACCATTCCAGATCAACTCATATGTGCATCTAAAAAAGCCAGTGAATGAACAAACAGAATAATCAGACGGATAAACACAGAGAACAAACTGACGGTTGCCAGAAGGGGGGGATGGGCAAAATGGGTGAAGGGGGATGGGAGATACGGGCTTCCATTGTGGAATGAGTAAGTCGTAGGAACAAGAAGTGCAGCGTAAGGATGTGTGTGAAGCGTTGTGTCGTGACACACGGCAGCTACACTTGTGAGCGTAACACTGTAGAGACTTGAAAAATCGTTGTGTTGTACACCTGAAGCTAAGGTAACATTGTATGTCAATGGCACTCAAAAAATTCTTTAGAAAAGGAACAAGTTTTCATGTCTATGAATCTGTTTCATTAATAACAGGAGCTTCATTTATGCAGCATTCTTAGTGTTTCAGAACTGAGTACACCCACCCAGTACACCAAAGTACTGAGTACACCAAACCCAGTCGGTTTGGTTCGTCTGTAGCATGTATTGGTCCAAAAGCAATGACAGGTTTTGGGTCCTCTCTGATTTACTCTTGACAAAATTTCCAAACTAATTGTACTTCTAAATCTCTTTGTTCCGCTATGTTTCCTAAGTTGTCTTTAAAAATAGTGTGTTCGTTGTCACGTAAGTGGCAAGGCCCAGAGCCCTTCTCCTCCTGTAACTGTTTTTACTAGGAAGTCCTTCACTGGAAAAGGTAGTGGGTGTCTCACAGAGTTCAAACCAAAATTAAACAACCGACTTCACCCTAGTGAGGTTGCACTACACCTCAGGAACAAACAAACCTGCACTCGAACATCATTTGGGCTCCTTCCCACTCATCATCCCCCAGTGTTTCAGATTCGTTCTTTTTCCGAAACGCTGCCTTTGCATGGTGCAAAGCATGGCTGCTGGCACATGTGGAGTGTCACTATACTGCCCTCGTATTGCTGTTCTGGTGTTACTGTTACAACTATGGTTGCTCCTTGAATAAGCCAGGGTTAGGGGTGCTAACCCCCCTGTGCAGCTGAAAATCTATGTAACTTTCAATTCCCCCAAAACTTAACTTCTAATACCCTACTGTTGACCATAAGCCTTACCAATCCCATAAACAGTTGATTAACACTATTCTGTAAGTTATATGTATTATAAGCTGTATTCTTAAAAGAAGCTCAGGGAAAGAAAATGGTATTAAGGAAATCACAAGGAAGAGAAAATCCACTTACAGTTCTGTCTTTATCAAAAAGATATCCACATGCACATGGACCCACAAAGTGTGGTTCACACCCTTGTTGTTCAAGAGTTAACCATACTGCTGTAGCATTGTGTTGTACTGTTACCACTACAGTGGTACTACGACTAGTCATGCCCTTATGTTGCCATTCCAGTGTCACCATTGCTGATACCACTCTGTTGTCCCCATCACCACTGAGTGTTGCTATTACAAACTCAGGCACTGGTGAGACACTTGTCTGAGCCCCAAATCCAAAGAATTGTTGGGAAAGACTCACTGGCCCAGCCCTGAATCAAACGGCCAGCTCTAGGCCAATCAGATGTGTCTCAGCATCAGAGAGGCAGAGAATATGGGAACTGCCTGGATTGGGGTAGAAGCACTGTCTTTGAGGGGCACGGTAGATGGCTTGAGTTGATAGATGATAGCTAGATAGATGGATAGGTAGGTAGAAAGAAAGAATACTGACATTAAAGTAGAACAAAAAAAAATAAACACTAAGTAATTATCTAAATAAATTTCTACAGAAAAGTGTGGAAAGGAAAAGCTACAGCCAAGAGTGAGTTTAACAAAAAGCAACTATAGTATTGCCCTATGTGTTCATTAGCAGAAGTAGGATAAGAATCTGGCCATCAGTTTTCTGGCAGCCTCTGCAAGATGTAAATGGAAGAGGAAATGATTCTCAGTCTCTTAATTAGCTGCTCTAGAGAAGCTCAACTATTTCGGTACCAAGACAAGAGAAAATTTGTCCCTCAGCTCCAGAAGGAGTCAGAGTAGAGGGTATTAAATGCCACTAACAATGTCGTAAGGGTGAGCACAATAATCCGGGCTGATGGTTTGAAGGCACAAAGCAATTCCACGAAAGTCAGTCAACCAGTGAACCCAAGTGTCAGGGCGCTGGTCTTCTGCTCGCTGTTAGTCTGACTTCGCCCGGGCATCCATTTTGAACAGCGAGAGCAGAAATGCTGTCAGAGGCAAGCAGGTAATGGGAACATGAGGAGATGCTGGGTGTAGGCGATGGTGTGCAGAGCGTGGAGAGTACGTGCTCTGCCTAAAGATGTGCGAACTCACTGCTGCTGTGTTTGGATTGTTCTAAATACCAGGCTGTGCAAGAGGAAGTCAGCTGCAAGGGACAGGCGACAGGCTGCTTCTCGGTCCAAGGACTTCTGCTAATGACCTCTGAACGGGCCACAGGATGACTACTTAAGGAAAATCTCCCTATATGCATCTTTTCTCAAAAACAAATTTTTTTTTTTTTTTGACACATGAACAGCCATGAATTTGGCAAATGATAGAAATACACTCTTCTGAAGCATGTTCTAGAAATGTTTTCTTGTAACTCTTCTCAAGGCCTCTCATGAATCCAGAGTCTAAGTATGGCAGCATCGCTGCACAGGCACTACCTATATAATTAACCCTTGAAATACCTAAGTCCACCACTTGGTGGGTGGTGTTAACCATTTATGACAGCATGAGTTCAAAGTTTAGAGCTGCACATCCCGGACGGCCACACCACGGAACGAGATGTGCTGTCAGTATACAAGCCACGCTGAATTTCCAAGACTGAGCATAAAGGGAAAGAATGGAAACCATCTCACTAATAATTGTTTATATTGATCCCAGGTGAAAATGATAACATTTTGGAGATATTGGGTTAAATAAAACACTGTTAACATAAAGACTTTTCTGCTTCAATTTTTTTTTTTTTTTTTTTTAATGTGGCTACTAGAAAATTTCAAATTCCGCACGTGGCTTATGTTGTATTCCTAGACACCGCTGGATGCTACGGTAAGAGGAAAGGGGCAGTGCTGGCTGGTGGGGTCTTTCTGGTCCTCTTTCCAGGCACAGTAGTTTCTCCCCCGCGACCAAAAAGAAACACTAAGTAAGAGCCCTTTTGCTTCTTTCTCTCTTGTTTATGTCCTAGAGTCAGTGGGTCCCCAAGCCCTAACGTCTCATCTCTGTGTCTGTTCTTACGATGGTTACAGGCGATGGAAACACAGTGGGTGCCTCTGGCTCACCCATTGGTCTCCAGACGTTTGTGTTTTTTCTTTCAACCCCCTCTCTTCATATGGGACCAGATTCACTTTTTTCTTCTTAAACAGCCGTTTTCCATGTTTCTCCGGGTTACAAATTTCCAACAAGGAGTGAACAGCAGTGAGATTGACAAATAAACAAATAATAGAGAATAGCTCCCCGAAAATGTTGAAGAATGATTTCTTAGAGCCTTCCCCTGCTGATGGAAAGAGTCCAAATTCCTCGGCTTAGTCATCACCAGGCTTCACAATCGGGTCTCTGTCCAGGCATCCTTCGTTCCAGCTGACGCTCCGGGGCCTCCAGCCTCGCTCATTCATCCCGGGAGCTGCTCACCCGGCTTTTCCTGTTCACCCAGATCCTGACCCACCCCCCACCACCCATACCCACCCTCTGCCTTTTATCACCGCCCCAGCATGGGTCCCCACCTCCTTAGCTGTCTCCTTATCTTCTCTGTGAGGCATATCAGCACTTGCTTATGAACTGTTTTGCATTTCTATCTCAGGGGAATCTTTCCCCAGTTACCTTGATGTCTGCTTATAACCAAATCCTATCCCCATCTCCCCTTCTTCTCCATCTTCAGGGGTGACCAGGACACAGTGGGGGGTCGGCAGGGGTCTCCATTCCCCTTCCATGATTTTGTCTCCACAGTGCTGGCTGCATGGCCTGAAAGGTGTGTGTGTGTGCATGTTGCGGCGTGGGGCGGTTGGGGGGAGGGGGTCCTCGTTTACAGGGTGTGGTGGGTTCTGATTTCCACTGGAAGGACTTGTTTGCAAACAGGCATTCAGCTTCTCCCCTCTATGACAACACAACATTCTGGCCCAGAAACCTATTTTGTCCAAGCACCCTGAGGAGAAGATAAAGCCCCCATGTCACCTGTACCCCCCAAAGTTTCTGCAAGTCTACAATGTCCACAGAAGTCCTTCCAAGGCAGAGGTCTACCCCTGCCGGCCTCAGGGCAGTCCCCAGCAGTGCTTCAGGTGAGCCGACGTGGCCTGCTGGACGTCAGTCTGAGGTCTTAATCTGGTTAATTCACCAATGAGCAATGCTGTGAAAAGTTCAACAAATAATTTTCCTGAGAATAGAAAAATGAATTTCCATTTTTCTAGAACAAAAACATCTTACATTATCTGATTTAAAAATCATTTCCAAACAAAATTGTGGGTGAACTTTTTTCATCTAAAGCATCAGTATATTTCAACGTCCTAATTCGGACATTCAGCCCTGTATTTCCCTCCCTCTTCCTCCATTTCCTTATTCCTCTCCTTCTATGTAGTAACGATCAAGTGAAATAAATTGCTCTTTCAAACTTATAATCATTTCTACACATAGGTTAGTATTAGTTTTTTTTTTTTTTTCAAAATCCTCTCGGAAAGCCATAAACTTATCTTAAAGACTATCATTAGTAAAAATAATTTTGGAGGGGCACCTGGGTGGCTCAGTCCGTTAAGGGTCTGCCTTCAGCTTAGGTCATGATCCCAGGGTCTTGGGATTGAGCCCCACATCAGGCTCTCTGCTCAGTGGGGAGCCTGCTTTTCCTTATCTCTCCACCGTTTTCTGCACTTGTGCTCTCTTGCTTTGTAAATAAAATCTTTATAAATAAAATCTTTAAATGATAATAATAATATCTTTGGAACTTCCATTTCTAAGTTCAGCACTTGCATAATGTGATCTTAAGTTCTTCAGTTTATGAGGTTTAGAAGTTTAGAAGATCACAATGATATGATCTTAAGTTCTTTCTCAGTTAAAAGTGGTTTTAATAAAGAAAATACAGGTCAGCTAGAAATCCAGTCTACATAAAACACTCAAAATACAAAAGCCTTCCCAATAGTTCGAGAAAGTTAACAGTCTTTCCAGGGAGCTTTCAGAACAAATTTACCATATAACATTTATCAAACTGTATTTATATACAATATCATGTGTGATCTTATGTTTCTGGAGAATAGAATCTATTTTTAAAGATGCTTTTGTATACTTGCTAGCTCTAGGAAAGTCCTTTATATAGACCAAGCATCCCATTATGGTTTGAAGATAAAAGAGACCAGGAATGAGATGGGGACTTTGTCAATGAACCACCTCTCATAAAAAATTATTTCAGAAAGAGATGGCAAACAGTACAGGGCAAAGGGCCCAAAACTCCCAACAAGAAACCCGTGTTCGGAAGGAACTTCAAGGGATGCCCAGGTGGCTCCATCAGTTGAGTGTTTGTCTTTGGCTTGGGTCATGATCCTGGGTCCTGGGATCGAGAGCTGCATGGGGCTCCCTGCTCAGCGGGGAATCTGCTTCTCCCTCTGCCTTTGCTGCCCCCTGTTTGTGCCCTCTCTTTCTCTCTTTCTCTGTCAAAAAAAAATCTAGGAAGAACTTCAAGATAAGTTCATTGGCTTGGGCCATCATGAGAAAGTCAGGGACAAAGAAAAACCGTGGAGAGGCAGGCACAGCTTAGAGGGACGTCGGAAGGCAGGCAGCAACAACGGGAACATGATCTGATGCAAGGTCGGGCGCGCTCATTTCCAGGGGCTTCCCAGCCCTGTGCCAGCGGGACAGACCGTCTGTGCAGCTCTGCGAAGTGACAAGCGTCTGATGTGTCAGGAAACTCATCCACACAGGACAGACCACCCTAGGTTCTGAGCTCCAGCCTGCCGGCATCGGCTGCTCTTGAGTTACAGAATGCCCTTCGGCACATGACAGACGGACGTGTGTTTGTCTAAACTGTGTGACATTTCGAAGAAGTAGCACAAGATGTTTAAAATGGGAAAGTGAAGACACTTACATGAAGTTCTCCTGAGCACCCCGCCGGGGGTCATGGGCGTGGGGGCTCCTCCCTAGCCCGGGAAGGAGCTCATCAGGGAGGGAAAGCAAAGCAGAGGCCATTCTCTGCAGCCCGCGGGCTGCCCCCGCCCATCTGTTCCGAGGCATCTATTGATAGTTCCATTGCGCGTGGACCAGATTCCAGATCTGCGTGATTTATAGCGAGGTCGGTGCTCCCGACTGAGGTCAGTGTCAAGGTAGGAAAGGGATGATGGACCTCAGGGGACCACATCACGTGACTGGGGCTAAATGCCACTGTTTCCCATCTTGCATCAAAGCTCAGCCCACGTGGTCCCGTTCTCAGTCCTGTCCTCACTCCTACAGTGTGTGAGAGTCAACCTCTAACTGCAGGCTCTCGCCCACAACTTGTCGGCGGATGACCCTGCCCGCCCTCAGCCGTGTTCCCGAGGCACGCACAGCTCCTTCCCCCCAGTAAAACAGTAAACGTGACAGAGACCTGCCCCCGCTCTCTGGTTCCCACCTTGAAACATCTAGTAGGATCTTCTGCACCGAGTACACTTAAGAACAGAGTGCAATTAAAAAAACAGTGACTGGGTGGCTCAGGCGTTTGAGCGCCCAACTCTTGATTTCACCTCAGGTCGTGATCTCAAGGTCGCAGGATAGAGCCTCATGTCAGGCTCTGTGCTCAGCAGATGTCTGCTTGGGATTCCCCCCCACCCTCTGCCCCTAGCCCAACTCATACTCTCTATCTTTTTAAAATAAATAAAATCTTAAAAAAAAAAATAGCTGGAAAGAAAAATACCCATCATTTAATCCTATCCTTGCCATTTTATGAACAAGAGAATTCAGACTTAGAAATTCTGTGACTTGCCCAGGGTCCGTCAGAAAGTTAATAACAGCAAAGTTGTGACTAGAATCCAATGTCTCTGACTCCCAGAACCATGGCTCCTTTTGTCCCCTACGCTCCGTCTGTAAGCACAGGTGTCCGTCCCAGAACACCGACGGCCACTAACCGCATTTGTCTTCCCAGCTGCTTTAAGTGGAAGACAGGGATGGGGTTGCAGCATTCAGTAGGAGACGCGATGTGAATCTTTCTGGAGCAAGATACAGCAGAAGGAATGGTTGCACCCATTTTTATTCAAGTTCGGCTGCCTGGGTGAATGCATTTTCTTTCCTTTGAGGGTCTCTGGGCTCAAGATAATGCAGACATCAGCTCCGCGCAATGTCTCCAGGAGGCCAGACTCACTCTGCACAGTGACCCCAGCACAGCCCTAGTGGCTGAAGGACTCGGTGGCACCGGATGGCACCGAGCAGAGACCACCCTGCCTGGGGGAAGCTGGAGAGACAGGCAGTATCAACGGTGACCTGGGGAGCCGGCGGGCAGCAGCAGGACGAACACTGCTGTCTGGAGCCCTCCTTGATGGAGAGGCTCACGAACAGCCCCGGTGTGTGGAGCCCACATGCTTGTGGTCCCCTTGGTTCCACAACTTCCTCTAATGTCAGGGATCAGAACATTGTGGGGTATCATCATCCCCCATGTGGTGAGTTAAGGCATGTAGGCAGTCGGGCTGGATCCATGGGCCACACCAGACCACAGCACACTAATCTCAATTAGCATAAAGGACACTTTATAAAGAACTGAGCCCTTCAAAGACCCAGATCACTGCAAATATGTATGATCAGGCTCCTTGACACCAAATGGGAGAAAGAACCCCTGGTCTCCGGACACATTTATAAGGCTTACATCCTCTGATTCTGACTGAGTAAGACTCACAGTAAACTGATTTTTCTGTTTAAATCGGCTGATTTTTTTGTTTAAAGATTTTACTTATTTATTTGAGAGAGAGAGAGTAGGAATGGTGGGAGGGGTAGGGGCGGAGGCAGAGGGAGAACTGACTCCTCGTGAGGCAGGGAGCCCACGGCGGGGCTCGATCCCCGGACCCTGAGGTCATGACCTGAGTTGAAGGCAGAGGCTTAATCAACTGTGCCTCCCACTTACTTTTTTTTTTTTTTTTAAATAAAATCCATTCTTTAGAATATAATGACTTCTGTAGAGTTTAAAATAGTCTCACCATTTATCATTGCAAATGATGATCTAGCAAAGTTCCAGATGCCCCAAAATTATAGATACAAAAAGAATAATTCACATACAACTCACCACATTCTCTCCTCAAGCGCTTTTTATAGGGAATGTCGAAATTCCATTTAATTGCTTCTGAGTTCATTTGTGCACTATCAGATCTAGCTAAACCATATTTTATTATGATATTTGAAAATACACATCACTGCATGGTCACAGGTATTCCTTTCTCAGAGGAAAAAAAATCAAAAGAGAAAGTAATGATATAGAAACTGATATTTATTAAAAATCAGGCATGGAACACGTTAATTGGGACCCTTGCTGTTATAGTATCAAGCACATTATGTTTCTGAGTTTATGACAACTGTAAAAACCATTTATAGCGGCATAAAAATCAACGTCTGAGTCGTCTTAGATAAACTTCACAGATTGGAAAGCTCCCTTGCAAAACACTAATAGGAATTTTCAAAGACAATGAATTAAAATATTTTCTTTGTGTGTCTGGCTGGCAGCTCACATTGCAGGTGTGATCACAGCTCGTCACATGCCTAGAGTTACTAATATTATGGTTTATTAATTTGTGACATTTCTAAACTTCTTACTTGATTTCTTCTTTTTCTTCTTTTTCCCCTTGACAGGTCATTATCATTGGGAATTACTGATTCTTAATGGAAATATTGCTTCCTTGTATTGGCATATCCCTTCACACAATCCACAAATTCCTGCCATAAAATTCATATATTTGTGTCAGTTCAATATAAATCAAGATCATGACTTTGAAACCCCACATGTTCTGGTTAAGGAAAGCACCATTTAAAAAAAAAAAAAAAGACTCAGGAAAAAAAAAAAAAAGGCAAATTCAAGTCCTGGGATATGAATGTGCTTTCTCTCTGATAAAAAGGATTTAAAAGAGGAAAGGCATGCACAGAAGGGGAGGGGCTGCTGGTTGTTGTTGCAAAACTCAGAGTGAGGCCGTATAAATGTATTTTGTGATTTATCATTCTAAATATGGAGGCTATGTAGTTTGGTGCATATAAAATATGCCTCAAAAATAACACACTCGCTGTATCATCCTGGTAGTGGCCACCATGAAGCTGGGGTGGGACTTACTTACTGATTTATTGCCAAGTCATGGCCGAGTCTATAGAATTCTTTCCATCTTTTCCTGATCAGAGCTCTCTGGACGTGAGAACAGAGACACATCAGCTCTGGAAGATCCAGAAGGATCATAGACAAACCATTGCTTCATGCTTTTTCTGCAAGGACTTGAAATGCCCCTTCCTCTGACCAGCCTGGGTCCACAAATCCTACAGAAAACTACGGGTGGGCTTCGAGGTGTGTGAGACATCCAAGGACACCAGCGGAGCCTGAATCCCTCAGTCCTTGAACAGTGGTGGCCCTACGTGATCACATGACACTCCTCCGTGGCCCCCAGGTCCCATCGCCCTGGCTCCTGGCTCCCACTCTCTGTTCTTCCAATCCTTGTTCTGGCGACAGGTCCACCTGATGGCTTTGCCCTGGGTCCCTCGAGTGGTCACTCCTCTCTACCGCTGTTTTATCATCTCTGCCATTCTGCCCCTTTCCGATGATTCCCTTTTTCCCAGCCTTGGATTTTATCCATTAAGCACCCTTTTGTGACTTTTTAGACCAAATTCGTCCTCACTTCTCATGTTCCTTTGTGGACATGAGATTATCGTCTTTTACATGGATTTTAATGAGTGTACATTGCACAAGAAAGAAATGTTGCTTCTACAGAGTGGCCTTTTTCTACATCTCAAATAGCATCATTGCCATAGAAACTGAACACTCTGGAACTAAAATACACAGAAAGAAGGTTAGCTAACCACAAATGGGAGAAGGTGTGCCAAACCAAGCCTGTGAGCCAGAAGGGGCTCTCCATGATTATGAGCTTAGAGTTAGAATCAGCTGGAGACCTGCAGTGGGAGAGATCGAATCGAATGGGTCTTCTCCACCCTGGGTATCTTCCCTACTAGCTCTGAGCAATGCCCACAGCCCCCACCTCTGTTCTCAGCCTTCCCGCCCATACTATGGGTAATTTGGCTCTCGGCTGACTTTACCTCTGGCTACTCTTATCTAACAACGAAAATGTTACTTTGAGAGAAGGCATTGTTGGCTTTTAAAAGGCATAGTAAAAAATGACTTTTATTACTTTTTTTTCCAATTATAAAATTGTTATAGGTGCAGTGTAGATACTTTTAAAAATTAAAAACTTTTATTCCCACCACCTAGGATAAATCTGTTTTCTCATATTTCTCCCCACCCTCCATGAACCCCTAGGTATGGTTGATGCTTGAACAAGTTTGAACTATGTGGGGTCCACTTAAGCTCAGATTTTTTTTCAGTAAACGTAGTACATGCTGTAAATGGATTTTCTCTCCCCCCATGATTTTCCTAGTAACATCCATTTCTCTGGCTTACTTCATTGTAAGAACCCAGTATATAACACACACAATATGCAAGATAGGTGTTAACTGACTTATTATGCTCTCAGTAAGGCCTCCTGGCAACACTATGCTCTTGGTCGATAAGATTTCGGGGAGTTAAAGGTTATAGGCAGACTTTTAAGGGTGCTGGGGTCAGCGTGTCTAACCCCTGCATTGTTGAAGAGTGAGCTGTAGCAGGCGACGGTACGTCACGGTGTAAGGAGACCAGCTCGGCCACCTTGTCCCGCTCATCTCCAACAAGTTCCCCCCAACTCTGTGTGCCTCCATTTTCTTATCTATAAGATGGTAACCATTTTAGTCCCTAATCCATGGATCATCAAAAGAAGTGAACGAATTACTTCATATAAAAAGCCTAATAAATGTCAGCTTTTATTATTATTGTATTGTTTACTTTTTTGTTTTGCTTCTCACTTACTATTTGTTTGATATACCTTATCTTCTTTTTATACCTTTGCTGTGATATATGTCATATATAGAGCATGGACGCCAGAACGATCCATCATTCTTAGAAAGCAAGCTGCAGTCGAAAGTCTGAGGATAATTTCTGTGGACAGAAATAGAGGGGCATGTTGCCTGGCTCACGGCTCATGATAAACTGCAACCAGATTTGGGCCATTAAGACCAGGGCTTTAATTCCCTTGGCTTTAATGCCAAGGAGCTGGAATTGAACTCTGGAGGGTAGCTGTCGGTTGAGACCTCAATCTTTGCTTGAGACAAAAGCTGAAGTATTTCTGCCCAGTCACTGAGGCTCTGGCCAAAAACATGTGCTTGCGGAGGAAGAAAAAAGCAAAAGCACTCAGGAATGGACAAGGGATTTGCAAACGCAGCATCTTTGCAGGCTGAAAGCCCCAAGCTACTAGCAGAACTGATCTGGGGCCATATTCCCAGTAGGTTGCAAAAACAACAGGCTTGCCTGGAAAGGAGGCTCACTGGTGTGGGAGGATATAGTCACCCAAAACAATGCTCCGTCCAGATGGCAGCCTGCATGAAGGATTCCACAGCCACGAGTAGGAACCAAGAGGCTCAGAGAAGGATCAAAGAGACAATTGAGAAATCTGAGAAAGATAATCACACAAGCATGTGTAAAATAAACAGATGATAATGGATACTTGTAGAACAATAGCAAGAAGAGACAACAACGTAAAAGAATCAGGTGCACAGTCTGGAAATAAAAGATCTAATAATTTTGTGCAAAAATTGAATAGATGGGAAGAAAAGTCAGGGCGGCACAACATGGGATATAATCCTGAACACTGGTCAGAGAGATAAATAGGTGGAAATGAAACAAAAACAAAAGCAAAAACAACTGGCTTAAAGGATGTTAAAGATAGATAAAGAGGGTGCCTGGGTGGCTCAGTGGGTTAAAGCCTCTGCCTTTGGCTCAGGTCATGATCCCGTGGTCCTGGGATTGAGCCCCGCATCGGGCTCTCTGCTCAGCGGGGAGCCTGCTTCCTCCTCTCTCTCTGCTTACCTCTCTGCTGACTTGTGATCTCTGTCTGTGAAATAAATAAAATAAAATTTAAAAAAGGATAGATGAAGAAAGTTTTAAAGGAAGAATACTGAGCACATAGGGAGGGACAATGCTTAAATTGATAATGACTCAGAATTTTCAGGATTGAAGAAACTCAAGCATTCAGACAGAAACATGCTGTCAAGTATTCAGCACTGGTAAAACCACAGGATCCATTCCCGCATTCATCATGGTAAATCTAAAATGTACAGGAGATAGGTTATGTTTTAAAATATATGATGAAAACAGGGGAAATTACCAAAAAATATAAAATAAAAACAATGCCATATTTGATATTAGATTTCTCATCAGTAATGAAGGATTCAGAAGCCTAAGGAAAACACAAATTTTTCAAGCGCTACGGGAAAATAACTGGAAACCCAGAATTCCATAGTGAAACAAAAGTATGTTCAGACATTCAATGATAAGACAGTTTACTACCAGGGCTCGTGGGCAGCCCAGTCAGTTAAGTGTGCAAATCTTGGTTTCAGCTCAGGTCGTGATCTCAGGGTGGTGAGATCGAGCCCCGTGTCAGGCTCCGTGGTTGGTGTGGCGTCTGCTGGAGTCTCTTTCTCCGTCTCCCTCTGTCCCTCCTCTCTCTTTTCTCTCTCTCAAATACATATATAAATTCAATAAAAAAGTTAGTTTACTACCTACAATTCCTCAGAGAACAAAAATAATAAAGGAAACATAATTTTTTTTCCTTCAATGAGGAAAAAACAACTCATAATTTAAAAAATAAATAAATAAATAAATAAATAAAAGGAATAGAAGAGCCAAGAGTGGTACAATCATGAAGAAGCGTGGTTGGGTCTGGTTATCCCTGAGAAGTAAATGATAATGGTGATTATGATGGTAATGGTGACCCCTCGTGTTAGACAAACAAGTTCTAATTATACCTGAGAGCATAGGAACCCGGAGCTGGGAAGAGAGCTACTTGGAGGAAAGTTAAAACAGATAATGATCTTGTTGGAGAAACTAACTTTGGAAGTTTCTAGGGGGGAAAAAATGAAGGGAAGCAGTTTAAAAATGTAATTGTAGCTAGTAAATGAATAGCCCTGGTAGAAGGAGGAAAGAGAATGAATTCCATCAACTCAACATCAATCAGGGAAGGAGACCAAATTTTTTAAAAGTGAAAGGACAACATGGCAGAATTAACTTCAGCTACCAACAACAGCAGGATTAAGGTCAAGTCTCATAATGAAAGACAATGTCTGTCTGGTAGGGCAACATGATGGTCCCCCCAGACCGTCTACTTCCTAACCCCGGAATGAGCAGATGTAGTCCAATTAAAGACCTTGAAATAGGAGATTATCTTGATTACCCAAGTCAGCCAAAGATCATAAAAGGAGTCCTAAAAATCAGAGGGCTTTTCCCAACAGTGTCCAGTGTATTTCCCACCCATCACTTAAGAGAGGCCTGAGAATTCTCACGTATTCCAAAGCAGGATCAGGGGGCTTTTTTTTTTTTTAAATTTTATTCATTTATTTGTCAGACAGAGATCACAGGTAGGCAGAGAGGCAGGCAGAGAGGAGGAAGCAGGCTCCCTGCCGAGCAGAGAGCCCGATGTGGGGCTCAATCCCAGGACCCTGGGATCACCACTTGAGCCGACGGCAGAGGCTTTAACGCACTGAGCCACCCAGGCGCCCCTAGGATCAGGCGGCTTTTAAAAAGGAACAGAATGCCCATACCCCCCAAATACTGAGACCTGTTCCTATGAAGATCATCACCCATGGCTACCATGTTGCTAAGACCTGAACCCTGTCACTGTGTGTTTTTATGTCTTGTTCACTAAGGGATTCTAAGATGCCTCAAGGCAGCCTTTGCCCAAATAGCTTTACAAAACCAATTGTTTATTATGTTATTTCTGTATCGATATTAACTGCATTTCAGGTCAGGGAGCCCATGAAATGGTCGCACTGGATGTGGATGAAGTGCTTTGGGCAGTGTTAGCTGTGTGTGTCTGTGTGTGTGTCAGCATGTGTGTGAATGTGTGTATATCTCTGTATGTATGTCCCTGTGTGCATGTGTGTGTACTTCCATATGTATGTGCCTGTGTGTGCGTACACCTGTCTGTATCTGTGTGCGCTTATGTATGTCTATTGGTACATGTGTGTGCACATATCTATAAGGTGGGGGATCCCTCAACTTACAAAGCAAAAAAGATTAAAAACTTAAGGTTACTGCAGTGCACAAGGGGTAAGGTGAGGTGAGCGGGGCTATAAGATCTCCAGGAGCACAGGACAGGACTGAAACAGCATGTGGTGGGAGCTCGAGGTCCAGAAAAAGATCAAGGCACTGTAGGTTAACAAGTCAGAGTCATGGGTCAAGAGCAGACCCTTTTGGAATAGGAATCTGTCAGATGTGCTCAGAGTAAAACTAACGTCAAGCGCAGGTTTAAGTATATGAAAACTGGTCATTTTTAAAATCATTTCCACCTCTCCCAAAATGTTTCAGTGTTTTAAAAAAAGTGAAAATTGCCCTTTCAAAGAAGTGTTGAAGATATTGTGTGAAATAATTGTCCATGGCTATTACAGTTTCAACCAAGATATGTCAACTTCAGTGTGGTTCTCATTAAATGCGGCTTGCACTGACATTTTTGCAAAGCAGTACTTTGCTCCCCTCGTAAAATGAAAAGAGCAAATACAGTTGAAATTTATATTCTATCTTCATTCTTTACTCAATATTACCCTTTCCCTTGCTGAAATTAGATACTAGGAAGGCTTGAATATGATAAAGCTATTTCTACAATTTTCCTTTACCAAATTATTTTAAGAAAAGTGTTTATTATCTTTGCCAAATTAGCAAAATGTGATGAGGAGCACATCACTCTTGGAACATAACTACCATTTATTTCACTGATGTTGGGGTTGCTTCCGAATGAGAGGTAGGTTGTAGAAAAATAGTTTGGGTTTCTTTAGATGCAGAGACACTATGGTCAACAAAGGAGCAAGTGAGAGACTTCTGGGAAATGATGGAGTAGAAGGATCCTCAGCTCACCTTGTCCTACAGACACACCTGGATAAGAGCCACATCAGAGTAGCTAACCTTGACAGTGACCCAGCGACCAGCAGAATAGACTCTAAACAGCCAACTGTAGAGAGGAGACCACAATGAAAAGGGTAGGAGAGGGCACAGATGTGGTCAGGAACCAAAATGCTTATGAGACTCATCACAAAGGGGAGAGGCTACAGCACGGAGAAGGGAGAAGAGCAGCCCCCACAGCAGTCACCTCAGGCGCCCTGCACTGGGGAGACAAGTCGCAATAACATTTGGCTTTGAGAACCAGTGGCACTTAGCTTCATGAGTTTTTGCAGTTTGCGAACCTTAACTTTATACTTAAAAAATCAGTGGGCTTAGCTCAGAGAGATTCTGAGGGTGATAGGAAATTGAGACTCTGCCCTTAAAGACAGGGTAAAATAAACAAACAAACAAACAAAAAACAACAACAACAACAACAAAAAAACACCAATCCATACAGACAGCGTAAGAAAGAGCAGTTCGAAAAATGCCTAGGGCATACTTAGGAGTTTCATTGGCTGATCTCCCAATGTGTACCGGAGGCACATGGATCTTTAGGAGACTCCATCAAGAAGAAAAGAGCTGGCGGGCACCAACCCTCTGCCCCACCAGCCTAGACACCCAGGTACTTTGGGAACCAGAGTGAACAGTGTCCACCAACTTTGCTAACACCTCCCACCCCACCCTGCAATCCTCCCGCGGATCCGCCCATCCAACCTGCCCCACTCAGCAGCAGTCCCTCCAAAGCCGCTCCTGCTGCATCTCACCCTTCAGGCAGCCCTGCGCAGGGACTGGCCTCACTCCAAAGTGACTCCTGCCTTGGGGAGGGGAGAAGGTGATTACACACACTAGTCTGACTGTAGCCACAGCAGCCACAGCTTGTCACTGGTGGTGCAGAGAGGGTGCCTGCTAATCTATAGTGTGTCTATAGCCCTGCCTGACCAGACAGTGTACCGACAGCCATCTGATCTCATTGCAGCCTTGCCCACCAACAAAAACCTCTTGGGGGTACGGGGGCAGCACAGGAAGAAAGCCCTGCAGTTCAGGGTCATGACAGCCCAGACAGATGTACTGGAGGCAGAGGCAGGTAGTTTGTGAGCAGGCCTCACCCACTAACAAAAGCCTCCCAGGTGACAAGATGGGGGCAATTGTCTTGTAGTTCCCAAGGGACAGCAACCCAGACAAACAGGCTGCGGGCAGGCACCTGGTCTAACTGCCCACACTGCCCAATGACAAAACCACAGCAGCTCCAGACTAGCACAGCAACAGCACAAGGATCAAATCCTGCTGACCGCAGGCAAAGCAGGTCATTGCAGTCAACTGGACTGAAGACAAACATGGCTCAGCACACAGGAGGGTGCACACAACATACACAGGAGACATCCCTAAAGTGCCAGGCTCTGGGGAACAGGGGATATTGCACTGCAGGGCACTACAGGACCTCTTCTTCATAAGGCACTACTTTCAAGATCAGGAGATGTAATGGACTCTCTCAGTACATGGAAACAAACACAGAGAGTTAGACAAAATAAGGAGACAGAGGAATGTTTCCCAAATGAAAGAACAGAACAAAACCACAGCCAAAGAATTACATGAAATGAAGATGAGCAACATACTTGATAGAGAACTCAAAGTAATGGTCATAGAGATAGTTGCTGGATGTGAGAAAGAATAAAGGATCTCAGTAAAACCTTCAATGAGGAGATAGAACATTTTTATATGAGTTAATGAGAGGTGAATAACTTAATTGAAATTAAAAATACACTAGAGGGAAATAAATAGTAGACTAGAGAAAGCAAAAGAATGGATCAGTGAGCTGGAAGACAGAGTAATGGAAAGCAGCTGCGCTGAACAAAAAGAAGAGAAAAGAATAATAAAAATGAGAATAGGTTAAGGAAACTCAGTGACTCCCAACAAGCATGATAACATTTGCATTGCAGGGATCCCAGGAGGAAAAGGGAGAGAAATGGGGAGACAGAAAACAGTAGCTGAAAATACTAGCAGAAAACTTCGTGAATCTGGGGAAGGAACCAGACAGCCAGATCCAGGAGGCACAGAGAATTCCTGTCAAAATGAATTCAAGGAGGTCCTCAGCAAGACACAGAATAATTAAAATGGTAAAAAGTACTGATGAAGAGATAATTTTAAAAGCCACAAGGTAAGACAGTTACATACAAGGGAAACCCCATGAAGCTATCAGCTGCTTTTTCAGCAGAAACTCTGTAGGCCCAAAGGAAGTGGCATGATACATACAAAGTGCTGAGAGGAAAAAAAATTGCAATCAAGAATAATGTATTCAGCAAGGCTATTGCTCAGAATAGAAGGAGACTTAAACAGCTTCCCAGGCAAACAGAAATGATAGGAGTTCATATCCACAAAACCAGCCTTACAAGAAATGTTCAACGGGGCTCTTTGAGTAGAAAGGAAAGACCATAAGCAGGAGTAAGAAAGCTAAGAAAGGAACAAAAAAATCTCACAGGGAAACACAAACATAATAAAACTGGTAGTTTAGTCACTTATGAGACCAGTACAAAATTAAAGCACAAAAGGAGTAAAATAAATTATATCTATAAAAATCAGTCAAAGGATTCACAAAATAAAAAAAAAAAAAAACATAAAATATGACCCCCTATACATAAAATGTGAAGGGAAAGTAAACATTTAGTGCTTTTAGAATGAGTCCAAAATTAAGCAAGCATCAAGTTAATACAGATGGCTATAGGAATAAAATGTTATATATGAACCTAACAGTAACCTTAAATCAAAAGCCAGTCATAGATACACAAAAAACAGAAAGGAATTGGAGAATGTCACTGAAGCAAGCTATCACACCGCAATGGGAGTTAGCAAGAAGCACAGAGAAGAACTACCACAAAAGCTGGAAAACAAGTAACAAAATGGCAATAAATACCTACCTATCAATAACTACTTTGAATGTCAATGGACTAAAGGCTCCAGCTGAAGACAAAGACTGACCGAGTGGCTAAGGATGTAAGACCCATCTACATTCCGCCTGCAAGAGTCACTTCAGATCTAGAGTTAAATGCAAACTGAAAGTAGGAAGACAGAACCACATTTGCTACACAAATGGATATGAGAAGAAAGCTGAGGTGGGAGTTCTGACACTGGGCAGCACAGACTTTAAAACAAGAATTCAGAGGCACCTGACTGGCTCAGTCAGTAGAGCATGCAACTCTTTATCTCAGGGCTGTGAGTTCAAGACCCATGTTGGGTATAGAGTTTACTTAGAAGAAAATAAAACAAAGATGTAACAAGAGACCAAAGACACTACCTCATGATAAAGGGAATAATCCAACAAAATGAGGTAACAGTTGTATATCCTACTGAAGTGAGACCTGAAACCATAAATGTGAGACTGAAACTATAAAATTCCTAGAAGAAAATATTGGCAGTAGCTTCTTTGACATCAGTCATGGAAACGTTTTTCTAGATTATGTCTCCAAAGGCAAGGGAAACAAAAGTAAAATTAAATTTTTGTACTACACCGAAATAAAAAGCTTTCACAGAGTTAAAGAAGCCATCAACAGAACAACAAGGCAACCTACAGAAAGGGAGAAGATATTTACAAAGGGCATATCTAATAAAAGGTTAATACCCCAAATCAGAAAGAACTTATGCAACTCAACACAAACAATGAAATAGTCCAATTAAAAAATGGTCAGAGGACCTGAATAAACATTTTTCCAAGGAAGAAAGGCTGATGGCCAACAGACACAGGAAAAGACACTCAGCATCACTCATCAACAGGGAAATGCAAATTAAAACCACAATGAGATATTATCTAACACCTGTCTGAATGGCTAAAATCAAAAGCACAAGGAATAACAAGAGTTAGCAAGGCTGTGAAGAAAAAGGAACCCTCCTGCTCTGTTGGTGGGAAGCAAACTGGTGCAACCATGTTGGAAAACAAAGGGGGAGTTTCCTCCAGAAGTTAAAAATAGAAATACTGCATTTCTAGTACTGGGTATTTACCCAAAGAAAATGAAAACACTAGCACAAAAGTATGAATGCACCCCTATGTTTACTGAAGCATTATTTACAATAGCTAAAACATGGAAACAACCCAAGTGTCCATCCATAATAAATGAGGAAAGAACATGTGGTATATATGTACAATGGAATATTACTCATCAATTAAAAAAAATCTTGCCATTTGCGACAACATGACTGGATCTAGAGAGTATATTGCTAAGTGAAATAAGTCAGACAGAGAAAGGTAAATGCCATATGATTTCACTCATACATGGAATTTAAGAAACAAAGCAAATGTACAAACAGAGAAAAAAAAAGAAATAAACAAAAAACAGACTCTTAACTAGAAAGAACACACTGGTGGTCACCGGAAGGGGGGTGTGTAGGGAGTTGGGAGACACAGATCAAGGAGATTGAGAACACACTTGTGACCAGTACTGAGAAATGCGCGGAATTGTTAAATCACTCTATCGTACACCTGAAATACTATAACCCTGCATGTTAACTATGCTTGGATAAAAAAAATAAATGAAAAAGTAAGCACTACTTCAAGAAAATTACTCACATTTTAATGAGAGTTAAGGAGACATTTGAAAATAATTCTCAGTACTATTTTGTTCTCTATGGGAAAATAAAAAACATTATGGCCCCACTTTCCACTGGCTAAGAAGAGATTACAAATTCTCTACTCTCAACATATGCTGCTAGTTCAAAGCTTAATTATTTTGTCAACCAATCAATTATTTAACTTTAATATAATAACATTCACATGGCTTAATAATTGCGTGTGTGTGTGTGTGAGAGAGAGAGACAGAGACAGAGACAGAGCAATTTATTTTTATTTTTTAAACATTTTCGATTTATTTATTTCACAGAGAGAGATACAGTGAGAGAGGGAGCACAGCACAAGCAGGGGGAGTGGGAGAGTGGAAAAGCAGGCTTCCCGCTGAGCAGGGAGTCCAATGTGGGACTCGCAGGGAGTCCAATGTGGGACTCGATCCCAGGACCCTGGGATCATGACCTGAGCCAAAAGCAGTTGCTTAATGACTGAGTCACCCAGGTACCCCAGAACAATTTATTTTTAAATAACATTTTTATTCTAAACAAAATAATGCTTTGATCCTCATAATCAGCCTGTAGGAGCATATCTGACAATTGTTTTGAGTAAATTGCTAAAAGCACTAAGCAAGTAGTATGACTATTGAGAGATTTTAAGATAATTTTCCAAACTTGCAATCAGGATCCTAGAAAGTGAAAGTGTTTCTCATGCACAAGTACTTAGTAACTGTTTAATCATCAAGGATGGAATGTAAGTGAGTAACGTGGAACCCCTTCAGCTTTTCTGAAATGGGATAGATTTCCAGAATTTGAACTGGACTTGCCGATGATGAGTCACGCTGGTCCCCCTCTTCACGTCCTACCTGACCAGAGAACATAGGCTCAGACTCCCTGGTCTCCCGGCGCCCCACCCCATTCAACAAGGCTCCCCAGCCTGTGCCTTCTGCCAAGGCTCTCTGGAAAACAGAACCATACTGGTCTGGAAAAGATGAGTAGTGCAAGATGGAATCGATCTTTAAGTTCCTTAATGTAAGGCAGTGTAAGCACCAAGTCTGAGACAATTCCCAGATGGCTATTAAGTCACATGCATAGGCAGAATCTAGATGCTGGTCTCTTCGACACAGTGCCTGAGCCAAGGATGTTCAATCTCATCCCCTTCCTCCCACGTATGTGCAAACAAATGCAGATTCACAGTGAAAACAGTCATTCCACAGTGCTGGTTTGGTTTCTAACTTCTGCTTTCTGGTAGGTTCTAGGGTTCCTCTCATCAGAACCTGGGTGTGGGAGCCCTCATTTTTGCACAGCTCTGAGAGGGTTGCAGTCCACTGGGCACGTGGTTCTGTGTTGGAGGCCCTCAGAGATTTCACCCCAAAGTCCTCCAAACTCAGGGATCCTTTACGTACGGTGAAATCTTCCCCCGTGCATTTTATGTATTTTGTAATCCCTAGTGCAAAAGAAAACTAATTTCAGAAGCTCTCCCAGGACGACTCGGGACATGACGCTTTCATTGGAGGCGCTGCTTTCAGACTTTTTCAGTTCTTGCTGTGAGACTTGAATGCGCAGTAGAGGGCCGGGAGTGCCGAAGACCACGGCCGCACCAGTAGGATGAAGCTTGGCGACCAGGATCCTAGAAAGGGCTCCAGCAGCTCTTGGAGGATTCCCTGCAAGCTCATTCCCAGACAACCGCGATGCCTGTGGTTGTGCCCATCCTGATGAGCGTCCTGCTCAGAAGGCAGGCCTGGGAGCACACCAGACCAGGATTTGGATCGTGTCTGCCCAAGATGCTAGCTGCTGGAGAAGCTGTGTGATCCTGCCAACCCTCAGCTCCCTCACCTGCACACAAGGAAGAAGAATGCCCATTGTTTGGAAGTCTTCAGCCGCTAGTGTAGGTGAAGCGTATCAGTCCATTCCCACGGTGAGCAGTCACAAAATAGTGATTGTTAGGAGCCTTACTACATGACTCATGCTTTTGCGTTTTACTCAACATTCTTCCTTCAGCCTGCTAACTCCACATGTGTGTGTCTTCTTCTCTTTTAATCCAAGATTAAAAGTACGATTATCATCATGGTTAAATATCTGTAACCAGAATTTAAAGGGTTAACATGGATAGGACTCATTTAAAATGAATTGTTAAAAGAAAACAAGAAAGTACAATGACCCATTAGAAAAACTGGGGATAGAAAAGCAATGAACAAAAGAAGTATAACCAATCAATATGTGTATGATAAAAATCCTGACCTGTTCAACCACCCGAAATGAAGTTAAAATAATAAAACAATACTATATATAAATTAAGAGAAAAGTTTTAAAAGAAAATTATAGTGCTGTATTCAGGATTTTCCAGGGTAATTTGGCAACATACATAAATAATATTTAACATAGTTATGTTCCCACTATTATAATTCTTGATGTGTCTTTGGAAGAAATTATCAGAGATATACGCAATATTTATTTATAACGATGGTTCCTGCAGCATTACATGGAGCAATGCGAAATAGAGATTTCTTAAATACCCAAAATAGGGAAATGATTCAACAATATATAGGACTGTTAACTGTTTGTGCTTCTATCCTACTGTCTAATTTTAATACTGTGCTTTCAAGGAATAATTAATAACCTGGAAACACAATCTTCATATTTTTATGTCAGGTAAAATGTGTGATCCAAGATGATATTATGTAACTATCAACTTTGTTTAAATATATACATATGTGTGGACACACATACACACAGACATGAATAAGGAGAAGCACTGACATGGTAAGATTATTTTATTCTGTAATTTCCTTATAACTGTCAATAAGTTTTAAATTTATCGCAATAAACATGTGTTCTTTTTGATGGTCAGAAAATAAATTAGGGAAAAAGAGAGTAGGAAAGGCTAACTGGTTTGCAGAAGGCCAGACCGTGAGTTGGTCATGGACCAACTTAACGTGCCTCCCCACATCAGGGGGAGTTAGAGATGACCTCGTTGGGAATACGCGATGCTTTTCAGCCTTGGGTTTCCATCTAACTTTCAAATCAGGTATGTCCAAGGTTATATGTCACTTAACTGATAACCAATTTGGTTCTTCTTTTTTTTTTTTTCTTATTTTGAAGATTGTATCTATTTATTTGACAGAGATAGAGCGTACACGAGCAGGGGGAGCAGAAGACAGAGGGAGAGGGAGAAGCAGAAATCCCACTGAGTAAGGAGCCCGATGTGGGACTCGATCCTAGGACCCTGGGATCATGACCTGTGCCGAAGGCAGACGCTTCACCAACTGAGCCACCCAGGTGCCCCAACCAGCTCAGTTCTTAAACGGAGTGTTTAAATCCCCAGTTCTTATTAAGGGGCTGTATCCTCTAGTTTGATGTTTAACATTACCAAACTAAACGTGGTGAGTGCCAAGAGAACGGGCATAAATCCAGAGCATTTGGTGTTAACACTGATATTTGCCTCTAAACAAGTTGTCAGTGAACACCACGATGTGTTGCAGAGAAAGCAAGGGGGCTGGACCCCCGAGCCCCAACCCACACACCCCAGCCGCTGCAGGTTCACCAACTCTCCACCCAGGTGCTGTGTCCTTAACACATGCAAAACAGACCGCCCAGCTTCCTTGCTGTTCAGAGAAGTTCTGGGGTCAGGCCTGGCCAGTGAGAGGTGAGCAGAGGTGCACTGTCGGTCAGTCCTGGCTGGGGGAATAAAGAAGTCCCATGACACTTTGCAATGCCTCCTTCCCCCAGTGCCAACCAAGGAGGCTTCCATTACCATGGCTGGCTTGGCGACACGCTTCGGAGAGCCACACGGAGAGCCCGCATCCCCGGAGTGGATGCCCTCCAAGCAAGACACGACACGACGGTGGCTGTGCAAGGCAGTGGGGTTTCAAAACCAACCTATTATGCAGCAAACCTTCGTCTCTCCTGAAGCATACACCCCACAAAGTCCTGTCCTTTCAGAAAGTTACCACCATGTCTCCCCCACAGGAGTGACTCATGTGGGCACTTAAAATTGTACTTCGCACAGTCCTAGGAGAGAGAAAACGGAACGTGAGATGAGAAAGGTGGGGTGCGGGACACGAAGGAAGAGTTTAATGGATGGGGAAAAAAAAAGAAAAAATTAAAAATATTCAGACAAAATTATATACAACTCCCCTTCTAGCCCTGGGACTGAAACCTATGACCAGTAAGTGTAAATTTACACTTACTGTTAGTGTAAGTGTCAGTAAGTGTAAATTCACACTTCCTGGCCGCAGTTGCTGTGAACCGTGGCAGCTTCTGCGGAGGGACAGGAGCAGCGGCCAGCACTGCACACCACGGCGTCCGCGGTGACACCTGCCAGCGCGCCGCACCGAGTCAGACTTGAACGTGTCTCCGGGATGAAGAAGAAGAAACCCTTTTGTCACTTTTTAAACTACACCTCATTGGACATTATTGAGTAATTACAAGCCAGGGAACAGAGGATGGATAGGAAGAAAACACGCTCGTGCTGACTAGCTTTTTATTTTCTGGTTTCTATGGTTTTTTGAGTCCTATTATTTGGTTGTATGCCCTTGGCCGAGAGGACGGTTATGGGACAGAGATGCCTTCGGAGAGCAGAGGAGTGCCAATGCCACGGCATGTCTGCCTTTCCGACGAGAGGGGGTAAGGATCGTGTGCCCTTTGGTCTCCTTACGGCATTTCTGTGGAATCCGCCTGCTGCTCCGAAATCCTTCTGAGATGTCTACAAAAGACACATGCTCTTCACTGAGTTATTAGTGAAAAGGGAGATGGACATGGTTACAGGAATAGGGTTTATTACCAAGTGTGGTCATGTTTTCCTCCCAGAGCTATGGCTGTTTGAAGGACAAACATTCACAGGCATGTTTGCTGATAATATGAAAATCACCTATAATTCTTTCCTATCAGGAAGTTTCAGCAGGCGCCTCTCACATCAGCCCTCACTGAAGACAGTAAAGGATGGTGGCTAGCAACTAGAATTAGCCATTAGAGCTTAACCCGGTACGAACTGGCTTCCAGGCCACGCATAATGAAGAGAGCATACTTGGAAGCCAAAAATGCTGTGCTTTTCCTGGAAAAATAGGATGAGTGTAGTGACAGATGTGTAAAACCCTTAATTCTGCACCTCACGACACTCGAAACAGTCACGGGCATGCCATTTCAGTAAGGAAGTGGGGGATAGGGTTGTTGATGAAATAACTTCAAATGCGTGTCAGACCAACTCAAAAGGAATTTGAACCTTTCACAGAAAAAAAAGTCGACAATGCTATTGTTCATCAGTAGGCGTGGATAGTCACAGCACTTTTGCATTCGCACTAACATGGTGTGTAAATGAATAGCAGGAAGCCCCAGTGACCACAGTGTAACCTGAACAAAAACAGATTACGTTGCTTTATCTCCCTAGGGTCAAATTTGCTGAGGAAAAGAGAGGCACGGGCTCCCAGGTAATTCCATTTGGGGTGAGTTGATGGCTTGTTTTTCGCTCACAGACGCACACAGGGCAGGAAGTCGCTGAGCACTAAGCCCCCGGGGGCTGTGCCGGGGGAAATTTGGCAGCACGGGGACAGCTCCCACTGGCAGCGAAGACATTCTCAAGGGTGCTCCACATGAAGGACGCATCCGTCCTGCCCAAAGCCAGACGGGTTCCACAGAGCTCTCTTCCTCAGAAAACTCGAAATCACCCTCAGTCACTGAGGACAAGAGAGGCAGGCGTTTTGTGTCACGTTTAATGAACGAGGTGGCAACTTTCTGGGTCCAGGCATTTTACAGGACCAGCAGGAATGGGGTGGGAGCCGACAGGAGGGAGAGCCACATGCCTGTCCATC
This sequence comes from Mustela putorius furo, assembly GCF_011764305.1. Classification (NCBI taxonomy): domain Eukaryota; kingdom Metazoa; phylum Chordata; class Mammalia; order Carnivora; family Mustelidae; genus Mustela; species Mustela putorius. The sequence continues at coordinate 5,814,777 of NW_025422169.1, read as the reverse complement.
CCTCAGGGTGTGCAGAGCAAGGGGCTCGATGGCGGACCGGACTCAGAATGCACCCGTTCTTATGCCAAAATGGGTCAAGAGAAAAAAAAAGGAAAAGAAAATGGTGGTGGGTAACTCCTGGAGAAGATGGGGGTGAGCCTGGGACCCCAAGAAGGAAGCCTCTCCCCAAGAGGAGAGCCACAGCTCCACACCTGTCGACGACTGCCCTCCGGACGGAAACACTGGCCTAGGTTTCTGGCTGTTTCAAAAGAAACTAGAAATTTCCTCTTAGTTGAAATACCCTGCTCTTTAACTTAAGAAATCATTCACCTTTTTAAAATAAAGTGTGTTGTGGGACACACACACACACACACACACACACAAAAAACATCTTCAGACATAGTTAGCCTAAACTCTCCGCTCCCTGCTTCTGGTCTCTGGCTTCAAGTCTGAAACATAAAGACCCATGGTCCGAAACGTGACAAGAAGTCTCTTTAATGATCATAATGGCTGCGGGATGAAGGAGAATTCTGGGAAAATGACACAGAACAGCACGAGAGGGGCACACAGAGCGTGGGAGAGAAGAGGACCTGCCGCAGGAAGACACACACGTTTCCCACAGCCACATCCGACTGCGGTGGCCCGTGCCTGAGCGAAAAACGCACATGGCGGCTATGTGCACGGTATCTTACTTGCTAGGTATGTCTAGAGACATAATCATACGTATGTTACCGTCTATCACATAATCCTTCCTTTCGTCCCCATAAAACACGAATTAATAACCAAGTGGCTTCCCATAGGTTTTCCTACGTTAAAAACCCAATAAAGAGCAACAACCAGTTAAAAACCCGATAAACAGCTAAAAACCCAATAAATAGCAACAACCAAAATTAGCTGTGTGGAGGGGGCCGTTCAGGCAAGAACCCCCTTCATGGAAACTTGGATGGGGAAGGCCAGATCTGTGAGGTTGTCCCAAACAATTCACACTCAAGACTGACATTGTCGAATTTAGGAACCATAGGGAAAGACACATGCCTTGATATTGGAGGTCATTTTTTCCAAATTGCTAGTTTACTGATATTTAAGACGATCCCATATGTTTAGGGGAGATCTCATATGTTTTAAGGAGAAGGTTCGTGTTTATTTTCACATTAATGAGGACATACTGGGCTTGTACTTTAAACACAGCATGAAGGCAGGTAATGTGGAGTTATGTAGGAGCAGGGGGAAGACAAGAAATACATAAAAGAATATAAGAAGCTTGCAACGGCAGGTGAGAATGAAGACTGCTTCTCTGGGAGAGGGAAGAGCGTGGACGCCATGGGCACGCAGGTGGGCCGAAGCCACTGGCACTGGCTGACAGAGAGTGCAGGGGGAGGCGAGGGCACTTGGTTGCTGCAGCAGGGGGAGGAGAGGGAGGGCGGCAGAAGCACAGCATATCAACTCTCCCAAGGTCTCCTCCAGACAAAGCCACACAAGCGTGGGGTCTGCATCAAGGAAGCTCTGCTGCACTTTGGGACAACACCGGGGAGAGCAGGTCTGTCAAGAGACAGGAACGATCCTTGGATGGAGAGTAGACCCGGGACAGAGAGAGACCCAGCGTGTGCCGTGGTACGAAGCCGAAAGCTGGTCCAGCCCGGCAGTACACAGAAGCCCCCATCTCGTCCTTCCCAGCAGGAGGGCAGCGGGCTTGCTGGTGGCGGCCGTGGGAAGACGAGGCCGTTCCTTTTGAGGCTGCTTCTGTGCTGTGAGTCAAGGGGGATGTGCGCTTCTAGGATGACAGACAAAGCCTTGCTCTGTCTGTAGCTTTTTGGAAAATCTCTTCATTAAGCACTTGGTATGTGTTTGCCTGGGTGTACTGTCAAGGTCTGATTTTGTTTTTCACTGAGGGCCATCTAACCCTGTCCATGGTTCTGCAATGTCCCACGGTTTGATGGCTCACAGTGACTCTATGCTCACCGTCTGAAAATTCTTTCCCCGAGGCCTTGAAAGCCACACTTGGGTCTTTCCCCAGGATGTAAAGAATGGTCTTCCTGTTTCTTAGTAAAGATACCTGGAGTTGCTTCTGGATAAACACCGAGCACACGACCAGTGAGGGACACTCAGCTCAGACCCAGGGGCCTCCAGGAGTGTGGAGGAGGCCTTCCCCGGAGAGCTTAGTGTCATGCCCGCCAGCCTTGGCAGAAGGCCGTGTGCGCCAGCCGCAGCAGCATTCTCTTTCTCAGGTCCTGTGCACCTGTGCAAGGTAAGTCTTTTTTTCTTTTATCTTTTCTTTTTTTTTAAAAAAATAGGTAATATATTTTTTAAAAAGAGAGAGAGAGAGAGATGACTTTGAAATGTCAGAGTCATGTCCCACCTGTGTCACCTACTGACCAAGTCACCTGGAACATTTCCCCCACACCTCTGAGCCACTAATGTCTTCTTGTTGAGAGACTGTATTGTAGCATTGACCACACCAGGTGATCACAAATAAGAGTTTTCTTCCTTTTTCCATCAGCTCTACCTGCCAATGTAAAATTGGTAAATTTGTTCAGAGAAAAGTGCTTTCTAAGTTTTAAATAGAATACAGAAGATGGGGATGGATAGTCCTCCAGAGAAGACATCGAGATGGCCAGTAGACGCCTGAAAAGATGCTCAACATCACGCATCACCAGGGAGATACAAATCTAAGTTAACGTGAGATAGTACACACCTGTCAGAATGGCTAAAATCAACAACACAAGAAACCACGGTGTTGCTGAGGACATGGAGAATGAGGAGCACTTTTGCATTGTTGGGAACGCAAACTGGTGCAGCCATGGTGGAAACCAGTATGGGGTTTCCTCAGAAAGGTAAAAATAGAGCTACCTGACAACCCAGCAATTCCTCTGCTGGATATTTACTCAAAGAAAACGAAAATCACTAATTTGAATGGATACGTACATTCCTACATCTATTGCAACATTATTTACAATAGCGAAATGGAATCTGGCGAAGTGTCCATTGACAGAAGAATGGATAAAGATGGGGTGGTATATATATATATATATATACATAATGGAATATATATATATATATATATATATATATATATATATATATATAATGGAATATTACTCTGCTATCAAAAAGAAAGAAATCTTGCCATTTGCAATGACATGGATGGAGCTAGGGGATATTATGCTAAATGAAATAGGTCAGAGAAAGATAAGTACCATAGGATCTCACTCATATGTGGAATTGAAAAAACAAAGAAAAAAATAAATAAACCAAGAAACAAACTCTTTGCTCTAGAGAACCAACTGCTGGTCACCAGAGGGGAGGTGGTGAGGAATGGGGGAAACACACAATTAAAAGTAAACTTACTGGGGTGCCTGGGGGCTCAGTGGGTTAAGCCTCTGCCTTCGACTCAGGTCATGATCTCAGGGTCCTGGGATCGAGCTCCGCATCAGGCTCTCTGCTCAGCAGGGAGCCTGATTCCCTCTGTCTCTCTCTCTTACCTCTCTGCCTGCTTGTGGTCTCTCTCTCTGTCAAATAAATAAATAAAATCTTTTAAAAAAATAAAAGTGCACTTACTCATGAAGAGCACTATGTAATATATGGAAACATTGAATCACCGTATTGTATACCTGAAACTAATATAACACTGCATGCTAACTATACTGGGATTAAAATAAAATAAAAATAAAAATTTAAATAAAATGCAATGTTAAGGAAAAAAGATTCATATCTCATCATGAACACACTTCAAAATGCAAGTCATTAAGGCGTTCATCTAAAAGAATTAAAAATATCTTCAACAGGGCGCCTGGGTGGCTCAGTGGGTTAAAGCCTCTGCCTTCGGCTCAGGTCATGGTCCCAGGGTCCCAGGATCGAGCCCCACATCGGGCTCTCTGCTCTGTGGGGAGCCTGCTTCCTCTCTCTGACCGCCTCTCTGCCTACTTGTGATCTCTCTCTCTGTCAAATAAATAAATAAATCTTCAACAAAGCATTAAACCAAAAGTGCAAGACTCTGCCCTCATTTCAGTAGCAACTTCCATTCCCCAAGGATAAACCACAGCTTACAGGTTCTAGTTGTGCCCATAGGGGAGCGAGGCAATATATAAATTTACTTATGCGTGTATTCATATATTACCTCCTTATGCCAAAATAATTATTGGCCTTTTACATTTAAGAATAAACGTGTTTGAAGAACAGATTTACAAGACTCAAACTGCCTGATTTCAAGACTTACGGAGCTACCGTAATCCACAGAGCATGGTGTTGTCATAAGGTTAAAAAGTAGATTGTAGAAAAACAGACTCTCATGAAGGCACCTTGACGGTGCAATATGGAAAGAAAAGTATTTCCACACACAGTGCTGGACCACTGGATGGAAACAACCAGGGGGGAATGAATCCCAGATGTTAGCTCACCCCATGGAGACAAACATGCAAACAGAAACATAAAGCTTCTGGAAGAAAACATAAGAGAGTATCTTCATAGCTCTGGGGGAGGCAAAGATTTCTTAGAAAAGGAAAGAAAGAAAGAAAGGAAAAACAATAAAACAGATTTCATCGTGATTAAATCTCCTAGACATCAAAGGTTAAGAAAATGGAAAAGTAAGCCACAAACTAGGAGAATATATCACAATACATATGTCTGCGAAAAGACTTGACTTCAGATTTATAAAGAACTTCTCCATGCCGGTAATAACACCAAATAAGTAATACCAAAAAATACAAAGAAAGAGAAAAATCTTGAAAAATTAAAGGCAGATTTCTAACAAGCATTTTATTTTTTTTAAGATTTTATTTATGTGACAGACAGAGATCACAAGTAGGCAGAGAGAGGAGGAAGCAGGACCTGGGACCCTGGGACCCTGGGATCATGACCGAAGCCAAAGGTAGAGGCTTTAACCCACTGAGCCACCCAGGTGCCCCTCTAACAAGCATTTTAAAAGGGTTTCCATAGCATTAGCCATCAGAGAAACATACAGTAAAAACTGACTGAGTCACCAACTCAGCAGCACGCTGCTATCCAGGACCAACAGTGAGGACGAGGACCAGGGAACTCTCTTACACTAACGATGAGCATGTCAAGTGGTACGACCAGTTTGGAAAATCGGCATTCTCTTACAAAGCTAAACATGCTCCTACCTCATGACCCTGCAATTTTATTTCTAGGTATTTACTTACTCAAGAGAAATGAAAACAGTGTCCACCGAAAACACTTGCACAAGACTGTTTTTAGCATGTTTTCATTCGTGATAGTCCCAAACTGAGAACAATCCAAATTTGGTCAACAGGGGAACGGATTAACTTTTTGTAATCATCTCACAGAGCTTGGATCAGCAATAAAATGAGTAAATTGCTGATATAGGCAACAACACGGATGAATCACAAAGACACATTGCTCCAAGAAGCTGGACACAAATGGAGATGTTTCGTATGATCTCATTTATAGCAAGTTCAAGAACAGACAAAACTAATTGTGATGATAGAGATCAAAATAGTTGTTGCCAATAGGGAGTGGGAATTTACTGGAAGGGACCAGAAGAGGAGTTTCCGGGATGATGGGAGCGTCTCATGTCTTGACTGAGTTACTGGTCATCAGCGTATATATTCATCAAAATACATGAGATTGGGGGCACCTGTGGTTCAGCAGGGAGAGCACGTGACTCTTGATCTTGGGGTTGTGAGTTCAAGACCCGTACTGGACATAGAGTTTACTTTTAAAAAGTTACATGAAGTTATACATTGAAGATCTGTGCATTTCTTTTTACATAAATTTAAACCTCAATTTAAAAAATACACCAAATAAATCTTTCCACATCCAGACAAAGACATTGACTTCATCGGTTAAAGCACTTTTTTTTTTTTTTTTTTTTTTAAGAGTGGGAGAGAGGGAGAGAGAGAATCTTAAGCAGGCTCCACGCCCATCACAGAGCATGATGTGGGGCTTGATCTCCTGACACTGAGATCATGCCCGGAACCAAACCAAGAGTCAGACAGTAAAGTGACTGCACCACCCAGGCACCCCAGTTAAAGCCCTTTTTAATTAATAACAAGAAGTTGGTTTGGAATCAAGTTGGTAAGAGCCCTTTCCAAATCTCACTCCTTTTCTATGTCATACTCCACTGATTCCTTCAGACCATGTGATGTTTTTCTTATTTCTGTGACCATGAGTAACACATTTTGCAAAGATTCACCTCAGTTCTGAAATCAGTGCCTCCTTCGAATCTGACAAATACACAGAAGGGAACTATGTAAACTCATTGTGTGGATGCACCCTTCGTCGTGTTGGATACATCTGCCTTGGCCTCAGGAAGGCACCGAAAGATTCGTGCAAGTGTACATTAGGTCTTCTTTCTAGAAAAAAAAAAAATGTGGTCGGGGTTACGGGATGAAATGGACACAGAATGACAAGATGAATGGCTTAAGGAAGGCGGTGGCCCAAATAAAAGCATTTGGAGTCGGGTGGCTGCCGGTCTGCCTTCTGGGCTGAATTTTTTTTTTTTTTTAAAGATTTTATTTATTTATTTGACACAGAGAGATTACAAGTAGGCAGAGAGAGAGAGAGGAGGAAGCAGGCTCCCCGCTGAGCAGAGAGCCCGATGCGGGACTCGATCCCAGGACCCTGAGATCATGACCTGAGCCGAAGGCAGCGGCTCAACCCACTGAATTTTGAAGGGTGGATACTTGCTTAATTTCAGGTGGTTGAGGGGAGGAAATGCGCGAGAGACCGGGAGAAGAGCCACAAAAGTGAGAACAAAATAGAAAATGCAAAGTCAGGGCCAGATGCTTGCCAGTATGAATGGAATTACAGTAATCATTTGGATGAGTTGGAGCCAAAGATAAAAGCACAATAAATTCCCAGAAAACTAGATTACAGAAAGAACCATTCAAAATTAAAAAATTACAGAAATCACAAATTTGGAATAAAGGGTATTTGTTTTTTTATTAAACTTATACATTGCATTTGCACTTATTTTAAGGCCCTCACTTAAGAAAAAAACAAGAAACTTTTATATATACACACATATGTGTGTGTATATATACATATATACATATATACACACATATAATTTTAAGTCCTCCTAAAATTATGCTCAAATTTTTTTTATTTTTCTAAGTGTTTTCTCTCCCAGTGTGTTTAGTAGTTTTGTTGCCATGACAACATGTTGTAGGATGACTCCTGTTTGTGTGTGTGTGTGTGTGTGTGTGTGTGTGTGTGTGACAGTGTGGTACGGTAGATACGGTAAAATCCGTCTTCTGTTTGGTCATAGAGATCCGTCTTCCTTTAGGTCTCAGGGATTTTTAAGAGCCCGTCACGGGTTAGCCGGAGTGCAGAGACAGGACCCTCACAGCAGTGTGACCGCTTTCTCGATGCGGGAGCTTTACTGAGACACATTCCCTGAGTGAGTGGACGACAAGGCATTCGCTGCTAGTGCATTAAAAAGGCGAAGCCGCAACTACCTCCTTTAGGACAGAATCATCCCCGAAGGGAAGGAACACTTGTCCGATGAGCCAGCGGATCAGCGTTCCGTATGAGCGGAGGACGTTTCTGAAAAATACCTTCATCCGTTGGAGGGACAAAGCGACCAGGTGAATAAACCGGGAGAATCATCATATTCTTACATCTCAATATCTTCTCTCTGAATCTGAGATATGATTCCATAAAGGAGAGGTGAAAAACAGATCATTAAACAGGAGAGATGGCTCTTTGCCGGTTCATCCCCCCCAAAAAGCACTTCTCTGCCCAACGCTGTCATTTTTCATACGCAGCAGTAATGAGTAGGACGGGTGCAACACGGGTATGCGGAGGGCTGTGGAATGTGGAAGCCTGACGAGTCACAGACCTGTACCCCGGGGGCAAATAATACAGTATGTGTTAGTAAAAATAAATTAAAAAAATAAATTTAAATAATTAATTAATTAAAATTAAAATTAAAAAATAAAATAAAAAGAAGGTTGCAACTCGATTTCCCACTTAACTGACCGGTGCTTATGAAATCAAGATGGCTGACCTTGAGCGTTTGATGGCTTTTTATGGAAAGACCTTTGGAAAACCATAAATGAAACACTAAGGTAGACCACGATGGCCACAAAGAGCATCACCATGAAATCTCCGGTAGAAGTGCAAATTCCGTTTGCTCTGGACGTCCCTCCTGCTCTGTGTTATAAGATCAGACAGGATCTCTTTGGGAACATTCCAGATTCGCTTCGGGTAAGTGTAATGTTAGGGAATTCATAATGACCACGCGTATTTCAACATTTTCCAAACTTGAAAATGTGGCTTGTTTCATTATAAAAGGGAACATATCGCAGTTTATAATACATCTCTTTGCCTAAAGTTCTGTTCCATGCTAATGAATCAAAATATACTCCAATATGTTTTGAAATTTAAAGTGCCAAGTGGCTGTGTTGTACCCCCAAGCTCCACAGACAGGAGAAAGCGAGTCAACACGGAACTCTCGTTAACGTATAGAAGTCGGTTCTCTCCTCTTGTTGCCACAGGCGGACTCGACCTGATCTTCCCACGGGGCGTGCGCATGGCTACATAAACATGTTTTCATTTTTCCACGGGTGTCTTTCATTAGGAAATGAAACCATTAAGTGACAGCAGGAAGAGAAAAACAGTGCCCCAGAGCCAGACTGAGGTGCATCTTGGCGGCGATGTTCCAGAAGTCCAAACGCCTCTCCTTGTGTCACTTGACTCTGACCGGGGGACACAAGGACATAGGATTTGGGAGGACGGAGAAGATGATGAAATCCTAGGGGACTTAGTGAGTGTCCGAGGGAGGGAAACAGACCACGGGGAGGAAGATCCAGGGCTTCCATGACAAGCTGCTGCCTCTTCTTCACACTTGGGACCCACACTGCCTTTGTGTGACATGTAAATGGTGACCTCCGGCTGTCATACAGCACCGTTTACTCAGCCTGTTAAATTCCACTCAGATATTCGGAGACCTTACTGAAATCACGCCTCCTCCCCGCCCCCGTCTCCTCTCATCCAGAGCCACATGACGTGAAGGAAAGTGATTCTTCCCCGGCAATTCCGTCAGAGGTGCTGGAACCAGGGCACACACACCGATAAATCCCCGGGACCCAAGAACTCTCCAGTAGCTCCCCCTGAGCTGGACCTCTTTACGTAGGAATCCTCAAACGCTAACACGGGATGCTCAGTTTAATTCCTTTTATCGGGCCCCGTTTTCAACAAATGACAGAAACTTCATCTTGGCCAATTCAGGACGACGTCAGCCAATGTGAGCTGGGATTGCGCCCGCCTTTCAGAGACACACGGCTGCCAGAGTCTGGGGCGGGAGGGAGGACTCTGGCCATCGCACAAGGCTTCGCGGCCACACGCATCCCCTGGGAGATGCCTGGGCTCCCCTGTATCTCCAGCCGGTGGGACCCACACATTGCCCTCATTCCTGCCAACGCCAAGTGTCTCCCTTACACATATTTGCCCGTCCTTCCTGGATACCGAAGAAATACCGGCTGCTCCCTGCACTCTGCTGGGGACCGTGAGGAATCTAGGATCTCCTTAGGTGACCCTCACCCCCGACGCAGGCCGAGACAGGGGTGTCGGGGAAGCAGGGCAAGGGCTCTATGTCTGGAACACCCACAGCTATCCACCCCCCCCTCCCCTCCCATATTCTCCCTCCTCTCTCCTCTTCCTTTGCCTCTGGCGCAAGGAGGTTTAGATCCACTGTTGAAACCAGCTCGAAGTAGCCAGGTACTCATGTATTTTTTACTTAAATGTCATAAATCTTGACTTTCAACAATATTTTCTTACTTTATTAAGTCTTTTTTTTTAAAAAATTTTACTTATTTATTTGAGAGAGAAAGCACAAGTGAGGAGAAGGGTCTGAGGGCAGAGGGAGAAGCAGACTCCCCGCCGAGCAGGGAGCCCGAGGTGGGGCTGGATCCCAGGACCCCGGGATCAAGATCTGAGCCGAAGAAGATGCTTAACCAACTGAGCCACTCAGATACCCCCACTTTACTAAATAACACTAATACTCTAAGAGAGAAACACACACGTGAGTGTGCTAATGTGAAGAAATTTTACTTTTTTTTTTTTTTAAAAGATTTTATTTATTTGACAGAGAGAGATCACAAGTAGGCAGAGAGGCAGGCAGAGAGAGGGGAGAAAGCAGGTTCGCTGCGGAGCAGAGACCCCGACGTGGGGCTTGATCCCAGGACTCTGGGATCATGACCTGAGCCAAAGGCAAAGGCTTTAACCCACTGAGCCACCCAGGCGCCCCAAGAAATCTTACTTTTAAAAGAGAATTAAGAAACCACTAAGACGGGGTGCCTGGGTGGCTCAGTGGTTAAGCATCTGCCTTCAGCTCAGGTCATGACTCCAGGGTTCTGAGATCAAGTTCCACGTCGCGGGGTGTGTGTGTGTGTGGGGGGGGGGGGTCCCTGCTCAGCGGGGAGTCTGCTTCTCCCTGCTTGTGTTCTCTCTCTCTCTCTCTCTTACATGCTCATGTTCTATCTCAAATAAATAAAATATTAAAAACGAAAAAAAAAGAAAAAAAAAAAGAAAGAAAAGGAAAGAAACCACTAAGACAGTACCCAGTACGATCCCTAGTGATGGCTCCCGACATTTACTCCAGGACCCGGGGTAATATTCAGCCCCGACCATTGCCACCAAAGCAGCAAATCCCCACTGGACCCTTTTCAGTAATGCACCAGTAAAGAAGCACTGTCTGCAAAGCCACTACGTGTCCAAGCATGACCCCCTTCTCCGGGCACCTTCTCAGGGTGCCCCGTTTGTCTTCACTGCCGTATAATCGGGAAGAGCTATTTCACTGTGGCCGTGCTCACATCCAGAGTCACGTCCCGGGGCATGTCTACTGCCGTCTGACCTCTCAGGGCTTCATGGTCACTTTTTAAAGTCAGAAGCCAGGATCTTATCTCCCTGAGGTCAGTGACCATTGAAAGTTCTATGGCGACCTGACCAGAGCCATGCTTCTCCCCCAGAAATCTCTCTGTCCCCTAAACCCTGTCCTGCTCCAGTCCACATGCTCTGCGAGGGTGGGAAGCAGGTGTGTGTCAGCAGCAGGCTCCCCAATATGGAAATGCTGACATGCCAAGCAGCATAAGGCCATGAGGATGGTGTTCCCACCAGGGGTGGCAAGCCCTTGCAGGTAACTGGGGTGCTGGAAGTGTCCTGTCCCTACACTGGGTGCTTTAGTCTTCTCTCAAGAAGCCTGTCCCTTCGTAACAAGCCCTCCCCCCCGAGAGCCCTCAGCCCAGACTCAGGAATGAGCTGATTCTCTGGAGCTTGAGTTGGTAATGGCATGTGCTGGGTTACAGCCCGGATCTCCAATCCCAGCAGGTTCTTCTCGCTGCTCTGGTGAACCCCACCCCTTCCGGGCCTTGACTGGGTCATCAGCGGAAGGAGATGCTCCCAGCTGAGCCCGGGGCTGTGAGCATCCTCCAGTCTCTTTCCAGCTTCGGAGATGCCCCGACAACTGTTTACCACGTGTGGGGTCTCTCGGGTAGCTTCATCCTGGGAAACGTCTGCATTCCGTCTGAGCAGCGCTAAGGGAAGGGCACCAGGGTCCCAGATCTGGTTCACTCTTCCACGTGGGGCAACGAGCGGCTCGGCTAAGCCCAGGCTCCTTGCCAATACCCCAGCTGGGGCAGATTGGACTGTGTGGGTTTGATGACAAGAAAACAGGGTCCCTTGGCTTGGGTGGGCTCAGTAGTTGTGATTTTCTCCAGTGGGCATCCCTTTGCAACACAAACCCACTCTCGTGTGCAGCCTCTACGAGGGTGCCCCCGCCAGCTTCTCGCTCCTCTGCAGCAGGCTCTTCCCATCTCGACATGTAAAGCGTTCAGCAGTGTTTCTGAGCTCGCCTGCTGGTAGACACCCCACCTTTCTTCTGAGTCCCCAGTTGTGCATGGGGTCATGAACGCTGTCTGAATACTGACTCCAATTCTAGTCCAAGTTTTCCTCAGCTGACCAGCACGGTTCCACGAAGAACCAGAGAGACCCCAGGTGACATGAGTCACAGCCCATAAAATTCAGGCGCTGGGGAAATTTCTTACTTTTCCCTGTAATCAAGTGTCGTTTCTGTTTGGAGTCCCTGCTCCTCTGGGGATAGAAACCGCCCCCAGGCCCAAATGACAGCGTTCCCTAGCACTCCTTGACTTCGAGGCAGCGTGAGGAAGGGGTTTGGCTCCAACCTCCACGATGGTCCGTGGAGAAACATACATAAGGCAGATAAAACTCAGCTGGAGAAAAATATAAGGAAGAAAAATCTGTTTTCATTCCATTGACACATAGTGAGCTACAGGAGATATTTTTTAAACAAAATGGGGATTAGGGATGAGGGCGGTTCTGTAAACGTGAACTAATTCCCATGCTCACTGAACAATCCAAAAGTTATATATGGGGAAATCACAGGATATATTAAATACATAAGCTATGTGGAACATTTTAACCTCCTGAGTGAATGGTTATTAATAGGAAAATAGTAAATCATGACCAAAATAATTAGAATAGATTACTGCTGTAACACGGATCATTATTGCATCGACAAATTCATAATGCAGGTCAAATTGCAGAGCCTGAAGGATGACAACTCCGCAAAGAAATAACCAGACGTAATTATGTGATGTTACAGGGTGAGCGTTCAACCACTATAGTGTCGTCAGGGTCTTGCGAACCTGTATTCACCCATGGCGCTAGGCTGTCGGGTCCTGGAGGAAGTCTGCCGGACGTGGCCAGCGCCTGCAGGGGACCTATGAAATCTATGGGCACGCTTCACCTGGTGGAGGCAGGGCCTGAAGATGGGGACATTGCGAGGTGGTCTGGCAGACGTGCTGGGGAGAGTCCAGGGAGATACTGAACGTGGGATTACCCTCCACGGTCTCCACTGATCACACAATATGGTGGTCTTATAATACCTCTCCCAGTGGACAGCTAAGCCCCATGAGATTCCCCTTGAAAAGAGACTGCCCGGTCAAACCCATCAAGGAAGCCCCAGTGATAATGTGGCCATCAGCCCGAGTCGAGCTGCTGTGGTGTGTAACCCTGCTCTACGACATTCTCCCCACATTCTGCCCGAGGGATGGGCGCACACAGCCTGCTTTACTTCTTGCTCCTTTTGCTGGCTTCTGGTGTAAGTGATATCCTGAGCACCATGTTGGAAACGCTGGTCTTCATCTGCACCCCAGCTGTATAGGCACAGCTTTCCCTTTGTTCAGTAAATTCACAGATCTGACCTCTACACCCTGTGGGGTTTTATTTGTAAAATTTTGAGCTAAGCGAAGTCCAGTGACTGGGTATCCCAAGGAGGTAGACTTCATCTCAATGTAAGAAAATCCTCTTGGCGACTTGAACAGCCCAACCATAGCCTCCGTTTGAGGGTCATTCTGCTAGAAAACTGCCAACTCTCATTCCTGACTCTGTCTTTCAGATCCTGCGTCCTGGCGTAGCTCTCTCAGAGACCAATCCACCTCCACCCCCGGTCGGTGGTCTGTCCCATGGCTGCGGATTTCTTGTGTGAAAAATATAATTGTTATTTAAAACTGTAGCTGCCTTTGCTCTCTAGGAAAATTGCAATACTTCAAGGGAGATAGGAAATGAGCAAGAACCATGCTGGCGCTGGGTGGGTGGGACAGAAGGGGGGAGACGGGGGAAGATACTCCCTTGTGGGGGCATTTGGGCCTAGAAGAGCAGCAAGCTGGGGTAGTTTGGGCTCTGGAGGGCACTGGCATTGTTTGCCAAACCTAAGAACTTGGGAAGAAATCAGGAATCCTAAAGAAGGGGAGACGAGAGATTTGAAAAGGGGTGCTGACCAAGGCAAGTAGTTTAGGGCTCAGAGCCTTTTTAGAACAGGGACCTATGATATGCTCCCTTATTTTTTTTCTACTTTCACAGTATAAGTCTCCTCCCCAGCTCTTCCGTAACACTCTCCAAGCTACATCACCAGCCTGCGTGTACTTCTTAGGGACAGCGTACGTAACTGGAGTTGAGCTCTACATTCCTCTTTTTGGGTCCATGTGCAGAGAACCCAAGACATGGAAAGACGCGGAAGTTTGAGCCAGAAGTGAACTAGTAAAACCCATTGAACTTCGTGTCTAGTGGGACTGGGTGAAACTCCCTCCATCCTGACTGAGGTCTCAGAGGACCGGTGGATGGATCTCAGGTGCCAACAGACCAGTAAAAGCTAAACTTGGTGCTGACGATCGGTGGAATGCACTAATAAAGTGAGGTTTGATTTTTCAATTATCCAGTTGGAAAACATTCTTTGAAATTTATTTTTTGAAGTATTTCTGGATTAACAGCCAAGCAGAAGGGAAAGTAGAGAGCCTTCCCATACACCCCTTGCCCCCGCCCCCTATCCTCCACCAAGTGGTACATTTGTTACAACCGATGGACCCACACTGACGTTGTTATCCCCCGAAGTCCATGGCTTGCATGACAGCTCATTCCTGCTGCTGTACATGCTCCAGGTCTGGACAAATGTACAGTAATGTGCATCTATAACTTCGGTATCATACAAAGTGAATCCTTTGTGTTATACTCTGAGTGCCCTACACAGCCTGTCGTAAAAATCCCCTGTGCTCAACCTCTTCATCCTTCCCTGCCTCCGGCCCCTCGTAACCCCGGGTCCTCTCACCGGCTACATAGTTGTATCTTTTCCAGAACGTCACCAAGTGGGGATCACGCATGTATGTACTTTTCAGATCGGCTTTCACTTAGGGATATTTCCCCCATGTGTTTTCATGGACTGATAGATCTTCTCTTACTTTAGTGCTAATAGTATTCCGTTGTGTGGTTGTATGCCAGTTTTTTTTATCCACTCACCTATTGAAGGACATCTTGGTCTCTTCCCAGTTACAGAATCAACGAATAAGGTTGCTATAAACATCTAAGTGCAGGTTTTTATGTAGACATAAATCCTCCCCTGCTTTGGGTAAATACCAAGAGCATGATTACTGGGTGACATGGTAAGAGTACGCCTCATTGTGTAAGAAATTGTCACACTTTCCTCCAAAGGGGCTGCACCTGTTTGCATTCCTACCATCCGGGATGAGAGTTCCTGTGTCTCCACATCCTCACCAGCATTTGGCATTGTCAGTGTTCAGATTTGGGCCACTCTAATAGGTGTGTGTAAGGGAACATTTTTGATGATCATATCCAGCATGAGTATGAGTAGTGAGTAGGAGGGGCAAAGACCCTTTTCCTGTTTGGTCGGTGCAAAGGGAAACTGGTATAACCTTTGTGCGAGGAATTGGGCAATGTGTGCCCAAAGACTTAACCGATTCCTGTGTGTTGACTCCAGAATTTAATCCCTAGGAAATCATCTACAGGAACAGAGATTAATTGAAAATCTGGAGACATTATATATTTTACACAATTATTCACAAAAACAAAGGTGGATATACTCTAAATGTTTAATAAAGGAGATCGACCTGAGTGTTTATATACAATGACACAACAAAATTAGGGCCACCTTTTCAAGACACACTGTGGAAAGATGTCTGATCATTGGAGCTAAAAGGACAGGTTCTCTTCCAGAATGGCTGGGAATGTGTCATAGAACATGATTACCTCCAGGTGATGAGCTAAGGAAGACTTTTGTTTTCTCCATCTTTTCTTCTATATATTCCAAATTTTCAACGACATGTATGCCCTCTGCATTCAGTGGTAAATTAAATAAGCACATCAGACTGAGGCCCACACGCAAAAAAGGATTTACAACACTTTTGCTAATCCACCACCTATTAAACTGCTTAAAACACACACACACACACACACACAATGTGGTTTTTGTCATATTTAAAGGTCATTTTTCAATTCTCTGTTGGAAGGAATGGGTTACAAAGCTTGAAAGAAAAGTGACTTTTGGATTGCAGTGGCCCGATACAAGACTAGCTCAAACTCAGGTTTTTAGCCGATGTCTCGTATTTTAGGACAGTGTATACAGTGTCAGCAAGCAAAATCCAAGTGAAGTTTACTGTAAGTGAGATTTACCGCAGCTGCATTTCCTGTTCCACGTATGATGAGTTTGGGCCGTACTCGCAGGCTGCATAATAAAAGGAGAAACACGTCGATATGCAGTAATCTTTTTTTTTTTTTATAATCAAAATAATCTCCATTTTATTTCATGCTTGGAATCACCCAGTTGCAATGCACTGCTTCCGATGGCAAACCCTGGGAAAGGAGCAGAGAGGTAAGGGCTGCCTTAGGATTAAAGAACAAGGAAAACAAAGACAGAAATGAAAGTCCGCGCCTCTCCTTACCCAGCAAGCGCCCCCCGGCTCTCAACCTACATCTACACACAAGCGCTTCAAGGTGGGTGGTCTCCCTCCGTGGCCTCATCCCTCTAGAAGGTTTCTCTTCTAGAATCTCATTAAGCCACATGACCAGCAGCGCCAAGTTGTTATGGCAACAGGAATTTTAAGAGTAAATTAATTTTGCTACAAGGTGTTATTAAGACCAGGTGAGGATGGCCTTGAATCCCAATGTCTCCCCTGAGCCAGCAAGAGCACCGTGGCTTCCAGAGGCTCACGAGAGCTTCTCCCGGAAGGAAACATCCCGATTTATGATCATCTCAACCCGTTCTCATAGGAAAGGTGACCGTAAGTGGTGTCAGGTTTATTGTATATTTGTATATCCCATTATAATCTTCCATAAAATGATAAAGGCAGGATATATGAAGCTCTCTGATGAACTCAAACAGGAAAAGAAGGTGTCGTTCAGACAGTTTCCCTTGGGGTAGAGGTTACAATATATCCTTAAGGAGCTTTACTATATGGAAAATGCCCACCTTTTAATTTCAGAGACAGGCATCAGAAAACGTCTGGGACATCAATCAACATCAGCGCTGAACTATTACGAAGGTGGGTACACAACACAGCAGAGCCTTCCACCTGGGGATGCGGGAGAAGGTTCTAGCAGTCCCCTCTACAAACCCTTTACAACCCTTGGTAATTCTGGATTTTCCAGGCTTATCTTTCCCAGAGTGATTTTTTCTTTTTTTAAAAACACTATTCTTAAAAAAGTATTCTGTGGTCAAATAATGAAGGACTATAGTCCATGATAGACCCCTGCCATGTCCTCTAAGCCCTTAGAGAGTCATGAAGCCAGCCAGCAGATTAGAAGCACTGCTGAGCCCTACAAAGAAGAAACCATTTTAATCACATTTAACAGGATTTCACAGGGATTTTTTTAGTCATTGAACCTATTTTTAAATATTCCCTTAATTTTTAGTTACATTTATTAACATCAGGTGGACACACTTTTAAGAAATGCTCCTTGGCGGCGCCTGGGTGGCTCAGCCAATTGAGCGTTGACTCCTGATTTCAGCTCAGGTCATGATCTCATGGTTAGGAGATTGAGCCTCACACTGGGGTTCTGCGCTGGGTGTGGCACCTGCTTGAGATTCTCCCCTCCCTCTGCTCCTGCCCCCACCTCTCTCCTTCTCAGAAAGAAGGAAGGAAAGAAGGAAGAAAGACTCCTTATATTAAAAATTTGAGGTCAAAATTAGTGATAACTGGATAGGACTACTGCATTCCAAAGGCCACTCCAAATTTAGAAAATTGTTTCCTTTTTACTAATTTCTGGTGCCAGTAGAGCCATTACCTGACCTTCCCTCTTCTTTGAAAAATACTGGTGATGTGTCAGACACTGACCTTATGGCTTTGCATGCTTCTGCACTGGTCCGAAACACACGTGTGTGTCCTGTGTGTACAGGGCCACATATGTGTGCACAGACACCCATGTGCTCACACACAAGCACACACAGTGCATGAGAAGGGACAGCAAGAAGAGCCCCCTGGAAACTCATTTCCAAGCAGCACGTGTCAGGATAGAGATGGGAAGGCAGGTTTCCACGATAACCATCTGGAATTTCTAAGTGATGCTGCGACAGAAAAGAGCCACATGGAAATGAGGTGGTGGAGATGTGGGGCCCAGAAGGTAGGGTGGGGAGCACTTGGGGAGCTGCTTCCTCTTCCGGGAACCCACAAGCCCCTTGGAACTATCTGGGAGAGATGGATAAACTTTATTCAGGTTGTAAGCTGCCGTGACAGTTATCAGCGGTGGGAATCTTGTGGAAGAAAGAGAGAAAGAAAGAGAAAGAGAAAGAAAGGAAGAAAAAAATCAGTGTGTGTGTGTGTGTGTGTGTGTGTGTGTGTGTGTACCATTTTACTTCCATGGTGAATGTGAAGCTTCAAGACTTCTGATCTGCTGTCCTTACAGTCTACCCTGGTCACCTGTCCTTGGGAAAGTTTGTACTCAGCATACTGTACATCTGAAATCAAAGCTAATCTGAAATGACTTGAATAAGCACCAAGCTGATAGGAGAAAGAGTTATTTCCTAGCAATATCTGTGCACACTTCATCAATCAATACAATTATATCGATATCCTCACAACCACTCATTCTGAGTTGCCTGGGAAAGTATTTAAAGACAGATGGTCTGGGGCACCTGGGCGGCTCAATGGATGAAGCCTCTGCCTTCAGCTCAGGTCATGATCCTGGGGTCCTGGGATCAAGTCCCACATCAGGCTCTCTGCTCAGTGGGGAGCCTGCTTCTCCCTCTGCCTCTGCTGTTCCACCTGCTTGTGTGTTCTCCCCCTCCCCCCACCTCTGTCAAATAAATAAATAAATCTTAAAAAAATAATAAGTAAAAACAGATGGTGTAAAGAAAAGATAAAAATGGTTTCCAGCCTGGGTCCCTGGGCTACACCATGTGGAGCTGCCACGAGTGGCGTCAGCACAGTGGAGAGAAGCATGAAGAGAGGTGGCAGGCAGCAGCATGGAAAGTAGCCAGGCACCTTCATTCCATGGAGAGGAGCCAGGCCAATGGGACTGGGGCAGAAATGGACACAGGCAGACCCATGGGAGTCGAGGGGCTGTGCCCAGCCTCGACGGGGCATGGAATCCCAGAAAGGCAATCCTCAGGGGGCTGGCTCTCCATGAAGTCTGCTGGAGGAGGAAGACGCACAGGGCCGAAAGGACTAGTACCTATCTTACAGAAAGAACACCAACCAGTTGGCTGGTTAGCAGCAGAGTCTGCAGCGCTGCCAGCTCATCCGCAGCAAGGCACCTCGGAAACGGAGACGGTCTGTTCTGTATGTGGGAAAGTGTGCTCTGTTCTCTGCATCCTCGTCATCCAAGAAAGGGACTTCCAGAATCTGTCAGTGGATGTTGGAGTGTTGGCCCAAGGCACCTGGACAGACTCGAGAGCAGCGAGGGGGCAGCGGGGAGAGGCGACCCCAGGGTGGTGGGGTGAGAGGGCCCGACCCAGTGCCACGGTGGTAGAAATGGCTCTTCTATCCTTGTTTATTTTACTCGTAAAAGAAACTTAGTGCTATTGCCACTTCCCACACTCCAACTTTTCTTCTAAATCACTGCTTGGGTTAGACATTCTATGGCTTGTAATGAGAACGGTAAAATGCCTTGTTCTTATTATGGCAATTTGAATAACAAATACGGAATGACACAACAAAACAGCCCAGACGATAAAAATAATTGTTAACCCATTTTACTAGCTCGGTGGCCAAATTATATTTTTATAGATTACAGTGCGGCGGAGGTAAATGTGCTCACAGGTTCCTTGCTAACAAGGTCACCAGTTTAATTTGAATATTTTCCACAGCTGTTGCTCTCACACCTAAAGAGGGAAACAGCTCCAGCTACGTAGGGCAAGCGACCAGGAATGCTAATGAGTCTAACAGATTGGTTCAAAATAGAAGCCTAAACCTTCAGTTCATGAGGACACGACGGTTACGAAACCAAAGCCGAGGAGCAGCGATCTGTGTTCGGGAATTCAACACAGCAGCATTGCTTGGATTTTTGACATAGTTCTTGGCCCAGGCTTGGCAAAAATGTGTACACTATAAATAGAGAACGGGGAAAAAGGTTACAAGACACCACACAGTTCCATGAACATGAATGTCGCTCTTAGAAGACTCAACCAAGGACGCGTTGAACACATGCCTCGTTTCCCCGGTTGAAGAGAATGCCCGTGTGGAGAATCCTCGAGGAGCGCTATCCTGTGCTGTCAGGACAAAGTTAAAATTTAGGATCTGCAACAACACACGTGGCATTAAGTTATGCATCCAACAAATAATGCAATTTGGGCATCCAAAAAAGCCATCCTGTTTTTTGTTTCAGTAACCTTGACTTACACTCCTAAACGATGCGTGTTCGTGTGTTTACACTTTCCGCAGCCCCGTACACTGAGCTACCGGTGATGGGAACTCGCTGCTACTAACGAAATATGATCACCAGGGCGTGCGGCGGCAGGGGTTGCACCCCTGGGCCCAGAGCACACGGGCACAGAGACGGCCTTCCAAGGGCGGTCTGGGCATGGTGCAGAAGGTCAGATGCTTTCAGACTCGGACTTGGAAAGACAGATCACAGCATGAGCATGCCACCAGACGCCCACAAACACACGGTCTGCATGGGCACATGACATGGAAGCAGGCAGCGGACAGAGGTAAGGACTCAACGCGGTGCCTCCCATGATGTCTCACCCTTGGGAAATGTCAAGAGGCTGATTCTCCAGCTGATTCCCTACTCTTCAGGGAAGGAAAGCGCTGTTCCCATCTCAGGTAACAGATTTGAGATGATAAACTCCCAGGAGCCAGACATCACCCTTTGGGGGATTCCACAGGGCCCTTGGCTGGTGTGTGTCTCCGTAACTGTCCAGGGTCTCCTTGAGGAAAGGCAGGCACTTAGAGAGAGCCCATAACTCTGGCAGAGCACTGAATTTGCATTTTAAAAAAATTAGCCTAGAGGCTTGGGAAGGGGGACAAATGGAGATTATCTCCTAATGACCTAAGGGAAGAATAAGAGATAAATTATTCCAAAATACTAGTGATGATTTACCTAATTAGTCTTTGACAGCTTGAAACGTGTCCTAAAGAAAAAGGTAAGGCAGCAATCTGGGAGTAGTCTGTGCTTTAGAAAAGCGAGATTAATTAATTGTAAATATAAAAACCGCGTCATTGGATTATATGATTTCCTCTGAGTAATTTTAATTACTTGGTATTTCAGGACCTTCAAAAACTTCCTTAAGCTAGAATTCTTTTTATTTTTTAAGAAAACTTACCTTGAGTTTTGCATCCTACTAAATATTTTACTTGTAGAGCCCCCCTGTTTTTTTTTTATAAGGCTTTTTTTTTTTTTTTTTTTTTTTCTGATTTGGTAGCACGGGTAAAGTAAGCTAAAAGAACATAGAGAAATCCTTTCACAATTTGTTTCAATTTAACATTCAACAAGGGAGAGATTTGTTTCCTCTGCAGATTTTAAGAGATTTAAATAGGGCCGTTTATGTTCAGCTCAATTAAGCTACTGATCATTCCATTCTTTAAGCAGTAAAGTGTCCTCAACCCATTATGACTTCAGAACAGTAAAATAGCCTGGGCTGTCCGAGTCCTCACTCTGCAGCACTCATAACCCATGCGGCTACCTTTGGTGACTGTTATCAGGACAATTAACGTGGGCCTACAGTTCTCGCTCTGGTAGGTACCAGTGAGCGCGTCTGATGATCTCCAGACCTGCTCCTGGGGCAAGACAAAGCCAGCCAGCTCCCAAGGAGTCAGGAGAGAAAGTCCACCTGCAAAAGGAAACACCTTAGAACTTAACAATTCCACGTCTTGGGACATACAGAGAGAGAGAACTAGACACAGCTGCTGACGGCATGCTGGGAGAATTCTACGCACCTGCCGACGGTAGCTGGTGTCCCTCAGTCCCCAGGAAGACTGGCCATGGTGCCACGAGGTAACCGCACAGGTAAATGGCGGTGAGGCGGCTGTACTTTTGGCACACATTGGATTATTTCATTTATCTCCATCTGACCAGTATTTATTCTGGTTTTTAGTACATCAGGAACAAAACAACAACAACAACAAAAAGGTGCAGTGAGGCATGCCCAGGCCTCCAGACCCTCACGTGAACCCTTTTCTGACAAGGAGGCCCCCGTGGCTCAGTCAGTAAAGTGTCCGGCTCTTGATTTGGGTTTAGATCATGATCTGGGGGTCATGGGAGGGAGTGTTGTGTTGGGTGCTCTACTCCACTAGGAGTTTCCTTCAGAGTCTCTCCCTCTGCTTCTCCCCCGGTCTCTTCTCTCAATAAATAAGTGAATGAAATCTTAAAACATTTTTTGTGTGTGTGCCAAAACAGTGAGAGTTCTTTTTCAAACAATACCCAACTATCTGGTTTCTGACCTGCCTTCTGACTCCATACAATGACACACATTATGGAAAAACATACATAAATAAGAATTTGTTTGAAGATATTATCCATCTACCAAGGTAAGATCACCCAGTTTCACAATTGAAAATATAAGACACAGTGAAACTTGAATTTCAGTTAAACAGAAAGTAATTTTTGATGGATTTGTGTCCTACGCAGTCCTTGGGGCACACTTACCCTAAAAGTGCTTATTGGTTATCTCACATTCAAATGTGATGAGGCAGCCTAATATCATATATCTACATTTATACCGGGATGCCTTCAGATAAGGACACTGACATAACAGGTGTTGGCCAGGATGTGAAGCAGCTGGAACTCTGCCTTTCAGGTTGTAAATTGGTGCAAGTACTGTGGGAAACATATTGGCGCTATAGGCAAAGCTCTAACAGACTCACATCCTGTGACCCAACAATCCCACACCTGGGTATATACTCCGTAGAAATGTGCACATATGTCACCAAAAACGGATACAAGGATGTCCCTAGCAACATTTCTCATAACAGCCCCCAGTTGGAAACAGCTCAAATGTCCATCAGGAAGTCTACGCAGCCGCGAAATGAACACATAACCAAAGCACAGAGCAACATGAGTGACGCGCAAGCCTGACGCTGAGTGTAAGAAGCCAGATGGAAAGGTCTACATGCTGTCTGGTTCTGTCCATGCAAAGTTCAAAATGATAGCAACTGATTAGGGTGCTGGCTATTGGGAACAGAGGTCACTCTGGGGAGCCAGGTGAAGTGGATGGAGAGAAGTGGACATTCCTCTTCTATGCATATACCCTGCCTCAAGCCAAAAGGCAGCTCTACTGGCTTACTCACACTGGGATAATTCGCCAAGCTGTATGCTTGGGATCTGGCCATGTTTTTCTGTATCTTTTGATGTTTATAATTTTAGAGAGTATTTTTAAGTGCTTAATAAATGAGTTTTACTTATTTATGAAAAAGGGAAAAAATCCAATTATCCGAGATGCAGTGAGGGGTTACCACTGTATTAGTCAGGGTTCTCCAGAGAGACAGAACCAATAGGATCCATAAGATATAAATTTTTTACATGAATTATTAAATATATGATTTCATTTGTGATTGGCTGTAAGGAATTGACTCAGAATTATAGAAGCTGGCAAGTCCAAATCTGTGGTGTGGGTCACAGGCAGAGATCCAGGAGGGTCGTGGGGCAGAGGAGGTGCAGATGAAGGCTGGCTGCCGGCAGAGCTCCTTCTTGCCCGAGGACGCCAGTAACTCAGCCTTCAGCTGACTGGGGGAAGCCCGCCCCCATCGGGAGGGCAGTGCGCCTCAAGAGTCCACCGATTTAAACGTCAGTGTCGTCCATAAAGACCCTCCAAGATGACACATGCAATTACCCATCACAACAGCACACAATTAATAAAGAAAGAGAATCACTTGATGACATGGTGGGCATTGGGAAGGATCCCTTTCTATGGTGGTCAAGATCAACATCAGCGATAATCTTTCCAAACCGAGTCGTTCTTAGAGATGGAAAGCTTTCCCACAGCGACTCAGTGTTCCTGAGATGTGGTACTAACGCCAACGCAGTTATCAACCCTCACTTGTCCGCGCACAGTATGGGAAGATGAACTCTCCCCTATTGCTAAAAGATGTGGCGCGACATCGCAGCCCTGTCTGTATTCCGCCTCGACCTGGCCTGCCTGGGTCTCTCTATCGAGAGTCCGTTGCACACACTGTAATCAGAACTCTCTTTCCAAATCCAAGGCCACATTTGTTCACATGGGTTGCGAGCGAAAATTTCCTGCTCAACAACCCAGTGCCCCCAGGTGAACACACCCGAACTCTGTAGAAGAACCTTCCAGTGCCTCCATTTCCTTCACACAAGCTGCCCCTGCACTGCCCTCACTGTGTTCCCAGCTCAGCTTTCTTCCTATTTTCCTCTCTTCTGCACACTATGCTACCTGCTTCTTCCACTCACCGGGTGCTCCTGGACACGCTCCCTGTCTCCTGGTCTCCATGACTGTGGTCACAGTGTTTGGTTCTAAATCCTGAAACCAAGCATTCCTAGCTGCCCTGTCTCTGTCTGGTGGTCGATGTGGGCAAGAGTCCTAGATCAGGCATAAAGACCCCACTCCAGCCCCACCACCGAGTACCTGACCCTGAGCAAACCACATCTCCTTCCAAGCTCTTAATATTGCGCCTCAAAGTAGGAAACATACCAAAGACGTGGTTGTCAAACACTTGTTCTAGTCTGTTTGCTTTATAAAACTCTTTTCTTAAAAAATGCAAATATGTAGAAAGATACACAATAAAAACTCCCCTTCTCGGGCGCCTGGGTGGCTCAGCAGGTTAAAGCCTCTGCCTCTGGCTCAGGTCATGATCTCAGGGTCCTGGGATCGAGTCCCGCATCGGGCTCTCTGCTCAGCAGGGAGCCTGCTTCCCTCTCTCTCTCTCTGCCTCCCTCTCAGTCTACTTGTGATTTCTCTCTGTCAACTAAATAAATAAAATCTTAAAAAAAAAAAAAAAAAAAAAACTCCCCTTGTCCACCATGTTCTCCTTTCCAGAAGCAGCCAGTATCAGCAGATTCTCATTTACTGTTTCTAAGCTATGTTATCTATATAGGAGAAGAGATGTGTTTTTCTCCTCTTGCACAAATGGGGACAGACCATGTGTGCTATTTTGCATACTGCTTCCCCCCCCCCCCCACTTAACAGTATAAAATAAGAAATAATTCCATATTTTTACAAAAAGAGTCCTACCCACGCTTAAGAGCTACCTAGCATTCCACTGTGTGGATTTTCATAACTTGTTTAACTATGGACCTAGTGATGGGCATTTTGAGCATTTCCAGTGTTTTGCCATCAGTTACAATGCTGTAATGAGTAGCCCATGAGAAAATCTACTTCACACAGGTGTGGATTACATCTATGGGATATGTTCTTAAACGAGAAAATGCCAGATAAAATGGTAGCCACATTTACAATTTTTCTGCTATAGCTAACTCTCATGGTCTAGATGTGTATCCATCTCTGCCAGGGCCATAGGGGACTTTCTATTATGTTACACATTTTCCAAGAGAATGTGTATCATCACCCTTTGTGCTCTAACAATAGGACTGGCAGAAAATATCTCCATGAGGTTTAAATCTGCACTGTTCGAAATGAGCTTGAATATCTTCTCACTTATTTAAGATCTATTTGTATGTCCTGTCTTTCAACTGATCACAAAATGTGCCCTTTTATCTACTGAGTTCTGAGCATTTTCTTATTGATGTCAGGAGCTTTTTATATATTGATAAAATGAGCCCTTTCTAACATCAGTCCCAAGAGATGTTGACTATGGCAGTTTTCTACATACAGTTTTGTTATATGGAGCACAACTTGGAAATCTTTCTTTCCCTTTTTTTGCCCACAGATCTTGGGTCATAGGCCATATTTAAAAAGTCTTCCTTGGGCGCCTCGGCGGCTCAGTGGGTTAAGCCTCTGCCTTTAGCTCAGGTCATGATCTCACGGTCCTGGAATCAAGTCCTGCATCGGGCTCTCTGCTCAGTAGGGACCCTGCTTCCCCCTTCTCTCTGCCTGCCTCTCTGCCTACTTGTGTTTTCTCTCTCTCTGTCTAATAAATAAATAAAATCTCTAAAAAAAAAAAAAAAAAAGACTTCCTTGTTCTGAGTTTATTTATTTATTTATTCATTTATTTATTGAGAGAGGGGAGACAGAGGGAGAGGGAAAGAGAGAAAATCTTAAGCCTACTCCCTGCCCAGCACTGAGCCTGACACGGGGCTCAGACTCACCACCCTGAAATCATGACCTGAGCTGAAGTCAAACATCAGACACCTACGGACTGAACCACCCAGATGCCCTCAAGATTATTTTAAAAATATCTTCCTTTGGGCGTTTCTCACGGACTTATTTCTATTTTTACCTTTAAGTCTTAGATTCATCTGAAATTTATTCTGCTCCGAGGCATGAGGTATGAAGTCACGTTTCCTTGTGGAGGTTCAAGAATCTCATGAACCAACTCAGGAGATCAATTACATTATTTTGCGATTCTTTAGAAATTGTCATTTGAAAAAATATGTGATTCCTAAATTCAGCTATAAACTTTATTCTGCACGTTTCAGAGTAAAGAGGAGAGGAATCCACACCTGTGAGGTGATGGTCACATCTGGATTTATGGTCTCTTCTTTACTATACGTTCCCTCACAGCCACCAGGCACTTGGAGCCCACAGGATGGCGATCGCTGTCACAGACTCCTCTGAGCCACAGTGTGTGATTCTAAGTCTCTCCCTTCACCTGCCGTCATCCTAGCATCTTGACTATGATTTATGGTCATCTCAAAGGCAACCCTCGTTGTTATTTTATCTTGCATTTAGCATGAGAAGGGGAAAAGGTATTTGAAGCCAGATTATTCAAGAAAAGCATTGACCCAGTGGCATCATCAAACCTCCAGGAAGAAACTTAATTATATCCCATTAAAAAGCTCAATGCTCTCTTGCGATTTGAGCATATTAATGCAATTCAAGGTTCAGTTCAAGGTTCTTTAGGCAAAACTCACCTCTGAAAACCTAAATGGAGCTTGTGGTCTTTCTACCCTTGGAATGCCCAGTTGGCATAAATATTTTTGGAGATGGGCTCTCACTGCAAAATTTGTACTCTCTTAATTTGATACAAATTGTTAGCGTTAGACACTTTCCAATTCAATCACCGTGTATCATGGCTTCGTGAGTTTTCATTTCATTCTGCCTTAGTTTGACATATATTTTTCCTAAAAATTTCTAACACTTTCATTACATGTAATCTTAATTTCCCCTTAAAAATACGTGTGTGGGGTTGAAAGAAGATAGGAAATCAGGGACACTTTGGCTTTTACTGTAGATAAGGAAAATGAAGAAAAACAGAAGTGATTTGGGAGCAAAGGTTAGAAACTAACTGCTCCACTCTGGAATATCATTTCTGAGATGTCTATGCGTTCCAGGGAAGGACATGTCAGGCAGGGAGCTGGGAGCGCCTAAAGATAGGGATTTGGAGATCAGCACAGAGAGAAAAGAAAGAAATCCCTTAGAAAAAAAAAAAAGTGAAGGCAAAAAAGAGGAAAACCATGCTCTGGGGCTGGTAGAGGAGAAAATCTACAGGAAGGAGAGGGAGAGAAGAGTCAGATCCTCGGAGACCCCTGGTGAGAGAACGGGTCATAGGCAGAAGGTCTCGGGGCTCATGGGGACGCAGCCGGACTGGACTGGAAGCTGAGTTGAAGACGGCAACGAGAAATTGGAGTCGGCAAGACCAGACGAACCAGTTCCAACCTAACCCAGTGATCGGATGAGAAGAGGGACCAGCCAGAAGGAAGACACAAGCGAGGAAAGTTCAAGTGATTTCTAAGACCTTCCTGACTAGACGACAAGCAATTGGCAGACACACGGGGGCTGCTGGGTGGTGGGAAGGGTCCTCTTGGGCTCTGTGACTGTAAATTTACATGGAGGCCTACGTGGTTTTGTCTCTCCGGCATCAGCTGTTGGGGTGGGGAGGACGGCGAAGGAGAAAGGTGGTGGTTGGGCTTCACCAGAAACACGGCTTCCCAGGGGAACGGCCGGTCTTCAGTGGGAGAGAGAAATGTGGGGCCGATGGTGTCCTATACCTCAAAGAAGCAGAGGGTTTTGAGGGAGAAAAAGAGGAATGGGTTAGGAACGGAGTCTTGTGCCTTCCTCTTTCTTGCAAACAGAACCCATGGAGGCAGGCAGCGCCCCTCCACTCCCAGCAGGGAGAGCGCTCCGGAGCTGCCCCCCCCCACCCACCACACTCAGTTCTATTCACACCCCCCTCACCCCGTTCTGACAGCCCGTCCGTCCTGAGCAAGGGAGACAGGCTGCGCGATGAAGGTGGGATGGCGAATTCTGTGACCCAGCTGACCGTAAAAATTCCCTCCTGTGTTTTCCAGACCGTCTTCTAAGTGAACTGTCATTGGAAGAAAGAGGAAGGTGGCCTTCTGTAAATTCCCCATTCAGTCAGAATAACATTTTCATTTTGGAACTGCGATGTACTCTTCAAATAAGTCAGGTATGTGTTGGGCGTTGGTGGGAGGACCTTCCAAGAGTTTGATATATGAGGTCACTGATTTACCTGATAACCTGCACGCTTTATAAATGAGCAGTTGAACTCTCTGCCAAATCTCAGTCCTAAATCAAGATCCAGGGACTCAATTGTGCATTTATAAAAGTGAAGGGAAGGTAACATGATCCCCGGGAGGTAGCAGCCTGTTTATTGCCATGGGAATGAGAACACAGGAGGGCACAGGCAAGAAAAGAAAATCCACCAGATCTTGGGAGGCACGCAAGCTGAGATGCATCACTGAATATGCACGCTGCAAAAAATAATAATAATAATAATAATAATAATAATAAAATAATAATAAAAATGAAAAAAAATTGCATAATCAAAACCAAACAGAAAACAAGAGAAACTGATCTAAAGCTTCTAAATTACATCTTACTTATTCAAGTGTCCTTTCTTCCACGTAGGCCGAAGATCATTGCCTCCTAAATTCTGACCCCACCCTCCAAATGTTGAGGAGGATATTCTTGAAAGTTTTAGCCAATGTTTCCCAAATCTTGTTCCAAGGAATAATGTCAGGTTGGCTGCCTCAAAGTCTCATCAGGAGCTTTGGAAAAATGAGAGATTCTGGAGCCCTGTCCCAGAAATCCTTACTCGGTACGCCCTACAGGAGTAGGGCCCAGGAGTCTATAACTCAAAACAGATTTGCCCAGCCGACCATGTTAACCAGCCAGACAGAAGAATCCCTACTCTAGACTTATTATCGAAGAGTACCATTGAGTCATTTTAGGTTATGTTGTCATAAAACATATCAAATTAATAAAATTAGAAATTTTAACTCCTGTTCCTCCAGGCTGTACTATTTCGAGGATGATTTCAAGGATGATCCCATCAGGAGATGGCTGTGATGAATTCTACCTTCCTTCTGCTACCACCAGGGAAGGCAGAATACGGAGTTACGGTCACCATGGGTCTGTGTTCCTGACTTCACACAGCACGACAGAACGGACCACCAGCGCCCTTTCTCTTTTCAGAGTGAGATTGGTGCATGGCCCCTCGAAGAGATTGATTTTCTGATCTCCAAGGACTTGATTCACTCAGCAAGACCAAGAATTCATGTTCATCTCAACCACACAGGACCCAAATAGATAGAATCACCTCCTTGATTGCAGTGATGATTCAAACAATAATTGACAGTGGAAATTCCATTGATAATTGCAAGGTTCTTCCATAGATACTGTTAGACATTCTAGGGCAGTCATGAACAGCTTGACCCTTAACTAATGCTTTATGAAATAGAAGTGCAAATAATATTTCTTAAATGAACAGATTACCTTTTATAAGTGATTTTAAATATAAATCAGTGACCGCATTAATCCACCAAAGGTTATGAGAGTACATTGGAGTGTGTCCTCGAAAGCTCTAGCCATTAACGTGTTTCATGTCTTTCAGAGCAAACGAATGGGTCACTTCCCATCAGGCGTCAGGTTACATCATGGCCCTGTACTCGGGTCAATCGTCGTGGGTCGATACCTAAGTTAGTTAGGCATACAGAGTCAATTGATTAGAGGATTTTGGAAGCCCTGTTAAAGTTACTTAGCTGTTCCTCAATATGTGTGCCTTCTTTTTTAGTCATAGAGCTTTTGATTTCCGTGAAACCACAGAGCGACTCAGAATAAAGGCAGCATTCCCGCCGGGCGTGGGTACCCAGGTGATTGAAGGGCCACCCCCTTGGACGAGTGGGAGTGGGTGCAACTTCCAGGACCAGCCTTCGGGGGACAGCGTGTCCCTTCCTTCCCCGTCCCCCTTCCAGCCGGCAGAATTCCAGGGTGGCAAGCAGGTGTCCAGCCAGGAGGGCATCAGGAAGGGGTCTCCTAGTGTCCTGTTGTCCCTCTGTAGCAAATTAACAGTTCTCTGAAGCAGGTTCCCCACGCCAGTGACTTCTGATAAGGCCGGAGAAGAGTTACCTCCACGGTGAATGTCTGTCCACTGGAGAGCAACGCAGCGTGGAGACCATGACGTGTTTGACGAAAGCTCTCCATGGATGGTAATTACTATTATGCACGATTACTAATGGGAATGGTTGGGAGCAGAGACCGCTGCTTCGCGGCAACTGGCTATAGACTTTCTTGTTTTTTAATAACATATGTGTCAGCCAAACAGACATCTGCCTTAACAGCTTTTACTTATTTCTACTGTTTGCTTACCTCCCTGCATTAAACAGGGCTCGGTCGCTGGCATAGTCATCTGAAATCTCCATGTCCTGATCCTCAGAAATCACATCTTGAATCATCGCTGCCAGGTCTGTGGGGATTTTTGTGAAAACAATCAGCCTTTCTTTAAGCTGAAACCGTTCCATTTACCTTGAAGTTCTTTTTTTTTTTTTTTCCCCTACTCATAGTTTCTGCTGATCTTTCCTGGCAGAAGGGAAGTTTCGGTTGTTCCCGCACGGACTTGTTTTCCTACCTGCGGTTCAAGTATAAGCCTGTTTGCAGCCGTCCCCCGGCAGTGCCGCAGTGTGGGGTGTGTCTCTGGCCAGGGGACTTGGGCACTGAGTCTGGTTATTTCATAGGGGATTTTGGAAAGGGCTTGCAGCACTTACTATGACTATGCTGGCTTGAATTTAATGGAAGGTATGTGTCACCGGGGAAGGACGGGAGATGTCTCATGTGGTTTCCCACTGAGTTTCATCAGGGTAACCCGAAAGACCAACTCTGAGGCCACCCCACAGCGGCGAGGAGCTCAGCCTGGTGTTTCCCATAGAACAAGCACGGATCTGAACAGCAAAGGAAACCCTGGCCTGGCTGCTCCACTGAGTAATGCCATATATGGAACCCACAGGACTCGCCACGAGTAATCCAGACTCACCGTGGGATGCGTCATGCATCAGACTGGTCAAGGGGTCCCCAAGCGAAGGGGAAGCAGCAATGACAGAGGAGGCATCTCAAGATTCTCTCTTCAGGACACCTGAGAGAATGGCGGGCGGGCTGCCAAGCAGCCGGGAGCAAACAATCCGTTGCATAGTTTTCTGCATGCGTCAAATGCTCGTCCTATCCAGGCATAGGTTTCCATCCAGCAGAGGTGTGTCGTGGGGCCCTTGGGCTTCAGGGGGCAATGTGGCAGTGCTGTGTCACCCCAGATGCTTGATCACATTGCCATGTGTGCACACATGCTGGGGCTTCCATGTGTACACACACAGCCGGGTCTTAAGATCACATCAGCACGTGTGCACATGCAGCGGGGTCTTCCGGTCCCATCATTAGGTGTGCAAACATGCTGGGGCTTCCGGTCACATTGCGAGGTGTGTGCACACACTGGGGTTTCCAAACACATTGTTAAGTGTGCACACACCGTGAGGTGTTACGATCACGTCACTACGTGTGCACACATGGCTGGGCCTTCCAAGCACGTTACAACATATGCACACACAACTGAGTCCTCCAGTGACATTGCTAGGTGTGCGCACACGGCTGAATCCTCCAGCCTGCCAGCTGCCTTGCTCTGAATTCTTACCACTTTCCTCCCCTAGACGAGCACAGAGCAAGTGCTGAACGCTGAGACAGAGGACGTTTATACAGATTAGAACTGTCAGATAAGACAGGCTGCCCAGTTAAAGCTGAATTTCAGGTAAACCCCAGGATTTTTTTAGTGTTATGTCCCAAGTCTTCGTTTTTGCTTGTTTACCTGAATCTGAAGTTTAGCTGGACTTTGTGTATCATTTATTTGCTGAAACTGGCAACCTTCATCCACATTCAATCTGTGCCACTGACTCAGACACAGCATTAAATGTCAGAGGCTCTCCCTTTCTCTGTGTCTAGAAGGCAGGGGGTGAGGTTGCTGTGAGAGGGGAAAGAGAGGGTTCTAATGCTCACCTCCCATCACCTGGCTCTGTGCCCATCAGTTCAACGTATGTTCCCTTGACAGGGTCTTATTTTAGATCTCCCGTGTGCTGAGCAGTGTCTTCTGCAGAAGTCATCCAAGATGACTAAGATGTGGGTCTCGGCAATTAATTGCAGCAGTCCTGTTTTACCTTTTTAGTAATCCTGTAACACAATAGTTATTTCTATTCTACACACGAGGAGAATGAAATGCAGAGAATTGGTCACAGGACAAGTTGCTAGGGGAATTGGATATTGATGTGACTCCAAAGCTGAACACTTTTCCTTATTCGGTTCTGCTTCCACACAGCTCTCGAATGACAAGGCCGAGTGGAGTGTTAGCCCCCAAAGCACTACGACTCTGTGACGGGTAACTGCCCTGTTTCTTCTTCCCCCCTGTGGATGCTCATGGCTTGCTGATATCCCGTGTTAAGGGAGCTCTTTCTAATCATGCTGTGTCCAAATGCCACCCTGTGAAATGTCAACAGAGGATGTGTTATCCAGAAGACAACTGGAGTCTTTTTTCTCTTGCTGACCTTCCCTTGCAATCTTCCTTAGATGGGATTCGGGGAGTTTTAGGAAGGGCTGAGCCCATGGGGAGAGGAGAGGATGTTTGTTGAGCATGAGGCTCGGAATAAAAATAGCTAAATGCTTAATGGTATCTTTTTTAGGTCATGTCAAAATGTCCTGGGGCTCAACAGTGGTGGCAAAAGAGTTGTATGAAAACATCTTGCTCGGCCAGCTGAAGAGATGATGAATTTATTCCTAATCATTCACCCGCCACCTTCTGAAGAGCGGCTCTACCTTCCTAGAGGGTATGACCAGAAGCTGCCAAGGGGCCATTGCTCCCTACATGTCAACTGACCTAGAGCTCCCTGAAGGGACTTCTATGATTGGTTGCAGTGTTAAATGTTGTGCCTAGGATGCAGATGTTTTGCTGGTTTGCTGTTCATAAAAATAGCTGCTTACAGTTCAAAGATGTGAAGATTTCTACAAAGCTTATCAGGAAAAGGACAGTATCCCAACATCCTCCCCAATTTCTCAGAGTAACCAATCTTAATTTGTTTCATGTGTTTGTTTCCATTTTTTTTAATAAAACAGTTATATTGCTGCTTTTTAGTTTGTTAGATTGATGCATAATCTAGGAAATGGCCACAGTGGAAACCAAGGTTTGGCTTTCTTTCACCACACTATCCAAGCATCTAAAACACCCTTACTATCCACCCTCCTCCTGAAACAATGAATTTCGGCTTTATCAATCTTCTCTGTACCTGTTGTTGAAACTATGTGAATGCTGTCCACAGGTGAGACAAGTAATATAATATGATGAACTTCCATGTACATTTTATTATCCTTGTTTCTAGTAATTAATGATCATCTCCACTTTCATGGCTTAGCTATCTCTACTTTCCACAAATTTAACCCCAAATATTCCATTCATTGTCTAAACCTCCTCACAACCGTGTCAGCTCTATCAGGTATCTTGTCAGTTTTGGCTTTTTGAAGGACACCTCCTAGAGCCCTCTGACCTGCCCAGAACAAACTGGCCATGCTCTATGCCTGGTCACCTTCCAGTTCCCTCTCTGGCATCCTGGGAGCCTACTGCTCTGATGTGTCAGAACACTGGTTTGATCTATGTCTCCTTCCTTTATAGGGTGTGTATCCTTCAGTGTTTCTCCAGAGAGGATTCTTAAAGATAAATACTGAGAACTGACATATTGAAACATGAATATATGTTTATTGTAATATCATTCTTAATCAACAGTTGGGCTGGGTATAAAATTCCAGGTTCAAGGTCACTTTCCTTGGGGATTTCGAGGATATTTTTCTATCACCATTCAGCTTCCACTGTTTTGGTTGAGAACTTTGAACATTTTCCACCATTGATGCTTTATGTTGACCTGCTTGTTTTCTCTCTGGAAGCTGGTGGGATTTTTCTCTTTGCTCCAAGTGTGACGTCCATATTAATATGGTAAACATAGTTAAGACTTACCTACTTAATAAATATGCAGTTATGTCAAAATTTGCTGGATTTTGCTAGATGTCAGGGAGTCCCTGAAAACAGGACACACACTATGCAGCTCTGAGACCCAAAGAGGCACAGAGGAGTGAGAACCAGAGACACAGCTTTCCAGCTCAGACATTTTTGTGGATTTAGACAAATCCTAGGAATCTGCAGAAAATTTTGGCTCCTGTAGCTATAGCTGCATACTTTGTATTTGCAAAAGCCATTTCCCGCTAACACATACACTTGGATAAGAACCCATGTGAAATAAGGAAATATAGATCAGCTACGCCAGCCATAAAGCAAGGCTTGGCAAGCCAGATTATCAGAGAGTTTCCTAATATCAAGGAGGGAAATGATATCAAAAACAAAGCAAAAAACAAAACCCTTTTGTCTTTATCTTATGACAACAAACTAAGACATAAATTTGATATTAGTCAAAGAAAATAATGGTAGGATCTAATTTTGCAAGGTTATTTCTCTTTCTTAATTGTTTACCCCAGAGTTGAATACAATTCTCAGTAATAACCAGGAATGCTTCTTTTTCATTACTTTGTTATTAGAGTAATCATCTGCTGCTGCCAATAGGAAGCTAAGTCATAAACACCGAGTTACATAGATAGAATCCTGTAGGTATCCCTGTCTCCAAAGCCAAAGCTTCCAGACATATCAATCAACCCAGCAAGGGAGGGAATGCCAGAACATTTAGCCCACCTTGTGACTCATCAGCTTGTCCAACAGGAATAAATTTTTTCCAAGTTAAAAATAGAAGACACGGTTGGAGAAATATGAAATTTGGAAATTAATATGGTGGAGGAAGAGCTAACCATGGAAATAAAAGTGTAAAAAGAGAAAACCTGAGGTTAACCTGAGACATTCCACTTTGCTTGGGATGGGGAGGTGCCAAATGCAGCACTGGAAGAGAGGAAGGAATCCAGAAAATCCCCACAGCCTCAATTTTTAAACTACTCAAAGGTTCACACACATCCAAATCTCTGAAGGGACTTGTTAAGGAACTTAAACGCCTGGCTCCTATCCCAGATCTGCTCTATCAGAAGTCGACATTTTGGGACTTTTGGAGGGCTCAGTCGGTAGAGCATGTGACTCTTGATCTTTGGCCCCATGTTGGGCATAGAGCTTCCTTAAAAAACAAACAGAAATCTGCATTTTAACACACTCCTCAGATGACCCAGGCAAGTACGGAAGTTTGGTGATGAATGACTGATCTTGACTTAAGAGTAGGAGGAAACAGACACGAATACACCACTGGTCTGGAGGGGAACAGCAGAGGAAGGGAGTTTCCATATTGCATCTGTGCCTCCTTGTTCAACTTTCTTCAAACAAGGTTAAGGGTCAGCATCTAATTTTGTTTCTTATCTCCCCCTCCCTCCACAGATAGACTTTAAGATGCACACTCTTATTGCTTCCCAACCTAAAGCTGCTCTCAAAGTTCATGTTTAAAAGACTTATTTATATCAGGAAGACAGAGAGTACATGTGAGTGGGGGGAAGGGGCAAGACAGAGAGAATCTTCAAGCAGGCTCCCACCTCAGAGGGAAGCCCAATGTGGGGCTCGATCTCACCACCCATTTGATCATGACCTGAGCTGAAACCAAGAGTCAGATGTGCAACTGACTAAGTCATTCCGGCACCCCAAAAGGGACTTTTACTTAATGACAGGAGGTACATTTATAACTTATTTTAGAAAACTTGGGAGAGGGGTGCCTGAGTGGCTCAGTCCATCAAGTGTCTGCCTTGGGGTCATGATCAGGGTTCTGGGATCAAGTTCCACATCAGGCTTCCTGCTCAGCAGGGAGCCTGCTTCTCCCTCTCCCTCTGCTGTTCCCCCTGCTTGTGCTGTCTTTCTGACAAATTAATAAATAAAATATTTTTTAAAAAAGGAAAGGAGAAGAGAGGAGAGGAGAGGAAAGGGAAAAGAAAAGGGAAGAAAACTTGGAAGATTTTGACCTGGGCTGGGATGATAGGACAGGATTGACATAGAAACATACAACAAGTTGAAAGATGTCCCCTGGTGGCTACCAGTCCTCTAGGCCAGATGGTAGGTAAGCCACTGTCCTCCCTCCCCTAAAGCCTAGGGAGCTGGAGACCCAGATACTACCATAGCCCACCAGATGAGCTGGGTGCTGAAACTGGGTCCATGAGTAGACATTCCACAGTAATAGCTCTCACTTGTGCATTCTCCACTCACTGTGGAGACCCATGAAGACAAGAAAGTCACATCCCAAAACCACCTAGTGTCTTGCCAGTATGCTGGTAGGAAGTAATGGAAATCCAACATAAACTACCTTCACCAGAAATGGGATTTGATTCCTCTAGGAGAACTAGAACCAGAACTGGCCTGGCTCTTTGCTGGATGAAGTGTCTCTGGTCTTGATCTCCCTCCTTTTTTGTCTCTCTGGCCGAAGAACCTGGTTTCCTACAGGCTTTGGGGTGGGACCATTCTACAATCCCAGGAAGGCTGTGGAGTGTTGCACTGTGGTCACTTGCCCACCTTTGAACCAACCATTACATCTGGAAAGAACACAGAATTGGCCAGGCCTTGAGGATATGCTGCCCATGGGTTTGGGGTGGTGGCTTTACTCAGAAGCCCCGCAGGACTTAATAGAGGTGGTATTAGCAGAAGACGAGGGAAAGAAGCAGGTGCAAATATCCATCATTATCATTTGCTGACTTTGTGACTTGCTCGAATGAATGAATTCCTTTATGCCAACTAGGGTTGTTATATGAATTAAATAAGATAAATTATGTCAGACCCTTGGCACACAGTAGCTAATCAATATATAGTTATTATTACTGCCAAATAGCTTCCTTCTTAAGAACTTACAAGCCATGCAAATATATAAGCTTAATTAAACCCAACCTTATTTATGTGATTGAAAACCCTCAAGAATCCTAATGTAATCATTTTACAAGAAGGTGTTGGAGACAAGACTCACACCTACCTTGCGAGCTAAACAGCAAGTAAATCAATCCAATTGGCCTCTTGTCCAATAAAATTGTTATGTACCAGAGGCACACGCAGATTAAAAAAACACACAACAACAACAACCTGGAGAGGATTCCTTGCACAAATCTAGTCTAATAGTCCCATATCATGGATTAGGACATTGGCTGGAGAGATAGAGACAGAGGTCTAGGCGCCCAGACGCTGTTAGAGGCAAACTGGGCCCTGGACCCAGGAGTGCTCGCCATATAGGACTGCCACCTCCCCACTGCCCTCCCCCTTTGACCGCCTGAGCGGCTCGCTAGCCTAGAACAGGAGAGTAGACCTCAGGCACCTGGGGCAGCCACTCAGGTCGTTTCAGAAGGTGATCATGAAGGTCAGTCAGAGGAGAACGTAGCTGCAGGCTTCCAAAAACTCGGCAGCCACTGGTCTCAGGCAGCCGGTGTTCCACGGAAGCCAAAGTCCCCCTGACTGGCATCGACCCCTGTAGCACACCCTCCAGGACCCCCCACAGGACTTTCCCACAGTAGAAAAGTGAGCGGGAGCCAGTGGGCCAGCTGCCCCTTCCCTTGCACAATGTTCTCCCTGCCCGTGCCTCCTCCCAGGGCTCCCCCCTGCAGCTGGCCAACCGGAGGCGCTCCCAGTCCCTCGCTTCTGCAAGAACGCAACATGTGTCCTGTCTGCGGGTCTGCAGCCTCTCTCTCCCTAAAGCCTCACTGACTTCCGCCCCGTTCCCTAAATCTACTGAGCTCATTCACCTTATTCCTATCAAATTCTTCTTCCCATAAAACAGAGTCACTTTTGAATTCCATCTTTAATTAATGCAACATACACAACCCAAAAATATTAATTGTGCAGGCAAAATGCAGCAAAGGATCCTGCATGAGACCTGGGACACAGAAAAGGGGATTGACTGGGATTCACCGGTTCACCTTGAACACCCCCAGGGCCAGGGAGGAGCAACTTTCCCAGATGCTCGTGTGTGCCAATGTGCAGCCAAGTTTGGGAACCACCTTCCTAAGACACACGCCCACTCAGCTCTCCATTGTTAAAGGTGATGCTTCACACAAGGTTGACTTCTGCTTTCCTTCTCCAGCTCAGTAGTTTGCAAACTTGAGCATATATTAGAATTAACGGGGAGGCCAGTTAAGATGGATTTAGGGGTGTCACTCACTGGGTTCTGATTCTGTAATCCAGAATGGAACTGGAAGTTTGCAGATCTGCTAAGTTCCCAGAAGGTAGGAGCTGCTGGTTGGGACCTGTCCCTGGCCAATTTTTCTCCATTTGGACACATAATTGCCTAGAAAGAAAGGTCCTAATGAAGGAAAAGAGATGAAACAGGCCCTGAATTTCCCATGGTTACTTAAAGCACGCATTAGCCATTATCTGGCTCACATCTTAAATGCAGCATTGGATAACGTAGATGAGGTGAGTGTTGGAGAATGTCACTGGTTATTATCATAACTGGAGAGTCAGAGCTACTGGAGTCTGAATCCTGATTCTAGAACTACCGGTTACATAAACATAGGAACATTGGCCTTTCCCCCTGCTAAATCTCAATTTCAGAGTTATAAAGTAGGATAAAAATGCACCCCAGGGACATGATCACATAAAGGTAAATGAGATAAATTGAGTGCAACACACAGCACATCAGAGATGCTTTGTAAATATGTGGCGGGTGATTCCAGTCAATGACAGAAAGGATATGCAAGCTGCCAGGCGACACATCAGTGGGCCTGCTTGTGCTGAACCAGGACACATAAGGATCTGAAATGGTGAGCGCTTCCTACAAGGTGTCCGAAGAGATCTCCAACCAGAGGCATCCAAGTCTGGAAGTTCATGTTATGATACTAAATACTAAATACATTAGTGAATCTACAGAAAATAAAAATAAAGCCGTCCCGATGCTACAGGAAAATGTACGGTGAGGGATAGGACATGGGGCCGGGCAGCCAGGTTTGGGGGCTCTGAGAGCGAACTTCTACATGGTTCGGGCTTCATGAGGTGAGCAGTCGGCAACCAGCAAGAGGGCACTTGGTCAACACTGATGTCACTCCATGTTCTTGAGTCCCAGGTTCCCGAGGAAGGTCTGTACACAAACAGTAGGAGGAAGAAAGGTTTCTCTGTCTTCGTGGTTTCCTTCAGCGTTTCCACACTTAATGTGGATCCATTGGTCTTTAGCAGAGTGTAACAGTAACATCTGGTGAGAGGACCTGCTCCACGTCGGGGGACGAATGGTCTGTAGCAGGAGGTATAACCTGGGCCCCTGTAGATTCAAGCAATCCTTGCCTTTTAGTATCTCCTGCTGGTTGGGAGCTTTGAAATCAGGCGTGTTTGGATTTGAATCTTTTTGCCATCACACCCATGCTGTGTGACCTTGGTCAGGTCACTTAACCTCTCTGAGCCTAAGTCTCCTTTTATGAAAATGGTCATTATCATGCCAACGTGATAGGACTACTATCAAGTTAAATCAAGCTGTGCATGTTCTGGATATGTAACAGAGCATATATGAGAATTAATGTAATTAATGTAATGTAACAGGAGGTGGGGAAGGGGTGCTTATTAGGAAAGCACCTTATATTTTGATTGGAGACCATCTGCCTGGCACTGCGTCCACAATGGGTCTCATAGTGGAAAGAAAATGCCCTCATGATGAGCCACATCAGGAGAGTTTCCATCACAGATGACCTTAACACAGGAGACTAGTTTTCAGGGACTAGGACTCAGGGCGGGTAACAGTTTAGTGTGGGATGTGTCGATGCTGGGGTGGAGATGGAAGACCATCGAACCGAGAGGAAGCGGAGGGTAGTGGACGGATTTTCCAGGGGAGGAAGGAGACAAAGGAAGAAGAGGTGAGCCTGCGGGGGGCTGACACGGGGGTCAAGAAAAGATCAGCCCCCTTCACTCAAGGGAGGAGGTGGCCCTCACTGCCCTGGGTCCTAGCCCACTGTCTGTGGGCCACAAGGATGAAAGAGGAGGAATGAACACCCGTCTGCCCCAAATCCATTCATCCTGGCCACTGGCCAGCCACTCTCCAAACCACCCCCTCCTGTTCTTTTCGTCTGGTTGGAGGAATCAGCCCCGTTGTTACTAGAAGCTTCTTTCTGTGCTGACATGCTCATGCACTTAAAATATCGATGGGGAAGACAGGACATATGATAGCTGAGTGCGGTTGCAGTAAGTGCGGTTGAGTAAGGAAGGTGTGAGCTGTATTATAAAGTCAGGGCTGAATTGTTGGCTGTTCTTCGGGAAAGAAGGAAGTCATAAGATTATTTGCTATGTAAAAGAAAATTTATTTTCAAGAATGTCTAGTGCTTTCAAAGTTCCAAAAAGGCCAATGATAAAGCCAGGAATTCTCTGATAGATGCACTTTTTTGTAACGTATACTATATCTCAATTGAAGGCTCACATTAAAATTATTTAGCTATCACATCATCTTGGAACGAACCAGGGGGCCCTTTCTGTTACGAGAAAATTCTTGCCGAGGCATAAACAGCTCACAGCTGGGACTGCTCTGGGGAACCCCCTCATTCAGACACAAAGCTGGGGCATCCATAAAAATAACCTTGGCGAATATAATATTACTAAACGGTTTCTGTACTAGAAGATTTACCTGCTCCTTCCAAGTTGCCTGTCCACAAAAAGGCATGTCAGTAAATCCCAGGATGCTCTCGAAATAGCGCATCCTGCTGAGAGCGGGTGAGGTGTGGGGGACACTCTCCCAGCGTGAAGCCCATGCCCTACTTAATCAGATGTGATTAAAAAGAAATCCAAGTTTAGTTGCTGCTATGCTTAGCCAAGAAAAAGGCTCCAAAAAGCCCCAAGGTCCTCTTAAGAGAATACTGATGCGATCCTAAACCCAGAGCTCAAGGCCAGGCGGTATGAGCTCCCACCGCTCTCTGGAGAAGTCCGTCAGGGGTTTAAAACCTGCCTGTGGGGCTGGCCTCAATGTGGGCACACTGCATGGACATACACATGCACACACGTGTGCACGCACACACGAGGGCATCCAGTGTCCGTCCAGCTACTGCAGGATGCCACGACTAGCGGGATGACAGCCACTCACCACCAGCGGCAGCATCGGGATCCTCAGGACACATGAGCCCAAGGGAAACTAGGTCAGCCACGGTTCTTAAGGGATTAACACTGGATCTTCCTTCAAACTCTCCAGGATGAAAATGATGCCATATTAAAGACCTCAGGCTTCCGTCTCTTCTGATTATTTTATTTACTTCAAATTAAACCACTTTTTATGGGTAATTTATGGATTTCTACAAGTAACTGTGTTTAGTTTTATTATATATCATACGTTTTAACTTCTGAACCCCCAAAATTCAATGGACATAAATCTCACCCTGTGGTTTAAATAACAATAAGGAAAGAAGGCATTTTTCAGACTTTTCACTAGCTTATTTTTTTACCTAAATTTTGGAAGCTAGTCTTTCCCCATTTTGTTGAATTCAAATCTACCTGCCATTACACACACACGCGCGCACACACACACACATTTTTTCCTTCCCATATTGACTGCTGTGATAAATACACGTTTGGTCTTTGTCCGCAGTTCCTGGCACGCTGATCCGAAAACTCTCAGCATCTCTTGGAGTGATGTGCGTCTTTGGCAGGTTAATAAGATGGTCAGTAGCTGAGGTTCCCTAGAGGAGGGCTGGTCGCCAAAAAGTCCAGATCAGGACTATCGAATTGGAACTTTCCAACCCACTGAGGAGAGGAGAGGGTGCTGGAGAGTTCAATCACCAATAATAGACCATGATTTAATCAGTCATGCCTGTGTAATGAAATCCCCATAAAATTCCTAAAGGATGAAAGTCAGAGAGCTTCCTGACTGGTGAGCACCGCAAGGGGCCAGGAGGAGGGTGTACTCATGAAGGGTCTGGGAGCTCCTGGCCTCGTCCCCAGAAAAAGGGACAGAAATAAAAATGGACGGGTATTATTAATTTAAAAATAAAAATTATATTATAGTCTAAGAATAAAAATAAAAATAAATACTTATTTTAAAAATAAAAATATATTTTATATATCAACATTTAAAATATATAAAACATAAATGTATGTTACATCATCATATGATATATAATCTATAGTTATAATTTTATACATACACACATAAACACAGAAATTTATTATAGGAATTTTCTAACATAGTTATGGAGGCCAGGAAAGCTGA
The DNA here is from genome assembly GCF_011764305.1 of Mustela putorius furo. NCBI lineage: Eukaryota > Metazoa > Chordata > Mammalia > Carnivora > Mustelidae > Mustela > Mustela putorius. The sequence continues at coordinate 5,772,558 of NW_025422169.1, read as the reverse complement.
TGGTCTTCCTCTGCAAGTTGGATAGCTGAAAGCCAGGGGTGTCATTCAATCTGAGTCCAAAGGCCTAAGCACTAGGAACTGACATCTCAGGGCAGGAGAAGACAGATGTCCAAGTTCAGCTTGAGCAAAAGAACAAATCTGCCTTTCCTTTGCCTTTCTGTTCTATTCAGACCTTCAACTAATAAGATGAGGCCCACCAACACTGGGGAGGACTATCTTTCTTTTCTTTACCACTCTATTGATTCAAATGTTCATTTCTTTCAGAAACTCCCTCACAGATATGTCTAAACAGAATGTTTTACCAGCTATCTGAGCATCCCTTAGCCAGAACTGACACAGAAAATTAATCATCATGGGAGTAACAAAGTATCCATTGCGAAAGAAAAAAGAATCTGTAAAACTGACCACAAGCACCACCAAACAAACAAAATGTTAAACCGACTTACAGAATTTCTTTCTTTCACCTAGAAAACTTATCAGTGTTATTTCTTTCATGTTATTAAGAAAACAATCATAAATTTGTTCTGACTACCTGGCTGTGATTACATGATTCTGTGAAAAGATATAATTTCACACAGTGGGAGGAAGGGCTGATTGCTGAGTATTTCATGATCAATAACTATTCTGATATCTCCATCCGTGAAAGGGAAGTCAGAACAACACGCAGAGCTATAGTGTATGATGATCGGCTGGTAGCAGGGGCTGCAGAGGCAGAACACACAAAACTCTTCCAAAACAGACATTTACATCTTAATTTAATGTGAGCATGCCGCTTGTTCACAGGAGTTATTTGGGAATTACCAAAGGCTGCAGAAGACAAGAGGAGCTTCCTGAAGGCTGGCTGCTGTCAATCTCCTTCAGGCTGTCCATGCTGGCCATAGCCGGGCTCGTATAGAAACTAGGCAAACCAACAGACTTAACGAAGATCCAAAGGGCAAAATGTTGAGCAGATTGGGGTGAACAAGGCCAGGAAGCATTTGGGGAAGGGACTCAGGCAACACAACATGACTCCTTGCTCAGAGGAGATTGGTGGAGGGAATGAAAGGTGAGTCACCACCATGGGTCCCCTGCCAAGGCCCAAGAAAGACACCCAGGTGAGGGGAAGACAAACAGAACCCCAATTGTTGGTATCCTTGGACAGAGTCAAAGTGAGCACGACACGGGTAGATAGGCACACCCACGGACCCGAGAGGCTTTCCCTTTAAGACAGGTGCGTGCTCAGAGTCCACCGGGGCTCTCTGAGTCCACAAGATAATCTACCCCTGGAAAGACAAGGGCAGGAAGTCAAGCAGGTAGATGTCACACCACTAAGGAATGGCTTTGGTTTAAAACCTCTTTCCTTTTACATTCCACGAGCCTGAAAACTACATACAAATAAACCTAAAGGGTGACCATGTCCACAAAAAAATCAGTTCACAAAAAGGAATAGATGACACCACCTGGGAGGCTAAAGTGAGATTTGCTACAATCACCTGCACCCCAGGTGGCTTTTGGAGCTAGGATAGGACTGTCCCAAAGTGCCATCCAAATATTGATGGGGGAGGGGGGGAGTTGTAGGCGCTTTACATTTTCCTCTGAGATATTACTTTACTACTACGGTGATGTTTGCAGGGAAGACTTGAAGAGAGACCTCTTATCTTTTTTCTAACTAGAATTAATTTCCAATTCTAACTTTAAAGTTTCCAAGGGAAACATTTCTTAAGAATAGTATTTTGTCATAAAAACAAACCCTTGAATCATAAGGGAAATTAAAGAGAATGGACTACAAAGTTTTCCACCTGTTGTTAATTTGTACTTACTCATCCAGCCCGTCTCTCTTCTGTGGAAGAAGTGACATTTCCCTCCTGGCACAAGGATCCTGCCATGTAAGAGCCTTGCATCTAACTGTGATGGCTGCTTGCTTGGTTTCTTTTTAGGCTATTGGTCACTATTTCTATATATATTTTTTTTTCTGCTGCCCTTATCATGGTGGGTTACTCTCTAGAATTCTCTCCCCCATATCTTTGCAACATGTATTATGTTTGGATTATTTCCCTTTGCCACTAATATTGCCAAATTCTTAGAGACCATTTACATGTTTTGGCAGAGTAAGAAAGGGTTGAAACTGCCATTGGTTTTGCCCTAACTGGCCCAGGTCAGCCGATGGGAATTCCGATTATATGCTCTTGGGCCAAGATGTGAAGCTGGTTTGGACAACTTTTGGAAATATCAATCCAAGAACATTTCTTTCCTATTCATGTATATCAGTCATCTTATTTCCTACTGAGAATTATTTAAATCATTCAGAATTTCCAACTACAGAACATGACTTTGAAATCCCATGGTTTCCGGAAATCTTTCAGAAAGAAAAAGGAGATGAAATGAACTAGTAATCAGGCAGATGAATTTCATTCTCTGCTCTTTGAGAGGCAAGCATTTTCTTTTTTCTTTTCTTTCTTACTACCATTCCTTCTCCCATCTAACCCGTTCATATTTCCTATTTTATGATTCTTATCAGTTTACACATGATTAGGATATTAATTGAAAGATGATCTTAACATGCCACACACAAAATACAGCACAGGAAGTTATCACAAACACACATACACAGATATATGCATGTGTGTGTGCATATGCATAAAGACAGGGACAGATATGATAAACATGATTAAACTAGGGAGTGTCTCTGACAAAAGCTGAACATGCATGAAGATTATCCTTATTTTCTATATGTAAACCAACTTCAGATGCCTTTAAACTGAAAAGTCATTAATATATCTGCTCCTCCACACTTGGATTGAGCCCCAAATAAGTACTGGACACTTGTTCTAGACTCTACGGATGCCACAGTGGATATGCAGGCAAGTCTGTCTAAGGGAGCTTCCATTAGAAGGGAGAAAGTTGAACCACACACAAATGAAAACTTTAGAGAGGGGCACCATGATCACAACAAACCAGGGCAATGCAATGATGAAGATTCAGCAGGCTTCATAAGCTTGTGTCCTCAGAAAGTACCTCTCTGAGAAGTGACATTTATGCATTTATGCTAAGATCTGAAGGACAGGAGTAAGTGTGTGTGAAGATGTGTTAAAAAAAAATCACTTGAAGAAGAGAAGGTATCTCATTTGAGGGGCCTAAGGCAGGAACAAGCTTGAGTTCTTTGAGAAACATCACGAAGTCCATGGGTTGAGATGGACAGTAAGGTAGCAGGAAGTAGCAGGAGAGCTACTGGGTGATGGGGGCCACCATATAGGACCTCAAGGTCAGGCAAGTAGACGCCATTGCAGTATGAGAAAGGACTGATACTATGTGTGTTCAAGAAGAATATGTATTCTATTCTTTTAGGGTAGAATGTTCTGTATATACCTATGAAGCATCTGGTCCAATGTGTCATTCAAAGCTCTTGTTTCTTTGTTGGTCTTTGGTGAGATGATCTATCTGTTGCTGAGAGTGGAGTGTTAAATTCTCCTACTAGGGACGCCTGGGTGGCTCAGTTGGTTAAGCGGCTGCCTTCGGCTCAGGTCATGATCCCAGCGTCCTGGGATCGAGTCCCACATCGGGCTCCTTGCTCGGCAGGGAGCCTGCTTCTCCCTCTGCCTCTGTCTGCCTCTCTGTCTGCCTCTATCACTGGCAAATAAATAAATAATCTAAAATAAATAAATAAATAAATTCTCCTACTATTAATACATTATTATCAATATGTTTCTTTATTTTGATCAACAGTTCGCTTATGTATTTGGCTGCTCCCATTTTGGGGGCATAGATACTTACAATTCTTAGGTCTTCTTGTTGGATAGACTCTTTAAGAATTATATAATGTCCTTCTGCATCTCTTACTACAGTCTTTAGCTTAAATCTAATTTGTCTGATACAGGAATTGCTACCCCAGCTTTCTTATGTGGTCTGTTGGCATGCTGGGAAAATTGGACAGCTATGTACAGAAGAATGTAACTGAACCATTCTTTTATACCACATACAAAGATAAACTCTAAATGTATGAAAGACCTCAATGTGACCCAGGAATCCAGCAAAATCCTAGAGAAGAACATAGGCAATAACCTCTTTGACACTGGCCACAGCAACTTCTTTCAAGACTTGTCTCCAAAGGCAAGGGAAATGAAAGTGAAAACAAACTTTTGGGACTTCATCAAAATAAAAAGATTCTGAACAACAAAGAAAATAGTCAACAAAACAAAGAGGCAACTCATGGGATGGGAGAAGATATTTGCAAATGACGTTACAGATAAAGGGCTGGTATCCAAGATCTATAAAGAACTTTTTGAACTCAACACCCAAAAAACAAATAATCACTTCAAAAAATGGCAGAAGACATGAACATTGGAGAAGTGTCTTCTCCAATGAAGACATACAAATGGCTAACAGACACATAAGAAAATGTTCATCATCATTAGCCATCAGGGAGATTCAAATCAAAACCACATTGAGATACCACCTTACACCAGTTAGAATGGCCAAAATCAACAAGACAGAAAACAACGTGTGCTGGCAAGGATGTGGAGAAAGGAAATCCCTCTTACACACTGTTGGTGGGAATGCAAGTTGGTGCAGCCACTTTGGAGAACTGTGTGGAGATTCCTCAAAGAGTCAAAAATAGAGCAACCGTACGGCCCAGCAATTGCACTACTGGGTATTTACCCCACAGATACAGATGGAGTGAAAAGATGTTCATAGCAGCAATGTCCACATTGGTGGACACAGTGCTCGTTGGACCTGCCCAGGAAGCAGTGGAAGGGAGGGAAGGAGCAGGAATGACATGGGTAAGGAGGTGTTCGGAAACCTCCCAGGAAGGTGGCACAAGGCAGAAGAGTAACTGGAGGTCCCCAAGGGATCTGAAGATAGGGCTTGTTTTGCTTTGTAGATGATGTGATATTAAGGCATGTTTATTTATATGCCTCACCCGTCAATCTTTCTCATATGATGTCTGGGTTTCTTTTTTCAAATCCCCATAGCTTAAAATACATCGGTAGTGATAAATACCGCTTTTAATGTGTATTTCAAACAGAAAGCAGAGACTGTTGCAGCCGATTCTCGAAGGATATTGTAGTAGTCAACATACTATTTTTCTCAAACCTTTCGGAAGAGATTGAAATCAATTTGAAATTAATCTCCCCCCTTTTTTGGGCGGGGGGTCTGGGTGGAGATCACGTGTGTATTTGTTTGATTTTTCAGGAAGGGAATATAGGCAGAAACATTCACCTGACTTCCGTAGCTGGGTAATAGTGAACTGACACTTTTTCTTGTGCTGTGTGCCAGTTTCTACAACGTAGGGCTCTCACCATGGCCAGTTTCAGGCTCCCAAGTCGACACTACCCACCTGAACACAGGTTTGCTCATCTTGTCTGTAGAGGGTCCTCCAGAGTCCATGGGGGGCCAGTCCAGCCCCCGGTGGAGCCCAGAGGCTAGGAGGTCAGGAGAGGTCACCAAAGAGACCAGACCTGTTCTCACATGCCAGCAAAGTCAAGAATATCTTTCTGCACAGGGTCATTCACACGGTGCCTTGTTTTGTTTTAACAATGGTGTGGTTTTTTAGGATCTTATTTATTTATTTGCGAGAGCGCATCAGCAGGCAAGTGGCAGGTAGAGGGAGAACCAGACTCCCCACTGAGCAGAGAGCCCGATGCGGGACCCGATCCCAGGACCCTGGGATCATGACTGGAGCCGAAGGCAGAGCTTCACCCACTGAGCCACTGAGGCCTCCCCAAACAGGGTTTTTATAATGACGGGTGTGCATACGGAAGTCCATCAAAAGAATGAGGAATAAAAATGTGAGCTCAGACTGACTGGAAAGCATTTTTGCATGTGAAAAGAAAGCCCTGTGTGTGTGTGAGAGAGAGAGAGAGAGAGAGAGATTAAGCAAATTTAGCATAAAAGCAGTTGATAATATTAATCTCAGTCATTCATTCAGATATGAACTTCTGCAGTAGCCCTGCTCCACAGCCGATCATTTCCATACGCCTTCCCTCTTCTTCATTTTCAGAAAATGATTGTAATAAAATCACAAATCCTGGGCATCTTAGCCTGCACAGGGTCCGCACGAGATTTTCCAAAACCCGTGCCTCTGCAACACAAAAATCGACAAGGGCCAGACACACGCAAATCGGGCTCATTTGCAAAGATTTCCACAGACCGCGACCCACCCTTCTGTGCGGTTCTGAATGCGAATCCACATTCCTCGAGAGTTCACCCTTCCTCAGAAACGAACCTCGGAGTCTCATTTTCTTGTGTTCAGTTCATTCCGTTGGTCTTGCCTTAAATGAGGTAATTATCTGGACCCTTCCACCGTTACATATCATTAAGGATTCTGAGAGACCCGATCACGTCAGACCCCAGGAAGTCACAAACTGATCAATCCAACAGGGCCTGGACGGCAGAAACCATTAGATGAGCCAATGCGGGGCCAGGGGAGTCTGGGTGCGTTACTGAAACCGCGGAGGGAAGCTAGGTCGGAGTACTTGGGGAGCTTCATTATAAACCTGCCGGAAGCTAAGAGCCAAGTTCCACAGAACAGGCCTGCGTAGACACCTGAACGGGCTTCGGGCCCTTAACAGAAAGGAGAGGCCTTCTGAGCAGCTCGGGAGAACACAGCTCCGGGATCTGGCGGAGGGCTGGGGAGCCCGGGCTGGGAGCCGCTGGAGGTCATGACTGCACATTTCCCAAAACACGTCTTCCCCAGTCAGGCCTTTCATGACTCGCGCGATGACTCCCATGTCTTATTATTTCAACCCACGTTTTGTGGGGCTTCTTCACTGCCTCAGCCGATATTCTCTGCCCGCTCCGGACGAGGCGCCGAGGATGGGGTAGAGAAGACAAGCTCTACGCAGTTCTTTTCATGTGATTTGTCAACAATTGAATCATGTTCAGCGCTAACAGGCACGGTTTTAAGCACATTACAAGTAGTGACTCATCTGAATTTACATTCCTCGGGGAGCTCACAGTTTGGTGCAGAAAAAGTTCAGTCCGCCGTCCCTCACGGAAGCCCAGGCGACCCGAGACGGGAAGCTGAGACTTCACTTGCTCCAGTGATCTGTGGAGAGAAGCTTGCTCCAGGCTCCGAGGCTAACTCTTTGCAGGGTGACAACATCTGTCATTTCCAAAGACGACCTGAGAAATGATAGGATCCTACTGAAGGGTTTTGGGTTTTATATATAAGAGCAACGGGTAACTTATAAAGCTAGGTTGTTTATAGGATTTATTCAGTAACTAGTGATTCAGCACCTACTTTGACTCAGGCCCAGCCCAGGCACGGGCGCTCTCGCAGGAAACACAAAGGAAAAGACCTGTCTGCCGCCGTGACCTGACCTTCTAGCAGCAGGCGGACTGACCGAGGCCACAGTAGACATAGCGAGGGCTGGGAGGTGATGGAGCTGGCCGGGGATGTCGGGCTGCATGCTGTCCCTTACACAGGATGCTCAGGAAGGACCTGCGGAGGAGGTGGCCCCGGGGCTCCGAGTGGCAGGAGGTAGGGGGAGCTGCAGAGAAGTGGGAGACCAAGGAAGAGGGAAGCCAGCCCCGAATGGAAAGGTAGGGCCTGCGGTAGGGATGCAGGAGTCTCTGTTACTTCTATAAGGATTTTAAGCCTGAATGGAAGTCTTTGGAAAGTCTCGACAAGGAGTAGCTTGATCTACTTTGGTTTGGATTGTACAGCATCTCCCTGCTAGTGGGAGCGTTGGCTCAAGGGGCAAGAGCAGAGTGACACACCGTCAGGAAGCAACCATGGCCATCCAGGTGGGGACGGCAGACTTGGACCAGAGCTGGTGGGAGCACGGTCAGGTTGCGGACACAGTCCCAAAGTAGAATCAGCCGACTGGAGATTAATGGGGGATCGATGTGCAGGAGAAGGCTTGGGATTTCAACTCAATGTACAGAGTCAGGCTTCCAGTGGCTGAGGTAGGAAACATTGTGTTTTTCAGGTGTCATGGCAGACTCTAGGGTGTCCCCATGATCACCGCTTCCCGATGTCCACGCCCTGTGCCATTCTCTCCCCTGCAGTGTAGAAGGGGACCGGTGAGTTCCTTCTAACTGACAGAAGATGGCCACATGGTCGGGACGTAGGCAAAGGTGAGCACATGATGATGCCACAAAGGACAGTCACCCGCCGGGTTAGAAGACCTCCTCTCCGTGGCCCTGAAGAAGCAAGTGCTGTCATATGGCAAGTCCCTGGGGGCAGCTCCCAGCGGAGAGCCGGCGAGCAATGCAGACCCTCAGTCCAGGAGTCTGGGAAGAGCCGAATTCTGCCAACAACCAGTGAGACGGGAGCCTCAGGTGAGCCCGCAGGCGGATGAGAACCAGCCAACCCGCCCCAGACTTCATGCATGCTGAGATCGGGAATGCGTGTTGTTTTAAACCACTACGTTGGTGGGATAAATAGAAAAACTTCCCCCCAATAATAAATTGGTGGCAATATTGTGATGTAGCAAAAAGACCACAGACGCTTCAGGAGAAAGACTGTTCTTGTCTTGAACATATCCGGTTTGAGATACATGAGATTCAAGTGGAAGTGAGCGGAAGTAAAGTGCGTGAGGACCTGGGCTCCGGAGAGGGGGCTGGGCCGGCGGTCTGCAGGCGGCCTTCATCAGCTCTGGACAGGACCGGAGGCTCAGCCTCTCCCTGGATCCTCCCGCGGGCTTCTCTGTGCATGCCTGTCTCCTAACCTGTTCTAAACACCGCAGTCGGCCTGTTTTTTGGTTTTGGTTTTGTTTTTAAAAGAAATGGATCAAGCATCTTTCCCCTTTCCTCTCTCCCTCTCAAAAACATCTGAAGGATACGTGACTTCTATTCGGGTGCTCCCTCTTGAGGAAAAAAAAAAATCTTCCTTTTCAGCTACTGCAGTGGCAAACCCAAGTAAGACATGTGGTGCCCCGTGTCCGGGTCCCTCCCTGGCGGGCCCCTTCCCGGCAGGAGCGGCAGCAGTGGGGCAGGTCCTCTGCAGGCTGACCACTCACCGCAGTTGCCCATCCTCTTAGCTGGAGTGGGGGTGGGGGAGCCTCAGGTCCTTCCTTGGCGGCCCCTCCCACTGCTGCTGCTTTCCTGGGCCCCGTATTTGGAACGCTTACCGTACAGGCACGGGAGAAGACCACCTTCGACCACATAATCCTGTATTCTGCTCCATGTTTCTGGTTTAAAGCATCCAATCTGAATTTGGCCGACATGACAGAGTGAAGCAGCCACCAGAACACACGGGACCGAGACAAATTGATTTCTCTGGCTTTGTTGATGTCAAGAGGGATGTATGGCAATGATTAATAATTTATCTGATAAGAGCTTTCGTTGTTGTCTTTGTTACACTGGAGATTCCAAGATTTTACTGTCCTAGGTTTGAGCGCTAACTGGGAAGAGTTCACACTGAGTATTTAGACAAAAACCCATAATAGAAGATCATGACCGTCTTTCTCCTGTTCCCAAAGAAGCGCATCGGAGGCCAGAACTGAGGCATAGGACAAATTAGATATTTTAAACTATTTTTCTCTTTATTTTTCTTATCTGGTTTCCCCAATGATTCATTCCCTCAGCCACCTGTCTTATCTGGTTTCCGTTAAATGAGTAGACAAATAAGACCCTGAGTTGTTTCTCCAGGATTCCGGGAGCTGCAGAATCCCATGAAAGTAAACACCAGCTTCCAGAGGAGAGGGCTGGAAGGTAGCTGGGGGGTCTGCCGTCCGACTCCCGGCTCTTGAATGGGCTTTGGTTCAGGAAGACAAATACGGTAGAATCAGATGACAGTGCCCCATGCATCCACTTGAAGAGGTCAAGGATATTGCAGGAGAAGGGATATCTCTACATGGTAAAAATCTGCCGTGTGTCCTCGGAGCTTGTTGGAGGTCTGGGGGTAAGCTGCACAGCACGTGGAGAATTCACTGTTTGGCATTTAGATGATGTGCAGGTACCTGGGGGGCTTTGCACCCCCGAGTGTGTCTTATGGTCTAGAAATGCAGTGCCAGGACAGGCCTTCTGAAACCACAGGGGTCAAGGAACTGAGGTGTCCTCCATGGCCATAGAGCACATGCAGAAGCAAAGCATGAACAAGCAAGGATCCCGGGACTGGTTTTGGGTGATCTCATCTCAAGTCACAGATTGTTGATTTTGAGTCCACAGTCACAGTCAAGAGTCACAGTGAGTTGATTTGGGGGTCAAAAAAAAAAAAAAAAGTTATGTTAACATAGAATATAGTCACATACTTGTTACATCTCCAAAGATGGAAATAATACACACTTGGGTGTAGGTATATCAGATGTGCGTGTGGTCTCCTTTGCAGGCACTCCTTCCTGTTCTTACCTCTATCAGAGAAACACATCTCGTGTTGCTAAATCGCAGCTTGAGAAACTACCGTGTTGTGTAAGTAACCCACTGTGTATCAGCACAGACGGTCGTGTTCTTTATTAACTGTTCCCAACATCTGTACAAGGTAGAGTCCAAGTCCTGCCTTGATCATGTCCTAATTACGTGACCTTGGGCAAATCACTTCACCTCTGGGCTCTGGGGCCTTGATCTCTGAAGTGGGAAAGAAGTAGGACATACCTCGAAACAGGAACATGAGGAATACGCTGTTATAACGTGCGCCTCGTGCTGGGGCCCGTCTTGGGCATGCTGGTCGTCCTGCATACGTCCTGCTTGACAATGCCGTCATTCTTTATCAACAGGTAGAGACACTGAGGGTGGCTCCCAAGTCCATTACAATTCTTCAAACTTGACCTCAATTGCACAGATGCTCTGCGATCCTGTTGGGGTCACACGGCCAGTGAGTAGAGCGTGATCTCTTACCCCCACAGTCCTGCTTTCTTTACATCAGTTCTAAGCCAGAGGAATTGCCCTCACTGAGTTCAAGGCTTCCTATAAAGCTGCAGGAATCAAGACAATGGGATGTGGATGGGAAGACAGGAATGTGGATAATGAACAGAATGAGAAGTTAGAAGTAGATGTGTATACCATTTGATGTTTGACAAAAGTGTTAGATCGATTCAATGGAGAAAGATGGTATTTTCAACGAGCTATGCTGGAATAGCTATGGAATCCAATGGAAAAGAAAACTCAACTCACTTCCCATTATACGCAGATGAGCTGTTGGACCAAACTTAAAACCCGAGGTTATACAACTCAAGAAAGTAATCATAGGAGAAGACCCTTGTTCTCACAAAATCCTAGGCAAGGATCTCATGGATCCAGTACAGAGAAGAAACCATAAAAGTTGAAAGTGGGGGAGTTGAACTTAACCAAAATTTTTGAACTCTGCATTAGTAAGACAATGAAAGCACATGCAGACTGGGGAAAAAATACTTAAAATACAGATATCTGAAGTTTAGAAAAGAGAGTTGATCACACCCTTCAGCCCAAGAAGGGAGGTCCAGAAGCACGTGAAGATACTCAACACCGGGGTGCCTGGGAGTCCCAGTCACTAGGCGTCTGCCTTCAGCTCAGGTCACGATCCCAGGGTCCTGGGATCAAGCCCTGAATCAGGCTCCCTGCTCTGCGGGAAGCCTGCTTCCCCCTCTCGCACTCCCACTGCTTGTGTTCCCTCTCTCGCTGTGTCTCTCTCGCTGTGTCTCTCTAATAAACAAAATCTTAAAAATAAATAAATAAATGCACAAATAATAAATAAATAAACAAATAAAATCTTAAAATATTAATATAAAAAAAAAAGATGCTCTGTGCACCGTCAGGCAAACAAAGATTGAAACCAGGATTCCACTCACCTACTAGAGCATTTATCAAGCCAACAAATGAGCAACAACCTAATGGTACAAGTGCAGTGGGGAATGTGGGGCAGCGGGAACACTCCCACGTTTGAAGGCAAACAGCACTCCCACTTTGGAAAATAGTTTGGAAGTTTCTTATGAAACTAAACATACACATATCATTTAAGTTAAACATAGACTCTCATGCATAACAGCCCCAAACTGGAAACTACCGAAATATCCATCAAATTGTGAATGCATGAACAAACTGTGATTTGTCTCTATAGTGGGATCCCACTTGTTAATTGAAAGAAGTAACACACACTTGGTAATATGCAACATCCTGGGTAGATCCCAAAACACGGAACCCAGTGGAAGAAGCCATATGCAAAAGACCACACCCAAGGTAGGATTTGTTTTTGGGAAATTCTAGCTGAGGCCAGATTCATCTGAAATGACAGACAAGAGGAGGGTGGTTGCCAGGATTCATGAAGGGAATAGGACAGACAAACTGCAAAGAAGCACAGGGCACCTTGACACATCATGGGAATATTCTAGATCTTGACCCAACTGGCAACCTGAAATGGATGCATTTATGGTGTATAAACGACGCATCAATAAAAATGACTTTTAAAATTGGGGGCTAAGTCGGAGAGCTCTTAGGAACAGAGTTCTCATTCTTAGGGCAGATACTCTCTTGGGTGTTTTATGTATGTAAATCCACCAATGGTGGCAAGACAAATCAGTAGGTATTATAACTACAGAGAAGAAAACTGAGTCCCAGTGAGTGCAGAGCTTGTCCAGGGCCAATGGGCCAGGATATAGTTGCACGGAAATTTTTAATTTTCTTAGTTCTGACTCCAAAGCTCCCCAGAGCTGAGAGGGGTGATTTTCGGCTCGTGTATGTAAAAGCACAAAGGTAGATGTTCAGGGAGGAAGTAACCTGAACATCAGAGATCAGTCCCCGTTTTCTGTAAGGACGTGAAAATGGGTGTATGTGTACATGCACTGATACCTATATATTGTATAAGTAGATATGCTGTTATCCCATTGTCAGCAAGCCACCAGTAATCGAACGAAGCAGAGAATTCTGTGAAGCAATTTATGCCTCCAACCACGCCATTTCCAAGGTGGACTTTTGGAATCCCTTTAATTCAAGGCATTATCTCCTAGGTGAGCAGGACAGACAGTTTGTCAATCATACAGAACCTCAGAGCTGAAATACTCTTTAGAGATATAGTATTTTTAAAAAATCATAATATGATGAACACACGGTATAAGGAGCATACACGGACCTGTGACCCAGACTGGTTACTTCCCAGAACAGTTCCACACTGGTTTAAACTCCCTCTTAGTTTCTTTTCTGATGCGTTTTAGAGAAAAATCACAGATATCAGCATTTAATCACCCACAGACCTCAGTACACATATCTCAGAAGGAGGGCTTTCTAATGTGAATACAATCCTATTTTTATACCTAACAAAAATAGCAATAATTCCTTGGTGAGAGCTAATTCCTTGGTGAGAATCCACATTCCAGGTTCAAGAGTGGTCTGGACAATGTCTTATTGAGAGTTACCCCGCACACCTCACACGTTCACGGTGGCTGTGGTTCTCCGGTTCCTTCCACCTCATGCCATCCCCTCTTCTTTTTCCCATGGCACCGACATGTAGAGGAAACCAGCTGAGCTGTCCTGGAAAAAACCCGACTTCACATGGGTCTGTTTGTTTCCTTGAGGTGGTATTAATTGTCCCTTGACCCCAGTATTCCCATAAATTCAGGTCACTCTAAGCTTATATCCAATTCAGTTTTATTGTCTTGGTCAGAAGCTGTCCTACCTGGTGCCACTTACTGAGACCTGACTTCATCAGGAGGTACAGGGTCTGTCCTTTAATTACTGGATTAGTTAGAAACCCTCTTCACCAATTGCTCCTACTCAGAGTGAGGGGTCAGACTACTGAGAGTTTAGGTCTTAAGTGTCTGCTCAGCTCTCTGGCACGTGGGGCTGCCAACACCAGAGCCGAGAATTCCCTACCACACAGCAACACAACGTCCTGTCCTTTACCAAGATGCACTTTGCATGCTGCCTTTCACGCTTTTGACACTGAGCTGTCCATTCCAAAGGGCACCCACTTCTCCTAATGAGCAGGAGAAAAGACAAGCTGGGTAATAATCATTTCTAATTGGAGACAGCTCCAGCAGATTGATTCATTATTTCCAAGTATGGCTATCAGTGTTCTGCATGGTGATCCTATTAAACTAATATCCTAAATGTCTGTACTGCTGTAGCTGTCACATTGCCTTAGTCCCAAATTAGCAGCATTAACCTCCTCCCCACAAAATCAGCTGGGGTGGAAGGGCCGGGATTATAAGTTAATGTACAGAAAACACTACCCATCATCTCTTCCAACTAGGGATCCCTGACCAAGGCCTCCATGTACCTGCACCCTCAGTTTGCAGCAGAAGAAATCCCCCCATTTCTCTGATCCCTATGATGGTCATGTTTTCAGGATAGTCTCTTCCATGCTACTGTTAGTAGACCATGCTCGGTCCTAATCATTTAGACTAAAGTGTTAGAGACTGACTGTGCTGTTTCCTTAATAGGGGAAGAGAGAAAACATAAATGGATGATACTAAGCAGCTGATTTTCAGTCATCTGTTGGAAGCTGGAGGTGAGCTTTGTTGTAGAACTTCCTGTCACCGAACCAATGACTATTTTCCCTCCCCCTTTACTCATAAAGGACATGGTGTATTTGGGCAGCAAAGCACTCAACCCAAAGACTATATACTCTTCCTTCCAACGGGTGATGTTAACCACAGTTTCTGGTTTGCCTGCAGTAGCATCTTTTTCAGACAGATAAGCTGACACAATTATCAGTAATGTTGCACATGGCACTTTCGAAGGTGTCTCAGTTTGGACAAATGGAAATACATGGACACCCTATGTCATAGTGACAAAGAGATGCAAGAGGAAGTCTTGGGAGCAGCTTCTGGAAAACTTGTCACAGGTGTCCATGTCACATTGGATGTCCACCATTGTGTACTCCCAACCCTCCTCCTTCTACATCCTGCAGGGACATAGAAAGGAAGGTTTGTGCTCCAATAGCGTTTCAGATCATGGGGTGGCCTTAAGGATAGAGCAGAAATCCCGGAGCTGGGTCCCATTCAGCTCTAGGATAATTATTCCTGAACAGCTTCCCCTTTACCTCGTTCTGCTACCAGTCAATGCTCCCCTTCTTCATTAATGAGTATACCAAGGTCAACTCTGGATGACTTTCTTCTTCTTTTTATTTTTTTGTAGTTTTATGGGTTTATTAATAAAAATATGACCTGCACCTAAGCTATCTGTTCATTCTCTTCGCTGCACAGCCTGGCATTGAGATTGGTGACTCTGTTGGCCAGCTGGGCTGCCCTTTCCACATTGGCTTTGCTGTTCTTGGAGGAGACATTGGGAGTATCCTCTGGACTAGGAGCTTCCAGAAGCCAGCAGCCAGCACGTACTTGGTTTCTTGTTGCCCCCATAATCAACACTGGGCATCAAGATCTGGTCCCTGAGTCTTCTGCCTGCCCTACTGTAAATGCCTCTGGATTTCTGCCAGTTGAGATTCATCTTGACATATGTATCTGACTGGTGAAGGACGAACTTCTTGGTCCTTTCTCTGATGATCTTGGGCTTCACCAAAGGTCTGAGGGTGGCCATGAAGACAAGCAGGAGCTGTGGCAGCCCCGTGGCCACCATGTCTGCAGCCAGCACTGAGGAAGAAAGCTCTGGTATCTTTCTAAGGTCCACTAGTCCAGGCTGAGCTACACTCCACACAGTCCACTTCCCTGCCTGTTTCTGGTTAGGATGGACCACCAGGTACATTCCTGTGTGTGATCTGAAGGACAGGGAAGCAGAATATAGAAATATTGGGGCAAAGGAACAATAAAAGTCCACAGAGTAATCTAGAGTGAGCCCTGGTAGGTTTCAGAAGTCTCATTTAGAGATGAAGGAACAAAGACTCGAGAAATGCTAAGAAGTCCCAGCCATAGAGTATCACAACACAGAATGTAAATCCAGAGGCCTATGACTTCATAGGTGCTTCCTCCGTACCCACTGTTGCTGACATAACGCTCACTCTTGATACTCACGGTGATGGCCAACAACAGTTCCCTACATCTCACTCGGATGGTGAAGCCCACAAGCCCATCCCCTCTCCTCTCAGATATCCAGTTATCAGGTGTGCATGGAGCAGTCGCCTTTCCTGAATGAGACTCCGCCTCTCCCTGCGCTTCTGCAGAGGCCCCTTTCTCTGCCCGAGATGCCGTCTGAGTCCACTCCTCCGCTTGTTCAGCCCTACTCTTCCTTCCCAGGTCAGGGAGACTCTGCCGCTTCATGCAGCATCCCCTCCTGGTCTCCCGACCGGCCCGAGTAAACACCTCGTCTGCCCCGGCAGCTGGACGACCCAAACTCCCCCTGCCTTGTCTGGTCCTTATTCACTATGGTGAATGCAGAGTTGTCACACCTGGATGCTCTTTCCAGGAAAGGCTGGTACCAGCAGCAGCTGCCAACTCACCATCTCATCCCAGTCCGGGGTGCCTGGTGGTCCCACACCTGACCCCCACTCCTTTCCTTCACAGATGTTGACATCTCATATACACTCCGCACTCCAAATGCTGTCTCAGCATTGGCTTCCAGAGAACCCAACCTGGGACCGTCCTGAGCCATGCAGGTGTAAGCAGCAGGCAAGTGTTCCAGGCTTGCCATCACGAGTCCTTCCAACTAGATTCTGAATGATGAATTTCTGTGAATAAGGTTCAATACAATCCAACCTTCTACTCCCTTCTGCTCTTCGGTGAATGTGTCGGTGTCGTGGACTCTTGTTTGTGTCCCTGCGTGGAATCCACATGGAAACCTAGTATGATGGTCTTCAGAGATGGGACTTTGCAGGGATGACAAGGTCTTGAGGGTGGAGCCCCCATGATGGGATGAGTGTCCTTCTAAAGCAGACTCCAGGGAGCCCCCTTGCTCCTCCCCCCGCATGAGGACACAGCAGGGAGACAGCGGTATTTGAGCTCTCAGCAGACACGGAATCTGCAAGTGCCTAGACTGTGGACCACCGGCCTACAGAATGTGACACATCGCTGTCCACTGTCTAGAAGCCCCCAGTCTCTGGTACTTTGTCATGGCATCCTGAGCGGAGCAGCACAGTAAGCAGCTCAGGACGAACAGAGACTTGCGATGGCCCCTTGCAATGGCACCCCTTACAGAGTCAGCGCTGTGCGAGCGGTCACAAATGGGAAAACGTCCTAAAAGACCCTCAGTCACCGACCATGTGCGCATGCTTAGGGAGACACTACAGTGATGCTGGATGCCCTACTTTCACACCCAAAGCAAAGTCTAAATTTCGTTACAAAGTAACGTCCCGCTTCCTGCCACAATGCAGCCCCCAGAATTACTGCTCGCGGTGAACCGGACAGGCGAGTACTTTAAAGACTAAACTCTGGAAGGCGCTGTAGACTTACCAACAGAATTCGTAAACCACTTAGTGGTGTCTCTGAGTATATGACACCTCTCGGGCCATGGACACGGCTCTCGATTTGTCTCCCAGGAATTCCCAGGTAGCTCAGAAGCCTGTGTGGTTAGCTGGGGTGTAGCCTGATCCAGCCTGTGCTAACATCTTAAAGCCATAAGAATGCCAGATCCTAAACCGTCTGGTAACCTGGGGGCTTTTGGACACAACATCCTGAACCGGAACCCTAATCTGTCCACATACGCCCATCTGAATACTCCTTCTGGGCCAGGAGTCCATGCTCTGAAAGCTGCAGTTCCCCTCTGACTCTCCTTGCCCCACGCCATGAAAATCACATCAGAGGCAGGAAAACAATTGTCCTTAAAAGCCATGTTGACATTCCCTGTCTTGATTTACTTAAAAATAAAGGAAGAAAGAAAGATATGGAAAGAAACCACTACCCGTAAACTTTCCTGTGATAAAAACACAATGGATGTGGGCAGGTCTTGGAGAAGCAGGCGAGGCGTTTCTGCCCAGACCACAGATGAGTCTGCAGGCCACTGACACTCCCCGTGGAAATCACTATTAAGGTGACTGAACAGGGAGTGCTGGACACCACAGGCTTCTACTAATTGCTGCCTCTTGGTTTTATTTGCTGTAAACGTTAGGTCAGGGTGGTAACTCACAGGAGGAAAATCACAAGGTGGATTGCATTCGTAACCTTTACATAAGAAGGATCTTCATGCGTGAAAGAAATTTTCAGAAAACTGTAATTAGGGATGTGTTGGCCTCACGAAGACAAAGAAAGAGCACCTTGTCACTGGTAAAATGTCAAGCGGATTGGTTCTGCAGGAAAACCAGCTTTTGTCTCCGAAAGGCTCGGTGTATAATTAAAAGATTGGCGTGCCATCTGGGGCCACCGAGCTAGCAAGCCCGAGTCCCCCTCACTGTTACCCCGAATGGCACTTTGTTGAATCTGAAGGGCAAAGCGGCTAAACCCTATTAGGGGTAATAATAGTGATGAAGCTAACAAGAGAGCCGCAGAGAAACAAACCGAGATAAATACCGCCTTCCTCCCCTTCCTCTCTGTCCACCGTCTCTCTCTCCCTCTCCTCCTTCTTGGCTCTGCACTCTAACTCGGGACCAGGTCCCACATTTGCTCAGCAGCATCTACACTTAGCTGCCCAGGGACAGTGACCCTGAGCAGCTGTGTTCTGCATTCTGCCTGCATCAGCCACTCTGCAGGCATTTTTATATTTTCACTTCTCTTTTTTGGAAAAAAAAAAAAATTAAATAAATAAGTAAATGAAAGGCAGGGAAACACAAAAAGGAAAATCGTATCTCAAAGCTTGAGGTTCTGTCACACGAAATAAGGAACGCAGAAGCCCACACGGCCACGCAGCAGGAGGGGACTGCAGATTTCCTGTGGGGTGTGCAGGGCCGACAGGCACAAAGACATATCGATCCTCCGTGGCCTGTCTCACTGGCAAAGTGGTGACGGTCTGCATATTAACACACAGTGCAAGACACGGCCGCCGACAGAATGGACAGCAGCATTTGGGTCCCAGCCCCGAGAGCAAGTGTTAGTTTCCAGGGTCGATGGAGAATGCAAAATGGTACGGCTCCTCTGGAAGACGTTTTGGTGGTTTATCACTAAACTAAACATTTTTGCCGTGAGATCCGACAATCGTTCTCCATGGTATTTACCCAAAGAAGCTGAACACCTATGTCCATACAAAAAGCATGTGGATGGGGTGCCTGGGTGGCTCAGTGGGTTAAAGCCTCTGCCTTCGGCTCAGGTCATGATCTCAGGGTCCTGGGATCGAGCCCCACATCGGGCTCTCTGCTCAGCGGGGAGCCTGCCTCCTCCTCTCTCTCTGCCTGCCTCACTGCCTACTTGTGATCCCTCTTTCTGTCAAATAAATAAATAATTTTTTTAAGCATATGGATAATTATAGCTGGTATATTTGTTCATTTCCAAATGGTGGGAGCAGCAGGATGTCCTTCAGCAGGTGGATAGAAAATGAACTGCGATATATCCTTATAACAGAGTATTACTCAGCACTGAAAAGAAATGAGCTATTGAGCCAAAAATGACATGGAAGAATCTCAAATCTCTTCCTGAGGGGGAGAAGCCCATCTAAAAAGACTGTGTACTGTGAGATCCCAAGTCTATGGCATTCTGGAAAAGGCAGCGCTGTAAAGACAGTAAAAACATGGGCAGTTATCAGGGCTGGAGGAGGGAAGAATGGGTGGGGGAGCACAGAGGACTTTTAGGGCAGTGAAACTACTCAGATGCTATGATACCATATACACGTCTTCATATATTTCGTCCAAATCCAAAGAATGCCCAATGCCAAGAGTGAACCCTAATGTCCTGTACGGTCTTTGGGGGATGAGAATGACGAGCCAATGGACATTCACCAACAGTGTCACATGTACCACTCTGGTGGGCATGTAGACGGTGAGAGAGGCCATGCCTACCTAGGGGTAGGTGGATGAATGGGGAATCTCTGTATCTCCCCCTTAAGTTTTGCGTGAACCTATTTAAGAAAAAAAAAAAAAAACTACGTCAGACCCAAATGTACCAGCGAAGATCCCAGGGGCCAAGTTCTGACATTAATTCCACCTATGCATAAGGGACTGAAGTACGTTAGAAGTGAAACCAAAATTTGTAAATAGACCAGTTTTTACTGGTTCACGAGAATGTTCCAATACATTGGCAAAATTAAGGAAAATCTTTACTTGCATTTCTTTTTGAGAGATCACCTCATGATTTTACCTTCACATATTTTATTTTATTTTATTTTTTAATATTTTATTTATTTATTTGACAGAGACAGATCACAAGTAAGCAGAGAGGCAGGCAGAGAGAGGAAGGGAAGCAGGCTCCCTGCTGAGCAGAGAGCCCAATATGGGGCTCAATCCCAGGACCCTGAGACCATGACCCTAGTCAAAGGCAGAGGCTTAACCCACTGAGCCACCCAAGCACCCCACCTTCAGATATTTTAAATACCCAAATAGAAGATAAGATTTTAATTAAGCAGATCCTTCTAGTTTATAGAGATTTTCACTCATAGCTCACATAGTTCTGTCTTCCTGGAAAACAGGATCTGTATGCAGTTCTTTCTAGCTTTAGATGTAATTGGGCATGGTTAAAACTCCGATGATGTGTTTCCACAGAACTTCAATGACTCGAAATAATCCACTAGGCATAGACCAAATGTTGACCTTACTGACCGAATCACCCTGCCCTGGACATTCACTGGTCTTTCTCCAGCCTGTGTGGGGCAGCTACACAGACATCAGGAACTATGACTCTTCCTGCAGGAACCCGGGGTATTATTACATGGGATGATTCAGCAACAGCAAACTGGCAGGATTTTAACCAGTTTTTCTTTGGACAACTGTTGGACTGGCATTTCATCTTTGTAATTGAAAATAAAAGCAAATTCCTTAAGGTACGTCTCTATAAATTCAATCCAACTTGCTAGTTTATGGGAAAGGACACGGTACCCTCCCTCGGAGGAGGTTAAATAGGGGTCCCATGGAGCAGGGTTAGATGGTGACACTGAACACCCTCCTGTCCGAGTTCTTACGCGTGTGGAGTTCGCGACAGGCTGAGACGATGGCCTGGTGGGACTGGCGCTCGGCGGAGAGATGACTGTGTCTGTGTTTGTGTCTTCGTGTGCGTGTGCACCTCACGGGGAGTGGCGCAAGAAGGACCATTATCACTCGAAAGTCTGAAAAGAGAAAAAGAGCATAAGGACCTAAAGATACTGTCCTTAATAAAGAAGTCCTTCAGAGGACCACTGAGAAGAAACTGTGGACCAGCGTTTCTCTTAAGATGCAGTATGGGGCGCTCCTGCCCAGTAGCCCTTCAAGGACTTGTGATAGTGCAGCTTCCAAGGTTCTAGAATGAAGCAAACCACAGCCTTGGGAATTGGGCCCCAGAAGCGCATTGTTGACTAGAAGCCACGGTGAGCTTTTCATGCATTCTCCCAGTGAAGGACTTCTGCTGTGGTCCATCCCATGAATGAATCAAAGGCAAAGCTTGGACTTGGGTGACATTTTCCTGCTTCACTGCACTTCCCCTCAAACCACCTAACTCTTCACCGACTCTTCTGTAGGGCTTCCTGGCTTCCCAAGACGATGCCTCCAGGATTATATGGGGGCTTGCATGGAGGGAACGGGTGAGTGGGGAGGGGAGGAGGAGCTAGTTGGGCCCTGCCCACAGCACCCTCCCTCACCAACCCTGCCTTAATTCACAGGACGACTCCTCTCCTGTGTACTTGATACACTGTGCTACTAGGTAAGATTTCTTTGAAAGAGCTCTGTAGCCTTGAAAAAGCATTTGAAAACTGTTCTAACCTTTAACAACTGTTTTGTCTCATGCCTGGTCTCCATCCATCACCAGGATAGGATTTGGTTCCATATTGGTTTACTTTGGGGAAGACTTTAATCATCTGATCAAGTTTATTCTGCCTCTTCCATTAAACCGATCACACTACTGCAGTGAATATGGAAGAAGGCCAGGCCAAGTTTATTTGGGGCCTGAATGGTAAGTTATTTAAAGAAATCCATGCTATTTTCAGATGCATACAGTGCATCTACAGTCTTAGCGATGAATGTTGGTGATTTTAAGGAACTTGCTCAGCCTGAAAATCACCAACCCACAGGAGAAAAATTAACTAAGATGCAAACACACATAGTTTATCTGAACTGTACTTCAATATTAAATTTAGCTGAAGTTTAAAATCAAAGCAGATCATGTAAAATGTATTCACCCATATAATGGATTTTTATATTCACTTTTGTTCCATAGTATTGTGCTTAAAAGCCATTTAGGAGGAAATGGTAGAAGAAAGAAATTGAGGACAGAAATGGGTAAGAAGGAGAGGATTGATACAAAGAGAAGTGAAGGAAAGTCAAGGCTCTGGAAGTCTGGAGATGGATGTGATTTTCAATAGCCTTCTGTTTCCCTGAGCATCAGCGCCAGAGTAACTGGTCACCTGTGACCTGGACCTTTACCAGGCCCATTCATCATCATCTAACAAGGCTCCCTGACTTCTCGTAGAAACTGTGGGAGGTTCTACTCCAAGCAGTATGCCTGGAAAAGCCCATCAGTAGGAGAATTATATTCTCAGAAGTTACTTGAAAGAGCTGTCACATCGTACGCCAGGTAAGAAGGAACAGAGGACGAGGTCAGTTATCTGGGGACAGAGAGATCCGTTCTTCATGTTTTAAGAAAAGGCAGAGCTTAGTCCTATGGAGCCTTTCAATTACTTCTGAACGGGGTCATTGATAGTATTGTGTACTGGAGAAGAGTTTGCTCTCTAAACAGTTGAAACATGTTCCCAGCTTTGATTTATTTTTAACTCATTTAGGAAATCCTTTGGTTGCAGGTAATAGACAGATAAACTCAATTTAGCCACAGTTCTGTTGCTGTAAATTCTCAATTAGTGTACCAAGAATCTTCCAACTTTTAAAGTGTGGTCAGTAGTCTCCTCTGGCTCACCATCTGTGAGGTTGATCTCAGTATCTGTACACACAGAACCCATCCTCTACCCTTGGACTTTTCTCTTGGTTGCTATTTGGGTAGCTTTTGTTTTCCTTTTTATGTTCATGGCCACTCTACCTGGAAATAAAATTTAAAATGATGTCCATAGGCTGAAAATTTTCCATAATATTCTTACATGGGGAAGAGCCATTGGAAATAACCAAGTTATCCAAGGTAAATGGGCAAAGGCTTGAGGAACCCTCACAGGGTCCAGGAAAGAAGGGAAACATTAAAACATTAAACAAACAGATAAAATATAATTAAATGTGGTAATCAGTTTTACTTAAGCCTGGAAGTTAATGATGGAATTCTGATTTCAAGTATTAATTTTTTTTTAAGTAGAATGTGGGTAGAGCTAGTAAGGGAATGTTGAATGCCAGGACCAATAGAAAATAAAGCTCCTCCTTTCAAAACCTTTATGTTAGGATTAAAAACATCACACAGGACAGCTGTTTTTTTTTTTTTTTTTTCCTCCCTTCCATTTCTTTTTTTTTTTTTTTTTTAAGATTTTATTTACTTATTTGAGAAAGAGAAAGTGAGAGACAGAGCACAAGCAGAGGGGGAGGAGGCAGAAGCAGAGGGAGAAGCAGACTCACTGCTCAGCAGGGAATCCAATATGGAGGTGGATCCCAGGACCCCAAGATCATGACATGAGTTGAAGGCAGATGCTTCGACTGGCCCACCCAGATGTCCCACTTCCCTTCCATTTCTACCATGTTTATTACTCATCAGCTGTGTACAATTCTTTCCACAGGGATAAGAGAATTCAGTTCTTTTCTAAGGTAGTGATTTTGATAGACTACAAGGTAACTGGGATTAGTGGAATTCAAATTCTGGAAGAGTTGCCACCACCCTGAGTGTCATTAATTCTTCTCTATGGCACATTTGTTGGCTTGAGTTCCCAGAAATGAAGTCAAGACTGGCAGTGCTGTGTTTGGTGGACATGTGATGCTTCGGCCCATCTGAGCATTCATCTCCCTTCTTCTAGCAATCAAAACTACTCCTCGACTTTCAATCCACGTGTATTGAAATTAATTCCAACACATTTCCAAGAGTAGACATGTGACCCAAACCTCATTTTCTTGGGTAAATGACCCAATCCATTGCAATTCAACTCAATCTCCTGGCCTTTGCTGAAACTCATACTAAATAAGCGTTCTTCCTGGGGGTTGCCCAAAGCCGGTCTCAAACTCCTGGAAGCCATCTTTTTACTCCCTGGAGACAGCCTACCTGAGAACCAATCCACACAAGAAATACAAAGTCTGGTCCCTTCCTGACGACAGCCTTAGAGCAGCTGGGTTTACTCATGGCCGATGACTGTTCTGCTCTTGGATCCTGTAGCTTCATGATTCAATGTATCCCCCACCCTGGCATTTGTTTGGCTTTTGTTTACTTTTATCAATTTGAACTGGGTTTCCCTCACTACATCGGGTTTTCTTAATTAGTAGACTGCATTTTAAAAGAAATACTCGTAAGCTTAGAAGAACCTATTGGTGTGCCTGACTGACTCAGTCTGAAGAACATGAGACGCTTAATCTTGACGTCGTGAACTTGAGACCCACCTTGGCTGTAGAGATCACTGAAATAAAGAAATAAACTTTTTAAAAAATGACAAAAAGAGAACTTGTTCAAAATATTATGATGGCTAAAGAGAACGTAAATTAAGTCACTGGACAAATAAGTTGAAGGACCTGGGGATTTGGGATTTGGGGAAGAAAAGGTTAGAGTAGACCTATTGTCCTCAACCCTTTGTGGGATGCTATTTAGAAGAGAGAGTGGATGATCTGTGGGGCTCCATGAGGCATGTAATGCCCTCACCAGTTACTCAGGTAGAACTTGTGGTGAGTAGCATTGCTACAAAGGGGATTCCTTCTCAGGGCAACACTGAGTTCTAAATAGCTCTATTCTGAACTCAAGTCTGTGATTCAATCATCTGAAATGGGGATTTCCTTGTTACTCTTCAGTGCACCCTACAATCAAATAGGACTGCACACCAAGAAAACGCAAAACTCACTCCACAGCGGTCTAGGTGGCGTGAGAGGACGGAAGCAGCCAATGAGAACAGACTGTATTTCTCTGTCTTTTTATTTTTTTAAGTCTTTACTTGAATTCCAGTTAGTTAACATTCAGTCTTATAGTCTTAGGCATACAATATAGTAATTCAAACTTCCATGCATCACCCAGGGCCTTTCTCGTAACAGTGGATTTTGAATAGTTTTCTGAAATGCTGCCACAGAGCCCTGAGATACATCTGGCAGTCACTAACACCCAAATTCATTTCCCCTCGGCTTAAAATCATTCAAGCGCGTGCACATATCTGCTCACCAGCAGCTCCTGCTCAAGTCAGGCAGGATGCTTGCTGAGAATCCCCCCGTTATGTTGGGGCACACGAGGTAGCACCATTGTCCATGTCCATTGGAGAGTTTACTTTTTGAGACAATTTTTTATCAAGATTCAGGAGCATGGACGTGCCTGGGTGGCTCAGTGAATTAAGCGTCTGTCTTTGGCTCAGGTCACAATCTCAGGGTCCTGGGATCGAGCCCCATGTCAGTCTGCCTGCTCAGTGAAGAGCCTGTTTCTCCCTCTCTCTCTCTCTATCCCACCGTCTCCTCTCATGGTCTGTCTCTCACTTTCCCTCTCTCTCAAATAAATAAATAAAATATTTAAATAAAAAAGACTCGAGAGCATGAACAACACTGTCCTCACGGCTCCCACACACCCCGCTCCACGGTTGAGTTGTGATGTCTGCCGCATGCTGCCTTTCTTGCTTGTTTATATGTTATTCATCCACTGTTCCCCAGGGGACAGAGTTTTCCTGGAGGGTAAAGGCTGCATGGATGTTATTTTAGAATCTCTAGGTCCTAAACTCAGTCTAGAATATACCTGACATCCAGTATTTGTTGAATAAATGGTCACTAAATATCATGGTTTATGTGCAATGCTTTTTGGTAGCTAACCTGAAAGCTCACGGGAATTCCATTTTGTTGACACCTTCCTATTAGCCAGAAGTGGGAATAGATGTCATCGATACGGAGGCCCTTGAGTGGAATACAGATCACTCCTTCTTGGCATGTCATTAGGACATGACTGGATAGCCTTAAACTCTAGGAAAGAATTTGCACATTAAAAAAAAAAAAAATTGAGAATAGTTGCTCTGTTTTTCTAGAGATACTTTATTAAAGGTGCCTTTGGAATATACTTGTTCTGTTAATTACCTCATAACGAATTAAATTTCTGGAATAAATACATTACAGGTTTATAACACAGTTTCATAACAGGGATAACAAAACTCAGTTGCAGGGTCCCAGTCACGCAGAGGAAACCGAACTCTGTCCCTACAGCATGCGTCTGAGGAGTCTCTCTCTGCAGTGGATTTTATTTGCAAATGAGGATTTATAACGAGGCAGTTCCTCATAGTTTTCAAAGCATTCATGCATTTTTTTTTTTATTTGATTCCCAAAAAATTACGTGAGGTATTCTGGGTAGGAGGGAGGTTTTTCTTCCACTCTTCCCCTAGAGAAGCTAGAAGCAATAAGCGATGGGCCCGGGGCTGAAATCCAGACTCCAAGCCCCCGTGCGTTTTCATTTCTTATTCCCAAAACTGCCCTTAAAGAACTCTGAAAAGCAGAATAAACATGTCCTTGTTTTGGAAGTAGGTTAAGCTCTTAAAGATAAAATTTATATACAGAAAGCATATGTTCGGGATGATCAAAACACAAGTTCTTGTTTGTTTGTTTTGTTTTTAAAGTGGCTTCACTTTTAATGCTGTGAAACAGAGACTCCCCTATTCAGAAAATAGACACCCAAAATTCGTTTTTATCAAATAGTCCTGGGTGAAAAGAAGAACTGTGAACTCTGATCTACGGTCACTTAGAGAGGAGCGGAAGTGTTGATCCACGATGCCTCCAGTTCCTCACTCCTCCGGCTGGCGTCCGCGAGGGGCACTGTGCGCCCGTGACGATGCTCCGGTCACCGAGGTCTCACTACTTGCCCCCGTGCCGAAGCACCATGGTACGCTGTGAAGCGTCCGAGGCAAAATAAACAGGAGTAGACCATATAGTTTGCAAATAAAGGCAGACTTGCCTCTCATGCCCGATTTAAATGATTTCTAAGGAAAGGAAACAGTTCCCAGGCAGAAGGTAAGTGAACGCCTTCCGGTGGAACGCTGGCCGTCAACTGCCTCCTTCGCCTATCTGCACTGCCTTTCGCCTAAGCATCTCTCCCTCCACTGGACCAGGAACTGCAGGAGCAGAACAAACCTCTTGTCCCAGTAAGTAGCTCCGTCCCTGCGCATGTGAGGGTGCTTGGTGATGTGATTTACCGAAGTCCCAGGCCTTGTGACTGAAACGCATAGGACCACAAAAAGGCACAATTCGTGTGCATCTTAGAAGGACAAAGACAATAGCTCCTGCATGTCAGAAGGGCTACCGAAAGTGCTTTGTACATGCTGCTTAAGATTCTCTGTGAGGACAGGCTGAAGAGCAGTATGACTGGAAATCAGAACTCACATACCCCATCGACTGAGCCTACTGAAAAAAAGAAAGAAAGAAAAGAAATGGTGAGACGTATAGGGAGCATCCAGCAGACTGTGGCAGAGTCAGTATCGAACACAAGCCTCCTTATCCCACGGTGATGCCACCCCTGATAGAAGGCACGCTTCCGTGCAGGTTAGTGTGGCAGCGATAGAGAAGAGGGGCTTGGGCCCGCAGAACAGACGGTCTACACTGCTGGCTCTGCAGGCAGGTGTGGGACATGGTCTCATCAGAGCAGAAAAAAATCATGATAAAATGCTGAGGTCGACTTGGTACTTGACCATGCTGGTCACCAAATGTAGTAACATCGCGTAGTAATACTTTACTTTCCCTCCACACTCAACGATCTTGCCCACAGTGAAAACATAAAGAGTCGGGTAATTTCCTAGGACGGTTTATCCAGACCATCAAGAACAGCAGCCCCAACGCTCTCCGTTCCTCAGACAAACCCGTGGATGCGTCGAGGCCCTGGGTAGACGCCGCCTAACGGATGCTTGAAGACCATTGGCTCTAGCTAATGTCAACGCCCCATTCTTCTCAGTCAGACTTTGGGTCCAAATTGCCTGTGTGCTTATATCAGAGGGTAATGTTCTACATAATTAATAAAGCTTACTTCCAGCCAAGAAGACAAAAAACAGATGAGGAGCATGGAAATGAGAGGTGGCTCCCAGCCTCACGACGAAAGGCTCTCAGCCCTTCACCGTGATCCAAGCCTCTGCTTGGAAGGGCTTGGGGAGGTCAGACTGTTCTACAGGGACGTTCCAGTGCTTTCTTAAAACCAAAGATAAATATTCACAAGAGGCAAGGATGGTAAGTTGTAGCAGCTTTTGTGTTCAAGGGGTTGCAGAACAAGCCAAGGAGACGAATCATTCCCGCAAACGATGAATGACAAGGCTTCGTCTCCCTCGGAGAGCAGCCTCCGGAGCAGCACCCGTAGTTGGGAGGCGCTGCCCAAAGACCAGAATACTTCCCGTGTCCCCGCACGTGGCGGGAACTGTAGAAGGTGAGGAGGGCTTCCAAGATAACTCTCCCCCCAGAGTTCATTATTTTCTCAAGCCACTGGCCTCAATTTCTGTGATTTTCAGTCTTAAAGTAGTCAAGTAAGGGCAGCTTGCCCATCTGAGTGACGAGGGACCTGAGGATCTCTGCAACCTCTAGCTCCCCGCGAGTACACTAATCACATCTCTCACGTACTTACTGTATTATTTAAGCCATAATGTCCAACACGAAGTTTCTGTGATTTTACTTAGAGGAATCAGGAGTCGGATCCTTCCCTTTACGAGCATGTTCCAATGTAACAGACTTACCGAACGAGGAAACACATTAAATTCCAATCACTGGGGCTTTGCCTGGTCACTCGAATTGTTCAGATCACATGAAACAGTTGTGACAATTCTTTTTTTTTTTTTTAATTTTATTTTTTCAGTGTTCCAAGATTCATTGTATGTACCCCACCAGTGCTCCGTGCAACCCTGACAATTTCTAACAGAGAAGGACTCCTGGGGCTAAACAAATCAGAGCCTACAATCCCCCAGATCTGCTGTTCACAAGGTCTGCCTCTGGCCCGCTAGGAATTTATGTCTTTGCTCTGGGAATCACCCACATTTTCCTCCCGTGCCTGCCTTGTGCCGGGGCAGTGTTCCAGAGTGCCTGTTTGCGAACTGCCCACTCACAGGCACCGGCCCGAGCGGTGCCGGCTGCTGCATCCGAGCTGCTTGACAGATGCCCTCCCTCCGAGGGCGGCTGGGACACACCACTCATTTCCTTCCTCGACGATCGCAATTATTCCGGAGTGCTCACTGGCACATGGACGTCACGGGTCCCTACGGGCAGCAGACTCTACCACGATGCAGAATGGGTTGGGCAGATCCTTTCCAGATGAACGTACCGGCTTTGGGTCAGATATCCTCACCCAGAATTCACTTAACATTTGCCCTGTGCTCCCTGAAGCTTTCCACATCAGAAAACTCCATCCTGAAACATCTGGCTGATAGGTTCCAGAGTGCAAGGACATCCTGTCCTGTCTACACACAGAGCACAGGAAATGAAGACGAGGAGGCGGCTGCCGGGAGAAAAACCCCAACTCGACCCATCTGTTTTGTTGGGTTTGTTCTTTCAGCAGGACAGGATGGGGATCAGAGCCTTCGAACTGCGTTCCTCATGCACTCTTCCTTGTCCTTTTGGCTGCATTTTCACAAACAGACATATGGAAAAGACGGACCTGGTTTCTCAGAAGCGTCTCAGGAGCCGGAACTACGGGAAAGTAGGGCAGGAGCACCCGTGCACGCCGCCAGCACCCAGTCTGCCTTGGAGCTCCCTGGGAGACGGCGCTGGTTCTTCCAGAGTTTGTGTCAGTGACGCCCAACGTTCACGGCTAGTCACAATCCCTGGGGAACTTGAAAAAAATAGAGAGTGCTGGCTGTCACCGTAGACATTTCCATTCAGAAGAGAACCTGTATTTCTATTACTGCTTAGCGAGAGGGTATGTCTTTGCGATGGTCTTCCTTGGTAACGCCTCCCAGGAGGACGTGATCTACTTCATCCCGAGAAAACCCCCCTTCCCTTCCCTCCGTCTTCCTTCCTTCCTGTTTCCTTCCTTTTCTTCCCTCTATTTTTTCTTTGCCAATAATAGCAAGTGGTTGGGAAGAAAATAGAGACCATCTAGCTGCCGGAGTTTTACATACATTTTCCTCAGAGAGCGGCTCAACAGAGTTTTGAGATAAAGATAAGGAAGGAGATAAGAACACAAGCTCAGAGAAGTGCAATAACCTCAGACATCACAGAAGGAACGATTGGGTACGTGGGGATTCAAGCTCAGGACTGGATGATTTCAAACTCTTTGCTCTTTCTACTCTATTAAGTTACCTCCAATATGAAGAAATTATGAAATACTTGTTCTTCAAAAATACAATGGCTATTAGCATTTTTTTTTCTTTCCAACCTTTCTTCTATGGGTGGCCTCTTGTGTATTATGTACACAATTTATAAACTGTTCCACTTAACGGTGTACTTTTCAGCGGATCTCAGCTTATTACATAGTCTTTACAGTCATCTTTGCATTGTATAAAGTCTGCGACTATTATACATAGGTTAATAGGTTACATAAATACTCCTAGATTAATTGAAATTAGGTAACTTTCAGCCACCCTCTTTTATTTATTTTTTATTTTTTTTAACTAAATTGATTTATTTATTTTCAGAAAAACATACAAATGGCTATCAGACACATGAAAAAATGTTCATCATCACTAGCCCTCAGGGAGATTCAAATTAAAACCACATTGAGATATCACCTTACACCAGTTAGAATGGCCAAACTTAACAAGACAGGAAACAACATGAGTTGGAGGGGATGTGGAGAAAGGGGAAATCTCTTACGCTGTTGGTGGGAATGCAAGTTAGTGCAGCCTCTTTGAAGAACAGTGTGGAGATTACTCAAGAAATTAAAAATAGAACTTCCCTATGACCCTGCAATTGCACTCCTGGGTATCTACCCCAAAGATGCAGATGTAGTGAAAAGAAGGGCCATCTGTACCCCAATGTTTATAGCAGCAATGGCCACGGTCGCCAAACTGTGGAAAGAACCAAGATGCCCTTCAACGGACGAATGGATAAGGAACATGTGGTCAGCCACCCTCTTTTAAAAGCCAGTATGTGCGATTGGCTTTGCTACAATGGGCTAAACATGCCCCCGGGCTGTAGGCAGTTCTGGGTCTGCTTTTTATATGGAGCTCTCATTCTATAGCCCACCAGGGGGCCAGTTCCTTTCCTTGGACGGCAGAAGCAACTTGGGCCAGCTCAAATAATAGGACCACAATTAACATCTTCCAGCCTATGGCTTCCCACGGGCAAAGCCAATGAGCTGGGATGCATACTCTGTACGTCTTACCGCTGTCACTGTAAGGACAGCTAGTGGTGCCCCTGGAGAAGTGAGGCTTTGGGGACACTAACCATCTACCACACATGCTCGGAGTGGGAAGGTGGTAAGAGTAGAATGTGTCTTTAGCAGCCGTAGTAAGACCAGAGTTGAGACTAATGGAGGGTAGGTTGGTAGCAGTGGTGTTACAGACTGAATGTCTCTGTCCCCCAAGACTTGTGTGGACCCCTAATCCCCGATGGGATGGCATCTGGAGGTGAAAGCTTTGGGCGATGATTGGTTCAGATGAGGCCAGAAGTATGGGGCGCCATGATGGAAGTAATGTCCTTACAGGAAGTGAAGCACCAGGACTCACTGTGTCTATCACGCAAGGACAATGAGAAGGTTGCTGTCTACGAGCCAGGGAGTGAGCTCTCACTGGGAACCGAATCTGCCAGCACCTCATCTAGGGTGTCTAGCCTCTAAAACTGTGAGATGTAAGTCATCGTGGTTAGGTACCCCTGGCTGAGGTATCTCACTGCAGCAGCCCAAGCTCACCAATACAGGTGGAGATCCAGAACAGTCGACAGATCTAAGAGCTATTTATGAAGTATATCTGCCCGTGTCCTGGTAGGAAACAGATGGCACATTAACAAGGATTAATTGAGGATATTAATAATAAGGATATTTCCAACAGTATCGAGAGTATTGGGAAAACCAACAGTGAGATCCTGAAAACAAACAATGGTATTTATGAGCCCTGCTCTCGAGTGGGTTTTGCCAGACCCACTGAGGGACATGTCCATGCAGGAGTGTCTCTGTAGAGAGTCAGGGCCAAGCGTGCACAAACACGGCCAAAGCCCTGGGCCAGCAGCAAGGGAAGAGGAGGAAACTCCCGCCCTCCTTCCTTCCACGCGTCTCCATGGCTGTATTGATTAAAGAGGCCAAAAAGGCTAGATAATGCTTTCCACGGAGGTGAGTGTCACAGACACAGACAGGACAGAAAGTGTCAGGACATGGCTTTGGAGGTGACATGGAGACAATCACCATCATGATCTGCTCTTTTCACCACTTACTGTACAATCTGCCCTTCTTTTGAGTGAAGAATTTCCCACCCCCAGCAAAAGGAAACTCATTTCCCATCAACCACTGTCTCCTCATAGAATGATGTCTGCTTAATTAAGGTTCCAGAGCACCAAAATGATAATATTATCCATATCCAGAGTTCTTTGTGAAAAGCCGTGTGGGGGTGGGGAAGGGATAAATATACAAGAGAGAGGCTACAGAGCCTCCCTTACCCGGTCTCAACTCACCATCCCAGCTTCCTGCTCTCCCCAGTCGTTCCCTTATCTCCAGCTGGCATGGCATGTAGCCTCACAAAATGTTTTTGCTAGTTTATTGGTTGTTTTCCTAAGTCTTATCAATGAAGGGTGTAAATCACCAGTGGACAAGAATTTGTTTAGTGCCTATGGTTTCCCATTGACGATGATGATGAAGACACAACAGCAGTAGGTGGCAACTCAGGGAACATGGGGGTTTCACAACCTTCCAGTTGTCCTTGTGTGGAATCAACCCAATTTTTCCTTAGTGATTGAGATGAACCATACCAAGTAGTACAGTGACCTCCTATGTTCCTTCTTTTATGTGCCAAAGGCAAAGAGGCAGCCTCAGTTTGTAACTCAACAAAACCGTGGCAGTGTTCCCAAAAGCATTCCTCCCTTGGACCCTAGGTTTCCACATACAGGAAGCGCACGATTGCAGAGATGGGAGGCAAATTTCTGAAATTGAGTAATGAGATATGACAGTGAGACAGGATTTCTGCTTCTGCCCCCTGGCTCCTGGACCCACAGAGCTTGGCTGTTGGGGAAAAGAATACCACACCTTGGCCCTGGTGTAAAGGTTGGCACTACGCCTCGAGGGACAGTGTCCTAACCTTGCAGGGTATTTCCTCCTAATTGGTCCCATAACTTAGCATTCATTGAACTTACCACAGTATCATGCCAGCTGCTTCTGAGTGGCAGGGAGACCACTGCCAAAGTTCCTTTGTCGAAATAAGAGTCCCTAAGTCTCAGGCAATGTTCTCTGCATGACAGCTCATGAGTTAAGGCATGCTGTAAGTCCACAAATGGTGTTGGCACAAATTTTATGCCTAGGGTTGGCAGATGAGTATTTGAATGGTTTTTGAGGACAAATCACAGCTCCCTCTGTCATGAAATAGTTCTAATACAATATCCAATATGTGGCCAAGTTTCCCCCTGAAAAAGGCCATATCAGTCATTCAACATTGGCCTCTTGTGTTGGCAGGTGGGGCCCTCAGAAGGGACTAAAGCCACACAGGGCTTGGGGCAAGGGAGCCCATGTTGTTAGCCTTGCGCAAGATCCCCATTGTTGCTGCCGGGACACTTGTGCAAGGTGTCCAGAGCAGCTCA
Source organism: Mustela putorius furo (assembly GCF_011764305.1). Lineage (NCBI taxonomy): Eukaryota > Metazoa > Chordata > Mammalia > Carnivora > Mustelidae > Mustela > Mustela putorius. The sequence continues at coordinate 5,739,020 of NW_025422169.1, read as the reverse complement.
GAGCACCTGCAGGAAAAGGCAGTCTTCTGTGCCACGAGAGCTCACTTTGTCTGCTGAGGGCTTCCTGGGAAATGAGTGTCCTTTACTTGGCATACCTCTGCAAGACAGGGACCTTCACTCTCTGTCTCCACTCTGAATGGCCCTTCCTCACTCCTCTTCCCTGGCCTCCTGGTCACCAGTCTTCCAAGCAGCCACTGTCCAAGAATCAGATCTGAACCGAAGGCCCTCTCCCCTTCCATGCACTGGACAAGCAGCAGACCACTGGAGGTGTCCCTGACTTTCTTGACCATCCCGACCAACCCCTGAAGGGGCTGCCATTAACTCCTCCTACCTGGCACAGATGTGCTGTGACAGCCTACCTGTAAGCCAGGGATACACTTCCCCTCCTCCGTTAATTCATTACAGGGAACTCCCTAGGAGGCCTCTTAGTATGTGATCAGGGAGAGGCAGCAAAGCCACAGGAGCAAGGCCTGTGGAACTCAATCCTGAGCAATGTATTTGTGCCTGGTTCACCTGCTCATGGTCAGTCTTGCGTATACAATTTCCATGTTATAACAAAACGCTGCTGTGCGTATTCAAAATGAACTTTCACCACCCAATGCTTTCTATAAACCCCAACTTTGACAGGTTATGTCATAGTATAACCACACAGTTACTGATATCCTCAGGTCCAATATTCAGTCTCTACCTGGGTCTAGGAGCAAACCAGGAGCAGACATTCAAATGTAGAATATTGTGATCAGGAGTGGGCGGGGTCTTACTCAAAACCCCTACATCTGTGTGTCAGCCTCCTACTGGAGTTTTCCAGAGCCTCCAAAAGGCATCATCTCCCTCTACCACAGACACTTCTAGGCACCACTGGGTCTGCTAGGGATGAAGGTCCGAGTACCAAGACGGTTAACACCATACCTCAGCTCTGTGCAAGCCTTCTCCTTTCCAGATTCTTTTCAAAGCTTAGAACTTGAAGGTTACCTGAAGGCAGAGCTGCAAAATCCAACATGATCTATGTTGTGCCAAATCCAGAGAGATCCTCTAAGGGCTCTGCTCCTGCAACTGGCCTCTACTTCGGAGGAGACAGCTTTCTGTGTGAGACAAGTGGGCGCTGAAGAACTCCCCAAGCTGGAAGACATCTGGAGATCCAGGGTGATTATCCTCTCAAGCCGGCAGTTAGGTTACTTATAAGCACTGCCTCCGACGCCATTTTACATGAAGTTACTGGTATAAGAGACTAGCATGATAAGAATGTATCAGATAGTCAAGGCTCCTCCAGAACTGTGCCAAAAACAGGAGATTGGGCATAGCCCTGTGGTACGGCCATAAAGCTTTATGGCCTCCCTGGCAGATGAAGATAAACTTCCTCTGGTTATCTTTACTGATGGGCATTGCAGAGAAAGTTCACTCAATCAGTGGGTGCATGGTACGTATCAGCGGCCAGAGGCTATGTTGATTTATTTCAGTGAACACACTACATCTGGTACAGCAGCTGTGATTGTTATCACTACTGATTAAGTTTGTGATCATCCAAGTCATTCTGCAAGACCCATCTGGCTCTTCTACCAGCCAAAGGGGTGAGTTACAGGAGGGTGTGATAGGAATCCCCACTTTTGCATCTTCACATCTTGATGGAGACACAAATCTCCATTACTCTCCTATGTCATTCCGTTGACTCTTTGGAAGATGAGGGCGTTTCCAGGAATCTCCATTTGGGTCCTTGCTACCATAATAGTGCTTGCTCTGATGGTAAGACCTCTGTGGGGATTCAGGTGGTTGTTAAATGTATTTACAGTCTCCAGGACTTTGTAAAAACCCACAAATAAACTCACAGCCTAATTGGATCCTCTGTGGAATAGATTCATACCACCTGTCTATCTGTCACCTGCTGCCTTTCGTTGGCCAACGGACTATCATGATATTTTGTGTCTGTAAGGATTAACATCTTATCGGAGAGATTATTTTGTAATCCCTAGAAAATCTGAGTTGTTTCCATTCCCCAATGCACAGTTGTCCTGTGGATAGATCACAGATCACACGTCTTTCTCGGGATGTTTGGAGAAAACAGCCATGGTCTGCCTTATTGGTAAGTGGCAAGGTTTTCCCAAGTGTCTGGAGAAGATAGGTAGATGAAGGAGCCTTTCACTGAACCATGGGCCTCTGAACAGGGGCAGTACTGGAGACTATGGTGGGTGCACGGAATGGGAGCAAGAGAAACCAGAGCCCCATTGGTGACATGTTGAATTTAAGAGGCTTTGAAACATCCCAGCGGCAATGACTCATAAACACTTGGATACAGGGGCCTGAGCCAGAAATCTCGAACGGAAAGGCCTTATCAACCAGACAGTAACTAAAGCCATCTTTCCTCTGTAGAAATAGGACCCAGCAAGGAGGTCTAAGACACAGCATCCAGGATGGTACAAGAAAAATTGAAAGATGGGATATTGCAGAGACCACAGGAATAAAGTGTTTCAAGAAATAGGAAGTAGGCAGTCCATTGCATCAAATGTTGCTAGAAATTTAAAAAAAAAAAAAAAAAAGGTGGAAGAGAAAATGCCTTTGTCGTTTGGTGACACGGAGCTAACCAGTGACCTTTGCAAGAGCTGTTTCTATCAAACTCCGAGGGCAGAAGTCAGGAGGGGTTTTTACCCCTGCGACAAAAGACTGCTTATATCAAATAATTCTGTCCTTCACAAACCGAATGATTTAATATTTTTTTAGCTTTTTCATGTGTGTTGATTTTGATTCCTCCTTTATTGCATTTTTATGATCCATATTCCAGAGGCGATTAGCCGCGGAAAATCCATTTGCTTAGCTTGCTCTGACATAAATTTGGCTCAAGCCTCGTTCATATACCTGGGAGATCTGCTCAAAAGAGTTAAACTGTCTGAGTTTTGTATTTGTCTCATATGCTTTTGTGAGGATAAAACAGAAGTATCTGGGAGACAGCTGGCAGGCTCGCGGCATGCTAAAACGGATGCTTCGTCATTTTGTCATTAACACAGCATCATCTATCACAAAGAAAAATCAGCCTGGGATTTTTTTTTTTTCAAGCCAAGCATCACAGCCTTTAATTCCTCTCACTAACTGTGGCCAGAAATTCAGAAATTTGCATGTTTTGTTGCCTTTAGCTTTCCTGTGCACTTATTTTGCTGCTGAGCTATTCCCCCATGACGGGGATCTCTCTTTCCATCTATGAGTTTGCATAGTCTTGGATCTCCACACCTGCTGGCTTTTTGTGTTGTGATTCATGGGTCAGTTACACTGGGCTTGGAATCGATGTATGGAGTTCCACCGGGAATTTAATTATTCCAAAAAGATGGACAACGCTGGGAGACCTGGGTGATACACGGCTGACAGGGTGGTTGGGACCTCAGTATTGACTTGTAAAAAGCATTAATGCCTAAGCAGGAAAAGTTTGCCTAATTAAGCATTAACCGGGGATTTAACCACCTACGGTTCTGTGATCAAGGTGAGCCCGGAGCAGCACCAGCCTGCGAAAACCAGACACGGACCGACAGCTCCAGAAGTCCATTAAAATCGTTCTCTACATCATGACTCAGGACACTTAGTCAACAGACTCATTCCCAAGGCTTTAGTCATTTGTTTGGATACGAATGGCGTTCTTGGATTGCACATCTCACATTTAGTGCAGAAGTGGTTAGGTCTTCTGTAAACCCAGATTGTTTCCATGCGATAAGAATTTACGCACGGTAGAAATTCCCTTTGACATGCCCCATGCTTTGAGTCTTGGAATGCAGATCAGTCAGGAGCCAGGCGGATGAATCCACCAAACCAGTGACCCCCTGTGGGCACAGCTCTTCACCCTGCATGGGGACATGGGGGAGACAAGTCTGAAGAGACTCAGCCAACAGATTGGGAAGTGATACTGATAATAAGTAGGTTGGGATGCCACAGCCGGTTGGTCAGCGATGATTGCACAGTAGCCACACTAACAACACACAAAGATTCACTCACTGTCTTCTCCCCGCCCCCGTGTCTGACAAGGTACTCTGCAAATGGTGGGTGAGATCAAGGGGAGTAATGATGACATCAACAGGAATGAGCGCCACGTAGCTGCTGACTGCTCACGGGCAGGACCTCGCTTGATCCCCACGTCAGTTCTGCGAGCTGGAGGTCAGAGGCCCCGTCAGAGGAGTAAGCTCCGGAAGCCCAGAGGGGGGACATAGGACAGCTACTGGGCAGAGCGGGCCCCTGAGCTCGTGGTGGGATCCCAGGCGCCATGTTCTCAATCCCTGCCCTTGGCCTCCACATCCAATTTCTGCCGTGTCCCCCGTTTCCCTCAACTGTGCAAATCCCTGACCTTGTTTCCACAGCTTCTTTCGGTATTGGCTGATGGTGAGGGTGATGTGGAGGAATTGAAAGTGATCTCTGGGTTAAAAAGAATCTACGTTACAATTGTAACTCTGCCAAATTACATCTGAGGGTGGACAAGAAAGAAAGAAAGAAAGAAAGAAAGAAAGAAATTTCACGTGGAATAAGGCAGAAATTGAGCATAAACTTTTTTTTTCTTTTCTAATATGGACCATTTTTATATTTTCAGAATTTGTGATTTTTCCCTAAATTAAAAAGCCTGCAGTTTTATATAAAAAAATAATCTCATCCAAGGAAACATCCCTTTGAGAACTTAATAATTAATTCTGAGGGAGACAAACTTGCGTGGAGTCAGAGAAGAGGCAGCGTAAATATTGACATAGACAAACGGCGTGTGATCTGGCCAGCTGCCTGAAATTCTTTCTCAAGGTGAGCGTTGAAGTGTCAGGCGGAGAAAACTAAACAGGGCTGAGCCCACCAAGAAGATGGCTCTGTGGGGAAAAGTAACATGATTTATCATAGGAAAGGAATCCTGATGAGGGAAGAGAGAAGAAAACTTTGAAAATCGTAGTGTCAAGGAATGTCCCACTCATTAGAGGAGATGTAGACAAGTAGGCTGGACGGAGAGCGGATGGTCTGTGCAGGTTTTCTCCCTTGTTCTCAATTTCTGAAATGTGCAATTCTAAATACGCATGCATTTTTAAGAACAAAAAACTTAAGTCAAATTCAATTCCGTTTGTACAGGGTTGAAATGATTGTATGAAGAAGAATGGGATGGTCATGGACCTTCTAACTTGGAAGCTCTTGGAAACACGTCATGTTACTCACTCATAGCACTCGGGCTTGCACTGACCGGACCGGCGGAGCTCACTCACTCACTGGGACCCACGGTGAGCCAGCCCCAGGGCGCCGTCTCTCATGGGTGAGTTCGGCGTCTGCAGAGCGGGTCTGGGAAGCATGGCTGAGGCTCTGGAAGAGCTTTTCAACAGGATTTCATGATTAGGAAGATAGAAAGGGATGATTTAAAATTCACAGCATCTACCTGAAATTCTAAGAACTCTTCTCATTTTCCAAAATGTTTTTCATTTTTGTGACTCAGAGAAAACATTAAAAAAAAAATGAACATCTATGCTCAGAGAAGGATTTTCCCCCATTTATACTCTTTGACTAACTCATCACAGATACAGCAAAGGCCCTCTGAGGTTTCTAGAGATTTTTAATTGCCTGTGTCACAATTGAAAAAATATTTCTTCTTGGGATTTTTACTGAAGATATTTTATGTGAAGGGTTTTATCTCATTCTTAGAAAGCTCGTTGCATTTTTTTTTTTAGTTGAGTTACAGAAGTTTTTAGACATAGCCAGTGTTTCTTATGTCAAAGTGGCTAGTTTTTCTCATATTTTCTATTACTTCTTGTCAATAATTTGCATGAAATTTTTTCACGGAGGCCGTTTTTAACAGAAGAGACTATTTCTCTATTTCCTTGTCGTGAAATTGGCTGTTGCTTTACTGGCTAATCTAGGAAGACAACAGTGGGTGACATGGAACACACTGGTAACAGATCTCTCAACATAGGAGCCTGAGAGGCCGAATTATCTAATTGCCCCCAGAAGAGTCCTTAAAACCTCTCCCAGCCATTGCTGTCATCAAGGTCTGACATTATCAAATGGACAAAATAACAATTCCGTCACCCTATGATTGTTAAGGGAATGAAGAAGTCATGGCGTGTGACATACATGACACAGTAAACACTCGGTACACGGGATCTGTTACGACTGGTTAATGGCATTAATACCGGCGACAAACCCATGTAAAATGTCACTGCAGGGCAACACGGGGACCTCTTTTCCCAGCCAACCTAAACCCTAGGAAACATGACACAACACAACACAACAGAAAGCTAAATAAAATTATAGCTGAAACATTTGAAGATATATTAATTCTGACAGACTACAGGCAGGATTTAGGAAAGTAATTTGCCCATAGTCCGGCAATTCTCTCATTGCAGCACACCCTCTCCTTCCTGATTCTCCAAAAGCATTTTTTTCTATCACTGGCCATAGGCTGGGGCTTCATTCACTCTATCCTTTCTACCTATTCTGTATTATTTAAATTCTTCAAGATGCTCCCCTGTTCTCCGTCCCCGCACTCAAATCCTGTAACAAACTCTAAGAGGTACTTTCTGAGTCCTACGGTATCATCATTCCTCACATTTGCTCTGGCCTTACTGAATTTAAATACCGACACTTTTCTAAGGCCATGTTTCATCTTGCCGGTGTGCTGTGGTTTCAACGTATTTAATTCTGTTCCTCCATAAATAGCATGGGCCATGAAATTAGAGCCGTCCTGATGGATAAAGGTGTTAGGTTTGCACAAGGGGGGACGTTACCTAAATTATATGTATCAAGTATACCATAGCTAGCAGGGTGGAATGCCAGGTTAGCAATCACCTTTAAGCAAAGAAATAAAAGAAATCATCTTTAAGGAGATGGAGAGCTTCCGTGCAGCCTCGCACCCTGTGGTTCAGAGCCCCGCGGTACTGAAGTTTATCTCTTTGTAAATTTCTCTTCCTCTTCCAAAAGACGTCTCTAAGTTGTACTATCTCCCACCCACCCCCCGTCATTTATTTTTTTTTTCTTATTCGGAACGAGCCAAATGCAACTCAGTTGCTTCTAATACACCTTGACTGGTGAGATTTTTTTGAACATAAAATAAAATGCAACCTTTGGAAGGCTATTTATCTGTCTTCAGAAAAGGTCACGGGAAGAATGCCATAGAATTTTCGAATGGTTCATCCGTCAAAAATGCAGCTCCCCATTGATTCTTCCTGAATTGTCAATTTCCAAAGAGCCGCAGGGACAAGCCTCCGTCAGGGAGAAGAAACCGTTGATAAGGAAGAGGATGAAGTGATAAATGATTTTTCTGGTTCTTTTCCTTTGGGAAAGACAGTCGACTCACCCCTAGCCTCAGGCAATAGTGTTTCTTGAACCGTATGGACAAAGAGTTTGTGGTGATAATGATAATGTGAATTCAACAATGTGGTTTAAGAAAAAAAAAAAAATGTAGTCACTGCCTAAATTAAAGACCCCTAATAAATGACCTGATGGAAAAAAGCTAGCAAAGCCCAGAAATAAATGGTCTTAACCCAAAGTGGATTATCAAATACATTGTCAAATTACTCACTGGCTAAATGAAATTTTTTTCAAAGCAAACTGGAAATACTATGGCAAAATAAACCTCCTATCCAGGTCATGAGACAATAGACCAAATAATGCTCGGTATATCTCCTAGATTCAATCATTTCTAGCATTAAAAAGAAGCATATCCAGTGTCCAAAAACAAGTGCAATGGTCATTTTGCACCGAGTATCACTGACATCTTTGTAGCCACTTATCACACGGGCAAATGTTTTGCTAAATGCGACTGTTCTTCCCCGTTTTCAGTCTCTTTTTGACCTCACCACCCAAGGGAATGTCAACGTCACTCAGTATTTGTGATTTGTCCAAGGTTGGTGGGATCTCAGTTCCAAACTGAAGCTTCGTAGTGACTAATAATGGCACAAGGGTGCCCTGTTCCACCTAAGACACCAAGCCCTGGGCAGAAGCAGTAAACATGATCCCCCTGTCAAGGGTTTGTGGTCTTACGTAATACACATCAACAGCATTTAGAACGGAGCGTGGTGAGTTCTGGTTAAGGGGAGAAACTGAGATTCTTGCAGGAAGTGTGAGGCCTAGGGTGAACCCTGGAAGCTGGCCAGGGGATATCTCACACACACACACACACACACACACACACACACATACCACACCACACCACACCCATTCATGTGCAATACACACACACAACACACACATGCACACAGCACACACATACACACATAGACACACAACACACAAAACAGCGCACGTGTGCAACATGCATGCACATGCAACATCCAGTATATGTGTGCCCCACCGAAAACTCATGATACTTATCACATGACACACACATGCATGTGCATACATGACACACACCACACAACTCATGTGCACACATGGCACAGACAGGCACGCATATACACATAAAGCAAGTGTGCACAGCACAAAACATTCAACAATATACATGTTCCATGCCACCCATACCACCTGACTCATGCATGCACACATCTGTCCACTCATGTTCATGCGCCATAGCACGCATGTATGCACACAGAGCATACAACATACATGAATGGCACACACACACACACACACCCCACACAACACACACACACACACAGGTGAGAGAAGGAATACTTTAATGTTTCAGACATGAAAACCTGCATGTCAGGAAAGAAGTGGAGCGACGAGATCTCTTTGGCCTGTGGCAGTTTCTAGGCTGTCTGTCCTGAATGACCGGCACTGGGGGGCTAGGCAGGCCCTGTTCATCCTCAAGAATAGAGGAAGTGACCGTCTGTGGGTTTGCTGGGCCAGATTCTTTGAGAAGAAAGAGTTTGGTAAAAGGTCGCAGGTTAATCTTGAAAGAGCAGAATAATTTTTAGAGTCTGGCTTGAACCAGTTCAATTGTTCTGTCCAGATTACAATTTGTAGCCCTAATTGGGAAGATACAGAAGTACTATGTTCCCACCTCTGCAGATTGGCTTCTAAATGATGCAGTTTTTCATCCTTCGACATTCCAATTAGATCTTTTTAAATCTTCCCGCTTTCTCTTCATCGTCCCCATCTTTTCCTTTACATGATCTGACATATTTTTAAGATTAGTAATAACTGTTTTAGGATCTTTCTGCTACTTCCATCCACTCTGTCATTTCAAGGTTTATTTTTACTGATTAATTTTTCTCCTATAATGACTCAGATTGTTCTTATTCTTTCTATGCCTGGTAAGTTTTCATTGTTGCCCGACATTGAGAACTTCACATTGTCAACTGCTGGATTCTGTTGTATTCCTTTGAAGAGCATATGCCAGCTTTGCGCAGTGGTAATATTGTAGCCAATAAGGTTTATCTGAGGCACAATTATTGCTAATTAAAGAGCATATGCCTTCATTCTGGCATACAGTTAAGTTACTGCAGTCATTTTAATCACTTGTGAGCCTTGACAGGCCAGATCAAGAACAGCCTTGGTGCTAGGACTGTTAGCCCCACAATTAAGGTGTGGCCCTTCTTTGGACTCGAATCAACACTCCATGTCTTATGCATGTGTTGCACTCTGACTGGTGGAGGACATGCTCTTACCGGCCCTGAGCAAGGTCCAGGGATGTTGAGTCTCCTGCTACCTGCATGTGGTTCCCCCCACTCAGGACTGTGTAAGTCATTTCTTGACCAGAGGTTAGAGAAGACCCACTGGAGATCTCAGCAACTCGCTTTGTGCAGCTCATCTACAAGAACTCTACCTTCATATTGTAGCCACCTTGGCCTCCTAAATACCACTCTCAAGTCTCCTCAATGCAGCCAGATCTCCAGACTTCACTTCAGTTTCCTCTCCCTGCATGGTAGGGTTAGGTCATGCCTCCAGGCTGATCTGAGGCAATTCTAGGGCTCACCTTGTTTGTTTCTCTTTTCACAGGCTGCCAGTTGTCCAATGTCCAGACGGTAATGTTTTATATTTTTTTCATATGTTTACAATGAGCATATTCTTATAGCCTAGACGCTTCATCATTTTAATGTATGTAGATTTTAGGTAAATTTCTTCCAGAAATGATAGATAGATAGATAGATAGATAGATAAGCAGACATAGCAACAGGTAGAGATCTATAGATAAAAATGCACACAGAGGTGTATTAACAAGCAGGCACATATGGTCACACAATATGTCCATAGCTCTGAAGGGTTCACTCTCTGACCCCAGAGGCACCAACCAGGGTCATGTATAGAAGCCCTTTCCTGAAGCAGATAGTACAGGTTCTTACAACCATTCGATAGGAGACAGGATCTTCTCTTCCAAGAAATGCAGAAGAAAAAAAAAATTCATAGGAAGGACTAAAGGCTTCCTGACCTCAGATGCAACATTAATGTCAGGGACAGTGGCTGGCTGAGTTTTATACCTTATTTATGACAGTGTCCCTATAGGTCATTCTTAACTATGGCATATCTAAAGCTCCACACATTTGAATAATCAAAAACTCCTGTCATTTCTTATGATAATAAAGCAATGCTAAGTTGTTAATATCAATTAGGATTATTGTGTTCATATGCTGATTAGTTAACCCTACCATTTTTATGAACAAAGTATTTGTAAGGAATAATTAATATATGAGAGAAATATAATAAAATAGGAGTGAATGAAACTGAATGTACAGGTCTCTTAAATTAAGATCAAGGAAAATAAGTATGTGAGAGGGACTGAATATCGCTTTGCTGCTTTTCCTCTGATAACACTTAGCACTATCCATCTTTCTTCTGGTTCGGAGGCAGTGCAATATGGGCAGAACTGGCAAGTGGGTATTTTGACCTCAAACTATCCAAAGTGAAAGATGGATGGATATTGCCAAGCAGATACTCAGAAGTTGTGGACTCCTTCCAGGGGCAGCTCATTTTGGTGGGAATGTCATGGCTCCCCACATCCAGGAGAAGAGAGGAGCACAAAGGTTGCTCGGGGATTGCCTGGACCCCTGGTCATTTTCGGGACTGGCGGGTCTTCACAGCTGCTGATCCCAGAATGTACACGCCTTCCGAACTGGATAAAAAAGTCAGCGTCTCCTTCCCTTAGAGGTGCACTAAGGGCAACAGGCAACCACAGTAAATTCTAAATTCTCACATGAGAATTTACCTGCAGAAGATGAGTCTACAGCTCTCAGGCTTTTCTGTCCTCCATGCAAATAAGAGTGAGGCAGTTAAGAGAAAGAAAGTAGCTGGACTTTCCGTGAAGCCAGTTAGAGAATTCTGCACAGTACACCGGGAACACACGTCCCAGGAGTATCCCGAATTCCTTCTCAGAGAGTAATATTGACCTAAGCGGTGGTTTAGGTGCTCTGATCAAAGTTGTTTTCAAAAAATGACAATTGGTACTACTTTAAAAATACCCATTAAAAACTCCCCCAAACAGGTATGTCCAAAAACAAAACAAAACAAAAGTCTTATGATGGTCAGATCTGCTGCTAAATGGAAGAAACAGTGGGAAGAAAAGGAAAGAAAGACGTCCCCTCTGCCAAGGACAGACAGCTGTCTTCCCAGAAGGTGTGGATGACAATGCTGGTTTGTACTTCTGGGTCTTTCCCTGCAGCAACGTTCTCCAAAAAAAAGAGAAACTTTGCCTCTGACTTTAGTCAAACCATATATAGACACCAGAAGACTGTCAAAGATTCTGAAGCAGACCTGAAAATGCCTATTAGTAGAGGTGTGTGGCGAGAAAGTGCGTATATACGATTTCCCTTTTAAGGAAAAGAATTTCCTATGAGTATTATTCTTTTCCTAAATGTGCGATATATATATATATACATATATATATATATATACATATATATATATATATTAACAGCTCAGAGCACACTTGGAATGTACATTCATGCCTACTGACAGGTAAAAGGAGAGCCAAATATAAATATAATGGGCTTCCAGAAGAGAAGAAGAGAAATTTAGAGCAAGATTTGCTTTGTTTTATTTTAAGAACGTACGGTGTGTCTTCTATACATAAGAGTTGCTCAAATGTTTCTTCTTCAATTAAAGCACTAGTGGTTTCGGAATGTATACCTCTCTTTCACCTCTAATAGACAATTAATGATATCCACCGGAACTATGGTATCAGTGCTCCCTCCTCCCTCTGAGGGAGAGAGGCAAATGCGAGAACATGAAAACAGCCTGCCAACTAGCCCACCAGTTATCTGAGAGTGATCAGACAATGCTGGCACTTTACACCAAACTTTTCAAGATTAATTTATTTACAGCTTTTCTTTGTAGCTTCAGGAGGGAAGCTACAAGTCTTTTAGAGAAACCAAGCAATTGTTCTCTTGCAGAGAATGAAAATAATTAATATTATGAGCACGACCATACCGGGAGTCAGTGCCAATGACTCAAAAGACAGGCATGACCCCCGTTTTGCAAAGATACAGAGCTGCAGATTGGTTATCGTATCAGAGCAGGATGGTGGATTTGGAGTGATCTTTTTTTAAACCTCTATTATTTTTTTCTAAGTTGTCAACAGGAATCGTATATTCATGGGTTCATATTTTTAAAAGAAGGGAATCGTGCTTAGTATGGGGGAACTAAAACAAATAACACATTTCACAGATTCTCAAGGGACAAGGGACAGCAGTGGCAGAGACCAGCCATCCTCGTGGATTAGCCGTGACCCTGGGAGTGAGCAGCAGCAGCGCAGCAGGAGACACAGCCAGGCTGCAAATCTGCGTCCTCTGAGGGCACCTGGTAAAAGTTCCTCTTCCAATCTGAAAAGAAGTAAAAACAAAACCATCCGTAGATCTTGTGCATTTACACAAATAGAGACACACCCACTGATAACTACTGTGTGTTAGCTGTCAAATAGTCCTGGGGGACACCCCAAGATCCGAACACTTGCACCTGTGTCACACCCAGGTGTAGACAGGGTGCTGCAAGCATTTCTCCAGTGGGGCCCAGCACCCTGCTGGGGATGGGGGCGGGGGGCGATGTCCCCAGGGCCTCGGAGGAGAACCCCATCCTCCAAGACAAATGAAACAGGATCACCCCTCCCTTTCGTCAGGAGCCCTCCACAATCGCTTTCCTTATTAGGTTTTCTTTTCTGATGCTTGAAGCCCAAGTGGCAGCATTCCCAGGCAGAAGAGAACGTGCCTGGGAACTGGGGGTCGGGAGGGATGTAAAGAATGAAATACCACCTGCATTTGGCTGCAAAGATCTTTTCGAATGAAAGAGATGTTTCTAGCCGCTTTATTCATAATTGCCAAAACTTGGAAGCAACCAAAATATTCTTCAGTAAGTGAATGGGTAAATCCAGATGATGGAGTATTAGTCAGCGAAATCATGAAAAGCCTGAAGCCGCCATTATGACAAGACGCAGTGAGAGGAGGTCCCAACGGGGGGCAGAAAGAAGGAAAGTCCACTGGTCTTTACTGACCCCGACCCACGCTCCACTGTGCGACGCCCGCTCTCGGGGTCTTCCTCAACCTTTGCTTGCAACAACCCAATTAATGGATATGGTTAGGTCCAGTCTAGGGGAGGGCTGGCCACTCAAGCACATCAGGGTCCAGTCATGGGAAGGGGGTTTGGGGTCAGGGCTCTGGTCCTCAGAGTGTTGAGAGCAGGAAAAAGGAGCCAAGCCCCAGATTTGGAGACCAGACCGACCACAAGACAGGACCCAGCTGGGAAAGGAGAGGGGGCTCCACGGGAGGATAGGCACCATCTAGCAGGCACGGGGCACAGAGGAAGCCAGACCCTGAGCCACTGGGCTCCTCTACTCAGAACCTCTGTCCAGAGTCTGGATGTGAAAGCACTTCTGGCAGCAGGGGTCGAGCGGCTGCAGGGAAGCGGTTAGGCCGTATCCAGTTGCTGGCCACAGAAGGCTACAAGCATCTTGAATATCTTCCTCTGGGCAGATTTGCCTACACGTGAATTCCATCCTCGTAGCCGTTACGGGGCTCTCCTGGAAATCGGTATGTTGATTATCCTGCGGGGATGCGGCGGTGCCCAGGAGTCAGGAGGAAGATCTGCAAGCAGGGAGGGGTCTTTATGGGAAATGAGAGCTACCGGGGCTGCCCTAAGAGGCCGTCTTGGTGAAGACATCAAAGAGCCACATGGAAGGCAGGCGCGGGTAAAACATGCAGACGGATGATAAAAAGGACAAGGTGATAAATCCCGTAAGAGGCCAGACAAATCCAAAGCCATGCAGAAAGAGATGGCCTCTGTGCGTGTAGACCCACCCCAGAGGAGGGGACAGTCTCACAAGTCAGGATTCGTTATGTAGACCAGTATCTAGGATCAGGAACAGAAGATAGTGAAGTATTGTTGTCTGGAATTCAGGTTCCCAAACATTTACATAGTAAATTTAAGGCAAAAAGACAGGAGGAGCAGGAGGAGGAGCAGGAGGAGAAGAGGAAGAAAAGAGTTCAGTAATGATTAAAATTGCTGCTCATCCCCAAACCAACTTATTATTCTTGACATTAAAAAAAAAAAAAAAAAAGGCGGGAGTAGTCGTCATGATCTCATTAACGCAGAAAAGCAGGCGCACTTAGAAACCGGATTCCCGCTCTGGGTTCTATAGGGTAAAGGTTAACCTACAACTGCAGCCAAACATACCAAATGTTCATCCCAGTTCAGTAAAAGCCTACTCTGAACCGTATCTATTTTGCATGAACCTGCTATTGTGCTCAACATTCTAAGGGCGTGAAGAGTCCTTTCTTGATTCGGTCATGAGATCTGGAATGCTGACTGGGGTTATTAATGTATTAATGTCACTTACCATCCCAAGGCCCTTTAGCCTGCAAAATCTATGAATCATGTTACCACATGTGACCAAAATGGAGTTAGGAAATCCTCCAGCCTGACCGTCCAAATGCAAGTCACATATTTGCCATTAGGTTCTGGAAGAGGGGTTAGGCTCTATCTCAGGAAGCGGAGAAAATGTCCCATGACATGCGTGCAGCAGTCTGAAAGACCCAAGTGGATATCTTCCTGTATCATGGGTCCAGGGGTTTCTAAAAATGTACATGCCCCCAGTCCCATCACAAGCACACATCCCTGTTCCCCATGAAGCTAAATGTAACGATTAGAGTCCTTGGTGGGGGACAGCAGCCAAGTGCACACGTTGGCTTTCAGGTTACGCCTGAGCTGGAAAGTGCATTTCGGAGCCTCCAAAGTCTGAGAAGACTGGGATCGGTTGATGACAACATGGAAATCATTTGGAAAATTGACAGGGGGCTGGTAGGGTGAGTCAGCCTCCCAGTTAGCTGGGAACCTGAGTCTGGCACTCTTAGGGATGCTAAATTCATCTAAGTCAACTGTGGACGGAGATGGCTGGTATGCTCAGGGGGTGCTCTGGGCTCCTGAGGCAGAAGGAATACTCAGTCTAGGAGCCTCAGGTAAGTGAAAAAGTGACCCACTAAACTGAAGAGGAGATGAACTGATGACAGCGTAGCGTATCCTTGAGGTCCCCAGGCCAGCCTCCACTTTTTCTGGAAGATCGAGTCATCCGTGCACACCGCCTTCACTCCTCTGTTTCCATCACATCACTTTTGTATTATGTGGAACATAGAGCCCCAAATCTGCCCCTTGGTTTCTTGGGTCCCCCAGAAATATCATTCCTACGGTGTCCAACCAGCCCACGACAGGAGATTTTTGAATTCACACCTATTCTAGCTCACAGTGCGTTTGGTCTGTCTGTGTAGCCGTACAAATTGGATGACTAGAATTATTGATCGCTGCTGATTGCCGGTGAATGATGTGAAGGGACAATGGCTTGATGGTTTAACAGAACATATGACTGTTGTGGTTGAAAGGTGTTTGCTATGGACTGGATGTTCATGTCCCCCCAAAAGTCCTATGTCAAAAACACCAATGTGATGGTATTTGGAGGTGGAACTCTGGGGAGGTAACTAGGATTAGATGCAGACGTAAAGTCAGAGCCCCATGAATGAGATTACTGCCCCTATAAGAATCAGGAGATTCCTTGCCTTCTTCTCACTGTTTTCGACCCTATGGAATGAGAAGATGGTCCTCAGCAGCCTACAAGAGGCTCCCGCTGGAATCCGGTCATGCTGGCAGCCTGATCTAGGACTTCCAGGCTTCAAAACCATGAGAAATAAGTTTCTGCCATTGTAAGCTGCCGAGCCCGTGGTATTTTTGTTATAGCAGCCTGAACTAGGAGTGTCCCACCTCCAAACATAAGACCCTAGGAGAAAACACCCCATTACATTGACTGCATCAGTTACATGGTAACAGTGTGTGTATAAAGTGAGCCATCTGGTTTAGCCCCAGTAGGAAAAGCAGATTATAATCTTTAAAGCAGAAGTAACTCCAGAGATTTTGGCCCCATACAGGATCTGTGTGATGGTAGGAATCCATGAGTTGACATACAGCCAACAGAAGAATCTTCTCTTGTTCAGATGATAATTTATGTGATAGAAACCACGCTGTAGAGCCTTACTCAGAGATGAGGAAGATAGAAAGCAAAATGAGTAGGAGCGCGTGGGTGGCTCAGTCATTCAGTGTCCCCTTTGGGCTCAGGTCACGATCTGAGCCCTGCTTCTCTGGCTCTCTGCTCAGCGGGGAGTCAGTCTCTCCTTCTCCGTCGGCCCTCCTCTCCGCTCCTGTGCTCGCTCTATCTCAAATAAATAAATAAAATCTTGAAAAAGAAAAGAAAATGAGTAAATTGAAAAGCAGTTTTTCTGCATTCTTTTCTGCACCACTGGGTGCACTTGGAGGGTGCAAAATTTTCTATTTCGGAATCCTTGGAAAGTAACCGCAGGGGAAGTAAGTTTGACGACTCGGTTAGTTAACACGACTGGACCTTATAGAATGTTTCTCATATGTTAGGGGCGTATTTTACAAAACATTTTTAAAACTACTTCGGTAAAATATTCAATTAAATATAGAATTGTTTGAAAATCACACATTTTGAATTAAGAAGGACCAGTAATCAACCTTTCCGCACTTTAAATGGGAGCATATTTATAATTCCATCAAATGAGGGATACGTACCAGGGTGCCAAGAGGAGACTGAGCCCATGACCTATGTTTGTGTGAATAACTAAACATTTGCTTTGCCTGGGGATTCATTGGTAATTTAATTTCAGAGCAATTAAGAGAGAATTTGACAGTCTCAATTAACCTGATCATCAAGAATATCCCCATACCACAGAGATCTCACTTAAGAATTTTCTAAACATGGGCAGCCACTTTCATCAACGTCTTGAAAAGATGTTGAGAAATCTAAAACGATGGAATCAGTGACAACATTCCCCCCCCCCCAAGAAATGTCTGCTATTTTCACGTCTTCCCTGTATGGAATAAGTGTTGCACGAATGGTCAATTATTAAAGTATTTTATCAATAATCCTCAGACAAGGGGAATTTACTGAGCTCCAAAAGCATTTGTTGGGAGTTCTTTACATATGGAAGTTATGTAGTGTAATTCTCACAAACTCTCCCTAAAAGGAGATCTCATTACCCCCCTAACTGCGTGGAATCCAAGACCTCAAACCCTCAAGGGATTGTCCAGAATGGCTAGTGAGGCTAGGACTCCCACAGTCTGAACCCATAGCCTGCCTCCCCCACCAGCCTGTTTGAAGGGGCTAAGCAGAAATTCACTTTACTTACTCAATGAGTCCCTGTTTGGTACCCCCAAATTATTTCAAAGTCGTTCTAAATAGATTTAATGGAGTGGACTTTTTTTAAACAATGCCAATTCAAGCTATGTTCACAGGTGCTGAATAAATTTATGTTCCAAATTGGAGCATATTATGAGCTCTTGGTGTTCTCCCAAAGCTCTTTAGATTTAAAATGATCTAGAATATTAAAATAGGCTAATCGGATGAAACCAGTTGTCAGATGGTGACATATTCTTCCCTGGGTGTGCATAATAATCACACAGGTAAGTGTCTGTGAAGCAGGCTATTATGCATTTGTAGTTTGAGAAGGAAGCGGGTAGAGGTGGTTTTATTCTCGAGGTTTCACAGCTTTGTCTGCCCTGGACCAGGATGACCAGTCCACTTCGCTCCTGGCAAGGAGATGTCAGCCACGTAAGCAGAAATTGTAAACTGACAACTCGTTCGCTCAAAACGCTAGACCTGCTTGTTCAACAGAAATCCCTGCGAAGAATGGGGTTTGGTTAAATTCAGATTAAATAAGCAAAGGAAAAGAATTATAACGATTTTTAAGTCATTAAGACTTTTTAAAAATTCAGTGAAGGCTAACATGTAAATTTGTTATGCATGCCGTAAGCCCTTCACTTTTGTCAAGTGCCCAGTGAGTTACTCTGGAGGGTACAGATTACAGATTGCTTCTTATTAATACTTCTAGTATTATGACAATATTTTTAATACCCCGAATAAAAGTTTCCACATCTTATAGGTGTATACCAAAAACAAAAACAACTCATCAGAATTCCTTTGAGAGCCTCTAAGAGTGTATTCTTAGAGTGGGTGCCAAAACCAACTTTTCACAGAAATCTACTCATGCTTAAGTTAGGATACCGGCCATATGGTTTGTGGAAATATTTGATGCATTTGCATAAGATACACAAGTTTTGGAAGAATGACCATTTTAATCAGGCTGACTAACTGAGATGAGAAGAGGGAGGTGTGACCATCTGTTTAACTTCATCTTGATTTTATTTAGCACCTGCAAAAAAAAAAAATTAGATTTGAGCCACTTTTGATCTGAGGAAATACAGAGAACCTGTCTGGGAATGCCTCCCGGGTCTTCTCCAAGGAAAGGAAAGGTCAGTCGCAGACGACGCTCACAAGCTGTCTCCCCTCTGAAAGTGGAAGCCAGTCGCTGTGCAGCTCTTCTGAGAACTGGATCTTCGCGTCAGGGTTCTGCATCGACAGTCGGTCCCTGTGCTAAGGCTGCTGCTCTTCCTAAAGATGACAAAAAAAAAAAAAAAAAAAACCCACAAAAACAAAACAAAACAAAACAAAAACCCCGTGAAATCATCATGTGAAGGAATGGGAGGCAGTTCTAGAACTTGCCAATTCATTAGGGTTTACATAATGGTTATAAATGGGTGCACTATCCTCCCCATCCCTTGGCATGAATATTGACATGAAAACAGAAGGATGGTATCCAAGTTCTAGTTCAGTGCAGACAGAATGCCTAGAACTGAGTACAGGCGCTCGGTACATACCGACCGAATGAATGAAGAACATTCCTTAACGTTGGGAGAAATTTTAAATATATAAATAAATACGCTTGAATGTATTTTCTTCATCTGTGGAGATTACACTGCGGCTCTCGTCTTGCAGTGCTTGAGATAAATGATCTCATAGACTTTCTGAGGTTGGAATTTTACAGTTTTCTTGCGTTCTTGGCTCACCACCCTTTGGTGACTGCAATTCTCTCTTTCTCCCTCCAGGTTTTTGCTTGGATTTTCTCTCTCTCCTCATAACCCCTAATGGAGATTCAATTATTCACCTTTACAGAGACTCTGATTTCGTCGTAGATCTGTTTTAGAGATTTCTGTCCTCACGATTCCTTTCTTCCTTGTTTGATTTCACTGATTCTCCTTTTTGATTCTGGCTTCTTGAGTAGAAAATTCAGCTGGCTTTCAGCCTTCCCTGCGTGCACAGTTAAATGTAGAACCTTCCGTCTGAGCCATGTTTCTCCCTGCCCTTCACATTTTCATATGTGCTGCTCTCGGTCATTCAACTTTTCTGGACTATTCTTACGATTTCCTCTTTAATCCTAGGAGTGTTTTCATAGTACAATTTTAGCTTTTTGGAACAAGGGGCTTTCTCTAGCTTCATTTATTATCAAGGTCTAATTTGACTGTATTCGTAGTAAGCTTGGACTGTTATTTTCCCCCTAGAGAGGTATTAAGATATGCAGAGTAGCTTACTGCATCATCTTTTTCGGGTAAATGTTCCAGATGGGCTGCAGAAGGTGGATTTCTATTTTGATCTGTAAAGTTATATACAAGACATACATGTACACACATATATGTGCACACCTACACATGCACACCTACCCACAAACATCAAACTGCTGTAAATTGCATTATTAGAATGTTTTAGACATTCTTTGTACACTTGAGTTGAAAATTTCCCAATAAATGTGTTAAAATCTCTGAATAAATTCCATTTTCCTTAAAATTTCATCAACAGTTGCTCTCTGAATTTTTCAGCCTTATCGTTCCTCAGTATCCTACCTTCTGATTCATTTTTCCAGTAGAGTGGAATATGTGAGAGACATTTTTGTCTCTTATGATTGTCTTGAATCAAATTGTATTTCCCTTTACAATTTCATTTTCATTCATTTGCTTTCTTTTTTCCCCATGTACCTGCACATTTCCAACCTATCTGAATATTTTTCAGCCTATCTGAATATTTTTCTACATCGATGATAGGTCAAATATTCCTAGATCTTTTTTCTTTCATCAAATCTGTAAGTTGCTCATGTTTCATATATTCAGTATTGGATGTTTTCTCGTTTCTTTTTGTTGGCATAATACGTTTTCTGAGGCTGCTTTAAGATAGCTAGATTTCCTTTTTGCATACACACACACACACACACACACACAGTATATAATCAAGCACTCTTCATGATCCCAGTGTAGCTCTTTCTGCCCATGATGCCTGCTTTATTGAAAACACCTTTTTGTACTGGACCACCTCTCCAAAACAAGGATATAAAACTGTTGAATTTTATTTCTCATGTCTGTTTTTCCATAAACTAAAAAACAAAAACAAAAAACCCTCATCTAACATACTTGGTATATGTGTGTTTAAAGAATAATAAGAATAATGGTAAAGGAATCCCCAAGTGTACTCTACCCGAGGTCACCAAGGAAACACGACCAAAGAATGTGGAAGACAGACCCTTCTCACCCTCCACCTCACATACTCCAGACTCCCACAAGTAACCCCCATCTCAAATTTTGTGTTCATCATTGTAATATTTATACCTGAAGTTGTTCCAGATGTGTTCCACACCCCTAAACAGTACGTTGTTTTGTTTGGATGTCCTTGGAGTTTATGTAAATGGAATTCTACTCTATGTAGTTTGTTTTTTGTCTAACGTCCGGTGTTGGAGAACATGCATGTGGGTACATGAACAGGTGTTCCGCTCACTTTCATTCGCGTGTGTATTTACCATTTACATAAGCTCCAGATCTATTTTACATTTGCCTAAAAGTGGACATTTGAACGTACTGGTTTTTATCCTTTTGCTCTTACGAGCCCTGCAGCTGCCTGTTTGTATACAGCCTCCCGAGGGCTCGTGTGTGTTTTCTCGGACCGCTACTGTGGAACTCGCTATTCTTGCCAATCTGGTCAGAAGAAAAATCCCCTTTTAATTGGATGTGTATCTCACTAGTCACTAATGAGAGTGAACCTATTTCCACATGTGGTTTCACGGCCCTCAGTGAAAGGGTGCATTTCAGTGACTTCGGAGAGTTGTCTACAGTCCCGAAATGGCTCCCGCTTACGGTACAGAGCATCTCAGCTCTCCCAAAAGACTTCTCCGTCTGGATCGGTTGACTTCCTTCAACAATCACCACAGACTGGTGTACAGGAATCACACATGACGCATCTTTTGGTGTCTGGCTTCTTTCAGTTGGAAGGATCATTCTAGGGTTTATGTCCATTACTGTGGCTTATCATACCTTCTTATTACTGCTTGGCTCAGTCGGTTGCGCATCTGCCTTTGGCTCAGGTCAAGATCTCAGGGTCCTGAAGATTGAGCCCCGCACGGGGCTCCACGCTGAGCAGGAAGTCTGCTTCTCCTCTCCCTCTGCCCCTCCCCCTACGTGTGTTCTCCTCCGTCTCTCTCTCTCAAATAAACAAAATCTTAAAAATATTAATACACCACTTTGTGTTTATCTTTTCATACCTTGATGGACATTGATGGTTTCCAATTTGGGGCTATTGTGAATACAGTATTTGTTTTGATATATATGCTTTTGTGTGGCCATGTGTTACCTTTCTTCAGCAAACACCTAAACGTGGCAGGGCTGGGCTGTGTGGTAGATGGACATGTTTCCTAACAAAGCAGAAAGGAACATCTGTTTTTCCACACTCAGACCACTTCGGTACCCCATGTCTGTGGGTGTGTTTCACACCCCATGCAAGTCTATAGTTCTCCGCAAGCACTGACTGGGTGTCCTACACTGTAACTCAATCCTGAGACGGTCTACGCAGAAATAGCATCAGATCCCACAGGTTAAGGGCTCAGTCCCACAAGACTACCCCACTCCAGACACCAATGCAAGCCTGAGCTGTTACCTGTGCTTCTGGCTTGCTATAGATTGTGGAGTTTCCCACAATCCCCTCGCCCTCAGGTTTAATGACTTGCTAGGAACGCTCACAGAACTCGGGAAAATTTACCAACTAAATTACCAGCTTATTACATGGGATACAACTCATGAACGGCTGGATGGAAAAGATGCACAGGGTAAGGTATGGGGACAGGACACATTCTCCCTTTCCCTCCAGTGCACTCTCCCCCACCCCAGCCCCTCCATGTTCACCAGCCTGGAAGCTCCAAACCACATCCTTTTGGTGTGTTATGGAGACCTCATCACACAAGCGTGATTGATCAAATTATGGGCTGTTGATAGTTAACTCATCCTCCAGCCACTCTCCCTTCCCTGGAGTTTGGAAAATGGAGATAGAAGTTCCAACCTTCTGGTCACATGGCTGGTTCTCCTGGGGTTCAAGGATTGAGATGGGGGACCAAGAACAAAGAGGTATTTCTCAATTAGAAATCACCATATCTTTATGGAGATGTAACTCACACAACATATTAATTCACCCATTTAAACTATACAGTTCAATTGTTTTTTGTTCTTATGTGCACAAAATTGGCAAATATCACCACCATCAATTTTATATTTTCATCACTCCAAAAACATCGCCCACTCCCCCCAACTCCAGGCAACCACGAATCCATTCCTGTCTCTATAGGTAATTTGCCTATTCAGGATATCTCATATAAATGGAATTATATGTGGCCAATTTGTGATATTTCATACCTTCTTCATTTAGGATAATATTTGCCAGTTTCATCTGTCCCATAAGAAGTATCTTTCCTTATTCCTTTTCATGACCTAATAATGTTCCCAAACAATGGCTATACCATATTTCATCTATCCATTCTTTAGTTGATAGGCATTTTGGTTGCTTCCTATCTTGGCTACTTTGTATAATGCTACGTGAATATTTTGGTGTGGACCCATTTTCCTTTTTCATGAGTATTTAGGTAGGAGTGGAACTGATGGCTTGTGTTCCATCTTTCTATTTAACATTTTGATGGAGTGACAAGATAGTTTTCATATGTGGCTGTGCCGCTTCATATTTCCACTAGCAGTGTGTGACACTTCCAATTTCTCCACATACAGATGGGCATTTGACTTTTAAGAAACTGTCCAGTAATTTCCAAAGTGATTGCCCCATTTTGCATTTGTGCCTAGAGAGAATGATTTTCACTTCCTCTACTACCTGGCCAACATTCAGTGTTCTAAATTTTACCCATTCCAGTGGGTTTGTGGTGGTGGCCCACTGTACTTTGAATCCATTATTTCTCCAGGAAATAATGATGTTCTCACGATTGTTTTCCTATCTTCTTAAGGTGGAACCATGGTTCACTAATTTTAGAACCTTTCTTCTTTTCTTAAGTAAACATTTAGTGCTATAAACTTCCCTATAACGACTGCATGCATCCCACAAATATTAATGTACTTTACTTATCATCAGTTCAGTATTTTCTAAATTCCTTTCTGATTTTTCCTTTGACTTATGGATTATTTAAAAATGTGGTGTTTATGGGGGCACCCGGCTGGCTCAGTCAGTAGAGCGTGTGATCCTTGATCTCGGGATTATCAATTCTAGCCCCACGTTGGGTGGAGATTGCTTAAAAGTCTTAAAAAAAAAAAAAAGTTTAAAAAAAAGGAAATGCGTTGCTACTATTTTCCAAATATTTGGGGGTTTTCAAGATAACTTATTGTTATTGACTTCTACTTTAATTCTGCTGGGGTCAGAGACAAAACTCTTGTCTAGTTTAAAAATTTTCACATTTCTCTACACTTGTTTGATGCCCCAAAATACAGTTTACCTTGACGAACATACCACATGCACTTGAAGTATATTCTGTAGTTTTGGGACACAGTGTTCTGTATCAGTTCGAACATGGTGAATAATAGATCTATTCAGAGTGTCTATGTCTTTATCAATTTGTGTCTAGTTGTTCTATCAGTTGCTAAAGAAAGTATTTTTATTCTCCCATGGAGTTCCCTGTATCTCCCTGTAATGGTGTCTATGTTTGTCCTTCATATATTTTGAGGTTCTCTGAGTAGATACATACAGAGAGATATATGTTTGCTATCACTTCCTGATGAATTGATCCTTTGATCAATTTGGAATTTTCTTATGCCTGATAAAAAATTTTGGTCTTGAAAATGCATGTATTTGCTACTAATAGAGCAATTCCAGCCCTCTTATGCATATTATTTAGAGAGCATACTTTTTTCATCTACTTCCTTTCAAGTATTGTATATGTTTAAATTATCTTTTATAGACAGCAAACAGTTGGTGCTTACTTCATTATCTATCCTGATAATCTCTGCCTTTTAAGTGGAGTGTTTTAATCCACTCCATTTAATGTAATTATCGATATGATCTAAGTCTACCATTTTATTAAGTTGTTTGTCATTTCTTCTGGTATTTTTGGTTTGTTTCTCTCTTCCCTCTTTCCTCACCTCTTTTAAATCATATGTTTTGAAATCCTATTTTGAAAAAGAAGTTAGCTGTCCAGCTGCACAGATTTGCATTTTTAAATGGTTGCTCCAGGAATGACAGTATACATCCTTAACTTTTCAGATGCACCCTTAATGTAAAATACAGAAATATGAAACTGTATGAACCCATTTATCCTCTCCAGCCATTTTTTATATTCAACTTATTGTATGTATTACATACGTACTTGTAAATTCCACAATGCAGGGTTATTTGCTTTCAAAGATCATATTTTTTAAAAATCATATTACAAAGTAAAAAATAAAAATAAAAAATCGTATGCTTTTAAAGAAATTGGGAAATAATGCCTTTCGTGGCTGCCCCCCAATTCCCCATTTCCGGTAGGTTTCATTTCTTCCTGAAGACCCACATTTCCTCTGCATGATTCTTCTTCCTTTCATGCTATTCTGTTCAGCATTTCTCACAGTGCAGGTCTCATGGTAATGAATTCCTGGAGTCTTACTTTTTTCTGAAAATTGTCTTTATTTGTTCTTCATTTTAAAAGGGTATTTTTATGGACATCGGACTCAGGGGTAACATGTGTGTTGTTTCTTCTCCTACCAGTTTAAAGTGTTTTCCACCTTTTCATGGCCTCCACTGCTTCTGATGAGAAATCTGTCTTGATGGAGATCATTCCCTCTGTGCAGGAGTTGTCATTTTTCTCTTGTGGTCTTCTCCTTATGTTTGAATTGCAGCAGTTCGTCCACAACGTGCTTCATCATGATTCTCTTTGATTTTATCCTATTTGGGGTTCACTGAAATTCCTGAGTCTGTCAATTCCATCCTTCACCAAATATGGGAAGACTTTGACCATCATCTCCTCAAATATTTTTTGTCTTGTTCTCACTCTCTTTTTGCTCTAAGATTCCTCTTGCTCTCTGTCACCTTTCCTTCTAAGACTCCTATTACACAGTACTCCCTAAGATCCCATCAAGTTTTTTTTTTTTCCATCTTCAAATTTGATATTTCCTATTGACCTGTCTTCATGTTTATAGATCTTCTTTTCAGTCAACTCTAATTTTCAATTATGTTATCGGTGAATTTATTATTACAGGTGCTCTATCAGTTCTACATTTTCCGTTTGGTCCTTTTCATATTCTCTATTTCCTTATTGTCATTCTCTGTACTTTCTTTTGCTGTGAGTATATTTTTCCTAACACACCAAGCATAGTTCTATTACTGCTTTAAAGTTTGTGTCTGATAAACTCTTAATCATAGAGAACAAACTGAGGGTTTCTGGAGGGGAGGGTTTGGTGGGTGGATGAAATAGGTGATGGAGATTAAGGAGGGCTCTTGTTGTAATGGGCACCTGGTATATGCAAGTGATAAATCACTAAATTCTACACCTGGAACTAGCATTACACTGTAGGTTAATTAAGTGGAATTTACATAAAACCCAGAAAGAGTAAATAAAGAACCATCAGATAATTCCAACCTGGGGTCATCTCAGGCCTGGCATCAATTAATTATCTTTTCCTTTGAGATGAAGTTCCATTTTCCAGGATATCTGTAGGTCAGGTAATTTGGAATTGTATCCACCAGGTTGTGTATTTTCTAAACATTTTATCATTGCTCAGAAGAGTGTGGGCGTTCTTGTCTTAGCAAGCCAATGACCTCACCAGACTCTTGTGTATAGAGTATCACACTGTTGTCACCCAAGACACACAGATTTTATTTCAGCTCCCATTGTAGCTGTTTTCAGTTTGCCCCGTGCATATGGGGTTCAAAGTTAAGCTGGAGCCTTGGCCTGCCCTTATATTCACAATCAGATACCCCTTCTTTGCTCTCCTCCTTCCTGGGGTTCTATCTCCAGTTGCTCTGGCTGCTCTAGACCTTTCTCCCTGATTCCTCCCTGGGCAGATAAGACCAGGGTGTCTGCTGCCTCATTGCAGAGGCTGGTGAAAAACATGGAAACGTGTTCTGTACCCAACACTTTCCTCATATTCAACTCCTCTCCAAAGCTTGCTTATTCTTGCCTAGTCCCAGAGTATTCAAATAATAGGTTTTTAAATCTTGTAAGGTATTAGGTATTATTAGTGAATTTAAGGTCCACAGAAAACCCTAATAAAATCCCCTATGCAATGCCTCCTTATGTCTTTTATGTCCTTACTCCTTTGTCATTTTCTTACAGACACACACACACACATGCATACACACATGAATTTACACACAGACGTCTATCCATTATACATCAACACTTGTTGATTTCCCTTTTTTCAAATATTTTCTTCTAATTTATGACTTATTTTATTTTTTATGACAAGCAGCGTTTTTAAAATTGGCTATAATCAACTGTCTCCATATTTTACCTAATGTTGTGCATTTTTTTAAAGAATACTTTCCAATACTTCTCCTCATTATGTTGATACTTCCCTCTGGATTATTCTAAAATTTCAAGTTCTGTATTTTACATCTAAGACTTTAATCTGTCTGGAATTGATTTTTATATGTGATGTGAGATGGGATGAAATGAGATTGGACGTGGTTTTGGTTTTCTACATGGATAACCAAAAGTCAAATGTTACCATTTGCTAAGAAGTCAGTCTTTCCCCACTGCCCTGCTGTGTCACCTCTATATCGAGTGGTCTATAAATGAACAAGTCAATTTCTAATGGTCTATTTGTCTCTCCTTTATCAATACCAAGCCTACAGATGAGTCCAATCCATGGACATCTAAATGCTTGCAAAATAAACTCTACCACCTTTAGGACTCTGCCCAGAGTCAGTTGGCTCTGCATGGCATTGTTTGGTCAAGAACCTCAAAAAGCCTCATAGCCAGATTAGGAGACATAAGGTAAAAACTCTATTTTCCTATTACAAATAAACAGAAGCAGAGATGACTTTCCCTTAGGAAATGACAGGACCTCTTTCAGCTTTGATTTCTTATTTTTAAAATACTAATAATAATGCATTCAAACTTCAAGAGTTAGTATAAAATTTAACTTAGAAAACAGACATGAACAGACATGAAAAGACACCTAGCAGGAGAACCAGCACAGCACATCCAGAGCAGGGACCCAGCTCACTAGATAAAACAGAGTCCTCTAGAACAGACACCACAGAGACTGGCCCACTCAATCCCATTCCAATCCCTTCTGTCTTGATTTTCAGTGATTGCAAAACCACATTTGCAGGTTTCCTGCTCAGAAAACTACTCTGGCCGCCTGGCTCCTGCCAATTATGCAAAAATCCACTAAGAAATGAGTGACAGATAGTAGCTAAGAGCCAAGAGTGTCCTTGCATGGATGGTGGTGAAAGATGTCTTCTCGGCGGGGACACTGAAGCTGCAGTTCCTAATCCAAATCATAGTTAGTAACTAGGGCAGCGTTGCTGTGACAACAGTGGGTATGGGGACTTCCCTTAAGCGTCCCAGATGAATAGCTGAATAGCTTTCAAACCATGTTTTTCTACATCTTCAGAAGACAGCCTGACCTATATAATGTGTTCATTCATTCAACTAATGTTTGCAATGCACCCACTATGTGCTCAGTACCACTGATGTGTGTGCAGTGCATCAGTAAGCAAAACCTGACAGCGATCCTGCTCCCTTGGGCTTCCATTTTAGCAGGTGAAGACAAATATGCAACAGAATGAATCAAAAACTAGAACAACACAGGAGAAGGTAGCAAATGCTCCAGGAAAATCAAAGGTAGAGTCAGAAAGAGGGATTGAGGGTGGTGAATGGAGTGAGGCGCCGGCATTGTAAGCAGGGGTTGACTTGTGCTCATGGTGCAGGTGAGGTCTGAAAGGACACTTGAAGGAGGAAGAGAGCTCCTCGGCAGGTTGTCTGGGGGAGGCTCCCTCCAAGAGGAAGGAGCCCCTGACAGGCTGGAAGGCAGGTCAATTGGCCAAAGCAGGTTGGGCCTAGAGCAGGGGAGACAGGAGGTGGTTATGGGCACAGCTTCTCAGCCAGGTGCCTGAGGTCCAACCACACGCAATGGCTGAATTCTTCACGTTTTGCCCTATCCTGCTCTCTTCCCTGGACCACTTGATCTTCCCCAACACACAGCAGCTCTGTGTTCGCTCCTTTGGAAACCTCCCCAGCCACCCCCGTACTCACCATCAGCCACTCTCCAGGCACCCCTGCTTCCTGCTGTGCCCGAGGAACAGTCCTAACTTCCTGCTGCCAGTCCCCAGGGCTTGCCGACTTCTGGATGTTCAGCTCTTAGTTGGAAGACATCCACCCTGCAGAAATGGGTGCTGTAGAGGTGAGTAAGGAGATGGGGAAAAAAAAAATTATAATCTGCGTTTTCCACCATTAGGTCAATCAATAGTTACAGTTCCCATATCCAATGGTGTATGTATCACACATGAAACTGTCCCACCAACCATGTTCTTTACTCAGATTTGTTAAAGTGTGAGCTCCCTTCCATTGTAAGGTAAGACATAAATGGTCTCAATGAGTTTCTGCCTGTAACGAGGCAGGAGTTCTTCCTCTCAACCCTAACCTGGAGTAAACACTTCTGGGTGTGATTCCAGACTGCCAGGGTGGCCAATTAGTAAATCACCTCCCGTGCCTGTCCCCTCTTAATGTCTTCTTGGGCCCAAAAGAGCCTGATGTAATAAAAATACAGTTCAGTATATGGAATATACACTCCACTGTCCTTGGGTTTTCACTCTTGAGTTCATGGTCAAGAAATTGGTATCAAACACCTTTATTTATTAAAATAAGGAAATGTACACCTACGGAGAAGTAATTTTATAGCATTTGCATGTTCTTGTTGTGTTGTGTACATACATGCAAGCAATTTGGAGGAAACCAGGAGAACTTCCAGGCCAGACTGATTATATGGGTTCCTCCTGATTACAAGACATTCTCTAAAACCTGCTGTCCATCTATCACAAAGTTAGTAACCCAGTCTGCCCAACTTGGTAGGACTGAACAGTTTAAGCTTAACTCACTGACTCATTGTATTTGGGAAATACTTAGTGGAAATTTTATTTTATTTTATTTTATTTATTTTTAAGATTTTATTTATTTGACAGAGGTCACAGATCACAGAGAGGCAGACAGAGAGAGAGGGAGAGGGAAGCAGGCTCCCTGCTGAGCAGAGAGCCCAATGCAGGGCTCGATCCCAGGACCCTGAGACCATGACCCGAGTCAAAGGCAGAGGCTTTAACCCATTGAGCCACCCAGGTGCCCCAAGACTTCGTGGTAATTTTAAATGCGTCACTGTTAAGCTCCCATCCTCAAGAATGTGTTTACACAACGCTAACTACTCTCACAACTGAAAACTCGACTTTCTTTTATACCAAATAGCCTCATGATGAATGTGTCAGCCTTAGGGTAGAGGTCATCAAAGATTAGGCCTATTCATGGAAAATGCACATTTGGTCTTGTTACTAGAAAAATCTTAAAAGGAAATTTTTTGTCCTTATTGTGTTTTTGGGAGCCACGTGTTACATTAAAACATATTATGGTAATTATATGCATTACATTACATTTTTGTCTAAACAGTCTTACAAAAGAACATTTCGCTGAGTGGGGGGATGTACGTGTGTGTATGCACGTATGCATACATGCGTGAGTGTTTTGGAAGACTGAATTTACTTATTACTTTTCTCTTTCAAAATTCATAGATTCACTTAGCTCCCCTTGCCCAGTTATTTCTAAGCTGTATTTTAAAATAAATTTATGAAAGTCTGCAAAACAACTCATTTAGAGGTTGTTTGGAGTTACATCAGAATTATAGATTAATATAGAAGGAATATATTTTTATAATTTTTATTTTTAATATTTTTAATAATATTTTTATCATATTTTTATAATTTCCAGTCCCCATCCTGGAGTTTGTTTTACTTGTCACTTACTTAAAAAAAAAAAAACAAAAAAACAAACCCTGTGTAAAATCTGAATTTTCTTCATTTAGTTTACTTACATTATTTTGTTGAATTATCCATCACATTGGGAAAGCTATGAAGTCCAAGAAAGACAGAATAAGAGTCTGTTTTCTGTATCCCTTCTACATTTCTAGGAAAGGGGATGGGATATTGGTCAATGCAATTTTTCCAAATGCTGGAACGGTCATTTATAAAGAAGCCATCTACGTATTCAGAACAGCATTACTACCCGACAGATGGAACAGCAGACGTTCTCATCAATTTCACAGACCAGATATGATCACAATATGAACCATAAAAGCAGCACAATCATTACTATTTAACTGCATAATAAAAATTTTATTTGAGGCAAAAATTCATAGTAAAATCAACGAGGATTTTCTATGGACACTTTGTATCTTGTATTTCTTATGAGCGAGTAAACAGCATTGCACCTTTGTTTGTGTAAAGATTTTCTTTATTTATTTAAAAGGGGGGAGGGGAAGGAGCCGAGGGAGAGAGAGAGAGAGTTCAGAATCTCAAGCAGACTCCACACTGAGTGCGGAACCCAACAAGAGACTCGTGACCTGAGCTGAAATCATGAATCGGACGCGCAACCTACTGAGCCACCCAGTCCTTGCACTTTTCAGGAAAGAAAACACGAATAAGGAGCTATACCCGAGCACAACATAGCATTCACTTTTCACAGATAAAACCACCATGGCCGTCCTTCTCGCCCCACACGTCCGGGTGACATGCAGAGATTAAGCTTTTGGGGAAATGACCATCTGGAAATTAACTCGAGGTTTCCAGTGAAAAATGGAGCTTAATTTAATGAATCTTCTAAATTACAGGGAATTTTGTCAATGGGTCAAAATTTTTAGCATCGTAATCTTCATTAGCTCTACTAGGACCGGGTCCTTGTTATCCACTAAATCTGGCCCTGTGGTAACCTTCCAGAAAAACGTGCACTTAAAATCCTGACCTGTTTGGGGACACTCAGTTGGTTGAGCGTCCAGCTCTCAGTTGGTTCAGGTCCTGATCTCAGGGTTGTGAGATCGAGGCCCACATCAGTCTCCGTGCTCAACCCAGTCTTCTCAAGATTCTCCTTCTCCCCCCGCCCCTTCCCCCACGCATGCTCTCTCTAAATAAATAAATACATACACACACACATACATCAAATCTTAAAAAAAAAAAAAGGATGACAGGCTTGAGGTTTTTCTTTACAGCAACTATTTTAGCTAGAAACACAGTTTTCTTCCCTAGATTGTGCTACCAAAAGTTTCAGATAAGAGAACCTGCAAAGCATAGAGCAATTTTATGTTGTGCGAAGTGAAATATTATCTATCATTTTTCAGCTTTGTGCACAAAGGAATGATCCCAGCCAACATTCTGAGAATTTTACGACACAGCTAAAAATGTTCGAGTTGGATGATGTGGCACCACAAGGCCATTCATTTTGCTGGGTTACATATTTGTCAAAGAAGCTTGTGCGTCACTACGTCGTTCTACATGGAGCTCAGGAATGAGAAATTGCAAGTGTCGGCCTCTGTCCCCTAAATCCTGCTTGCGGAGCCTCATCCCAGAGCCGTGGGGATGAGCACGGAGACCTGCAGTGGTCTCTCTTCCCTCATAAACACCCCCCAAGCTGTCAGTCTTCACTGACTCTTGCAATAGCTGAGATGCATCCCATGCTTGCCGTGGACCGGGCGCTAACCAAGCACGTCTGCGGGAGGACTGCACCCAGTTCTCACAGTGACCTTATGAGGCGACTGCAGTTAGCATCTGTATTTTTCAGGGGGGGAAACCAGGTTTTCCAGGCCACAGTGGGAATACAAAAGTGGCTCCAAAATTCTATCCCTTGGCCCATCACTAGGCCCCTTGATTCTCCTCACCTTGACCCTGGGCTCTGAGACTGACAAGCACAGCACAGAGGAAGTGGGGCCAGGCCTCCCCGGAGAAGAGCTGGGAGTTTGCAGCCTGGAGCGCCATCCTGACGCTCCCCCAGAGCTGCTTCCGCCGGCCCCTGTTGCTCCAGCCGCAGATGCTGGGGGTGGCAGGGGAAGACGGGACACGGTGACTCTGGAAACATAGCGGAGGACCTGCAAGGCACAGTCGGTTTGCGGCCGCTCGGTGATGCCAGTGAAGCCCACGCCCTGCCCTTCCAGGAACCGTCCCCTGTGCTGCTCCAGGCCCCGGCCCACCCTCTTCACCTGCCTCTGATGCTTGTACCCACCTTGTTCTTTCAAAGACGGTGCTTGCCGCCGTCTCCATGCACTGATTGGGGAGCTGTCCCAGACCGTCTGTCTGTTCTAGCACGGGGGTTTCTACCCATCTTCCCGCCTGTCTCAGCTTTCCTAATGACCTGCTCTGACCTGTCCACTCAACTTCTATTTCAACACCTCTTTGAATATCCACCCTATAGACCAGAGACCAAATTTAAGGGCACTAAGGGAGCAACTGGGTACCATTCATAGAAGTATCTGGGTGAACCAGACAATCCAAGTGATCCGGCCTTTGGCAAGTTTATTTGCAATCTAAAATATACAGATTCAAAGTATTAAAATACCATGAACAAAACTCATCTGGAGAAATGGCCTGGGGTTGCCTCCTTTAGACTCACTCTTCAAGCTTGAAACTGTGGCTCCCAACCGTTCTCGGCGGCAAACACTCAATCAGCTGGTTCTGAAGTCATTATGACCACAAGACCTGGGGAGGGAAAGCTGGCCTGCGTCAGCCATCACTACTGACACAAACCAGAAGGACCCTCTCTGTCCTGCTGCACCCAGTGGCAGAATAATCTTTAAAATAATTTTGGGGTACCTGGCTGGCTCTGTTGGTGGAGTGTGTGACTCTTGATCTTGGGGTTGTGAGGTGGAGTCCCACATTGGGTGTAGAGAGGACTTTAAAAAAATCTAAAATAATTGTATTCATAACAATACTGATATAATGACATGGAAATTATTATTAAAATTACAGGAAAAAAAATCTAGCCAGCCACCAGGCACATACACTTAGACATGCCATTAACGCAGGATTGTGTCCTGCCTTTGCAAACATTGTACGGACCTCCACATGCAGACTGTCAGAGACATCGCCCGCTGGGAGTTTCCCAAATGGAACAAGGAGACTCGTTCTCTGACAGGTTTGAGAGACACCATCCTGGAGACTGAACTAATGTAGGGGTGAGCCGTGGAGAGAGGAGGTCCTTCCACTAGCTAAAACCAGAGGGGAGGCTCCTGCTGCTACAATCCGAAAACACCTCTGCCATTCCCACCTCGGAGGTTTGAGCTGAATTTTTCACTTACAAATGTGTCCGGAGCATTAAAAGTCACCTTCCAGCTGGGCACACTGTTACTTGTCAACAATCTTTACCCCGCCTGCCCCCTTTTTTTTAAACATTGAAACAAACTTCCCTTCCCAAGCTGACTTATTAGAAGTAATAAGATACATAAAAATTAAGGTTTCCCATAGCCTCAAGATCCCATAAATAATTTAAAAGGCAAATGAATAGTTGGAGGAAACATTCCTAACATATGTGGCTGCAAAGAGCTAATATTTCTAGTGTACAGCTGCTTGATAGAATTTGATAGGGGGAAGACACATACCTCCATAAAATAATGGGCAAAGGATATGAACAGGTCATTTAGGAAGAGAAAATGATACATGGCATTCAAAGAAGCATGAAATACCACGTATTGTTTTCACCTATCGAATGCTCAAATATTAGAAATAAGTGTCAGCATCAGTGATGTCCCACACATGCAGAGGTGAACTATCTCAAATGCCTCTGGTGAGAAAAACAAATCAACACAAACTTTGCACAAATAGATTTTCTCATTCCTAGAGAAAGGCTTAAAAACAGTAAATCCTTTGGTCCAGCGACTCTAAAGGATTTATTATAATACAGTCATTATGTACATCGTCAAAAACTTAATCCCAAGTATTTTTATTGTTAATATCCAACCAAATATTCAAATAATCTGGTAACAGAATAGTATATATGATAATCTCAGTTTTGTGAGAAAAGATATTTATATGGATGTAATATATGGCAAAAACAAAAAACAAAAACTGAAACTATATACAGCAAAGAGATTATTCCAGAATGGCGGACGTCTATCTTAGTGTTTTGTTTTGTTTTGTTTTTTCTCGGATAACCTGAAGGGATTATGTTTTCTTTAATAATCATGTGCTATACCATTATATTTTTTTATTAAATGAAAAGAAAGATGTTTTCCTTCCCTTGTGATTAAAAAAGAAATGCTTCTAGAAGAAGTTAGTGAAAGTTATACAATTACTTGGGATGGAAAGTTATTCCATGATGTACTGACTGTAACAAAAATTCTATTAAAGAACAAAATGTTCATTTGCAATGGAAAGAATGAGAATATTTAGAAAGTCATGAAAACAAGACTCCTGTCCACGTGATAGAAGGATAAGCCTTGTTTCTTCTTCATTCTTCATTGCCTAATTTCTCTATGAGAATGTTGATTACTTTCTAGGAAAATGTATTTTAAATCCAGCTTCTATGCATTTTACAGGTGCACTGAATAGCTTCAGAAAGTGTTAAAATAGAACTGGACTATGGCACGATCTAACATTTTAACGGGGCGAAATACTCACCTCATTTGCGTCCAAGTGTAGCAGACATACAGGCAGGGGAACGAAGCACAAAATCGTCCTAAAAAAGCCACCTGTGCATGGTGGGTTTTCAAGTAGTTCTTATTTTTTTTCTATTTTGTATTTCCCAAAATTTGCTACCCAAAAAATGTATTTTTATGGTCTGAAAAATTTTTTAATGTACCCGCAAGTGACAAGAAAAAAAGTTTGCAAGTTTACAAATAGGTAGTTCTTCTTATAGATGGTGTGTTTCATGTTGATCCCACAGAATATGGTATCAAATGCATCACTTAAGAGGAGGGATATTGGGATGCCTGGGTGGCTCAGTCAGTTGAGCGGCTGTCTTTGGCTCAAGTCGTGATCCCAGGGTTCTGGGATCAAGCCCCACATGGGGCTCCCTGCTGGGCAGGGAGCCTGCTTCTCCCTCTCCCTCTGCCTGCCGCTCTGCCTACTTATACTCTCCCTCTATCAAATAAAAACAAACAAACAAACAAACAAACAAAAAGAGTAGGGATGTCAATATACTTTTTATCCCAATTAGGTATTTTTTTAAAAGATTTTATTTATTTATTTGACAGAGAGAGATCACAAGTAGGCAGAGAGAGAGAGGAGAGAAGCAGGATCCCCGCCAAGGAAAAAGCCAGATATGTGCCTTGATCCCAGGACTCTGGGATCCTGACCTAAGCCAAAGGCAGAGGCTCTAACTCACTGAGCCACCCAGGCACCTCTCCAGTTAGGTATTTGACAAATGCTTTTGTTTAAGCGCTCCTCCCTAGATAAATAGGAACACACCAAAATCTATGATTAGATAAAGATGGAGCGAATTAGCCCTCCCCAAGAGCAGGTGTTGAGAGATAAAGGTTCTGCTCTACCCTCCTCCACCGTGCATTTGGAAAAGAAAGAGCTCCCAGTAGAGCAGAAGCGCTGCTCCTGTTGCTTCCCACCTTGCCATCTTCAAGTCCTACAGCTATTACCTTTTGAAAGACTCCAAACTCTCCAGCAATGACACACATCCCTAACAGAGAAGGGTCCATTATGCAGCCCTTCAAAGCAGACCAAATGGAACAGGGTTCCCCTGCCCGCAGGAGAGGGAGGCTTACAAGCTGAGCCAGGGAACAACCTCTTCCCAGTAGCGCCAGGAGGTGGCATTTCGGTGAAAATTCACATGCTGGCTTTCTCTCCTGCTGAATGGGAGATCTCAGGCAATGATCCGAGCGCCTGATACCTCCATTCCCTCCTAATTTTTAATGTAGGCGAGCATCTACTTCCTACAGCACTGGTGAGGAGGGACGGGGAAGGGGAATGTGTTAGTGCAGAAACTGGCCCATACCTAGTGCCCAATCCGCGTGTCACCTGCTTATTTATGAACGTGTTCCTGCTGCAGATCCAGCTTGGAAAAAGTGCCCGTGAAATCCCAGTGGTCCTCACTACACAGGGGTTCCTCCATTACCAATAAGCAGAAATAGCCATGTCCGTTACAAAAAATCTAGAACAAAATATCCTTTGGTGATTCTAAAAATCTTCGGAAAACCTTTTTCCATTGCAACAGACACTTTCACTGGATAAAACCACGATGTCATCATATCATCCACCAACCCTTCAGAAAGACTCTTGGGATGATTTTTTCAACACCCCGTCCAAGTGCCGCTCAGTGCAGCCCTCAGTTTCTTGAGGCTCAAGGCTGCCTGTGCCTTGTTCTCAACCATCTGTGTGGCTCCTGTCTCATCAACTCCTCTACAGAGAATGGGGACACGCGATCTCAGTCTTCAAGAACAAAGTTGGAGCACCGAGAGCATCAGAAGGGCCGGACTCCCCAGCACTGGTCCTGGAGAGGTCCTTCCCACCTGTCCCCTCCCATTAGGGTTGCGGGACAGGATGGCTGCCCAGACCAGGGGCTGTGACCCACTCCACATAGCAGCTCAAGAGGACGACACAGAGGTACACGAGGCCTCGTCCCCAAGAGGAGCGAGGCCCTGGAGCAGAACACCTGTCCGGGCCGCCAGAGTCAGGTAGGAGCCTATGTTAGAAACAATTTGGATATTAAGAGCTCTGGATCCTTCCCAAAGA
This sequence comes from Mustela putorius furo, assembly GCF_011764305.1. Taxonomy (NCBI): domain Eukaryota; kingdom Metazoa; phylum Chordata; class Mammalia; order Carnivora; family Mustelidae; genus Mustela; species Mustela putorius. Next base: position 5,701,837 of record NW_025422169.1, on the reverse strand, counting down.
ATTTTCCATCTTAGCACAATGAGTAAAATTTAGTACATGGTGACACAACCTAATACTTAATTAAAAAATGTAGTCTGTTCCAAGAACTCACTGCTAATGAAGCGAGGCCAGAGTAGGCAGGCAGGCAGGTAGACAGACAGAGGGGAGCCTGGGTGGTGCACCTGGTGAGGTTCAGACTCTTGGTTTAGGTTCCTGTCCTGATCTCAGAGTGGTGAGATGGAGCCTGCCGGTGGGCTTCCCACTCAGCTTGGAGCCTGCTTGAACTTCTCCCTCCTTCTCCTACTCATGTGCACTCTCTCTCTAAGAATAAATAAATAAATATATTTTTTTAAAAGATAGAGATATATATGTAATGTATATAAACATATATAAATAACATAAAAATATATATTGCTATATAAAATATATATAAAATACTTTTATGCTAAATTGAATAATGTTTGCTAATTATCTCACAAGTTTTAGTAGTGTTGTTTGTTCCATTAAATTGGAGAATTCCATATCATTTTTTTAATATCATCCCAACTCAAAGCCCAACCAATGCAAAGCCCTAAATGAGCATTGAGCAAATATACGACTAAATGCTCCATGCCAGGCAAGGCTTTCCATGGAGAATGATTGCATTAGCTCCCGTCTTGAGCCTTTCTTTGAGTTTTGAAGCTGGTGAAATAAAGAGTAGTATTTTAAAAAGAAAGAACAAGTTTGGAGATTCTAGAATAAATTTAGAAGAATCTAAAATTCACTAACTCAATAATGGAATTGTAAAGACTCAGACTGGAAAGAAAAGGACTGGAAGAGAAAGACGGAGGGAGAAAATCCAAATGAGCAACGAAATAAAAGTTCAAGGAAAATCATTTCATTGTTTACCCCAGTAAGTGGGTAGGAATAATAGAACATAACAAAATTGGAAGAGAGGAGAAAATATAACTCAGCACAATAAAAGATTTTCTTTCCTTCCTTCCTTCCTTCCTTCTTTCTTTTGAAGGCAATGTCAGGTCTCCTGGGTGGCTCAGTTGGTCAAGCGTCTGCCTTCGGCTCAGGTCATGATTCCAGGGTCCTGGGATAAAGTCCCGCATCGGGCTCCCTGTTCAGCAGGGAGTCAGCTTTTTCCTCTGCCTCCTCCCCACCCATGCTCTGGTGCATGCACTCTCTCTCTCAAAATGAATAAATAAATTAAAACAAACAAACAAAAAAAGGGCAATGTCTTAGATGAGGGTTGGTAAGCTTCTGATGAAGAACAGACACGGAGATGTTCTCTAACGTGGAGATTTGGGGTCTAAAGCAGTGTGACGCCCACCTCTGGGTCAGCGTCTCTTTGAGAGGTTTTGTATAATCGTGCAAGGCCAGGACAAACCACCAAGGAAGAGTCAGGAAAGGGCACCTCCCCCTCCCCACCAGCAGAGGAAGTAGGTACACATGCGGCCAAGCCCTCATTCATGTGTCTAGACAAAATGGCTTCAATGTCCGAATCCATCACCATGTTCCAAAAGAAAGGAGTGACAAAAGCTGTAGGCTAAAACCTTTGGCATGTTTTCAAACACAGAGTTACTTATGGTCTGTATCTTGGTCTTGGTAAAGTCACGGATGATTTCTTCGCCGCAAAATGCAACAACGAAAAAATTCTGTCATTATCTTTCCTGGTTTTCTCTGCAAAATTAACTTCCACTAGTCAGTCTCTTTGTTCTGAAACTCTCTTCCCTGTTTCCAGGGAAGAAGCTCTTGAACTTACTCTCTCGCGCGGCCATTCCATGGTTTCCTTCATTCTCTGAATCCCTTTCCTCTGCTCACCCCTGAGCGTCAGAGCGCCCTGGGTGAGCTCCTCACACATTTTCCCAGGTGATCTTTTGTCACCACCTGTTTCCGTGGAAACGCTGAGGCACCCGGCTGGTCTGTAAGGAATCACACAGGGGATGGCACACATCTTCATGCTGTATCAAGGTCACCTGCTCGTGCCCCATCCCTCTGTGAACAATACTACCATCTGAAGAACTGGATGTGTTTTATGCAGAAAGAGATTTCTCTGTTTCTATGCTTCTGTTGGTTCAGTAATAAATGAGACCTTTGCTTGCAAAGGGAAATGAATGGATCCCTCTACCCTGAAATTTATCCCTTACCCAGGATCTATGGTTTTTTTTCTAGAATCGTCCCCCGTCTATCCAACTACTCATTCCAGAAACCCACGTCATTCCTGCCTCCATATGACAGACTATGAAATCCTCTCGCAATGACTACAGAATCTCCTGAATTCTCACTTTCCTGTTATAGTTCATTCTTCCATCATTCTTGTCTGTTCCACGGAAACAGCCCAAGTGACCTTCTTGCCTTAGATCTTGCCCCAGTGTTCAATACTCCACTCACCAGAGTATCTTTCTAATCAACCATACATTTGATTATGCCTTTCCTCCATTAAAACATTCCAAGGTTCCTCTGACCTTCAAGATAAATTCCAAATCCCTTAGCATGTCAGTCAAGGTGTTACTGATCTAGCACCTGCTGGTCTACCCTCCTCCCCATCTCTAACCTAGAGGGAGTCCTTACACACTGGGGGTCTCTGGCACCTAGACTCTGGATATGATGCTTCCTCTGTGTGCAAAGTTTTTCAGTTTCTTAGCTTTGTTTCAACCAGATACCTCTATTTTTATTTTATTTATTTATTTTTTAAATTCCCAACTGCCTTCCAACGTCCTCCTGTCTACAAAGATTTCTCCACAGTCCCTATTTCCAGTTTGACATGTATAGCCATCTCAGGAGCTTTTCAGCCGGCTTTCCATACTAGATCGTCACACATAGCAAGTCAGATTTTCGTTGCCTATTTTCCTACCTGGCTCTCTGTGCAACGACTCCCACTCAGATTATAGGTTGTAAGCTCCATAAAGACAAAAAAGGCTCTTTATTTGGCTCATGCGCCAGCTGCTGATCACAACGGATGGTCTATGCGATGCCCTTTATAAAGGCTTATTTAGTTTATTACATGCATGAAGGAGGAAAAATATTTTAACATGTAGGAAAGAAACCAGAAAATCTGCAAAGCTTTCAAGGAAGACTATCACTGGTTATACAGCCAGAAGATGAGTGGAAATTTGGCAGAAGAAAAAAATTCCAGAGTGTGTGTCCTTTTTACCCAAATTAACTTCCACTGATAATGAAATTTTAAGAGAAAAGCAATGTAACTGTTTGCATAGGATTTCTCTTCTAAAAGCTCAAAATATCTGAAATGGTTGAGCAGCAACAGTGTCTAAATGTGTTAGTTAACAAATCACTATTGTATCGAATAAGTGTCTTTAGCTTTATCTTGCAAATATCTCAATAATTTCCTGCCGATAGTTTGACGGTTTTGCTCCATTGCATTCTGCATCCAATAGTGCTGATGCAATTTATTTATTGATCTTAGTGGTTTTGTTTTGTTTTGTTTTGTTTTTGGTCTTGAACATTTTAGTCACTCCTTTTTAATCTTGGTTATGTAAAACTGACAAGCACATGCCTAGATATGGGTCTTTGAGTTGAGTTGTTTGGTATTTTTGCTGGTGTTTTGGTTTAAAAGCTCATTTCTTTAGGTTTGAAAAATACTGTTTCATTTTTATAATTTCTATTTACTTTTCTTTGGCTAAACCCCCCACTCATTTTTTTAATTATTCATCTTTCTAGGATTAGTTGTCTATTTACTATGCCTTTCCCTGTCATTTTCTCCATCTTCACATTTTTCTGAATTAACTTCCAGACGCGTGTAAATGACCATCTTGACATTCTGAAATTCTATCCTCCATGTCATATAGGAGGCAGGATTCATGGGGGAGGAAGGTTGGAACACTGGCAGTGACTTGCATAGTATCTTTATCAGTAATGCTGATTGGATCACATGTGCACTAAGGAGAAGCCATAAAGGAGCTTCAATGAAGAGGGAGGAAGAACAATTAATTATTCACAGGAACATTCCTGAGCATTGATTGGGCACTTACCAGCCAAACGAGGTGTTGCAGATTTGGGATGAACAAGGCTTTGCCCTTGACCTCCAGCACGGAAAGCTTAACATTTATTTTCTCCTGCCATCCTTTGTCATATTAAAGCAATTGCAGACTTTGAATAAAGCTCCTAATTAAATCATGATCTAAAAATGTTATTCGACTCCTAAAAATCTCACAGTCACCACCCATCTTTATAATCCACTGGAATATTTATGACCAGCCAGTCAGGCTCTCGTGTCCTCTCATTTACTTACGGTTGCATGAAATCTCATTTGTAGAAATTTACATGCACTGGTCCTCCACGTACCGGGAGCTGGCAGACCCCATCATTCTTGTTATAGATTTAAAGCTGCTGTCCCTTTTCCGGCGGTCACTCGTTAGAAGCAATACTCTCAGTTAACAGGGGCTCCATGAGCTGCAAAATTCTTTCCCTTCAAAGATACATTATTTTCCAAAACTCTTCATTCCTCTTAACAATCTTGTCACTATTGTTTAGGAACAAAAATTCCACTGAGTAAATTTGAGGATGTAACAGGCTTTATGAAGTGAGTCATGAATTGGACCACCTCCTTCCAGCAAGCAGAGGAGATGGACCAGAGACATGGTTTTAATAGGAAGGAAGGTAAGGCAAGAAGTTATTAGCAAAAGAAAAGTTTCAGGCCAGATCATCTCCCCTGAGGGTGAACAGTAGGGGGTCTAATAGTCAGCAGACCTCATCTCCCTTTGGGGGCTGGTGAGGGCCCAGGTGACTGATGACCTCATTGTGCAGACTGAAGTTCCGGGCTGGCCAGTCAAGATGACATTCCTCGGGGAGGTTGCTACTGCCGTGAGGTCAGGCATGAAACCCCAGTTTGGTGACTTGACCTAGCAGGAGTGCTCCCGTTGGGGGCCTGTGGTTTTCTTTTTGACACTGTACACATATTTTCACTTGACTTGCACTCTCAAACAGGTGATGGGAGTGAGAGAAGAGAGAGGTCCTGCTCCTCCTCAGAAGGGGAGTTCCTTAGGCCAGTCACCAGGAAACAGAGCAAGGGCGTTGGGTTAAAGGACAAGTACCTAAGAGGCAGAGTATCTAAATCAGCATAAATAAGACCTTGATAGCAAACTCAGAAAGGGAACCTCCCCCAACCCCTCGCTTTAGGATCCCCCCACACCTGCTGGGTGTGCTGCGATTCAGCTCAACTCTGACTCTGTTGACCTGGGGATGGGTCAGATCCCACAGGCTCAGGACTGAGGACTATATAACGCTGCCCCCAACACACACACTTCAGACCCCAGTCAAAGGTCCCAGTGGTCATCTGGGCTTCTGACGGACAGACTCTCACGCCCCCTCCTTGCGTTCCTGTCTTTTGCCAGTGGCTCACAGAACTCAAACAATTTAGTGACTACATCACGGGTTTCTCATGGAAGGATACAACCCCAGAAGAGCTGGAAGGAAGAGAGGCGTAGGGTGAGGTGCAGGGAAAGCGCGTGCAGCTCCCTGCCCCAGACTCTCCACGTGTTCTCCAAGCCGGAACCTCCCCCAACCCCTCCCTTTGCGGCTTTACAGAGTCTTCATTACATAAGCAAGATGGATTAAATCATTGACCATTGGTGATTGATTCAACCTCCAGCACCCCCTCCTCTCCAAGGAGGTCAGCGGGGGAGGGACTGAAACTTCCAACCCTCTAATGCTGGGGTTGGTTCCCATGGCAACCAGCCCCAGCCTCAGGTGGGGCCCGAAGTCACCTCATTAGCCTAACAAAAGACACCTTGATGGCTCTGATCACTTGGGAAATTCCAAGGTTTTTTGGAGTTCATGCCAGGAACTGGGAAGCCTAGAGTACGTTTCTTACTGTTAATCATGTTTTCAGGATATCCGTTCAGTAGTAGAACGGGTCAATCCTAAGCATGGTCATCAGAGTCACATCAGTTGATGGGAAAGGACATTCATGATATCTTAAAAGAAAGTGTCAGGTTCCAAACAGTAAGTAGGATTAGATTCTGTCGTAAAACCAGGAAAAGGAGAAAAAAAAAAAGGAAAATCTGGTAGTCCTCAGCCGGCCTCCTGCTCCTCATCAGTAGGATCTCCAGGGATGGTTAGTGCGGCACGGTGCGTTCTTTTCTGTTTTCCCCTTTATTTTTTTTCACAGCTATTTAGAATGAATATACATTTTGTCAAAAATATTTAAACATCTATGACTTACATAAGGAAATGCAGAGACATTGGGGTTGGGGGGCACAGTCCTGGGTGGGACCTGGGAACTGGGGTCCCACTTCTAGTTCAGCTGCCAAGACATTTAGGAAAATCATTTAACCATGTGAGCCTGAGTCTCCCCACCTTAAAAATAAAGAGGTTTTCGAGGTCACTACTGGTTCTACAATTTGGACTGAGGGCCTATCTCCCTGTATTAGCCACTCACCTAGCACACCGTGCCCAAGCAGGTTGTCTGACGCTCAAATGCATCAAGCATAGCAGAGCTGGGGTGACCAGCGTTCCTGGGGTTGGCACTTGTGGTGGCTTCTCAGGTGGCTCCGGGCTCCCTCCGCACCCCTGGGAACCCGAGGCCTGCACAAGGCCAGGCTCCTTGGCCAGGAGGCAGAACTGCCCACAATATGAAGCTGCTGGTTTGGAGTCTCTCCATCTTCACTAACCTTGATTTAAAACAAAAGGACGTGGGCGCCTGGATGACTCCGTTGTTAAGCCTCTGCCTTCGGCTCAGGTCATGATCCCGGGGTCCTGGGATCGAGCCCCACATCGGGCTCTCTGCTCTGCTGGAACTCTGTCTCTCCCTCTCCCACTCCCCCTGCTTGTGTTCCCTCTCACTCTGTGTCTCCCCCTGTTGAATAAGTAAATAAAATCTTTTAAAAAATAAAATAAAAGGACACATTTTTATTTCAGAGTGGATGTGGATATATTTTTTTTTTTATTTGGGAAGGGAGACCTCATGACTCCAGCAAGTCCTCACAACATCTACTGTAACAGTGCCCGTGGGACTCTTGGTACTGGTTTAGAACCGCCGTGAGAAGCACTCCGGTAATACAGCACACGTCTACATTCGGGGAGAAATGTGGTCGTGCTCTCGAGAGCACAATGACACCAAGTCTCAAGTCTCGGATGCCAGAGTCCCCTTCAACAGGCGTTGGAGCGGGGGTACACAGGGGTGTGAGGGTTCCCGGCTCTGGGGGTCCCAAACAGACCAGACTCAGCCACGGGGCTGACAAAACCCAAAGATGGAGAAACAACCGGCCGTGAAACCAGAAAGGAATTTATTCCAGTGGGGCCGATGCGAGGAAGACGGCGAACCAAGTTCTCCTAGACTGTCTCCAAAGTGCTGAATACTTCCAGGTAATTTCAAATTTAGCATTGAACAAGGTATTTGTAAGCAATACTTAATTAATGAGAGAAATACAATAAAATAGGAGTGAATGAAACTGAATGAATGTACAGGTCTCTTAAATTAGGATCAAGGAAAATAAGTATGTGAGAGGGACAGAATATCATTTTGCTGCTTTTCCTCTGATAACACTTAGCACTATCCATCTTTCTTCTGGTTCGGAGGCAGTGCCATATGGGCAGAACTGGCAAGTGGGTATTTTGACCTCAAACTATCCAAAGTGAAAGACGGATGGATATCTCCAAGCAGATACTCAGAAGTTGTGGACTCCTTCCAGGGGCGACTCACTTTGGTGGGAATGTCGCGGCTCCCGCATCCAGGAGCAGAGAGGAGCACAAAGGTTGCTCGGGGATTGCCTGGACCCCTGGTCATTTTCGGGACTGGCGGGTCTTCACAGCTGCCGATCCCAGAATGTACACGCCTTCCGAACTGGATAAAAAAGTCAGCGTCTCCTTCCCTTAGAGGTTCACTAAGGGCAACAGGCAACCACGGTAAATTCTAAATTTTCCAGGTTTATAGAAGATAAATGTGGGGCAAAGGTGGGTGGGCAGAGTAGGTCCCACAGGGCACTGTCCTTGGGTCGTTGTGGGCGGGGTCTTCCTGGCTCAGGGCAGTCCTGGATGCTCAAGGGCCATTCCAGTTCCGTGCTGGGATGCTTGGCCTGCAGGGTCTTCCCCTGAGCCCGGAAGCAAGCTGGAACGAACCCACCTGGCAAGTTTAGGGTCAACATGGAGGCAGCTGAAGTCCCCGCTCAGAGTGGGGTCCTGGAGACCAGCTTCCCTGGAGAGGAGGGTGCAGCCCCCTGAACCTGAGCCGCCTTCAGAGTTGGTGGAGGAAAGCCTCGTGGGGCAGGAAAAGGGAGCGAGGGCTCCTTGTCTCTCTCCAGCTGGAGGACGGCAGGGGACAGGGGTGAGGGGAAGCTCACCTGGCGCAGGTGGTCAGGACGATGGGAACGTGGGGAGAACCGGCCCAGGACTCAGGGCGCCGTGGCCGACATCTGGGCACGAAGGACTGAGAACAGGCTGTGTCCACAGTCCCAGGCAGGACAATGCGCCCCCCCCACCCGCTGTACCCGCAGGTCCAAGGCTCAGGCCTGGGCGTGCAACTGGGAAGCCCACTCCCTGCTTCTGAACTCCTGGGCACGAAGGGGCTACCCTATCCCGCTGCCCCCAGTTCCTCTCACCCTTGGGGCTCACGTCTTTCCTCACCTGTCTTCCTCCCCGGGAAGGAAGGGTCTCTGATACATGATCCACCCAGACCGTGGGGGATGGGACGGGCAGAAGTGGGGAAGTCAGGGTGTTCTCCGAGTGGGACTAGGACTGGAATCCAGTTTGATTTTCAGGAAAGACCCTTACTTTGTTACTGAAACGAAAAGCTTTTTTTAACGTTTGCTCTGGGGGAGTGATGAAAAGCTTTCTCTCTGACCAGGAGCCATGGGAGTTCCACACCAGGACTCGAGCCAGCAGGCAGAGTCTTAAATATCCCCGCGCACCCCAGAGATGATGAAAACAGGGCCTTTTCCTGGGTATTGTTCTGTGGGATTGGCTGCCGTGTCAAAATTTGTGTGTCTCATTAGTAGCACAATGTTCTACACTTACCCCATGGTAAATATTTTTGCAAGATAATATTTAATGATAAAGGTATTTTGCTCACTAGACTGTTCCCCGTCAACAGCTGGAAGCTGACCTCTAACTCGCCCAAAGCTGAGCAAACAGCGGTGGTGGATATTCTCATCCATGGCGTCTAAAAACACCTTCCTTTTGAAAGCTGGTATGAAAGAGCTTCCTCTACCCAACCCCCTACCCCTCCTCCTGGGGGCGGGGGGAAGTCTACCAAAATGAATTTCGCTTCTGACGAATCTCCTTTTTTTCTGCCTTTTCCGAAATGCTCCTCGAAGCAGGAGAATGCGGTTCTTTTGCAGAACAAGAGACTTGGCATTGATGCACAGAATGCTGTTCGGGCAACTTTCCTCTCCCACCTGCATCAGGGAAGAGGAGATCCCTGACCTACAGGATGATCACTTGCTGTCGTCAAGAGGTGGCATTTTCAACCTTTCCCTCCTTGTCTCATTTCCTTGTCGCCCAAACCGTGTCTGGACACGAAACTGATGCAGGAGAGCTTGTGAGCTGGGCTGGGCTGTGCTGTGTGCACCGGCTGCGCAGGCGGACAGACTTTTACTCCCTGGGGAGTCCGGATGCCTCGGTGCCATTGTGATGGGCCACACAAGGTGACCCAAAGTCACCTCCCTGCCCTGGGGTCTCAGATCCTGGGTGTCCGACGAGGAGCTGGAAGTGACACCCCTTGGGCAGCCGCGGATTTTACCAAGCGATCATCGCAGACAACTGCAGGCAGAAATTTTATAAAAGACCTTGCCCGAAGATTCGGAAGGCTCAGACTAGCTCTGAGATCTAACCCTCTGTCCTTGACGGACATCGACCTTAGGGAGACAGACATGAAGCCGAGAGCCCAGCACGCAAACTAGGTGCCGTCCAGGGGCTGTGGTGGGTTCCTGCCACACAGGGAACCTGGGAGAGCCCTGTGGCCTTCCCTACCTAGAGCTTTTGTTTATTAAACGCCCGAGGCCCTGGTGTGACCCAGCCCAGCCCTTGAGAGCTCCAGCTCGCCTCCCAGACGTCAGCTGTGGGCAGCCTCTGCGGCTGGCTTCCTGCTATTTACAGGGAACCGGCTGCCTGGACAGTGGGATGCAAATCCCAGTCCACAGCCATGGAGAAGGAAAAGTTCCCGGAGTGGCTGGGGGGCTATTTTTAAAGTCACAGCTAATAATTTACCGTCTGACGCCCTGGGGCTCGCCGGGGCCTAAAAATAGTTGTTCCTGAGCTCAGGGACGGGTCAGGGTATGCGGCTGACAACAGGGGAGCCACACCGTGTCAACCCTGGACCATCAGGAAGAACACAACAACATTGAATCCAGCCGCCCCAGATTTGATTTTTAAAAGATGGATGTGACAGTCGATTTTCCATTCACTAGATTTGTAAAGGTATTTTAAGGATAGAAATAAAATGATAGCCAATCCGACACGTCCTTTGGGCTTAAGGCTGAGTCTAAAATCTCATTAGCTCACCTCTTTAGCCATGGTCTAGGGACATCAGAGAACCCGGGTAGAGCAAATGGCCCACTTAGGGCTGACAGCTGACCCTCAGCCCAGCTGACAGCACCGTGATGGGGTCAGGGGCCCCTCAGGGGACCAGCTCCGCCACAGGCAGTCTTGAAATTTGGGCTTCTCCAATCGAGGGCACTTTGCTGCGGCATAATGTGGAAGGAAGCCGAGGGGCTGGCTTTGCCTTCTCCCCATTGCAACGCACAGATTATTTGGCCCTGGTCCAAGGACTGAAAACAGCTCTGTCCAAGCACTTTTTTGAGAGCCGATATTTATTTAACAAAGGAGCTGAAATTTCTTTGTATGATTGGGCTTGGATTTCTAAGGAATATTTGATTCACGTACGTAGGCGGAGAGTTTCCTATGACCGATACAGGAAAGGTAGCTCAGACAGGGGAGTTCAAGCCCAGTGTTTTTGGTTTTTGTTTTTGTTCTGTTTTTACTTTTGCTACTTTTCTTTTGACTTTTTTCTGGCTACTTTTAAAGTCACATTTATCATGTTCTTCTGTGGCTACCTCTGACTGCCTGTCTGCCCGTCTGACTGTCCATCCATCGATGGATTGATCTTGGGTTGGAGAAACTGAATGGGGGGAGTGGTTCCAGTTGAAGCGGTTGCTTCACTAGCCTTCGCGTTAATATGTTTTAAATTCTCAGCTACGTGGAATGGAGTATTGAGCCTAAACACGCGGCGAGGTTCAGCCCTCCTGACGAGGAGGGTGGGGGAGGGCAGAGAGAGAAAGCGCGGGTGATTTAACTGACAAAGTTCTCATCCCTAAACAGGACAGAGAATGCTTGTGACTTCTATGCGTGTTCTTTCTCTGCCTTAGCCTTAGCTGAGACTACAGGAGCACAGAGAAATCACCTCTGTTCAGAGGAGATGGTTCTTTCTTTCTTTCTTTTTAAAAAGATTTTATTTATTTATTTAACAGACAGAGATCACAAGTAGGCAGAGAGGCAGGCAGAGAGAAAGGAAGGGAAGCAGGCTCCCTGCTGAGCAGAGAGCCCGATGCGGGACTCGATCCCAGGACCAGGACCCTGGGATCATGACCTGAGCCGAAGGCAGAGGCTTAACCACCCATATAGTCTTTTTCATAAATATATATATATACACATATATATTTTCTACTGTAAGACACTCTACATCTAATAGCAGGAACTTCTTCTCACCTCAGTTAAAAATAACACAGACTACCTTACTTAAGATTGTAAAAACTGTGAAAGATTTCAGAAGGGCGGGAATATGTAAATCTTTCAGAAGCAGGTCTAGTGTCTTCTCTAATTTGATCTCATCTCTTCACCTTTCACATGAACAGGGACTCGTTCTAACCAACAACAGCAACGCTAAGGCACCTGGGCTGAAGTTAGGCTTCAGAAATTGGAATCGGCCGGTCTTCTCAAGAATACATCCCTGTGGTCTCAGACATACTTTCAACTGGAAAGAGGCAGAGAGTGACTCAGAAAACTGCAGAGGGTCAGGCAGGATGCAGAAGAGAAATCCCAGCACAGAGAGTCCACGCTCTATGCAAACAAGGACTGGAGATGAAGGGAACAGGTGCTTGGAGAAAGTCCCGCTAAATCGCCTGAGCCTTAGAGAGGACTGGGGCAGGGGAGGGGAGGGAGGCTCTGTTTTAAACTATGACGTCATTAATGCAATCATTCTCATCACCAGTGGACAAACCATCCTGCTTTAAAGTCGGTTTCTTATGAGGATTTTTTTCTTCCAGATACTCTCAAGGAAGAAGCAGCCTGCTGATAGACGAGTTCGGGGATGATTGGCAAGCCAACAGGAAGGCTCTTGATTTTTCATTTATTTATTTTTTTTTTGAAAGAGAAAAATGTCTCTTCAGAAAGTGGTTTGGAGACTTAGAACAAAAGGTCGTGCAACATAATCAGATCCTGAAAAAGACTAGACCTTCGACGGGCAGAGTCCTGAGAGCTACGGAGCAGGTGCCCAAGCTGGAGGCTGCCGGAACGCTGAGGAGTGTCTTGCATGGGCTCAGAGAAGAGGAAAGAAAACGTTCTGGGATGAGAAGTTTGCTTGGGCCGAATGGAGCTGACGCGGGAACACGGAAGAGTGTCCAGTCTCCTCTTGAGTAGCAAGCAGCTGTTGGAGTGTTTGCCACCAACGCATTTTCTGCTTCTGACCACGAAACGGGATCTCAAGAAGAGAGCGTCCGACAACACCCCAACCACTGGTTCTCAGCGGGGTCTGGGTGTCCCCCCATGGCGGGGATGTTGCGTCATGTCCGCTTGTCACAACTTGAAGTGGGTCCTCCTAGAATCCAGTGGGTCACCTAGGAGGTCAGGGCTGGGGATGAAGCTGAAACCCCACAGTGCACCCCCGCCGCCCTGGAAGAGAATTCTCTGGGCCAAAATGTCAAGAGGTCAGGCTGAGAAAATATAGTCTAAACTATCTGGAATGAAATGGATCTGATATCTTCAATTTATATATGTTATATATAAACTCTTTGATGCATATAAGACTACAAGGATAGCCTTAGGGTTCATAATGAATCTTACCATTGTATGAACTCACTCACTGCTCTGGGGTTAAGTCAGATCTTATAAAGCAGTATTTTCTTGGCTAAGTCAAAAGCTGTTTTTCCTGAAAATGGAGAGGATTATAAAGATAACCTTCCGATCTGCAGAGAGAGACTGCCCAGCGGTAAGCACCCGGACTGCCAGCTCTGTGTGGCCTCTGAGGCTCCGTGTCCTCATCTACTCCAGGGTGAGAGAAACACTGTCTACTTCAGAGTTTCCCAGAGTATTAAGTAATATAAGACATCTTCACGTCGTGTGCACAGGAAGCCCTGAATAGCTATTTGCTATAATTCTGCAGTTTCTAGCATCATACCTGAGTTATTACATGGAGACAACTGATATTCAGAGTGACCAACGAAAGTAATGTATTGACACAGGATCTTGTGGGTTGATTAAAATAAATCAATAAAATCACATACATTCGCAGAAAGTGCTCTGTCTCCAGGCCCTCATCCCAAACTGTGCAGGGAGCGAAGGTGGCATGCACTGTCAGGAGGAACCCACTGCTCCCGGGTTCTTCAGCGAGGACAGCCCGTGAGCAGCGACCCACACTCAGCCCCTGTCCGCCATGAAGTGAGTCCCTTCTTGAGCGGTTCCCGGGACAGGACACTCGCCTCTCGGAGGAGTTTTGTTTTCTCCCAAGTTCTCTTTGTAGAGTCGGAAATTTAAACAAGGTCTTGCCAGGCTTTCTTGGCTGTGATTTATGCAAGGATGTTCCTAGGATCCTAACGAACCCTCCCGCCGGTGGAGTCATTGGCTCTGACGTCAGACTTTATCTCCTGCCTGCGGACGAAAGGGCCCAGGAGCCCTGAGCCTTCCCACCGCCGCGCCTCGGTCTGTCTGGAGCGGGACCCAGGGAGGCTGACTCAGCGGAGATGTGCCCGACCGCGCTGTGTGAACTCTGATTCCCAGGCTGCCCGCGATTCAGTCATTCATGTAGGGGCGTCCGCAGCTATCTGAGTTTTCACCTGGAAGGCGGGGGGCGGTGGGGAGGGCTCGCGGAAAGGGAGCATCCATCCCGCACACACAGTGGGGTCGCTTATCTGTGCTCATCACTGTAGAAACACTTGGGGGGCAGTTTTATGGTCCCTGGGACCCTGGACCACTTCCCACTGGGGATGCTCCCAACAGCCATGGGATGATGTCACTAATTTAACAGAAATGACACAAGTCTCTCTGAGTGACGGGTCACAGGTCAGACAGCTGAGCTTCAAAGAGCTGGTGAGGATCCTTGGAATGCCTGCCAGTGGGAGGTTGTCAGGGTCTGTTTACCTGGATAATCTCTAAGTCCCGCTCTTTAGGTAGACAGGCAGATGGACAGATGGATGTGCCCATCTAGGCTGCAGCCCCGGGGCTCCCAGGTCTGGCCATTGTCGACAGCTCCTGGGGGGCCTGGAACCAGGGGGTCTGCCCTTCCCCGCCCGGCACCTGCATTCCCTTCCATACCACGGTCCCTCAGACTCCTGGCGTCTTGGTTTTAAAATGCTGATGCTGTCTGTGTGAGAAGAAAGTCTCCATTACTCAAACGTAGACAGCAAAGGACAATGATGACCCCAAGCTTCTGGAAGCAAACAGCTCGTGTAGGTTCCTCGTCCTACAGCCGAGCAGAGGGGCTGTGGGACAGCGGAACAGACACCACAGGCCAAGAAAGAAGGTCAAATGAGAGAAGAACATCACCCAGACTGAGGACAGGGGGTGGAATGCTGGAATGCTGCCTGCGGGCCTGGGTCTGTTCTGTGATCAGTGGACAGTGTTTCCCTGGAAGGGACCTAAAGGTGACAGTTGTCCTTAGTCAGGGACCCTGGCGCTGTGTGTCTCCGTGTCCGCCCAGAGAAAGCCCCATGTCATACAGAACAGGCAGGACCCCTTCCAGGTTTCTATTAGGAACTCGAAGACCCAAACGGTGGGAGCAAGCGCTTTTTGTTTTTCCTGAGAAACTTCCTCTAGTAAGGAGAGCAGAACTCTCCAGCACCCCGCACGACTACAAGAGCACCCCTTCACAGCCAGCAGGACGCCACTCGCCTCACTTCTAGGACAGAAACCCTCCTCCGCGTCCCAGGAGGTCCCAGGGGACGGGCTGGCTGGGCACCCGGCTCAGGTCTTCGGGTCTGATGGAGCCGCTGCTCCTGCCTCTGCTCACTGCATCTCTGCGGAGCGGCTCCCAACAGTGGAGCTTATGGAGAAGGGGGCCCTGGAGGATGGTAGCGGAGAAGGCGGCTGCTCCCCGCTGCTCAGCCCTGTCTTTATTGAAACTATCTGTTGGCGTTACTTCTATCAGTGGTGTTAGTACGTGTATTCTCTGAAACTTTAAGCAAAGGGAATCATGTAGAAAATGCAGTAAATAAGTAAAATGAGATGAATAACAGAGAACACCGTGTTTTCAGGCACAAGAACAATCGTGATGTCAGTACGGACCTGCCCGTGCTCCTCTGGTTCCACTGGCTTGTGCTGCTGAAGCCCCTGGCCGGTCCCCTGGGCGTGGTCACTTGAGACCAGGAGTCCCATCAGCACGGCCCCCGGTCTGCCCTTCCACTCCTGCTGGTAGCCGAGTGTCTCCTTGCCACTGGTCTCTTCAAACTACCTCCAGCCGCCACGGAGCTGCCACGGAGCCACCGCGAAGCCTCGCAGACGACCCCCGGACCCACACCCGTGGGCCCCCAGGCTGTTCCGGCTGAGCCGTTGCCTTTCGGGACGGGGCAGTGAAGAGGCACGCCCCACAGCAAACCCGTCGTAGCCGCACGCTGCACCGCCGCGGGCAGCCGTCTGAGGACCACGACGGACGGATGCTGTGTCCCGTGTGTTGAAGGGGATGGTCTTAGGAGTTGGAGACTGCCAGAGGGGATGAGGTCATGAGGACGGGGCCCCGGGAGGGGCTAGCATCCTTCTGAAAGAGCCCCCAGGGAGCTGCCTTGCCCCTTCTCCAACGTGAGCGCACGGTGAACCGGGCAACGGGATCTCAGCAGACCCTGGATCCGCAGGCACCTTCGTCTGACTCCAGCCTCCAGAGCTGGGGCAGCAAATGCCCGTTGTTCATAAGCTCCCCCGTGTGCGGTGCGTGTTACCACAGCCAGAATGGACGAGGAGGAAAGGCCGCGTGTGCTTTAAGGCAGTATCCACGCAATCTGACTTAAAGATGGCTTGAAATACTGGAGGGGTTCCAGCGGAGAGTGCTGGGGGTCCCATGCCCCTTCATCTTGTCTGCCCTGCTCACACATGATTAGATTTTGGAACGAGGGAGAAAACCTTAGTTATCACTGAAGCTTGTGGTGTATCATCATGAGCAGTAAAAGGCGATTTTTAGGAGCATTACAGTGACTCTCCTGGCAGTGCCCATTGCAAGGGACCTGCCCTGTCCCTGCCTTGTGCTTGCCTCGGCACCAGGAGAGGCTTCCTGCAGCGGCCCATCCCTTAGAGCCCGCGCTGTGTGGCTCAAACAGCAAACCATGCTTATCAGGGCCCCCATGACATATGTATGTTTTCTCCAGTAATATTCATTTATGAGAGATATGCAATTATTTCCAGATGAAAAGAGAGGCCACGATGCCCTGCCCAGGTCCCTGCTGCTCCCTCCCCACACAGCCAGCTTTGCAGCTCTGAAAATCACAGAAATGCACACTCCATCAAAAACATCAAGAATCCCTTGGAAGATGTGCTGTGAAAGGAAGAGGAGACGAGCCATGCACACCCGTTCTTCCTTCTGCCCGCTGGCCGGTGCCCCCCCCCGCTCTGGGACTGACAAGCTGTGCACATCGCATCCCGACCACACGAGGTGGAGAAGGTCTGGGGGCTGGGGTGCTCCGTAGTTCGCTGGGCTCCCTGCCCTCCCCTCGCTCGGTTCCCAGGCATCAGACCCAGGATGCACCTTGTAGCACTGAGAAGGTTTGACGACGCAAATCTCACACAGATCACGGCTCTGTGGATGGACGCAGAACTCACATGTCATGCGTGTTTCTCCTTGTCCTTCTGCAAAATGAGATAACTGAGACAAGGACTTACTCAAAAAAATAAAAGGTCAGGGGGCGCCTGGCTGTCACAGTCAGTTGTGTCCGACTCTTGCTCTCAGCTCAAGTCTGATCTCCCGGTTCTGAGATCGAGCCCCGTGTCGGGCCCTGTGCTCAGCCTGGGGTCTGCTGGAGATTGTCTCTCTCTCCTCCCTTTCCTTCTCCCCCTGCTCAGGCTCTCTCTCTCCCTAAAAATAAACAAATCTTTAAAAAATAAATAACTAAAAATAAAGAGAAGGGGACTTCTATTTCCTTTTTCAAATATGTTCTAGGTAATTCTCAGAATGCCCGGAGTGATAACAGATGTCCTCTCACAGTTTTGACATGCGGAAGGCCAG
The DNA here is from genome assembly GCF_011764305.1 of Mustela putorius furo. NCBI lineage: Eukaryota > Metazoa > Chordata > Mammalia > Carnivora > Mustelidae > Mustela > Mustela putorius. Next base: position 5,684,499 of record NW_025422169.1, on the reverse strand, counting down.
GGGACCTGGTTAATCATGACGAGACCTGGAGGGACTGTGACCAGAACAGTCAGGGGACACCTCCAAGCTCTCCGTCCATCCACCTCTGCCCTCAGATCCCTTTTCTTCCAAAATGGTTTGTTTGGGGCTTAACGAAGGGATTTTAGCTGAATCAGTAGCATCAAGGAGCACACTGAAGGCTGAAGGGAATGATTGGTCCCTCCTTTTTTAAAGTACACCAAAACATGCCTATTTCTTTCTTTCTTTTTTTGGTGCATGTTCAGGGCTCAGGATCTGTATGATGTTTAAAGAGAAGCTGAATTTTTAATCTCTGAGCCAAGGGCCTTGGGTGACGTTCCAGTTCCCCCTGCATCTTCTGATTCTTACTCTGGTTCGAAACCGCAGCTCCCCGTGCAGTTGAAATGGCATCTTCCTCCGGTCTGCGACTTCTGCATTCAGCGGGTACCAAGTTCTGGGCTACGTGCAAAGCTGCAGGAATGAGCACGGGACTCTTTCCACAGGTGAACCGCAGGAGGGCTCACCTCCACCTTCGGGGCTGCTCCCCAGAAGGAACGGGGTCCTCCGACCCCAGGGCAGATGACAGCATGGGCTCACTCCTCAGAAAGCCAGCACAGAGACGCGAGAAGCCGTTCTTAGCGGGGAGCTCGAGACAGGAAATGAAAGAGGGAACCAATGGTTTCCACCAACTTAGAGCAGAACCGAAAGTCTGCAAATAAAAAATAAAAATTACGGACCCTTCATCGCAACCCCCCCCTTGCCCCCCTCTGAAAGAGACTTGCCTTTTTTTTGAGAGCTCTTGAGTCATCTTGCTTTCTATCTCCTAATTTAGATTCGACTTGGAAAACAATAAAATAAAATAGTAAAAGGCCCTCATTTCCCTGCTCCACATGCAAAGCACTAAGGTGGTCTTGGTCCGAGAAGAAACCCTGCTCTGGGGTTCTTGGCGGGACTCAGCCTGAGCCCGGCTGGACTTTCTTTTCTGGCACTTTTGGAAAAGCAGAGCTGCACCTCAAACCCTAACCTTTGGTTTTATTTTTGGGCCAAACATGTGGGGCTTTCTAAAAAAGTATTCTGAGGTAAAGCCATCGTCAGCCGTGGAAAAGATTAGGCAGACAATAAGCTGTTCATACTCATTTAACATTAAAGACTCCATGGGCCGCCGAAGAGATTGATCGCAAGCCCGCGGCATCCGTGCGAGGTCTCTGCTCCAGCACCGTGAGGCCTTCCCTCCCTTCTGTTCCTGCTTCTGATTTGCCAGTTTCCCCAAGTCAGAAAATGGAAGGACATACACACAGACGACTTTTGCCCATCCTTGGCCGTCTAACTTTTCATCCATACCCGTTCTGTGAAGCGTTAGGTCAGATGTGCCCATTTTTCTGCACTTTGGGGAAAAAAAAGGAACTGACCATGACTACCAGACTTCACACCTCACTTTAATGCTAATAATTAAGCTCAGATTCCTTACGAGTCCTACCATGCTCCAGCATTCATTCTGGGGAAACATCTGGATAGCCCGGTGCCTACAACTTGCATGTAACCTTCTCAGTGACCGGCTCCCTGCAGCTGACAGTTTGGTCAAACATGTTTGTGCATCTGTTTTTCTGCCCATTAAGGACACGGCACGTAGATTTTGAATGTGGAGAAATCTGCAAACCCAGGCTTTTACGTTACGAGAGCACCATGGAGAAGATCACCATGTCGACATATTTTAATAAGCATTCATTCCGTGTGGGGCCCAAGAGTGCTTATGAAATACTCCTTTGATTGTGTTTGTAGATTTTATTCTTTTCGTGGGAAGTACTTGAAGGCAAGTGTTCTAAGTATCACTGAGGCCTTAGCAAAGGCACGTGTGTCTCAGTCAGATCGAAGGAAGTCGGCGAATTCTAAGTCACATCGTGAACTGAAAATAAGGGGAAGAATAGTTTCTTTATGGGATTAACTGTAGGGATACAGTAATACCCGTGAATACGATATATGCTAACATAAAATTATGCCCAAAATAAGTATTCTAAGAATAAATTACTCTAGCCAGTAGTCATCAGAAGTGAATATATCATCTTTGTCACTTCTTTCTTTCTTTTTTTTTTTTTAAGATTTTATTTATTTATTTGAGAGAAAGGGAGAGTGCAATTGAGGGGAGGGATGGGGGGAAGCAGGCTCCCCATTGAGCAGGGAGCCCGATGCGGGACTCGATCCCAGGACCCCGGGATCATGACCTGAGCTGAAGGCAGCGGCTTAACCCCCTGAGTCACCCAGGTGCCCTTGTCGCTTCTGCACCTGTAAGTCGCCATCCCACGCGATTCTAAAACCCTGTGTTGAATCTATGATCTCATGGCCCCTGAGTAACACTGTCCTAAACAGTCATCCCCAACCGCCCGCCCCTTTCTTTGCCCCTAGAACATTCAAATCCTTATCTTTGAAAGGAAAGGGAATTTGAATTTGCCAAATGCCTATTTTATATCATCCTCATGAAGTTTTGCCAGGAAGATGTCCTTTGTTCACAGCTGTTTCTCCAAAGGCTCAGAGACGTCGAATGACTTGCCCATAGTCACGCAGCAGGGCAGGCAGGCAGGGCTCAGAGCTGGTTCTGCAAAGCCGCCTCATCCTATGACTCCACGCTGCCTCCCACGTGACAAGTCATGCCCCAACAATCCAGTTCTACAAGGGCACACCTCACATATCTTCAGGGAGTCTCCCCTGGGCCCTTCCTTCTTCTGTAAAGTTAAGGGTGCAGCTTCCCTGTGTGCACACGCTCAGGAGATAAAGTCCTGTGACATGTGTCAGGCTGCCGTCCAGGGCTCGAAAGATTTTCCCAGAACAGTATGAATGGGCAAGGAAAGTACAGAGTCCTGCTGGACGGCCCCACCCCGGGAGCTCATGCTCTGAGTCACCGGCCGCATGTGGGGTACAAGCCCAGGGCAACTGAGTCACGGTGGCCTTCCTCCACGGTCCTGCACAGAATGCCGCTCCTTGGTGAAAAGCTGCTCCCCGCGAGCCTCGTGAACACCTTGCTTTTTCTGGGTCCATCTTCTCGTCCGGGGCCTGTACAGAGACTTGTCCTTAAGGGCACAAGACTTGTCGTGTCCCTCAGTTGCTGCCCTTGTAGGAACGGGATGGAGAGACTGGTGGTCGGAGTGGGCCACGGAGCCAGGAGGGGACAGAGAAGGAGTGTCTAGAATGCGAAAGGGCGGTTCGCCAAGGTGCCGAGCTTCCTGTTCCTTGCAGGGACAAGCACTGTTTGCGATCTGTGCCCACTAACAATTATCCTCCATCAGCTCCGCGGCTGCTGCTGCCGATCGCTGGGGGGTGCGGTGGAGAGTGGGGAAGGATCGAGGCCGCCCTTCGGAGGCCGGCCGGCACCCCACGTGCTGTCCACCCTGGGACGGTGGTGAGCCTGCACCTTCGGGCCTGCAAGGCTGTGTGTAGGCTCGGCGTTCTGGGCTCCCCAGCTACCCCGGGGGGACGGTCTCACGGTCTCCTGACAAGGCATTATCTTAGGTGGCTTTTCCTCTGCCAGGAATACGGCCTCTTCATAAGGAAAGAGCTCTCGGGTCATAAAAATCGTGAGTGATCATGAAGCACGGGGGGAGCAACGTGTTCTCACCGCGCGCGCCCATCGGCGGTCACCAAGACCGCTGCTCCCTGCGTGACCCCTGTCGTGGCTCTGTTGTGGCCCCCTGCTGCAGTCCTCACCCAGGGCGCTCAGGGTGCGGGTCTCTCGCTGGAGCGAGGGTGTCGCTGCACAGGCGCCGGTCAAGGATCAGCCGCCTTGCCAGACAGCAGCGCCCGCGTCGGTTTTGACCTGCTCCGTAGCACTGAATCGGAGTCCTCTGGACGCGCCCGGAACTTCGGGAGGTTGTCCTTTCACTGCTGCTCCTGGTTTTCAAAGGAGAGGCTGTAGTCGTTACCCGAGCCCGAGGAAACTGTGATGCCCTCCGCCCTCCGGGGTGCCAGGTCCAAGGGCATCCTCCTCAGGATGTCGCGTACGGTCTCAGGAACTGCCCCCGTCGGCTACGATTGGCTCCAGCATTCAGTCTAAAGCCAAGGGACGTAGAGAAGCAGCAGCAGCGTGGCCACTGGGGCACCGTCCTGCCCGCCGCCCGCGTTTGCCCAGGTGTGAGCCCTTGAGAGCCGCACACCTGTCTCCAGGAGCTGGGGGGCAGGTGTCTTCACCCCCAGAGAAGTGCCAAAGCCACCAGCCAGCGGTGGCTGCCGGCCAAGCGAGCACCAGGCCTTCGGGCTTGGGCGCATTTTATTTGCTCCTGACATCTCGTGAAAGGCTGTTTCCCAGTGACCGATCCCCTAAATCGATGGAATAAAGAAGGGTCACCAGGGGCTCCTGGGTGGCTCAGTGGGTTAAGCCTCTGCCTTCGGTTCAGGTCATGATCCCAGGGTCCTGGGATGGAGCCCTGCATCAGGCTCTTTGCTCAGCGCAGAGCCTGCTTCCCTCTCTCTCTCTGCCTGCCTCTCTGTCTACTTGTGATCTCTGTCTGTCAAATAAATAAATAAAATCTTAAAAAAAAAAAAAAAAGAAAAAGGGTCACTGAAAGGAATCATGCCAAACAAGAGAAAGTTCTATACAAGGACTTGAGACAAAAACAAGTGAGCCACCGGGAGAGAGGTGGCCCGGGGTTTGATCTCCTGCCACCTGCCGGCATCGGGGGCTGCGTGGGGTGTGCAGGCACGAGCCCAGTGTCTACCACAGGCGGCAGCACCGAGGGAAGGCAGACGCGGAGCTGTAGACCCTGCCCACGGGTATGACATGATCCAGGTAGGGATTTGAATTCCATGCTCTCATCTCAGTCACTGGATCCCCGTGCCTAAACCTAGGCCAAGAAGGCCTGCCCTCGGCCAGGTCCTGCTTGAACCGGGCATGTGAGCAGCAGGTGAGAAGCAATCATCTCGTGAGCCTGGGGGAAAAGAGGGGCTCACTGGTGGGATGGTGGAGAATCTGCCTCAAAAGCCTGGCAAAGAGGATGCGGGAAAAGGAGCTATGCTCCGGAGACTGGAGTTTGTGGGGTCTGTAACCAGCTGCCTGGGAACACCCAGCTTATTCCACGGTTTAAAAGGCTTTGCGTTTAGTTTAGAAGTAATATGTCAAAACACTTCATTATTTAAATTTGAATGACAGACGCAGAACCTGCTCTAATAAAGTTTCATTTTCGTTTTCCCAGAGTAGCTCTAGTCCCAGGCATGGGGCTCTCACTGGAGCATTTGGTGTGTTTGTAGGAGGGCTAAGTCCTTGGAGATCATGCCAGGTGGAAAGAAGGGACCTGGGGTGGGTGACACGCCCCGTGAATGCTGCATATTCAGAACCGCGTCCACAGGTCTGCATATCCCCCATCATCTTCCTCTGACCTTCAGCTTCTCCAAGAGACTCTGTATCGATGACGACAGGGAAGAGGAAAAGAGTGAGCACACACCGGGAGAGTGGCCTTCCTCAGACCCCTCTGGCCAAGCGGTGAGCAGAGATGTCTCATATCCTGGGTCAAGTGAGTAGCTGGGCTCCATTTAGGATTGGGTCTGATGCTGCTGGCCACAGGCATGAAGCAGACACTTGTTCCTTCATGTGTGGACCCAGCAGGTGCAGCACACCCACACTGGACACCCTCCCTGCACAAGGGGACTCCCGCTCTGGGGAGCGGGACAGAAAGTGAAGAAACCCATAGGAGGGGCAGATGTTGGAAGTTCAGGAGAGCAGAGAGGACGCCCCAGGAGCACTCAGAGCTGGCCGTCCCAGGACACTCTCCTCCATTCCTGAAGCACCATCCACCTTGGGAGGGTGGGCAAGGCCTTCTCTTAGTACGATTCAACCACCTCCCGGCAGACGTGAAAACAAATTCTACGTCTATATTGTTCGGGTCCCTCCTTGGTATTCAGTGGTGGAAACTCCAACACTGGTCCAGAGAGAAAGGCAGGCACCTGCCAGTCGTCCTTGGGGGCATGATTCCTGACAGCAGGGTCTGCTCCGCAGCCGGCGGGAATGGCCCGGGCGATTTATTATGGGATCACATCAACCGCAGGGCACTGGAGCAGGAGCCATGGGCACACACAGGCTTACACATGTCCATCATCACTGCCAAACTAGCAAATATCCACTGAGCACTGACTCGAGAGGCAGTCCTGTGATTTGGGGGTGGGGGGGGACACAGATACACCAGCTTGGCTTTGAAAGGCTTAACTCTCCGGCTGCATATTTCAAATGAAAACAAAAAGCATGGAGGTGCCTTGAACTGCGTATCAGATAAGGCAAATAAAAACAAGGCACAGAGAAGGAGACACCTGTGGACCGGCGTGGGCCCGGGGGCTGGTGGAAAGGGTCCGCTTCTACCCTAAACCTTGGAGAAAAGGGTCCAGACGCGGCTGTGCGCCCGTCTGTGGCCGCTGGGCCTCCGCGTTGAGTGAATGAATGAAATACAGGCTTTGCCCTCAGATCCTCCGTCCCCGGCGCACGTGGTCTTCAGCCACGGACGGGCGGGTCGACGGGGTGAACGTGAGTCTGACCAGGCGTCCACGCACACTTTGTGCGGGGGTGCCTGCCGCTTCCGTGGAGTCTAATTCCTGGCATTAATGAGAAAGCCACACAGAACCGATCCTGACGGCCGGACGGGGCAGGACGGGTTGGCTAGCATTTCGCGCTCTTGCTCCACTCCCAGCCGGCCGCGTGGGCTAACGGACCGCGCCTCCGGTCTGGCGGGCACGCTGAGGACGCCGGCCGCTGCCTGCTCGTCGCTGGTGGTTTGGCGTTTGAGGATCAAGGGTGAGCCATTGGCACAGTCTTGCTGATCAGATTTGTTACCCGCATGGAGCTCGCGGGAGGGCTCCTTTGTCAAGGACGATGCCCAGTGACACTGACTTACAAACTTACAAACCAACAACAGAAGCAACACCAAAATGAAACAAAACACCCCCCCCCCCCAAGACCTCTGCAAACATATGGTATTTAATTTTTGCTTAAAGTCATAAAGGCATGGGGAAAAGCGGGTGAAAATAAAAAAAAAAAAGACAAGTAAACATCAGTGAACTAAAATAAAACAAGCAAGAAAACAAACCAACATGTGTATCTGAACGTAAGTGTAGGAATTTTCATTGGGCAGAACATATGCTGAGTCAGAGTAGCTCCGAGCAAGGAGGCTGAGGCTTGGTGATGGTGAGGCTTTCCAGGCCAGAATCCTCCCCGTCAGAAGGAACAGAGAACGTTCAATACCACAGTCACAAGAACCAGAGGACTTTGATGGGACACCCGTTGCATGGGAACCTGAGCACGGCCCACCCCAATCAGAACAACTGGACTGACCGGTCCTGGATTTATAGCCTCGTGTGAAATTCACGGAAACACCCGGGACTTCTGTGTTCTCTGTCTTTTGTCAAAAATGCTGTGAATTCAACTCACGGAACGTGTTGGTCAATTCCACTCTACCACTGGTCAGCATGTTCACAGCTTCTGACAGGAAAGTGTTTTACTCAAAGATTTGCAGAACTTCCTTCCTGTAAGGTTTCAGTAGCATGGCAAGAATTGCGAGAGGAAGCTCTGGTATTGATCACAAAAGCACCCCGAAAGCCTAAGGTTGTTCTTCTTCTGATTTACAGGAAAACCTCGTGGAAAGCAAACATGAGTGAAATTTGCCTAATGCAGAATTAAACAACAACAACAACAACAAACCCTATTTTTAAATAAAACCCGTGGGGAAAGCAAGAGTTATTTTCCCGATTGAGAAATAAATACCCACCAGACAATGAGTATAACCAGCGGCTGTGCATTGTGCCGGGTTCCATACCCCGCGTCCGGTCCCCGCCGACTGGCCTGTTCTCTAGTCTTTCAACAATCCCAAAAGCATTTGCCTTATTCCCATTTTGGAGATGCAAAAAATAAAGTTTAAAGCGCTTAGGAAACCATCACACAGCCGAGAATTCATGAATCTTTTCGTTTGTAAGTTCTATGTGGGAGGGTCCGCCATGGATTCCCCAGAACATAAGGGGATAAGGGCCCGGTTTTGGCAAATCAAACCGCTAGAATTCCCTTAAAAAAGAAAGAGAGAGAGAGAGAGAGAGAGTAAAGAAAAGAGAAAAAAGAAACAGTAGTTCCTGGATTGGGTCACTGTTAAAAGTTTCCAAGGGAAGTCACAGCTTGAAGAAAAGGCTCCAGGGTATTTGGACAACAGCTTTCCCATGTTCTGGCGTGGTTGTGAGCTTTCCAGGTGCCGTCCCCCACCCCCAGCTGTCACCGGGTCCTTGAATCCTTAAAAGGCAACAGTCCTGGTTACCTGGCACAGGAAGCTCAGTGGGTAGGTCGTGATTGATTGATTCACGGTGAGCCAGAAGTTGCTGGCGGGCCTTCCTCTCACAAGCCCCATAAACTTTTCTAGTCACCATGGGACCGGAACCGGTTCCCATGGGCCCCCTCCTCCGGACATGCCTGAAGTGGAGCGTGTTGCATCACAGCCTGGGGAAGCCCAAACACAGGGGGCCTGTGCCATGCGACTGTCCTCACGGGCTCAGTCAAGGTCCCTCACAGCTCTTGCTGCCTCCAACCACCAACCCTGCCAGGCATGGACAGCGGGGAGGTGGGGGGTGTCGCTGACAGCACGTCAGAAATACTGGATTTCCGTTGGCCTGTCGCCCACTCGTCCGTAGCCCCCTGCTGCCCGTCTCCATCTTCGGATGCGGCCCCACGCCAGACAGATCATTAAAACTCGATGGCCCTGGGTCCCTATTTCTAATCTGCAGGGAGCACCCACATTCTCTTTCATTCACTTTAACGAAATGAAAAAGTTGACTTTTTACAGTGAAAATACAGGCACACAGACGTCTCGTGAAGAGTCGGCTCGCCTCAGCTTTTGAGCCGTGAATAAGTGACCTGGTGAGGGAAAGAGGGCGAACTGTACAGGGACAAGGCAAGAGCGTCTCTGACGCCCACCCCTTCGGGAAGAGAGGGCGCGTGGCCCTCCGCTGCTGCTGAGCCTGACCCGTGTCCTGAGCTGCAGGAGAGGATCGGGGATGCCCGCGACGCTGCCTTCACGGCGACCTCACTGACAGAGCCAGCGCGGGCCATCGTCCATCTTGCACATCTGGAAGGAAGTCTTGCACAACCAGAGTGAAGTGTGGCAACGTGAAACTGAAGAAATGGATGCGACAGAACCATGCTTTGTTGGGCCCGTGCCGAGCACCCCTAAACATGCTGGGGCACCCGGGTCTGCAGGAAGCCACGGAAAACGTTCATCTGCGGCATGTATAAGAGTCCCCGTCATCTAAGCAGCTGAACTGTTTAAAAAGTTAATCGTTGTTTATGGCAGCCTTGAATTGGGGGCTCTTAATTTAAGAAACAAGTTCCAGATCGTACGATAGCTTTGCCTTTTGGAGGGTGTGGCTTACGTAAAGGGAGGTCAAGGCCTAGCACCCCAAGTTTGGAGGAACTATCGGGGACATCGGCCACGCTAGACATCGACTTTTTTTGGAAATCCTGCGGGGACTGCGCAGCCCAGCACGGCTCCTACCAGGACATGCGGTACCCGGACTCTTCCTCCTCTTTGTCTCTCTTCACCCGCAGACGTTTAGAGAATTCTCATTAAAATTACTTAGAGCGAAACAGAGAGACCATGTTATAAAATAAACCTAGTTAAATACACTTTGTTGTATTGCCTCATTTGTGTGATGCATGGACTTAATTTTCCTCTCTTTGTGTCTTAACTATGTACATGAGGTGATGCTTGCCAATTAATGCAGGATGTCACATCCCCAATTGCTTTCTCTATCTTCTTAAACATTAAAAATAAATACATGCCATCTGTCTCCTATCTTGAAAGCAATTCAAAATGGTTACTTCTGTTTGCTCAGGATTACAGCACAGTTTATAGCTTTAGTGCCTCTGAATTGTAGGCAAGTTCTGTCTCCATTTCATAAATGTAACTTCATTTTAAAGTGCATCCAATGGAATGAGCAGAAGGCTCTCATGAGAGCCTGGACAAGACAGAAAACAGGGGTGGGTGGTGACGGGAACCTTGCTCTTTGGCATTTGAGAGAGCTGGACTGAACGCTTGGCCCGCTGTTTCCTGGCTCAGCCATCTTAGGAAGTGAATGGCGACTTCGTGAAGCCTCAGTATTCCCTAACTGTGAAATGGGGTTAATACCTACTGTGTGAAATACAGAGAGAGAGGCAGAGACAGAGAGAAAACACCCTGCCTACCCAACTCCCGGTTCAGGCACAAGAAACAGTAATCCTCTTCATCGTCACCCAAGTTTGGGAGGGGGATAATTCAGTTGGAGAAGGAGGACTGTGGGGAAAAAAATAGCTCAGAGTAGCAGAAGGTTAAATCCCAAGAAAGGGACTACATAGGAAAGCTACGTTCTTTCTCCATAGCAACTAAAATATGAAGATAAACAACTCCACTCCAATTGCCCCCACTGCCCCTCCGTGCCCAGGTCAGCTGGGATGTGCAGAATATGACTGGTGCCTCGGGACCCCCTGAGACACTCTGGATCTGTCATGGCTACCATGACTTTTTTTATTTAAAAAAAAAAAAAAAAGAAGGTATGCCATAAAGCACCAAACCTGAATAACAGCTATAATTAAAGGGGCAAAGGGCAATTTGAGAACGTTCCACTTTCCATTCTAAGTCAGAGCAACAGTACTTTCACTGTAGCAAAAGAGAAGTTCTCTAGATCTGGGCCGAGCGTTCTGAAGATGGTGAACGTGTAATTTGAAATCCACCCTATACTCACAGACCACAGAATTGCAGTGCTGTACAAAATGCCAGGCACATGTGACCCGGCCCAAAATATCTTAGCAATAAGAAAATTGAGGTCCAGTGAAACACAGCAAATTGTCTGGAAGCACCCGGCTCATTCAAACGGGAACGTATCCTTTCTTCGAGCCAGGTTTCAAAAATTTCGTTAAACACACTGAAAATTTTTCGGCTTCTATAAATACCCTTGGTTTACAGCTGATTCCTTACGGCTTCTAGCAGCCTTATTTGAACATAACTGAGCTGTGGGGCATAGTCGTCGCATGACAAAGTGGTCAAGTCTTACTAGGAGCTGAGAATGTATTATCAAGCCTTTATTTAGCTGTACTGTCAAGGCAATCCAACCATTAGTCATCTCGACATGTGCCTCGGAACACCACACACCCATGAGTCCTGGCAGAAATTGCATCTGCTTCCTGCCGCCTCCCACACGGCAACTCTGCAAATTGCAGATATTTTTACGGCCGTTCTAGGAAGAAAATTACTTAACATTCCTAATCTGGGGAGGCATTTAAACTTCCCCTCCCTAATTATAAAATTAAAAGCCAACTCGTGTAAAGTCTGCACATGTAGCAAAAGGAAGACCCGCTAGGAGAGCAGAAGTGAGTGAGCGAGAACCGGGAACTTCCTGAAACGAACCAGGACCCGAGGAAGCTCGGACGATCCAGTCATCCCCACACCCCCTCTTCTAGAATGCACATTGATTTCACCCTGTCACTCCCGAGTCTTGAGAGGATCTGGAAGTGGACTTGCAGGCAGACTAACTAACTGGTACTCATCACACAGCAAATCCGAGACCAAGATTTAAAGCTACTCACAAGACACATTTCTGAAAACCAAAAGCTATTGTATTTGCCAACAAACCCTACATTTAACACATCCTGTTGGCCCTTAAAATTATATATATATATACATACATGTAAAATCATGTGGTGATCATGTAAACAATCTTCTCCTTTCTGCCGTATTTTACTGGTCTGATCAATAAATATATATTCATAAACAAGACTAGGTTGAAGCCAGGGCTGACTTTTGGACCTGCTGCCGGCCCTTGGTCATTTCTACCTTCCTGAGAGTAACATCAGGTTCCTCTTTCCACATGAGCTCCCAGGACAGGCTGTTGAAAAGTCAGGGTTTCGGGAAAGGCAGGCAAGCGGCTGTCAGAATTGCACAAGCGATGTTTCCCAAGGAGGAGCCAGGCTGATTAATAGAACAGGAATCTCTTTCGACACCCCCCCGACTGCCACCACCCACCCCCACCCCAAAAAAGAACCACCAGACTCAAGATGCTGATAAGAATTCTTTTATGTTATTCCAATAAAAAATACATTCATACAGAAATATAACAATCTTGCAAAAAACAATTTCAAATAAAATCTTGTAAAACAAAATTTTACAAAAATCTTACAAAGATTCTTTAGCTAACAGGGTGCTTCAAAAAAAAAAAAAAAGAAATTTCACTAATAGAAATTTTTTTTTAACGTCAAGCAAAAAGTTTCTGCTTGATTGAGGCTCAGTTATCACCTGAACAGAATGTGATTCTTTATGTCCTTGCTTATTATGAAAATTACAGGCGTTGACAACATGGCACCAGCCTCACAACTTCATGGTGTTTCGTAAGGGAGACAAGCCAGTGCAAGTTGTTGTGGGTTTCGGTTTGTTTTTTTTTTTTTCCTTTTTTGTCTTTTGTTTACCTTCTTGCTTAATGGAATTGTTATGGCTAAGTAACACAGCAGGGCCAAAAAAGGGGTTTCCCCAAACCCAGCAAACCAAGTGCCTGGATTTGGAGTTGCCAAAAGAAAAGTGCATTTTCCCCTCAGCAAAATGAAATGAGCTCTTCAGGTAAGTGTATCCATCAGCCCAGATTTAAAAAAAAAAAAAAAAAACCAGTTATGTGAGCTTTCCTCATTGCTCATTTCCAGGAAGATCAAACAAAATACCAGCCCAGCCAGACTCATATGTGTGTGTATATATATATATATATACATATATATATAAAGAAAAGATCCACACCCACAAGCCAGCAGCTGGATGACCTAGCAGCTGTCCATGCTGTGGTACGCCAATTCGGGGAAATTACTTGTTGGAAAAACTGGAAGAATCTATGTGCTGGAAAAAATAGCTTCATCTGCATAAAAAGTATTCTAAAAAAGACTCCCTGTGATTCCCTTCCTCTTAGGGTAGATGTTCTAATAAGGCTGAAATTCAAAATCAAACCCTTAGTGTGTCTGAGACCAATTAGTGGGCTAGGGTTCCCTCCGTGCCACTTTCAAAGGGCCGAAGGTCCCTTATTCCGGACCTGCCAATAACGATGAGCAAAGTCAGCAGTCTGAAATAGATTGGATGCCAAGGATCTGTAGCAAATCATTAAATTACAGATAAAGCCTTTATAAAAGTTACGGTTTTAACTTTTACCTCCTTTATGGCCATTCTGAAATATTTCTTCACAGGCTGTGGAATTTTCTATCTAAACATTCTCATTTCTCCTTAAAAAAATATTTATATATTATCTATATATATGTATATATATACACACACATACACACACACATACACACACACATACACGCACTATACACACACATATACATACACAAGAATTCCGCCCACTTTTTAAAAAAAAGTAATATACTTTCTGTATTACCGACAGATAGCTAGATAGATATGTGGAGCTTGTGCCTTTTAAGCAAATACGTTAACATTGTTTCTTTATACTTCTGTATCTTTAATATGTGTGAAAATGTTACATATTCAATACAGCCGGTGTGTGATCTATACAATTGTTGTGCAAAGTCTATATGAAAGTCTCATGGTGGCAGAAATGGTCCAATTTCCTAATTATCATGTGTTTTCCACTTTAACACTGCAGTCAAGTTGTCTAAAATATCGAGTAAATACTGACTTGTTTGGGGAGTTTCATCTCTCTGTTTGTCTTTGTGAAGGAGGACTTTAAAGAGATTTTTGTTTCTGTATTATACAGTGATACAGTACAATGCCAGGTGAGAAAAGAGCCTTAATAAAGCATGCATCACCCAAACCCCTGTATGAGACCCCCATGGAAGGGGCCACTTGCATAAGGCACCATTATTAAGATCTACAGTGCATTAACAGCTAGAAAACCAGAAATTAGTCCTCAAGGCATAAATAAGAGAAACTTAGCTGCATGAGAAAACAGTTTCTAAGCTTTAGTGGTTTTATCCACCCAACGGAGAAAAATTTTAGGTTCTTAGTCTAATGCAACATTAGACTAGCAATTCCCAGCCCTAGCATTCTTGATACCCAACATATGCCCAATGTCTTCAAAGGGCATCAGGAAATTCTCCAAAAAGGTACTTCAAATTCAGAATCATTTAAAAAATAACCCTACGCTGCACAACGCCTTTCTGAAAGGGGAGTGTTGTGAAATCGCTGGGGTAGGGGGAGGTGGGGAAAAGTTGTGTATCGCCAGGCCCAGATGGCTAGGGAATCACTGAATTCGACCAATCCTATCTTAGCTGCTCAGTAACTGGAACCGACATTGTAGTCCTGATTTAAGAATGGAAAGCAGATAGTTCCCCAGACCATGCATTACTTTTTGTCTTATAAGGAAAAGTTATCAATGTGTTATATTCGTAAATACACAGCTTATACGACGGGTAACAAATGAGCTCTGTTGTAGCAAGTAAACAAGCTACTTGACACATTGCACTTTTTTTTTTTTTTTCGTAGCTGCACCAGACACGGAAAGTTCTCTCACACGGGGAAGGGGCTTCCCTCCCCACACCCATCCGCCACACCGGGGGTCTTGACCACCCACGCCCGCCCTCCATGTTTTCCCTTCTTCTTTTTTTTTTTTTTTTAACATCTTTTTCTTTTTACCCCCCTAAGGCGCAGATCCCCACCCCCCAGGAAATGATCGGTGGTCATCTCATCTCATGGGATGCTCCTCGCACACACTACACTCAAACTCCGCGCTCGCTGCCTCTTGCGGTCTCGCCACCGCAAGGGAAAAAGACTCTTTTGCCCCCATCACACAGTCAGTAACGAACAGACCCTCCGCAGACAGTCAACCCAACCAGTAACATTCTCAGTGCACATGCTCACGGCAAAGGCTTAGGGACCACTCGGAAGACAGGTACCCATGGCGAGTCCAGGGCCACCCAAACACCACACACCGCGGGTGCTCCGCCGCTTCTGACATGACGTTTTCGCCCTCGAAAGACCTTCCAAGTCGAGGTCCTGGAGGCAACTGGGTGGGGTGCAAAATGGCATGCTTTGGCTGGAACGCGCACCCTCCTTCCACGGCTGTCTCTCAGCCTGGAAGCCTTTTAGCCCGCAGGATTCGCCGCTCTGCTCCCTCACAGGTGCCTCTTCATGTGCAGGGCCAGGTGGTCGGACCTGGAGAAACACCTGCGGAGCAATCGGCCCCCGACAAGTTAGGTCCCCGCCTGGAGGAGCTTACAGCCCTCCCGGTCCAGCCCCTCTCCGAGGGAAGCGGGGAGTCCACGGAGTCACGGCCATTCCCGCTCGCGCTGCCGGGGCAGGAAAGTCCAGCGCAGGGGCATGCAGAGGAGGGACTCGGTCCGGCCTTTGGGGGAATCTCACCTGACCTCATTACTCAAGCGTCTAGGCTGCACGGCTGAAGGCCAACCTCCAGAAGGTATGAATGAAATCACCCTATGCTCATGCACCCAGAACCCGGCTCTTCCTAATTTGGACAAGTGGCAGATTACAGACTCTCTGAGAAGGTCCCAGGCAGGAGCGCGGGACAGGGCAGCGCCCGCCGTCTATGCTGAGGCCTGTCCCTCCCGGAGAGGCCATGCTCAGTCCCTAGCTTTGTGCACGTACCTGTCACAGTGAGAACATTTAAAAGGCTTGGCACCAGTGTGCTTTCTGAAGTGTCTGGTTAACTCATCGCTTCTTGCAAAACGCCACTCACACCCTTCCCATGAGCATCTGTAAGGCTTCTCTCCTGGGAAGAGAGCACACGACAGGCACACCGTGATTTCACTGAACAGGAGGAGGTGTGAGGCGACAGAACACACAGAAGCAGTTGGACAAAAGTCAACTCATTTGGCAGCTCGGGGGCCCACCTTGGTTAGGCTCGAGGGGACACGGGGGGGGGGGGGGTGTGCCCCTGACCCAGCAGCCCTGAGCTTCCAAGCGCTGCGGACGGACCCCGGCCGGGCAGGGCCCGCGTGACTGTCCTCGGCGTTACCGTGTAAGAATGACAAATACTCAGACTGGTGAAATACTTCTGAGGTGACGTGTCAGCCCACTGGACCCACAGCCCCGGCGGGGGCAGGGTTTTATTGCTCTCTCCATGGCAACGGTTTCTCTCAAGCACTTATTTTGTTCCTTACTCACTTCCCTGTGGAATGAGGCTTTGTACTTTCCTCCGGGAAACGACATTTCTCTAAAACTGAGGTCATGAGTTTCTGGGAAACCCCATCCTTGGGCCTTCAAAGCACTTTCTAAATGACAATTGAGCGACCAAATCGACCTCTTCCATCGGGCAGACGACAAATATGAATTCACTAGAAGTGCTGCCTGAGGAAATTCAACATGTTGCCCCAGCCAGTGTCCGAGTGGGCCTGCGGGACAGACCGGGGTGGCGGGGAGACTGGGTCCTGACCCTGGCTCTGCAGGGGACCCCGACTTGAGGTCTCAGAGGTCCTCTCTCATCCCTGTCCCGGGGCAGGTCATTGCTGACGTGACTCCACGTGCAAGATCACATCCCTGCCCGCTCGGGAATGTGTGCGACCCTTCCCCCCGCCACCCCAGACCCTCCCAGGAATTTCATCTGAGGGAGGTTCATCTGAGTTGTGGGCTTTCACTACAAAGAGGTTTTGTTTTGTTTTAAAACTGGTAGCAGAAAACAAAGGCCACGTGATGCCCAGAGGACGTCTGAGGGAGCACCCAGGGATCGGCACTGCTTCCCGCTGAGCACAGGGCTCCGGCTCCCACCCCCCTCCTCCCGAAACCCCCCCTCCCGCCCCAGGACACTCGCATGCGCCACGGCCCCCAGCCAGCCCTTCCCCCACCCTCGAGTCCCATTTCCAAAAATCGGAGGGAACTCCGTTTGTCAGGATGCCCGGAGCGGGCACACAGGCCCCCCGGATGACCAGGAAGGTGGGAGTGAGTGAGGGATGGGGTGTAGGGGGAGAACAGGATTTACCTCAGGTGGTTAATCTGAAAGTCTCGCCCTTGCATCGGGCACACACGTCCAGTCCATGAGCTCCTACTCTGTCCTCCCCAGAGACCCAACTCTTTTGGGGAAGCATGAGGTGAGGATGTGTCTGCTCTGCCAGCCTCCTGCGGAGCCCCGGCCCCCTCCCAGGGCTGGTGCACTTCAGTGGCGCCCACCAGTGGCCCACCTCCCGCATCGCAGGAGGGACTGACCTGTGTGAGTGCGCTGATGTGCTTTCAAGTGGGAGCTTTTGGTGTAAACTTTCCTGCAGCCGTTAAAGTGGCAGCGGTGCACCCGCCTCCGGCCGTCCGGGGAGGCGTCCCCGCTGGCCTTGTCACCGGGCTTTCCCGCAGTCCCACTGCGCAGCTTCCCGGGGGGCTGCAGCTCGCCCGGCACGCAGCCCCACAGGTGAGAAGGCTCCCTGCTCAGTTCTGGAGAAGACGGGGGCGTGGAGGTGACAGAGTTGCTCAGGGTGCCCGAGTTGACTAAGACGTCGCCGATGGGGTCGGAGGTAAACTTAGTGGTGGGAGAAAGCTCCTCGGAGCTGTCCGAGGACTCGCTGCTCACGTCGGAGTTCAGGCTGTTGGTGTCCAGGTTGTAAGCAAAGCCGGGGCTGTTCAGAGCATCCTCGGGGGGACTGGAGGAAAGCTTCAGGTCCGGGTCCTCCTTTTTCTCCCGAGCCAGGATGATTTTGGTCCACAGATCTTCCTGGCTGTCGAACTTGATTTCGGAGGCTGACACGTAGCAGGGTTCGCTCTGGAGGTAACGTTCCAGCTCCAGGCAGGTCTGTGTGAGAGGAACCACAAGAAGACACGTGATCGTGATGACGACTAACAGTGGAACTGAAAGCACGTTTCCAAAAAACATGCAGGAGTCAAGGGCAAACAGAACGTGGCCGTGGTGCTGTAAGAATCGCGTCTCTAGGAGAGCGAGAGGAAAGCTGTTTCTAGGAAAGGACATATGCAATCAGGAGAAGGACCAGACGTGGATACCTCTCCAGGCCTTTCCAGGTTGGACCAGCGGCCACAAGGACTGAGGGTCACTAGGCCACCTTTGTCACAGTTACCAGTGTTGACGTGACTACAGAGTTTCTGTAAACCACACAAAGAAAACCAGCCTCAGGCACATGCCCCCCGACAGGTTTAACCAGATCATCTGACAGTCTCGAGAACCATGTGCTTTAAGGAATGCTCGGGCGGCCCTCCTTTCTCACGCACAACACAGAAAGGCCGCACTGCACGCGAGGCAATGTGTTCTGACATTGCGTGTGTCTTTCTTTAGAGACACGGCTGAGAGAACAGGGCCACACTCCGCGAGCGGACGCAGCTAGCTGAGGGTCCGCGTTCAGGGACATCAGTGGAGCTGCGGAGAAACCACCCCGTTTCCTGTACAGCCCCGACCTAGGAGGCTTTCAAAGAATGCCATTCGCGAGGGCTGCGGGGCCGAGCTCGCACACAACTTTAATGACTTCCACAGTGGTCAGAGAAAAACAGGAGCCGCAACAGTAATTCCAGAATGGCCATCTGCTATTGTAAACCATGCAGGAGGGAAATTCCTCCCCAGCCCTGCTGGGAGTCCCACAATGGACCCGAACTTTATCTCCTGGCCAAGAGTACAACTGTATGAGTCATCACTCTGTTTCTTTCACGCAATGCCAAAGGAGACTTCCTTTTGAAATTCTGACCAGCGGCCAAAAAAGGACCCGGTTCAAGTATACATGCAGTGTGTCACGGACAGTGCCCCTCCCCAGCCCCACAACCAACCTTTCAAGAAGCTACAACTGCCGACAGACCAGCATCCCCTCTCCCCACCATCTCAAACTTTCTAGCCACTGGAAAAGAAAAACGGTAGGAAACATTTTAGGATTAAATTATATCTGCCCTTATCTTTACTAGGATCAGCTGCCTGTATGTCCATATAAGCTGTCCATACAAACGTGACTCTACAGACTTAAATTTCTACGGCAAACTCTGCTCTGGGTAGCAGATCATTTTCAGGACTAGCGAAGCCTACCCAAAGGGCTCATGCTTGCTTGCTTACTTAGCAAATGCTCCTGCTACAATACAGCACACACCCTTCCCCCTCCCCACAGACTCGTCACAGAGCTAGCATGAGCAAGCAAAGGGGAAAAAAACAATGATTGTTTTCTCTTTACCCCTAAAATTAGACGTCTGCGTTACAGTGCACACGCCAGGGTTCTGAGAAACAGTATCTGGAGGAGAGGGGGCAGGTATTTTACTGACGTGCAGAGGAGAGAAGAAAGCACATTTACCGAGATCTTGTTAAACTTTAATAATCTGGCTAATTTAAAATCTCCATTCTGCTGATAAGCACTGGGGACCAAAACGCCGCTCTCCGAGAGTTGAAACGCCTCTGAAGGCGACCGGGAGCTCAGCCTGGCTTGGGGCCCGAATCCCAAATGCCCGAAGGAAACTACTTAGATCAATTTCAATCACGTCCTGGGGAGCAGCTTCTTTAGGAGGAAAAGGGGGGAGGGGAGAGGAAGGCAGGACAGGGCTGGGAACAATTACGCAGGCCTGTGAAGGTTGCAACACTTTGCACTTCATCCCTTTTCAAAGCTGTCTAGGCTTTGAGCGCACAGAATATATTTGATCTGCTAATTCACTTTGTGACAAAAAGCCAACAGCCTAGCGGGGCAGAGAGACAGCCCCATCCCTCCTTCCGTCTTCCCCACGACAATGGGACAAGTGTCAGAGTCTCTCTCCCTTCGGGCAAGCCCGACCAACTGGGGGAGTGGGGGGTTCACTTTCTGAAACGTCCAATGTCAAAAATTCCAGTTCTACTAAAAAAAAAAAAAAAAAAAAAAAATGCCGGAAACCGAGACTCTTCTCAAACTCCGACTTGAAGCCATTTGGACGGGCTCATTGTCATATGACTGATAAGTCACTGGTTGTGCAAACATTGTTGATTTTTTTTTTTTTTCTGGTTGACAAAAGCAGCAGGTAAGAAAAACAAGGCCGAGCGACACAAATCGTAAGGATCCCCAAGAGGCAAAAGAAACTGCAAATGACCTGGGAGAGGCAAAAGGAGGTTTCGGTGGTGACATTTTTAATAATAAGAATAATAATAAAAATCCAAAAACCAAACAACAACAACAACAAAAACAACTCTCTGTGCAAACACCCAAAAAGCCAAAAACAAAAACAAATTCCCCATTTAAAAAAGAAAAAAAAAAAAAGAAAAGAAAAGGAAACCCTGGGCCGCGCAGGGAGCTCCCGCGAGCCGATCCGCCGCGCGGTCTGCAGCTCCAACGACGGCACCCAAGTTGTGCGCGGGGCCGGCGCCGCCCCGCGGGAGGAGGCCGCCCGGACGGCCCGGGAGCGCCGCGGAGCCCGGCGGCGGCGACGGTGACAGCGGTGACAGCGGTGACCGCGGCTCCGCGCCGTCGGAGGCCCCGGGACGGCCGGGGTCGCGGCCGGGGCGCCGCGGGGCCGGGGCCGCGCCGGTTACCTGTTGCCAGTACTCCTCCAGCGACGGCAGCGCCGAGAAGTAGCCGGTCTCGTGCACGATCTGCAGCTCCTGGAAGATGCCGCACATGGGCAGCACGTCCATGTCGCGCGCCGAGGGCGGTCGCGGCCGCGCCGGAGGCGGCAGCCGCGCGGTCTGCGGTCGGGGGCGCCGCGGCCGAGCCGGCGGCGCGGGGCCGAGGGGCGCACGGCGGAGCGGCGCCGCGGGTTCGGATCCCGCCGGAGCCCGGAGACGCGCCCGCGAGCCCGCGCAGGCTCCGCCAACGGCCGACGCACTGCCAGCCGAGCCCCTGCAAAACTTCCCTCTTCAAAGCTCCGCGGCCGGCCTCCCCCTCCTCCCCGCCCGGCTCCCCCCACGCCCGCCCCCCCACGTGACTCGGCCGCGCCCGCCCCGCGCGCCGCCCAATCGCGCTGCGCCCGGCCCGGAGGCCGCTCGCCGGTGATGTCAGCTCCGGCCAATGGCAGGCGCTGACTCACAGCGGCCCCGCCTGGCGTGACCGAGCCTCTCCATCACGGCCCTCGCCATTGGCTCAATTCGAACTTCAGGCGGCTCTGATTGGAAGGCGTCCTCGCAGGCTATTTTTAGCAGGGTATATAAGGCGCGGGCCGCCTCGCGCCGGAGGAGTCGGCGCTGGGAGGTGCGGGCCGAGCGGCTCAGTGAGCCCGCGGCCGGCCGGGGGACCCGCTGCTCCCGTCCGCGCCCGCGCCCGAGTCCGCGTCCCGTCCCCCGGTCCCCGTGCCCCGTGCCCCGTGCCCCGTGCCCCGTTCCCCGGCTCGGGCGCCGGCGCGGTCGCCCCGGCCCAGCGCGCGGACCGGCAGTCGCGTCCGCGTCCCTGTCCCGGCCCCCGCGGTTCCGGTCACTCAGCCCCCGGCCCCGGCCCCGGCCCGTCCCGAGTCCGGACGGGCGTCCCCGTCGCGTCTCCCGGGCCGGTCCCTTCGGCCCCGTCACCCCGGGCCGGTCCCGGGCCCCCGGCCGAGCGGCTCCGTGCGCCCGGCTGCGGCCGCGCCGAAGGGAGCCCGCGGGGCCCCGAGTCCCTGTCCCGCCCGTCGGGGCCGCGCCGCTCCCCTCCGGCCTCCGGCGGCCCCTGCCGGCCCTTCCCCGCCTCGGGGCGGCCCCGGCCTGCGCTGTTCGCTCCGGTCGCCCCCGCCTCCGGCCGCGCTTTCCCTGCCGTCCTGCGCCCCAGGCTCTTCTGTCCCCAGCCCGTCGCCCCTCCGCGCCGCATCCTCTGTCCCCGCTGTCCGCTCCCTGCATCCCCCCGCCCTCCCCCTCCGTGCCCCGGTCCCCCCTCGGTCACCCTCCACCCCTCTCCGGTCTCCTCCGTGCCCCGGACCCCCCGACCCCCAGGGCTCAGGCCCGCCTGCTGGTGACCGCTGGACGGGGAGGGGACAGAGCCATGTGTCGCAGCGACCTGCCCCGCTGGAGGGACCCGCGTCTCCCCTTCCCACTCCCCCGTGCGCCTCCCAAACTGCCTCAAGGGCAGAAAAGGGTCCGAAAGGCCTGGACGAGGGATGTTGGATCCCAGGGCTTTTGAGCGAGGTCCTTTAGGGTCAAGTGTAGGTTTTACACTCGGATTCTCGGAGAGAGAATGTCCACCTTTAAACAGACATGCCTGGGGGTCTGGGGGGCTCAGTGGGTGACGGTGACAGGTCGCCTTTGGCTCAGGTCATGATCCAGCGCCCTGGGATGGAGCTCCGCATCGGGCTCCTGGCTTGGTGGGAGCCTGCTTCTCCCTCTCCCACTCCCCCTGCTTGTGCTCGCGCTCTCGCTGTGTCTCTCCCTGTCAGATAAAGACATAAAATCTTTAAAAAGAATAAAAAATCGAAAAGAGATGCCTTATAACTGGTTCTCCGTAGGGTCCCAGGCTTAGCGCCGCTTCCATACCACCTCTGCACTTGTTAAAAACACCATTTTCAGGCTCCAGCCCCCAAACTTACAGAATGCGGAGCTGGGGTGGGACAGGCCGGTCCCAGCCACGGTGTCTGAGCGAGTCTGAGCCATGCCAGGTGAATCTGCTGCCCACCCAAGTTTTGCCAACCAGGGATTGAGAACGTAGAGTGTCCCTTTACTTGTTAGGGACCCGCCAAAGGCCTCATCCTGGGAAGATGCAGGCCGACCTCTGACTGGGAGGAGTCTGCTACCGAACCCTCAGCGAGGTTACCAACGAAGCTCTTCCTCTGAATGTGCAAACCACTTAAATTAGGATGGTGCTGACATTCAACGTGTTTTTTCCCCATATGAATTATGTCCTAAAATATACCATAATGTTCATTTTCAAGAAAAATGCCAAGACCACAAAGAATGTGCATTTTAAAATTCAAAATGGAAAACTGAATTATAACTAGTAGCTTCATTTTTATCTCAAGATAGACTTTAATGAATATCCTTTTGAAGTTTTTAAAAATGTGACATGTAAAAGGATTTTGAGGGTTAGATTTTCACACGTTAGAGCCGACTAGAATATACCAGAATTATGACCCAGTAAGATTCTAGGCAGGGAATCTGAAGTTAGAAAAGGTTATTGGCTCATTGGAGCTATCACGTGGTCTGTGAAGATGATCCACAATTTGATTTGTCATAGATGATCACTGGCCTGTGTTCCTGTCATTTTCCCGAGAAACAAAGAGGATGTCTAGCCTTCTGCAGGTGAGACATGTACCTTGGGTCTATTTCCAGCAGCAGAGATGGTGTGACCTTGAACCACCCATTGGCTGAGCCAACCTGGGGACCAGCTCTGGTCATATTTGGAATATGGTTTCAAGAGCGTGGTTTTGTTGGATTTCCTTAGTAATGGGCAGCCATTGCCAAAGGAAGCAATAATCTGGGGAGTATACAAGTGACCAAAAGCTGGCATCCTGGCCTGTGGAGGAAAGTCCGGGGAAGGGTGGGAAGTCCTCCCCAAGTCCAGAGAAGGGAACAATGTATATGGATGTCCTGATTATGGTGCCCCATGTACCTTTGGACCATTAACCATTCATTGTTTTAATAATTTTCCTTATCTGCGTGCCTATAGAATGTAGATTTGGACCTCATTTGGACAGATACACTCAAAATGGTGATTTCAAATAAAAACAACAACAACAACAAAAAACCCCGTATAAAAACAGGATCTGTAGACTGGTTTTCAAAGAGAAGCAGCGCTGTGACCTCCCACCGCACCCGTGAGCCATCCCGCTTCTGTTGCTCAGCTCACGCCTGTGCCTGGCCAGGTATTTGGGACTCTCCTACGGGTACAAAATCGGCACAGCTCCCTGCCGCGGGGGAGGAGGGAGCTATATAGGAAGGGAGCTGTCTTAAAACAGAGGCAGTTCTGCGCCTGGTAGAAGCAGCTATTTGGTGGGCAAGCAGTGTCAGCCTCCCATGAGAAAAAAGTCTGCTTGCGTGGGATCTGAGTTATACCAGTCACATCTGACTTCTAAAAGGATGAGCACTGAAGGCCAGAGTCACTGGGGCGGGGGCGGGGTGGGGGCGAGTGGGACGTGGGAGTTAGACTCCAGCTATCCTGCTGCATGTGTGGCCTTGGTCGCATGCTTTATGTCCTTTATGTAGGAGACGGAAATGGCTGTTAGAATCCGTTTGGTAGCATTGAAAGATGATGCCTTAAACCCCCTGGTTGATGATAGTCATTTCATCAAATGAAGGCGTGTTTCCGTTATCCAACCCCTATTTGTCTGTCCAGTTTGCTGTTGATACTTGTTTTATAAACCCCCACACCTCTGTTTTTGTTTTTATTTTATTTTATTTATTTTTTGAAGGTTTTATTTCTTTGACAGAGAGAGAAAGAGGGAGAGAGAGAGCGAGCACACAAGCAGGGGGACCAGCAGAGCGAGAGGGGAGAAGCAGCTCTCCGCTGAGTGGGGAGCCTGACGTGGGGCTCGATCCCGGAACCCTGGATCATGAGCTGAGCCGAAGGCAGAGTCTTCACCGACTGAGCCTCTCAGGCGCCAACACTTTTTAAAAGACAGATGAGTGAGCGTAGACAGCAGGATGAAATCACCTATGCAGAGCCCATAGTCAATCAGAGGCAAAGCTGGGCCCACAGTGAGGTCCAGTAACTGCAAAAGAGCTTCTTTGGGGGCACCGGCATGGCTCAGCGGGTGAAGCGCCGGACTCTTGGTTTCAGCTTGGGTGTGCTCTCAGCGTTGTGGGACTGGGCCCCACACAGGGCTCCATGCTCCCAGGGAAATCTGCTGGAGATTTTTTGTCCCTCTCCTTCTGTCCCTCTCCCCATCTCTCTAAAAAAAAAATAAATAAATAAAATCTTTTAAAAAAAGAGCGTCTCTGTCTCACCCACCCCACACTGCAGATTCCCCCTCCCTCCCACCGCTTCTCGCTCTCCAAGCTGTGGAGAGAAAGTCCTCAACTCCAGCTGGTGAGCGTGGCCCTTGGTCTTCTCCGTTACCTTCTGCTCATCTGTTCTTTCAGCGGTCACACGGCCCACCGCCTGCAGAGGCTCTGGACCCTTCCCTGGGGCCGCCCCAGGCTCTCTGCACTCTGGGAGGAGAGAGGAGTCTGACCCCGTAGCAACCCGGTGCCAATTCCTCATTCTCCCCCCCCCCCCACGCGCACACCCTCCTCCACTTCCCTCTCTGGTCACACTCGGGTCGCACTCAGACATTTCATGCCGCTAAGTTCTCTCTGCCACATTTAGAAAAAACATGGTTTAAAATCAAGTTTGTGTTTTAAACCTAACTTTCAGCGTAAAGGTGTATGGGATGAGAAATAAGCTTTTGGTCATTTTGATCCTTCCTCTTCTCGATCATTCAGGTAGGGCTCTTCAGAGGAGTCTTACGAAGGCTGATTCAAGGGTCATGGCGACAATGGCCCCCAATGATACTGGCGGATGCTCTGTTGGACAAGAAGCTGCTTTTGTTTCATTTTGGTTTTGGTGTTATTACCAAAACATCAATTGCAGTCTGACATTAAGGTAAAGATTGGCTCCTTAAAGAACTATCAGTGCTGAAAATAGCTAATAAGGAAAGTTGTCTATTGATAGTTTTTAATAGATGTTCAACTTACGTTATAAGCATAGGGAAGGTGCTCCGTGCTCTGGCCTCGGTGGCATCAAAGGGGGAGAATTTATACACATCTGAGGCCTCTCTTTTACAGTGGCCCTCTTCTTAAAATATCTCAATGAGCTCTGGGATATTTGATAACAGTGGGAAAATATGTTGTCATCTATCAAAGTTTTATAGAAGAAATGAAAAAAGAAGAGAATCCACACTCGGTAAACACGTTCCCTACGTCAGGTGCTGCGCTGAGCCCTGTCCACGTGGTGCCCACGGGACCCCGGGAAGTAGGTGTTAGAATCGACAGTGGAAAAAACAAATTTGAAGCTCAGAAAAAAAACACACAATTTGCTAAAGTGTCAGGGTAAGTGTTTTAACCCTGGTCTCGCTGGTTTCCGCAGACGGCCTACCGTCCCCTGCGCGCTCCTGCTCACGCCGGATTCTCACGCTGAACTGGGCAGGGAGAGCCTGAGGCAGGCAGAGCTCTAATGCGGCCGAGGGACCCCTGACCTGCACCAGCCCCTCCTCCTGAGCCCGGCTCCACGCCCTTGCTGTCACCTGACTCGAAGTTAATCAAAAGGGAGATTATCTTAGGTGGACCTGACCTCAAGGAATGGCCTTTAAAAGGAGGTGAAGCTCAAAGAGACCATTCACAGATAGAAACGCTCAGAAATTCGAAATGGAAGGGAACATCCTTGGTCTGACATCCTGGGGACGCCTATCCTGCTGCTTTTTCCGCGAGCTGGGGGCTGGTGGTGAGAGCGGGCCGTGTTTTCTGTTCTCATCTAACTGCCCTCTCAAGCGGGCCTATGCATTTGTGCTCCGGGGCCTGGGTTTCTCAGTGTGCCTGCTGCTTCCCCTGGGCAGCCAGACTTTCTTGCACCTGCTGGAGGAGGGTCGGTAGGTGGGAGAGTCCTGCCCTTCTCCCGGCAAGAGAATTTGACTTCCGGGCTCTGCCTCAGCTCTGAAAGGTTCTCTGCTTCCTTTGAGACAAGGGTCTGGGAGTGTGGGTGGGGTTTCAAGCTTCCTTCCCGCTTGAGAGTGCGGGGCTGGGTGGTGGGGAGAGCGTAGGGCTGCCTCTGCTTTCTTACCCTGCCCACCCGTCTCCCTTGGGAGCACCTGCTGGGGGCCTGTGCAAAGAGCTTCCACCTCAGCTTGTGTCTCAGGCGCCCATTTATTCCAGACTGTCTGTCTGTCCTGCCAGCTACACTCAGGCATTAACAAACCATTAGCCATCACTCTTTTCCCTCATGGGGGAAAGGGGGGGCCGGTGTGGGGTGTGACTTCTCTTCTGTGAGTCTTCACACCTTTGAGACTTTGTTCCCATTGGGGCCGGCCACTTTCTGCTCTTAAATAGGCTAAAGGAGATGAGGATTTTGTAGATTATCTGACTTCTTCTTGTTATTAGGGTGTAAGGAAGCGACGTTCTCCTATGACTTTCTTCATGTTAGTCAGAACTGAGCACCAGAGGAACCCAAGAGGGCACAGAAAGTCTCAGCAAATGCAAGGACACCTGAGCGCACATACGGTGGGCCAGACCTCGGCTCACTCTCACCTCCTATACAAAATCAGTAGAGGCAGATTGTAGAGTAAATGAAAGACCAACCTACAAAGCTTCCCGAAGAAAGCACAGAAGAAAATCATCATGACATAAGGGTTGGCAAAGTCTTCTTGGACAGAATATAGAAAGCCATACCATAAGGAAAAAAAATATTTTTTTCTGATTGACAAATTAGACTTACCAAATTTAAAACTTCATCAAAAGACACCACTTAGGAAATTAATAGACAAGTCAAAGACTGAGAAAAAATATTCTCAAAAACATATATGGAGTGTTGAACAGGTATCAAGGGTATATATAAGCCAATAATAAAATTTGCTTGAAAATATAAAAACAGAAATGAACAGATACATATAGCTAATAAGCACATTAAAAACATGTTCAACATTATTTGTCATCAGGGAAATGTAAAATAAAACCCACTAGAATAGCTAAAGTTAAGAAGACCCAGGACACTAAGAGTTGGGAAAGATGTGTGGGGGGTGACCAGAACTTTCCTACACTATTGGTGGAGGTGTGAAATGCTGGCCATTTTTAATAAAGCCGAACATATGCCTACTCTATGACTCAGCTCCTCCATCTTCTAGGCATTTCATTAAAAGCACTGAAAGAACATGCTCACAAATTTGTGCAAGATCATTCATGGCAGCTTGGCCATAGTGGTCAAAAACTGGAAACTCTCCAGGTGTCCTTAACCAGGAAAGGTGGATTTCCTTATGATTCGTACTGTTCGTCACACATGCAGCAACATGAATGTATCTCAGAAACAGTAGGCTGAGTGAACGAAGCCCTGCACACAGAAGTATCTAGCGAGAAATTCAGACTACATTAATTTCTAGATAAGGTAAAACTGATGTTGGTTGACTTTGGTAGTCAGGGGTGGAGACTGACTGAGAAAGGACATGATGGAGTTCCCTTGGTGATGATGACAGTGATGGGTGATGATGATGGTAAAGGGTGTTGGTGATGGTGACGATGATCGTGGTGGTAATGGTGATAGTGGTGATGGTGCTGATAGCAATGGCGGTGAGGGTGATGATGTTGTCGACAGTGATGGTGGTGGTGGTGATTATGGTGATGATGGTGATGGTGATGTTGGCGATGATAGTGTGGTGGTGTTGGTGATGATGGTGAAGGTGATGATGGTGAAGGTGATGATGGTGTTGGTGGTGTTGACAGTGATGGTGATGGTGTTGATGGTGATGATGATGGTGGTGATGGTGATGGTGATGATGGTGTTGGTGGTGTTGACAGTGATGGTGGTGGTGGAGATGGTGGTGGTAGTGATGGTGATGGTGGTGATGATGGTATTAATGGTGCTGGTGGCAGTAATGATGATGATGGTGAGGATGGTGGTGATGGTGATGATGGTGGTGATCATGGACCTGTTCTATATCTGGATATAGGTGTGTGGTTGCACAGGTGATTGCATTTGTCTGAATGGATCCGATGGTACATTTAAGATTTGTGCATTGAACTTTCTGTAAGTTCTTCCTCCCCCCACCTAAATAAAGAACTGTACACAAACGCTGAAGTCTGGATAACTATGGTGTGCAAGTTGCAGAGGGGAAGTATACTAGGGTGTGCAGTGTGCTTTGAAACAGAGAAAGCATGAGAGACATGAGAGAGACAGAAAGGAGGAATGTGCTATATTGATTTAAAGCATGTGATGAGTCATAATTTGAAATTAATGTTTGTTTATTCTGTGTTAGTTTCCTTAAGGTGCTGCCACGGATCACCACAGGCACAACTGAAGTTTATTCTCTCACAGTGCTGGAGGCCATGAGTCTGAACCAAGGTGTTGCAGGGCCATGGTACATTTGGAGGCTCTGGGGGAGGGCAGTTCCTGTCTCTCTGTCATCTAGTGGCCTCTGGCTTCCTTGGCTTGTGGCCACATCACTGCTCTTTCTTCTTCCTTTTCACACAGGACAGCTGTCTCCTCTCCTGTCTCAACTCTTCCTCCCCGTTCCCTTATAAGAACACATGTCATTTCCTTTAGGGCTGAGTCATATAATCCAGGATGAGTTCATCTCAAGGCCCTTAATTTATTTACATCTACAAAGACCTATTTTCCAAATAAGATCGCATGCCTAGATTCCAGGGACTTGATGTGGACATCTTTCAGGAGGTCATTGTTTTGCACTCTGTGAAAAGAATATAACTTCACTTGCATTACATAATACTTAACAGTCATAGAATAATGGGATAAGACAAGCTCCACCTAGTTGCCTACATGACCAACAGTAAACATTTTCATATAGTAGAACACATGTTACTTCACATTTCAAAAATTTTCTTAGATAATATGACTTTAAGGGCTTGCTTATTTTGTTCCTGTCCTAAACTAGTGACCACCAGCTGTTAGGGGCCAAGTCTTAACGTCTCTGTTAAAAACTTGATTGAGTGTTGACACAAACCAACAAGGGAAAGAAACTCATGTTGATTTTTCTTCAAGAACTGAATCACTTCAAGCTGAGCGCTGTAGGTCCAGGGTCCAGAGGGGAACAGATTTTCTGGCCTGCTTCAGAGATGCACAAAGAATTACCTGGACCTGTGAAAATGTCAGGGCTGCTCGGTCCTGGTTCCTTCATCGGACGGGTGAGAGATTGGGGAGAAGGCTCTTTTCCTCCCACATTCCAGGATGGAGTCAGCAGCCCCGAGGAGGGGGCAGGAGGCACGGCATGTGAAACCCAGAGGAGATAATGATTTTGGCAGCTTCCCGGGGGTGGTCTTGAAGGCCGGTGACAGAGAGTGCCGGGAGAGAGGGCCTGATGAGCAGATGAGGGACCCCGGGTAATGCCACCTGGAGCTGGGTTGGCGCACGGCCTTGTGAGGAGAAGCTGCGCCCGTGATGCTGGAGGACACGAGCGGAATGTCTCCTGCAAAGGAAGTCGTGGCAGGAGTGCGGACGTTGATGTGGAAGCTGATGGCAGGCAAGAGGTGAGAAGGGTCTCGGCGGGGACTCTAAGCACTAAGCCGCTCTCCTCGGAGGCTGAATAACACAGCTGGACCCCGGAGCACTGCCCGGTTCCTCTGCTAAGGGCTCTGCATGGATTATCTGCTGCATTGTTCACAACCACCCCACCACCGCCACAGTAAATCGAAAGGAAGTGGAGACACAAGATTTTCTACAACTTGTTTGAAATCATCCAGCCGGGAGCAAGGAAATGGGATCGTTCACATGCGCTGGGCACTGCGGCCCTCTGAGGTCCATGTTCTTGTTATGTCATGGCAGAGATCTGGAAGCCACCGTGAGGAGAGGCAGGTCACTTGCCTGAGGTCACTGGCTGAGAGCAGCAGGTCCAGGTGGAAACAGTGAGTCGAGTGCAGGAATGCCCCTGAGCTGACAGCTCGAGCTCTGCAGCCTCGAGACAGGGGAATCCGGCTGGGATTGGAGCAGGGCCACCTGAGCAGGGCCACCTGAGCCGGGCCCCAAGATGTGACTACCACCCTGTGCCTGTAACTGGGCAACCCAGAGAAAAGACCATGGGTTTGCTTCTGAGGAACATCACCAGGATCCAGTAGCAGGGAGGTGAGGTTCGGGGCGGTGAGCTACGGGGCCTACACATCAGCCTTCAGGGCTTCGTTGCTCCCTTGGACCTCGCTGCCCCAGGGCTGGGCCGTCCAGTCCTGTGTCACTGTCTCCTCCAAATTCCTCCTCCTGATTTGGTCAGCCAGGTGTGTCCTACCTCTCAATACCCAAGAGCCCTCTGTAACACCCCCTTTCACAGCCTTGGAGACTCTGCCCAAAGGACCCCCACCCCAAAGCCCTCCCCGGCAGCCCATCATGCCCAGCACCTTGTCATGCCCTCTGTTGCCTCTGCAGTAACGGCCTCAGCTTGTGACTGCGGCTCTGTCTTTCGTCCTCCTCAAGGTCTGCGAGCTCCCCACGAGGGGCGCTGACTGCCCCGTCCGCCTCACGGCCACGGCAGACAGGCTCAGAAATGCAACTCAGCCCGCTCGCGACGAGATGGTGCTCGAAGAGAAGGCAAGTTTCCCGAGTTTACCTGTTGAGAGGTGAGCTGCTGTCTCGCATGCTTCGGGATGCTTCTCCCCAGGAGACTCCCAGCTTCCCAGAAGTGATGCCGAGTACTGCCGTCCTGCTTTCCTCTGCAGATGTCGGCAGGCACTCGCCCTAAGAGAATTTTCTAGAGGCAACAATGTTGTCTCCTCACCCTATGAAGCATCCTCTAAAAATTGAGATGCAGAGCTGGAGTTTATAAGAGGACACAAGGAAAGGGGAAGGTTGCCAGAAATTAATGATTGATGCATTTGGTCTAAATCCAAAGTCTGTCATTTAGCCTTAAATTGTTAAAGAAAAAAGAGAGAGAGAGGACATTAAAAAAACTCGGAGTTGAGTAAAAGAATTGCAGACTGGCGACTACCAGTAAGATTAAAGTTTGCTGTTGTAAATCAAATAAGGTAGGGTGATGTTTGCGGGCGAACACCTTTCATCTTATTTTCACCTACTACGTTCTAAATAAAAAGGAACTGCCTGGAGTGCCGGCTAAAAACTGAGCAATGACTGAAAATTTCCCCAGGAAATTAAATTTCATAAGCAGGTAATAATGTAGATGGTCTTCGGGTATCGTGCCGCTGCAAGTACAGAGCACACGAATAAGCAGATAACCTGCGCATACTTGCGGGATGTCTACACTGTCTTTTAGGGCCACTCAGGGTTTCAGCTGCTGGCGTGTGCCTTTGTCTCCTCTAACAGGCTGAACAAAGAGGGCCCTCATTGTTTTTTGATAAACAGCTCTTAGCATAATGCTTGATCTAGCGGCCATTCAGTAAACACTCTCTGGGTGGCTGCATATGTCTGTTGGGACGAGGGTCTACGTACAGGCTAATGATGTCACTTCAGGTTATTTTCCTTTTTTTTTAAAGATTTTTTTTTTTTTTTTTTTTTCGTCAGAGAGAGAGCACAAGCAGGCAGAGTCGCAGACAGAGGCAGAGAAAGAAAGCAGGCTCCCGGCTGGACAAGGAGCCTGATGCGGGTCTCGATCCCAGGACCCTGGGATCATGACCTGAGCCGAAGGCAGGAGCTAATTTTAGTAAATGAAGATGAAATTGGTTCTCTAATTTTTCTTCACTTTTCTCCCCTCTTTTTGCCCATCTAGAAATTAAAACAAAAGATGACTTTTTTTTATCCTAAAGAAGGCATAGTTGATTTTATGTCCTGAATTGGTTTGCACTTAGGGACTAACTCTACGAGTTGCAGTCCTGAGTAAATGCCATCCATGGGGTAAATTGCAGGCTGGCTCAGGAACATTTTTTTAAAATGATATTTTATTGTTTTCCGGAGAAATTGAAGGAAAAAAAATAAAACGAAGTGTTGGGCAGGGTGACCCTCTAGGTGACAAACAGCCAGTCTTGATGCTCCTGGCTGTTCCTGGAATGTGTTGCTCTTGGTAGATTTCCTTTTCTCTTGTTTTCTATGTGTATTCCTTCGTTTTTCTGGAATACCTCCTCCAGTAACTTCTTGGTTCTTCTCACATGGCTGGGGATACCTGGGCGGACCAGTAATCTCCCAGCATTTTCCATCCCTAGAGATGGTTCCAGAGACATCTCCTCTGGTAGCAGTTCTTTCCGGAGCTCTAAGGGACGAATCGTTTAGGATAAGTGGGCAGGGAGCTAGTGGGCAGGGAGCTCCCACAGGCTGTGTGTAAAGTTTACTCGTAGCCAGATATTGTCTGAAACATTTGCTCTCGTGTCTTTGGGAAGGGGGGGGTCTGATGTCTTGCTGGATTGTAAGTGCTGGCGCTCTAAGGGTTGGGTGGTAGCGGGGCATGGAGACTGAGGTTTGGGCTGGCGCGCTCTCCCATAGCTGGGACTTCCGTTGTTCCTCCTGTGCTCCGCCCACCTCTCACCCCACGCCCATCTGCGTGTCGCGCTGGTTCAGGCGTCTCTGCGGCTCAGCTGGGTGTGCTGACACTCGCCTCGTCTGAAACCCACTTCCAGCACATCCCAGGGTGTAGACGTCTACCCGATACCTCGCTCCCCGCACTGTTCCCAAATGGTTCCCTAGACCTGTATTGAGATGGGTCTAAGTCCTGTTACCTGCTTGTTGTTGTAATGGTGCATTTTTATTTCCGTGGTATCTAGAGAGAGAATGGGGGCAGAATTATGGGCCTGGACTGCTAGCTTCAGCCAGAGGGAGTGAATTTCATAAAATTAAAAAAAAAATAAGTTTAACAACTCATAATAATGATCACGGTTATGTTTTTTCTTACTTTGCCAATGGTGGACATCTGTTTTCTTTCCGTTTCCATGTACTGGGTTTTATAAAACTGGATAAGTCCAAGATGTAAAAGAAAGAGAGAGAGAGAGAGAGAGAGAGAGAGAGAGAGAGAGAAAGCGAGCACATGAGCAGGGGGGCGGGGAGAGAAAGCACACGAAGAAAGGATGAAGAAACATGGCACCTTTAACCACGCTTGCTTGGTATCTCAGAAAGAACCCAAACGAACTTCCCATAACCAAAGTAACCACACTCAGAACTTGGCAAATCTGTGGGTCAGATTTTTGTGACACTTGTCTCCGAAAAGAGAAGTGCCTGTAACAAAGGTGATCTCCAGCTGAGCTCAGTGCAGGAATGTGTCTGTCCTCCGACGCCAGTTTCTCATTCCCGTGAAGTGTTCACATTTTCAGATGAGTCACAAATCTTTATTATCTATGGTAACATCTTTCCATTGCATGTATGCAGAAACATCCTAAGCGCTCAGAGAAAATCCTATTTTGTTTCTGAGTGTTTGCTCATTTTTGGGCATCATTCTATGCCTTCAGGACATAACAGTGTCCAAAACTACCTCCTCACCCAGCTCATGTGCTGTTGGAGGGACAGCAGGTAAACAGTAATGACTCAGGTGATGACAGACTCCACAAAGGGGAGATGGGAAGCGATGCGTGGGGAGTTCGTGAATGCCGTCTTAGGATGCTTCTTGGATGAGGGGCCTTTGTGCTGATGGGGGTAAGGTCGGGGGACGAAAGGAAGGCTAGTGGTGTCTGGGAGGACGTGGGTGCAGAAGGAATAATCAAGTGACAATCGGTCCTCTTCCGCCACGATTTAAAAAAGATATTTAAGGATTTCCTATTGCTTTGCGTACTTCTTTACATATTAATTGACTTTTTTTCTTTTTTAAGACAACATTTGTTCTCAGGCAATCTCAGATACAAACTTCTAGAGGTCATGACAACCTACAAGAAAAATTTTGGAGGAAATCAGTGCTTAAAACTATGTGCATGATGGGACTCCTGGGTGGCTCAGTTGGTTGGACAACAGCCTTCGGCTCAGGTCATGATCCCGGAGTCCCGGGATCGAGTCCCGCATCAGGCTCCCAGCTCCATGGGGAGTCTGCTTCTCCCTCTGACCTTCTCCTCGCTCATGCTCTCTCTCACTGTCTCTCTCTCTCAAATAAATAAATAAAATCTTAAAAAAAAAACAAAACAAACAAACAAAAAACCTATGTGCATGGCAAGTCTTCTGTTTGAATATGCTGCGAGACTATTTGAATCTGATGTAGGAAACCAAGTCGACCACTGCCCAGGGAAGATGAGACCATTTCAAAAGTCCCTCAGCTCTCCAGCCAGTATGAATCTCTGTTTTATGGTTTTGTTGATCTTATCAAGAGCCTAGAACACTTGTGGTGTGGATAGAGTAGGGGGGTGGGGTTCTGCTAGAGGAACCAGAGTCCTGAGCACTCAAGCCGCCTTCCTGGAATGTTCTGCAAGGTTTATTTCATGTGATGCCGGACTGCCAAGAGTGGGACAAACATGAGCTGCCTTCTGAGTAAAAGTGTTTGCTTGGGCCATATGCACAACTGGGCCATTTTCACCCCTAGGCTTTTTGCACGGCTGTGTAGCTGGAGGTGCTTCTTCCCCGTTTAGTAAGCGAGCCTTTGCATGCTCTTAGTCAGTGGACACATACTAGGAAAACTGCATCTCACGCACACCCTGGTGGACCACACCACCTTTCCCAAATCCAGAAGTGACATTGGGTTGCATGCATTAGCCTGGTACCGAGGCCCCTCCCACACTGCTCCTCCTGGAGTCCTCGACACCTGTGAAGGGCTCTGCCGAGTGTTGCCTGAGATGAGAGATTTCAATGTCAGTCCCCAGAGATGGGAATGGAAGAGCAGGGGCTTAGTGATTTCCTGCTCCCTGTTTGTTACTGAAGAATTTGGAAGCCAGCCTGGGTGGCCTGGGATCCACAACCTCTAATAACATATCCTTTGTCTGTGGAGTTTAAACACACAATGTTGATTTTATTTCATTTGACCTCCTTCAGGGTCAGGGCTGGGGGTCTGCTCTTAGAGACAGCCCTGAGTTCCTACCTAATCTCTAATGTCTCCTGGTGGCTTGACTCAGCTCTTCTGCATGGCAGTGACAAACGTGTTTCCTTTCCACGACTGGCTGGGGACTCCATGAGATAATGTGTGCTCAGCCCACAGTTCTAGACGCAACTCTGTCTAAAGTCTGGTGACAAATCCAGCCTGACTCCCAGGCAGACTGCACAGATATTAAACACGGGGTAACATTTACCAGCAGACTGCCGAGGATTGTTTTCCCTGTTTTGGGACTCAGGGGCTGTCATAATGGTGGGCACGGATGGCAGGTGAATTCTTGGAGGAGGAATGCTGGTATCATTGGCTTTTCTTCTGCCTATTTCCATCTCCTGTCGGTTCTATAGACATCTGACACATACTGGCTGTAAGTGGCCTCAGACGATAGGGAAGTCCCCATGTCCCCACTTTTATGGTGGCTTCTCGGGCCTTGCTGGCTAGCATGTAGGAAGGCCTGGTGTCATGTCCATGCAGTCATCCATGTGACCATGGTGCAAATGCACACTGTCTTCCTTGATTTCTTTGATTGCTTGTTATTTTTTTTTAAGATTTTTATTTATTTATTTGAGAGAAAGAGAAAAAGACAGAGATTGGGGGAGGGGCGGAGGGAGAGAGAAAGAGAAAATCTCAAGCAGACCCCCACTGAGTGTGGGGCTTGATCATGACCCTGAGATCATGACCTGAGCCAAAACCAATCGGGTGCTCAACCGACTGAGCCACTCGGGCACCCCAATAGCTTGGTTCTTATTTCTCCTAGAAATAGCCTTGGTTGGGACTGGGCACACAGACAGACACGCATGGACACACACACTCACACACACTCACACACACCGACACATACAGAGACACACCACTCATACAAGGACGTACAGACACACACAGACAACTCAGAGGTCCACACATTCACAGACACACACACACACACACACACACACACACACACACAGGAGGGAGGGATCGTGGCTATATTACAGCCAATTAATTCCCCGGCTGTCAAGAGTTTGTAGCTGACCTAAGGCAAAGCACAGCCTGAATGAACGCCTTTAGAGCTACTTTAGAATAAAATATAGTATTGTTGTGATGAACAGATTCATCAAAAACATGCCAGATTTCAAGAGCATTTGAATGACTAATTTGAGGGGCTGCGTAGGTAGCAAATATTTGGCTAGAATTACCCATCCTCCGTGAAGTGGGAAGAAAAGCCTCTGAATGACGAGCTATTTATAACACTATTTTAAAAGGTTACCTTGTTGAAATCCAACATCTCATTAGGAGTTAAATCCTGGAACTGGCTGGGAAAAAAGTGGTACTTGAAAATAACATGTTGTCAGGGGAGCGAGGCAACGCTGCCGTGTGACTGTCTCTCTGTGAAGGGAGCACACGGCCACAAGCACTGGATCTTCTGTGGTGAGAAATCCTGTCCCTCCCCTGAGCCCAGAAGCCCTCACAGATGGCAGAGCAGAGAGATGTTTTCTTAATGCTTCAAGGTAAAATATTACATGACAGAGCACAAGAAAACATGTTCCTCTAAAAAGCAAATTGATGGAATCTGTCATTTCAGAAAGCTCAAATTATCAAGGACTCCTCGTGGCTTGAGGACAATAATGGAGAGGAAATGCCAGGCGCTGTGGTTCTCCTCAATAGGCTTTAGCTCATCTACACCAGAAGTCAGTTTTTAGGAAAGTCAATTTTTCACACATTTACAGAAATAATTCGCTTCAGATCTGCAATGAAGGCTTGAAACCACATGCGTTTTTGAAACTGCCAATCCAGGATACTGTCTGGGGTATCTTTTTTTTTTTTAAATACCTAAATTAGATCTATGCAGAATGTGGAAGTAGCAGATAACAGTCAGTGCGGAGCTAATAAAGACAAAAACGTGAAAGGCACTTTTTCTGAGCCCATCCTTCCCTCTAGACACAGTGAAGGGACTGTGCGGGAGGGCCATCCCCAAGGTCACGGGCAGCCAACGTGTGAATCCTTGCAGAGACAACGTTAGGTGTCTTGGTTCACTATTTAAAGATATAAAGCCAGTAATTACAGATAGAGACTATTCATTCTGAGAGTGAAGGCAGGGGGAAAGCAGAACAAAACTGAAAAAGAGCCCATGTCCTCGACCGTCCACTGGAGCCCAGAGCAAGGAGCGGAGCCAGGAGTCGGGACCTGGCTCATGGTGGGAGGCACAGGGGCCACGCCGTGGTTCCAGCTCCGGCATCTGTGCCCAAAGAGGCCGGCCTGGAACCTTCCCAGGGTCCTCCTTCCAGGGTCTGTCTGCTGCATCCCACCGTGGGAGACATTCCTTAGAAGTACGTGGTGTGTCGGGCGGAGATTTTTCTGGAGAGCCAGCCCTTGACAAGAATGCCACTCATCTGACTCCGTAGCCAGAGAAGACTTTCTATTTGAATCATCGAAAGGCTGGGTGGGGGAATTTGCAAACACTAATAATAGAATTTTTAAAATCCTTTTTTATTTATTTTAAGCACATTTTAGTAGTAGAGGCATTGTTCTTGAATAGCCCGTGCACTGTAAACGTATTCTCAGTATTCAGTAGGCAAAGAGCTTTAGTTGTATTTATGGGAATGTATTGAAGTGTTTTCGGCATTTGTCCCGAAATACATTTCTTTGTGTTGCCAATTTACACTGCATAGATGCAAAGATTTAATGAAGAAGGACAGCCTTTATCCTGGCCCTGCTTAGAGTTAATGAATAAAAATTCTGAAATTAGTAATATCTAAACACTCAGTCCCTTTGAATGCCTTAAAAAGTTCCCCTGAATGAGTGTAAGCTTCTGGTTAATAGCAGTCATACCCCTACTCTTTGGTTTGTAGGTTTTACGAAGAATACCAAATAGTAGAATCTATGCCCCTGAAAGTATTAAACTTGGTTTCCCTTTGTTAAAAAAATACTTGTTTGATTCTGTTAGAATATCCGTGAAAACCATTTTGCAAAATTTTAACGATGAGATCTTGATTGAGGAAGTCTCTCCTAATTTCCTAGAAACCATTAATTAAAATTTCAAAGTATCAACCTCTGTGTTACGTGTTCATCCAAAAAAAATGTATTATTTAGACAACAAACACTGTTGCCTTGAGATAGGTTTTTTTTTTTTTCAAGTGAGCCAACACAACGGAATAAAATATATGATTTCTCGTGGCTGACTCACTTCCTGTTTCAGTAACAAGAATGTCATCCGCGAAATGCTAAGCAGCACACTTTGTTACTGTGTGTGTGGCTTTATGTGGACACGTTGCCAGAAAGTTCTTAGGGAAAATACACTCATCATTCTAATACCAAAAAAAGAAACTTTTGGTGAGCAGTTTTGGCTGCAGCCGTTACCCTATTTATTATTTATGCTATAACCAAAGCGTCTCTAATGGGAGTGAGAATGCTTGCAAGGCGGCGTGAAATGCTACTGTAATTTTGCCCATCGAAGTGGCCATTTAGTCCTGTCCTCAAAGTCCTAACCCCAGTGAGCAGCGGTTCCCCCAAGGTTGACAGGTGTGCTCCAGCTGGTTCCCTGACCTTGGACCTCCATTTCCACATTTGTGAAATGACG
Source organism: Mustela putorius furo (assembly GCF_011764305.1). NCBI lineage: Eukaryota > Metazoa > Chordata > Mammalia > Carnivora > Mustelidae > Mustela > Mustela putorius. Next base: position 5,645,637 of record NW_025422169.1, on the reverse strand, counting down.
GTGTCAAATAGCATCATCTCCCTCGGCTTCTTGCGGTGACAGACTCTGGGGCTCTTTGCCCGGAATCATGAAAAATCGCCTTGGCATCCTTCTGTGCTATCCGTGCCCACTGCCTCCTGAATTTAGGACCTAGCCCCCCCAGAAGTGTCCCAGGGCACATTTTAGGTGATTCATTGGTGTGGTTCACTGCCACACCACCTTCAGGAACAAGGCAGCTATGTCCTTTTGCAAATCAGTGCAGCTCAGCTGAAGAGTTCCGGACTGGCCCTGGGAGATTGGGCTGGGAGACGTGGTCCAGAGCTCTGCGGGCAGGGCTGGCGGGGGATGAGGAGAATCAGTGTGTCTAGTCCGACCACTTCTGAAACAGCATCCTAGGCTGCTGGGGGCTGGGTCAGATTCGCTGTGCCCTGAGACATGTCCCAAGGCCCTCGCAGGCTCCAGCAGCAGGGAGCCCCCTCGCTGACTCAAGAGGTGCGGCAGTGCCCCAAGAATGAAGCATGGTCTTTTCAGGGGGGAGCAGGACTTCCTGCGGAGGAAAGGGAACTTCAGGCACCGGGTCATGGGTTTGCACCCCCCCCCATTTAAATTCTTGCTGCCTCTTTGGCAGCATCCAGGGACAAACCATCTCCCTTTCAAAGTCCCTGCAGAGAATGACATGATGACCATGTTGCTCTCCGAAGTGCCTGCTAAAAATTCATCCAGAGCCTCACTCTCAGGGCATCATTAAGTGAGAATAATTAACATCTTATTTACATTCAGTAGAACTCAACCCAAGTGTCTCATGTGGGGGAAGGTATTCTATAATTGCTAAGTCAATATTTGCCCTCAGTCACAAAGAATGAATATAATAGGCATGACCCTGCTCTCCTGGCACCTACGGCCGAAGGTGGCCTTGGGGTGAGTGGTGTATGAGTGCCGCTGGGTCGGACGGACCTGCACCATCAGCCTGATGCCCCTGCGGGTCCTGTGTGTCTGGGATGAGGACCAGCACTCCTTACTGCTACCGTCGCTTGGGCCCGTTTTAAGAACATGGTACCACGCGAACGGCTGAAAATAGGTCCATCCTCTTTCCTTCTGCTAAAGCCTGACGTTCCGAGGGGGAACACGTATTGTCCTCAGGAGCTGAGCCCACAGTCTATTGATGGGCCTTGGATCATGGGTTCAGGTCCCCGTTGGACACGACCTGGGGATGTGGAAGTGAATTGGGCTAATCTCAGGGTCTGAATCCGTTCCGGAGCGACCTGGTCCAGCTGTAGCATTTAGAAGTCGTTTGGGTCTCCGGCGCCCAGGAAGAACCTGGGGGATACAAAGCACAGCCCTGCATGTCTTCTGCTCAGCGAGAGCTCTTGGGCTGTGCATTGACTGGGGCTGCTCACCTCTTGCTTCTGCTCAAAGGAAAGCATCAGGCCAGGCATCTGTGGTCTCCCTCGATGCCCTGTCCCGGGGGCTCACTTGGAGTATCCTCGTGTCTTTGACCCTCCTGCGGCAAAGGGACAGGGAGTCTCCACATCCTGCTCTCACGTCCCATGGTGTGGTCTCAAAACCCCTCCAGCCTGATTCCCATAGCTGGCCATCTACGTGGAAAGTTTCTCGATGTGAAGATCAAGTATACTGAAGCTACAGGTTCAAGTGCACTTAAGCTACACCTGGTAAAGGCACGTCCTCTCTCTAGGCTCCTCTCTTGTGAGCTGCCCCCACCCCCCACCCCCTTTGCTTTGCCACGGTGTCCGTCCGTCCTTCCTTCCACGTTCTTCTTTCCAGCCGTCCCTGCTTTGCCTGATCTTCTTCCCCTGCCTGTCTGTGGGCCCCTGTGTCATACGACCTTTCTGACAAGCTGAGATGTAGAGCTCCCTCTGCACGACCGTCTTCAGTGAGGGGTGGGCCAGGTAAAGCTGCTTCCCTGACCCCCAGCTCACTCGTCCATCTGTGGTTTTCTAGAAGGACCTTTCCAGCTGTGTCTCCTGGAGCCGTCCTTGTCTTTAGCACAAGGAAGACTGGCTCTGCAGAGTCTCAGAGAGGGGGAATGCCCGGTCCCCAGCTTGCCACAGAGCTGGTGCTCGGGGGCTGTCACTCACCCCCTCTCCCAGGTGTCTGGAAGCAAAGACTCTGAAAGCTCTTTACAGAGACGGCTCTGGCCCAGGGGCCACCGTTACCCCTTCTGATTCGCGGTTCTGCACTTGTGTGCTGGGTGGCCCTTGGGCCTCTGCGCCCCAAGTCCCCCTCGCCCCCCGAGAGTGGCGGAATCAAGGGCCCTGGCAGATGATTAGCAGCCGTGCCTGCTGCTGTGGTTGTAAACCCAGCGGCTATTTTAGGGTCGGTATTGTTCAGTCTGGGTTTCGTTTCCTTCACCAGCTTTTTTGGCAACTGCCTTGCTCTGGAAGGGCAGGCCGTGTCATGGGCAGGGGCTGGTCGAGGGCCTCTGTCGGGTTCTACGTCGTGAGACCTCAGTCACCCACGGGAGAAAGGAAGGGTGAGAGCCTGCCCGATGACCTTTCATTCGGAACGGTCTTAAAAATACCATTTTAAACAAGAGAGAGATGTTAGAATATTTTAAAATGTGTTTTCATACATAAAGCTAGAAGAGATCTGGTTTACACAGTGATATCCTTGTGAATTATTGGCGACAGAAATCGTAAAGAACATTCTAGAATGTCTATGTGTATGCATCACACCGCGTGTGTGTGTGTGTGTGTGCGTGTGTGCGTGTGTTCGGGGGGATTCCTCATCTCCTCGTCTGTTTTTCTGGATGTGATGCTCCTGGAATCCCAGCCAAGAGGCTTTCCCTAGATCCCTGACAGCCCTCAGAGAAGTCTGTCCGTATGTGGGTCCCTGAGAACACGGGCGTATAATTATAAAATAACTGAGGCGCAGGGAGTTTGGGCTGTGGGTGTTTCAGTGTGACCCCACGTGTTAAAAACTGCAAGAGGGTCAGAGTACTTTGTGCTGATCATTCCGTGTTGTTCTGATGGCCAGAGGCGCAGGTCGCCTTGTGAGGACGGCAGCAGGCTGCTGAGTGTAGTGATTGCAGGTGGAATTCTCTATAATCCAGAGCAAGTCCTGAGGCTGGCGGATGTGCAGGCTGGAGGGGTCTGCCTTCCTGTCCAGACCGGCCGGCTCCCCAGGCACAGGGAGCCGGCCTCCCAGCAGACGCGCTCGCAGGTGAGACAACCTTGGCACCCAACCCTCAACTTTCAGTTCAGAGGACAGCGAGTTCCCGGTACCGGGGAGTGGAAGCTGATGTCATCGAAAAGATATTGCCCTGCTTTGAAATCAGCCAGTACGTTCAAAGTTCTCCAGCAAACACACACACACACACAGACATCCTGGAAAATGTTTATGAAGAGCCACGAGCAGCCCTTCGATCAACAGATGTTCCCCAACAAAACACAAACAAACAAACAAACAAACAGAACCGAAGACACGCATGTGGTTTCTGCTGAAGGAGGCTCTGTAGTTCGTTCACGGGCGTTCTAATTCTATTTTCATTTACCGCTTTCCTGGGTGATGTCGCTGGGAGTGAAAACCAAAATTAGCTCTAGGCCAAGAGTGAATAATTTCAACAGCCACTCTAAAATGGTTTGTTTGTTTGGAGCCATATACGGGTGAAAGTAACAATTTCAACAGGAAGTAAAAAAAAAAAAAAAAAAAAAAAAAAGGGAAAATTTCTGCATACACCAGAAAAATACTTCAACTTTCATCTGTGAAAGAGGTCAGATCCCCAAGACTTGCCGAATGACACTCTAGGTAGTTTTAAAATTTGCTTTTATAAAATTTATTTGAAATGCTTCACCGACTTTCGGGGCCAAATCAGGAAACATTGCTTCTACTAATTATTATTTAACAGTTGGCTAGCATTTCCCTTCTGTGTGTGTGTTCTTTTTACATAACGAAAAACCAGTGAACATTTAATTGAATTTTGATGATAATCTTAATGGTGCCATTCTACATTTACTCCTTAAAGCAATTTCATGTTTGCAAATTGCTTTTGCATTCCTTGTAGCTAGTTACATAACTTACTTTGCTCAAAGAGTAAAATTAAATTCTTACCAATATGACATGTTTTGGCTTTTCCAGGGTAAACACGAATATGTCAAGAAATATACAAGGAGTGAGCTCATGTGGACGGGGACTTACCACGGCTGGTTAGGAGGTGTCTCTCTGTAGACTCTCTGGTAGACCCCCCGCGGCCATTCTCACAGATGTGAGGGTGGGCATGGAAAAAAATTCTGCCATGCAGCATTTCCTGACATGCTGTCAAGTTGACTTCCTCACCTAAATCCCCATCAGCCGGCACCCTTGGCAGCTGGATGGGGAGCTAGTTAGAGTCCAGAAATATAAGCCCCCAGTGTTTCTCAGCCAGAGAGGAAAGAAAACAATCCACTGACATCTCAGCAAATAGGTACCCGACACTTTTTAAGTAAGTAAAAGCTGGAGATCCCAAAGGATCTCAAAGGACATAGGACCCAGCAGGTTTGTGGCTCTGCTGGCGAGCACCTTGGCTCCCTGGTGCCGGCACACAGGGGCTGTGCAGATGATTATTAGGAGATACTTAAAAATTCATCTTCGTCTGGATCACCGGCTTTGTGTCTATATTGTCCCTTTTTGTACTTGTGTCCTGGGTCACCGCAGTAACGCTCACCATTCCCGCACTAATTCTCGGGGCAGTTTGGCACTTTAGGAGGTCTGGAGAGCCTTCTCGTGGGCTTGTCAGGGGAGAAAGTGACCCCTTCCTGACACCCGGTCGTACCTGAGGCATTACCCTCCAGGGATACACTTCCCATTCCTCAAACACAATGTGCCACGGCACAGTATGATAAATATATCTGTAGCCATTGATTGGAAGAAGTGCTTTCTCCCTAAATCTAAAGCCCAGAAGGGTAAGAACTAGTACTCCTTCTGTTCTCTCAAAGTCCTAAAGACATGAGCTCTTTCCTTACAACAGGGGCCTAAGGTTCCTACAGAACTCAAAGAGACACCCACCAGGACACCTTCCTTGGGGGCTCATGAACTGGTTCTCTCCTCCGCCCAGTTATCCTGAGCACTAGAGAAAGACAACATGTTCACTGTTTAGACGGTGATGGTGCTTCCATAAGCAATCACGGCCATCCACCCTCCTTCCTGGCTTAGAGCTTGTGTCAGCAAAGGCCCCTGAAAGACATCTGTCTCCGACCACCACCTTTTACAACTCACAGGCCACTGCGCCTGGAATCACAGTGTGTCTGTGTGTGCGCGGCTGATGAGAAGAAGCTGGGTTGAAGAGTCCTCGCCTGATCTCTCTTCCAGGAGCCTGCTGGGACTGGCCCTGGGCCCGCTTGCCCATACCCATCCGTCTCCTTTTCCATCCTGGCCACTCTCTAAGGCAACGAAAGAGAAAAGGGAGGCTAGTAGCAATGACAGGTACCGTATTTATGCCCTTGAACGTAGCCAGCCCATCCTCTCTCAGACGCTTACATGTGCCATCTTCCTAGATGGGCTTCACCCTCACCGAGTTGTTTCTCCGTACAAAGCGGGAGATGTCCAGGATAGAGGCCATAGGTTGTCCTAGATAGTCTACCTCGGGGTCAGATACGCAATCCTCACCAAGGTTTGGGTTTATGGCGCACCCTAATTGTTTTTGTGTTTTCTGAAAAAAAGAATAATATTCACTCACCTTCCTAAGAATAGCAGAGGTTCAGACAGTGTGAGTTAATGCACTTCAATTAGTCAGGTGTTGGGGAAAAATGTCTATACTCCGTTGAGTTAAATCAGAAGAAAATATGCTTCAATCCAGTATGAAGTCAGAAATAAAAGACAAACGTTCATGTTTTTAGTAAGGTTCTGTGGTGGTCTCCAACATGTCCACAGGCTCTTCGATAATCCCGCTCTTGAGTGTGGGCTGGACACCGTGACTCCCTCCAACAGAGAGAAAGCGCCAAAGTGAGTGTGACTGCATGTGTCCCGGAGGCCAGAAGGCGCACAGTCTCCTCTTGGAGTGTCGTGGATCACTACTCACGGTGAGAAGCCTCGGCTCCTGGGGGAGAGCCCAGTGTCCGGATTCTCTTCTGGGTGGTTTCTCCAGCTCAGTCAAGTCTTCAAAGAAAGTAGCTTCATCCAACACCCTGCGTGCACGCTCCCTAAAGACCCCGAGTCAGTCCACCAGCTGAGCCACTCTGGGCCTATGAGGTACGAAATCGTCACTGGCCCAAGCCACTAGGTTTGGGGTAGTTTCTTTCATGTCGGTAGATGTCTAAGATAGAAAGGGCCACTGCCATTAAAGTACAGAGCAGTTCACATAAATCCTAGGAATTTGCTATTTAATTTCTTCAAGTGGATTTTTGGGGATGTTTTGGAAAGGTGCATGCGTGAATTCATTTTACATTGACTTATTCCACTGCACTCTCTCCCCAGGTGGTCTCACCGCTTACCAGCAGGAGGGGCACAGTCTGCCCTAGGCAGGTCTCAGAGACATCGCGCTTCCGGTATGGTTGAGGATGGAGAGCTAATGCATCTCTTCAGCCATAGGCACAGGCCAAAAAGAAAAAAAAAAAAATTCTTATTGCATATGGAAGAATTCAGAGGAAGACAGAAATCATTTATGTTAAATATAAATCATTCAAAATACACCAAGTCAGTAAAAAAGGGAAATGTCAGCTACGTGCGTGGTTCATTCTTCTCACTGGTCTATGCCACCCTTTGCTGATCCTCTTCCCGTATTTTACTCTGCATGGGGATCGTTTGAGCAACTGGGAGCTAACGGCCGGAGAGATCCCATGGTAGCCACACAGACATAGGGCCATCTGGCCACGGCATCCCACCCAAAAAGCTGCACTCACCTTCCCTCTGAGCATGAAGGATAGAGCTGGAGGTGACAGAGGTTTGCGGTGGAGCAAGGAGTTTCAGGGCCCACAATGCTAAAAACTAGATCTTAATACCCAATTCAGTATCGAAAAATTGGGAAGTATAGGTCAGCAAAAGGAAGATAATAACCATTACCCATAGTCACACAACGTAGAGGCAGGTGCCATTGGGCTGCCTAGCCTGGTTGCTGGTTGGGGCCAGGAGGCACTGCAGATCCTTTCTCTCTGGACAGCAGGACGTGTAGCCTAGAGGAAGCTCTGAGCCCCCTCAGAATCTCAGTGCAGGTACATGCTCCATTTTCACTCACCTGTGTTTATCCGTCTCTTCACACAGCAGTACGTGTGTCTTAACTTACGGAGATAAGCAAGTGTAGTGTTTGGGAACACTACAGCATAGTGTTTGGAAACCTGCTATGTGTCTTTAAGAATATATTAGGTGTATTACTCTGTATCAGTGAATATCCACTTGTCTCACTGTAACATCCACGAAAGAAAACATTGTATCCACACAGAGTCAGCTCGCAGTTACTCTCCCTGTGGCTAATAGTGGGGAGGCTGAGATTCAAAGGGTCGGGTCAGAAGTAGACACATTTTTAGGACTTTCCATATATTTCATCAAATTATAGTCTCAAAAAGTGATACCAAACTGCGTTCCCATTGATTGTGTTTCATAGTGGGTGTGCGGCATAAATTTTGTGAATGTACCGGCATTTAACGTTTAAAAGTATTTGCTCTAAATTTCAAACATTTAAGGAGCATACACCACAGTGGTCACGCAAGCCACCCTTTCCCACAGTTAGATAGAAACCTCCTTCATGGGGATTAAAAGGCTCTCCTATTTCAGCTGGTATTGTTCCTGCTTTACATGTGAGGGAAACCAAGGATTACAGAAATTAGGTAAATCTCTGAATCGCAAGACTGGTGATTTTCAAAGCCAGAACTCAAGTCTAAGTTGGGATGGCTCCCTAGCCCAGGAGCCTAACTTACTCCCCGTTGTCTCTAATGTTTTCCTGCCCCCAGGACACACGAGGACCTACTGACTGCTCCTGAGGATGAACCTGATCTGCCTGCTCTTTCTGTTGATTGTGGAAACTCCAGCTACTTAATTTGGTCCCTTTAACCAAATTCACACGACCACTCAAAACATCACGGCTCTATTCATTTCTCATGCATGGTCCATTAGAGGCTCCTGAATGCAAAAGCTCATCAGGGCTCCCGAAGTGAAATCCATAGGCTGTTTCTTGCTGTGATTTTTGGGATGGCATTTTAGACAGACCAGAATATGCCCTGACAATTCCTCATGACTAAGCCTTCTCTTTTGCTACAAGAGAGTCACGTGTGTAATAGAGAAATAGATGTGTCTCCTTTGTTTTCCTTTCCAGCTTTGCAAATATACAGATGTTTAAAAAAAAGAGACTATTTTAAAAGCATCTATGAGTCTGGTTTTGAATACATGCCTCCTCACTCGAGTGCAGTGTTAGTCACGTGGTGAAAAGGCACATCTGTGTGAGTTTCATGAACATCTGTCAGTGATCATTCCCAGAAGACTTAAATGACTTCGTGCTATCACACCTTCGAAAGGATGCAGCCCCCAAGCTGTAACCATGGGGATAAAGAGGGGAAACCCATCCTGCCACATATCACTGACACGGATGCTACTTGACATGGGCTTGTAGAATTAAATCCTGTTGCGTGCTGACACTTTCTGGGAATAGCACGTAATCTGTTATCTTTACTTTCTTCCTCCCCAATTCCCAGGTTTCTTTAAAAGAGATCCAGGGTCCTGTCACCAGGATCCCTCTCAGTCAAGAGAATGCACCTGCTGTCCTCCTAGGTCTGATTCTGTTCAGGGTATAGACCGCGCTGTCGCGATCACTGTGGATGGAATGATCTACACACTCAGCAACTTCAATCGTTTGATTTTGTTGTTGTTGTTGTGATTTTGGGGCCAGAGATTTGGAAATGGCTCAAGCACGCAGTTCTCCCTGCCGGGCCCACATACCTTTGCCGTCAGAGACCTTGGCAGGGCTGCCGTCACCTGAAGGCAGACTGGGTTGGAGGTTCCAGATGGCCCAGTCCCACGGGTGGTCTCTGGTGCTGCCAGTGGGCTGGGAACGCCGCAGGGGCTGTGACAGGAGCACCTACATATGACCTCCTACATCACAACCGCTCAGCCTTCTCTGACCTGACTGTGCAAGTCCTATCAGAGCACACCCATCATACGCTGTTGGTTGAAGCCTCCACACATCCAGCCCGAATCACAGAGAAAGGACACAGACTTCACCCTCTTCAGAGAGGAAAGGATCAAAGAATTTGGAACCTTTTTTTTTTTTTTCCAAACAGTCGCAGTCAATATTGTGTTATGCATTTCTCAAATTCAATAATACATTTTTTGAGTGACCAGTTGACATATTTATAAATCATTACACTTTGTGTTGTCTTTCTTTAAAAATATTTTTTATTTAAATTCTATTAACCAGCATGGGGTATATCATATACTTTGTGTTTTCATTGTCCTGCTTAGGCAGAGCAGAACACAGCACTTGTAGGAATTCTGTTCACGGAATCATCACATGTCGGACTCCTGATGTGACAGACATGGCAGCCTGGTGGGGGGTGGTCAGTGTTTGCTGATCGCAATTAAATTTTGTGTGGGATGTTTCTGACTGCAAATATAAATGGTCTCTCCCATAGATTAGCTCTGGAGAACAATTTCATGATGACCTAATCTCATTTAATTATTGGGGTGTAGGCATTGAGGTGGGATTGGCCAGTCTTACACATCTGATGTATCGGCTGAAGAGGATTCCATGCCCAGGTCCTGTCCTGGGGTTTAAGGAGGGTTGGAAACAGAAGGCAGCTGATCGACTGTTCTCTGTCCTCCTACAACAGCAGAGAAGGACAAAACAGGGGAATTTTAAATTCACCAGAGAACTGTGCTCTACACAGGGATTTCCTTTTGGAAACCAAAAGCAGGTGCCTCTCTCTGAAGAATCCTATTCCCAGGAAGCTCCTAAGAAAAACAACAGAGCTCAAGGAGGACAAAGGGAAAATTCGATTTGGGTGGACTTCTGACCCACAAGCAGGGCTCTCTCGTGTTTGTATTAAGCATGGTCCCACCCACAAGCCAAGCTGCCAACCTCTAAGTTCTCCCAGGCAGCTGAGGCCCCTGTGGCATCACTTCCCCTTCTAGAACCTGTTCCTTGCCCCGTGCAGGAACCAGTCCAAACTCACCAAATGGAAACCAGAAGCTAAACATGTAGGGGACTCCATTCTTTACCACCCCCCCTTTGTGGTCTTGAGGTCTCTGGATATAAAAAAGGAACGGATCCCCACAGAAAGTAGGGGGCCCATCTGTAAACGTACCACTAGGGAACTGATTCCGCGGGCAAGAAAAGAATATGGATGAATGGGAATGTCGGTTGGTTAGGGAAAAGCTCCCTCGCCCACTAGGAAGCATCCTTGTGTGATACCCAGAGCTTATCAACTCATAATCCAGACAGCACCTGCATGGGAGCATTGCCGCCATGTATCACACATCCTGTTTCATGAACTTGCATGTGAACTTTGGCACAATTGCCACCAAAGTTCCTTTTTGGGCACAGGTATGCTCAGGGTAAACATACTCTATAGCTCATTACCATCCCTTAAAAAATATTTACTTTTATTCTGTAGCTCTGTTTGTAGAAAGCAGAAGGGATCGCCCTGGACTGGTTTTCTCAAGAAGGTCTAGTGAGGGAAGGCATGAAAGAAGTGTAGGGAAGGTCCTCCATTAGATCTAAAGTAGACAGCACGGGTCCAATTCATGTCCTACTCCTAAAGCTGCTGCCCTAATGCTCAGCTGGAAGGCCTCTGGGTTATTGCTATTACTTCTTTTTTAATTGAAATATCATTGCTACCTAGTGATTCCACGATTCTATATGTTACGTGGTGCTCACCATGATGACCGTAGTCACCATGCAATGCTACTACGGAGTTACTACTTCTATTCCCTATACGGTGCTTTTCATCTCCTTGACTTATTTATTTTATAACTGGAAGTTTGTACCTCTTAATCCCCATCACCTCCCCTCTGGAAAACGCCAGTTTGTTCTCTGTATTTAAGAGTCTGTTTGTGCATTTGTTTTGTTTTTCAGATTCTACATATAAATGAAATCGTACGGTATTTGTTTTTCCCTGTCTGACTTACTTCACTTAGCATAATACCCTGTAGGCCCACCTGTGCTGTCACAAACAGCAAGAGAGATGCATACATCAGTGGAAATAAACCTGTGCTTATACAGACATTTAATCTATGACAAAGGAGGCAAGAATATACAACAGGGAAGAGACTATCTCCTCAATAAATGATGTCGAGAAACCTGGACAGCTACATGCAAAAGAAAGAGGCTGGACCATTTTCTTACACCACACACAAAAATAAACTCAAAATAGATTAAGGACCTAAATGTGAGACCTGAAGCCATAAAACTCCTGGAAGAAAACACAAGCAGTAATCTCTTGGACATCAGCCTTAGCAACATATGTATGAATATGTCTCCTCAGGCAAGGGAAACAAAAGCAAAAATAAACTATTGGGACTATGTCAAATAAAAAGCTTCTGCACAACAAAGGAAACCTCAAAACAGAATAAGGCAAGCCATCGAATGGGACAAGATGCTTGTAAATGATCTAGCCAATAAGGGGTTACTATCCAAACTATTTAAATAACTTCTGCACTCAACACCAAGAAAACAATTGATTAACAAATGGGCAGAGGACCCGCATAGACAATTTTCAGAAGAAAACATGCGGATGGCCAACAGAACCATGGAAAGATGCTCAACATCACTAATAATCAGAGAAATGCGAATCAAAACCACGTTGAGACATCACCTCACACCTGTCAGAATGGCTAGTATCAAAAAGGCAAGAAATCACATGTGTTGGTGAGGACGTGGAGAAAAGGAACCCTCGTGTCCTGGTGTTGGGGATGCAGAGGGCTGCGGCTGCTGTGGAGAACAGTAAGAGAGGGTCCTCAGAAAACTGAAGCTAAGATCACCACATGATCCTGTAGTTCCTCTCCTGCATATCTACCCAGACAAAGGCAAGAACACTAATTTGAAAAGAGATACAAACCCTTTTGTTTATGGAACGTTACTTATAGTAACCAGGACACCGAAGTCACCCAAGGGTCCATCCGTAAATGACTGGTTAAAGATGGGCTGTACACACGCAGTGGACTATTCCTCAGCCATTAAAAGGAATGAAATTGTTACTCTTACTTCTTAATTGAGGGGATTCTATCAGAGTTGCAGCTTTGTTGACAAGCACTGAGAAATAGTATTAATCACAGCGAATTGTGCTTGGGAAACCTGCTCATCTTCATCATCATGGGTAAGGACTGTCTCTGCGTGGAGCTGATCCCAAGTCTGGTCAGTCACCCTCATCCAATGGGACGGTGCACACGTGGCTCTGCATCGTAAACTGTGAAAGCAATGGGTTGGTGACCTGTGGTTCAAAGCACATGGGAGACGTCACAGGCTGCACAGGAGGGACTTGGAGTTTCCAGGGCTGGTGTGCATGAGGGAGCGAGCTGGCTTTGTGATGTGAGCACACATCACAGGAGATGAAGGAGAGACGAAGACACCCATCCTTGTGACGTTTCCACAGGACTCTCCGCAGGGCTGTGCTCTTTCTGGAGTTGCCTAGAAAGGCCCACTTGGATGCCCACTGCTCGGCTTCAGAAGTCACAGCTTCCACTAGCAACCTGAGCCCATAGCATTAGCCACCCCCCAGAGATGGAGAAGGTGTAACACGCAGCAAGACGTCCCATTCTATCGAATATTCCCCTGCCAGGGGAGAACAGCAGCATAGCTCTAGACATGTCCTGGCATCACTTCTCAGCCAGGGAAATCATGTCGTCAGTGGGGCACGCGGCTTGGTCTAGGGTTATTTGGTGGCAAACAAACAAACAAAAAGAAACTGCTCAAAGTATGTCAAAATAAGCAAACAGACTGGCTAACAGGAGGGCGAGTTGGAAGACGGAGGAAGAGCTGTTGACCTCACGGGAGGTTGGAGCTGGGGTTCAGAAGCCCAGACAGCATCCCTCCCTCAGAGCTCACGGGGTTTACACAGCACATCCTGTTCAGAAACCCAGTAATTCCTGCCTTGAGATGTGCCTGCTTTTTTCTGTAGCTATTCGGAGCTTCGGTTGGGTGAGTCTGCTTTTCCCCATAGAGGAGTGTGTGTGCATGCTTACACACGCACACGTGAGCACACTCCATTTCCAAGGAAGAATTTGATCGTCTGCCGATGTGTATTTGATGGTCTTGCTCTGACATCTAAACCATCAGGTGGCTTTCCCTCTGTGACATGGGAGCGAAAACGTCATCCTGGTCTGCAAACCTCCTGCCAAGCCAGGGCAAGGCGGTGCTGAATCCTGTGACTATCACCTCCTTTCTCTGATTTGGATACCATCCCCTTTCCTATAGGTATATTTCTAAAAAGCATATGTTTTAATTTGTCAGTTTTCTTTGAACTCAATAAAAAAGAATATCAGGTTGCTTATAATAGGAAATTTAACGTTTTTCGGCAGATTCCATATTGTTACAATTTATATGGCGGTTTTGGACATTAGGTGCTCTGCATGCATGTGAAAGTCACTGGAAGATGACCCACTGATGGTTTCCAACAAGTTAAACTGGAAGTTTTTTCCAGTGTCTACCAGGTTTGCTGGATTCAATCATTTTTTTTTTTTAAAGTCATGATAGAGTTTGAATTTCATTAAAGTTTTCAGTATCATTTGATGAAGCAGAAATACCTGGTGGGGAATTTACCCAGAATGTGCCATGTGAGCGGAGCCAAACATCTCAGGCGCTGAGCAAAAGAAACCAGACCCACGAGAGACACACCGCGCGACTGCCTTTCAAGAAGTGGGTGCGCCGCTGTGTCCGTAGAGATGCTCCCTGAGGTTGTGGGTGTGGTTGAACAGGAGCAAACAGTGGTTAATAGTCAGCACACCCACAATCGGTGCCCTCCAGTGTATACATATCACAGGTCAGGAACACTGATTTGAAAACCAGTGCCTGCTTCTGGCGTTCATCCTGGTGAGTGAATGAGATGGGGCTCCCCCGGTGGGGGGCCGGGGTGGCAGTCTTCTTCTGCCTCCTGCTCATACAACTACACTCGAGGAAGTTGGCTTTGGGGGGCGGTGGGTGGAGAAGGCAGGGATCTCCCTGCTATAGGTTGGGGACTAACCCAGGGAGGCTACGGGCACCTGCGATGAGAAAGTCCTCGTCCTTCAGGACTGTGGTCCCTACCTCATGTGCTCCGAGTTCAGATGGTTCAAATCTGTCTCTTCAAAGGCACATCGGCAAAACTTATTCTGATATCCTCTGGGCTGTGGGGTGTCATCAAAATTTTGAGATCAGAGAGGTAGGACCCCTAGGATTAGAGCCTTCCGGGCCCCCACTGCTATCTCTGTGTCTCCCAGATGTGCAGGGGCATCTGGTGGGTCGTGCACATGGTTGTGAGTGAATCTGTGACTGAGTGAGCACAAACGTCTCCTCTTTTAAACCTTTCCATTTCTCTCTCACTAAAACGACATGACCTTCTCTCCTGAAGTGCTAAGCAAATAAGTTTCAATAACTTTTTGTCTCTGGAAAAACAGATTTCCAGCATAGGATATGGCAATTATTTCCAGTTTTGTTGAGTTACAACCAACAAAGAAAATCTGTGTGTTCCAGGTACACGGCGTGATGCTTTGATGCATGTTGTGAAATGAACAGCAGCATCGAGGTAACACATCCATCACCTCCTGGGGCTACCACAGTTTGTGTGTGCATATCAGGAGGATTCCTGAGATCTACCTGCAAACCAACTTTTGAGGGTACATTATAGTATAATTAACTATTCCCCACACTGTACCTGAGATCCCCAGATCTTTCCCATTTCCATATATGAATGAGATGTATTTGTTTTTCTACATCTGGCTTCTCTCAGGAGGCATAATGTCTTCCAAGTCTGCCTACATTGTTGCAAGTGGCAGGATTTCCTTCTTTTTAAGGCTGAAACAATATTCTATGACCACTTCAATTCATATCATTCTTAGATGTCGGCACTATGCATTCCCATCTAAAATCACTGTCGAGCCTTAGGTCATGCCTCCAAACTTCTCATGGCAGAAAAATCTTCTTTTTAGGAGAAAGACCAGTGATCAGATTACCAGGAGGAACTGGATTCCTGGCTGAGGAACTGGTTACTGTGCTCTGACCTCACCATGGACCAGAGTGTGGAGAGGGCTGATTTGGGCTTAGGCTCTTTGCAGATCCCGGGTCAACATAGGAATTCCGTCTCATTCTGGCGCAATGATCCCCACTGAAATGTATTCTTCTAAATGCCACCGCTGGGAATTTGTGAAATGAACATTTTATCCTGTACATTCAATCAACAAGATGAAGATGTTTTTCTCATGACTAATCTCTGAACACTGCCCAGAAACACATTAGAATACTGTGAAGCATGGGTGCGGGCACGCCGTTTTTGAAAGTCAGCTTCCCTTTCGGGGGCTCACAACGGAACGCACGCGGCTACACGAGTCAGGAAGCACACACTCGGAGACGCATGAATCATACAGCAGATGAGTTCAAACTCACATGCAGATAAATCACCACGGCGGCTTTTACTTTAAAGCATGCTACGGCCTTATAATATTTAGGAAGGTGGCGAGGCTACACTTTTGTGTTGGCTTCAGTATCTACTGTACTCCACAAAAACTGTATTTTTTTCATGAATTCCATGAAAAAGTATCTATCTAAGAAGAATCTCTGTGCGTCATCTTGCTGTCAGCTTCGGAGGATGACCTCATGTCTAAGACTGGCCGTGGGAGATGGTCGAGATGCCAGCTGCTGGAACTAACTGGAGATATATCAGCCTTACCCCCCCCATCCCCCACCTCAAAGCTAACAAAGAAATAAGGCCTTGTCGTTCTTTGAAAACACATCAGGTTTTCTCTGTGATGTGAGGTTGTTTGAATTCCCTCTGCGTGCTTCTGGTGTGGTATTATCTGACTTTCCAGTTCATCTCTCTCGCAAGCAGCATCTCTGTTCCTTGATCTACATTTGGTCAATAAAGATAAACCCAGCATTCAGTGTGAACTACAGCTACAAGACCCTTCTTTGTGGCATTGTTAAGACCAAGACATAGGAAAGAAAATCACGTCAATCAAGAATAACATCATCTTGTGGGAAGTACACCCAGCATACGATTCCGAGGGTTCCCAGTAGCCTGGCATGATGTTGCTTCTGCCTCGGAAAACACCATTTCTTTTGAGCGGGGCTTTGTGTAAAGCAGAGGAATGCTAAGCACTTTTATTTTAATCAGACGTGGTTTCTGGGAAATTCAGCTATTTTCCCCTCCTGTTTATCAAGGTGGTGATGGAGGTCTCTCAGCCCTGCTGATTAGATAGCTGCTCAAATGTGCCCAAGATCAAGCTGGAGGTGTTCCCTGTGATCTTCAAAGAGAAGGAGGATCTAGATGAAAAGTGGAGGCGTCCTGGTGATAACAGCGGGCCACGTAATTGAGAAATTAGGTCGTGATGAAGAGCCCTAACAGATACTGCGACTTAACCTTTCGTCTGTAACCCTTGACTGGCACTAACCTAAGTTAGGAAAGACGACATCTCAAAGGGAGTAACTTTGGTTCATCTTTTCCATACTGACTTCCTTTTTCTCGGTATGACATGAAGATTTTTAGGGATGAATGTGAGATGTTAGAATGCAGTTATCAAGGTGCCTTCAGGCTCTTTATCTCACTGATATGCCCAAGAGCCGTGTGGACTTCTCAGAGGTATTCATGTCTCCTTAAGGCAGAAGAGGATACAGAACTTAACGGAGTTTAAGTGACTTCCTTGGGGCCAGCAGCTAGTGAAGTATGGATTTGGGGCTGGATCAATTTCATGTACTAATTCTCTCTTCTGCACACAGTACAAATAATTTTAAAACATATATTCTGCTTACAAAACTTTATTGGAAGGGAAGATGACTTCCTTTTGACTTTAGCATATTAAGAAAGGAATTTTTGGAAATATATGCTTAATATTATTGTCACAATAACTTTATAAATATCTAATCTATCTGATGGTCCTGGGATCCTGGTCATAATTTTGTATCCTTAGGGATTCTACGTTGGAATAGTATCCAAAATACTCATCTAGTGGATTCATATTTCGGGGGGGGGGTCATTGTTACAACAACTCTGAACACTGTTACATAAAAACTGAAATTACTCAGCTAAAGTGGAAATATTTCCGGAAATAGTAAGAAGTTTAGCTCTCAAGCCTTCCTCCGAGCCTACCTCACCAGAGGTCTCCAACCTCTCAGAAGGCATTTTGGCTAAAAACTCAGTATTTTTGCTTACGGCTTTGTTTGTCTGGGTATGAGATGAACACTTACTAGTTAAGACAGCAGGCTCATGTGTGTGGAAGCAGAGCTTCTTCTAGGAGAAAAGCTATAGTTCAGGAAAAACAGGTAAAAGGCAGACACATGCAGCAAAGGCCTACGGGAATGCTACATAAAATAATTTAACTCTACGGTGCTTTTTATGTCATCGCGGATGGTTCCCATCACCCTGTTGGTGTTCGATCCCTAAACAACAACAAATAACTCGGGAGAGGGAATTTGACTGTGAGTACACTTTATTTAGGATTATTGGGAAAGCACTTACAGCTGGAATGGTATGTCCTGAGCTCAGGAGGAGAGCTCCCCAGCCATGAGGTCACAGGGGAGTTTCTGCTCTGAAAATAAGGGACAGTGTTCCCAGAAAGAAAAGTGTCCTTCACTTGGGGTGGGGATTACCTAAAAAACAAAAAAAACACACACAAAAAAACACAAAAAACAAAAAATAAAAAACAAAAAACACCTTAAAAGCATAGAATAGAGTCATTTCATGATAGGGACATTAAACCAAATCAGCTGTAGATGAAGTAGTTTTCCGAGAGCAGGGGGTCTCGGGGAGGGCTGAGGTCCCATGTGGCCACCTCGTGACAGCCTCGGGCTCGAGACCACGTTGGTGACGGAGGCTCCCGTCTATGCAGGTGTGTCACCGCATGTGTGAGAGGGATCGCTGATGTCCCGAGATAGAGGCTGTGGGTTGGCTTGACTCTTTCAGAAATCTGGGAGTCACATGTGGCTGGGGTCGTATCTGGCTTGCTCACACCTGGGCTGCAGCTCCTCACGCAGGAGTGTTCGGGGTCGTTGTTTGTTGGTTGGAGTAAGCTCTACGGCCAGTGTGGGGCTTGAACGCGTGACTCTGAGATTAAGACTCTGACCTTGAGAGATCTGCAGCCACCAGGCAGGCCCAGGGCACTGGGCTTAGATTCTCACCGTTGCCTCCGCTCCATGATTGAGAGTCACTGGTGGTCGCTGGTAGACGGGAGCCTCGCTGGGCACGGATAGAAACCACTGGCCGGGGAGTCGGGGGAGCAGTGGCCAGGGCCATGGTTGCGGGGGAGGGAGGCTGGCTCAGGCTCCTGGCTCTGGTTATGAAGACACTGGCGTAAGGTGCCTTCCATCACTCCCAGGGGTCCCCCTGAGCTGCCACCTCAACGTCAGTGGTTCCCAGTTATTTCAGCTAAAACGTCGCCTGAGACCAGGCTAGAATAATAGGAAGGGGTCCTAGGAGTTGGGTGGTGGAAACGGTTGCTTAGATATCTCCCGTGGTCTCAGATTCGGAAATCTCTGTAATGTGTCAGTGGGAATTAGAAAGCCACTGAAACCAGAATGTTCTGGAGGGTTGCTCACCCTCTCAAAAGGCAAGTTATGTTGACCCGGATTTGCTTTCAAAAGTCTTTCTGAGAACTGACCCCGGTGTTGGCCGGAAGAACGTGCCTTCACCGGGGTCCTGGACAGCTTTGGATCCAGACGGTGCTTCCCCAGAGGCTCGAAGAACCTATGAAAACTCAGACAGATCCCCACAGGTCCAATGTCACCAGCTCCCACCCCAGCAGGACACTGGCAAGTCAAGTAAAGGGCGCTTGCAGCCCGCTGCTGTCATTTTGATGACAATAATGAAGAAGAGGAGAAAGGGGGACTGTCAGCAATGACACGTAATCGTAGGCGTTTACAAAGGTTATAAAAATGCGGGCGGCTTGAGTGGCCGCGGGAGGATTAAGTCTGTGACTCCCTCTTAGGGAGCCCGGTCCGCTCCTTAGGACCACAGGGATGCTCGACGGTTTCCTCCCCGCCCCATTCCCCCGCCTCGATGCACACGTTAAAACCCCATCTGTGGTCTTCACGGGGGAGGCGTCCGGGAATGGGAGAGAAACGAGAGGAGGTGGCCACAGGAGTGGTTAGAAGCGGGCAGGGGAGCGGGCGCTGGAAACAGGAGCAGGCGCTGGAGACAGGAGCAGGCGCTGGAGACAGGAGCAGGCGCTGGAGACACGCCAACCAAGGGTGTGCAGGGAGCAAGGAAGACAGGCGCTCCTGTCGCCTCCCCGTCGTGGACGTGGAAACAGACCCAGATGCCATGAGCTGTCACCTCCCGGCAGGCACAGAGCCTTCTTGGGTGGGGATGGGGGGAGAGCTTGGGCGAGGTCTGGATGGTCATGCTCCAGGGTACCAGCCTCGGTGAAGCCACCTTATGAACACATCTTTGCTTTTCTCCACTCAAGACAGAGCTTCATATAAAATCCCTACAGTTCTCCATGGGAATGTCGCCCCATGACTTGGGTGAGAAAGCTCAGAGGTGGCTTTTATCTGATGCCCGATCCCTGCTCCTCATTCCTGGCCAGGCTTGTCAGACTTCTGTTCCAACATGCTAGCGACAGGAGCCCTGTCTGGGGTAACTCCCTTGACATCTGCTGGGGCTTCCTCCCAGCCCAGGAGCTGAGCAAGTGCTGGCTGGGGTGTGGGGTAGGGAGAGAGAAGCAAGCTGTGATCACTTGTTCACCTCCCCAGACCTCTGTGTGTGTGCACTTGCATGTGTGCATGTATGCACATGTGTATGTATACACACACATCTATGTGTGCACGTGTGCCACCGTGCCTGTATATATGGTTTATGTGTCTTTGTGTGTACATGTGTGTCCCCAAGCATGTGTGTATGCATGTGTGGTAGGTGTGTGTATTGATGTGTGTCTGAGCATGTGTGTGCATGTGTCTATGTGTGTGCAAGTGCTTACACCCATGCGTGAGTGTGTAAGTGTGACTGTGGCGGGGCGTCTGTGTGCATATGTGTACATGCATGTGCATGCCTCTCTGTGGGGGGTGTACGTTTGTGACTGTGCGCACACAGGTGGGTGCCTACGTGCATTGTGTGAATGTGTATTTCTGAACATGTGTGTGTGAGTGTGAGCCTGTGTGCCGGGGCAGGGCTCTGCAGGATGCTCACGGAGCACTGGTGTGCTTGTGGGAAGCAGACGCACCTGCTGTTGGGCACACTGCTCCCAAGCTCATGGAGTCTGCCCTGCAGCCCAGTGGATGCACGAGAAGCAGAGCTCTGTGGGAAGCGGGTATGGACCTCCACTTGCCGTAAAGAGGGACTAGTGCATGAATTCATAAGCATAAAGCAGGAGCTGATTCTGAAGGGACTTCTCAAACAACGACCAGGCACAGCTCTGAAGACACAGTGTCGACTATACCAGCGTGTTGGAGGAAGAGATGCTCCTTCGGGGTTCATGGTCAGGACACCCCCACACCCCTGCATCCATTTTCTCTTTGTTACTACTGAGTCCTTTGACCTTGGACTGAATGATACGCCCTGTTTCTGGACCAGCTTCCACAGCATGACCAGAGTTGAAACAGAAGCAAGAGAAACTCCAGGCCTCCTACAATGTCTTTCAAGCCCTGAATGTTGTCATCAAGAAACAAAACGGTATCATTAAGAAAAAGTTGCATTTGCAAAACCTGGCATCAAAGATTTTCTAGTTTCTATTTATAAAATCTAAGAGTCAGTGCATATTGGCTTTCAAAGGGGGCACATCTCGTATTGCTAGAAGCCTAGAAAGGGGGAACGCATCAGGAAGGATGCCACCGTGGCTTGACGGAAGGGCAGAAGCCTATCTTCATATCACCACGGCTCCCCTAACCTCGCAGTGAGAAGGTCATCTAATCCTCCTGCATTCGGCTAAGCACACAAACAGAACAATAATCTCTCCTCAAAAAACAAAACAAACAAAACAAAACAAAACCAAAAAACAAAACAAAACAAAGAGGCAGCCTCCCCTGTGGCCCTTTGCCTGTGCAGGACTTGTCCAGGTGAAGCTTCTGGAAGGTCTGCTCTGTGGTGCTCCCAGGGCTTGCCATCAGAGCCTCTGTGTCCCTGCCCGTGTCCCCTGCAGACTGAGCTTGGCTGAAGATATGAAGTGTGAAGAAAGTCTCGGAGGCTGCACTCCCTGAGAAGAGGTGCTCCAGGGACGCCCGGGGGCCTCAGTCGGTGAAGCGTCTGCCTTCACCTCAGGTCGTGATCTCAGGGTCCTGGGATGAGCCGCACATCGGGCTCCCTGCTCAGCGGGGATCCTGTTTCTCCCTCTCCTGCTCCCCCTGCTTGTGCGCGCTCTCTCTCTCTCTCTCTGTGTCAAATAAATAGAAATAAATAGAATCTTTTTTTTTTTTTTTTTTTAAGATGTGCTCCCTTCTCCGGTGGCACAGATTCTCACCCTCCCCCTGCATTTGGTGGCGGGCTCCTTCTCTGCTCCCACCCTCCCTGACCAGAGCCTCCTGTCCTAGCTCCGCCCCCCAGTAGCTAACCCAGGGCTCGACTCAGTGCACACCCTTCAGTGGGTGAGTGAAAGCCAAGTGAATAAAGCGTGGCTTCATGGTGAACTTCATCAGGTCCAGAGCCTGGCTGGGAGGCAGGGGATGTCTCTCGATGCTCCATGAGCTTGGCTTGCAAGGACGTGCACGTGTCCAGAGAGCGTCCCCCTCAGGACATCTCACACTGAGTGGCCTCCATGGGGGACACACACGCTTGGGCACTCCAGACCGTGAATCCGCAGTACTGTTGGCATACTGTCGGAGGTATGACTTCCGGCGGCTGAAAGTCTGCTGAACATGGTTTCCATGTGTGTTTCCCAGACCTGGTGGACCAAGGACACTCAAAAAATAACAGTGACCTCTCTTAGCATCTCCTGGAGTTCGCTGCCATGGAAACGGTAGGAGGCGGTGACATCACATTCGCTGGGAGGGGTTCGGATAAGGCGTGTTTTGAAACCTGGGTCTGTGCCGCGTCACATTCTGTGTGACGCCCCGCATGCTGGGTCATGTCTCCAAGTATTTCCTCTGTTAAACGTGGATAAAATCCAAAGTTAGAAACAAAGCCGGGAAAATGCCTAGAACACAGCCACCATATAGCACAATGAGTGCCAGCGTGCAATGGGCCAGTGGAAGATGCTAATATTTATATGATCAAAGAAGCAAAGAGGCGTTTTTTGTTTTCTGTGTTTGTTTTTAAACTATTGTTTTATGACCTTCTGACTGGCTGTCTATACAAGCATGTTTAAGTGCCCATGGTTTAAATTAGGATTCTAACTGAAGCAAACTTAAAAAATACTAATATGACAATCATTTGTTTTTCTATAATTGATTCAAGTAAGCATGACAGCCAACTCATGGAGGGTTCCAGAAAACAGGTCCCAACACCCTTAAAAAGTGCACCACACATTCATTCGAAATTCCAAACTTTGGATGGAGCTTAGAAGTTTCTGGAGGCAGAATTCAAAAAAGAAGGCTGATAACAGTTGTGAGCCGAACAGAAAGACGGCAGAGTGTCCCGGCCGGGTCATCAAATTTCCCATTAGGGAGATTAGATTTTAATCTGTTTTCAAAGTGACTGAGTGTTTGAACTTGTACAATCAAAATAACTCCCTCCCCACAAAAGGAGAGCTCTTTCTGTAAAATGCAAACAACATTTACAAGCAATTTCTATTTAAAATCGTATCTGTAGAGAGTTTATTTGCATCCTAAAGATGTGAAGATTGGCTGTTAATATGTTCTGTGCGTGGGACTCCCGCTGATGCTGATGCTTCCGGAGGCAGGAGACAGAGGGGGAGGAAACATTGAGGAAAAAATGTACAGCTTGGTTCGTCCCTTTGATTTGGGAAGATGGACTCTAGATGGCCAACGCGACCCTTCTGTCTCAGATCAGCTTTCTTTTGAGAAGTTAAACCAATTTTATACTGACATGGGTTGGCTGCAAGATGGAAACACGGAAACATGCGGAAAAGGGAGACTGGGGTAAGGCATCACAGGCTTGGACGGTGGACGAAGGTGATTTTCCATTTTTTAATGAAACAATGTCTGCATGAATGTTTTCTGAATCGCATTCAGCATTACATTAATGAAGTACCTTCCATTGGTTGTTTTTATGGAGAGGAATTACTTTGGCTGCAAAAGAGCCATTTCCTTGGACTCGTGGAGTCATCGGACTCCAGCAAGTCTGCCAACAACATGCCGAGAGGTGCGTGCTCTGTCCCGGAATGTGAGTTGTGTGTCCCTCCCTCTGGTGGCCCAACGATTCTGCCAAGTTTATGGAGCCGCACAAAGAGCTCTGAATATGAAAAACTTAGCTCCTTCCTTGCTTTTGTACCCAATGTAACTGGAATCAAACATATTCTTGGGAGACACTGGGGTAGGAGCGGTCTTAGATTTCTTGTGTGCATTTGAAGAGAGTCTGCGAGCCATTGACACAGCCCGCCCTGGTTCTGCTGGGCAGAGTCTCGTGGGGTCCCCACGTGGAGGCAGTGGGACTGTGGGAGGGAGTTTTTAATCCTAAACCAATTCCCTCAAAAACTAAAAGGAAGGAGGGAGCTTTTATTCGTGACAGCTTGTATTTGTTTTATTTGTAACTTTTATTTGTAAGAGTGAAAGTATTTGCCTTTTTGTAACTTTTAATATAAACTAATCATTTCCAGAAGTCACCGTGAGGAGGGTCATGCGTCATAACTCCCAGTTCACGAAATGCAGACTTTAAAGTGTCCTAAGGTTGGACCAAATCTTCATGATGAAGGCAAAACCCAAGTATATCTTCTTGTTACTGCTTCCCCTTAATTAAATATTAACATCCCATCGAGGGAACGAGACGGAAATGACCACACCAGCTGCCAGGTGGACAAGAACGCAGCTTACAGACCTGTCACGGATTGCTGGCCATCTCTTCATGCCTGCTTTTCTTCCCTCGACACGGGCAAATATTCCAGAGCCCGAGGTCTTCTTTAGGACTTCTTTTTTTTTTAACCCAGTTTATTCAAGTGTGAAGTATCATTTGGAATCAATGGAAAAAATACCTTTTTAAAAATGTTTTATTTGTCGGAGTGAGAGAGAGAGAGAGCACAGGCAGGGGTAGAGGTAGAGGGAGAAACAGATTCCCAGAGGAGCAGGGAGCCTGATGTGGGACTCGATCCCAGGACCCTGGGAACACAATCTGAGCCAAAAGCAGATGCTGAACCGACTGGACTACCCAGGTGCCCCAAGGGGGGAAAAAAAAAAAAGATGGTTTTAAAGACAATGGCCGGCTAGTCCTGAGCGAGAGAGGAAACACGCCCCAAGAACCAGGCTGGGAGAGGCGAATGTTTACAGAGCCAGAAAAACTAAGATTTGTAGGGAAGGGGGGCAGAGGGGAGAGGGCGGCCAGGCAGGCCTTCCGGCGCCCTCCTGACAAGGGAGAGCCACACCGTCACGCTCACAGACCCCAAGTCTTCCCTGTGCCCATCACCGCAGATGTAGTTCTGTCCGCGGGTGGAGCACAGTCTCGGGGTGAGTGGGTGTGCGTTCCCTCAAATACCCCGCCCCGTTCACACCCGACACCGGCTGGGAGGCCTCCTGCTCGTCCTGAATGCCACGCAGCGGTGCCCAGTTCCAAGAGGACGGGGTCAGGCTTTCCTGAGCACCTGTTATGGGCTCAGTGTCCTTCCAGAACTTCAGCCCGGGGTCTGACTGCGAGTCACACGAACATGCCGACCTCTGGGAACGGACTGCCCAGCTGGGACTGTCCGTCTCTTTCTCGTGATGCCCTCGAGGGCACGTGACTTCACTCACCTCAACTGTACTTTCCCAGTTACAATGACAGGACTCCTTCCCTCACGGGGGTGCTGGGAGGACGAGAGACCCTCCAAGTCACATGCCCGGTCTCTGCCTGGGATGCGCAGGCACTCACCGTTAGCTGCTTCTCCTGCCGGTGTGGTGGGAGTCGATCATCCCTGTCACTGGATGAGGGAAGTGGTAAAGCACCTTCAACTGAAGAAAATAAATGTCTAATGGAAGGGCGTGCTTCTGCTTCAGCATGGTGGTCGCCAAGGACAGCGTCTGGCCCGTGGAGGCTCTTCCATACTTGTTCCATAGATGATGAACAAATTTCTGTTAGGTATGAAGATGGGTCTTCTCATTCCTTGACCATATCTGAGAAACATCTGTTGAGCCTGGAAGGTTTACAGTAGCACCACTACGAGACCCCTGCACGGGTGACCATCATGTCTATTTTCCATCCGACCTGTGACTTCTGCAGACTGAATTATGATCCCTTGGAGGGAAGTGATCAGATTTATTCATCTTGGTTTCATCAAATGTGGTAAATACGCAGTGCTTTTCCATATGGACCCTCAAAAAAAAAATCTTCCTGCTATCAGATTAAATTTAATCTATTGAAAAGAACCAGAGTTGATGGTCTTGAGGAGAAATAATGAAACCAAAATTTAAGAGTACCCCAATGAGGTATAGAATGACAAAAAAATTGATATATTTAGTCAGAAGTTTGGGTACTATGTGGACCAAACTGCAAAAATTGATTTGATTCTGTATGGAGTTGGTTGAATTAATCATGCCATCTATCATTAAACACATTTTTAAAAATCCAAATGAACAAAATTTTAGTGAACTAAGCCTATCTTCAACATCTATAATATTTAGTTGAAAATTTTCCATGATGGGGCATAACACTTCTTACCTATTTTCCTCTTGTGAGTGTTTTATCTCCTTAATAAAATTTTCTTGTATGAAAATGTACAAGTGTGTAATTAAATCTTTGTTGGTTATTCTAATATAAGCCATGCATCTATAAAGTGAATTTTTAAAAATTTGTTCAAATTAATAATTACTAACTTTCCAGTTATTTATTAAATCTTTTAATAAATACATTACTTTATTAACTCTGTTAACAGATGTTAATAGCTCTCTAAATGCACTGACTTACTGAGTAATATTAAACCATTTATCAAGTTTTTCTCTCTGAGGGCTTGAAAATGACTTCAACTCAGTTGTAACTGTTGAAGTTCCGAGGAGAACCATTTAAATAAATGACTCCTTCCTTCTTTAGGTACATACCACGTACAGCGTTTGGTTTTGTTTTGTTTTAAACCCAACAGCTTTCTGATTTCTCAAGTCATTTTCTTTTTTGGGTTGTTTAATTATGGAATCTTACTTTCTAAATAAAATGAAATTAGTTCTTGAGTGAGCTGTCTGTCAAAGGCAGACAGAAGGTATATGGACCATTGGCAGGAGAAACTGATTTTACCAGCAACAGCAACTCCTACTTGCAAAAGCAAGTTTGCAGGTTATTGACTGAAGACAACAGGACTGAGACGCGCTGCTCTATTAACATGCAGAGGCTCGACTCCATGTTCTGTGCTGGACTGCCCAGCTTGAAACCACTGCGGTCTGGTTCAGTTTTACTGAGTTATTGCTTGTACCTTAGGATACTTAAATAATCAGTGATGTTGACTAGAACAGACCAGTGCCTGGGCAGACATTGGGGCAAGAAAGCATGTGAGCCTTACCAATGCTTTGTGAAGGGTCCTAATGGGTTTTCGTGTATATAGTGGAACTCACGAGGTCCTTGAAGGTTATACGACTTACAGACTTTCAAGTCTTCATCACAGACTTCCCACATGTCATCCATGAGTTCATCTGTGTATGTAGATTATGACTGGCACTAACTTTTCCTTACCAACTTACGTAAGCTCTCAGGTGGCATTCATTGTTCGCTTTATATTTCCATTGTACCCTAGAAAACTCACCGCTAGTTTCTAAAACATCTATTTGTGTGCATCTGTCTCTATTTTTGTAAAGCATTTATAACCAGGGAGAGATTAGAACTGAAATTGCCCTGTGTTTTCCATCGTGTGAGTGTTGTGTCCGTGTAGGAACGTCTTCCATCTCAGCGTCGTGGAGCATCTCCACATTTTCTGGATGCGATCCAACTGTCCGAACTTGGAAACTGGAACTACTCAGCTTGTCAAATTTTCCTGGGCTCTTACAAGGGGGCATAGTAGTTCTAGATTACAATGGGAAATAGACGTTTATAAATTGCAGAACGTCAGTCTTGGAGAAGCCAGTCTTCCCACAACAAGTAAGGTTTTCCTGACGCATCAGCTCTGCAAGAGTCACACCGACGTGGCAAACCAAACTTCCGCTTGAGTGTTATCTTAGGTACATACTTGTAGGGGGACGTTTATCTTCGGGACGAAATCTGGCTGGCTGTAAATAGCTAGGCCATTTCCCCAAAGCCTGCAGGGATGCGAGTTTAGTGATGCCAAAGGGCTCACGGTTACTCGCTGTTGCTGTTTGCATGTCTTACCAGCCAGCCTACCTAAGCTGGTGCTCTCTCCCCGACAGGGGAAGCAGCGCGGGCGCAGCCGCGTGCATGCACCTGTCTCACACGGACCCCACAGCACGGACTGGGTCTTCCTTGGGCAGTTTCGCGGCAGGATGACAAATCGCCAGTCCCAGCCATTTCTACTGTTTGCCCAGAGCCACCTGGCGTGGGGAAGGGAAGGATCTCGAGCCAAGAAGTTTGTGTCCGGTTCCTGCTTCACCAGCTTCTACGTCATCGCTTTCTGCCTCGGTTCACTTGTCCAAGACACGGCACCCATCTCCTCGTGTTCGCATCTAAAACCGCGAGGACGCTGCTGGGGTCGCAGTCGCTCCTGTGTCTGGTGAAACTGTCTTTTCCCAAATATTAACAGTCATGAAACGCACCATGTCTGAATGATCCGGAACGGTTTACACGTTAAATTTAAATCCTAACACTCGAGCAAATTTTCTGTGACATAGCTGTTTTATTTCTTAATGGCAAAAACACTGACGGATGTTTCCAGCAGCATAAATAGTTTCAAGCATCCTGGTTCGTTGAATAGCGCCCTGGAGCGGTTTCTTGACCTTTCTCACACTTCGGCGGTTCTCTGGGAGTTTTCTGTAGACCTTTGGCTCGCGGACAGCGGACTCACACGGGTCTCCTTAGAAGCCCACCAAATCGTCCACCCTCTCGGGTTAGACCGGGCAAACGGCATAAGGGCCCGGTTGTGGGACATATTCCCTTCCAGAATGCTTCCTTCGTCCTCTTGGAGCAGAGCCATTCCTGCATTTTATTCCGCTTTAAAAATTACTCCTTCTAAATACAATGTGTCACAAATCCTCCATGCTGATTATTAGCGGGAGAGAAGCCAGAGGCAGATGTGGTCCATGGGCCTGAAGGCAACGGTGACATTGGCCTCATAAGAGTACATTGGGCTACTAGCATGTTCAGAACGCTGATCTTGTGCTGCGACACCTTTGTCAGTATCTACTCAAATGGACTGAGGGAACTAAGGTGCTGCAAATACATACATTTCAATACATTCCTCCACTCCCCGTGGACGAGTGTGCTGAACGTGGCTGGACCAGTGGAGGAGATCCAAGCGAAGTAAGATCAGTCTGAGGGCGACTCTGAAGGCCAGCAGGGCCGGCAGCAGTGCTGTTGGGGGAGGGGCGCCGGGGGGAGTCCGGGGGGCCCCTGGAGAGGGAAGGTCAGTGTCTGCAGCTGTTGGGGCAGGTGGGGGCATGGGGACATGGTCCGGGGTCTGTGCTTGCTGGCGGGTGCACTCCCCCAAGGCTGGTGGAGGGGAGATCCCAGGGGGAGACTGGACAGGGGCCGTGGGCCTGACCTGCTAAGAAAGGCCAGGCTGTGTCTTGGACGCGATGGGGGAGGCCATCTCTGCAGGACTGTAGGTAAAGAGTCTGTCGAACCAGACTGGCAAGATACAGCCACAATAAAAACACCAGCAACAAAAGCACTTTAAAGGGTTAGAGGGACTCTGGTTGCTTACTGCTTGGCTCGGCTGAGTTCAGCTCGGAGGAGGCCACCCCATGTCAAGGAGCAGAATCCACTTGGACCCCCTTTCCCCATCTGTCCGACAACAAGCCTAGAGTTTCTAAATGAAACCGACACAATGTGCCCTTGAAGGTGGGGAGGGGGAGGAGGGGGACGGGCAGACACAAGGGACGTGGGAGTGGGGTCCACTCCGCAAGAAGAGGCGGGACTGGATGGCAGGTCAGAACCACAACGAGGTGTCAGCCCACCGCTGTCAGAACGGCCCGAATCAGCAGCACAAGAAACAACAGGTGTTGGCGAGGACATAGAGAAAGGGGACCCTCGTGCACGGTTGGGGGGTGCAAACTGGGGCGGCCACGCTGGAGAGCAGGGTGGAGAGTCCTCAGAAAGGACTCTGGAGTACTAGTGAGGACAGTAGAGTACTAATGAGGACAGTGGAGTACTAGTCACTGAACGGTGAAAAAAACGGCTGAAAAAAACCCCAAGAGGGTTAGCATTTCTAAGAACTTGTTGAGTTATAACTGACCTATGACACTGTATCAGTTGTATGTGAACAACATGATGATTCTAGATCTGTAGGGTTTGTGAAATGATGGCTGCAGTAGGTCTAGCTAATGTCCATCGGTAGACAGAGTCACAGAGTTTTGTGTCATAATGAGAACTTGGAAGATTTATTCTCTTACAAACGTTCAAATATACCGCACAGTATTATTAACTCTAACCATCGTGCTGTTCATGCCATCCCCGTGACATGGGGTGCGTGTGTGTGTGTGTGTGCGTGTGTGTGTGTGTGGACTAGTGAGGACAGTGGAGTGTGTGTCCTCACTAGTACTCCACTGTCCTCACTAGTACTCCACTGTCTTCACTAGTACTCCACTGTCCTCACTAGTACTCCACTGTCCTCACTAGTACCCCACTGTCTTCACTAGTACCCCACTGTCCTCACTAGTACTCCACTGTCTTCACTAGTACTCCACTGTCCTCACTAGTACTCCACTGTCCTCACTAGTACTCCACTGTCTTCACTAGTACTCCACTGTCCTCACTAGTACTCCACTGTCTTCACTAGTACTCCACTGTCCTCACTAGTACTAGTGGAGTACTAGTGAGGACAGTGGAGTACTAGTCAGACGTGAAGAAGGGGGCCCACCATTGGCAACAAGAATGCCGCTTCAGGGTGCGCAGCGAAGTCAGTCAGACAGAGAAGGGCAAACACAGCAGCTTTCTCCTACATGAGGAATCTCGATAAAATAAAATAAAATAAATTGTTAAGAACCTACACTCGCGGATTCAGAGAACAGATTGGTGGTTGCCAGAGATGGGGGATGGGAAGTAGGCAAAAGCACAAACGAGCAGATAGACTCACACACACACACACACACACACACACACCCCCCATATCACGGGGATGGCATGAACAGCACGATGGTTAGAGTAAATAATACTGTGCGGTATATTTGAACGTTTGTAAGAGAATAAATCTTCCAAGTTCTCATTATGACACAAAACTCTGTGACTCTGTCTACCGATGGACATTAGCTAGACCTACTGCAGCCATCATTTCACAAACCCTACAGATCTAGAATCATCATGTTGTTCACATACAACTGATACAGTGTCATAGGTCAGTTATACCTCAACAAGTTCTTAGAAATGCTAACCCTCTTGGGGTTTTTTTCAGCCGTTTAAAAATGTAAACATTATTCTGAGATCACAGTCCTACAAAAATAGGCAGCAGGCTGGAATTACTCCGAGGGCGACCGTTCCAGGGCCTGGATGCCGCCAGGCAGGGAAAGGAGAGCTGTGGTCTCGGGAGTGATTCCATCCGTGATGCTTGGGGTGCCTGGAACAGAAGGGTGATGCGCATTTGCTCAGCGAAAGGGCCAATGGATTGGATGGTTGCTGGGCAGAATGCCGTGAGTTTATTTATTTAATTTATTTTATTAGTTTTTAATTCCAAAATGCTGTTGGTTTTAGAAAGATAAATTTCAGTGTACTATTGCTCCATAAAACATGTTCTGTCCAACACCAAGATTCTGGCCCTAAATGCTAATCCGAGTTCTCAGGAGCCAACCCTTGAGTTCACACTCCTTCCTCTACCGTGGACTCTCCTGTACTGCTGATCATAGTCTGAAACTCTGTCCTATGCAGAGCGGAGCTGGTGAGCCCAAGAGATCTGGGGGTGTTGGTCATCCTCCGGGCCAGGCCGGCACCAGTCCACGAGGCTGACATGGCGGCGATCTGATTTGGTGCAGAAGCAAATGAAGAGTGGAGAAGGTTGGTGCTGGTCTCAGGCTTCCAGCCGGGGGAGCTGGTACGTAAGATACCCCTCGGGGAAGGACGGTTCCCAAACCCACGGCCCACCCAGGACAGTCCATGGTAGGTCCAGCAATGAGGAACGGGAGGACAGGCTGATGGTCCAGGAAGTCCCTCAAGAGTGCCCTGGAGAGCGGGTTTTCTAGACGTTGTTCTAGGGAGGTTCCAGAGCAGCTCGAATCTCACTATAAGAGGAGTTGAGATGTATAACAGTGCTAGGTATATATACACATAAATGGTCTTGGGAGTAATAATATATATTACTAGTCACTGCAAGATACTTAATGATTACTGGCCATGTGCCAAGCATTTTGCTGGATGTTGGGAATAGGATAGCAAGACAGAAGTAATATCCATTCACCTCCAAGAAGATTATAATCTGAAAATTATCATCATTACTTATATCCGTATCATACGAAAGCTTTGCATCTTCCTATAACTTTATCTATCCTGTCCACCTGTCCGTCCATCATCTGTCCATTCACCCATCCACCGATCCATCTTCGTCTGTGTGCGTAAGAACCATAACATAATAATAATGATGTAGTCTCTAAGTTAAATTAAGTAATAGTACATAGTAATGACATTGTGTTCTTTGAAAGGTCCCAAAGACTGGGGCGCTAGCGGGTGGCTCAGTTGGTTAAACATCCGACTCTTAGTCTCAGCTTGGATCTTGATCTCAGGGTCCTGAGTTCAAGCTCCACATTGGACTCCAGGTGGGGCATGGAGCCTACTTAAAAAAAAAAAAAAAAGTTCACAAAGATTAGGAATAAAATGATTAACTTTTTTGGTATATATACACAGAACATTTTTAGAGAATAAGTACACACACACACACACACACACACACACACACTTGTCTCCGAGGAAACGCAAGTGAACATGGAATGTGAGGCTGTTGCAGGGAAAGCCCCCTGTGTGGTGTTCAGACTCCCAGTCACCTGGGGGGAAGGTGCACACAGAGATAACTTGGTAACATTTTGGGAAAAGGCTCAGCTGTCTGCTTTTCCAAGGTCTCTAGCTGATGGTGTTGAAGGTGCTACAGAACTCACATTTTAATTTTTTTGCCCATATTTTCTACTTAGAATGACTTTGGATGCAGAATTGTCTGCATGTTTTCATCCATAGTGGTCCCTGGATTTTAAGCTGCAAGATGCCCAAGGATGGAAAACAGTTCTGATGTCATTTACAAAATACCTTTCTTCTTATAGCTTCTTTGCGAGTATGTGTTTTTAAAGTGGCATGTTCAGTACAACAGGCAGACTTATTGTTTTCAACGGTGTAAGGACTGTGTTACTCGGTAATCTTAACACATTATTGTCTAATCAGTCCCTGGAGGGTTACTGAGTTGTAGACATTTTTTTCTTTCTTCTCCTTCATTTCTTGAGACATATCTGGGTTAATGAAACACTCAGAATAATCAACTCTGGTATTGAGCTAGCCATCGCTGTTGAAATCAGATTGAACAGTGCTTTGGGGGGTTATTTTAGATATGCCAAGTAACTGATTGCTGTGATTTCCGGTTTACAAAAACATTGAATTGACGGATCTTATTCTTCATTGGAAATTCGTTGGGACTCCTAATTCTTGATGCAGAAGCACGTTTGAGATATTGTCTCAGACACTACCTATGATTTTTAATTTTTATTATTTTTCTTTTTTTTTTGCATATGATTTTTTTAAACGTTTTTTTCTCCCCATCAACATCCCCTTGCAAACATTTCAATAGAGACTAGCTATCCTTACAGACATTAGCAATCTGAAAAAAATTAAATAATATTTTCATTATTATTGAAATTTCTTCTTCCCTCCAGGTCACTTATTTTCTTGTTGGATGTGATGGGCGTGTAAACCAGTAACTACTGGTCAGTGTTAACTCTTCATTTCACATTCTCATAGAGTGGTGCTTCTGAGATAGATTCCTTTATCTGCTCATCTAACTTTTTGTAACATGGTAAGGTTTTAACTTAATTCAGATCAAATATGGCCAACACTTGAACGAACTGGGTATTTCATTTTTATACATCCCTGTGGAGGAGAATTGCCTCCATTATGTGACCCTCGATTTCTCATTGGAAGTTGCATACACAGTCTGAGTATGTCAAATCAGATTCAATTAACCCTTCCAGCAGACTACTTGTGTACAGAGGACACTGAAGTACTGGAGGTTCTAAGTCACTTAAGGGTGTCTCTCTTGATAAACTCATGAATGAAGCTGGTTCTTCACATAACCAAGACTTAGCAGCTTCTACCTCCATCACAAAGTACTAGATTGCTCTAAAATTCTTCAGCAGTGTCATAATATCCTCACCAGATTAGTCATTGGATAGGATCAAATATTAAAAATAGGCTCTTTTTTTAAAAATTAGAAATGGAACATGGTGAGTGTTATTTCCAACACGAACTAGTGATGGTGAAACCAGCCATGTCACTGGATAAGTCTGTTTCCTGGATGTTGTGGGTCCTAGGACGAATCTACCTCATGTACTGCATTTATTCATATCAATTTTTTAAAAAGTTTTCTTTATTTGAGAGAGAGAGAGCAAGCAGGAGTGGGAGGGACAGAGGGAGAGAGTCTTGAGCAGACTCCATGATACGCGTGGAGCCCAATATGGGGCTCGATCCCAGGACCCTGAGATCATGATCTGAGCCAAAACCAAACGTCGGAGGCTTAACTGACTGCACCACCAGAAGTCCTTAATATCAATATTTTTTAATCCTGCTAAGAAACTTCATAAGAAGGTGAGGTGGAGAAAAGTATGCATTCTGCCACTTAACTTTTTACAACTGATGTAACTGATACATAAACTTGGGCCATCTCCTCCCGGGTACGATACTACGCACACTCGTTGCTTGGAGTAACTACTTGTAGACACTGATTGTTCCCTGCCTTGGTTAGCTCCTCACCCTGGTTCTAATTTAGAGAAACGCTGAGTCCTTATTATATGAGCTCCCATGCTCCAAAAACCAAAAGTGTACAGTGTTGCTTGGGGTCAACTTTCTGATGTAACATCAAAATAACTAGATTAAAGTCAGCCCTATTTCAGACCAAAATTAGATCATTGCTTCTCTACACTTTTGTTTGATCTTGATGTTAAGATATTTGGAAAGAGAGCAAAAGTCATCATATGTCTCAAGTCTAATGAAAAAAATAATCATACCGTATCTAACTGGGGTCATAGCATGACAGAATGGTGTTTCTTGAAATACAGAATGATAGTTATGCTATTATCTTTAACTCAAGACTGGGAGAAGAACCTGACCTCTCTCTCCTTATGTGTATGTGTGTGAGTGTGTAACTGGGTATAACTGTAACTATGTATAATATATAAGTATATTATATACAAGGTATAATATTTAAGTATATTATACATAAGGTAAACACAATTTCGCATGTGCTTTATATATAGTAAATATATGTAGTAAATAGATATATTTACATATTAAATAACATATTTAAAATATAATATTAATACAGTATTACTCTAACTACATATATTTGCATATATAACTTTTCTCTGTGCCATACTAACTGAAAGAACGATACTAAAAAATATAAGGTGGCCTGAATCTAGAAACGTTGCCATAGAGATTCTAGGTAATTTCACTTCAAATTACTGAGTCCAACAATTTCCTACTGAGTAGAAATGAACTCTATCAGTAACTTTTATGAAATAGTAATTTTTTGAGAATTTGTTAACTGGAATTCCCGGGAGCCTTTAACTTCTCTTTTTACTTGTTTGGGGTGTGACTCTCTTTTTTTCTTTTTCTCATTTTTTAAAAAATTCTCACTCATTCATATAATTGGCATACCAAATGCTTTGAGAATGTGACCCAAAATGTCAACTAAACTCGTGAATATAAATCTGTATACATAAGTCTTCAACATCTTGCTTTTATTTATGTAACAAACAAAAATTGAGCAAGACATTCAGTATCTTACACCTACTTTTATTGAGCAACTAAAAATACTAGCGCTTGTCAAGGAAAAGATGCTGGTGGCAGGGACCAGGGAGAAAGTGTCGTCTGGGATTGTGTCATAGGTTTGGTTTTACTGAGGGGCAATGAAGCCCCAGGAATGTCACCGTGACCACAATCACATTCCCTCTTCTTGGCGAGCCAGCTTTGCTGGCTACCAAGACCATGAGGAATTTTATTTTTTCTACAAGATTCCTGTCTTTCAACGGGTTTACTCCAGTGGAACGGGTTTCACATTGGCTGGAATCAAATTACTGAAAACATAGTACATGTTGTTTAAACTTGGTAACTGTGTAAACCATTTCACATATAGGTAAAATTACTAATCTGGAGAAATCGTGGGTCAGATTCCTAATTGTATTTTGATTCAGAAAGTGCGTATGTGTTTGTTCAAGGGGCAGGAAGCTGTGGGAAGGCTTCCTGCTCCCACGTGTGAGGGTCCCGCATTTTAACTCGGCATCTCCTGGTTGAAACGGTGATGCACTTGGAAGCTTCTCTGGTTCCATCAAGTGCATCTGTCATCTGTCTCAGTGAAGATACGGGTACTCTGTGTACATGCCTGGTTTTGTGAGGGAATAGGGGCAGCCCCGAGAGGTTGGGGTGTCCAGGACTTTTTCAGCAGCTAAAGGAGAGAAGCACTTTTGACCGATGCGGTCCTTTCGCCCCCTGGCTGAAATAAAACTGAAATCGTGACATAGTGGGAAAATCTTGGTATGGGAGCCTAGCATAAGAGAGAAATTTTAAATAAGAAGCAAGAAAAAATAAAGTCACATCATCAGCTTCGCCCTTAAAATGAAGTTTTTACAAGGGTAAGATAAGTTTCGAGAAGAGAGCCGAGGCCACTGTTTTTGTGGTTTTTTAGAGTAATCCAAATCATTAGGGAACAAATGTATCTGGTCATTACTGACTATCGGAACCTGTCTGGAAGGACGTCCAGGGGAAACGAGCTATTTAAGATTCCCGTTTTGGGGTCCATATATTTATTTTTGTTACTGTCTGTAAATATGGTTCTGGTCTTTAAAGATCCCAGTCTTTGGTTCTGATGGGATTTATCTCCTAGTGATCCCTCCAGGTAAAATGATCAGTACGAGGCCGTGGACACAGGACGACCGAGGACAGTGAGGTGAGGGACTGTATGGGCCCCAGCAGCAGGAAGGGGTACGGTGAAGAGAACCCCAGATGCGGGCACAGACATCCAGAGTTCGGAGACCGGCCTTGCTGCAAGGATTCATAGGACTCCTTCTGACTGCGGAACTGAGCATTAAAAAGTTCTCACCTGAGTGATATTCTCAAGAAAAATTCAGTGACAGACATCCACGATTTTAACCCTACAGCCTTCATGAAACCAGCAGGACAGGAGCAGGGAAGCAAGTTTCTTCAAAAACAAGCTGCGTGTGTTGGGGGTCAGGGAGCGCGACATGCCATCTTATCACAATACTTGACTTCCTCTTCAGCGTCTGACAAAGCTTCTGTATTTTCCTAGGCCCTCCCCCAAGCAGACAGACAGTGCCGGGGTGGGGGGAGGGAGCATGAAGGAAGCTAAACAATGATGTGCTAAATCTGAAAGAAACATAACTTTTCACATGATACCCAACCTTTCCCAAACGCAACGTTCTGTGCCCTGCTTTGTTCTCCAATTTTCAACTGAAGCCATCCCGAGGAAGTGGTATCATCAGCTTAATTAAAAATACTTCCTTCGTCTTGGCTGGCTTGTACCAGAAGGAGTGACTCAAGTTCGTAGAAACGATTGCTGCTGGTGTTACAGTAGCTGAGAGCTGGAGCAGCGCCCTTCCCATGGGCTCTTCTGGGACCGGCAGTGTAGTTAGGTAAACAGTGATCTCATCTGAGGTCATGCCGTTTTACTAACATCATCATGAAAGGTATCAACAAGATATGAGGTAGCGGTCAATTTACTTAGCTCCGTTTGTTTTGGCTTTGGGTTTTTTTTTTTCATCTTACGGAGCGAACTCAGAGGAAGCTGGAAACATTTCTTTCCACTGAATTTTTGTCACCATAAAAGCAATGCCTGCTCATTAAATAATTATAAACGAACAGAAAAAAAAAAAAAGGAAAGAGAAGTTACGGATAATCCCCACACTTTCAGACAAACACTTCCCATTTTGCTTGACTTCGAGGCAAAAAAAAAAAAAAACAAACAAACAACCTAAAAAACCTAAAAAATAGTTTAGGAGTTCTCATTATTTTTGAAGGTTTCCAACAGTCCTTTGTGAGGACGCGTCTCAGTCTGTTCTGAAGGCCGGACCGCTATCGGATCCCGCACATTTCGGCTGGGTTAAATTTTGACCAACCCAAGTGACCAGTGAGCAGATCTTAAAACCGTGTGGAATACTTTGTGTCAGCCGAGACCACACACCCAGATTCCTGGAGCAGGTCTCGTGTTTGTAATCAAACATAAGCCCAGAATGTTTGCTTTCCTAAGCATTTGAGACACATTCTTCTCGTTTGAAAGCTCTGTGTCTTACTCAACAACCTTTGTATCTCGACTATGTTAAAGATACATAGAAAAGGAATGACCTCACAGAGCTCATTTTGTTCTTTTAGCTCCGTGCTTAGCTAGAGTTGAGCGGTTGCTATGAGTCATGCGATCTTGTGACCGGCCGGGCCCTTTTCCAATCGGAGAGGCAGCTCGGATCTCTCACAGAACCTGGAGTTGTTGGAACAGGAGGTAACGACACGACCTGGAGGCTTGGTGATACCAGGCTGGTGTGAGTAACCCAATGTGTTCCTCCTCCTGCTGAATAACACAGCACCAATGATGAGGTAACACTTAGGGGAGCTGAGTCATTTCCTCACTTACAGATGAAAGGGACTCTTTGAGAAATGACTATCTCCCAGGTAAAGCGATGTTTCCTGCAGGTAACCCGAGGTGAGTCGTTTTAAAGCGAGGTTGACCTCGTCATTGGCTAGTTGGTTACCAAGTCTATTGAAAGGGAAATTTGACTATGGAATCTGTTTCTACCCTTAACTCCGTGAGAACTGCCGATTTCGGACAACATTCATAAGAAAAAGAACGTGGAAAGCTTGTGGAAATCAGGTGTAAAGATGATTGAACATTGAAAATAAAAATGTGGACTTAAAGCAAAGTTTCTTTTTATTTACCACCAGATATATTTGTACCCGTGATGCTGGGCAGCTGTACGGGACACCTGTGGGCAAGCATTCTGGATGCCTCCCTCTGGATCTAGGGACACCTCGGCTGTAGTGGGACTGGGGACTGTGGGATTTGCAGCCCTGTTCTGTTGACTTGAACCCACTCAGCAGTCACTGCCACCCTGGGAAACCAAGAACCCTCCTCCTCTCTGCCTTGGTGTAATCTCCTGGGCTTTGTAATCAAGGCTGCCTTTATAAACACATTCCTCAAAGTGAGTGTGCAGCACACTTATTTTTAAAAACACAAGAAGCCTGTTGGGAGAAAAACATTAGATGAGTGCCTTCCCCACCAAAACTTGTAACTCTTTTCTTCCTTGACTAGATTTTACTAGGACTTTACAAAAATGGGAATAGCCTCTCCAAATAGGATTTTCTTATTTTCATTCATTTATAACGTGTGAATTGCCCTCTGTGCCTTTTCCCCTACTTGGTATGCATTATTTTGCATTCTCGTGTAATTTTAACAGTTGTACAATTCCTTTTTTGTGTGTGTGTGTGTGGTTGGGAAATCACAAATTGTGAAACACATTAAATTGAGCACATTTAAAAATAACCTAGCCTTTTCTACTGTTTGGGTAAGGCCTTTTGCTTGTTTGGGGTTGCTAATGGGAATAAGTGACCGTGTGTACAGTACCTCTAGAGCAAGCTTGTTTGGTCAGAGGAAAGAATTCATTGAATAGCCATAGACTACATTCCAGAATGTTGGCCAACCGCTTTGCAAAAAGTGAACTGTTGGGTCACAGCAAAGCCCAGAGCCACTCCTGGAAAAGCAGCTCCAAATGTCTGCCCAGGGGACAGAGATCTTGTTGTAGGATGTCCATACGGGCTCTCCTAACAAGGATTTTTATTAGTGGTTCCTTCCTCTTCTTGGCTTCCTAATAAAAGGCTATTGGAATTTTTAGTCCCTGGAAATCACGGTTTTTTCGAAGTGACTTCCTATGTTTTGCAATTAATTATCCCAATGACGTCGATCTAAATATTGGGCTGCAGGGTTGGTGTTGGGGGTCATCTCAGATACTTCAGGGCCCAGAAGAGATCTGCCGTGTTGTGTTTCTGTCCTTCCTTGCAAACAGACCATGGCATGGTTCTGCATTTGGAGTCTGAGAAGCTGCAAGGCATTGAGCCGGTCTGCGGAGCGGGTGACAGCTTCCCCGGGCAGGTGGGGGGCTGCGTGTCCCACTTGCCCCTCCCTCACTGGTCTGTTTTATAAACTGGGCAACTCTACTTTGATCTGCCTTCATACAAGAGCTCCTTTCAGTCCAACTGGGTAAACAAACGGGTTTGAAAGTTGTTTCGAAGAGAACGTCGAATCGCAGCCACAGAGAGGCCGGGGCAGCCTTAGCCGGGGCTCGGAACAGAAGTCAGGGCAGGGCTCAGGGACCGTGCCCGCCGGTCCAGGTCTGTCCTCTGGGGCTGATCTGTAACGCGGCACAGGATGGGTCACGTCCTGGGGCCTGGCCCACCCAGGCGGGAGACCAGACTTCCTCTTCCTCCTCCTCAGCCTTCTTCCCCTCTCCCTCCCTCTTGGCTCTCTCTGGACTAGGTGGCCTTAGCCAGGGGTGGGAATCTGAGGGATCAGACTTTGCGTGACGGGGACACCAGGGCAGCAGGGCAGCCCTCACTCCTCTCCTGCAGTGAATGGTGGCCCCTCCCCAAGCCCGTAAGACTGAGGTCCCCAGAGCGCGTTCTCTTCCCTTCCCGACCCCACCGCTTTCCCCCTTGCAAAGACCTAAAGAGCCTTGGCCTTGCAGTGACCCTCGGATCTGTCTGTCCCCACGGCCGCTGTCCTGGTTTTGGGCCTCCTTGTGTCAGGCTCATCTGTCCTTCTAACTTCTTCTTCCTCGGGCCACGCGCCTCCCTCCAGTTCTCGCGAATGTTTCCCAGGACGGCAGTTGGGTCTTCAAGTCCTGCTTCGAAAATGTCACTTCTCTCAGAAAAATCTCTCCCACGTGTCTCAGGGCCTTCAAACCCCACTGACTCACTCCTTTCTCATTCCGCTCAATGAACACGGGCGCACTGGTGCTTTCCCGTTGGCCACGGTGGACCAGGAGCATCCCGCACACAGCCGCGGTACATCAACAGACAAAGCCGTCTTACGGGTGAGGGCAGACGCTCTCTTCCCAGAAGGCGAGAACCAGAAGGGGCTCCGGAGAACACGGTTGCAGAATGGCCTGTCATCCATCCTGACACCCGGGACGCTGGAGCTGGGTGCCAGGGGCTGCATCTCAGCACGTGGGGAACCCCACAAGCAAACTGGAAGCCCTGGTCCTAGGAGTGTGTTACTGCTCCGGGAGCCGAAGGGAAGAAACCCTTCTGTCTTACGTGAGTCTGTCAGCCGCTGTAGATACTCTACACGGGGCCGTCCAGTAATAAAGAGCAACACGACCATCATTTCTAGGAGCTTTTCACTCACCGTGCCATCTTCGGAAGTCACATGTGTGTGAAGACAGAGATTCTAAGTCCCATCTATGTATTCATGTTTGGGGTAATTTTTATAATGATTTGGATGAAAAGCAAAGGCCTGTTGAGGGCATGAGAACAAATTCTGGAACTGGAGCCAATGGAAGTCAGACTCTGATGGTTTCGTGCCTCGCCATGCAGCAGTCATGGTCTCTGAAAGCCCTGGGCCTCATCCCCGTGAAGATGGCCCAGGCTCACCATCACGCAGCCCGGCTCTGGCCTCCTCCAGCCCAGGGACTGCTGTGTACTGAACTATGTCCCTCCAAAACGTGTATGGGCTCACCCTGACTCCCAGCATGACTGCAGTTCGAGATGGGCTCTCTCAGGAGGTAACTAAGGTTAAACAAGGTCATTGGGATGTGGCCCCGATCCCATAGGATTGGTGTCCTTGTAAAAAGACAAAGAGACAGCCGTGAGTTCTCTCTCCCTCCATGTGAAGACACAGCGAGAAAGGCAGTGGTCTTCAATCAGGAAGACAGCTCTGCCGGGAACCTGGCCATGCCAGCAGCTTGATCGTGGACTCCTGGCCTCCAGAGGTAGGAGATGGCCCAAGCCGACTAAGACAAGGTGTCTCCGACCGGTGACTGGCCATGGTCTGCCTCTCTGCCTCTGCTCCTTGGCGCTCTGGGCTCTCCCATGCTGTGTGCGCTCTTACCTGCCCACCCGGATTAGAAACCATGCTGTTAAGACTCCAGTAAGGGGTTGTGGACGTATTTGACCCCTCAGGTACATCCCTCATACCGTGAAAAGGAGTATTTATTGACTGATCAACTGGTCTGCTGGATGATGACCCACGTTGTGCCTGGTATGCTTAAATTGTTTGTTTTGACTTTGGTTTCAGGATTGGCAAAGAAATGTGGGGACCACTCTGCACACACTTCTGGCTATTTGAGGCCCAAGAGCTGTTTCTTTTCTCCTGGAACCATCGGGGGGGGGTGACTTCTGCCCTTCCCCTGGCACATGGACATGACCCAAAGCGGCCACATCCTACAAGGGGCACACTTCGATCGTCTTTGAACAGCAGGTGTTTTATCAATAAAATGAAAATCTCATTAAATTCTCTGGTACTGGACCAGGATGCTTTACCTTGTACCCTTTCTTCAGAACTATTTAATCTCTTCTCAGGAAAAAAGGGGAGATACTGGTTGAAGCAAAAATGATTTCTTTCTGCTCTCCTGGTGCTCCTTTCTTCATTCTGCATGAAATTAATTTTGAAGAAAGGAGCTGAACCCTTCAGTTGCTGCTGCACAATTTAGCGCAAAAGCAAGATTTTTTAATTAACAGCGATAACCTGGACTTGATTAGAAAATAAAGCCATTCTTGCTGAAGTGACCAGGGATTAACATTTCTTAATTGTTCTCCTAGAGAAAGTGTGTATGACGTAAAGAATCTGAAAGTGCTTTCATTTGCATTTCTGACCCAAAATGCTCCTGTGCTTAATTTGACCTGCTTGATGTAGGTCATTGAATCAAGAGTTACCTTTCTATTAAATTATAAAAATGATTTTTTGTTCCAACGATGTATTAAGGATATTTCGCTTATTCCACAGTCATGTTCAGAAATTTATTATCCATGACGTTAGTGGGTTTCTATCCTAACTTTGCAAATACATTTTTTAAAACCATTCCATGTTATTTCATTAAATTGCGACATGTGGGTTTCAAGGCCACAGGGCAAGCTCCCTGAGCAATGTCATGTGTCTGAGCCCCACCTCACTGAGGCCTGCGGCTCGGGCTCCAGAAGCAAAGGAGAGGAAAGCATTGACTTAATTGTTGCAGTAATTTTGGCAACTGTGTCCTTCCTCAGCAAGGCAAGATCGGCACTTGTAAAATGATCAAGATTGTCAACATTATGAAAGTTTTGCTAGGATAGTTTCTTTAGTTAATTGCTTGAAAAACTTCTGCATTGTCAACTTTGCAGTCTTGAAATGACTCTACACGTCTTCCTGGGGTGGGATTATACTTGGGTGCAAGTGACAGAGAGCACAGATCATAGAGACAGGATTGACACTGTGCTTAGTTCGCATAAAGTAACTGTCAAGGAGGAAGATTGGGGCCAAGGCTTGGGAGCATCTTCAAAGACCTCGTATTGTCCTTTGGTTTGCAATCCATCATCTCTGCCTTGTATTTCTTATTCTCAAGGTTCTAGGATGCTTGCTGCTGGTGCAGGCAGCTCCACATTCAGGTTTAGAGAAAGGGGGGAAATTGTTGTTCAACGGGCATAACATTTCAGTTACATAAGATAAGTGACCTCCAGAGATCTGCTACACAACGTCATGCATAGTTAGCAAGACCACGCTGTGCACAGAAGAAGGTCAGAGGAAGATCTCCATTAGGTGTTCTTCTAACAAGAAGGAAGGAAGGAAGGAAAGAAGGGAGGGAATAATGAGCTAGGACACCAGGAAACAACTTTGGAGGGGAGAAGTATGCCCATTACCCCTACGGTAATCAATTCTATAACTGAGTTATCAATCATAACTCAGTAAAGCTGTTAAAAAGAAAAGTAGAAGAGTCCAAAGCTTTCTCCTGATGAAACTCTCTTTTTTATCCCTTTTTCTTTTCTTTATTTTTTAAACATATTTAGAAAGTAGAGTCCTCCCAGGAAAATCTACCTACCTCTCATAATCCAGAACTTTGCCGCATGTCTGCATCCCAGCCCAAGGGAGGCTTGGAATCAGCTTTCTGGTCTCCAAAGAGGAGGAATCAAAGGACAGTGACTTGAAGGGTTTTTGGGTAGCAGATCCAGCTCCTGCCGCAGTGTCTTTCATGTATGTGGTATGAGAGGCATAGTGCAAAGTCAAGTTGTGGGTTTGTCTCATTAGTTTGTTGACTTCATCTGAACAAAATTCCAATAGAAAAAAAAAATGCCAATTGATTACTAGCTTACTGGAACTAAGAATAAAATGACATGAGCTGCATTGGGCTCAAATTCTGTGCCATCACTCGCTGGCTGTACAATGTAGGCAAGATACTTAATGCCCATATTCCTTGGATTCTGTGTTGGTAAAAATGAGTTCGTGCACTTGGTAGACGTCCATCACTCCTTCTGTAGGAACTCCCCTTCCGCATCGAAGACAGGCTTTGCCCAGACCTTCTTTGGCCAACCAGACAGTAAAACACGGGAAAGCAGGAAGCAGGACACCGGAAGCACCATGTGAGCTTGTGCAGGGGTGAGGGAGATGCACGGGGGCTTCCATTCTGAGAAGAGGCTTGGCAAGAATGCCATTCTGGAAAGACAGGCACAGAGCCTAGCTGTTCCAGCAGAACCCAACGTCTTGCCAACCTGCAAGCTAAGTGCAGCCGCGTGGGTAAGCACGGGATAGACCTGCAGAAGGTCTAGGCGACAAGCCTACAGATGTGCTTAAAGACCCAGGCATTGTGGGCTTAAGTCACTAAGTTCACACAGAAAAAGAAAATTATACACCAGGTTTCCGGTGTTGCTGCGGGGATGATTTGCACGGACTGTGAGATCCCAGGCACAAAGCCAGCTCTCAAGGATACTAGATATCTTTACTGTTGT
Source organism: Mustela putorius furo (assembly GCF_011764305.1). Classification (NCBI taxonomy): domain Eukaryota; kingdom Metazoa; phylum Chordata; class Mammalia; order Carnivora; family Mustelidae; genus Mustela; species Mustela putorius. Next base: position 5,601,301 of record NW_025422169.1, on the reverse strand, counting down.
TGACATTGTTATTTTTGACTGCACAATGTAGATCCTCAGAAAGGGCTTGTCAATTAGAAAAAAACACAAAAGCCCTGCAGCTAGTGTCTTAATACCTACAATCTGTTTACCATGTGTGCTGTTGGACTTCTCTTTAAGATGGTTATATCCTGCCTAATCCATTTAAGATAAGGAAACAGTGCACTTATTACCACAGGCTATCAATAAATAATCAGGGACGCAACTCTAGGACACACGTCAAGTAAGTGAGCAGTCGGAGAATCAGGAATTGATACCGGTTTTTGGAGAATGTTCTGTAAAACTCATCTCCCGATCAGGGTCTTGATGGTTAGGGATCTACTGCAGGAACATAGACGCTAATAATACTGTTACTGTGTACGTTTGTGGACTTACTGGGCTCCAGGTGTGACAATAAACACGTTCTATGCAAGTCCAGGTTTATTCCTTACCATAGCTTTATGAAGCAGTGTCATCCTACCCTTGTTTAAGGGTGAGGACACAGAATGAGAGAGGAGTTTCCTGATCTGCCTGGTGCTGCCCCCAACCCAGGTCAGTCCCAGAGCTGAGATTGGACACCCCAGTAGCTGATTCCAGCGCCAATCCTCTTTCTCTTTGCATGGAGGCTGGCAGGGAAATTAAATGTTTTCATAGTCTTCAGAAAACTCACTTTGAAGTTGAGAGGAGAGTCGATGGTTCTCACTGTCCCACGTCTACCCTGATGTACAGTCAGAAGGTCCTGCGTAAATGCATTAACAGAACGTCATTAAAAGACATATGCTGCCTTGTTGACAACCAAAAGAATAAACATTGCTAGCGTGCACGTAGCATGTACTCCGTACCAGGCACAGATCCCACTGCTTTATGCACTTAGCACGTATTTTATTCCTCTCAACAACATGTGAGGGTAGATTCTTTTATTTTCTCCACTTTATAGATGATATAACCAGATTCAGAGCAAGTTAAGTCAACTTCCAAGGTCACAGAACAGAAAAATAGTGGCTCAGGGTGGAAACCCAGACGGTCAAGTTCAGAAGGCTGTGTTCTGTCCCCTCAGTGGAAGGGCTGCTCTGCGGGGAGTGTGAGCCCTTCCAGCACGGAACTCAAACATCCGTGGAACCCAAAAGGGAAAAAGCAAAGGCTTGTGTGCCCAGCCCCAGAGACTGGGTGTTCCTTTGTTACTGCAGCACAACCCAGCTCATCCTGGCTGATTCAAGTGGCTGAGCAGAAGTCATCATATCTCCACCCCCCTTATGCCAGGATTCATCAGAATCCCCTTAGGTAATTCAGTTTTTCCATGAAAACTGTACTCCCCTTACCCCATGTCATGCTATTCCTAATAGAACCAAATCTCAGCACTACAGTACCTTCTACCATTTCACTTTACTGATGAGTAAAATGGAGCTAAGAGAGGTTCAGAAATCTTTTCAGTGTTCTACTGAAAGCCTCCAAGTTGGACTTGAACTCAGTTCTGTCTGATGCCAAAGTTCCTGGAGCAGAAAGTTGTATCAATCAAGGTGGCCTTTAAAGTTGCTGAACCTTCTAGTCTTAGAAAACTTTTCACCATATGATTTGTCCAGATAGCAGGGACAAAATTTCCTTGGCAAAATTCTCTCCCGGTTTTATAGCAGAAATAAAATTACATTTATTAAGAATAATGGTATTTAAGTGCCTGCAATGGAGTCTTTTAAGGCATTAAAAAGTCGTACAATTTGCATTTAGCCTTTCTAGATGTCAGTTATGATGAATTTTGTTTTTAGAAGCATTTCTGTAGATACATAATACACGTCCTCCCCCCCAGACCCACCCCCTTCCCTTGTACTTCAGCAAAAACACATTCCTAAATGACCCTTAGGAATGAGTCTTTTTCCTTTGTGGGATTTCACTGAACACAGAGAAAAGGAAACACAGAATAAGTGTATAACCAAAGGGACCACTATGCTTGCACATTACACAGATAGGAACGACATTTTCTAAATTAATTCTGGTGGTTATCTGCCACAATTTTCTGCTGTTGTAAGCCACAATAAAGCCAACAATTTAGGTCAGAAACCTATTTTGACATGAATTGTCTGAATAACTATCTTGGCCCTTCATTTCCCCGGAGGGTATAAAAAGCCAAGGAGTATTTTTTACTTTTATTTCAGCAATTAAAATGGTCACCCAAAAAATCAGTAATTCAGTGCATAATGCAATATCAGTGACAGTTAATTGAATTAATGACATGATGGATTTTTTTCCAAAGGCTAAGTTTGTGTATCTCGTGACAGCTTTTGTCTGAGTCTTTAAACTTGTGCAGAAAACTCCAGAAAATTTGAATCCTGGACCAGGGATATGCCCCTTGGTCCAAAGAATTTGGAGTTCTCCTTGTGGATGTCATTCAAAGTCCTTCCAGCCCTAGGGTCTGTAAATTAATTGCCTTTGTTTGAGGCACAGTGTTTGGATGACTCAGTGGTAGCCGCTGATTAATCCAGGGAATGTCGCTTCTCGTAAAAACAAACAAGCAAAAAATTGAAAGTGTGATTCTAAAGTCACGAGCCTGACCATCTCGTGTAATGAACTCCATCCGAAAACATTTCCGAAAGAAGAATTTCCTGATTCCCTCTCATGATATCTTTTGAATTTTAAACTGTGTGACTCTCTTAGATAATGATAAATTAAGGTTAAAATGAAATGAGCACACTTTTGGATTACATATCTATGATTCTCACACACACGTACAACACCACTTCATATTCTTGCGGAAGGAAACACGCTTTTTAATGCACAAAGTCACACATAGTTTGCTTTATTTTATTTTACTGTTTTATTTTAGTTTTACTTATTTTATCTTATTTTTACACTGCCCTTGTTACTTTCTTGTCCATGCGATGCATTAGCGAGCCTCCTCCCACATCTGCTAGCAGGGAAATTGCCTCCATGTTCACGGGGCATGAGCGCTTGTAGGCTCATGGTGTAGGTCAGAAGTCACCTTCTATCCCTTTCATTGTGTGCTGGTGATTGGAGCTAACTGAGGCAAAAGACAGGGTCAGGGGACTTACAGTAAGTCTGTGAGACCAGAGGTTGTTTTATTCTGCCTTCCCAGGCAGCTCCTCCGTCAGCCGTCATCGCCCTGTGTGAGCATCAGGGCTGCACGCCGAGCCTGCCCCTGTGCGTCGCTCCACACCGTCCACCCTCAGTGCCCCGCGGTCACCGGGCTTCTCTTCGTCCTACGGGTTCCCTTTTGGCCCTTCCGGATTTCCCACTGACCCATCCTGGTGATCAGACCTGCTGCTACTTTGCAGAGGGGAGAGTGACTGCTGTCACTTCTGGTGCTGCCAGGACAGCCCTGCGAGACGACTGGTGCTTTGCCACCTGTTGGGAACGTCGGGTGGGGAGGCCACTAGGTGATGACCCGTGCGTCAGGGATCCGGGGTCCCCTCCAGCCTGCCACCTGGGGAACATGCACAGACACTCTGTTCTTCCGCAAGGATATTGCTCGACGGTAACACTTTCAACCTCAACCTGGTTTTGTTTTCTTACTTTTTTAAAAAATACAACATTAATACAATTTGTCACTATTCTCTAAGGGACGCTTATTATGCTGGGATTCTAATATGTTTTACCAATTTAGTTGTTATAATGGCCTGCGAGTGCCTTGATTTTAAAACCTTATTTGCCTGGTCTTTCGAGAGCTGCCTATAACCTCAGATTATTCCCATAATGGACTGCTTATATAATGTACTTCTTAAAAGCCAAGTGGCACTTATCACCTCGTTTTGCATATTGAGTGACATTTTTAGCTTGGTATTAATAATCCAACATTATAATAAAAATAATAATAGCAAGGATTTGGAAATCCATTACAAATCTCCTTAAACCCAGGTGAACTCATTAACTCTCAGATGAAAAAAAATGGAATTAAAAAAACAAAGACTTGATTTTATTCTGCCTGATACGATGACTTTGAGGAAGAACTAGGAGTAGAAGTGTCAACTCCAGGGTGAGATTTGCTAGACTCAGCAGTTAAAACTGTCAGAGATTTAAAAATGGAAGCAAAGTTGGGGTGCCTGGGTGCCTCAGTCGTTAAGCGTCTGCTTGTAGCTCTGGTCGTGGGATCGAGCCCCGCATCGGGCTCTCTACTCCGTGGGAAAACTGCTTCTCCGTCTTCTACTCCCCCTGCTTGTTTTCCTGCTCTTGCTCTCTCTCTTTCTGTGTCAAATGAATAAATAAAATTAAATTTAAAAAAATGGAAGCAAACCAAGAAGGCCCCATTGGCTCAGAGTCAAGCTGGTGATGGTGAAGGGAAGACTGAGCTTTCTGCCTCTTCTGTCCTGATGGATGCGGAAGGAGAGGGACAAGAAAGTGGGATAGATGAACCTTCAAATTGCAAACAAAAGTGTGCCAACAAGCTACATTCTCAAACCTGGAGCCCTACTGAGATATGTTTCCTGATCTGCTTTGCCTTCAAATGTTGGCATCTCCATCAGCAAGGTCTCTATGGGTGTGAATTCCAGGATCTGCAGGAGCTGAGGACCTCTAGGCACACACTTAACTAGGTGTAATGGGTTGAATTGGGTTCAAATCATAGGTTGCAGTCCTAATCTCACCGCCTGAAATGTGCTCTTCTTTGGGAGATAGGGCCTTTTTGAAGGAACTCAGTTAAAAGGTGCCATCGAGATGATCCCTAATCCAATCTGAGTGGTGCCCTTGTAAGAAGGGGCACTCACAGAGGACGAGGGCCAAGAGGAGACAAAGTCTGACATGCAGGGTGGGAGAAAGAGTGCCAAAGGTTGCCAGGAAGCCACCAGAAGCGGATAAGGGGCAGGGACCCGATCCTCCCTCAAGAGCCTCAGTAGGACCCAGCTCTGGGTCCCAGACTTCTGGGCTCCAGAACTATGACACAACACATGTCTGTTGTTTCTGCCACCGAGTGTGTGGGTCTTTATCCCAGTGGCCCCAGAAAACTCACTCACTGGGCAGACACAGAGCCAAAGTCGTATCCGAGATGATCTCATCCCATCAGAGCTTCCAGGGACCTGAGGGAGCGGTTCCTATGAAACACTCAGCAATGACAGAAAGCAAATCACGGTCTGAAGACCACAGGAGCAATGAACAAAATAAATGTGGTTAGAATTCAGACGAAGGGGGAGAAACAGAGACTGACACCCCCAAAGAGTGCCGTGCTGTGTGAACGAGCAAGGCAAGGGTGTGTGTGGTCCAGAGCTAGGAAGCAGAGCCCGTGGCTTTGAACCTGAACACTGGGGACAAAGCTAAGGCCCCGCCCCTGCGTTGGTGAAGTCTGTTGTGTGTCCTCACCGGCAAGGGGAAAGAGACTTAAGTGGGGTAGAAATGTACCCACACATAGGCAAAGTGCTTTCGTGTGGACTAGAGGGCCATTTTTCACACTCAAACGGTCCAAGAGGGTGTGCATTTACTTTACATTATATCCTAATTTAAACATCTGTAGAGAGGCAAAAATGCAAAATTTCATTTTATTTCCATGTGACTCTATAATGAGTGTAAAAATGTTAAAGTATCAAGCAGGAATTACCCAGGGGAAAGCTCTTACTGCATGCAGATGGCTTTATCATTTACAATCATAAAAAAAAATCAGGAAAGAAAAGTGGATTTTATTCATAAAGATGACAACCCTTATTGGTATGTGTAGAGCTTATTTAAATTCAAATACATTTTCAATACTCTATCACAAGTCATGTGAAAAAATTTATTTAATAACTGACGTGGGTTTTCTTTAAATATAGCTTCGACCTGGTTTTGAGAGCCTTTTCTATCAGCCAGTCTTCTATCAATGGCATATCAGCTATGACTGATTACAGTCCACGCCACCCTTCCAAAAAGCTCATTGGAGCCTACTTTTACTGCACAGAATACAACATCACTAGAGTTTTACTTTCCTCTAAGGAAATTCCCAATATGTAAGTCTAAATATCAAAGGTAGAGACACCAGGCCATTGGGTAAAACCACAATGGAAATGTGACTCAATGTGAAACTTCAAAAGTTGTAACAGGCCACAAAAGTGATTAGTTATCCCTAATCCTTGCCAAGATTTCTGCTTAGATATTCTGTAATTGTGCAACACACTGCAAGCGATTTACCCCCCTTTAAACTTCTTGTTTGCTATGACCGCTGGACCCCCGAGATGGCCTTCTGCGCCAGGACCCCCGAGACGGCCTTCTGCGCAAAGACCACACTTGCACACCTATCTTCTCCATCCCGGTCTGCCCCAGTAAGAAAAGAAGCGTTTCCTCTAGGTGACCTGTGCCGATTAAGGATATCTGTTTTATACCATCACTTACTGGGTTAAAAGTTGAAAGCAAGGAGTTCTATTGTGATTGCAGGAATTAAATATATAGACAGAAAGGTTGATGTCACATTTTGAAATGGGCATTGGAGTAACTGGATAAAGATCTGATAGAATACAGTGCTTCATCTGCATGTAGATCCTCAAACTAATGGAACCAACGTACGGCTGTAGGAGACGCCCTGTACCGTAACGGTCGCTTGTTCAGAACTGGCTTTCCCCACTGCGTAGTTCACCACTTTGGCAATATCCACCCAGTGTGTCAAAATGTGTCCTGTTTTAGTAGAAGTACTTGTTGTTCAGTAGGAATAGGGGTCCTGATCCAAATAAAAGGGGGCACTGTTTCTCACGATGACCGCCGCACACCAGCTCACTGTGGTCTCCGAAACACACGACGAGTTTACCTGGTTTCCACCCCGGTTTTATTGAAAAGCAACGAACACATAAAAGTGTGTATGTTTGCATGACTCCGCTCACATGTGGGATTTCAGAAAGAAAACAAACGCACAAAGAAAAGAGAGAAACAAAAAAACCAGACTCTTCACTCTAGAGACCGCGCGGCTGGTCACCGGAGGGGAGGGGGCAGGGGAGTAGGGGTGGGGTAGGGAATAGGATTAATTTTTACAATTATCCTGATGAGCACGGAGTGGTGTGCAGCATTGCTGAGTCACTATATTGTGCACCTGAAGCTAATACACTGTTGTATGTTGTACGTTATGATACTGGAGTGCAATTTTTTCAAAAAGCAGGAAAAATGAAAAAAAAAAGTATATATTTAAGATGTATGACATGATGGGTTGACATATTGAAGAAAGATTGCCACAATCAATTAATCGATCATGAATTAACTGAATAAGGTATCCATCACCTCACATAGTTACCTTGTATGTGTCTGTGTGTGATAAGGACACTTAAAATTTATCCTTTTGGCAAATTTCAAGTATACAAGCCAGTATTACTAACCCCAACCGCCACGTTGTCCATCAGATCCCCAGAATTCACTCATCTTGTAACTGAACATTTGTACCCTTTCCCCACACCCAGTCCCTAATAACTACTACTCCACTCTCTGCTTCTGGGACTGTGGCATGTTTAGATTCCACATAAGTGAGGTCATTTCATTTCCTGTGTCTGGTTTATTTCACTTAGCAGGCTGCCCTCCAGGTTCATCCATTTTGTGACAGAATTTCAGTTTTTGTGGCTGAATTGGTATTTCATTGCATGTAAATGCCCTATTTTATCTATTCATCCACTGGTGAATTGCCTTAGCTATTCCCAATGATGCTCCAGCAGACATAGGTACGGATCACTCTTCAGAGATCGTGGTTTTATTTCTTTTGCATGTATATCCAGAAGTGGGATAGCTAGATCATACAGTAGGTCTGTTTTTAACTTTTTGAGGGACTTCTGTAGTGTTTTGCATGATGTCCCTACCAACCTACATTTCCACCAGCAGAGCATTCCCCTCTTCCTACACCCTCCGCAACAGTTACGCATGTCTCTTTGGTAATGGGCTCTGCAGCCGCTGTCAGGTGACCTCTCACGGTGGCTCTGGTTCGCATTTCCCTGACGACCGGCGATGCTGACCAACTTTCCATTTACCTATGGACACTGGTCTGTCTTCGCTGGGAAAGAAAAAATGTGTATTCCAGTCCCTTGACTACTTTTTGATGGGGGCATTTATTTAGTTAGTTAGTTAGCTCTAATTCAATAGCTTATAACTCAATTGGAGTTCTTCATATGCTTGGAATATTGGTGCCTTCTCGCACATGTACTTGGCAAATATTTTCTTCCGTTCTGTAGGTTGCCTTCTCGTTCTGCTGATTCTTCCGCTCCACAGAAGGAACCTTTTTGTGTGATGTAGTCCTACGTGTTTATTTCTGCTTTTGGTGCCTGTCCTGTTGACGTCATGGCGTGTGATATTTTAGACACTGAGGACGAGCGACTCTTGGCTGTTCCGGAGCTCTGTCAGGAATCTCTCCTCCATCAACAGCAAAGATGGGAACCATTGCAAACCATAGTGCAAATCATGTTCTGATAGTCATCTCTGGAAGTGTTTTCACCTCATGGTCATTTATCTAGGAATATCTTATCTGAAAAAGCAAGCAGCAGCCTTACCAGTAGTTAGGAAATCACCTTTAATCCAGCCACTTTCTGGGGCACCTGGGTGGCTCAGTCAGTTAAGTGTCTGCCTTCAGCTCAGGTCATGAGCTGGGGTCCTGGGATCGAGTCCCGCATCGGGCTCTGCTCAGCAGGGAGCCTGCTTCTCCCTTTCCCTCTGCCACCACCCCCCTTGGATGCTCTTCTTTTCTCTCACATAAATAAATAAATAAATAAATAAATAAATAAATAAAATATTTTTTAAAAATCCAGCTGCTTTCTTTTCCTATATTTTTGTGAAACAAGCTTATTGTGAGTTGGGTGACATAATCAGTGTCAGTTCATATAAATGCTAAGTTTCAGTTGCAGCTCTAATTTTATTTTACTTTGTTATTTTATTTTATTTTTTAAAGACTTTGCTTATGTATTTGACAGAGAGAGAGAGAAAGAGAGCACAAGCAGGGGGAGCAGCAGAGGGAGAGGGAAAAGCAGGCTCCCCGCTGAGCAGAGAGCCCAATGCTGGGGCTCGATCCCAGGACCCTGAGATCATGACCTGAGCTGAAGGCAGAGGCTTAACCCACTGAGCCGTCCAGGCGCCCTCCAGCTCTAATTTTACAACACTCTAAGCAGAGGCTCCTAAACATTTTGGGGGGACACACCCATCAGCAAAAAGTTTTCAATCATCAATATCCAAAGTTACTAATTTTTTAAATTTGTAGCTTAGAGATTTGGAAGTCCTCTAACATATTTTGAGCTTTAAAAAAGATACACAGAAACACATGAAACTCTGAATCTGACAAGCAAGTAGGAAGTGGAGGTTCTGACAGCCGTCCTCACACTGCAATTCATCACTTCCTGCGGGCTTCGAGGCATGTGCCCCCCGCGTTAGAGACCCCTGAGCTAATCCGAGACCTGGGGGCTTCTGGGAGATCCTCAGGGGGAAAATGAAGTGGTCCTTCCCCTCTTTATGACCCTGCCTGAGTGAGGATGCTTCAGAAGTAAAGCCACCCTGGGTAACAGTAACTTTTAAATATTCATTAGCATGATTCATTGTAATGTTTATTACTTGGAAATCACAAAGGATGAATTATTTTCTTCTAGTTAGAGCACAGCTACAAGAAGATGTCTGCCATAATCACAGAGGGGAAGTAACGGAGTGTTGTATCAGGGCCCATAAATGAGATCACCGACACATGAGCATGAATACATCTCCTATGTCGGGAGAAGATGGGGACCAGAGTTTACTGATTACCTACCATGTGGCAGGCATGATTCCAGACAGCTCAAATATGTGCAACAAGATATGGCTGTACAGCTTTTACCTAAGATGTCTGGTCCACAGCAGGTGCAATTGCTGTCTTTCTCATGGAAACGTCAAAACCACGCAGACAATCAGGCATCGGTATCCTGGTTGTGTACAAGTGGGTCACCTCAGGATAAGAGATGTTTAACAGCCTGGCCATGGTCACACCCAGGAAGAGGCAGAAGGGGCCTTTCTGATTCCGTAGCTCCTTTTCCGGAGCTTTTGTCTCTGTTTTCTTCTCTTCTGTCACTCGTTAACTGTGATGGGCCTCGCCGGCTTTCGGTCCTAACACACGGACAATGATGGTGGATGTCACTCTCATGACCAGACTCCAGAGCAGTGCATGCACACTTTGTTGTTCTGGGGGTGTCATCACAAGGTAGGCATTATAATTCCATCTGAACAACCAAAGCTGCTTTAAAATGAATGAGCTTTATTCCCCTGTTTCTGGGGTGCGGGCAGCAATGGGCTTATGACAATTACATCTGAAGGTCCTCCAGGAGACTGGCTCCCTTTCAGCGTTCCGTTGTCTGGCATCTGTATTAGTTATCTCTTGGTGTACACGATCGCTCCCAAAACATAGTCACACATGCCAACTACTTTTTTTCTGGGCAGAGTTCTCTCTCTTCACCAGTGTACGTATACACTGTGTACACACACACTGTTTTATTTGACTTCTCCACTTATCCCACGAACCAGACCTTTTCTATGTTATGAAAGAACCTTGAGAAATGTAATATTGAATGAGCATGCCGCCTTCCAATTAGTGCGTGTACCAGCTTAACCGACAATTGATTTTTGTGGTTGTTTCCATTTTTTTTAACCATAAAAAACAAAGCAAGGAGAATGAACTATTAAGGACAAATTGTGTGTCCCCTCCAAATTTCTATATTGAAGTCATAACCAACAGGGTGTCTGTCTCCGGAGTAAGCAAGGGAAGTCGGGTTTCAGTGAGGACATAAAGTGGTGCCCTGATAGGACGCAGGAGGCTGCGGACAGCTTCGTCCTAGCGCTCAGGGAGAAGGCGGCTGTCGGCAAGCCAGGAAGGGGGCTCTGGGCCTGATCTGCACGATCCACTGGCACCTCAATCGGGGACCTCCAGCTTCCAGAATGGCGACGGGTGCATGTCTGCTGTTTATAAACCTCCCGTCGGTGGTATTCTGTTACTCTGGCCTGAGCCCTCTACGGTCATCCCTTTATGCCCAAGGCCCCAGTGCATCTCCCAGCCTGTGTCGGCTCATGGCTGTGCCTCAGTATCCCACCAGACCTCACTTAAAAGCAGAAGTTCGAGGATAAAATAATTAAGAACTCAGGATGGCAACAGCAGAGCCTGAAACAGACGGGGGCCTTCCTGAGCGTCCACCCCCTGTGACTTCACAGGGCCTCGGCCACGGACCCTGCCCTGACTCTCGGCAGCTCCTGGGGGTTCTGGCACCAAGGCGGGGGCCTTGCTTACTATTACTTGTCCCCGTCACCAAGTGCTCCTAGCCTCTGGTAGACATGCAGCAGATGTCCGACGGTGTTAACTATGCTGTCGCAGGTAACAGACTCTTAGCTGTGCTCTAAGGAGCTCCTTGGATTAAAAACACTTTTTCAGTGGCTGTTCTATAATTCTAGATTCAGAAGGAACCAGAGAATCACAGAAATCTGAAGCTGGAAGGCATTTTCTGTCTGACGGTTGTCAAGCGTGTTTCTGTTGGGTATTTTCTGTGAGCTGCGGAGATGGTTCGTCGAGGCACAGTGTGAGGGTGACGCAGAGACCCCCACCGCAGCCCTCCCCTTCCCTGAAACATAATTTGAAAGCCAGTGATCTGGTCCAAAAACGTTTATCTGAAATTTTAATTTGCTGCCCTCTTAGGGATCACAGAAATGACAATTTCGAATTAAAACAAAAAAAACATTGTCCTAGGGTTTTAAAACCATGGGAAGATAGGTAGTAGGTGTTTGCACATGCGGTATTCATCTGGCCAAATTTCAAGACTCGGGAACTAACCGTGTGGGCGTGAATGTGATCCTGGTCTCCAGAAGGACGGTTACATTTGACACCGTTTGACCTCCCAGCGGTGACAGTGGTGGGAAGCACACGGGTAAGGGCAGTGCAGGGGACCTGGCCATCTCCGTGAACCAGGGCTGTGCCCTTCCACCTGTGTTCGTGGGTTCGTGGCTCCTCCCCGACTTCCTTCCCTGTCTCCATGCTGCCCCCCTTGCTTTATGGGGCTCCTGTTACCAACAGCTTTTGCCCGTTGGATGAGATCAGGTCAGTTCCTGCATGTTCACCGCCCCACAGACTTGCCAAATCACTCCCAGGGAGTTGGCTTCCTGAGGCATTCTGTTGTTGTTCAGGTGTTATATTGTCGTGCCATAGCTCATTGCTTTTATAACTTTATGGACCCATTCATGCCACAGTGTGTGAGCACTTCCTGCGTGTGCCACCGTCTTGATTTCAGGACAATTACAAAGGTCAGTAAGACACAGTCATAACCTTCCATTGGGATACAAGGTAGCCTGGGACTCAGTCACAAAGGAAGGAAAAATAATATTTACTCCAACTATGGTTTCAAATGGTCATAGCATTAAAAAAAAAACACCTAATTTTCTCTTAATAACCGAAGTAAAAAAAAAATGGGGGGAGTTAAATATGTTCAATATAATGCTTTAAAAAGCATTATTTTAGGACCTCAGAATGCAGTAAGTTAAACATATGAGTTCTGCATTTTTTTTTTTTTCCGTTCTAACATGTTTAGGAAAAGTCATTTGGCTTCTAAAATGTTCCTGAAGTAAAGTTGAGTCAAACGCAGGTTTCAATGAATTTTATCCTTAAGTATAAATAGGTAACAAAAATATATTAAAAAGAAAAACAGGTTATGATTTTCACAGTTAATGAGAAAAGAGGAACTAACAGAAGATTACAGAAACCACAATCAAGGTTTTGAAAATTTAGCTTAAAAGTCCTACTAGGAGATGAAAAATATATAATTATGCTTGCTTTATATATATATATATATATATATATATATATATTAAAAAAATAGAATTCTCTCCACCTCCTGGCTCTCCATTCTTCTTAGAATTCTTATGTTAAGTTTACATGGTTCCCCTTCCAGTATGTTTATTTACAACACTGTCACTGTTTCCATAGTTATGCAGAATGTCTGTTTCCATAGCAACACTCTTGGTTTCCTAAACAAATAGTATCACAGTGTTAATCTTGTTTCAGTGTTATTGTACTATGTTATTAGATACAAAATTCGAAAAATAATTTAAGCAGGGTTTGAAACTAGGTGGGTTGGTTTTATTGCCTACTGCTTTCGATATTAAATTTCAATTTCATATTAAAATACACATCCATTTGAAAAATAGTGCGGATTTTGCATAGTAAACATGATACCAATTTTATTCACTAGTTATAAAACACTGTAATTTAATAAGAGGGTGTCCCAATACATGAACAAATTACAGGGAGAGCTTTACCATCTTCAGATTAAAGTGACGGTTTTTCAGTTGGCCTGGGTGATTTGGCGCCCCCAAATCTCTAAAGTCATTTATAATCTACCCGCAGCAATAGTTCCCTTTGCCATTTTTGCATTTTAAGTAATTTCTACGTAGTCTGCCTTTTATTTTGTACCCCCCAGGAACAGCTGCAAAATAGACTTCAAGGGAATTTTACGACTTCCTTTTTCTCCGACTGAAAAAAAAGAGAGAGAGAAACGAGTAGGTTTTTGTGCTTTTTGTCTTTACATTTGCTTACCCTTACCCTCTGTTTCTTCTCGTGGGAGCAGATCTTTTGGACTCTATCAGAGATGGGACTACGCCTTCGCCCCAGCTCCCCCGCCCCCCACGAGCACAGAAGGAGAGGATCACCAACGTGGGGCTCGCTCTTTCATCTCCAGAAGGAAGAGGGGCTCAGTGACAATCCCACAGCTTGCCATTTCCTGTCCGGTGTCTGGAAGAAGGCTGCTGGCGAGCAGATCTGGGTCCCCGCGCCCAGCGCTCTGCCCCACTTAACCAGGCGGTGCAGAAACCCGCCTCTCACTTTCTGTTTGATTCTGTCTTCAAGAACCTATTTAATGACTTTTCCTTCCCCATGCTCTCACGAGAAGGAATCGATATGGGGGGCCTATAATAATTTACAAATGGGAAATAGTTTGTTCTGCTTTGGGGAGTCGGTGATGAACCGAAGTTGATGTCACAGTTCGGACCCACTGCGCCCGGGCGTGCCGCCGGCCTGGGGACCGTCAGTCCTCTGGGTGAATGGATCCCGGTTCAGGCATCTCCTGGCTGCCTGATCTGTGGTCCCCATTACCAGGCTTCTCTGAGCCTATACCTTCGTCAGCTATAAAATTGGGAAAATGCCACCCACTGCGCAGCACTGTGGGGAGATTAGTGATACTACAAAATAAAAAGAAAAGAAAAAAGCACTGTAACCCTCGGTAAGCATAACTCTGCTACATGTTACTGATTTCCCCTTCTTCCTTTGCATGATCTGAAGTGTGGGGTCAGAGAGAACCTGATGCCCCTTAGCTCCGAGGGGAGTTAGCCGTGTGGGTTCAGCGCCGGCCATGGGGCTTTGTCAGCTGTTCCCCACCAGCGTCCTGGCCCAGCCTCTCTACACAGGTAGCTTTAGGTTTTCAACTCAGAGAAGGTCAACTTTCAGACTCCCCAGAGCTGCCTTGTCTGTGTGGGTCCCCTTATGGAGCGGCAGACTCGCACTATGGGAAGCCCCAGAGAAGGGGTCCCTCCTGCCCTCCATCCCTGCAAACAGCTGTACCCCAGTGGCCCTCTGCCCCCAGGGCACAGCAGGCATCTGGGGACCTTGGGGAAATGCAGATTTGAGTTTGGCTGGTCTGGGGGGTGCTCGAGCTTCCTGCAGGCCTGACAGGTTGTCAGGTGACAGCCAACTGGCTGGTCCGGGGACTCATCTCGAATGAGAAGGATCTAAACTCCCCAAACTGTAGCTTTTCTTCACATTTGTTAAGACCTTAGTCAGGGCCCAGTTCCCATAACATTGGGTCCTCAGACTCCTTTGGCCCGGACATATTTGGGGTTCTTACTCTTGAGCAAGATCCAAGCCATCTATTTTCTCTGAACTTGGCTTCCTTGTAAGATGAGAGTCTGGGCTGCCTGGAATGTCCTGGGTCCCTTTCAGCGATCAAATGTGACATACTTCCGTCTTTCAGAAGTGGGACAAATCTGGGAAGACACAAATTTACATCAGTTCAAATAGTCCTCAACCAAATTCTGTTCCACGGCTTTGCATCTCCTAGGAGCCCAAGGATCAACACGATTCAGTTCTATCAGGAAAATTGTGTAACATTTATCAGAACGGGATACCAGAAATAGTTTAATACCCTGGTCAGAAACCCATGGAGTTATTTATGAATGAGTTTAGAAGCTGGCTCCTTTATGTAACCATCACAAATAGCAATTTAATTAACGTCTCAAAATTCTCTGAGAAAGTATTTTCTCTATTTCTTTTGGTTAGGCTGACAAGGTAACATATCCCGTGAAATTTTCTCAGACACCATCATGTTTGGTTTCTGTTCTCTTATACAGCAGAACTCTTTTGGCATTTTTATTTATTATATGTTAATAGCAATGTTTCTTGAAAAGGAACCTTTTAATGGCATTTCACTCTTCCCTGAGATTATATTTAAAAGGAAATTGTATCTGAAAGGTCTAAAAAAAAACCCACCAGGGCTTTCTAGGGGATTTTGTCACTCGTGTTTTTGCTGCTTATGATCTCATTGTCGAGGACTCTAGAAGCTTCTAAGAATCAGTGGACTGGTTTCTAATAAATATATGCAAACAGAATTATTTTCACTTTTATTCCTATGCTAAATATATTCACCCAACTGACGCTGACCTCATAATAAAACATGACAAATCTATTTGCCCTTCTCAAAAATAACAATACAATTGTAACCAAATCAATTCCCTTTGGAAAAGAAGACAGCTGGTTTTCTCACAGTGGCTCGCCTGCCCTGGAAAATGCCCTAAGTGTCAATGAAAAATCACATAAACTATAAAAAAATGTGGATGAAACAGTATCATACTCACACAGGGAGGAGCATAAGAGCTCATGCAAGTTAAGCACTTACTACCTGGCCCATACCAAGCGTTCAATAAATATCACACATGCTGTTGTTCCCGGCTCTTATCTCATTATTTATAATCTCATTTCATTGTTTATAACAAGAAGGACAGCAGTAGCAAACACTGCCCCCATTTCTCTAAGTATATGTTAGCACAGGAAGGTATCGATCCATATACATAATTTTTTTTTCTTTGAAGGAGAGCCCTTTCACAGATGATGATTTCAGACAATTGTGGGGAAAACCTGACACAGTACAGTAGCAGCAAGTAATGCAAATATTCTCTGAGAGCCTATAATTACTATAATTTGAATGTCCAATTCAAGCAGATCACCCTTCGAGGGTTGTCTGATCATAGACTGTCATAGGTAAGAATAGGACTTATAAAGAAAATTTTTCTTTTCTTTTTTCTTAAGGTTTTATTTATTTGAGAAGGAGAGAGCAGAGTGAGAGAAAGAGAGAGTGAGCACGAGTGGGGGCAGAGGGGCGAAGGGAGAGGGAGAAGCCTGTTCCTTGCTGAGCAGAGAGCCCGATGCGGGGCTCCATCCCAGGACCCTGGGATCGTGACCTGAGCTCAAGGCAGACACTTAAACCACTGAGCCACCCAGGTGTCCTAGGAAACTTTTTCAAATAAAGGAGCAGAGTGTCTCAAAGGAGAAAAAGCAATCCATGCTCATAACACACACCTACAAACGAGTGTGTATACTTCTGTGGGAAAGGCATGTGTATTTTTCCTCTAAGGGTACTGATCAAAAATCAGTCGCGTCCAGTTGTCTGATGGCGTGTGCTATATGGCACTCACACGGAAGTATTGTTTCCACAGAAGAAGGAAGGCAAACTTGGGGCAAGGTTGGAGGTGAAGCCAGTTCACCACTCTAAATCACCAAAACCAAACCTTCCGCTGGTTGGACGGTTTTCACTCAGCGAGGCTGGTGAGCCGCTCTCTTCTGCCTGTTCTGGGTAACCACGAGAGGCACACATGAGGAAATTCTCCATTGTTCTGTGGGGATTTTCTGTAGTTTATTTATGCAAGGTGATGCTCAGAGTGTTTTCCCTGTATGAAATGCATCATGATAGCTACCAGGTTTGCTAAAAATGCACAGCAGCAGAGGAAGGAGAAGCTGGGGAGACTCGTTGGAAGGAACAGTGGCTGGAGACACCCCAGGAAATGATTAGGGCCACTAACTCAGCTGTCAGATGCCTGGGTTTGAATCCAGGCTCAGCCTTCATGGGCCGTTTGGTTTGGAGAAAGTTCCCTGGCTTCTCTGTGCCTCAGATGACTGACTCGTCTTCGTAATCAGGTTGTAATAGTACCTGCCCCAAAGGCTATTGTAGAATTAGGCACAACCGTGTACACCAACTGATTAGTGCTGTGCCTTATTCACAGGAATCAATATGTGTTAGTGATTATCAGAAAATGAATCATGCTTCCTCTAAATGCCATTGAGGTCATTAGTCACTTAGAGCAGTTTTATGAGCTGCTTTCTACTTTGCCAAAGCTGACTGTGGCTTACTACAGTCTGATCTTGGGATGCCGGCAAACGTGCGGCCAGCCTGCAGCTTCTCAGTGAGGATCTCCGATTCCAGCAAGAATGGAGGCGTCTGTCAGATGTTCGTTGTGCAGAAAGGGCTGTGAAGAT
The DNA here is from genome assembly GCF_011764305.1 of Mustela putorius furo. NCBI lineage: Eukaryota > Metazoa > Chordata > Mammalia > Carnivora > Mustelidae > Mustela > Mustela putorius. The sequence goes on along the minus strand of NW_025422169.1, from coordinate 5,583,864 downwards.
CAGGAATTTTGAGATAAAATCCAGACGGTTTGGGCATCAAATAGTTCTTAAACTCTGGGTTTCATTCTATCAGCAGAATTCCAGTAGTGACCATTCAACCAGTGGTTTTAGCCCCCTTGGCTGCCGTAAAATCCCATAGATCGACTGGCCTGAACAGCAGATTTATTTTCTCATAGGTCTGGAGGCGGCACGTCCGAGATCAGGGATGGCAGATTCAGGGTCTGGTTCATGGGCTGCGGTCTTCTGCGTCCTCAGCTGGCCTTTCTTCCATGTGGGCGCGGAGAGCATGAGAGTGGCTCTCCGTTCCCCTTCTCGGACTGGGCCCTGCCCGTCTAACCTCATTTCACTTAGCTTCCATAAAAAGCCTAACCCAAATGCAAGCACAGTGCAGGTTGGGGCTTCACCAAAGTAATTTTGGGGAGACACAAGCGCTCCGTCCCGAGCACCAGTCCGTAGGGCGGTTTCTTCTGCAGACATCTCGTAAGTCTAGAATAACGACAGCATTTCCGTCCAGCCCTCCTCCTCGGGTCTCACCTTCCTGTCCTGGGTCCTTCCGTGTCCCCACCTGGACTTTCTCCCGGTCCGTGGTCATGCTGTGCGGCAGGCGGAGACTGTAGGATGCCCTCAGGGACCTCTGTCTGATAACTTTTAACGTCAAACATCCATATTTTTATTCAATGTCTTCTAGATCGTCGGCTCTGCAGTCACATTTTGCTTGTGTGAGTTTTCTCCATGACTGACAAGCGTGACGCTCCAGTCCCTCAGTGTTTCCTGTGCTTTCTTGGTTCGCCTTTGATGACCCTAGTCATTCTCTTTCTCCTGGAGAGGGAACCCCAGTCTGAGAGGCAGCATATAAGTTTGGCATTAGCCTTTGTCTAACCCTAACCCAAACCCTAACCCTACCCCTAACCCTTACCACAGAGCCTCCTTGAGGTCGTTAGGCCAAGAAGTTCCAAGCCTTGGGGACGCTAGTCACGAGCGGCTAGTCACTAGGAGGCAGGCTTGTGAACAGATGAGCAGCGCCTAGTCGGGGTGAGTAAGGCAGGGAGAGGAGAACCACGAAGCAGTTGCTGCCCTGGGGGGTGGGGGAGCTCCGCGGATCCCACAGTTTGCTCTGAAGCAGGGACCTCGGAGATATTCCGGGCAAACTGAGGACCCACGGCTTGGTGGCCCGCGGCTTGCAGCTCGCACGCGCTCCCTGGGAGTTCGACGGGTCCGTCAGGGACACTCTGCTGTGCATTTTAGCGGTCAGTCCATTTTTTGGCCATGTACTTCGTGAAGCTGTTGGTTAGGGACAATTTTGAGAGAAAATTTTGCGCATGAAGCCCGAGATCCCACTTCTCACACAATGGTTTTCCGGGACGGTAATCATCGTTTTTAAGGTACCTTTAAAGGGTCGACCTGGGGACAGAGAACACTCCAGTTGTCTGGACAGCGAGCGCGCCGCACGGAGGACCGGCAAAAGGGACGGAGCGAGGGGAAGAGCTCCGAGCCCGGGCGCCTGGAGCCGGGACCCAGGGCTCTGGGAGGGCGTCTGCAGGGCTGGCGCTGGCGTCGTGGCTCCCAGGGCGGGAGACTCCACGCTGGGCCCGCGGCTGCTCCAGAACCATCATCGCCGCTACCGCAGCTGTAGAGACAGGAGTCACAGGAGGCCCAGAGGCAGCCCACAGGAAGCCTGGGGCTCAGGGGCCTCTCTCTGCTCCAAGCCCGCGGGCTCCGGCCAGCTCGGCATCCCAGAGCCCGGGGCGGCAGGAGAGGAGCTGAGCGTCTTGCACCACGTCCCGTACGACTGGGAATGTTCTCCTGCAGAGCAACGTCAGCAGACGCACTGATCTGTTTTCCCTTAATAAAAGTCATAAGGGCCAGGCCCTGCTCCCACTTGGAATCGTGTGGCTGCTTTCTGACAAAATGACGGATGGTCTGTGAGATGTCCCTGGTGTTAAATAAGAAATAGAAGAGTCTTTTCACATGAATGGCAGGTTGTTAACACCGTTTGGACTTTGGGGTGTAGCACTGGTCTGTGGTTTGGAAGGACTGACAAGGGATTTAGCTTTGAGGATGCGGAAGATGGTTTTAGATGGATTGTCTTCAATTCGCAGTCGGTCTTTGATTTTCTAAGGTGATTGTCTTGTAAAGGAGTCCCTGATATTCTTTAATAAAAATGGCTGCAGTGTTGGAATGTGGTTAATATGCATGCAAATCAGGGAAAGATCAGAGGCTGTGGTAACGGGAAAAGTCCAAATGATTGGGTTCAGGAAGGAGCAGAGAAGGAAGAACCAGGCACAGAATGGAACAAGGGAGTGTGTTAGGAAGCTAACGCAGCATCCTGCCTCGGGGCTGGGGGCTTGGCCGGGGTCCCAGAAGTAGTTGACGGTCACCTGCAGGAACTGACCCCTCTTTGGGCTCAGGAGAACTGCTTGGGGTTGTCACCCCTCAGCAGGGGCAGAGCCTGAAGACCCTGTGCCCCAGCGCAGAACCTGCAGGTTAGGCTACCTGGAAGCCCCGCCCCTCTGCCCTAGGACCACTTTGGCCACACCTAGGAGACCAGGAAGCTCAACAGTCTGGATCCTTTGCAATTCGTTGCAGAAAAGGGACTTAGACTCTTTTTGCTTTTCTTGAAATACCTACTGATTTTTTTTTTCTGTCATATTGTCTCTATGTACATTGGTACGAGCATTTTCCAAAAATTAGAGTTGCTGCTGTTTTTCAGAGATGTCAGTGGCCCGGGATTCCTTTCTCTTATTGATCACGTCGGTGCCCAGAACTGCCTGCCATTGGGAGATACAGGGGTCCCTTCTCTAATCGCTTGGAAGTGAGAAACTTCCAGAGACCCAGAAGAAGAATGTGACCTCAGGGTCTGCATGGCTAAGGGGAGCTGGTTGCCGAGGAGCTCCCGTTCTGGCTGACTGGTGGTGGAGCCCGGTCTGGTCCTTAAGTAACTTCCCCGCCGACGCCCCTGACCACAGGCCCTTTCTGACAACAAGCAAAGATACCCACTGACATTTTCTAACTTTCCAAGGGATTTCTCCCTCTCACACAGTTCACAAAGGATTTCCCCCCGCATCTCTCTCTCTCTCTCTCTCTGGGTTTTTCCAATTGATTACTAATTGTGTAATGATTTCTGGTCTTTTCTTTAAGCCTTAACTTTCAGATGGGCGGCCTAGAGTACAGATAAATAGGTCAGTTATTACTGACGTCACAGGGACCCGCTGAACTATGCAACAGCGTTTGAAAGGCAAGATAGACAACAGTGTGACTAAAAATGTAAGCAAGTTTACCTCATTTTAATAGCACAGTCCAGCAACAGATGAGGAGTCAGAACAAAGTTCCTCCTTGAGTACATAATGGGGGAATGAAATGACTCATTTTTACTCGTTAATGTACCATGAACCGTATGGGGCCAGAGGGGACACAGCTCCCTTCTGCTTATCGGTGAATGCCAGGATGCATTCCTTTATTACGGGGGCGCTCCCGTCTTCAGCCCTACCTGGGGGACCTAGACACTCAGCGGAACACCTCACATTATCCACTGGGGAGCTCTTATGGCCGCTTCCCATTTTATGTTCTCCATTCTCAAATTTCCAGACATTTCCTGAGACTTGTAGGAACTCCAGGCAGGTGGATCAAGTGATAATTGAAACAAATCCATCTTTCCCAGGAAGGAGAATTTCCTGGCTGATCTGAGCCTCACAGGTCCCTGTCTGGGGTCAGTGATTGTCGTGGAAGTTCTGGGATTGGGTTGGATGAACCTCCAAGGCCTGGGGTTGCCCCAGACACATACCTGTCTCCTTAGACTCCTGGAAACGTTCTCAGGCCATCCCGTTCTGTTCCTGATGCTACTAATTCATTCATTCATCAGATGGATGACGTATGCCTCGGGTAGTCACTAAGGATCCAGACACATTTTTATTCAATCCTCTAGGAATTAAGCAAGTTAAGCAGCTGCTTACAGACAGAGAGCCAGGCAGAGTGCACAGGTCCCTGTGGGCAAGATCACGGATGGCCTGCTCTGCAGGCTCTGAGCTTATTGTTGAGCAAGTATATGTGACTTAAGTAAGTGAGCAAATTGGAGCAACAGGATAGGGAGCTGTCCCCAGGCACTTCTTTCCTGACATAGTTACTCTGCTATGAGGCCAAAGGGGCTAAGACGCTCCAGTGTGCGCTGTGACCCTGTGAGCCCAGCAGCACGGTGGTGAGCGAGTTTCTCGGTGGACAGAGGGACGGAGTCTAGCCTGTATGGGTGGGAAGATATGTACGTATTGTAAATGTATGGTCCTGTATTTCTGAATAAGGACTGAATAAGGACCCTAGTTCCTTTTATATTGCTGGAGCTCTAGCTGATCTCACCGAAGCTGCATAAGAAAATGACTAGTTTACGAGTATGGTCAATCGAATCAGGTTTTTTCATTTTTTAAAAAAAAAAAGTTTTTAAACTCCAGCTAGTTGACATACAGTGTGTGTATTAGTTTGGGGTGTGTCATATAGTGATTCAGCACTTCTATAAATGACCGAGGGCTCACAGTAAGTGCCCTCCTAAACTGTCGTCACCCATGTCCCCTGTCTTCCCACCGCCACCCTCTGGAGACCCTCCGTGTGCTCTCCGTCGATAAGACTCTGTTTCTTGGTTTGTGTCTTTCATCTCTCATTTCTCCTCCTTTGCTTCTCGATTTTGTTTCTTTTCTTTTTTTTTTTTTTAAGATTTTATTTATTTATTTGACAGAGAGAGATCACAAGTAGGCAGAGAGGCAGGCAGAGAGAGAGGAGGAAGCAGGCTCCCCGCTGAGCAGAGATCCCAATGTGGGGCTCGATCCCAGGACCCTGAGATCATGACCCGAGCCGAAGGCAGCGGCTTAACCCACTGAGCCACCCAGGTGCCCCTCGGTTTTGTTTCTTAAATTCCGCATGTGAGTGAAATCATACGGTTTCAAGTCGTCCCTTGACTGATTGACTTCACTCAGCGTCACACTCTCCAGCTCCACCCGTGTCCTTGCAAATGGCAAGATTTCATTCTTTTTTACAGCCCAGTAATATTTCACTGGATATGTACACCACCTCTTCCTTAACCACTCATCAGAAGACGGACACGTGGGCCGCTTCCCTACCTTGGCTGTAACAACGCTGCTATAAACCCGAGAGTGCACGATCCTTTTGAATTGGTGTTCTTGTATTCTTTGGGTAAATACCTACTAGTGTAATTTCTGGATCACAGGGTAGCTCTATTTTTAGCCATCCGGACAGGTGTGAGGTGGGATCTCATTGTGGGTTTCCCTGGTGATCAGTGATGTGGAGCATCTTTTCATGTGTCTATTGGCCATCTGGATGCCTTCTTTGGAGAAATGTCCATTCCTGTCCTCTGCCTGTTCTTTAAATGAGATGATTTGGGTTTTTGGTTTTGACTGGTATGCGTTCTTCATATATTTTGGATACTAACTGTTATCTGATATGCCATTTTCAAATATCTTCCCCCATTCGGTAAGTTGTCTTTTAGTTTTGCTGACTGCTTCTGTCCCTGTGCAGCAGCTTTTTATTTTGGTGTCGTCCCAGGACTTTAATTTTGTTTTTGTTTCCCTTGTCCCAGGAGACATAGCTAGAAAGAAGTCGCTATAGCCAAGGTCACAGAAGTTACTGCCTGAGTTTTCTTCTAAGATTCTGATGTTTCAGATCTCACATTGAAGTCTTAATCCACTTTCGATTCATTTTTGTGTACGGTGAGAACAATCTGGTTGTATTCCTCTGCATGTGGCTGTCCACATTGTTGAAGAGATGGTCTTTTCCCATTGCATATTCTTTCCTGCTTTGTTGAAGATTACTTGACCATATAACTATGGATTTATTTCTGGGTTTTCCATTCTGTCCTATTGATCTATGTGTCCATGTTTATGCCCAAACAGTCCTATATTGTTTTGATCACTACAGTTTTGTAATATAACTTAAAGTCCAGAACTATGATGATGTGGGCTTTTCTTTTCTTTTTAAACATTGTTTTGGCTATTTAAGATCTTTTGTGGTTCCATAACATTTTAGGATTGTTTGTTCTAGTTCTCTGAAAAATGTTGTCGGTATTTTGATATTTTGATATTTAAATGTGTAGAGTGCTTTGGGTAGTATGGACATTTTAACAATATTTATCTTCCAATCCATGAGCATGAAATACCTTTCCTGTGTGTGTGTGTGTGTGTGTGTGTGTGTGTGTGTGTCCTCTTCAACTTCTTTCAACAGTGTTTATACTTTTCAGAATACAGGTCTTTCACCTATTTGGTTAGGTTTATTCCTAGGTATCTCATCATTTTGGGTGCAGGTGTACATGGATTTTTTTAAATTTCTATTTGTGCTGCTTCATTATTGGTGCACAGACACACAACAGATTTGTATACATTGATTTTGTATTCTGTGAGTTTACTGATTGAATCAGTTATTTTGGACCAACCAAAACATACATATATACGTATATTATCATGAAACAAAAATACCACTGAGTCTACAACTAATAAAAAAGTCTGGACTAATAGCATCTAATTGCTTGTTAGTCCCCCTGCCTCTCAACATATACAACCTAGTTCTATATCCAGTTTTAAATTAAAAATGGTTGATAAATTCAATTTTCTATAATGTTATTCAGCTGACGATGCTCAGGTTGTTTGGGAATCAAAGGCTTGAAAAATTAAGATTCTCACCTAGTGAATAAACTAATGAGAATTTCTTTCCAAGGTCAAAATGATGCTTTGATTCTAGAAGGCTGCCTTTTTTTTTTTTTTTAATGGTGGTGCTTGTTTTTGTACATATTGTTCTTTTTGTGTATTATCTAAGATGTCAGAAAAATATTGCTATAAAAGCTGCAGGACTGAGTTGAATTCCAGGCTTCATGTTTCTCTAGTAGTCTGTGTTCTGAAGGGTGGAGTGCTGATTCCTGGGCTCAGCGGACTGACTCGGGGCAAGCTTTTACACCAGCCTACCTTGTCCCTGGCTACCGGTCATGGGCACCTACTTGTATCCGGGGCTCTCTGGCCAGAGGGAGATGTTTTGGTTTCTTCTCCAGCGTGTTGACCTCAGGAATGTTCAGCATGAGGGGAAAACATGAAAAGGTCAGTTTCACATGAGGCCAGATGATCTCAGTGGTCATTTCCCACAAATGACCTGGCCATGACTTCAGCTCTCACTTTTCCTATGACTGTTCTTTGAGAGTGTCCTCATTCCACATTAGCAAGTAAACAATTTCAGTGAATTTGGACCCCAATCAGGTATCCGCTCAACCCCCAAGCCCTCCACTTTCTGCCTCTTGTCTTCTCACTTTGGAGGGTGTTATTGGCAAACAGATCTAAAGGCACGTGTGTTTCCTGGGCTCCCATTTTGATCTACGTGGTATTTTTTGGAGGGAAATATGAGCCAACTTTAAAAAACTGGAAGATTATGTGACACATCTAGATTTCCGTCTTCTCCCCGCGAATGAAGGAAATCTAGGAAGACTAAGTGCAAATTTCCCTGACACAATGCTGTCTGCATTAAGGGATACCTGCACTTGTTTCCCCAAGGTCTCCAGCACGTCCTACAGCTGCCCCTGCGGAGGCAAAGTGCTTCTCGCCAATCATTATTGCGCTTTGGTGTCTGTGTTTCTTACTCCCAGCCCACGTTTCTTCTTGTGTAGCCACGGAGGCATTTTTATTTGCAACTTCTACTCTGCATAGCATTTTACTCATCAATTCTTAGCTGTGGGAGTTTGGGTAGACATAATCCAATTAAATGGCAAATAGTATTTTATTAATAACATTGATTTCCCTTAACCCTGTCACAGTTCAATGCGATTCCTTCCCCTGTCTTCTCCTAGCAGTAAGCTGGGATTGTTGGTGTTGCCTTCACACGTGACAGAGAAACTCTTTGCTGAAAGTCATTATGTCCATGCCAAGGAGATGATATTTCCATGGGGCTTTGCATTTTACAATGGACCCCCCACCCCGCTGTAAATTTATTGAAATCTCAGGGCAACTCTGAAAGGGGGATTTATCATCTCTAGTTTATAGATGGGAAACTCAATGGGGTAACTTGCCCCAAGGCCACATGGTTAGTAACTGATATGGCCCAAATGCAGTCCAGGACTCCTGGCTTCCAATCTCCCTTCTTGATGAGTTCTGGGCTATACAGTTCGAAATCTCTTCCATTACTGTCGATTCCAATAAACATATGGACAGATCTGTCCTGTCCACTGGAATTTTCCAGCTGAATGTCTTTGAAGGCAAAGACTGAATATTTAAAGACAAGGCAGGGAGAGAAATCACTGGTGAGTGGTTTCTGGGTTTGGAGACATTTCTAATTTTCAAAGGACTGACTGGATTTTTATATAACCTCTACCATATTTGTTCCACCGTCTTCCGTGTGTTGTCCCATGTATTTTGACAGGCAAATCATTCTTTGATGGTGTGAGATAAAGGTTATTTGCTGGTTTGGAATGAGAAATAGATGCTGTCATTTAAGCATCTTTTTCTGGTAAGTTCTAGACTCCATTGCTAACAGGTGGTGAAAACAAGCTGATTCCAATATCACTGCTTTCTTCAGCCCACATGAAGTACCGATGAGGTGTTAGTTGCTGGAGTGCTGAGTCCCCACATGGATATACTTGACGCCTGTTTGGTTGCCTCCTGCCTCTACATCTGCGTAAGTGTTTTGGAAGGTGTGTCCTCTTCATGGGCATTTGACCGTCTGTCTCTCCCTGTGCTCCAGGGCTCCATCAGGGACCCCAAGAGAACTCTCAGAACTGCCCTCCAGCACCACCTCCCTCGAGGGGACTCGAGCAGATATGGAGCAGGTATGAACCGCTAAAATCTTCCAGCAACGTCTAGGCCCTTGTGTCTTCAGGATAGCTCAGTGGCTTTCTCTTGGCTCTTTCCTGCCAAGACCCTTGGATCTGCTATGTTATTTCTCAATTGCATCTGCAAAGACATTTCCCCTTCCTTCTGACATTTCAGAAATGCCATTTGATATGTTAACTGACATTGTCATTTTTGCTAAAGCAATTTGCACCAGGTGTGCTCCTTTTCAGTTCCTGCTTTCTCCAGAGATGATCACTTACCCATTGGAGGACTTTCCCTCATCACATGTAGACTGCTGTCTGTCATACAACATAAATAAGACCGGCGACGCTTTCAGGGCTTCAAAAGGATTTCTGTAGAATAGAATACATACATGTATTGATGAGTTTCAAGTATTTAAAATACATAGTTTGCAAAATTCATTTATAACAAGGGTGGGGGGAAATGTGATTCACGTAATTCCCTTCTTAATTTGTGACCTAATTCCTTTTTGGAGGGTTTTGGGTAGAATCATCAAAATGGGGTAGCTTAATTAAGGCTTGCATATTCCTTCCTGTGAACTGAATTGGTGCCAACCTATTATCCTACAGAAGAGAACAAATCATCTATTTGAGCTGTATTTTTTGATTCCTGTCTTAGTATTTCAAAGAGAAATGAGATTTTTGTAAGACTCCTTTCTTGCCTGACACAGCCTCACACAATCTAAGGGTGCATTCTGGCCGTTGAGTTGTTTTTACCTCAGAAATCAGCACGTTAGGGTCTCATGTCCCACTCCTTTCCGAGGGTGAAGCCCATTGTGCAGCCCTCACCAGTTGGCTTTCTGTTGAGATATTGCCGTACCTAAAGTTAAAAATTTGCAAGGAATTACTGTGAAAATATGGGGAAGAGTTGGTTGTAAGTAATCACATTCACTGAATTTCAAATCTGGGCTGAAGGTGAAGTGATTCACTTAAAGGATCTTCAAAAAAACTATGTACGGGGGCGCCTGGGTGGCTCAATGGGTTAAAGCCTCTGCCTTCAGCTCAGGTCATGATCCCAGGGTCCTGGGATCGAGCCCCACATCTGGCTCTCTGCTCAGTGGGGAGCCTGCTTCCCTTCCTCTCTCTCTGCCTGCCTCTCTGCCTACTTGTGATCTCTCTGTCGAATAAATAAATTAAATATTTTAAAAAAACTATGTATGTATGTATGTATTCATTCATTCATTCATTCATTCCTCATCCTAGGTGTGCTCTTTAATCCCCATCACCTATCTCCCCCATCCCCCAGCACCTTCCCTCTAGTGACCATCAGTGAGTTCTCTATATTGAAGAGTCTTTTCCTTGGCGTGTGTCTCTCTCTGTTTTTGCGTCCTTTGTTCATTCGTTTTGTTTCTTAAATTCCACATACGGTATTTAGAGTGAAATCACGTGGTATGTGCCTTTCTCTGACTGACTTATTTCACTCAGCATGTTACTCTCTGGCTCCATCCATATCATTGCAAACAGCAAGCGCTCATTCTTTTCTGTGGCTGAGTCACAGTGCACTGCACATACAGCACATCGCTATCCATTCAGCAGTTGATGGACACTGGGGCTGCTTCCATAATTTGGGTATTGTCGATCATGCTGCTATAAACATAGGGGGGTCCACATACCCCCTCCTAATTAGTATTTTCATTTTCTTTAGGTAAGTACCCAGAAGTGTGATTGCTGGATCATAAGGTAGCTCTATTTTTAACTTCTTGAGGAACCTCTACTGTTTTCCAGAGTGGTTGCTCCTGCTTGCATTCTCACCCATGGTGCAAAGGGTTCCCCTTTCTCCAAATCCTTTCCAACATGTCTTATTTCTTGTGTTGTTGATTTTAGCTATTCTGACAGGTGTGAGGTGGGATCTCATTGTGGTTTTGATTTGCATTTCCCTGATGGTGAATGATATTGAGCATCTTTTCCTATATCTGGTGCCCATTTGTACATCCTCTTTAGAGAAATGTCTGTTCACGTCTTCTGCCCATTCATTAATGACATTATTGATTGTTTGGGTGTTGAGTTGTGTAAGTTCTTTTTTGTTTTGGATACTACCCTTTATCAGATATGTCATTTGCAAGTATCATCTCCCATATGGAAATGTGTCTTTTAGTTTTGTTGACTGTTTCCTTCACCGTACGGAAGCTTTTTATTCTTACGTTGGCCCAATAGTTATTTTGGCTTTTGCTTCCCTTGCCTCAGGGAAGAAGTTGCTATGGCCAAGGTCAGAGGACTTACTGCCTGTGTTCTTTTCTAAGATTTTGATGGTTCCAGGTCTCACATTTAAGTGTTTAATCCATTTTGGATTCATTTTTGTGTATGGTGAGAACAGTCCAGTTTCATTCCTTTTCCTGTGGCTGTCAAGGGTTCCCCACACTGTTGAAGAGATGGTCTTTTTCCCATTGCATATTCTTTCCTGCTTTGTTGAAGATTAATTGGCCATCTAATTGTGGGTTTATTTCTGGGTTTTCTATTCAGTTGTATTGATCTATGTGTCCATTTTTATCTCTAAACAGTTCAATACTGTTTTGATCACTACAGCTTTATAATATAACTTGAAGTCCAGAACTGTGAGGATTTGAGGGTTTTTTTTTCTTTTTTCATTGCTTTGTTTATTTACGGTCTTTTGCAGTTCCATACAAATTTTAGGATTATTGGTTCTAGTTTTGCTTTCAGAAGCTTTCTACAATTATATTAATTAGAAAAAGAAAAGAGTAGACAAATTAAAAAAAAGTTTGTTGACTTTTGTTCACTATTGGAATGACATTTAGGAACAGAAGTTCTTTTGTTTCTTTGCTGTTTTTTAAGATTTTATTCATTTATTTGAGAGACACAGAAAGAAAGAGAGTATGAGCATAGAGAGGAAGAAGCAGACTTCCTGCCAAGCAGGGAGCATGATGCAAGGCCCAATTCCAGGACCCTGAGATCATGATCTCAGCCAAAGGCAGATGCTCAAGTGACGGAGCCACCCAGGCATCCCCTGAACAGACATTTCTACAAGAGAAATAAAAATTACATACTTTGTTGCAACAACCTGACATCATAAAGACAAGAGAAAATGAAATCAAGTTGCCTGCAGATGGTGTCCCCTGGGATTGTCCATCAACAGCCGTTTCACCTTCTTTCACTTCCTTTGGACAGTTGGCCCGTTTCTCCATTCCTGCTTCCTCCTTGTGCTTTATCTCATTTCTTAACTTCTTATCATTCCCTTCTTCTCTTCAAACCCTTAGGACTGAGGAAACCACCCCACCTGGAATCCAGAAAAAGGGTTGGGCTGGGGTGAGGGAAGTAGGCAGGTGGGACTGTTGAATCTGAAAGGGTTGATGTCTCACGTGGGACCAACAGAAGATGCGCAAGTGATGCCGTGTGGCGCCCGGAGCTCGCGGAGTAAAGACAAGGAGGACCCCACCCGATCTCTGGAGCATTTGCATTGAGAGATGACATGGGGAGACCTGGATCTACATGAAGAGTGGAGGAAAGGGGCAGATACAGAGGCAGAGACAGACTAGGGAGGGGTCCGGCCAGCCCTCATATCCCACCAGCTCTGCCCACTCCATCCTCATTCTGACAGCTGCTACAGGAGAGACATTGAGCTGGAAATGCCCAACCAAGACTTTTCCAAATTTTTGACCTGAACAATAAGTGAGCAAGGTGAAATGCTCACTTTCAGCCCCTGAGGATTGGGGTAACATGCTACACGGAAATGGATAACCAGAAAAATGAGTTTGACGAATGGCTGAGAACCTTGGGGACCTAGTTGTGGTTTTTCTGATACCACTTTGTGTGAGATACTGTTCTTGCCAAGAGTTTTATTTCTTATCTAGAAGCAGATCAAAAAAATTCTTTGTGATATCTTCTTATAAGATTGTTATAATTTACTTCAAAGGAGATGAAGTACCTTTGAGAAAAGTAAAAATTGTTAGGTAACACAAAGGTACTATTATTATTATTATTTAGCACTTTTTTAATTTGAATTTCTTATTTAAAGTCTAGGCAAAATTGGCTTTAGGTATAGAATTTAGTGATTCATCACTTACAGATGGCACCCAGTGCTCATCACCACAAGCTCTCTCCATTATGGCCGTCAACATCTAGCCCATCCCCCACTCACTCCCTCCAACAACCTTCAGTTTGTCCTCTATATTTAAGAGTATCTTACACTTTGTTTCCCTCTCTCTTTTTTCTTTTCCTTCCCTCCCCGAAGTCCATCTCTTTTGCTTCTTCAATTCCACATATGACTGAAATCATACGGTATTTGTCTTTCTCTGACTGACTTATTTCGCTTAGCGTAACACCGTCTAGCTCTGTCCATGTCGAATACGGTGATATTCTAAATGTCTACAGAAGAAAGAACGGCGTGAGACAGAAATATTTAGGTAGATGATTCCAGAAGAAAACTGAATGAAAACAGGTCTGCAGGTATGTGGGACAGGAAGAAGCATTCTACGTGAACACCCTGTTCACAATGCTGTGTACCTACAGCTCTTCCGTCATTACTGCTGTTATTATTAGCATTACCATTACTTCCAGGGAGCAGTGAAATGTCTCTCCAGCCAGCCTGTCTGGCTTTTGGTCCTGGCTGTGTGGTTTACTAGCATGTGATGATGGGCAAATTACCCCATAAATCTGTTATATGACAAACACCCACTATTAATACTGCTTCTCCTATAATGTTTTCAGCAATCTTCCACCCCCCCCACCCTTACATCCTATTCTTTGACTATCGTTGTCTTATTTGTCTGCTAGTGCATGGCTTGGACATCTTACTTTGGGCAACAGGCCTAGGGTGGACCCCACCCTAGGAGACCTTGCTTGTACATGGCTTGTGCTGTGCTGACTCTTCTATGCACTTATTCTGATGTGTTGTCCATGGTTGACGCTCCTGTCACCCTGGATAGAGTCTGACCCTTGGGGAGAAAGCATGTCCTGCCTTTGCATCCATCTGCCAGAATCCAGTGCAAATAAAGCATAGGGAAGGGGAAAAATGGGTGAATCAGTATATGAGTGAATTATGCATTTGCTTTAAGCCACAAATAATGCAAATTTGGAAAGTGCTGGAAGAAAGGTGCTTCTAAAACTGTGTGTCATGTAAATGATCCTTTTCTGACGAGTAATGTGGCAGTTGGCTTGATTTACTGTAGGTCTAAAAAAGAAGTGGTGAAGATCCAGAATTTCAATGGAGTTCTGTGACATCTTTTGAGCCTTCCTTGTCTCTAGGTAGAAGAAATTCGGTAATATAAATTTTCCGTGTTTTGTGAAAGGGAGTTTGTGCATTTTCCATGCAGCTAGAGAAACTTCAGACCTCCTCAATGACCATGTTGTCACATCTTAGGAATATTTTTCTTTTTTTTAAAAGATTTTATTTATTTATTTGACAGAGATCACAAGTAGGCAGAGAGGCAGGCAGAGAGAGAGGAGGAAGCAGGCTCCCTGCTGAGCAGAGAGCCCGACGTGGGGCTCAAGCTCAGGACCCTGAGATCATGACCCGAGCTGAAGGCAGAGGCTTTAACCCACTGAGCCACCCAGGCGCCCATCTTATGAATATTTTTCTAAAGGGAAGTAATCATACCAGTGAAGACCACTGTGTCTTCTATCTCCAGTGTCTCCTGCTGTAGCCTTGTGGTGTCCGCTGGTGGTGGGAAGCTACAGGAATTTTTGAGACTGGGCTAAGAGGAAGTTGAGTTTGGATATGCCATTTTTATAGCGATTTGGAAAGCCATTTTAGAATGTTTCAATGAAACAAGAAATTCCCGACTTCTGGTTTCATGAACCTAAAAGGTACCTTTTCTAGTCATTGAGACAAAAGGACTGAGGAGGGGGATTGAGATAAAAATCTACAGAACATGAAACAAAAGCAGTAAATATGAGCAGTGACACCAGCGGAGATGATTCTCATGCTGAGAAGTAGGCTGTATAACATTTTTTCATCACATTGAAACAGAAATGTACTAAAAAGAGGAAATAAGTTTCTAACAGAAGTATCAGGTAGTAATTTATAATTAGTTACTCTGCAGGAAAACACAAGATGCCAGGTTTAGAGTTTATAGATGAAAGAAGTCAATAGAGATTTCTCAAGTTTGACAAGAAATCTAAAACATTTACTGATAACCTCAACAAAAAGTTGTAAAGTTGGAAGGGATAAAAAAGCTCAAAAAAAAAAAACAAACAACAACAACAAATTGGTCTTGTTTTGCTGAAGGAAAGACTCAATTATCCTTCTGTTTCTGGAAGATGATGTCACAAAGCCATCGCCAGTAATGAAGCAGTCAAAGAATAGGGAAGGGAAAATGTATGAAAGTGTGTTCCATGTGTTGGGCAGCTAATTAATCCAAAATTGTGGGTTCTCCTGGAATTGTGATGACCATGGTATTTGTCAGTGTTACAACATCTATTATTTATTTCATTTTCTTTTTCCTAATACACCCCGACTTTGATATCCATATTTTGTGTTCTTGTCCGTAAGATGGACCCCTAAACTGCATGGACATCAGGGTCCACAAACCCCACACATGTCCCCATCTAACTAGTATAGCTGTATGCCCTATTGTACCCTTCTGAGGTCCGCAGTTTCCGTGCATTGTCCCATATCTACGAACTTTAAAGACTTCACATCACTACAGATACAGAGTCTGTAGTTAATTGATTGTTAATTTTAATTTAACCCTGTGAAAAACCTTTCATCTCCTTTCCAAAGGAGATTTCCATTTTTATGAGTGTTGACTAAATTCCCTTTGGAAGATAGCAGTGATTGAGGAAGAAAAGAAGAAAATGTAACATAGGGAAATTGGGTTGCAATGTATTTAGAATGATGCATATACAACGGTAACTTGAATATTGACTCAACTAGGTGGCCAATAGGTTACCAAAAATTTCAAGCTACAGAACATGCTATTGTTTTCCCTGTCAGCCTGCTTAACAGCCAGCAGCTCGGTACACTTGAAGAAATGAGTCCTGTATTTGGACTTGAAGATTTTTGTAAAGACCAGTTTTCCTCAGGAAAGGGGTTTTAACTTTGGTATGAAAACGTGGTGATATTTGAAGTGATTTTGTAGGCACTTATCTCTTCGTAGGGTCATGGTACAAATTCCTGAAGAACATGGTGGTTGTTGGGGGTGAACTTGGTTCCCATTTTGGAAGGAAACCGACCAACAGGAGTCTGTATGGTCAACAGTGTTTTAACACTGAAACTTGTTTGTCTTGAAAGATGAGACCTGTGTTAAACCATTTGCTCAAGCATCTTCTGGAGAAAAAAAATGGCTTACTCACATTAGGGAATGTAAACATCACTTACGTTCAGAAAGTCAATTGAGCTAGATTCTTGCACAATGTCTTCTCCTTCACCCCCAGCTTTCCTTCACCTCCTGGAATCAGGTCGTCTTTCCCTCCTCCAGAATTCCTTTCTTCCCCTGTCTTGTGTTTATCAAGCCTTTCCCACCTCCCCTGACTTACTCCCCATGGTCTTAAATACCACGTAAGACTGACAATCCCTCCATTTTTTGTCAGTGTGCCCAAGTGTGCCCTGTACTCCACCTTGATATATCCAGCTAACTACCTGGTCTTTCCACCATATGGGGATCTTCAACTTCATGAGTCAAAACCAAACTCTGGATTTTATTTCACTACCCTTCATCCTGCTGGTTGGATGTCCTGGACTTTGTGGCTTATTGGCTACTCTTGAGTTGGATGGGCATCAAAATCTTGAACAGATGGTCAAACTGTTTTGGAATTAATTTACAGCAGTGCGTAGTAGCTTTATTTTCATTGCTGTTTTGTTGTGCTGTTTCTTCTTCTTCTTTTTTTAATTTACGAATGTATTCAGATACTCCAAGCATAGGTCAAGAAGAGTGGAACCCTTCTCTGGGTTCAGGAATCTGTATATTGTAAAATCCATGAGTAAAATCCATGTAAAAGCCGTTGTGAAGTGGAAACACACTTTCTAGTCAGTGTTGGCAAAGGGCAGGGGCCATTATGGGTCACTGGGTAAGAAGAGGGAGGGCCTGATCCTTTTCTAAAAACCCGCTTCGTGGAAAGTCCCTTCTCTTATTATTTCCCCTGATCCTTCTCTGTGGCTCATAGCAAAAGAGAAATAAGAAGAAATTCTTAAATGACAGCAATATCATGCTGCTTCAGAGACCTTTGTGATGACAGCTCCCTGGTCTCCAGTTAACTTCTGAGTATTTAAAAGACAGGGATGGATTTCTGCTAGTTTAAAATAATTAATAACTCTTCACGGTAAATACTTTTCTCCTGGATTTCTTAGCAGTGGATGAATGACTCCAGCCTCTGATTCAGCTTTTACTGACGATTCAAGCTTAGTAGGAAATAAGTTTTTAAAGAACACTGAATTAAAATACCATGTGACTCATGAGCAGAAATAGGGGATTTTAATAGAGGGGAAGATGTCGGAGAAGGAGAGTCTCTGCGGCCCAGTGTGACTGGGGACAGATTTTCTCACAGAAGCGGAATTAGACCGGGTCTGGATGGAGGGCGGAGGAGATGGATTTCTAGAGAGGAGAGAAAACCATTCTCAGGGAAGTACACACATGTGCAGAGCCACCAAACAGGTCAAGCTGCTGCCTTTTGCAGACAGCACCATGATCTACGCGGCAGGGTTTGTGTGACCGCTGTGGGGCCGAGACGGGTGGGTCACAAAGATGAACCCAGTTTAGAAGGGGTGACATCATTTATTCATTCAATAAATATTTGTTAAGTGGTGGCCGTCAAGTCAGATGAAGTCCTTGCCTTCATACACAACAGTCGAAGCAACGCGTGTCATTGAAACCCACGCAGCCCGACCAGTAAATAATACGGTGTGGAGGGAGGGAGGTGAGCAAGCCTAAGAGGAGAGGTAGGGGGAAATCTCTGAGGGGCAACCTCTCTGGTTGTATTTTGTGGTGCTCTATGGCTGCCAGGGGGTGTAGGGACTTGGGGCCCCAGAAGGAAGCAGGAATTCTAGCTCAGGGCCACCCCTGCAGAAGTTAGGTAAGAGATGGCATGGGCTTGTCCTTGAATGGCGGCCCTAGGCAGTGAGAGATGTTCCCAATCCACATACATGTAGAAGACTGTCTTGACGGTTCTCACCAATGAGTGTGGAGTCTGAGACACGGCTGCTATCAAACTGACTGTTTTTCTGCCTTGAACAGGTAGGTACAGGTGTGCTACTTGCCGAGATGAGAAGACTGAGAAGTGGCACTATTTTGCAGGTATGAAAAGTTCAGGTTACAGACCCAGGATCTTTGAACTCCCCATCAGATACCTGAGCAAAGACGACAGGTAAATAGAACATGTTGAGTGTTGGGTGAAAAGAAAACACATGCGGCAAATGGACTGGCACTCAGGCACCAAACTGAAGTTAGAAGCGATCTGTTCAGCACCATCAGATTAAGGGATTGTTGAGGAATGTGTATTTGTTTCCTGCCCTAAGCAGAACATCATCTTAGGTACCATGGGAATCAACCAGGCAGTTCTGCAAGTCAGCCTGGGAGAGGCACAGGTGTAAACAGTCCCTTGGGTCACTGTATGGAATGTGGTCTTAGTTTAACAATTTCTTCCATATTTGAAGAAAGATGTTATTTACCTAAATTTCAGAGATCTACCAGGATGTCCTTACTGGGAGTTCCACAGTGACTCATGAGGACTGGAGCTAAAGGTCAATTATTCTTCCACGTCCAGCTGCCTTTCTCTCTACCTGCCTAGAATCTGTGTCATCATGAAAAACAAGTTCCTAAGGAATGTATGAGTCATGCCCTGCAATGGTGTTCAAACCGAGTCCAAGAGAGACAGAGTGGGAAGGTCTGGACCCACAAGCAGCATGTGCAAGTGTGGGCCCCAGAAGAGCACCTTCAGGAGGTACTGGGTGAAGGCAGGATTTCACGTAAGGAAAAACTCCTCCCGTCGTAGCTGAGGGGACAGCGCAAGACAACAAGTGAACCCAGCACCACCCATTTCCAGGGAGAGTGTGGATCCTTTGTTCCTTCATAGCTTTCATCACCAGAATGTGTATTCAATTTACCTGACTTTTCCTAGGAAAGAACTGAGTGGTTAGCAAGAAAAACAACGTTATAAGGGATGTACTTGTAAAGCTCCCAAGTGATTCTCTCAGGGTGTGGACTCCCAGGTACAGTGAGCCTGCAGCAGGTGTCTGTTCTCTGAACCTCATCTGTTCCAGGCATCCTGGGACGACTGCTCTGGTCACACAACCCACTCCTAGGCTTGAGTCCATATCTCCCTAAAAGGAAGGCTGGTGTGTGTGTGTGTGTGTGTGTGTGTGTGTGTATAACACAAATGTGTCCAAACCAGGTATTCTTATATCAGTCGGGGTTCCGGAAGGATGCAGAATTCAGCCTAGATGATTCAAATGAAGAGGTCTTAGTGAAGAAACAACTCACGTTGTATTTCTTAAACTTACATGTGTTATAAGTAAATAATATCTCAATGAAAGCTGGGGAAGAAAGAATATAATCACCGGAGGCAGATTTCTAAACAGCCACAAAAACAAATACACCTCTGGAACCCTTTCCCCTGATCAGTGTGCCACATTGAGTGAATGGCTTCCAACCAACAGAACACAGTGAAGGTGTTGAGGTCTCATTTACATGATTAGGTCACAAAAGATGTGGCTTCTGTCTCGCTGGTTTAACCCTTGCTTTCTTGCATTGATGCCTTGATGAAGTAAGCCCCTGTGATGGAGACATCCACTTGGGAAGGACACAAGGACAACCTCCCATTGCCAGACTTCAAGGAATAGAGCTATACCAACAACCACTTGGTCATGGTCTTTTCCCTGGCTGGGCTTCCTGGTAACCACAGCCTGGCCTCCTCTGGGCTGCAGCCTGATGAGACTCCATTCCAGAGGGTCCAGGTAAGCTGCACCTGGACCCCTGACCCAAAGAAGCTGTGAGATAATAAATGTGTGCTGTCCCAAGGCACTAAGTCTTGGTTTAATTTATTACGCAGCAATAGATCACTAATAATTCCAGGTTTATCGGAGCATACCTTAAAATATATATATATATATATATATATATATATTTTAGAAGGGAGGGGAGGAGGGAGAAGGAGAGAGAAAATCTCAAGCAGACTCTATGCTGAGCGTGGAGCCTGATTTGGGCATCAATCTCATGACCCTGGGATCACAACCTGAGCCAAAATCGAGTCAGATGCTTCAGTGACTGAGCTACCTAGGTGCCTCTTGGGGGTCTACTTATATGTACCATTAACTTTTAAGACATCCATGATCCCCTGGAGTTTCCTCCTGCCCCTTTCCCAAGCCCCTGATAACTATCACTCAATGATTGTTGAGTTTAAGGATATTGATTTAGATTTATAATCTAAGACAATGCTGATACATTCATTTTTCTATCATGATTATAGTGTAGATGCTGATCGACATCTCTTTCATTTGACTTTTAATTAATGAGTGTGAAAGGTTTTCCTCTGCCAGTTCTCTTCTGTACCATTAGGGACACGGAGTGAAAAGTTCTGAACTCTTATGATCATCCCCCAGTCTCTAAACCTTTGCTGAAGATTGTACAGTCCTTCAGGCCAGGCAAGAAGAACACAGAAGGCTGAGGATATGTTTCAAAACTGCTTCATCTTCCAGGCTCTTCTATCATTCCTCTGGTTCTCATTATCTGGTCTTTTTTAGCATTGCTAGGAATGATTGATGAATGAGGATGAGAGATGATGATATAATTTCTGGGATTATAAGTAGCAAAACATTTCAAGATACAGGAAAAATAAAATCACTGAGACTCATAATGTGCCTTATGGTGATGAACTTATGGGAGAATCCAATGGACCTGTATGGTAATTATAAGATTAAATGTCTTATTCTATTTTTAAAAATAAGTGTAGTCTATCTTTGGTTTTTGGAAGACCTCTAAGAGAGGATAAAAGTCATGAAATACCATTTAAACCCTTTTAAAACCTCAAAAGCTAACACTGGAACCAATGATGGCTGGTACTGAATGTGGATGAGGCAGGGTGAGACCTGAGACCAGAAGTGTCTCGCTTCTCATTTCCACCCTGTGACAGAAGAGGCCAAGGGAAGAGCTCCGTGTAGAGAAGGAGCCCAGTGAAAGGCAAAACCATGGAGAAAAGGCCACTGGAATCAGTGAATTCAGGAAGAGCCTCGCTGTTGTCACGGGCGTCATGTCAAAGGAGGGGAGAGACCCTCGAGGCCTTCCTGCTGATGCTCGGCCATCACTGGTGCTTCCCCGTGGCCAGACCGAACCCGCCGGCTCCATCCAGGGCTGTGAGAGCAGGCTGGATGGATCTAGGCAGCCACGTGTGGAAAAGAACCTTCACGTGTTTCTAGTGACTTTTTTGAAATCTGTCTTAGATGGTTTTCCTCATCAGAACATGTGATATACCTCATCCTTGTAAATGGCTCTAAGACATTAAGCATAGATGGGCCCTACCAGAGAGGGCCTCATGAAGGGGTGGCACTTCTTCTGAGGCTGGAAGGATTTTCTTACATGTTGCTCTGTATAGAGCAGAAATGGCAGTCCAAGCTATAGTGAGCTGAGTAAGGGCAAGAGGGCTTTGTCTGGGTTTTACTGGGCAAAAGAGGTAACTGGAGATGAACACAGATTCAGGCTGCAGAACGCTTGGCATTCCTCTTCAAAAAATCTTAGTTTTTATCCACAAAAACCTCATTATCTAGGAGGCTTCTCTGGTGGCCAGCGTAAAATAGATACTCAATAAATACTTAAATTAAGCTTGTTGAGGAAGAGAATGAATCAACCAAGTCTGCATTTTTTTTTTATATTGCTGTTTAATTAGATACAGTTGTTTAGCTGTATGTTAACAGTAAAAAAAAAAAATTGGAGATCTGAGACAATTATCTAGATAATTTTAAGTCTGGTAACCTGCTATTTAGGAAATCATTCCTTTAGGTCTAAATGAGCTGTGTTGAGTAGAGTCAATTAAATTGCTGCTCAAGTCCATTTTGCCTCCTTAAACAAAGGCTGAACACATACTATGACTATTTGCCATATTCTATCTTTTTGTTCAAAATGTTAATTAGTTTGTCTTTGAAAGACCAGCTTAAGATTGTACTCTTCATATAGAAGTGTTAATATTAATTTTTCACACTCAGAGAAATAATTTCCACAGCATTAGCTATAATAGCTGTGTAATTATGCTTTCTCTTAGAGAATTCTGCGGTGATTTCTTCTTTCATCTTTGACTTCATCAACCATAGGAAGATGGGTGTAGGAGAATGCATGGGGGGTAGTTTCACTATTGGGATAATTTTTTCCTGCTTGCTTTTTGTCAATTGTATATAAAATTGTAGAAGAAAAAATATGCTTCATTATACAGTTTTCATTATGTCTTAGATACTGCTAATATCCCCTTACTAAATGCCATAATTCCACATACACAACTTGTCACCTGGCATGTGTAGACACGGAATTATTTTGGACATTAGTGCATCGTTACATCCCAATGCCGAGCAGAGAAAAAAAGTGGCATCTGATATTCACCCAGGGCTTAGACAAGACATTTTTGTTTGATGTGCAAGCATTAATAATTCGATCACAGAAGAACATTTTTCAGTAGTGCTCGCAGATGGCTGGTGAAAGATGATTCTTCCCTTGTGGACACGCTGTATACCTCACGCCCTCCAGTTGCTGATGGAATCTCACACATACGGTCCAAGGCAGGCTCTTTATCTGCTCAGGAAGGGAGGGCACACTTAATTGATAAGGAGCCCATGTGTCTTTTGGGATCCAAAACAAGTTGTTTCAAACCTCCGGCAATTGAAGTTCATCCTGACTTGGCTCGAAAGACCTTGGGGGCAACCACCACACATCCCTCCTGGCTCAGTTTCAAAATCAGGACTTCATATTTGTTTTGTGGGTGATGGGCTTACACCTGTATACTGATGTTCAAAATGAGCTCTTGACTTTGAAGGCCTAAGCTTTTGCCATTCGGGGAACAGGCGCTCCTCACTGACCCCAACACCTCCAGATCATAGGTCCTCCTTGTCTTCTCCTCTGTTTATCTGGCAGAGCTACAGGGAGGGATGCTGAGGGGAGCAGGGGCTGGTTTTACAGACGACATAAAGCCTTCTTGGTGCCTCCTGTCTCTTGGACAACTATGAGAACGATTTGCAATTTTAGGAGACAAGATACAACAAGTCGTTACCCGTCCTAGTCCCTGAGAAGGCACATCCTTCTTTCCTTGAGGGAGAGGACAAACGACGGGGACCTCTGTCACTGTCTCTGTTCTCCCTATGGACTCTGCACGGCTTCCAATTAGCTGGAGATGAGATGTGGAGTGGGGTTTTCAGAGGTGTGACGGCTGCATTCACAAGGTAGGGGGAATGACGTGGTGGATGAGGGACACAGAGGACCTGACGGTGGGTTCCTCTCGGTCAGCAGTTTTCCACGCTTCCTCCTTATCTCCCCAACTCAAAACTGCCACTGGGACTTGTGTCAAGCTGCTGTCAGCTGCAGGAAGGTGGGTGCTCTTACCCCCTGACGCAGGTCTCATCCCCAGGCAGATTATCATTGGAGTCTTTTTCGGACAGGAAAACGAGATCGCTCGTTCATTCTCTCCTCCTCCTCCTCCTCCTAAACCAGCCTGTAGCACAGAGTTCTCAAGAGGGTGGGGAGAAAGGATGTGTCTCTCTACTCACCCACACCAGCGGCAGCCCCAGCAAGGAAAGGGGGCATCTCGTGGGGTCACCACTGCCTCCTTCTCCGAACTTCCTGGACATCTGTCTGCACTCACAGGATTGACTTCATTTCCATCATCTGTGAGGACGTCCGTGTCCCCTACCAGACAGGCACAACTGCCAACTTAATGACTTTGCATTATTTACCTTTGCATCGCCAGCCCTAGCACACTGCCTGCCCCTTAGTAGTTAGAGGACACACATTCTCGGAGGAAAAAAGAATTGGTACATGATAAAATATAATTCTTACTGTAGAAGCAACACAAATGTACTCCGAATAAAAGGCAAACCATCAAAATCCAAGGAAAGAAGGAATTTGTTAGGTTTAAATACCGGAAGAGAAGAGAAGAGACACCCGTTTTTCTAGAGAAAACAACAAAAACACAACTGACCAGGAGGCCCAGAGAGTGAGTAGGGCCAGGCAGCCAGAGGCCACGGAGGGACACTTGTTCACTCCTCCCTCCTGTACAGAGAGCTGAGTGGGAGGAAAGGGAAGAGCATAAGGCAGGAGTGGGACATAAGGGGGAGTCTCCTAGGGAGTGGTGTGTGCCCAGGACGTCAGCCAGTGAGTTCCTGAAGGGTGGAAGCTTGAGCCAGACCGTAATTTCCAGTTCACTCATGCACATGAGTTCTGGGCTTGGGTGTCCTAGCTAAGAGCTCCATATAGGATAGATGAAAGAGTGGTAATTAATAGTCTCTGTACTAACGAACGTTTATTTAGGATCTGTTATGTGCCTGGCATCCACTTGGTTAACCCAGCCCTCACGACACCCACGCCACTCCGGGGTCGACTCTTGTTATTAACCCCATTTTATAGATGGGCTCCTTGAGGAACAGCAAGATCAAATCACCAGTCCAAGGTGGCGCTGCCGGTAGGTTATTGTAGGAACTGCATGGGGTTCTGAAACCAGGCGCAAAGATACAGTCAGAGCAGAGAAGGAAACAAAGCTGGTCGTGAATCACTCAGTGCGGCCAGCTGTGCACTGACCCGTCTGCCTAAGGCTGGCAGCTAAATGTAGGCAGTGACCCGCTCCTTCCTGATTGAATCAGAAGAGTAAGTATTAGATAGTATTATTTTACAATCAAAATATTTCATCAGAGTGTCTGCTGGTAGCAGGCTCTACACTTCTGCCTTGTCCAAGATCGAGTGTCTGCTAGCTCGTTTCATTCAGTTTTCTCATTGGCTACGTTGCAACTGTGATGGCGTCTCCCACCGAGGAATGATGACTGATGGTGCCTGTCGAGTGAACAGCCCTGCCTCTCTCATACTCTCTGCTCGATACATGTCAGCTGTTATTATCCATGGCCAATAAGCAAGTGCATTCTGTACCGTTAGTGTGTTCTTGGGCTCTCGTCTAACTGTATTACGTTCTTAGAGAAAAGTTGCCAAATGCACTTTTACTACTTTGTGTTGCATCAACAAACCGCCGTAAGGCCCACTGGCTTCCGAGGCTTGAAATTAAGACCCGCCTCAGAGGCAAGTACGGCCGGAGCATCCAGACCACCATTCCGAAGGATTTAGATCCGTCTGAAAGCTCTTTTGGAAAGCTAGGTTGGAAATAATCTGATGTTAACAGGTCTGTCATGTAATCCTGGTCCAAGAGTCTAACGAGAACCAGCTCCAAGTGTGGAGAAACGTCTCTTGCATCCAGGTTCAGTGGGAAGGACCATGATGGTCTGGGCACAGAGGGTCCCTTGGGCAGCCACAATGCAGGGCACTGTTCCCCAGTGAGCAGTTCACCCCTCAGTGGGGTGAACACACTTAGGACGACCCACGACCAGGCCATGGAAGGTCTGGACTTGAGAGAACTCCCAACCCGGGCTCATAGCCCAGACTCCTTCTGCAATGGCCCTCTCTTGGCCACATGCTTGCAGGTGGCAGGCGGGACCTGCGTGCATGGACATTAGGTCTCTGTCAACCTGGCTGGCAGCCCCCAGGAGTGTGCTTTCTTCTTTAGTGACACTTTGATGAGAAGATGTGTTGCTTTCTCTTCTTTACTTGGCAGGTCTCGAATACCTGTGGTGGCTTTAACTACACAGAGACAGTCTCGAGAATTCAAGGAAACCTTGAGTTTCCCGAAGACTCAGGAACGCGCTGGTTGGAGGTCGTCCTTCAGGCCTCCGGGAAGCAAGCAGGTGTCCCAGCAGCTACCAGAGCCACCCCGGCCTTGGGGGCAGGTTTGGAGGTCTCTCTTCTGAGTCGTTCTGGAGAGAATTCACGGACGCGCGAACGCAGTCCGGGCCCTGTCGGCAGCCCCTGGGAATGCTCCCATTCCCCTCGACCTGCACAAATTGGGTTTCATCTTCAACAGGAGAAAATCCTGGAAATCCAGCATTGTTTGGCCTCTTTTCTCACCAACCGATGCGGGCTTTTCAGAAATCACTCTGCTTCATTCTGAACCGGAAGCTTCGGCAGGCGGTCCTACAAATGACACGGCTTTGTGTGGGATGTCACCTATTGTTCCTGGAACAAAGACCTCCTGAGTCAAGGACAAAGCCTTCCAATCCGCCAGGGTCCCGGATCCTTCGATAGGGAGGGTCTGAGGGTGATTGAGTGAATTGGGTCACTCCAAGAATATACCTAAGCTTCCGGACTGGGCTATTTTTAGGGTTGCAAAGAGCATTTCCAGTGGCTGTTCTAGCCGCTCTCCGTCCATGCAAGCTGGGCCGTTCCAAGTAGCTGCGGTTCCCTGCATGGGTATAAAGAAATGGGAAAAAAAAGGTCTGTGGATTGATCCGTAACCCAATCCTCCCACTGCTAACGTGTTAGGAATACAGAAACATTTATTAACCACAAGTGCAACTAAAGTTTCTCTTTTGAAACACCGAGTCTGAGTCATGTGGCTCTCCGACTTTTAAGGCCTATGTCTGTAAGAGTGTAGCTGTTCCATACGAAGTTAAAAAGAAATACTGCATCGCAGGAGGCTAACTGGCATTACCAGAGAAGAGAAATTCAGCTCCCGGTTAGCTGCAAGCAACTCACACCGATCGATGGGTTCTCATCTCAAAGAATTTCCGAGTGTGGGCTCTGGTAGAATGAACTGTGTTTATAAAATGAAACTTGCTCCCCTTGAAATGGGATTGCATTGAGCAGTGTTTTTCCTTATCTTAATAGCTAAATTACTAAAACGTTTTCAAAAGTGTTATCTGAGACTATGTACACAACAAAAATAATGAGATCATTACACATCCCCTCCCCTTATTCCCTCTAGGAAACAGCCCACTCAGCTGGATTTTGCACACGAAAACATCCTTCTCCTGCATTTCACCCTCCCCCCGCCAACCCCTTGGCATCTGGGTCACATCTGTAGCAAAGCGTGTGAAGTATTTGTTGGGCTGCTGGTGCCTTGATATTCAAGGAAGTACCAAAGAGGAAATCTACCTCTAATCCTTTAAATCTTATTTTCAGCCAACACTACCAGAGATTTCTTCCTTCGGTCTTTCCTTTTTCACAAGAGATCTGCCTTTTCTCTACAAACATAATACTCTGCTTTGGAGCCCACTTTTGCGGCCTTCCGAGAGCCCTTCTGCCTTTGTCTACAACTTGCTCCTGCCCAAAGGATGTTTCCTAGTAGGCTCCTAATTGGTAGCATCTTCTGGCATTGCTCTAGACAGGGATACACTGGAGATATGTAGAAAAGGTCCCCATCTCTGTGGAGCAAACCCGGCCATCGCCATGTTCAGATGAGGTTAGTGCTGGGACTAGGCACCGGGAGTTCTGGAAGCTGGGGTCTGGGGTACATTGATGGCACCTGCAGTTCAGTCAATGCAGTAGCTTCACTCTAGAAATGCAGGGATCTCCTCTGCTATTGTCTTGTTCAAGAGCAAACTGCTAAGATTACCAGTCTGGTTAAAGAATCAATACTATAGGGACACCTGGGTGGCACAGTTGGTTGAGAGTCTGACTCTTGGCTTTGCTCAGGTCATGATCTCGGGGGCAGAGGATCCATCTCCACGTTGGGGTCTGTGCTCAGAAGGGAGTCTGCTTAAAATTCTCTCTCTCCCTCCCCCTGCTGCTCCCCCTTCTCTAAAATAAATAAATAAATAAATAAATCTTCAAAAACATCAATATTATAATAATGCACGTTGACTTTTTGACAAATCAGTGTGCTTCTGGTGCTTCAATTAAACCGAATAATGATTTAATTGGAAGACCCCTACAAAAACCCAAAGTTATTCCAAAAATAGGGCATTAATTTTCTACGTGATGAATTGAAGAGGTGATAAACGGGTAGTAAAGCCATTTGCAGGATTGAGAATGACCGTGAAAGTAGCCTGTGCTTCTTGTTTTCATGTGATTTCTACAAGATATTGTTAAAGAAAAAACCATAGGGGGCTCGTCAGGAATCTTCAAGTTGCACATAACAGGAATGCAGTTCATGATAGATGAAACAGAGGGGAAAGATGTGGCCCAGGGCACTGGAAGCTCTGGGTTTCACGAGTTTTAGGCACAGTCAGACTCAGGAGCTCGGTAATATTACTGGAACTTTGTTTCTTGCATTTCTGCTTCATATAATACTGGCCTCGTTTGAGACAGGTTTTCTCCCTTGGGTGGAAGGGAAGTTCTCCCTAGGATTTTGGGATCTCAGAAAAAGCTGCTTCCTGCTTCCTAACTGATCCCCACCCCCGACCCCGTCTTAGAGCTCACGTTGTCCTAGTGAGGGTTGGAGGTTGATTTGGGACGAATGAGTGTGAAGGACATGGTGTCATAGGACCCGTTTTGGGGACTGGGCACAGAAGAAGACTCTCCAGGATCTTTAAGGCTTATGGGAATCCCAGGGAGCCTTGATACGGTGTCCAGTGAGCAGGTGATTCACACAATGAATTCCTCATTAAACACCCCCAAACACATCAACAACATTTCTCCTTATGTGTTTCCCGGAGTTCACTGTCTATTTTTATTTTTAAAAATATTTGTTTATTATTTGAGAGAGAGAGAAAGAGAGCACAAGTCGAGGGGAGGGGCAGAGGGAGAGGGACAAGCAGGCTCCCCACTGAGCAGGGAGCCCGATGCGGGGCTCGATCCCAGGATCCTGAGATCATGCTTAACTGACTAAGCCCCTCGGGGAGCCCCCAGACCTCACTTTTATTTTATTTTAAAGATTCCATTTATTTATTTGAGAAAGTGAAAGAGAGAACGAACAGCGGAGAGAGGTAGAGGCTGAGGGAGAAGCAGGCTCCCTGCTGAGCAGAGAGCCCGATGCAGGACTTGATCCCAGGACCCTGAGGTCATGCCCTGAGCTGAAGGCAGAGGCTTTAACCCACTGAGCCACCCAGGTGTCCCCGGATCTCACTTGTAACAATGATGGTGACTGAGAAGGAAACTTAGCTGGAAAAGCCGCATGGCTATGTCCCTGGGCCAGCAGGTGCAACGGCCTCCCTAACCTGGCGGTTCGCTGGGCCTCCTGCTTCCCTATACACATTTGTGAGGTGGGAGGCATGCCGAATGAAAGCAGAAATGATTATAAGCTTCGGAGCATTTAGCACACAAACGATAAAATTACTGGGTAATAAAGATGCTGGAAACCTATTAAAGTGATTTGCCCTCCCTGTGATTCCCATAAGCGGTGGGATCGGACTAATTACACTGAAAACTCCGAGCGCGTCGTGGTCCCCTGGAGAGGACTCGAGGCCTCTGCCTCCGGCTCTGCCGTCACAAAGGAAGTCTCCTCTCCACGGATCAAAATTTTTTCCAGTTAGTGGAAATAATAGTGATGCCAATCTAGAACGCATAAGCAAGGTGTTAAAATACTGGTGTAAACTTTAGACATGCAGAGAATGGGAACACTCAAAGTAAATTCTCTACCTTGATATATTTATCTAGTGACCAAAGTTCAAAATATGCCATAAGGTAGTTATTTTAAAATAAATTACTTTCATTTTTAATATAGAGATATGTAAGGAAAAATGTGGACATTGACTCTACGACCAAGACAGTTTTTAATAATCAGAAACGAATGACCTTCACCTGCAACATTAAAGCAGAAGGGACAGCTGGAAAACAAAATAAACTCTTCTCTTTAATTAAATTTCTCCACCCAAAAAAGTAACAGCTGTTTACCTGACATTCCCCTTTAGTATCTTCTCAAAAATACAACGCACACACTTGCCCAGATACACATGCACACACTCAGTACAGTATTTAAATCCAGCAATGCCTGACTGTAACTGCCCGTCGTCCACGGAGAACTCGCTGGGGACCCACCACTCCGTGACCTGCCTTGGGACCCTTACCTATGACCCCAATAACCCATGAGATGCATTTTGGCTTTGGGTTCCTTTTATCCATGTACTTGCAATTTTACAGAATTTTTGTCTGACTTGAGCCCCGGGTCCTCTGTGTTTTTTGAGTCTCTCATTCGGCTCGGAGACTAAAACAGTTCTATGACAGTCTAGGAGAAACCGCCCAAGTAAATAACCACAAAGAAAAGCATTGCTGAATATGTATTTATATCTCTTAATTCTTCAGTTATTTCCACGATAAGCTAAAACCTGGACAGCACCTGGCTTCCGTAGGCATTGCTATAGACAGTCACACATTGAAAAGATGCTTCACGGTGACAGTGTGAAAGTGATTTATGCGTCCACTGACTTCTGGTCGCTCTACTCTGGGTGGTGCAAAGATGTCACACTGACCACAGAAACAAATACTGGCAGAAAAAGAGCAGCCATATATCATCAGTATAACAAATGCCTGGCTGGCGATCAAAATAAAGGACTTTGTGCAGCCTGTAGATTTCCAAGTAAATACAGAAGCGCCGGCTTCCTCCCAGGGCCTTCAGCAGAGGGGACTGCGGTAGCCGGACCAGAGGGAGCAGAGAGAAGGAGGGGCGTCCGAGCGAGCAGAGAAGCTGTATTTTTTAAAAACCTATAATCCCGTTTTGGGGGCTTTGCCTCTTCTTAGATTCAGAATACTGGTAACGTCTGTGTCCTGCTGGCCCCGACAGTGAGGCTTGGATGTGCCTGGGCTCTCCAGGAGGGGTCACGTGAACTCCAAATTCCTTCTTGGGGCAGGGAAAATGTATTCGTTTCATCCCAGAGAAGATGAGCTTTTCTCACGCTCCATCCTTTCTTCCTCAGCAGACCTAGGGAGGCAGCGTCAGGGATGGGCTGAGAGGATCTTTGGGCCCAGGGGGTCCGCGCTGCAGGAGGTAAAGGCCCACGGACAATGACCTGTGTCCAAGAAAGGAGAGTTCGGCAACAGTAAGAGGGACATCTGACCCCGGGGCTGGCCAGGTGACTGCATTTCCTTGTAGACACCCCTCCAAGACTCGTGGAGCACATTTTTGTAGGAAATGTGGTCACGCCATCCAGCTTCTTCACGCCTCTGTTCCCTTTCGCTGTCAGGAAGAGGGAGGAGGACCCGCCGGCCTGCCTCACGCACCCGCACTTTGAGCCGCGACAGGTGTTCCCGGCCTCTCCTGTCCATCAGGACTGAGTGTCGGAGAGGGGACCCCGCCGTGCGCCCGCAGGAGCTCCAGTGTGTCCAAGCCCCCAAGGGTTTGAGTGGTGGCCAGGATTGTGGGGCAGGGCTGCTGTTCTGGGGACGTCTGTCGCCAGGCCTTGCCTGGGGAGTGGACTCCGGGCAGACGCTACTTTTCACACCATGAGTCCAGGCTTGGGAGTTCTGCTTCCTTCACCTGGACAGTAGGGATGGTGACCGTGCTCCCTCACAGGGCTGCTGGGTTTCCAGTTTATGTGTCAGACGTATACAGTAGGTGCCCAATAAATAAATGCTCCTTGTCGGCCTCACCACCATCACGTCCCCAGTAATGACGGGCCTAGGTGTGAGTCTTGTCCCTGCTTACCAGTGGCTCTGAGCGTGTTCCTTCATGCCATGAGCTAGAGTTTCTGATCTTTCTGGGGGACACCGGCCCTCCTGGTCTGTTGGGAGGGCTCATGGATCCAGACGTGACCGGCAAGAGGAGCAGTGACCGCTGCAATGGTACATACCCCAGAAAAGTTAGATTTGACCATTTTGACCCAAGGCATGCGACAAGGGGCCCATCCGGCGCTTTGGAAGTTGGACCCAGCCCAGAACATAACCTTGAGACATTCTGTGATGTGGGGTAGCGGTTCCCACCTTTGGGTCATGCCTGAAACCCCCCGGAACCCTCCCTCTTCCTGCTGTCCCCGTGCCACCGGATCGCCTGGTTCCTGAGGTGACAGCAACTTCCCCGCCACCTCTGCCCCCGGACCGAGAGTGCGGCAGGAGAACTCGAGGCCAGCAGGCTTCCTCGGGAGAATAAAGGAAAAGTGCAGGTTCTCGAGACGGCCAGTGGAGCATGGGCCCCACCGTGACCCCTTCACATCTGTGTGTCGTCCGTGCTGTGACCTTTGAAAACGCCCAGCTCTGCAACTTCGACAGTAAGATAGAACTTTCCCTTAAAATGCAATAAAGCGTAACTGAAAATGGAACTGACCTCTTCCCGCCATGAATGTTCTTCTGGAGAAAAAAAAAAAAAAAAAAAGAATGTAATGTATAAAGCTGTGACAATCCGGTCGAGCCTAGCGCGGCCCACCCTGTCTGTGAACCCTGGGGACACGCGCCCCGCGAGCTGGGACTGCCCGCGCCGCGCCCCAGAGCAGCCGGCCAGGAGCCACCGCCCCCCCTGCAACGCCCCCACACCTCTCCCTTCTGTCCAAGCCAGCATGCTGCTACCGTCTTGAGGACAAGAGCACCCTTACTTCGTACTCAGCTCAGTTTTGAAATCTGTCCGGTGACGCGGATGGAGCCAGACCCACCAGGGAGCGAAGAGTTAGCGCTCAGCCGGGGGTTGCGTGTGAGCTCACCTGTGCGCCGCCCGGGCTGGCCCGGATTCCACGCGGATGGCGCCGTCTGGTGTTGTGCAGTGGTCCCGCACTCCTCCGGGCTGATATTCCGGGGGACTGTCCTAGACACACTGTAGCAGATCGTCTGTGCCCCTGCCCTCCTGTCCCCCTTCGAGCATTGAAAACTCACCCCCAGTCATGGTGTTAGGAGGTGGGGACCTTGGAAAGTCGTTGGGTTGTAGGGCTGGAGCCCTCATGATGGGATTAGTGTCCCTCTAAAAGGACAGAGAACCCCCTTGCCCCTTTCCCCATGAGAAGACCCGTGAACCAGGAAGGGGGCTCTCAGCAGGCAGCGGATCTGACAGCACCTTGACCTCAGACTCCAGCCTCCAGAGCTCTGAGGGATGAAAGGCTGCTGTCCATACCGCCGCCCCGCCTTGGGCCATGTTTGTTCCAGCAGCAGGAGGTCACCAAGACAGAAATGAGCACAAGGACACAACCAGAGAGAGAACGTTAACGGAGGGTTTTGGAAGGTGGGAGGCTCCTTTAGGTGAGAACTCAGCATTTATTGGGAGGAGGGGTCTCCGGCATGACCACTAGATGTCAGGAAGATCCAGGCGGTGCAGGTCTCTGCGCGGGCGCACCTGGCGGGCAGAGCCGGGGGGCCGTGGCCCTAGAGCAGGAAGGAGCCCGGCGTTCCAAAACTAGGAGGATGGAGGCCAGGACAGCAGAGGGAGGAGGTGTGAGGCCAGGTGGGAAACTGCGGACAGTGCTGCTCTGGGTTCACACGTTCCTTTAAGGGTGGTGTGGGGCCATTAGCAGGAAGGAGAGTGGTTGCAGCAGGAGAGAGCAGCAGCCTATGGCACTAGCTGGGGCAAGCCATGATTGCTGCGTGGAGGAAGAGAGGACTGAGCGGGTCAGAATCAGGGCGAATGTGGAGGCAGACAGCCCTGGTTGTGCCGAGGGAGCAGCTACGTGCCATGAGAGAGAGGGGTCGAGTCTAACTTCCTCTGACTGCCACACACCTCGTGGGGCACCTCCTACGATCTCCTCTGGTGAATTCTCTGGAAGGACGTGTGAATAACCTCATTCTATGGCCAAGATGATCGCAGGACAGATGGGCTGAGAAACGAGCCCAAAGTCAGGCCGTGTGAGTGCGGAGGTAGAAGATGAGCCCTGTGCTTTCTGAACCCCAAACTGAAGCTCCTTCCTCTCTGCCACTTGTCTCTATTGTCCTTTCGGTTCCGAGAATTAACGCTGACCCTTGGCTTCTCTTTCGCTTCCCGAGATGTACGACAGAGTGGGGAAGGAGCATTAAGTAGAGTCCCTTCGGGGCATGGATGCTGGGTTGGGTTAATGCTCTGTCAAAGTGAGTGTGTCTTACACTCCACTTCCCATGCATGGAACACCCACTGATGCAACAGGGGAGTGACAAGGGGAGGCCACAAAAGCTGACCTCACAGGTGTCCCCAGCAGCCCGGGTCTCAGCCCGCTAAATCAAGAGCACACAGGGCGTTCCGCTGGGAGACTCTGGGGGCTTGACTTCACGTCTTTCTCTAGGTTGGATTAAAAATGGAGAGCTTTTCCCCGTTAACAACTGCACCCAGAAATGCAGAAGTTTTTACAAGGCACACGGCCATCCTACACCCGCCTTCTCTGGGGTTCCCAGCCCTAACTGTGACTCCCTACATCCACGATCTATAGCTAGCTATGCCAGCCCTCAAGGGCTCCCAAAAGGAGTGCCCTGCTCCCCGAGTCCCAATCCCACTCAGCCCGTCTTCATCAGACCTGGGCTCCTGTCCGCGTGCGGCACACTCATTCCAAAACAAGTCCCACTTCTAGGCCAAGCCGTCCACATCTCTTCCAGCTTCTAAACATTTCCTCCAGTTTGAAAACAAGAACCAAATGTGTCTCTCTCTCTGGGTATAGGTATAAAGATTCACCAGCGCCGCAGCCTCTATCGCATGGTGACCAGGGGGTCCCGTGAACAGCTGTTCAGGGAGGTTCTGCTCTCCGTCAGGAGCTGTGCGAGGAATGGGGAACACAGCAGTCTCAAGCCTCAAGGAACCGACTTCCAGAACGAGTCCGATCAGGCCAGCTGTGCGCTGCTGAAGAACATGGCTAGAAGCAGCAGCACAATCAGGGAACATAACTTTGGGTGTCAGCAGCTGGTTTTGGCGAGGCCTGCCAGCCGGCTCTTGGTTCTGTCTGGCCTGTGGAAGGCTGGCGACACTCCCTTTTTCCTACCGCTTCCTACCAGTTTTCTCAACTGGATGACCTGTCCGGTTATTCACGCTGCGCACTGAGGAAGGTGAGCTCTTTATGTTGTAAACACTTGCTCCACAAATCTTGGGACAAGTCAGAATTCTCCAGGCCAGATCGTTGCTATGGCAACGACCTTGGGATTAGGGGACACAGAGGCAAGGTCCGCCCTGGGGAAGTGGCCTGGCGCTTGGAGATTCTCCGGGTCGTGGGATGGTTGTGGGGTGCAGAATGGCTCTGAGCTATGTTTCCAGCCTTCATTACCAAGCGGGGTTGAACTGCTTTGACTGTGGGGACCAGGTGATGGTGAAGGGGGGGTCCTTCAGGGAAGATTGCAGGAGGCAAACCCTTCCACGATCAGATGATAGAATTCTATTGTGCAGCTAACCATCTGCCTAAACACAGGATTTTTTTTTTTTTTTTTTAAACCAAGAACAACCATGGGTGGATGATTTCCTGCATCTGAACAGGGACAGCAGCTGAAAAAAAAAAGGGGGGGAGGGGGAACCAAACAAAGCAAACCCACCATTGGAAAGGCACATACACTCAAAGCAAACCTGAGAAAACACTGCTTTCCGCAAAGAGCACTTGTTGTAGCCGGGGCCCGTGGCGGGCTCGCTGCCTGTCCTGCCTTCTTTGCTCTCGAACTTATTTTTACTTTCTGTTTGAGTTGGCCTGGCATTCCTTTGCCCTATATGGGCTTTGCAGTCACCCGCCGATGGGGTGGCCGGAGTGAAAGTCCATTTTGCCCACGCGCCACGGAGCTCAAAGCGAGTGTTGTCGAGAATCACTTGACGTCAAGGCTGACTTTTAGATTTGCCAGAAAGGCTTTCTTTGGAGCGAGGTCTAGACCGTCACGTTCTCTTTTTAGAGAGCTGGTGCCGGCTGCAGGAATTTGAGGCCCACAGGCTGCATTTCTAGACATTCGATGCAGCACAGACAAGGGCAGAAAAACCTCAAATGTCACCACTAGTTTTTTGTTTGTTTGTTTTGTTTTCTTTTTAAATCAGCACATTTTCATGTACCATTCATACCTTTTATTCCTTCCACCCACAGCTCTTAGAAAACATACTTAAAAAACTCCCTTGTTTTTTTCTTGCTTGAACATCATAGATTTAGTTACCTTGTGTTTTGGGATGAGCTCAGGTTTTAATAGAATTTTATTTTCGTTGGCAGCCCATCTTTGGCTCATTTCCCCCCTCAGAGGGGCCTCTCTGGACGCACCGTGGATCTAACCACCTCGGGGAGCTCCGACTTTCCGACACAAAGTGACTTTTGAAACACTTCCATTTTCCCTTTCTATTAAATGTAGTCCAGCCCACTTTTTTGTTTTGTTTTGTTTTCCTCTTCTTCTTCTTCTTCTTTTTTTTTTTTTTTTTACAGGCCGTCATGGAGTATTTGTTTACCAAATGTTACTTTTCTTGGACTGAATCTATTTTTAAAGAGTGCAAAAGCAAACAACTGTTTGAAGCTGTCAGGCTTCGTTTTATTTATGCATGAATAACACAAATAACTGGAAAATGACCGAGCCTGTTTTTCTCAGATTTAGATAGAAAAACTGCTTCCGGGCAATGTTGATGCCAAACTGTTCACGCCAAGTTTCCAGTTTCGGTGCCAGCTGGTTTTCGCCGCCAAGTTGTAAACCTTCGGTAAACATGGTTTAGAATAGAAACGCAGGCACAACCTGTATTGGGGTTCAAGTGAGGCTGACAAGACTTTGCTCTGAGAGTACAGTTTAGCAGGAACAGGAGCTGGCCCCGACGTGCTCCCACCATAGTGTGGAAGATACACAAATGGTATTTGGTCACTGAAATCCCATTAGACCCACTCAAGCATTGGATGTGTTTCCTTTGCCACCACGGCGGGCAGCTCGGGCCTCCCTCGGAAGCAGCTGCCGGTCCCACGGCGGCCGGCAGCCCCGCTCACCTCCAGCCCAGGGAGAGGGAGCCTGGAAAGTTTCAGGATGTTGGCGTTCCCTGGGCTCGCCCTGCATCCATTGGATTCTGTCCAGGAAGGAATCCAACCTCTCCTTGTAGAATTGGTTCAGCGACACTCATTCAACTCACCACCCTCTCCTCCGACATGCCGTCTCCAGAGTGTTCTTTCTAAGACCTGAAGGAGAGCACCCCTCTCTCAAGGTCATCACTATCCCATGCATAGCTTCTTGCTTCCTTGGAGTAGCACCCCCACTCCTGGCGGGGACCCCAAGACCCAGCAGGTGCTTCTCCTCCCGTGGATGGGCTCTTTCTCTCCCTCCACTCCCTGTTATAGGAGAATTGTTGGTGTGCCCCCCAAATTCAGGCGTTGGATCCTAACCCCCAGTGTGACGGCATTAGGAAGTGGGGCCTTCGGGAGGTGATGAGGTCATGAGGGATTACTGTCTTTATAAAAGACCTCACGGCGCCCTTCACCTTCCTAGTGTGAGGACACAGCAAGAAGGTACCATGGGTGGACCAGGAAGTGGGGACTCATTAGACACCAGACTGGGTGGCACCTTGATCCTGGACCTCCAGCGTCCGGACAGTAAGACGGAGTGACTGTGGTTCACAAGCACCCAGTCTGTGGAGCTCTGTGACAGCGGCCTGAGCCTGCGAAGACCCATTTGCGCTCTCCAGTTCCGGTGAGACCAACACTCTTGCCTGAGCCTGTCCTTGCCTCAGGAATACAATGAAACAAAGTAAAAGTAAAGAGTAGAATAGAATGAACCTCAACAGAGCTAATATAAACCAGAGGGGCTGATCTATGAGCCTGGCTCGCTGGGCTTGACTACCGTTGCCGTGGGGATCCTGCGACTGTCTTGAGCCTGAAATGCTCAGGCATCAGAGGGCCTGACTCCCTGGGGATCCCAAAGGGAACAAGCCCCCTCTTACGAAGTCTGGATTTGTGGCCCTGGTTGTGTTTGAAAGTCTGTGGTCCTTGGTATCGTAATAACAGATTCTGGAAGACGCTGCCTGGGACCCGAGCGAGCTGGGCGGGGGGCAGAGCTGACCACCTAAACAGGAGGAGGCAGGCATCCAGATGCCAGCTCCCTGGGCCGCCTCTCACAACTGAAGTTGTGGCCACCTGAGCCGTGCCAGCCGGGAGTCTGGTTTCCTCACTTGCACCGTGAGGGCTTCTGTAAGGTGGCTTTCCATCACTCTGGTGCCAGCCTTCTGTGGAAGGGAAGAATCTTCCGGGTAGAAGCATTTTGTGAGAACCCTAATGCTGGTCACGAGACAGCAGGTGTCGCTGAGCACGAGATAACGTTTTGCCAGACCTGCACTCATGCCTGCCTCTACACAAAATTTAGGGTCTCATGGCTGTCCTCCAACCTGTTGCCAAACGTGCAAAACAATTCCATTTCTTAAATATGAAGCCATTAAAAATATTACAGCATAGTTACTCTCTTGGGTTATTTTATTGAGAAAGAAAGAAAGAGAGGGAGGGAGAAAGAGAGAAGGAAACATCTTGCAAGCAAGCGGCAGTTAAGTGGAATTGTCAAGTTGGACGAGTGTCAGGACAGAAGGAGCCCAAGCAGCGCGGCCTGACGCCGGCTATCACTGCACTAAGGAGATGTTGCTGCCCACGTTTCCAACCAGGAGTGATCTCTCTGCTCCCCACGGTGTCTCCGAGGCTGCTGCCACTCTGCTGCGCCTGGGCTGCTAGGCGTCCGTGGGCCTTTGATGTGCACATCTAGCAATAAGACAACGTCGGAAGGAGCCCTAACTCTGGGGGAGGGGTCACAGATGCAGTTCTACGTGCCCTTTGCTAGGAGCCTCTGAGTTTGGAGTCTCCGGGGCTGATTTTCGAGCAAGTTCCGAGGAGAGAAGCCAGAAAGTTCCCTGGAATCCGTAGTGAGAGCTCATCTCTAATAAAACAAAATGTTACCATTCATCTGGAAGGATTTCATACATCACATGCGGGTTCAATAAAGAAGACAATGTGATTAACGGATGCTGGTTCCTTTTTTGGTATTGACTTCGAGCGGAGTTCACAGCGCCGACAAGACGCGAAAGCTGTAGATGCAGAAGACAGAGCTGAGGACGCACAGACGGGGCGGCGGGGGGCGGGGGGCGCACCTAACGAACGTGTCTGTGGCAACCGGCCACATGAGCACCAGTGGATTTAAAATAACAGGGGAAGAAAAAGAGCACAAGACGGTAAATGAGAAATTCAAGCTCTAATCCCAACATTGCGTAAAACAGGGCATGGGCCCTTTAACACATTTTTAAAAAATTTGAGCATAGTTGACACACAACGTGATATTCGTTTCAGGGGGACGATATGATGATTCAGCTCCTCTCTAGGTTACGCTGTGCTCCCACAAGCGGAGCTGCCGTCTGCCATCACACCGCACGACTGAGCTGTCACTGAGTCTGTTCCCTGTGCTGTGCCTGCTGTTCCCATGACTTACTGGTCCCGTAGCTGGAGGTCTCTACCTCCTACTCCCCATCACTCCTTCCTCCCTTCCCCCGGATGGCTGTCTGTTTGTTCTCTGTCTCTATGGGTTCCTTTTTGACTTTTGTTGGTTTGTGTATTCATTTGTTTGGTTTTTAGATTGCACATACAAGTGAGATCAGATGGTATCTTGTCTTTCTCCGTCTGACTTAATTCCATCTAGCATTATGTCCTCTGGGTCCATCCATGCTGTCAGAGAAGGGAAGGTCTTACTACTCTTTTTATGGCCAAGTAATATTCCATCGTAGATATAAACCACATCTTCTTTATCAGCCCACCTATCGACGGACACTTGGGCTGCTCCGGCAGCAAATGATGCTGCTATGAACATAGAGACATACATACCTTTTTAAACTAGTGTTTTCATTTTCTTTGGGTAAATGCCCAATAGTGGAGTTCCTGGATCATTGGGTATTTTTATTTTTAATTTTTTGAGGAGCCTCCATGCTGTTTTGCGTGGTGGCCGCATCAACCGATGTTTCCATCCACAGCGCACCAGAGTTCCTTTTCTTCCCGCGTCTTTGCCAACACTTGCTGCTTGTCGTTTTGATTTTAGCTGTTCCTGCGGGTGTGAGGTGATCTCTCATGGTGGTGTGGATCTGAATCAACACGTGGCACAGACCCTTTATTTGAACACAACTGAGAGCTGTCCTTTGCTTTGTGGTCGCTAGAGATGCCCTTGGCCCACTCCCTCTCCATGTTTGGCCTGAGGGCCAGAGGACCCCAACTGCATGGTTGGATGCTGTTCCACAGCACAGCACTTTAACCTGCTGTGCAGCCCTTCCTGGAGCCCAGAAATGCAGGTGTGCTGGAGAGGTTGTCTCACATAGAAACCTGGAGGTGGGGGACCCAGACGGAGTAGGATAGCTCAGTTCTATGAAGACCTGACTGAGGTAGCCATTCTCTGCCGCCCCTAGGATATAACCCTCATCCTCATGCTGCAAAGAGTGGCTGGAATGCCAGCCATCACATCTGTGTTCCAGTTGCCAGGATAAGGGGCCATACAACAAGGCATATTACAAGGAACACGCCTAGAAGCTGCCACACGGCCCTTTCCTTCACATTTAACATTGATGTAGAGGATCTAGTGCAGACAGTCATTCGTCAAGATGAAATCCAGGAGCTGGGACATCAAGAGAAAGCTTAAAGGGGACAGTCATCAGTCTCTGTAGGGACGGGGACAACTGACATGGAGAGAGTTCTCCGCTCGTGGACACCAAACAATAAAATAGAAAACAGTAAAAAAAAAAATGTTCCGGTAGGTAGACAAGATTCCAGGAAGAGCAGGACGCTGTGGGCAGGCCTGGGACCTAGGAGGTCGGCAGAAGGGAAGTTATTAGAGATGAAAAGACCCGTGGGTCCTAGTAGAAACAATCCAGAAAGATGGGGAGCCCAGGGAAGGGGGAGCATTCCTTGTAATCACTGCTGGCTCTTTGTAAGAATTTTGGGTTCATCTCTTTTTGAATTTTGCAAAAAACTCTGAAGAAACTTGAATCATGCCTTCCGTCATTCCCTCGGCAGATAGTTACTGCGATGTCAACAGGCGGCCAGTCCCTGGAAATCAGAGAACAGGAAACCCTTCCCCTTGGTTTGTTAATACACGCTGCTAGTTAAACAGATGATTTCAACCTGTCCTCCAGCCAGTAGTCAAACCGGTGTTTACCGCCGTTGCCGTAACAACGGATTGTCAAGTTAGTCCACTTCGGTCGCTATCCCCAGGAAGATAGTAAAGAAAGGTGTCTAGACTCACGCATACACACTATCACTTTTACTAACTGAGCGAGTCGCCCGGACGTTCTCGCCTCTCAGCGGCACAGAGTCGACGGGACGTTCCCGTGAGCGTCTGAGTCACAGAACTGAACAGACGGTGCGTGGTTTTCACTTGACGATTGACTGGTGTGGAGTTTAACTCATTCCAGGACGTCTACGCGGTGCATAACTTAGGTTGAGGCCTCTGAGCCGCTCTTTCCTGCCAACGGCCCTCTCCTCGCCCAGCAGGTGTGTGCGACCGTGTGCTTCGGTACTCACTCGTGAGGCTTACGTTGAGCCGGTACCGTCCCTCTAGCTCCCAGTCCTGGAGAGGGATAGGCCTGTCCGTGACATGAGGCTCAGAGGCTCAGAAGAACGGAAACGCAGCCCAGTTAAAACGAGGCTGCCCGACCCCACAGAGGCCGCGGGAATATTTCACCAGGGTTCTTGTTGTCTCATCGTGGTTGGTTCTATGTCGAAAACACCAACGCCGGCTTCTCGTAGACGTCTTAAAAAGGCACGCCATCCTGGTGAGTGAATCAAGCGGGTCGCAAAGCAGAGCTTCAGAAGTAGAATAGCGTAGAAATAAATTAAACTGTCATGGAGTTTAATGGGACTGAAATATCAGGGACTATGGTTTCAGTAGGGTGGAAAGGTTTTATAAAAGGATGTAGGTGAGTTGATGTTCCCGGTGGTTGGAGACCAGGCTGGGCCTGGAGGGAGCAGGGATAGACGGTCCTCCCGTTCCTGCTGTACACGGTGACGGAGACGCGCCTTCCTTCCTTGCTCTCTGGCTCCCTCCTGGCTCCCTCCTTTTTGTTCCCTGCACTCTTATTTTGGGTCACAGTCACCAAGACACTCACTCCCGTGGGGACCATCCCTCAGAAGTTCGCTACAAACAGGACAGGAAGGCAATTATTACATTTAGAATTGTATCTCCCAATTCTAAAGACGTTGTGTAACCTTTCAGAAGGAGGTACAACTTCACGTGAACTCTCCGCTCCTGTCATTAGGAAGGATAAATGCACAAACTTCGAAGTTCCTGATTTCTCCTCCTTTGGCCCTACTACCTTTGCAGAAATGGAGGCCTTAAAAAAAAAAAAAAAGATTATTCAAGAGGTTTATCTTCCCTCCTAAAAATAAAGTAAAACTTCCTTGCGCATCTCCAGGGACGAGTGCAGAAGTCCGATCCGCTGACCTGCGCAGGGAGTGAGACCAAGCGTTGGGTCTGGAGCCCGAAGCAAGTGTGCCTGGGGAAGGTGACAGAAACCGATTTGGACAAAAAATAGGTCACGTTCCTGCCCTTATGGAATTTGCTATCCAGAAGCGAAGTGCACGTTAATGGAGAATTACAAGAACAAACCGATGGTGCCCACCATGGACAGAGAGGAGGCTGCGGGCGTGGGGGGCTGAGGGTCTCAGGGAAATCTCTACTTGTCTGCTCCATCTTGCTGTGAACCCAAACCTGCTCTAAAAATTCAAACTTGTTTAAAGGCAAAACAAAGGAATGATGGCAGAAGGGAAACAAGGTAAAATAATCACCATGAAAATGTGAACACGGACAGATACTTAATGCCGTCAGATGGTGCTTCCTGGTGCTCTAATTTTCCCGTCAAACCTGAGGTCAAAATAAAGAGGCTGCGTGGACCAGGCAGATAGGTGATGTCCTGGCTGGAGACGGGAGCACGTCCGGGACCCTGAGGGAGGAGAGGGCCGTGTTGGCAGTGCTCCAGGACAGGGAAGACCCCCTGCACCATGTGGCTGGGCCACACAGAGAGAGAGAGACGGGGGAGCAGGAGGGAATGGACCCCAGGGAGGAGACCACGCCGGGTCAGGCTGTCGAAGCTTGAGAAGGATTTTTATTTTCACCCTGCTGGCAAATTATTTAAGACTTTGACACAGGGAAATGCTGTGAGAACCCTGCCCTCTTGTCAGCATGGTCTCCCCACTGTATTTTGTTTACTGGGGCAGACATTGCTGAGAAGTGCACAGATCCGTGAGTTTTGGCACATGTCACTTCACCACCCAGGTCCGGATGGAGACTCCCGTCCCCCCCGGGACCGCCTGAGCCTTCTCGGTCAACGTCAGCTCCAACCCCAGCCCCTGACTCCGCCGCCGTAGGAACCGATCGCAGGTGCCGAGGCCGGGTGGATTCCACAGAGAGCGTTGGAGCAGGACATACCACACGCAGCGGGGACACTGGGGTCCCAGCTCGGTGAGGCTCCCGCTCTCAGAAAGAGTTCGTGGCTTCATTCTAGCGTCTAGAGTGGGGAGAGGCCATGAGCTTGGTAGCGAGGATGAGGACAGCCCTTCCTTGTCATGACGGAGGGACGGGATGAGCGGTGGTGTGTGGGGGCACGAGTGCTCCCCTGCAGCCCGTCCCTGAGGGGGAGTCCTCACCCTGCCACTGTCGGGTTCTGAGATCCAGAGGAAGGGCCTGAAACTCCGCATGCCTTGGGTCCCTCATCTGCGCTGGGGAGGCTGACCATGGTGCCAGCTCTTGGTCTGAGGTGAGGCATCAATCCAAGAAGAGACTTAGTTAAGTGCTGGGCGGTGTCCGGCACGAGGCAAGTGGCACCGGAGCATTAGCTCTTGCTGTGACGAGGGACATTTGCAGGTACTGTCCTCAGCACCGAGTGCCTTCCCGGCACGCACACCCACCTGCCGGTCCGCTCCGCTAAGAAAGAGGAGCACAACCCGCGAGACACACATGTGGGGGATTTGGCCATCAAGCTTTCATGAAGTCATATTTCGAGTTAGAGAAACACAGTAGAAAAGTATCTTTGATACCAAAAGGCACATCTGCAGGTCAGGGGACAGTTCAGCTGATGCAGCCTATATTCTGAATCTCTATCAAACATTTGTATAAATTTCCCTTTATCTAGTGATGGCTACTGTCATAATTGCTGGTGCTACTGCCCAGAGTATAAAATTAAACAGCTTTTTGCAGAAAAAGCCTCCAGCTGATTTTTCTCTCAAATAATATGGGGTGATTTTTAGAAGACCTCAGACACACAAAAATACGATCTTTTTTTTAAGGCTTTAGGAAGGGGTCTTCAGAAAGAGCGAAGCAAACCCTAAATAAAAGAATCTTTCTCTTCCTTCCTTCCTTTTTTTTTTTAAAACATTTTAAGCAAACTCTATGTATCTGGACTCTGCCAAGCTGGTGGGATTTCTTTCTGATTAGAAGACGCATCCTATTTTTGGATTCCCCTCTTTCTCTATATCCGTTTTTATTTCTTAAAAAAAGAAAAAGGGTTAGCCGCCTGCCAGGGCACGGCATCGTGGTCTTAATAGAGAAATCCGAAATCTAGGCCAGCGAGAAAACGAAGTCTTTGAGGTTTCCACGCTTCACGGCGGGACGCACTTGGCCTCCGCCTGCAGCCCGCCACCGGAACGCGGGTCTCCCGTGCGCGGGCCCTGCCCCCTGGCCCCAAGCCCGAGGCTGCGGGTCTCATTAGCTCTGCAGGAATTCTCAACCCACCTTCCAATGCGGACCCTCGAGAGCCTGTCTGCCCCTGCTTTTCAACCCTCTTGGGAAGCAGAAGGGGAAGCTTTCAAGAATCCCCGAGGGGCTGGCGCAGGGCTCGGCACAAGACCGAGAAATCCAGGTAGCAAGACGTCGGTGTGGCAGACAAAGAGACAAGGCTCCCTCGACTCCTACAGATTTCTGAAAGCGACTGCGTGTATTTTGAGAACAGGGGGACAAATGGAAAAGGATCAACTTTTAAAGATCAAAGGAATGAAAACGCAGCTCTCCTGTGAGGCGCAGGCGGGGCTCCCCGTTATCCGAATGTGGCCCCCGTGTAACAGTCTTCGCAGAACAGGGAGTTATATGCTTTACTAGAACCTTCCAAACAGAGGACACCGGGGGATCTACGGTGTGTGCACAGTCATTTCCTTGGGGCGGGCTGTATCCACAGGAGAAGCCGCACACCTTCGAGCCATCTCTGCACCTGTTCAGCCCCAAAGGGTGGCTCCCGAGCTCCCAGGGTCTCTCTGCCCTTGAGCCCGGCTCTTCCTCCCCACGCATT
This sequence comes from Mustela putorius furo, assembly GCF_011764305.1. Lineage (NCBI taxonomy): Eukaryota > Metazoa > Chordata > Mammalia > Carnivora > Mustelidae > Mustela > Mustela putorius. Next base: position 5,539,121 of record NW_025422169.1, on the reverse strand, counting down.
GCTCCGTGGGTTGCCGCCGGTTTGCTGGCTCTGCTCCGAGTGGGTTTCATGCTGGAGGGAGGGGGAGGCAGCGTCCGATCAGGCGGCTGCTGGTCGAGCATCTGAGGTTTTTTGTTTGTTTGTTTGTTTGTTTTTTGTTTATTAAAAACATGTCTTCCTCCTAATCAGTCTTGAGTTTCATTGCAAATGCACTCCCAACCTAAACTCTTTAAAAAAGAGTTAGCCTGGGTTACTGGGTGCCAGACCTCAAGGAGGGAGCGGTAGGGCCAGGCGCCGCGAAGGGTGCGGAGGAAGCACTGTCCGCCACAGTAAAGAGCTCTGAGCTGGGGCGCCTGGGTGGCTCCATGGGTTGAGCCTCTGGCTTTGGCTCAGGTCACGATCTCAGAGTTCTGGGATCGAGTCCCGCATGGGACTCCCTGCTCAGCAGGGAGCCTGCTTCCCCCTCTCTCTCTCTGCCTGCCTCTCTGCCTACTTGTGATCTCTGTCATATAAATAAACAAAATCTTTGGGGAAAAAAAAAAGAGCTCTAAGCTTCAGTTCCGGGGTGACCTCCCCTTAAGCCTAAGGTAGCCTTCGGTGGCTTATTACTTTAACTCCTTTGTGTTTTACTTTGAATTAATGAAAATGTTGTATGCATTACGCGGTCATGACAGTAACCCAGAGTAGGTCTCAATCCTGATGCATCTCACGTTTCAAGGACACAGGAACCCACGGAAACAGGGATTTCTAATGAACTGTGATAGCAGGACTTAACTGTCTGGTTTTTCATGTAGGATGAGGTTCTAAGCCCCGAGACCAATTCTACAGTGAGCGTAAGCTCATGGTAGTAGGAGGAATTAATTTTCTGCCTCCCCAAGCATCTTGCATTCTTGGTTGAACAGGCCTTGCTTTGAGAATATCTGGTTTGGAATCCTGCCTCAACCGCCTGTTACCGGTCTTACGAACTTCGTCAAGCTACTTAAACTCTGTGCCTCAATTTACTTTTCTGCAAAATGTGAATGATTAAAAAATACTTATCTCATGGGTTTTTCTGTGAATGAAGTCAGTAAGCGGGTAAGATGTGCTTGGGTCGGAACCTGGTCCGCCCGGAGAACCAGCACATGTTAGCTCAGCTGGGATTGTTGGGGGCTCTTATGACCATGGTAGATGGATAAGCGACCCTGTCGTTGCTCTTCCTGTGTAAAAAAAATCACCCCAGAATAGAGTTGCACATTCTGGAGACTCTAAAACTCCCCAGTGTGGATGGCTGGCCTGTCTGGAAGTCTAGCACGCTGGGTCCCTGACTGACCCTGCCGTTTGACCCAAGTTAGACTGATGGGAGATGGGAACACTTTGGGTTAGAGGGATTCAAGAACCATTCTTGTGAAAGATCCCAGAAAGGCCTATCAAGAAAAGATGCCCGAGGGACGCCTGGGTGGCTCAGTTGATTGGACGACTGCCTTCGGCTCAGGTCATGATCCCGGAGTCCCGGGATCGAGTCCCGCGTCAGGCTCCCAGCTCCATGGGGAGTCTGCTTCTCCCTCTGACCTTCTCCTCGCTCATGCTCTTTCTCACTGTCTCTCTCTCAAATAAATAAGTAAAATTAAAGAAAAAAACAAAAACAGTCAAACTTCCAGGAGGGTGAACTCAATTCCCACAAGTGATATCAACCATTGGATCCGAACACTCGTCCTGGAATACACCTGCACGTTTCTAGTCTGAAGGGAGGTCCATTCCCATTAACGTACACAGTGACCCTATCACCGTAGGATCCTGTTCTGCGACAAGAGATGAAGACTAGGTGCCCTGTGAGCTCCTGTCATCGGGGGAGGGTGCAGAGGAGAAAATCTTCCTTCTCAGCTCGGCCCTTCCTGCCTCCTCTAGTAGGAGTTTGTCCTTCAGGGTATTTATTTCATGGGGAATATTTTCACAGGCAACAAATAAATGTCATTGGATGTTGTAATATTTGACTGCACTTCTTAGCGAGGTCACTTAGCTCATTAGGTGCGAGGTGTAGACTGAGTTTGTCCCCCTCGAATCCATCGCTGAAGCCCTGAAGCCCTGGGTGGCTGTATTTGGAGTTGGGGCCCTCGGGGAGTTAGTCGATCAGGGTGTAACCCTGATCTGATGAAAAGGTTAAATGACACCAAAGAGACACCTCCTGTCTCTCTCCGCTCACGCAGAGGAAGGGCCTCATGAGGCCACGGGATCTGCAAGACCAGAAGGAAGGCATCCCTAGGAACGACTCCCACCAGTGCCTTGATCTCGGACTTCCAGCCTTTAGGACCGTGAGAGGTCAATGTCTCTGATACTCTTTCAGGGTGTCCGAGCTGACTGATACGACACCTTCCCAGTTCCACGCGATTCCAGGCGCCCGAAGACTCTCCAGACTTTCTGCTCCACCATAGCTGGAGCTCCCTTCCTTAAACGTCTGTAACTTCTGCCCCCCGTTCCTTGATAGTTCAGAGAGAACACCTCCCACTGAACCTGTCCTCTGGCCCATTCCTGTTCCCTGAGGCTCTTTAAGACTTCCCTAAAACTCTTCTCAAGGCCCGCAGAGTTTCTACACATGCTGCCCTAAAGCCAGTGCCCCATATGTTAGCCTTTTGTTACGGCAACATCCTGCTTCCAGGTACCCCTATCCATTCTGGTTCTCTGTAACAACATAACACATCATCCCCACATGGAACGGCATCCAATGGGAGTGATGATTTATTTCATTCCTGGATCTATGATTTGTGCAGGCTCTGGCTGTGGGCTGTGGTCTGGGGTAATCTGTAGGGTTGCTTTTCTAAGATGTGGTCTGGGGTAATCTGTGAGGATATACTTGTAAGATGGTACCCCAGCATGGCTGGCAGTGTGGTGGGGGGTTGGCTGGGAGCTTGGCTGTGGTTGAGGCCTGAGGGCTGTGGTTACTTATCTGTGGGTCTCCCCTTGGATACTTGGCCTTTCTCCCCCCAAAGAAGTAGAGGATGATCATTTCTTGGGATATGGACCCAGAACCTGGCAGTTTCCCTTCTGCCATATTCTATTGGTCAGACAGATGCAGAGCTCAGATTCAAGGGCGCTGGACAGACACCTAGGTCTTGATGGGGTGGTAATAGGAATTGGGGGGTAGGTTTAAAAACTAACAACATCTTTAAAAAAGGAAAAAAAAACTTAAGTCACTTTTATTAAATTCAAGAGCATGATACCCTCAACAGCAGGGAAATTGTTACTCGTTTTAAAAAATAAAACCCACTCTAAATCATATTATTCCTTTCAAAGTAAAGAGTATGCATCAAGAACTTGAAAATGAAATCAGCTCAGCCACACACTGATGCCTGTATTTCTGATTCCGTGACAGTGAGCCACTTAAAGACACGTAAATTTTAAAGATTTCATCCCAGCTAAGGGTCAACCCCAATATCTTGTTTCCTCATCTTTGAAGTAAAAATAGAATGAACCCTACAACTTGACCTTATGACTCCTTGACTGTAACTAACCCGTGTTCTTCCAAAGGTTTTATGTTCCATCACTTAACCCATGGAGCTCAAGTTGCAACATTTTAAAGTATAGAACAAATAATTTATAAATAGCTGTAGCTTTTAAAAAATTTATATACTCTCAAGATGAACATGACCTCCACGTTGAAATACCCAAGGAAATGGCTTTTTGGAGGGTCTGACATTATAAGATTAAATTTAATTTTGAATTTGCATTTAATTTGTGGCTCTGTTTGAAACCACTTATTACCAGGCAAAGCCCTTTTTCTCTGTAGCTTTCTGCTTCTGATGTATCGCTCCATAAAGATGCCAGTGGAATCCCTCACCTTTCTACCAGGGGTCTCCAAGTAATTTTAGAAGCATGTTTTATTTCTGACTGTTTGAATGCAGAAGTAGAGACACAGATGCCCCAGTCAACCGCTCAAGGACACGCAGAAGGCTCTTCTCCCTTTATGAGGGCCTCTTCTCAGTGCCAAGCAGAGCTGTTTAATTGACACTTTGCTTTGAGAAAGCCCTGGTTATTGGTGCCTAAATCGGTCTAGACTGAAGAGTAACCCGTAATTTGTGAAATGTGTTTTCTCAGAGAGTTCGTGTCAGAGGTTTCTCCAAGTTAAGCATATTCCAGATCATTAACACTGCTTTCTTGACATTTTTTGTAAGATTATTTATTTATTTTTCGGAGAGCGAGAACTTGATGTGAGTGGGGAGAGGGGAAGAGAGAGAAGCAGAGTCCCCTCTAAGCAGGCAGCCTGATGCTACTCCCAACCCTAGGTCCCCGAGGATCACGCCCTGAGCCCCACGCGGACGCTTAGCCGACTGAACCACCCCGCGCCCCTACTCTTTTGAATTTTTATACTCCAAACGGGCAGCCTCACATGACCTTAGAAACAATGACCAGATCGCCTGGTTGATGATTTCCCTTTTATAAATACGTTCTGTAGCGTTGTATGTTCTTAGGGATTCAGCAGAACTCCTCTGTTGATGTTTATAGTTTATCTTTTGCATGCTTTCATTTACACATATATTTTTAACTATTTCTTTATTTTTTAGAGAGAGAGAGAGCTCCCAGGAGCAGAAGGAGGGGGAGAGGGAGAGGGAGAGTCCTCAAGCAGATTCCCTGCTGAGTGGGGAGTCCAAGGCAGGGCTTGATTTCAGGACTCTGAGATCGTGACCTGAGCCAGAATCCAGAGTTGGCTGCTTCACCTACTGAGCCACCCGGGTCCCCTATTTATTATTTTTAAAAGCTTTATTTTTTTTAACGTAATCTCAGGTTTACCACAAAATTGAGAGGAAGGTAAGGACACTCATCTACCCTCTGACTCCACACTCTCAGCGTCACTCAGCAGAGTGGGACACTGTTTGGCAAGGGTGAGCGCCCGCTGATGCGCCATCGTCACCCAGGGTTCACTCCTCCTTCGGCCTTCAACGAACGGGATTGCATAGCTATCTAATGACAGGCGCCTCTCCGTCGTGCTCTTCCACAGAGAACTGTCACTGCCTGAAAAGCCCCCCCATGCTCCACCAGCTCATCTCCTCCACCCTCATTTGCAGGAGTGAGCTTTCCATTATTGTTGGAGCCGTGCTCTTCCAGAAGGTCCTGGAGTTGGAATCACACAACAAGCTGCCTTTGCTGATTGGCTTCTCTCTCTTAGTAACACGCATTTATGGTTCCTCCGTGTCTTTTCATCGATAGCTCATTTCTTCTTAGAGCTGAATAATATTCTATTGTCTGGATGGATCACAGTTTATTTGCCTTTCCACCTTGGTGGCGTCCAAGTTTTGGTAATGATAGAAGAAGCTGCTGTAACCACCCGTGGGCAAGTTTCGGTGTGGGCATAACATTTTCGCCTCTTCTTGAGTAAAGAGCAAGGGACATGTAATTTATTTATTTTTATGATCAGAAATATTCTAGATTTTTAGTGATAGAATTTAACTCAAATAATACGATTCTGTGTTATTATAACTCTGATAGAAATATTCTTCTACTCTCAGAGTTGTATTTTGTGTTTCTGTGCCCCATGCAAATAATCAGAATACTAAATGCATACACATTCAGCTATCTGGATACAATTTTTATCCCAGCAAAAGCAGTGCAGAATGCTTTGCTGCTTCTGGATCTGCAATAAGTCATCTCTTCATCTTATATTTGGGGATATGCAGAGATAACAGGTTACGTTTTAGGAAATTCAATAGTGCTGCTGGGTTTCTTCATAGAAATACAGAACTTGGGGAACAGGTGGCCAACAACATTGCACTGAAGGCTAATATTGCTCAAATAAATATTACGTTAGTGTTAAATTACATCTCCAGCATTTCTTTACCCATCTATCTTTTCACACAATGTATTAAGGAATTTTCTCAAAAACCCACCTCAAGTTAATGTAAAAGCCATTTAAAAAAATACATAATCCTCTTTTCTCCATTTTCTCTCTAAAATTTATTGCTCGTATTGTTCCCTAGAGTTGTCATTTTGTAACAAGATGACACTGTTCTTCCTTTAATGTCCCATTCTGATATCTCAAGAAGGACTATGGATATACATTTTTCATTCAGTATCCTTTGAAAGAATACTCAAGTGCTATACAAAAACTGTGTGTGGTAAAGTTAAAAAACAATAAAGCTCTGGAAGTAGGAAAACTTGGTTTGTTGGAGACAAGTATTTTCATGACTTCTTGAATATACTTTACGCGCCTCTTCTTTTCGGCATACTTAGTACCAAAACCATGAGTCTGTCTGTCTGTGCCTCCTTGAAATCCCGAGTTCTCAACCGTGAATGTGTAACACTGGCCATGGATGGCTGTCCACCCCTCTGCCTTGGGGAATCTACACAGCAGCCCTCTGAGTTGGGGCCTGTGGTTAGAGCTCCTCTTCATGGGTGAGAGCGGTCCGGGGTTCTGTGGTCTGCATTTCAGGAGTTGGACAGAAGACCCCACGGAGGAGAATGTTCGATCCTCCTAGACGATCTGGGCTTGTCTTATACTGTCCTGCTATAAGGAGAGAGAAGTCGTCATAAACCTGTCCTCCCACAAAAGTAACCAGAAGTGCAGATGAATATTTATTAAATCAAATGTCATCTCTGTGAAGCCGTTTCTTGTTACATTTCATAAGATTTAGAAGTATGAGCAGCCTTGGGAATTCTCTGGTTTAATCTGTGGCTTTCATGCTCTGAAATCAGATATAAAAGACGTGACTCGTACGACTAGTCAACGGCCCTTGGGACAGTGTCCCATCGTCTGGTTAAACTCTCCTCCTGATGGGGGGCTTTTGTTTGGATGAGCTCTGCCTCATTTGGTAAGACTCAGGTGTGTCCACTGCTGCGTGTGAGTGTGGGGACGAGGGGAGCCTTGTGTGCCGAGTAGAGGATGGTGAACCAGGTTAGCACAGGGATTTCAGGTGGGGTCCTGTGCTCCTACCACAGTCGGAGGCAGGTGGTGCGTTGTTTCAGGGCATAACTGTGGGAGTGATGGGGCAGGTGGAATGCTGAGAGGCTCCTCTCTCTTTGCCTGGGGCTGGGAAGGGGGACTGTGGCCCCCAGGCAGTGATCGTGACCCTGCTACAACCAGGACCAGGAGGACAGTGACCCAGAGATCTGGCACATTTGTACTATTTTAATTTCAAATCACGTGACACGTCTCTGACGGAGTACTTACTGTGATGATTTACTTATCAGCAACTTGAAAAATGTCGTCTGAATGTGTGGCAAAAGGGTCTGTTGGACGCTGATCATCTTCCGCTGTGTCCCTCTGTTCTGCTTATACTTTACCAACAGCCATTCAGCACTTTCAACAAAATACAATGACCATGTCAACATTGCAACATCTCAATAGGTTTCTGAAACTTTTCTTAGATGGTAAGATGGTACCCTGCAAATGTGACTTACACCAAAAACTTGGAATCCAGGTGAAAATCATTTCCTCGTGCTCTGAGGGGACCCTTATCACTAGAACACTGGTGGGACCAATTACTTTGTAACATTTTTTTTTTCTGTACATTTTCTCCAACTTTACTGAGATACAGTCAACAATGGAAATTGTGTCTATGTAAAAGTACACAACTTGATGTTCTGATATATATTCACATCCTACTATGGGGTGTCATTCAGACTTACAGGATCCTGATACTAGTGCTCTCCGGGATGGGCTGAGAAGATCTTGTGCCTAGTGAGATGTGCTGGACACAGAAGGATAGGTCGGGCATGGGTGCCTCGAGATGGGGAGTGTGACTCCGTGTTCAGTTCAGACATCTCCCCGGCTCACTCTCAGTGCCTGGATGAACTGTGTTGGGAGGAGGTTTTTAACTTTGAAGTACTGGGAAGGAGTGGATTTATTCAAAGCTTATAAAGTATATCTTTCTTCACTAAGCTCCTTCCAAAGAAATGCCATTTAAAATTTCTGTAGCTATCATTTGTGTCTGGTCCAAATAGTTATCAGGCTACAGAGACCATGTTTATCTGGGTAGTGTATTCTAGTTTTTAAAAATGTTATAACAGAGAAAAAAAAGAATATATATAAAAATGGAATAGATACCCCAGTTGAAATTCTCTGAATGTGGCTATTATTTATAGACTTATAAAAAGCTAACCTGCTAAGCACAAACATGACATACTTTCTATTGGGAGCCAACAGTCAAAACCAAACACATGATAACTACTATTCTACTGTCTATTTCTACAGGGCCATCTTTTTTAGATCCCACATAGAGGTGAGGTCATGTAGTTTTCTGTGTCTGGCTTATTTCACTTAGTTTGACATCCTCCAGGTTCGTGCATATTATGGAAAATGGCAGGATGCTTTCTATGGCGGAATAATATTCCCTTGTACATATACACTACTTCATTATCATTCATCCACCCATGGACACATTGTTTCTATGTCTTGGCTACTATGAATCGTGCTGCAGTGAACACAGGAGTACAGACAGTTCTTCAAGACACTGATTTCATTTCCTTTGGGTGGATCCCCAGGAGTGAGATTGCTGAATCACCTGGGGGCACGGAGGTAGGGAAATGGGGAGATATGAGTCGGAGGACACACCTTGTGGTTCCATAGCATGAGTAAGTCAAGAGATCTAACACAGAGCATGATGACTGACATTAATAATGTTACACTGGATACTGCAAATTTATGGACGTCTGGCTGACTCAGTTGGATACTGTAAATTTGCTAACAAGCTCGATTTCAGGCGCTCTCATCACATATACAAAGGTAACCCTACAAGGAGATGATGTATTAACTAACTTGACTGTAACCACTTATGTGTATATCAAATCATCATGTTGCACACCTTAAATGTGCACACTGTTTTTATCACATAAATCAACAAACAAGCTAACACAGGAGAACTGGGAAGTGCTGGATTGAGCCAGTGTTGTGGGAGGGCAGATGACATTATATGACCTTTTCTCTCTGACACAGTTTACATCTGACTTCCCGTGGTTGTCCCTTCAAGAAGCAAACCTTCATCTCGTGATGTGCTAGACTGACCCTATGGTCCAACCTCTGACGATGCACCTTCCAGCTCCTGCACAAATACCAAAGCTGAAGGGCATTGCACTCAAACTATGAAAACAATTTGTGTCAGCCCTCGGAAGCCAGCTCTGCACCTCCCAAACCCGGGAGAGATGTGAGTGGCCAGAAGGGGTGAGTGCACCGTGTCCCGGGGAGCTGAACGTAGCAGGAGGAAGAGGAGAAACAGAACATCATCTCCAGGAGATGTTTCCTCCCTGATGGAAATGGACGCTCATCTTTCTGGGAAGGAGGTGTGCTGCTTTATTGACATGAAGCTATTCTTTTCAAATTGAGAGGCTACCACATTTTATGACAACATGTACCCCCCGGAAAAGCGGTTTAGGAAAACACAGACTGAGGCCCATTTTCATGTGAGGTTGAGCTCTGTGTATTTAGTTCATAGGCTACTTATGCAAAAGATTTGTAGTGTATAATTAAGCTACAGGGAAGAAACTAAAAGAGCAAGAGAATATTTGTCTTTCTTAAATATAGTCTAATTGTCTGTGAAACCATATTCCTTTTTAATGTTTCATACCATCTTCAGGAAATGTTGATATTTTACCCAGAAGGGATGAAAAAATAGGAAATGAATAATAAAAAATAAATAAATGGAGAACAGAGAGTTCATCTGCAATACTCTTTCCTCAGCCAGGATTACGAGAACTAAAGTCATACCATTGTCCAAATCTCAAGAGTAATGCTGCCAATATTTGTTTTCACTTAAACAAAAGCAATGCATAATAATTGTGGTCCAGATTTATGAACTTTAAAAATCAGCAAGGTCATCACTACTGTCATTACTATCTATCTATCTATCTGTCTAAAGCAAAGATCTTTGATATTTAGATTCCCAAGGACCTCCTCCATTAGAAGGTCATCTATTCCACTTTTGGGGAACACGCAGTTAGGTGTCTCAGGTCATGGGGTAACTTTGAAAGGAGATTTCAGCAATTTTCCTTTTCTTGGTTTTTGCAACAAATACTAATTACCCCTGGTGTTAGGAAAAGAAAGCAGTCGCTCGTACTTCCCAACCTGCTGCTCTGGTTTTAGAGAATATTGCAGCACTTTATTTACTTATTTATTTTAGAGTCATTTAAAAAAAATTGTATTTATTTATTTGACAGAGAGAGGGAGAGCACAGCGGTAGAGGGAGAAGCAGGATTTTTTGATGAGCAGAGAGCCCCACGCGGGGCTGGATCCCAGGACTCTGGAATCATCAGCGGAGCTGAAGGCAGACACTTAACTGACTGAGCCCCCCAGGTGCCCATTTACTTCTTATTTTAAAGACTATTTATTTACTTGAGAGAGAGAAAGAGAGAGAGGGAGTCAAGCAGACTCTCTGCTGAGTGTGAAGCCTGATGGAGGGCTCGATCCCATAACCCTGAGGTCACCATCTGAGCTGAAACCAAGAGTCTGGTGCCCCAAATAGCACAGCACTCGAAAGAAACCTGCCTGTAAAACCTCTTCCCCAACCTCTTCTCTCCTTTGCTTTCTCCTTCTCACCTTCAGAATGCTTCATGACGATCAGTACAGATCTGGAGGACCGACGTCCCCAGACAAGGAGAAGACAGGGGCAGAGGAGAACACGGGGTATTAGGACGGAGTGCCCACACGCCGAAGCAGGTGCATATGATTGGGTGTGTGTGCACGTGGACTTGTCCGAACCACTGGAGGAAATGTGAGGCCATGCTTGCCTCTCTCCCTCTCTCTGTTGGTACCTGGTGTTTTCTTAATGTGGCGCAGAGCTGGGTGGGCCTTTGAGGTGTTGGGGTCCTCCTCAGGGCATGAGGTCTCCTGTCCTCACTCCCGCTCCTTGTCAGAGACCCTCCAGTGGGACTCATGTCCCCTTAGACACAGTCGGTAAGAAGGTGAGGCCAGCTGGAATCTTGCACGATGTTTCCGTCCAAGGTCTGAAACGCTCTGTGTGTCCTTCTATGCCACAAAGATCTTACAGATGGCACTTGGCTAGACTGCGCCTGGTTTCCATTTTGTAAAAGTTAACTTTAATTTTGTCATGGTAGGTTTATTTCTTTATGACACTGGATTTAAGCTTCCCTTAACAGTGTTCTGCTGCCCATTAAACTCCTTTAAGGAGGACAGCTTGGGTTTCTGTGACTAAGCAAATCTTGCCTCTTGAGAAAGAATTAAAAAAAAAAATCAAAACATACAACTGACATTTCTTCTTTTTTTTTATATATATAATTCTGTTTTCAATTTTTGCCCTGAAATCAAACATTAGCTCCTGAACTCTCAGATAAAAATAGTTGTGGTTACCCAAAATTATTTCTTACAGGAGATTGCTCAGTCTTTTCCTTCCACCTCAAGAAGATGATCTAAGAATACCTCCTGCTCTAGACAGGCATCATAAAACAGGAACAGATAGTAAACGCATGACCGTCTGATTTCTTTCCAGCGTCTGTGCACCACCCCCTACTCTCCAAATGCAAACCCCTGTCCACCCATGGGCTCGTGGATACTATCAAGGATTGTTCAGAACAGAAAGTCGTTTCAATGTCCAGGATTATCCAGCAGCTGAGACTGTCTTGATTCTGCTGGAGAAGTTATTCCCCGCACCTCACACATCCACGATTGGTTTCTATTCTTCAGCGAGACACGCGCTGCTTATGAAGAGGGCAACCTGATGCCAGCACTCTCTGGGATTTTGAACAGAAGTCAACCAGGACCATGATCTGGGGGACTTCTCATTGACTTAAACTTTTGAGGACATTTCTAATAATCCCCACCATGTATGTCAACATTTTAATTTTTATTTGCAATAGCAATTGTTATGATTGGCCATAAATTTTATATTTCATAAATTTGAACCAACGATTTAAGAAAGCACATATGCAACCTTTTAGTAAAAGCTCAATGCATATCTCATTTGATCCCTGCAGTAGCACCGAGGAGTAGAAGTTATCACTGTGCCCCAGTGATAGGGGCAGTTTAAGGGTCTCAGCAAGGCACCCTGGATGCATCCTGTTCTCACTGCTCCAATACCCATCCCCTCTGCACCCCAACACTTAGCCTCTTGAGCAAGGGGTGAGCGTAACCTCCCACATTATGGAACTTCAAAATCCGAACTTTTGGGGTGCTCAGATCTCACAGCAAAATCTGATCATTCAGAGAGCGTGTTTCACCAGGACCCACCACTCTACACGGCTGCTGATGGATATGATTTCCTTCTTTAGGTGGACTGTTGCTTCTTTTTAATATGTTCTCTGGGAATCATGACTGATTTTTATGATGGATGAATTTCAGAAAGTCTGACGTGGGCAGTCACTGTGACTGTGAATGCACGTTGTTTTGGTTTCGAATCCTTGTCCTGACGTTAGTGTTTTGTGATATTTGAGTCTCATTCTCATCATCTGCAAAACGGATCTAATAATATGTATCTTGAGATGACAATGTCTCTCTGTGCGAGAAAGCCACATCCAGATGGGAGAAAGCGTATATGAAGAGGTCATCGGGGTCCTGGCACAGAGGAAGCAGGCTCCTGGGAAGCACTCTGGGATGGAGATTTTTGGGGAGAGTCCTCAAGGATAACACATCTGGGGGAGAGAGGGGAGCAGGAGTGGGCCAATGCTCTGATGCAAGTCATCCTGCGGGAGCTCTGGAGTTGGGACCCCACAGTCTTGTGCCTTGAGGCAAGGAGCCTGGGCTTTTGTCCTGTCTTTGGAAAAGTCATCAGAATCAACTGCCCCAGGGACAGACGTGAACCTTGGGTAAGATGGTTCTTCGGGGGTTGGAGCACTTCCTGGGGAGGGACTCGGCCGTCAGTCATCAGTGGGCACATCTGGGGGATGGGCCGTGAGAGTCTCCATCCTGAGCAGTGATCCGGTCAGCATGGCATCATCCGTCCGCACAGGTGTTGCTCAGCGGGAACTGGGATCACTGCTATTCACGACCGTGGCATTATTGCGTCAGGAACAACGTCCTGTAGGCATACTCCTGCCAAGAGTCACCCTGACTCACTGCAGCGTGGCAAAGAGTCATCTCGTTTTGTAAGGAGAGAGGCCCTCATCCGGCACTGTCATCAGTGAAACCGAAGAAGAAACTTAGAAGAAATTGAAATTCTGTGGCCTCAGCAAGCGTTTTCAGTGACACGTCTAATGCCCTACTGTGAGGCATAACAAATCAATTGGGTTAACTTGGCACATAGTCCCTGAATAACACAATGTGAACCTTGGATTTGGAAACAATTTGGGGGATGACATTGGACTATTCATGTTTGGAAACCGTTTATATTTGCAAAAAATCACAAATTAAGTATTTTTATCAGGGCATTTTGAAACATAGGAAGGCTTCAGATACCTCTCTGTTTTGAATGGAAATCTGATGAATATTGAGAAGATAAAAATGAACAAGATAATGGAAGAACATACAGTCATAAGATAATGATAAAGCGTTCAGTCCTGCAAAGTCTCCAGTGTTAAGGATATGCCCGAAGTGCAAGTGTATCTGCATCGGGGAGCTTAAGGTTCATAACTCTCATCTATACTGCTGCACAGGGAAAGGGGGTGACGCCGATGTAGGTTGTCCTAACGATCACAGGATTTCCAGGACACAGGGCACCAGGTTTAAGAGAAGCTGGTGGAGGTGGTGCAGGACAAGCCCCACAGAGACACAGTCCTGTCGCGTGAAAGCTGGGAAGGATGCTGGTAGGAGCCAGAACCATCTTGAACTTTCCAGGCTGCGGAGGATGATGTAGGGATTATGCGGATGGCGGCCAGCACATTCCGAACTGTTGCTCCATGGTCTTAAGCCCCCGAATGTAACTCCTCTTGGAAGGTTCTAAGAAAAGGGTGAAATGAGGTAGTCACATAAATGAAAAGAATCCAAACTTTCTGCACTTGGCAGCTCCACTGAGGAAGTAATATCATAAACAAAACAAAACAAAAAAACAAAACAGAACTCAAATAAGCCCCCAGCCCCTAGCAGAGGCTTTGGTGAGGGCGCAGGCGTCTGAGCCCAGCAACGGCACCTGATCTGGCTGGCTTTGCACGTGACCCATTTCCCTGCCACCGTTGCTCAAGTCCAGAGCTCACGCCTGCAGCAGCCTCCTCCTCTGGTCTGGACCAGCTGGTCCAGGGCTGTTCACCAGGTCATTGGCGGCAGCCTGGTGACCCGTTAGTCTTCAAGCGACAGGTTCTTCTCAGTGAGCCTCAAGAACTCTGTTCCATCTGCATTAGAAATGCCGGTTAGCCACTGGAAGATACTTTGCATCTCGATGTATTGGCAGGACCAGAGTTCTTTCTCCTTGCTTTAATGGAGTCCTGAATGATTTGCTAGACCTCAATATACTGTGGTCTTCGGCAAGTTATGAAGTGGGAAGGAGCTTTCCCACTGATCAATACTAATAAAGAATATTTTGACTGACTGTGCTAGAGGAAAGGCCAAATTATCTAATTTCTTTAGAAAGAAATATTTATAATTCATCGCCATGCGAAGACGTGATCAAAGAACATTTAGGAAAAAGGCGTGAAGAGCAGAATTGGAAATGTGTCAGGTCGTTTACTAATACAAATATTATATCCTTTTTCTGGAGGTTGAGTATTGGTCACTTTTTTAAAAAAATTAGGTTTGCTGATTCTTTACATTTTCCAAACATTATTCTCTTTCATATCTGACTTTGTATATGTCATTTTGAATTCTCGGGTGAGTTGGTTTTTCCAGTGAAATGTTCATTTACACTCACCACCGCTCATCCTTTGCTCCATAACAAATATGCTATTTCCCTGTTCTGCACCTTGGCCTGGGAGCATGTGCACAACAGGAACGCGGCCGTAAGTGATGTCTGGCTGGCTTGGCCACCAGGAAGGTACGAGGTCAACAACACTGCCGCTTGCCGTCGGGGACCTCCCGGGGACTGTGCTAGCTGTCCGTGTCTTCAGAGCCTCCACAGTCCCTGGACACACCTAAAGTCACTCTTACTTGCCACTGAGGGAGACGGTTGTTCGAGAACTTGGCATCGAACAAATTCACGACATCCCCTGAACTTCCTGCAGGCACAGAGACAAGCGGTTTCTGCTCCTCCGCTACAGGAAAGATCCATCTCCATCTCCGCAAATGACAGCGCCTGCTCTCCAACATGTGAAAAGGGGACTTTGTCATTTAGAAATTCTTCTTTCTGCATATCCTGTCTCCAAGAACGGTTTTGCTGGTGTGACGGCAGCGCCGATTCCACAGTCGGAAAGCAAGTCCTGTGTGGGTACATGTTCATTATGTGTCCGTAGAAAAGGAACTAACTCTCAGACTCAGGAGCTGTTCGCTGTCCCCCCGGTGGTGCCCCCAGAACGAGGACAGTCCATGGCAGGCGTTCAGTCAATATTTCTTTAATGGAAGACTGACCTCCATCATGGAGAGCTCCTAACAGGCATGCTGGTCTCTGCTCGACGTGGGATCCTTCTCTACAACATTCTGCTGTGGGTTCACCCGATTAGTCTTGAATACGAAGTGATGGCGAAAACTCACCACTGCCAAAGACGATGTTTCACTCCCGTTGTAGACCAGTTTTATGATGAAGAGTATTTCCTTCGATGGACATTAAAACCTCAATACAGGCGAAATATGTCCAGCCTTCACGAGCATAGATCGAGTACCTTCTCCAGGTGACATGAACGAGAACTGTGCGAGGAGAGCCCCCTCCCCGCCCTCCGGCCCGCACCCCTGCCAGCGCTGATCTCCGTCGCTGCCCCTCCCCAGCCTCCCTGCTCTCGCCCCTGCCCACCTCTGCTCTCTCTGTCAAAACCTCTGTAGCATGAGGCAGCCTGAGCGGAGTGTCCGGGGGCTGCGGTGTTCCTGGTTCGGGACGCTGTGCTCCTGCTGGTGACGCCAGGAGGGGCAGCCTCACCCCACTGTCCAGCTCGCTGTCGACAGACACCGCCGTGAGCCTGGTGTCTGTTTTTCACAGCCTGGGGGGGGAGTCGGGGGGTGCGGCTCCCGTTCTTCCAGAGGCAGTGAATCTGCACTTACATTTTACTGCATTAACCTCTGAACGTTCCGCATTTTTGCGTCTCCACGTTATTATCTGAAGGCGCCGTGTCTGCGCTCGCACGGGCACCTCGTCTCTGCCGACACCCTTCTCCGAGGGGGCCTCTCCTTCCCTCTCATTTGTCTGTTGATTCATTCCTCCACACGTGTTCGTTACGTGCTTCTAACGTCCTAGCCATTCTTCCACTTCATGGCTGGCAATTAAAATCAGGCTTCCCACCACCTTGTTTTTAGACATACATTGATCCAAAAATCAATCCTCTTTTGGAGTCTAGAGTGGGGCCCCTTAGCAGGGGACGCTCACCCCAGGGGCTGTCAGTGAGTGTTTTAGGACTGGTTTGTCCCAAGTTCCCAAGCACAGAACCAGGCTCGTAGTGTTCACGAAGTTTTATAGCAATTTGATGGAGTGATTCTAGGTCAGTGAATGTACTAGTAAAAAGCTTGGCTTGCATTTTGGATGATCTCTTTCTTCTTTTGTAGTTTGATTTTTCTAGTGATTCATTTTTATTATAATTTATAAAATTAGCAGGCCAGAAATTTTTAAGACCAGTAAGCAATCGAACACCATCTGAGCCAGTCCCTCGCCAAGAGTTCGGGAACGATTGGTGCAGAACATGCCCCTGGCCGAGACGCCGAGGGTTCACAACGGGCTTGCGTGATGTGAGTCTGCCGTTCTGTGCCGACTGGAGCTCCAAACCATGGGCTTCGGAGTTACCAGGGCCCTGTCTGTGCCGCAGATGGCCTGACCCGGGCTGGAACCTGGGCCGGCCCGTTTCCCAAGGCCTCCCTCTGTTCGCCTCTCTCGGGCGCCCAGCACCCTGCTCGACACACAGCAGGTGTTCCTGAAGCATCTGCAACAACAGAGTGACTGTATGAAGTTCAGAGTCAATTCGTGTGTGTGTGTGTGTGTGTGTGTGTGTGTGTGCGGAATCACTGGCTCTACCATCTGCTCCCTTCCCTTGCATGGGGAGACGGCATGTTTTTCTATCAGAAAAAGGAGCTGGTGCCTTGACACCAGGTGAAGGAATGTTCCAGAGTGTGGGCCTGAGTGTGAGCGTTATTATACGGGTTTGGTCCACACCGGTTTCTATCTCTCTGTCTGGTTTCTCGGCAGCAACAGCAGCTTGTTCCCCACCAACCAGTCCATCTCTGAGGTTTTATGTCTGACTGACAGCAGCCTGCCGTGGCCATGAGTATTTGTAAGTCGGGCTCTTGCTCTGGGATGCCCCAGAGGAAGCACCACGGGACGTATTCTCACCTGCGTTCTCTGCCAAGGCTGCTTGGCCCCATTGTCTGCCTGCGATGGGTTTCTTAGTCTGCTTTCTCCTGCAGCCCACGATAGCACGCCTGGCACATTGCACGGTCCTTTCATTTTTCTTGTTGAAGCGGCAAGGGCGTGTGTTTGCACATATGACAGCCAACGAATCCACTGCAAAAATGAGCACTTTAAAAATGTTCATGACTTGCCTTAACTTCCTAATTTCCAATGATGTTATCATAGAAAGTGTCATGTTTCCCAATCCTGGAGGCTGAAGTCCTTCAGAAGTGATTTTTACCAACGAAGCCGAGAAGAGCGTCGTGGCAGTATTTCGAGTAATGTGCTCAACACCAAGTTCTCTTAAACATATTCAAGAGGCAGGTTTCCCTTCAATTCTGGAGGCGCCTGCTTCCGTTTCCAGGCTGGTCCTTCGGACAGCGCGTTACCCGAGCCTGAACTGCAGCGTGGATAACAATCGACATATTGTGCAACCTGCGATCCAGTATTAGTTTACATGCGTTTGCGTTAAGGGAGATCTTCTGTGGGTATTTAAGTCACTGACGATTGTCAGCAAGTGATAGTGTGGGGGAAGGTTTTGTCACCTGTTTGGACTTCCCTCCTGTCTATAAGGGACTTCACAGCAGGAGACAGAGAGCCTGTGGCTCGGGAGGTGGGTGTGGAGGAGGAGCCGGTGTCCTCTCCAGGACCACAACCTGCTCTGATACCATGTGCAGTTGCCTACTCATGGGAAAATACACAGTGAACCAACTTTCAGCTGGCTTTCTCGCTATTTTAAATTCTCCACAGACGATGCCTTGCTGGCTGCCATGTTGCTCCTTCCTCTCTATGAATCCTTGGTCCACCATGGGATCCAGACACTTGATCTTAAAATTGTTAACACAACATGAGCCAGCAAACTTTTGTGATGCCCATTGGCAACTTTATGAGCTGGAAAAAATCCCTCAGCTTGCCCTTGATTTTGTGTTTTGTGTCAGATATTGGCAAGGGTTAAAAGGTGCAGGTAAATTTGGTGTCTTCCCATAACTTCATTAGGGTGACAAGATAATATTTTTTGCACTTTTCTAATGATCAACTAAATGTGACATTTATGTATGGAGCTTCTTGCCTCTGGGCTTATTTAATATGACTTTTAATTCTAAAAATGGTTGGGTTATCACCTGTCTAGGATTCTGTGTCTTCAGGAGTTCCACCTGACTCTAGAAGGAGAATATAAATGGTAAACTGATTAAAAAAAAAAAGATTTGGCCATTAAAAATCAACTGTTTGATCGTGGCTATATTTTAACTTTATGTTGGGAAATTATGGCTGCTCTTGGTGTCAGCACTTTTCTCCCTAGGTCAGAACAAATGGACTACTTCAGTATTTTCATGACAGCAATTTTTGTCATTGAAAGTAGCAAATTTAAACACAACTAGTCCTTGTAATTCTGGCATCTGCCATGCTCTGGGGACTGGATTTAGGACATCATTGTCCTATACGGGTCCTCAGGCTGCAAAAAAACTTCATCATCCCCCCACACACCCACCCAACACCTGCCTGACCCTGTCCCTGGTGTGTGCTATGCTAGGTCTGTGTCTCTGCTATGAGTGGTCCTGGGGACAAGATTCCTAGCTCGCTGCTGCCCTGTGCTCAGAGCGGGTGACAGTCAAGGTGTGCTGTTTACCTGGAATTCTTCACATCCTTTGTAGGGCACCTGGTTTCCATGCCGGGTCCCATTTCAGTAAATGAAACTGCAGGTCAGGACACACCATCTTCCCAACCCCCTCCCCCAACAGGAGTATCTGTCACTTGGAAATAAAATGAAGGTGAATCTGAGACTTAACGTCCATGCTGCCTCTAGAGAGATGTTTTGAGGTGGGTCTAGATTAGGCCATATTCTAGGCATCCCAGTCCACCCGGCCCTAGAAAAATGAAGGACAGGAAGCTGCCTTTCAGGAGTCTGAGGTCACTGCTTCAAGGACAGGAAAGTGGAACGTATGCAGAAGCCTTGTCATCTTAAGTCCACTGCGACGACCAAGTGCCTCAGAAAGCTTCAATGGAAAAGCCAACAGTTCTTAACCTCATCTGGCTTTTTTTCTCCTTAGAAAACCTAGACACGGGTTGGATACCTGTCACCACTTCCAGGGGTAGTTTTGCACGGTTATTAATCGCAGACCGCCTGGGTGCTGAGGACAGAGAGTTGGAATTGACATAGAGACGTGACGGTCAATCAACAGCCCCAAGAGGCAGGCATCTCTTTCCACCGGGAGTTTTGGTAGCGCCTGCCCTCCGACCAGCCACCGCGCTAAGATGTGGTCTGCTCGGAGCTCACGTTATACCAGGAAAAAGACACAGAATGAATCAGAGATAAATGAGCCCACTTCCTCCAAAGACACACAGCACGAACCGCAAGTCTGCAGCGGGCTCCCCGCGGCGCTCGGAGGCCTGAGCACGCGGCCCCCCGGGACCCTGTTTGCCGAAATCCCTCAGTCTTCACCTCTGGTGGCTTATTGCTTAGCGAATCATGCAAGGGGAAATTTCCAAAGGATCAGGAGAAGCATTTCCCTTTTCTCTGAAAAGAGGAAAGCTCCATCTGAAAGTTTCGTTTACGTTTTTCTTCTTCGTGAAAAGCAACATGGGACCCGTCAGAAACAAAATTGAAACAAACACACAAAGAACTCCATGGAGTGACTGTCTTCGGTGTCCTGGGGAGAACCCAAAGGGTCCTAGTCTCTTGTCCTGTCAGTGAGGAAAAGGCGGAAAGAGACCCGTGGAAACCAAACAGTCATAAAGCAATCTGCTGCACGGCCCCGCTGCCCGGCCGATGAGGGCCCCGGGCTCCAGATGTGCTGTTTGATCTCTGCGGCTTTCTCAAAAACCAGGAAATCCTGTTCTGCTAGAAAATTTCCAGTTGCTATAGTTCTAAGAAATCAAATAACATTGACTAAATCAGTTCTATATTATTTTAGTCAAGATCTGAGTTAAGATAGGAAAGAAAAAAAAAAAAACCTTTCAAATACATGATGAAAACTTTTCATCTCATTTACCATTGAATTATCAGGTTCTAAAAGAGGACCATTATTTACAAAAAAATCAGAGTATTTGTAGAAATCGTGTCCACGTGTTTGACCCACAAATGTATGGATTTGTAGTTAGAACAGTTCCCTTTTACCAAAACATACTTAAACCATTACGGAGGGCCAGTGAGCCAGCCGGAAAGGTGGGCGGTAGTGTCAGGTGTCGAGAACGTCTTAGAACTTTCTGTAGTAATGGTCCAGTCAAACCTGGCCAATTTCCTTTGAAAGCGGCTGCCTTAGCGGTTCTTCCATTTTATGCTGAAATTAATTAAATTGTATCTTTCTTGTCTAGTCAAAGTCACAGCTTCCCTGCAAATCCCTCCATTTCCAGCTGACGGAGACGCTTACCCAGGCAGCTCGAGGTGCTCACACCACATAAGGCTGTCCCCCATACACTCACATCAGCCTTGATTCCGGTTTTGCTAATGAGCATCCTTTTCGCTCCTAGAATCCAAGTCAGTTGAAAGAGCGAGTGGGATTTCGAAAAATGCCTTTCAGGCATCCTTTTTAAACAAGATCTTATTTCTGGATGTGAAGCCCTTTCCCTGAATTTATTTCCGATTGTGACTTGCTAACTGACCTATATATCTGAGTGACTTCTTAGTTGTTTTTGTTTATTTAGTCAGCCTTTTGGGGGGAAGAGAATCTCTCTTTGTGTTAAATGGCATTTTTCCAGAGCAGTGCCCAAGGACCACCAGTTGTGGCTCCCGATGAACCAATCCTGGCCGTGTGAGACGGGGGACAGCGTCGTGGCGCGGGGGGCGTGGTGCGTGTGGTGGGAAATGACTTAGTGGCTAAACGTAAGTACCGTGAAGTGAGAAGGAGCCGGTCAGGGTGAAGATAACACAATGGGCAGTTTTGGCTGAAGGGACATTGAGGTTGGAGTATGTTATGTGGTGGCACAATGTGTTTTTCAGACATCAGCTAGGGATCTTCTCCATTCCCTCGTTCAACCTCACACACGCCCGTGGCTGGCTCGGTGAGTGTTGCCTGAATGGAGAGACACGAGAAGCAGGAGGCAGAGGGGCTCAGGTTAGAGCCCCACATGCCCGAGTCCACTGTGGCAGGTACCCCAGAGAGTGACCTTGGAGGGACTGGAAGAAGGTGTGTGAAGGGGTGTCTGTGGGGAGAGGGGCGGGAAACGGTCTGGGTGGCTGTGACTTGGGTCATCCGTCTGGGACGGGTGCTGGCTGCTGTTCCCTCCCCATCGCCTGTGATCCCAGGAGCTCTTAGCGGGAACCACTACAGCTCTCGTCCCCACAGGCCAGAAAACTCGATTATTGTCCCCAGCATGGAATCTAGTCGACTGTTCCTCTCCAGCCCACCCCAAAGTAGAACTTTGAGGAGGAGCCTTCATTCTTCCTCCAAACTTCACATCTTTTTTTAGAGAGATAACCACAAGTGGCCTCCTGATGTCCTCTCTAGGCACTTTTCATCCCCTGCTTTATGATCTTCAGGAGGAGAAGAGCTTATAATTTATCAGAAAGAAGGCAGGTCAGCCCTCCTGAGGGGCTGTCACGCTGCTGGAAATCTCAGAACCCCCCCCCCGACACACACACACACACACACACACACACACACACCTGGCATAGTCATAGAGCAGGAAGACGCCACATTTGGGTCACCTGGTGTGCATGAGGGCTATAGGGCTGCAGCCTAAAGGCGTGTGATGATTCTTTTGCAATAACAAGGCACGATGGGGGACACTTTCACTTTGCGCGTCCTGCAGCCTGACTTGAAGTTGCTCAAATAGCCTCTGAGATGTACTCTTGCAATTTGTCAGCCTGGTCCCTGAATTAGATCTCTGATACACGCTTACGTTTACCCTCTGGCTCTTTTCACCACTCTGTCTCTCCCTGACTACTGGGCTTTCCCTCGCAAACCTCTGCTCTCTTCCCAGCATGTCCTTCCTTAGTGAAGGCACCGATTCGCATGGATTTGACCATCTCCTCTGCCATGATAGCAGTTCTGATCTCTTCTTTGAGTTTTTCCTCTTTGTCAGACACACCCACGGAGCATGGAATCCCAATTACTTCAAACAATTCTTGCCTAATAGAAGATGACACACCACACATCGTCTCTCTGAGCCAGTGCCATGGGTAGATGGACGGATGGATGGATGGAAGGAAAGAGCGTAGGAAGGACTGACGGACGGATGGATGGATGATGAACAAATCGCATTCCTTCTTCTTATGCATATATAAAGTTTAACAGTCAACCCTGCAAGGGGCTACAATCTACAGTCTACAGAGGACTGTTCTCCTCAGATGAAGGATGTTCTTTGTGTTGCTAAATCCAATGTTCACTTCTCTGGAATTCTCTTATTTGAACTCCCGGAGCATTTGATGCAAACTTCTGTACATTTCCTCTTGAGACACTTCATTATTTCCCGAATCGTCTGCTTATCGGCTACGTCTTCTGAGACGTTTTTGCAGGGTCACCCTCATCTTCTCAAACCCCAAATGTCACAAAGATAAACTCTGGACTCCCCTTTCTCCTGTAACAGCTTTCTCCTCCCAAGGACACTTACTCACCTGCATGGCTCTGAAAAGACATCTTTGTGTTGTCCACGGTCGTTATTTCTATTTCTAGTTATGACTTCTCCTATGAGCTTCAACTCATTAATGCACTGCCTATGTGAATTTTTTACTGAGCTAATATATTGCACAGGGTTATTCAGAAGCTGCCGAACAGCGTAGGTGGTTTCAACACGGAGCATACCATGAGAAACCGTACAAAGCCCGCAAGAGGGAGCAGATTTGAGCAGAGGTGTGGGAGGCGGAGTCTCCAGAAGAAGGGGGATGCAGGGAGAGGCACACAGAAGGCAAGACGGAAGTGTAATCAGTTAGCATGGGGCTAGGCCAGGCTGGGGCGCTGGGGGCCAGGCTGGGGCGTTGGGGGCCAGGCTGGGGCGCTGGGGGCCAGGCTGGGGCGTTGGGGTCCAGGAGGCTCATAGGTGTGGAAAACAGGCTCCAAGGCACACCAGCTGAGGGTGGGAGGTTGAGGAAGAAAGGCATGGCTCGGTTTGAGAAGACCCAAAGACCTCCCAGTGAGACTGTCCCTCGTTCTGCTCACCGGGACCCACCCGCTATTGGAAAGGGACTGGGGTTCGCCCTCCCTGGTGCTTTCCATGGGGTTTGCCTGGCCGTCCAGGGAGAAGAACTGAAATTATTAGCAGGGGTGGGACTGAGACCCTGAATGATTTGGACATTCTGAAACCGGTGTTTTGAGATCTCTCTCAGGCGGGTGCTTCTAGGATGCTGCCTTGGGAGGGTTGGAAAGGAAGAAAGATGGAGAAGGGGAGCCGGGCAGTGGGAGGTCAGGGAGGGACGGGGGCCTGAAGCGGCCGCGGGGACATCGTCGTGGGCGCGTCCCCCTGCGCTGCCTCACACCTCCCAGCCTGCCCGCGGGGTGGCTTCTTGCTGCACAGGTGACTTCCTCTGTCACAGGGTGCATTTGTGGCTCAGCACTTGACGACACTCCCTTCCTGCGTTTCCTGACCAGGGGCCTCCTGAGGCGAAGCGAAGGTACCTGCTTGCAGGTCCTGTGCCCCAGGATCTCACCCAGGACACGGGCGCTCAGTGTCTCCAGTTGGTGGACTCCCTGTCGAGGGCATTTCTTTCCCACCGTTTTCCCCTTGACGCGGGGGAGAAAACTGACGGCAGATGTCTGCAGTGACCTGTGGTCCTGGGATCACCGCCACAGCTCCTTTCTACCTACACAACCTGCCTTTCGGAGACAGGTGTGGCCCAGAGAAGCGGTATGATCCAGAATTACAGCTTTCCTGGAGCAAAGGCTGTAGACCAGTGGCTTGACCCTAAGGTGCTCAGTTCTCTGTGAACGGTCTTTGCTTTTATTCGATCTAGGTTTCTTATTAAGGCAACCCCACATCTTTCTTGTGGTTCCAAAAAAGTAAGAAGAAAATGCTTGCGGCTGTAGAAGTAGGATCATATTGCTGCAAAACCTTTTCTTAAGGGCTTAGTTGTCATTTCCTCCTTAAAACAATGTTCTACGCAAAGTTTTCTCCTGCAAATTTAGCAGCACTTTCCAGTGACCATTACAGCACAAGATATGCACTTTAAAAAAGAGATGAGACATTAGAATAGGTTTCTTAGCAATTTTGCACAGATGTGTTTTCAATGAGCCGAGACCTGCTCTTTATCACACGTCTTTAAAGGAAGTGGTTTCATTCGAATAATTTCAGAAAACAAAAAAAGCTCTCACCCTAAATAATTACCAGTATTTTTGTGGTAGACAATGGAAATTAGAAATATTTTTATGACCGCCTTTTAGTAACATTATCAGTTTCTTTGTGTTATGAATTGATATCAAACATCTAAGATAGCACTTGCTATTATGGGAAACCTATGAATTATTTATATTTAGCTTAAAATAAAGAATTCTCTCCGGTGACCATAATCTCCATTTATGATACACATTTTTCTTCATACATAGCTCATTTTAATAGGAGGAGTATAAAACTGTAAACACCAGTGGTTTCCTTTAATTACTATCCTATATTTTGAATGAGTTCCTATTAAGAAAAACCTTTCTTTGCCTGCTAAAATATTTACAACTGTTGGTTAAACTTAAACCATTAAGTGAAGGGAAATAATAATAGTTTTAATTTTAGTCTCAGGAAAGAACAATGAATGATCCCACTTCCCTTGGCTAGTTAAGGGCCAGTTGGGTTTTAGGGCTAGAATTCCATTTCCTCCAGCTTTCTTTCTTTCTTTCTTTCTTTCTTTCTTTTTTTTCTGTAAGTGAATATTAGGCTCCAAAGTATACTGACATTTTTATTTTGGACAGTGGGTTTTGAAGCTTTTTAAGGTAGAGAGACCTCTCCATATAACTTGTGGGCAATGGGGCTTCTCCTAATCCAGTGAAGGGCCTGGGAATGAGCATGTGAGGAAGCTCTCTGACGGGTCAGGGTCCCGGGGTGTGAGTCCCTAACTCGCAGAATCGCGGTCAGCCACGGGAGAATGATAGCAAGCAAGGCCAGGGACCGTTTTGGTCTGATTTATATAAAAGTGGAGGTCTTTTTCGGGTTTCAAGGAAATTCTTGTCTCGAAAACCAGAAGCAGCTACATCAATCCTTAAGAATCGCCGCAGAGGTCAGAAGCCGTCCTGGCTGCTCCCAGCGTTGATTTTCTTCTCTTTCAGCTTCCGAGGTAGAGGAAAGCACAAGGCTGGCACAAACGGCCTGTCAAGGTGTACGGGGACAGCAACTGTGAGACAAAGGGAGATGGCAGATGGGACCCGTGGTGTCCCTTTTCCCCGACGCCTGGAGCTGTAAGAGGCTGATGGCCAAGGGCAGGAGGCCCAGAACCTCGCGGTTCTGCCCAAGCCCCAGGCTGATCTCCCTCCTAGGACTGAGAATCTCTCCAGTGCGAGTGAAAATGAACCCCATGTTTCCGTCAAACTGCTCCGCGGTGGCAGAAGTCTAACGGCATGCTGGAGAACCTGGAGCCAGTCTTTGGGATTTGGCCATGACACAAAGCCAAAAGAGCAACTAATTCATACTGCACTAAACATAAAACTGATTTTTCATTTTTCTCCCTTTTTTGACCGGGAGGAAGAGAAGCCATGTTCCTACACACTCTGGGTGTTCATTCTTTCCTTTTTTTTTTTTTTCAGAATCAGAATTTTCTTTAAGTTTTAGTTAAAATTTGGTGTTTCTGAGTGAATTTCTTGAGATTTTAGGAAGGTGGGTCGGTCAGGTTTATATTTTCAGCTTACTGAAGATATAAAAATGTATAGAATTTAGTTCATGGCAACCCATAAGAATGCCCTAATATATACATAGCAAGAGAGAGAACATGAGCATATCATTCAAAAGTAAGGAAATGGAATTAATTAGCAAATATGCAGTAAGCTGGTCAAGTTGTTGTCTTAGGGCTCTCCAGAGAAACAGAGCCAAAAGGATGTGCATATGTATGTGTATATGAATGTGTAGATAGAGAGAGAGAGATGGCTGGCTGGCTGGCTGGATGGGGAGATTATAAGGAATCGGTGTGATGATGTAGGCTTATAAGTCCCAAGATCTGCTCAATGAGTCTGCAGTCTGGATACCCAGGGGAGCTGAAGGTGTGGTTCTAGTTCAATGACCATCAGGCTCACAACCCAAAGAAGAGTTCACATTTCAGTTCCTGTCTAAAGACAGGCAAAATTAGTGTCCCAGTTCAGGCTGTCAGGCAGGAGCAATTTCCTTTCATATGGAAAATACCTGCTTTTTGTTCTATTCAGGCCTTCAACTGATCCAGTGAGACCCACCCACATGAGGAAAGGCAATCTGCTTGATGAAGTCTATCCATTAAAATACTACTCTTCCCAAAATCACCCTTGTACAAATACCTGGAATAATTTTTGGCCAAGTGTCTGGGCACCTTGTGGCCGAGTGGATTTGACACATAAGACGACCCACTAATGTTACTGGAAAGACTCCTATTTAAAAAAATGGTAATTTATAACCTTCAAATTTTATAATTTAAAAAATGAGAGCTCAGGTACATTGCTGATGTGACTATAAGTAATAATAAGCCTTGTTTATTGGAGAACATTATTTACCTGAAGAAGTAAATTGACAAGAAACTTAATTGTTCATAGCCTTTGATTCAGTATTCCTATTTTGGGGAATTTTTCTAAGACCATAATCTCAATACACATGGCCAGATCTTTCTCATGGTGTGCTCATAATAGTAACAAAAGTAAAATAAAAGATATAATTTTTCAACAATATTAAAGTGAATAATTATAACATGACACGTCTAGCTAACAAATGAGCAAAAATTCATTAAAATGTTTGTCAAGTTTCTAAAATGTGAAATGTGCTCACGTTAGGCTAACAAAGCACAGTATTATTATTGCTGTATGAAATATGTATAAAAAAGACTAAAAAGAAATATCTCAAAAATGTTGGAAAAGTTATTGGGTCATAGTAAGTTCATAGAGAGCCCCTATTTTATCTCTCATATGTTTATATTAAAAACAAAAAACTTAATCTGATAATTCAGTTCAGTTCAACTTCCTGTTTCTTCTTTTCCTATTTAAATAATATAAGTAGCATAAAACATGTTCTAAGTTTAGAGGATGCTCCATAGATAAGATAACAAAACCCCTTTACAGGATTTATTTTAACTGGAACGAACTATTACTCCTCACTTGTTCCATTTGGCAAATGATTTTGGCCCGTTTTCTGTAGATGAGGTACTAAACACCAAAGACGAAGTAATTCTGTGGAGCTTTGCTTTATATTGTTAACCTATGTACTGGACCTTTACACGCAAATGTAGGTCATTTTGACTGCTATAGAGATCCATTGTTCTGGTGTTCCCACCTTCACCCCACGAAACTACAAAAATCTGTCCATGGAAGCAAGTGAGGTGTGAAAAGATTAAAACATAAAATACAAACAATGATATTATCAGTATTACCCATGTAATTCACTTTGAGCCTCAGAGTAACACATGAGCCACTCATCTGTACTAAATTCTGTAGGATGCTGTGATCTTAAGCAACTCTACATACACTCTTCTCTGGCTTCTTTTAGACACAATTCCTGTTTTCTTTCTTCCTTCCTTCCTTTCTTTCTTTAATTTTTTTCCCAAGTAATGTAATTGTGATTCAATTTCAAGTTTAGTATCTAATTTCATGTGTTCATTTTATAATTCTCAGCACATTTCCTTATTAATAAAGTTGTAGTCACTTCCCTATTCTAAGTTTCACACAACACACCTTTCCACAGAGAATGTCAAACACCTCAGAATATGCTTCCCGATTGGAACATCCCATAATACTTAAATATATGTATATATTTGTATGCATACTCTAAGAATCCTCATGGAATCACAATCCCCGATTTCAAACTACACCATGAAGCTATAATGATCAAAACATTGTGGTAGTAGCATGAAACAGATACACAGATGACTGGAACCAGATAGAGAGCCCAAAAATAAACCCCCTAATTATATGGGCAATTAATCCGCGACAAAAGAGGAATGAATATCCAAAGGGAAAAAGACAGTCTCCTCAACAATGATGTTGGGGAAATTGGACAACAACATGCAAAAGAATAAAGCTGGACCCCTTTCTTATAGCATACACAGAAATAAACTTACACTAGATTAAAGATTTAAATGTAAGACCTGAAACAGCAAAAACTCTGAAAGAAAACATAGATGGTAAACTCTTGGACATAGGCCTTAGCTATATTTTTCTGGATCTGTCTCCAGAGGCAAGGGAAACAAAAGCAAAAATAAACTTTGGGACGTCATCAAACTAAAAAGCTTTTGCACAGCAAAGGAAACCATCAACAAAATGAAAAGACTAGCTACTGCCTGGGAGAAGACACTTGCATATGACGCAGGTGGTAAGAGGTTCACATATAATGAACCCGTACAACTCAACACCCAGGAAAACCAAACTTGTGATTAAAGAACAGGTATTTTTCCAAGGACATGGAGATGGCCAACAGACACATGAAAAGATATTCAACATCACGGATCACCAGGGAAGTGCAAAGCAAAACGGCTGTCAGTACAGCTAAAATCAACAGCACAAGGAACAACAGGTGTTGGCGAGAATGCGGACAAAGGGGAGCCTCCTGCACTGTGGGTGGGAATGCAAGCTGGTGCAGCCTCTGTAGAGAACAGTGTGGCAGTTCCTCAAAAAGTAAAAATAGAACTACCCTATGATCCAGTAATTCCACTCCTGGGTATTTAACCTCCCAAAACATAAATAATAATTCAAAAAGATAGATGCCTGCCTATGTTCATTGCAACATTTTTTTTTTTTTTTTTTTACAATAGCCAAGATATGGAAGCAACCTGAGTGTCCATCAGTACATGAATGGGTAAAGAAGATCTGGTTGGGGCTTCCGGCTGGCTCGATCCATGGGATGTATGATTTTTGCTCTCAGGATTGTGAGTGTGAGCCCCATGTTGGGTGTAGAGATCACTTAAAAATAAGACCTTTTTTAAAAAAGAAGATACGATGTACATACACAATGCAATATTATTCAGCCATTAGGTAAGAAAGAATGACATCTCGTCATTTGCAGCAGCACGGATGGAACTAGAGGGTCTCAGGCTAAGTGAAATAAATCAGGCAGAGAAAGAAAACCACCGTGTGATTTCGCTTATAGATGGAACCTGAAAGACAAAACAAATGAACAAACAAAACCACAAACAGAAACAGACTCAACTACAGAGAACAGCTAGTTGCCTAAGGAAGGAAGGGTCAGGGCAGGTGAAACAGGGGGAGGGCATTGAGAGGCTCCGAGTTCCTGTTATACAATACATAAGTCACGGAGGAAAAGTGGAGCCCAAGAGATGCAGTCCGTCGTCTTGTAGCAACATCGTACGGCGACAGGTAGGGTTTATACTTTCTGTGGTGAGCATTTTGTAATGTGTAGAAATTGTCGAATCCGTATGTTGGACACCTGAAACTACTATCGTATGTCAAGCCCACTTCAATATATAAAAAACAAAGAAAAGAAAAGGAAAGAAAAACAAGAAGAAAGCAAGAATCCTCATGGGTCTGTTGTGATAGCTGGTGCAAAAGAAAGCAGGGTGTGTGTGTCCAGTGGATAAGGGGTTTCAGCCTGGGAGGAGGAGAGCTCTGGAGACGGACGGCGAAGGCTGCGGAGAATAAGGCCATACGGAACGTCAGCGAAGCCCACACTTAAACATGGTTAAAATAGAAAATACTATACTATGTTTATTTACCATGACAAAAATGTAAAAAAATAAAATACTGTGTTTGGCATTCAGAACGGACACAGTTTCATATAAACATCTATATTTCTATAAATCTATATTTTTTTTTAACTGAAGGACACACATTCTTCCATTGCACTCTGAATGCCCATCAGTGCTTGATGACGAGCTTGCGTGGATAGGCCTTCAAACTGTGCATGGAAGCCATTCTGGCCTCTTGCTAAGGATACCCGAGAATACTGTCCCTTCCCAAACAGAGACTGCACCGTGACGGAGATCTCTGGGACCCATCCTGCCAGGGAGCGTGAGGGGAAGCCATGGACGTCTGGGGCGTCGACTGGCTGTCGCTTGCTGGCAGCCCGTCATAGCCGAAGGGCCTGTGCAAACCCTGAATTCTGCATAATCTACCATGCCCACTGCACTTTTATAAACCCAATGCTTTCAAGCAATAAACAACGGAATCAAAGCCAAGCTCTCTAACTACACCCCAACTTTCTCCCTTTTGGTTTTGGATGTCTCTGGCACATTCCACGGACCTCTGAGGTCTGTGCCTGGGCTCAGCGTGCTGCCACGCATAACGGGAGGGTCTGGATTCTAGAACACCCATTTGCAGCGGTGGGAAACAGTGGTTAGCAAAGAAGAAAATCTCTCTGGGCAGGTCTCACGCCAGACTATCTTCGTGTGTATGCCTTGAAACAGCGCTGAGGCAGGAGACAAGGGCAGAACAATGACTATGCCTCCTAAAATCGGATTTGTGTGGACAGATCTCTGTTGCCATGGCAACGAAAAACGCGGCATCCTTGCAACTCATCAAAAAATGTATTTCATTCATAGAGTATTTGCGTTTTAAGGCTGTTAGTAGAGATTAAATGAGCTCGAGCGCATGACACACTCAGCACAAGGCCCAGCACACACACACAAAATACATAATAAATGCTACCATTATTAATGTGAAAATCCCTTTAATTCACCAAGGATTTATTGAATGCTTCTGCATGCTTCAGGGTATTTTAGACAATGTCAGAATGAAAGACCCAGCTGTAAAATATAGACTCTGATGGAACTTGCTGTCTGTGGTTAGATACCAGGATTTATAGCATGAAAAGTAGGACAGCAGGATAAGACAGAAAAACATGAGGAAGAAAATTGCCTTAAAGTGTCAGCCGTGTTAATGACAGAGTAGTATTTGCTGAGGACTTAGCTCCGTTTCCAGCACTGGGTGAAAGCATGATCTCCTTCAGTCTGGGTGACGGTCCTTCCTGCAGAGAGGGAAACTGAGGGCTGCAGAGTCCTCTGGCTCATCACCAGGTCAGAGGCTAAGCAGGGGTTTACTCCAGGCGTCTGTCACAGGACCCTGGTCACTCCTGCTGGGGGAGTGGCAGGCAGAGACCATTCCTTTTCAGGCTCTAGGTCTGACTGACGAGGCTGTGATGTTGTGATTTATACTAAGAAATACAAATTTGGGCTTCTCCCCTGTTTCTGGCGCAGATTCTAGCACCCTTGGGATTTCGTAAGTGAATAAGGTGATGGAGATGTCTTGTGTTATGTTAATGAGGCGGGTTTTGGAAGGCACTGGAGAGTGTGGGCTGGTGTCCTGGAAAAGGAAGACCCTCCCGTTCAGACGGGAGGGTCCGAATGTTCAGACCCAGCACCCACACCAGCCTCCAGGAAGGAAAGAGGGCCTGGAGCGGGAACCGACTGCCAATGGCTGACAACTTAATCCACCATGCCTGTGTCATGGAACCTTCATAAACCCCCAAAAGAATGGGTTCAGAGAGCTTCCAGGGAACACCTGGAGACTTGGGGACAGTGGGTTGGTGGGGGAGGACATGGAAGTTCCCCGTCCTTCCCCCACACCTTGTCCTATGCATCTCTTCCATCTGGTCATTCTTGAGTTACATTCTTTATAATGAACTGGTGATCTAGGGGCGCTTGGTGGTCTAGTGGGTTAGGTGGCCAACTCTTGATTTTGACTCAGGTCATGATCTCAGGGTCCTGGCATTGAGCCCCACATGGGGCTCCCTGCTCAGTAGAGAACCTACCTGGGGATTCTCTTTCTCCCTCTCCTTCTACCCCTCCCTCTGTGCTCTCTCTCTCTCTCTCTCTCTAAAATAAATACATAAAATCTTAAAAGAAATAAAATTGTGTTAAAGGAGGTAAACCAGTTCTCAGAGTTCTATGAGCCGCTCTGGCAAATCAGTGAAGCCTAAAAGGGGGTTGCTGCAGCCTCCGATCTATAGTCATCCATCAGAAGCCTGGTCACAGCTTGGACTTGTAGTTGGCATATGAAGGGTGGGGGCAGTCTTGTGGGACTGAGCCCTTACCCTTTGGGATCTGACCCCTCTCCAGGTAGACAGTGTCAGAATTGAACTGAATTATAGGAAGCCCAGGTGATGGTGGAGAATTGCTTGGCGCTGTGGGGGGAACCTACACATACACCCCCACATTGGAATTGGTATCAGAATGGTGAGAAGGTTTCAACATGTCCATTTAAGACATATCAAATGCATCAACAGCTCACCTGCCTGTGAACGCCCAGTAGGGCTTCCTGTGACAATGCCAGCACCCTTTGGGTTGGTGGAGTTGAGATGCTCTGGGGTTGAGGTCACCTAAGCCCATGGAAATGATTGGCCTCCCTGTATTCCACACTAAGAATGTTAGATCTCTTTTAGTGTGTAATTGATGCTATTCTCCTGCTACTGAAATTAATTTGAACCAGATGACCAGACTTCGAATATTCTCGGTGTTTGCCTCTTTGGGTCTTTATTCAATATATTCACTCTGCCTTGAGAATTACAGTCGAGTAGGTAGATTGAATTAATGCCCTTTTGACATTTGAATTCTTTCTTGACAATATGTGCCTTCTGCATAGAAAACGATGCAATTATTAAAATCGAAGGCTCACGCAAACATTACTAGTCTTCGTCCCAACTATAGGTGTTGCTACCCACATTCTTCCCATCCTGGGTGCTTTGGACAAAAATGAGGTCTCATGTCAAGCATGGGGAGAGTTTTGTGGTGCAGTTCCTTTGTTCAGATGAGCTGTGCCCAGGTCTCTGGAGGGTGCCCTAGTTCGTTGATTTCTACCTGTTCTGTTTCCCTGCCCCACTCCCTTGAATGAGTTTCAGTTTCTCAATTTCCATCTCAGACTATTAAATTTGGCTTCCAATGTTAGTTTACCCATTTGTTGGATGAGAATTTCCCCAAGTCTCGGTCGGCACAAGCGTGCAGATACTAGCACCATATTTTCAGGCTATCGTGAAGATTAGCAGATTCAATAGGTGTGAAATTCCTATCACAGTGTCCAGATCACAAGTTACCTTCTGGCCTTGGAAACAACTCCACTGCATGTGACTATGGCTAGGACGTCGTCTGTGGGGACTCAGACGGGGGGCCCTGCTTCATCACGCCTGTCAGCTCTCACACTGCTGGTCTGTGGGCAAGACGCAACTCTTTCCTTGAGTGTGCGTGTGATCCTAGCATGTTACAGATGGGCTCTCAGTTCTGTGTCCACAACCACCCTCGTGAGGTGGGTATTGTTGCCTGCACCCTCCAGATGAGGCCACTGAGTCACAGGGAGACACCCCCCCCATGCCACCTGCTGGAGGCTCCCCACGGGCACAAATCACGGAGTGGACACGGAGCGGGGACGAAGGTGGAGCGGTCTGGTCCAGGGCACACACGTGTTTTCAGTCATCGCCTTAGGGCTGCCGTGCACACGACTGCCTGCTTATTTCTCTGTAACTGGTCCTGCTTCGCGAGACCCCGACGTGCGGATCTCTTGCGGTACGTCCGGATTCTGATTCAATGGTTCGACTCCTGTCTCTAATTACTCTACTTTCTTAAATCATTAGCAAAATGGAATCCACAGGCTGTTCAACTTTTCCAGTAATTTTACCGTCATTAAAGGTTGAAAAAAACCACACGGTGATAAAACAACTCCCCCGTTTCTTCCTCGGATTTAACATTCTAGGTGATTCTATCATAGTATTTAAAGATAAAAGATTCCTCAATACACTGTAATTTGCTGGATTCCATAAGAAAAACTTAAAAACATCCAGGTCCCGAAATGACTGTAAAATTAAATCACTGGCTCCTGCTTCTTACTGTGAGCACGTGGAGTTTCCCTGTGGTTCTGCTCGGGCTTCCCCGGGGCTGGGACTCTTCTACTGCAGCCCAGAAATTGAGAATCCTCTCTCCCCGGTGGGACTGGATATGGAAGTCCACCTGGGCACCTTCAGTGGGAGCCCTTGGAGGAGCGCTGACCCTCCTCAGCCCTGGGGGTGGGGACCAGACTGCCCCCAGGGGCTCTGCCTGGGAGGGGCGCTTTGTGTATAGCAGAATTTGTAAACCTCTGACATTGTTCTCACTTGATATCCAAATAAGGGTGCCCTTCACTCCATCTTAGGAACGGAGGAGGGTTCACCACCTTCAGTAAGTAAAATTTAAAAAACAGAAAACTGTGTTTGAAAATTTCTCCACCTTCCCAGGCAGGTGCTGGCCTTTTCTGTCACTCTTTTCTAGAACTTTCTCTCTCCTCTAAACTTCAGACTGGCCCCACCCTTGAATTCATAAATCCCCACCCAAACACCACGCAAATCCTGCCTTCTGTTCCCAGGTTGGCTGGGGGTGAGGAGGGGGTTGGGGAATGGGAAGGTGATTCCTGATTCTCCCACTTTCGTCTGGAGGGAAACAGCTCCTCCTGGGCAGACCATTCTTCACCTGAAGGAGTCCTGCTAAGACCCCAAGAACAAGTCAGCACCTCAGAACGTTCCAGGACAGGAAGTGGTGTGGGCCCAGCAGGCACCCGTGGCCATAGTCCTGGGGACAGGAGGGTCATAGCCCAGGCTGAGGGATGACCGTGAGGCATCCTGCTGTCACAGACAGCGCACCTGCTGGGCCTGGCCAGACCTGCCCCCCAAGCTGCCAGCAAAAGACCTCTCGGGCACAACCCCCCTGTCAGCCTCGCTTCGCTGCCTGTTGATGGCTTTTCGTCTCTGCTCTTGGTGCCTGAGCCCTCCCGGCAGCACAACGGGCTGACCTCAAGATGAAGGTGATGACATTTCTGGAAATAAGCAGGGCCAGTGTCAGGAGGGATTGCCCTGAAGTCACAGGGCTGTCACCACTTTGTGAAGGGACACTCCCAGGCCTCCCAGGCAGCCCCCCCATGGCCCCGGGTCTCAGAGCCTTGATGACATTCATGAATGTGCTGACCCTGCCCCTCGGGTTTCCTTGTTCTCCCACGGTGGGGTGTTTCCAGCCTGCACTTGTTGGCACCAGAGGTCTTGAGGAATGTTGTAAACTCCATGTTTGTGTTCCCCCCAATTTATATGTTGACGTCTCACCTCCATTGTGATGGTGTTAGGAGGTAGGCACTTCGGGAAGTGCTGAAGTCATGAGGTGGACCCATGACAGGACGGGAGTCCTTATACAAGAGACCCCAGAGAGCCCCCTCACCCCTGCCACCAGGTGAGGACATGGGAGACATATCTGTGCGATCTCATCAGACACCAAATCTGTGAGGGCCTTGATCTTGGACTTCAGCCTCCGGAGCTGTGAGGAATCAACGTCTGCTGTTTGTGAGCTACCCAGTCTGTGGCATTTTTGTTGTAGCCTCTGGAGCTGACAGAGACAGGCCCACAGCAGTCAAGACGCAGGCCAAGATGCAAGTCTCCATTGCACGGAGCATGGGTTACCGACATTGGACACTATTGAGGACACCGTGGGATAAAGAATCTTCACATTGTTTAACTACATAAAGTGTCCTTGTTGGGGCGGTGGATTGGAGATTCATGGCACAGTAAAGGCACCGCTATGACCCTGCCCGGAGCCTGATGTAGGCTCGCAGGGATGGTCCCCAGACACCTGCCTGCTTGCCTACTTTTCTTGGAGTTTGTGCTATTGTGAGCCTTCTCAGCATTCACACAACCCTTGCTTCCAGCAAAAATGCCTATGAGTTCTCCTTCTTCTCAAGTTTATTCTACCTCTCTTTGAAGGTCTGGGGAAGTCATCAAATATTTTGGCTTATACAATCTCTCAACAGCTGTCAGTCACAGGAACCAGAAAAGCAAAAGCCTGTGCAGAGTGATGGGAAAGAAAATAAACAATTTAGTTACCTCTTCTGCTTGGTTATTTTCAGAAAGTATCGGGAGATAATACCTCTGTGGATAATCAAGAGCCAATTTATAATCATAACGCCTGCTTAAGCAAATTAAAATAAGGGCATAAAGTATGGCAATCAGGAAAAATTTTGCTAGGGAGCTCTCACTGATGAAAGCTTTTAAAAGAAATGTCACTACAACAGGAATATTTCTGAATCCTGGTTGGTGTTGAATAAATGTGGTGTTGGCTGGTCAGGGAACCTTGTCCTCAGAACTTAAGATTTTCCTCTGCCCATTTGGGATCTGGGGCTGTTGGGAATTGAACTGAAAAAAAAAAAAAAAAAAAAAAAAAAGCTGAACTGAAGAGCATACACAGTTTGTTGAATGTTAATATTATGTTATCATGTACATGGATGTCTTCATTATGTAAGACATGAAGACCCAAGGAAGGAGACCAGCCTGAGAGTTCATGTACCATTTGAACAAAGAAGTACATGGCAGAGACTGACAAGGCAGAGAAAAAGAGTCATGGGTCATGGGTCATACGCTGGAGAAGAATGGGGGGACCCTTCGGGGATTAGGGTTATTTTAGTAGGTATGACTGCACAGATTGGTAAGAATGCTATGCTCTTCCTGATGCAGGGAAGGAACCTTTCTCTTGGGGAAATGCTTTTTTAAAGGCAGTTTTTATTTTATTATTTTTTAAAGATGTTATTTATTTAGAGAGACAGAGAGAGAGAGAATACAAGTCGGGGGAGGGAGAGAAGAAGAGAGATTCTCAAACAGACTCTGTGTTGAGTGCGGAGCCCAACATGGGGCTTGATCTCACAACCCTGAGATCAGGACCTGAGCTGGAGTCAAGAGCTGGATGTTTAAGTGACTCCACCACCCAGGCACCCCTTTCCTGGAGAAATTTGATGACCTTGTTTAAGTGGAATGAAGGAGCTCAGAGATACCTTCCTGCACCCACAAGTGACCTCAGCCTGTGGGCTCCAGGTCGATGGTGTTAGCTGGGTTAGATGGTAGCACGCAGCTGGGGCCGCAGAATTGTCCCACGTGGCTTCAGGCAGCATTGCAGTAAGGTATCGAGACAGAAGGACACCCAGCAGGGGAAGGCTTTTCCCTTGTATCAACATCACCCTAACCATCACCTTCTCAGATCAAAACAAAACAAGCAGACCGGCTGTAACAGAAAGTGACACACGGCTCCAATAGCAAGCTGGAGAACAGCAGTCAAGGTACATATGTCGCATCTGAAAAATGGAACCTCTCCTTTTCCAGAACGACATAGAGAACAGCTCTTCATTGTCTCCTCTAGGGTCCATCATCTGTTCCTGCTGGTCCCTGGGCCCCATCGTACCTTACTCTGATCTCCATGAGTGCACCTGCAGGAAATTTGATTGCAACCGAAGCACAACATCTCCTGCCATTTGCTTCAGTAGGATTCACTCATTTATTCTAAAAGTCAAGCATGGGAAGTGTTTGTGGCATCTTTCCTCCTAATTCAATCTTATGACATTCAGAAATATTTCCCGAGCTCCCGCTTTGGGTGGAGTGTGGTTCTTGAAGCCAGTGTGTAGACAGACAAGCAACCACAGCCATCACTGATGGGTGTGAGTGAGCGCCCTGTGTCCGCACAGGATCAAGTGGTTTATATGCACTCGCTCATTGAATGCTTGGAACACATCGAAGACAGGTGTCAGTGGAGAATGAAGTAAATGCTTCATGTCCTGAAGCATTTACAAATGCCCCCAGTCAATGCTTAGTCCTGACTTCAGATGAGCAGCTACTCGTGTTTGGTTGTGCATATTTTCTTTTTACCCGCTGCTCAATTCCCTGCTCTGTATTTTTGGGGCATTGGTGGAACACGGGGTTCAGCATCAGACCCTGGGGAGAGGATACATGTCACGTGTTCTCTGCCTTCTGTGGCTTGCAACCATCTGACAAGGGTGAATATGTGAATGCTTATAAAGACGTTTGTAATCACCCGCTGCAGTCTATGCTAAGTCATTAATGAGGAAGCCAGGGGCAAAGACACAACGCTCCAACAGTTCAGAGGAGAGTGACAGCAGCGGCAGAGAGCGGGGACACTTGGGAGAAGGTGGGACGTGAGCCGCCCTTGAAAGGAAGGGGTGCTGTTCAGGGACTCTGAGGTCAGTCCACTTGTTAACTACAACTGAGCCCTATGGATATACAGAGAAACTTCCAGCTGTCTCATTGTCATGTCCTTCAAGGTCCCCCAAGGTCACCACTCATCCCACATCAACTGATTTGGGGATTACAGGACAACATCCTTTATGAGCAAAGAATTTGTTCCAAATTGCCTTTCTCTTATTTTATTGATCATACTTTTATAACCACCAAGTAGTAAGCATGGCTCATCATCCCCAATGAAAAGCATAAGAACGTTCACTTATTTCAATAGCACAGAAGGAGGTTGGAGGGCATGTCCTAGAACACAGATGGTAAATTGGCTTAGTTTGCAATGAAGGTCACCGCACCTTAAATAAATCAGTGACTGATCTTCTAGGGGGAAATATGAGCACATTTGAAACAGCGTAGCATGAAATATCCAGTGGAAAACTCGAAGGTGTTTTGAAGTCTGTGAAGTCATGAGGTCATAATGTGGGCACATGTTTTCCATCCAAAAAGCATCACAGTGAATATGAGGTAGGGAGGAAGCGGACCTACAGTGGGGACATGGGGACTTTGCCAGAAACGGCGGTCCTTCCGGAGTGTGACAGAATTGCTCATGAAACACATGAAGGGTTTCTCAGAGAGCAGCCTTAGAAACCAGAGAACTGTAGAATGTTAGGGGCAGGAAAGGACCATATTCTCTCGGAGTAGGACACATGACCAGGGGGCCCAGCAAGCTAGAACGCAGTGTCCTGCGGTCAGTGTGGGATCCCCGGTTAGAGACACAGAGAAGCCGAGGAATGAGTTAGGGACAGCGAAGTGTTTGGAGGGTCATCTGGAGATGGAAATTAAAAAGGGGTTGATGATGTCCCCTGAAGCATTTGGAGCAGAGGTAAGAGGCCACCTCAAGGCACCGGGAGTGTCACTAGGGGATGCATAGTCCCATTCCAAACAGTCTGTACAGATGATCCCCATTTTCTGAAACCCTAGAGCCCTCTCCATGGGCATCCAGCTTTTGAGTGCGTAATCCCATACCAGACGTGGTCACTTCACAGTTTTGCTCTCTTCCTCCTAACATCATATGACTCTGGCCCATGCCCTGGGTGGGTTGCTTAGCTCTTTGGACAGCTCTGCTTCCCCGACCTTCCATTCCGTCCTCACTACCCCTCTGTGAGGCACACAGAGCAGGTGTTTTCAGATACACGTATCCACGGGGAGTGGAGCCAGTGTCGAGCAGAGACGGGCTCTAGTGAACACTCTCTGGAAAACAGACCCGTCCGAAAAATAAGTTTCTTCCTCAATACCAATTTGATGAACAAAAGCGTTTGTCTGTCATCAGCCTTGCTGGTCATCAGTATTTCATCTGTGGTGTAAGAACAACAGATCTTAAGTCATGAAGACTTTTTCCAAGGACATCCAGCACTTCCTTCCCTCTGGTTAACCCCTTTCAGGTTCGGAAGACGGTGGTTAGAGATAAATAATACGGAGGATGGAAACAAGAGCCTCCTCGAGCCTCTGAAATGAGAACTGGAAACATTCTGTCCAGTCAATATAGTTGCCAGTGAATTGTAGCTTCTCCGGTCCGATTTTAAATACCTTAGTAAATTTGCCTGTACCTCCTCCCCAGAGAGGTTATTATTTAATGTCATGGTGCCCGCTCTCACAGCGTTACGAATGTTTTTCTCCAACTGAATTGTATTTCCACATGTGTGCACTAA
Organism: Mustela putorius furo; assembly: GCF_011764305.1. NCBI lineage: Eukaryota > Metazoa > Chordata > Mammalia > Carnivora > Mustelidae > Mustela > Mustela putorius. Next base: position 5,499,148 of record NW_025422169.1, on the reverse strand, counting down.
TACTACCTTAACACCCCCCTCCAGGTGTGTCTCCCTCCAGACTCTCTCTCCTGGTCACTTCATCGCGGCCGCACATTTATACCTTTGCTGGTTTGCATCTCGTGACCTCTCTTTCCCCATAATCATGTTGGATGTTCGTTTCTTTCTTTCTTTCTTTCTTTTTTTAAGATTTTATTTATTTATTTGACAGACAGAGATCACAAGTAGGCCAAGAGGCAGGCAGAGAGAGAGGAGGAGGCAGGACCCCCGCTGAGCAGAGAGCCCGATGCGGGACTCGATCCCAGGACCCTAAGATCATGACCTGAGCTGAAGGCAGCGGCTTAACCCACTGAGCCACCCAGGCGCCCCGAATGTTTGTTTCTTGATTCCTGGGTCTGTGGTCCACCTGTTGTTAGATACCTAGGCACACACACTTATTCTGAGCGAGATGCCATTTCTGTTATTTCCTCGACGTCAAGCTCAGCTCATCACGACTGGTCATTGTCACATCATACTGAGGGTCTGTGCTCATTATTTTTTGGTGGATGCTCCAATTAACAACCAATATACGCAGATGTACTGCTTTATCCCAAGGTGAGTCTGCACATCGCTAATGACAGAGAAAAAAAAAGCGAAGGCTCTCCTGTCGTAAAGCAAAAAACTCAGCGGCAAACACAACCTGCAAATTTCGATGGTAGACGCTTTCGAGCAATGTTATAAAACCAGTTGCCAGGCGATGGCAAAACCGATGCGGGTCTAGTAACACTGGGTTTGGTTGGGGCTGGAATGTTGTTTGGTCGTTATTCGGAGGCGGGGTTGGAAGGCTGGACATGGTGATTCCAACTTCACCCACTTTCTCTTTTCCCACTCACCCTGCCTCACAAGTCCCTGGAGAAGAAAAACCAGTTAAGGAGAGCACGCTGACTTGCAAGTAGGTGCCTTGCCCTGGGGACAGGACTAGTGAAAACGGAGTGACAGTGCAGAATAAAGCATGTAGGTCACAGAGGAGGTAGGTTTCAAGGCAACGGACTAGGCTGATTGATCATGATGGATCAATGATGATTGATCATCCATGTAAACCTGGAGCCCCAAACTCACAAAGTTCTGAGAGCCTCCACCCAGGTATGCGGTCGTCAGGCATCTGTGCTCAGTGGTTGTTCACTTATGTCCTCAAGTCCCTTGCCTGAAGAGTTCGCTCTAGAGATTGGCCGGCTCCAAGTCCACGAGATGAGCTCTCAGACCAGGCTGCTTCTCCCAACTCTTTCTCTTGGAGGTTTTGTCCGTTTATTATTTCCAGACTCTGCTTGGCAACATCTTCGGCATCTGTCTCAGTCTTCACAGGCTGCCGTGACAAAATACCCCAGATGGGGCTAATGTCCTCAGGGAAATGACAGACGGGTGGGGCAGGGATACAGACCCGATGCGTCCCTGCGGCAGGGTTCACAATCCAGGAGACGAGTGTGGGCAGTTTCTGTGCAGATTAGGAAAGGGGCTCTGGTTCGGGAGGTGACTGAGTCACGGAAGCAGACTTCAGGGAAGTTCTTCGTCTCACTGAAGAGGCTGAAATGGATGGCGCCTAGATGCTCGGGATGGGGAGAGGAGGAGCCAAGACACATCCCAAGAGAAGGGAGGAGCGATCCCACTGCATTTCCAGAACGAGGGAGCTGGGCAGGAGGTGAGAGGGGATACTGTCTAGTACCCGGATCAGGGACTGAGCTGGTGTCCACGTCTCCATGGTGCTGGACTGGGGCCCTGCAAACCCATTCCTGCTCGGCCACCTGACCCCAGGGTAGACTCTACTGCAGAGAGCAAGAGGACAGACCCCAAGCTTGCTCCTTCCTCTTCTCCCTGTGGGCCTCCAGGGTCTTCCTCCTGAGAGTCCACCCAGATGGGCTTCTTTCTGCAGGGACGGCTGGATTCAGGGAGCAGTTCACTGACTCTCACAAGAGTGGCTGCATCAGGTTTTCCCAGGGACGCCAACACCAGCTATCCAGGGGCCCCTCCTCGAAGCTCAGGGTCACTGGTAGCGGTGACACAGTGGTGTCCCTTCCTCAGAGGTCTGCAGATCTCAGCGCCTTGGGGACCCTTCAAGCACCTGAGATTCACCATCTCTTCTCGTCCCCACGGCCCAGCAGCGGTGGTTGCCGCTGTCCTTGCTACCCCCAAGCCCTGTAGACACAGCCTTGCCCTTCTCACTTGCTTACTTCACAGCCTGAGGATGAGTTGACAGTTACATCGTTTTTCTGTGTTGGAATAACTGGTGTGTTTCTGCCTCCTTTTTAATGCACACATGCTATCATGTGTTCTGTTGTACTTGCTCATAAACATGTGAGACTGATTTCCATAGACCTGAATGTGCAATTCTCATGGCGTGGGTATAGCCATCCTCCCGGTGACGAACCCAGTGAGCTGTTAGAGATGGGTGTGCACTATCTAGGTTTGGCCAAATTAGGAGTAACTCCTGAATTTCTACATTTTGACACAGACATCCTTAAATCCAAATTCTGTATGCAAAGAATTGTTTGGGTGACTCGTTTGTAATCAGGTAAAAATACAGTCATGAAAAAAGAGGATTAATTGACAGATTTTTAAACGTTTTTAGTGTTCTGATTTTGACTGCATCTATTGCCTGAAGTGGAGTGTCATTTTGTTTCACGGTCGGTTCCCTAACAAGCAGCAATTTGTTGGCTCTTTCCTTGAACATGAGAGATGGTAGAAATATGGGTAGCTCATGACATGCAAGAGATGATGACTTATCAATTGCCAATATAAAGGTTTCTGCTGAAATCAATCTCATTTAACCCATTATTTCACTACTATCCACTCCAATCCATTTTTCTGTTCTGTTCCATTTATTTCCACAACACTCCTCTTCCATTATTTCAAACCGACAATTTGTTTTACAGTTATCTTTAAAAATATATTTTCCCTAATTCTCACTTTATGCCTTATTTAATATTATAATCTGAAATCAGTTAGACATTATTGATTTCACTATCCTGGTAAATGAATTATCAATTACTACGTGAGTCGGGATTGCTAAGTTACCATAGATTGTGAAAAATAGGTAAAAAAAATACTAAATTCTCAAAACTGAAAACTTAATGTAGTGGCAATACAGATCTACGTTGAACAGACAAAATAAAAAACAGAGGGAGTCTATTTATACTCAGCATCTCCTGCTATGCTCTATGATGAGTGCTCATAAAAGAAAAATACTGCAATTTCTCTCTATGGAAATCCTTTCTATCAGTTTCTCACTTATATTCTGAAAGCTGAACACATACACACAAAGATTAAGAAGAGACCAGGGCGACTGGGTGGCTCTGTCGGTTGAATGTCCAACTCAATTTCCTCTCAGGTCGTGATCTCAAGGCTGTGGGATGGTGAGATCTCGTAGCCCCCAGGAGGGATCGGCTTGCGATTCTCCTCTCTCTCTGTTCCTCCCCCTGCTTGCACTTTTCTGTTCCTATAAAAATAAATAAATCTTAAAAAAAAAATGAAAGAGACAAAAGAGTTTGATGAAGTGTAAATAATTAGTGAGGATGCCCGAATCAGAATTTTCACTCAATTTTGGTGTGAACCTAAAGTGGTGATTATGTCTTAAAATATTCATAGAATTTTTTTAAAAAGTATTTTTAGGTTTGCAGAAATATTGAGTGGAAAGAACAGGTATATGCATATATATATATTATACATATTTATATGACAGGTATATGCATATATATATTATACATATTTATATGTATATAAATACCAGTGTTCCCTAGTATTATCTAGCATTAGTGAGGTATATCAGTTACAATTTATCAGCCAATATTGGCTCATGTTTATTAACCAAGGTCTGTAACTTACTTTAGAATTGATTCTTTGTGTTCTATAGTCCATGGGTCTTAATAAATGTATAAGGAAATGCACATACTCGTGCTGTTTCACACAGGATGGTTTCCATGTTCTAAATATCTCCTGTGCTCTACCCGTTCATGCTTGCATTGCTGAATAATGCTCCACTGTATGGGTGTATTATGGTTTTTATCCACTCATCTATTACAGGACCTTTGGGTCACTTCCAGGTTTGGGGAATTATGCATGACACTACTATAAACATTCCAGATTTTTATGTGGATGTAAGTTTTCAACTTTTTGGAAAATACCAGGAAGCATGATTGCTGGATCATACAGTCAGAGTATGCTTAGTTTCACAAGAAGTTTGCAAACTGTGTCCCAAAGTAGCTGAGCCATTTCTCCTTCTCATCAGCCATAAGTGAGAGTTCCTGTTGCTTCACATCCTTATCAGCATTTGGTGCTGTCAGATTTTTGGATTTTGGCCATCCTAATAGCAAACTAGTGATATCTCATTGTTGCTTCAATTTGCAATTTCCTAGTGACATAAAATATTGAACAACTTTTCATATATGATTTGCCATCTGTGTATCTTTCATGAGGCATCTATTCAGAGCTTTTGCTCATTGTTTAATTGGGTTGCTTAAGTGAGTTCTTACTGTTGGGTTTTAAGAGTTCTTTGTATATTTTGGATACTCGTCTTTAATTACATATGTTTTTTGCAAAGATTTTCTTCCAGTCTGTGTCTTGTCTTTTTACCAGGAGAAAGAAAAGATAGTGGTGAGAATAGAACAACACACGTAATGTACTGTATGTATCTATATCTATATCTATATCTATATCTATATCTATATCTATCTATCTATATCTATCTCCTCCTTGCTCGAACCCTATCCCACTTGTGAGAGCAGCACTCAGGAACTTCTGCTCTTCCTCGAGCTGCCCTGTTCTGTCTCACCATGCTGACATCTCTGTCATTCACTCAACTCCTTCTATGTGTGTAGTCAGGCTTGTCCTGAGTGTTGCCGCTGTTCTCATCTCTATGTCAGATCCCGAAGTTTCCATATGCTCACCCTCTCACTTCCTTGTCTCTTGTTGTAGAGGACATAATCCTTCTCTTTCCCCATGTTTCCTCCAAGAAGTTTACTTCTTCCTCAGAATCTCTAGCTACCAGTTATTTCCTCTTTTGTGCTTTATTTTCTCCATTTTGTCTTCTCTTGCTCATGAAAAAGAAGTTGGAAACTTCTCTTGACCTCACTAACCGTTCAATAGAACAAATTCTCTTCAATGTCAAACTCTCTATCAGGCCTGGCTGTTCTTTTCTTACTGTGCCTACTCTTTCTATCTATGATTTTCCTCTTGATCTGTAATGTTTTTCCCTATACTACTACTAAAATCATGTATCTTACCTTATCAAGGCTCACCTTCTGTTCACCAAAGCACCAGTCTTACTGTCTTTGAACTTGGGGAGCATTTGACATTATTCGACATGTTTTGATTCCCACATCCTTCTGGATATCTTTCCTTCTTAAGGCTTCTATCAAAATACATGTATTTTGTATTTTGTATTGCTTCCTAAGGCTTTCTTTCTCTAGACTTTGTGTGTGTGGGTTTGTTTGTTTGTTTGTTTGTAGAAATAGAGAGAGAGAGAGAGAAAACAGGGCAGAGTGGGTGGAGGGAAAGAGACATTCCAAAGCAGACTTCTTGCAGAGTACAGAGCCCCATGAGGAATTCGATCTCACCACCCTGAGATCATGACCTGAACTGAAATCAAGAGTTCAATGCTTAACTGACTGAGCCACCCAGGCGCCTCTCTTTCTCTAGACCTTTAATGTAAGGTTTTTGCTGTTGTTGTTGTTGTTGTTTATTTTTTATTTATTTTTTAATTAATTAATTTATTTTCAGCATAACAGTATTCCTTATTTTTTCACCACACCCAGTGCTCCATACAATCCGTGCCCTCTATCATACCCACCACCTGGTACCCCAACCTCCCACCCACCCACCGCCCCTTCAAACCCCTCAGATTGTTTTTCCGAGTCCATAGTTTGTTTATTTTTATTTTTATTTTTTTTTTTTGTTCTGGCTTCAGCTGCCTTTCACCCTCTCTCTTTCAACCTTCTTTCCTGAGCTTGGGATAACTTTCAAGCAAAAGACTTTAGTTACCCCTCTCCTCTGACAAGCCTCCAGTACAATTTTCCAGCTTTGGACGGACTGAGCTCAAGCTGCATGCATGCCTCCAGTGATCTTTTTGGCGTCTACTACAACATAACCTCTTTACACCCTAAGGTTCATGAGTTCCCAGATCAAACTTTCCTTCAGAATCTACTCCTCATGCCCCTGATTTTCCTGCTCCTAGTAACGGTCCCACTATTCCCCAGGATGCAGCCTTCATACTTGGATGCATCTTTGAATTTGTCCTTCACAGTCCGCGGTTTCATTAGGCTGCTTCAAAGTCTAACAGTCCTATCAGCCTTCAAGCTGAATGCAATTTGTTTCTGGCCCTGGAACCTTCATAATACTGGGCTTCTAGTCTGTATTATTTTCTGAGCAGTTTTGAAAAAGAGATCTCCATTCCTATGTTGCAAGATATCCTAAGGAATGTGCAGAATCTTAATTCTTTCCTATCAACATAGTGCTCACCATAGTAAGCATATATTGTCCATGCTCAAATAATATTTGCTAAATTAAGTGGAGTTGAACTTCCTTTGATTCCTTTCATCACCTCTTTTCTGTAACTGGAGTCGCAGATACCAAAATTTTTGCATTTATCTAATTTCATGTTTTTAACTTTCTAAATCTTAATTAAGTTACGCATAATGTCTTGTAATCATCTAGGATTTTAACAAAAGTTGGCAACTTTCCAGCACACTTGGCAATTTGAACTATGTGGCAGAAATGAATATCAACCAGCCAACCCAACCCTATCCCAAGCTCCAACAAAAGCAATGTACTATGGACTTAATCCCTTGTGTGGTGAGAAGACATTTTCACTTAACTTTCCCTACTTCAGTCTTCTCAGACTTTCTGAGAAAGTACCCTCAGGACAAAATTCTCCTGCTTATTTTCAGTGTAGCCTGGCTGCCCTTGAGGTACTCCAGTATGACTAGGTAATGTGCTTTAACAATTACGGCATTTAAAATATTTTGGTCTGCTTGGTTTCATTGTTGGATATGTAAAAGACTTTCAAAATCTAGCCACGGTTTAGTTCCATGCCAAGGCATTCTGACAGAAAAGATGCATGGAGATGTGAGCTATGACCTAAGCTATTCTGGAGAGAAGTGACATGGAAGCCATTAGCTCTGATCTTGGCCGTGCGCTCCTTTCCAGTGGCCAAGGGAACTTAACAACAGTAAGTGCGGGTGACCATCTCTGGCTGCTGGGTGTTGGCTTACTGCCGAGGGAGTTGCCCCACGGAGCATTAGATGGTAGTTTCATAGATGATAGGTATAATGAGGAGACCCTCCATAACCCCCATATCCAACTCAAACTGGTGGCTCCCAGGAGAGGCTCAAAAGTGATTTTTGGCTTCACAGTTTTGGCTCAAGCTGTGTTTTTCACTTTGTTGGTCCAAACAGAGTTTTAAATCTTGGCTAGACACTGATGTACAAATGTCATGAGATTTCACATAGAGCTATGAATTTCTGGCTTCTTGGTATCTGGCCTCCATACTCACATAGAATTATTTGGCTGGAACTAAGAGTGTTCAACTTTTTTGTGATGGGCTGGTGCTTTGTCTTTCCAACCAACGCTGTCACTGAGTCAGACCAGTTCCTTTCCATCACCCTTCACTTTATTCAGTGAGGCAAACCCTGTGAGTGACACAGGTCCTCATTATGTTGAAGCCTGTGACCCTAGTAATCACTTGGGTGTTGTACAACATCTCAACTCTTTTTTTTTAAAGATTTTATTTATTTATTTGACAGACAGAGATCACAAGTAGGCAGAGAGAGGGGAAGAAGGCTCCCCACTGAGCAGAGAGCCTGATGTGGGGCTCCATCCCAGGACCCTGAGATCATGACCTGAGCTAAAGGCAGAGGCTTAACCCACCCAGGCACCCCTCAAGTCAACTCTTATTCATCAGAATGGGTGTATTTTCAGGATAAGATGAAAAACCCAGTTTGAATGGAATAATAATCAACTATCACTAAATCAGAAGAAGCAACCTCTTAGTATCTAACTTGAGAGTCAAGGAAACATTCTTATGCCATAGTATATACCCAGCACCCACTTGCCTTTGTTTGCTATTCCTTATATTCAAAAACATTTTAAACAAAGACATTTATGTCATCCTTTCAGTCTTCACTTTTATCAGATTCACTGGCAAGGAAGAGAGTGCATGGTCTTAGAAATACAATGTAGCATTCCCCCCCAGTTTTATTTTTTTATTTATTCACTCTAAATATGCATTTGAATGTACTTAGTACCAATGTTACCTCCTATATGACCCACATTATCTATAGTGTGTTTTCAATTATTTTAGTCCATTTGCTTTTAAGGAGCTTTCACAAACAAAAACAGAACAAAATGTTCTCAAAAATCAATAAACCTATTGATGTTTTTCTGAAGTTCAATAACAACAAACATTTACTCTAAAGATTGAATTTGGAGCATGAGGTCAATTTAGTGTTTCCTAAAACTGTTTCGAGTAGAACACCAGTGCTGTGTTCTTTTTTTAAAACAGCTTTTTTTGAGGCAAAATTTATATACAAAAAGTACATATATTTAATGTATACAATTTGAAAACCTTAGGCATATGCACATATCCATGAAACCATCACCACACGCTGCAAAATCTCACTTACATGTGGAGACTAAACCAGTCAATGTAGAAGCAGAGAGTAGAATGCTAGTTGCTGGGTATTGGAGGGTGTTGAGAAAGGAGAGTTAATGTTCAATGGGTATAAAGTTTCAGTTATGCAATATGACTTAGCTCTAGAGACCTACTATTCCACATAAAGCCTATAGTGAACAATACTGTGTTGTGCCTTTGAAAATTTGGTAAGAAATTACCAAATCACATTGTTTCTTCATCTATAAAGCAAGAATAGTTGTACTTGTTTTACCAAGCTGTAGCAAGGTTTAAAAATCATGTTTCCACAATGATTCACACAGAGTAGGCACTGAAAAAAAAGTGATTTCTGCCCTCCTGGTTATTATTTTCAAGATCATTATTGAAAAGCAGATACAGGAACTTAGTGGGATGAAACAATAACAAGTGGATGGCAATATCTTCAAATTCTTTTGGAATCTAGACAGAAGGGGAGTGACAGAACACATGCATACAAAAAAATGTTAAAGCTACATGGATAAATGCAATTTCACAGGGACAGACTTTGGGAAGGGTGTGGTCCAACAAGGGGGAACCAAGTGGGATAGATGTAAGTCAAACATCAGGGTGAGGACAAGTTTGGCCAAAGGTCCTTCATGGCAGCAGTTGGTTCCCTTCCCACAGAGCCTGGTTCTTTAACTATCTTCAGTGCAAGATTGTTGTTTGAGTGAAAGGACTGAAGCTGGGCCATGGAGGATGGAGAAAGAATAAACGTGAAGATCCCCGAGTAGAAGGTGACTTTCTTCATAATTTTCTGAAGATGGACTTTGATTATCTTGTAGAAATATTTCCTAAAGGCTCATGATGGAAAACAGAGAAATTCTCTTTAAATTGAGTGCCAGAATCTTCAAATATCTTCCAAAGTAATGTTTTTTGTATCTTGAAACTCTTCCCATTCTGATTTATGAAAGCAGACAGTGACAGATGGAGAAGCTGAGCAGCTGTGAAGGCCCTGGTGTCACGATGGTCTAATTTTCTAACAGAGATTAGCAAGGGCTGATAGCTTCCCTGTTCTTCTGAGTGATATGCAGTACAGTGGGAAACTCAATTACAGAGTCTTTGGTACTTTGATACTTCGGAGTTTCAACAGTATAAGGTGCAAATGTCTGAACAGATCCCGAGGTTCTTGGAAGAGAAAGAAAATGCTCACCAGCTTGGCCCAGACTGAAGATACAGACTGAGGTAAGGTGAGGCACCTGGCCCAGTAGATGGACTGAATGGGAAGAGAGAAGGTAGATGCTGACCAGCAGAAGGTAGATGCAAAATGGTGCTGCTAATTATACCCCAGTCATCAACAAAAAAAAAGGGGCACAAGACTTCAACACCTCAGCCATGAGGAAACTATACAGCTTTTCTCTTAGTCATAATTTCTTGTACCTTTCCATGTGGCAGAAATCACACTTACAGGCCTGCAGTGTATTTGTAACCAATGGCCAATATTACTTTCAGATGCCTCCTCTTCGCTGTGGCACTGAATCACCTGCAAAGACATTTACTGTTTGACTGAGCCCAACATCGTGCATATCATTCCTGGCTTATTCTACGGGACTTTAAAATCTTCACTGAGGACTTCCAGTTTTTCTCCATGATTGGAAATGTTGATTTTATTTTCCAGAAACAGTCATGGAAGATCCCATTCCTGATCCTATTTTGAATTGCTTACTGTTAAGTCTTCTGAAGGCTCTTCCCTTCCCCCTCACACCCAGCAAGCACTGTGTGGCTCGTGAGTGTAGCACACGAGGGTGCATGTGCTTTGGAACCAAAGCAGGTGTAGTAAGTTTGATTCACTCATGTGGTGAGCTTCAATCTGAATTCTTTAAGTGGTCTGTATTTAGAAAGCTACTTATTAAATGTGACGGAAGAGTACCCTGCTGAAGAAAGAAATTAATGGGGTACATCAACATCGCCAATTCAAGTAGCCCTCTGGTCACGAAACAGAAATCCCAGCAGAGAGGCTCACGGAACAAGCATGTGGACACGACTTTATGGGTAATTACCTCATAGAACACACATACCTCAAATGTATGTGATCATGTGATTCTGATATGATCCAGTGCAATCGTGATATATAATGATGGGTGGTGATCCTGGATGATAAGCCAGTCATTACTTGCATCTGAATTATTAAAATTGTTCTGAAACTTTCTGAATGGATAAGTTGCCTGCCTCTGGCTGGCCGCAGGAGTATTTGCTCATGTCATCATGGAAAGAGAGACATGATATCTGGACCATTAAGGATGTCCTTCACCTCTGCTAACTGCCCACTTAGATGAAGCAGGGGTGCACATGAGAAGTGGGGCCCTGCCACGGGGAGGACCCCAAGTGTCTCTTCAGAGACCTACTGTATATTTCCTGAAAGTCGGTTAGCTCAGTGCCTGGGGATGGAAAAGGATCTTTGCTCCCTGGCCTGGATTCCAGGTGCATGATCGTCTTGTTCATTCTGATCTTTACAGACACACCAGGGCTCATTTTTCTCTTTATCTTTCTCCACAGCCTACTCATGATGAAAAACATGCACTCCACCTTCTGAGACTTTGGACATCAGGGGATGGCACAGTTGGCATATCAGAAAGGAAGGCTGGGAGCTGCCCTAGTATCTAGGCTGGCATTACAGGTCACACACAGAAGAAAGATATAATTAAGAAGAATTCTGTGCTATCCTCAGTGGGCGGCTCCTGGGCTGTGAGCCTGAAAAGTGAAGGACAATTCTGGGGAAAAAAAAATGACAAAACATAAGGTCCTGTTGAAAACATAGGGCCTTCCAGATGTTAAAAATCAGTAGTCATTGCCACTATGCCAAGAAAACAGTACAGAATAATTCAGGTCAAAGTGGCCAATAACGGTTTTTATTTGTAAGTTGTTAAAGCAGTTGGGAATTAGTTTATACAGGTGACCATCTGATTTGTGTCAATTAAGGGGCCTTTATAAAAAATTTAATTTAATTTATTTTTTTTCAATGTTTCAAAATTCATTGCTTATGCACCACACCCAGAGCTCCATGCAATCCGTGCCCTCCTTAATACCCACCACCAGGCTTACCCAACCCCCCCCCACCAACACTCAGTTTGTTTCTCAGAGTCCACATTTTCTCATGGTTCATCTTCCCCTCCTATTCTCCCCACTCATTTCTCTCCATCCCATTGTCTTTCGTGTTATTCCTCATGCTCCACAAGTAAGTAAAACCATATGATAATTGACTCTCTATGCTTGACTTATTTCACTCAACATAATCTCTTGCGGTCCTGTCCATGTTGATACAAAAGTTGGGTGTTCATCCTTTTTTCTCCACATCCTCTCCAACACTTGTTTACTGTCTTGTTAATTTTGGCCATTCTAACGGTGTAGAGTGGTATCTCAATGTGGTTTTGATTTGAATCTCCCTGATGGCTAATGATGATGAACATTTATTCATGTGTCTGTTAGCCATTTGTATGCCATATATAGACTAGTGGAACAGAGTAGAGAGCCCAGATATGGACCCTCAACTCTATGGTCAAATAATCTTTGGCAAAGCAGGAAAAAAGACAGCATCTTTGGTAAATGGTGCTGGGAAAATTGGACAACTATGTGTAGAAGAATGGAACTTGACCATTCTCTTACACCATACACAAAGATAAATTTGAAATGGACAAAAGACCTCAACGAGAGGCAGGAATCCATCAGAATCCTAGGGGAGAACATAGGCAGTAATCTCTTCAACATTGGTCACAGCAACTTCTTTCAAGATATGTCTCCAAAGGCAAAGAAAACAAAAGTGAAAATGAACTTTTGGGACTTCATCAAGATCAAAAGCTTCTGCACAACAAAGGAAACAGTCAACAAAACAAAGAGGACACACTGAATGGGAGAAGATATTCAAATGACACTACAAACAAAGGGCTGATATCAAGAGCTATAAAGAACTCCTCAAACTCAACACACACAAAACAGATAATCACATCAAAAAAAAAAAAATGGGCAGAAGACATGAACAGACACTTCTTCTATGGGGCCTTTAATATGGGATGAGAACTAATAGCTAAACTCTCTGTTGACTAGAATCTTGTTTAATCCTTAAAAAACATAGGAAGTAAGAATTATTGTATCCTTTATAGATAGGCAAAAGGAGAATTCTGTCATTTGCTCAATAAAGCCCAACTAATACACTTAGAAGCCAGGAGTGAAATTTGGGTCTATCTTTATAGTTTGCTGCTCTTGACCATCATACTTGACATAGGATCAGAGAATGGCAGTGATTTACTAACAAGAGAGAAAGCTCTTCAAAGTAGGCTTGTTAGCAATGTAGTGCGATTATGAACTTGAGCATTTACTCATTTAATTTAGTTGACTTTTGAAATGCATATGCTTGTTATTCAGTACTTTGTAGTTAAGGAAACTCAGAAGTAGACTGATCAAGTCATTGTGTGAGTGCCTCCTGCTCTGTACCAGTGGAAACACTGGTACATGTGGGTATCCAAGTTTATTTAAAACTAATTACTATAGGTGTAAAACCTCAGTTCTCAGTTGCAGGGGACACTTTTCAAGTGCTCAATGGCCCCATAAAGCTAAGGGCAATTGATCTGATCTAGATTGCTTCATTACCCCAGAAAATTCTGCTGGACAATGTTGCCAGGTAGTTACTAAACTCAAGCACTCTTTCTGGGTGTTTGGCTGTGCTTCTAGGACCTTATGTAGTTAGATATGCTATGGGCTGAGTTACAGCCTGTGTGATGTAGGCAGAAGTAGTAGCTACCATTTCTGAGTCTGGACCATGCAAAATCCCACGAGAGATGCTGCCTGTTTCCTGCTCAGTTCATGTGATGCAGTTGAGCCTGTTGAATTGATAGCCACACATTGATGAAGGGGGGTACAAAAGATGGAAGGAACCTGGGTCCCCTGATTTACTGCCTGGAAAGACATAGCCTGCCAATTAAATCAGGACCTCTTGTTTTGGACAAGATATGAGTAAGACCTAGATTTCAACTCTGGATCTGTTGGGATATTGGGGTTTATTAGTCATCCTAGCCATCAGTCAATAAGCTTTGGAATTGTGATTTGAACTTAGGAAGTCTGGTTGGAGAACTTGGCTTCTAATCCCCTCACTGAAATTGGCAAAACAGGATCAACAACACAAACATGAGTCAGACCGGAGGAATATTAGCACAACCAACAAACTTCTACACCATCAAAGAATTTTCTTTACATTCAGGATTGGGAATTTGTGCATGGTCATAACAATAGTAATATAACACTCATTTTTAATCATGTGTGCTGAGGATCTGCATTATTGCATTTAGTCTCCACAACAACCATACCTATTAGATACTATTTTATCCCCATTTTACAGATGGGCACACTCAAATTCATCAAAGCCAAGTAACCTGTCCATGGTAATAAACTAGTAGGGGAAAGCACCACTATTCCAACTCCAAAGTGTTGGCTGAAGATAATGAGAAAACACACAGAGAATCTGAGGAAGCTTTTTGTCAGTGGCTGTTACCAGGATGGACCTGAAGGGTTCAAGCTGAGCAGGATTCATGCTCAACCTGTGGCTCAAGAGACAGTCTGCAGTGAGAACAGCTTACCTGTATTCAACCCCATGTGTGTGAGTGCATGTGGATGTGTGTCTAGTGTGGCATTCATTGGGTAAATCTGTATGAACTCTGTCTAAAGTGCTCTTTACATATATTTTCTAAAGCTCTCATGAAAAAGAAATACTTCTTTCTGTATCAAAAGCCATGCATTCCCAAATGAAACTGATGACAGTTATGAGGTTATATTATTAGAGGCTGCTCCACACAGTCACTTTGATCCAAGTGGAAGGAAGGTTACAACTAATGAAGGGACACACTTGCTTTGGGTGGTGCTTCAAAAGCAAACATGTAATCATTGCTCTGGGTGAGAACCTGAGCTGTGCGCTGGGAACTTGGTGAGTTTCATTAAAATGGCTCCCACTTTCTATGAAGACTGCACAGGGACAGAAGGGAGGGATGCCCCAACAGCAGCCGCCTACATCCAGCATCACACTCCCACCATCAGATGTCTCCATGGGTGTTCTGTTGTGTTCATATCTTGATAGATATGTTAGGGATAAAAGCAAACAAATTTATTGCTCAATCATCTTCTTTTATAGGTGGGAAAATGGAAGAACACCTTGACACCAGTGACATTCATTTTATCCTGCAGACAAAATTATGAATGAAAGTGGAAGTACCTGAACACGTGTGCACACTCACACACACTCGTGCACACTCACGCACACTCACACACTCATAATTCAATTGATCCCAGCATGACGACAGTTGGAAACGAAAACCCTCATACCCAGCAACATTAGATGAATCTAGAAGAATAAATTAGGTGTTATGAATTAACGACTAGCACCAGTTCCTCTGTCTGGTCACACTAATGATTCTTTGTGATAATAATTCATACACTTACTTGGTGAATGGAAGTGATAGATAAAAACACTAGCAAACCAGAGAAGAGATTTGCTTGGTGCTTGGCAACTCATAGCTTTCAAAGGCAATCACCAGAGCAGAGTCTGTCCCAGATCTTCTAGCAAAAGCTTTGAATAATGTATGTGCTACTGCTTTGAAAGTTAAAAATAAGTGTGATGCTGGCAACAGAAGGTGGTACTAAAATACATTCTCTAGTGGCACTGAGGAAAAGGTAAGAAGGAGTCCCTTTCTTCACAAGAGTGATAATCATGTAAAACATAGCAAAGATCTTGAATAACATGAATGCTCATCTGAGGGAATTATTTAGATCCTAATAAAAGGCAGAAGTCACAAAAGATTCAACCCAGTCTCGTAGCTTCTAGAATCTACAATTCGACCTTTAGATCTGGAATTTAGTCTTAGGCTCTCAGAAAACACTAGCTATGAAAAGCACACAACCACACGAGCAAACCAAAAACATCAACAGATCAATAAACCAATTACAAACAAGAAATCTGGGGTGAGGAGTGGTCAAAGGGGAGAGTCAGGACCTTCTCAAACCCACCCAGAAGTTCTACTCTATTTAGAAGTTGGGAAATCTCAGATTGGATCTTGGTATCTCGGCGGGGCTGCTTTTTTTTTTTTTTTTTCTTATCCTTAAACAGCAAACTTTAAGAGGAGTCAGGTTATAAAAAAATAAGACTATAAGAAGAATAAGAAGTCTCCTGTCAGATAGCCACGGTGGTGTTGAGGGCTGTGGGGGAACTGGATAGTCAGTAAATGGACCCATGTTGTCCAGCAGATTCTTTGCAATGTCCATTATGGCAGCTAAGACCCACACGTAGCTGTGGAGCCCAGATATGGCTAGTTGAGGAAATGTTAAGTGAATATCAACACTTATTTAATTTTTAATCTTTTAAAAATCTAAATAGCCCCACAGAACTGGTAGCTACTGTATGGGGGAGCTCAGATACAGACCAACCTGTTTCTAAAACATTAAAGCACAAAACATCACAATTATTCACTTAACATTTGCCATGAACCCATGCCATGTCAGGTACTCTACAAGCATTTAACTTCCGATATTCTTACCGCTGGCACAGCCCTGAATGTATCTCAAATAATTCACTTTTCTGTCCCGTGAGAAAACATTCTCAACATGAGAGGACCAAATGCCTTTCCAACTCCTCCTATCTACTTCTGCCTGCCGTGATCTGAGCCTCTAGGACCTCCAGCTACTGAGTGATAAACACATGGGATTGTTACAGATCACTTTTGCACAGATTGGCAGGAAATAGAAAAATGTTTGGAGAGCTGTCTTGACCCAAATACAAGAAGAAATTCACAGTGATCCACATGATGTATGTACAACCATGAGGGAATTGTTAATTATTTATGTGTTATGGGATTAGAAAATGCAATGCATGTTAGGTTGTAGGTACTTTCTTAAGTCACATTTTATATATTTTTTTATTTTAAAAATTTTATTTTAATTTAGTTTATGTTTTCTTTAGTGCAATTTCTTTCCTTTCCTCTGTCTTTCCTTTCTTTTCTTCCTCTCCCCTCCCTTCCCCCTTCCTTCTCTTTTTTCTTCCCGTGTTTGCAGGAGTGGGATTATGTCTGGCTGACTTTCATACTTAACTGTCATACTGGAGTCTGGGATATGGAAATCATGCCCGTGGTCATTGCCTAAAATCTCTAGATGCACTAGAGAGTCTATTTCTGTTTTCTTAAACAATATGAACAAGTAGTTCCCAGAGGCAAACTTTCATAAAACAAGTGGTTTAGGGTTTCTGCACTTTGGTGCACTTTGCATTCCTGTTAGAAGTGACATTGGGGTAAGATGCTGTGGTGTGGCCACAGGAACAGGATCCCACAGAGCAAGCACTGGCAAGGTTTCCACTGCTTATCTAGCAGCTTCCACTCACCCTATCTCCAGCGCGAGGGGCAGAAGCCTCTTGGCCAAGAGCACTTTTAATCATATGTGTTTCATGGCGGGATCTGGTGGGACTCCACACTTCCCACCTCTGTGGGCATGTGGGCACATACGCATGAGGAGTCAGGGTGGGCTATTGCTGGGCTGAAAGCATCCTCTGTCCCCAGACTGGGTGCCATTTAGAAGTTTCTACAAAGGTGGGTCTCTGCTGACCACTTAAAGATCTGTAAGGCATATAAAATGGTATTATACATTAAAATAATGACTTCTTTAATGTGATGCCATACAATGTATTCAAATAATCAATTAATAACTGTTTTTAATTGATCTATTTTTATGTCTAAATAAACATATATCTTGTTGTCTTGTGTTGTGAGCATACAGATATTGGTTGAATGAGTAAATGTTCTAATATGTCATCATTATTACTCTCAGATTATCTACCTCAGCCACTGATTTTCACAGGTGTGTCTTTCTGCCTTTGAAACTTTGCTTCTTGATCATAAAGATGTTTCTCTAATGTTTGAATACCTCCAAGAGTATGAGACCAAAATAGGATTCAATGAAGACCAATTTGTTTTTTATTTCTAAGAGTCATTGACATGTTCTTCCCACAAATATTCCATGAGATATATAAGTCAGACATTAGCCAGAGAAGGCAGAAAGAGAATGAGCAATTTTACAAGGTCACATAATGTATTTGTAGCAATAGAATGAGAATTCATGATCCATATCTTCTGGTCACCAGCCCTGTGCTAATGGATCATAAATGTGGTACCTCTGTCCCAACTCATCCCGGCAACCCAGACAGAGAGGTCCAATCCCACTTCTTACCTCCTGCCTGTTGTCCAAGAGCAAAACTCAACACATACCACATTCCAAAGACTTCAGTGCCCTCAGGAGAACAGAATCATCCTGCTTGTTCCAAATCCTTATCTTTAAAAAAATCGTAATTCTATATTTAGAGCTGCCCAAAGTCCTCCATGGAACGATCATGATCAGATTTTAGTACACAAACGAATTTCATATTTTCTAAAGCTTATGAAATGGACCTGTCACTCAAGGAGCTAGGGAGCACTGGAGCTTTACTTGGATGCTGCAGTTTTTTTCCTACTGGAGCCGATGAGAGCATTTAATTTCATCACTCAGTGGCAGGAATCATGACTTATTTCAGTTGCAAACATTGGACTTTTAGTCTTGGAGGAAAGAAAGCAATGCATCTCCCATCTGCATCCCAGTTAGAGTGACCTTTATGTTTCCGTGGCATATAATACTTCCAAAAATACTAATTTTTCTGAGAAATGCCTATGTTTGCTCTTTTAATAGGGCAAAATATGGTCCTGGTGCCCCTGTCCCTATGTTCCCACAGCATGCCCTCCATCAACTCAGGGCTGATATGTGGATTTCTTTCCTTACAACTGTCATGTGGGCATTACAAACACCAGACCTGGATGCCCACAGGCCCACAGGGCCTTCTTTTAATTCAAGCAGAATGTTGTTCTCATGAGGAGGCAGGGTGTGTGTGTGTGTGTGTGTGTGTGTGTGTGTACAAACCCGGAGAGTGACTATGGACTGAAGATAGACACAGTAGTGGGACTTCTATGCTACGCATTTTCAAAATTGTAAGTAAGAGAAATTATACAGGACAGGATCCCTGGAGAAGGAGATCTCAGGTGAGTAGAGGTGGCATATCACGTCCACTTCCTACTGGAAGGCTGCCAATCGGAGACCAACAGCCTTTGGTTCCAACTATAGGACTCTTGCCACCACATTCCCAGATGGTGCGTTGAGAGTCATCCATCTAACTGATCATCTCCTCAAAAATGGCAAAGCTTTATTCAGGAAAGATCCTTTCCTTTGATCTGCCACAAAGCTACACCAAGGTCACGATTTCTTCAAAACAAGCATTGGGATCTCCTCCTCCAGGGATCCTGTCCTGTATAACTTCTCTTACTTACAATTTGATTCTCTTTCCCCTTCTCCACCCAACACCTTTCCGCCTGGCCCAGTGCGGGAGTCGCCTCCTGTGAAGGACCCATCGCGGCACCCCTCCCCCCTGAAGCTCACTCACTTCCTCAGATTTAAGACTGAGTTAGGGATTGGTAAGGACACTTGACAACTATAATTACAATGGCCAGTTCACCTCCTCCTGCCACAACTCAAATGTATTTTCAAGAGCTGCATATTCCAAAATGCTTCCCCACGCCTGGAAATAACAATCAGATGTGACATTCCAGCATGTGACATTCCAGCATGGTATAGGCTTCTCATTAATGAGACCACTGGGGCTGCCTCATGGCGGTCTGGACACATTCCTATCAGCGGGGCTGGGTGGCGTGGCGGAGTGGTGTGCCTGCTGTGCTGGAAGATAATCCTCAAAACCACCAGATTGGGGAGGGGTCCTGGAAGCAACCTCCAAGAGCAAAGCCTGAATGCAAGCTTGAGGGGAAGGAGGGTGGCCTTCTTAGCAGTGGAGGGGCTCTGAGGATGGAGGCGCTGGGATGCAGTGACCGTCTGCAGGAGAGACACAAACGTACAGAAGCTGTGTGGGCAAAGCATGACCTCATGCACCTGCCTGTCCTCTCCTGGCAATCCTGGCATCTGTGAGGAGCCAAGCGGCCTGGGCACTGAGTCACTCGTGACTCCCATGGTCCTCAGCCTGTGGGTACAGAGAGGGCAGGCAGGGGTGAGGGACCACCCGAGACCGGCACAGACGCCAGCCAGCACCTGTCATGGGCTCCCTCAGTCCTTCAAGGATGGGACTTCAATCAGTCCTATTTATATGTGATAGTTAAGGTCGAGTTCGTCATCATCACAGTGTGTAAAACATCCCCCATGGGATGGTCTTTACTTGAGAAGATTGAACATAAATTGTCTTTTAAGCAAAAAAAAATTTTTTTTCTCCTTCTGCCGGGTTCCATGAAGTATGGGGCATCCGCTTGTGTGGCCCTGGCCATCTGCCAAGCAGAAGAACAGCCACCAGCCAGTGCCTTCGACCTCAGGCAGAGCACCGCTGCGGAGGTGGAAAGATCTTCCTCTGTCGTAGAATGTCGCCCCGTCATCGGCGCTCAGAATCCACAACTGGAACGTTGGCTCCAGCGGGCGAATGACTCGCAGGTGCAGAAGCTGGAACCCACACGTCCTTCTCTTTCCTCCTCATCTCCTGGAAAGACTAGAAAGCCCAAGCAAGGTCTGTGACCTCACCCTGCAGGGTTCTTGTCCCCATCACACATTGCTCTCTTGGGTGGGAAGCTTTGTTTTTTTGCAGCAATTCTGGGTTTGCAGCAGAATTGAGGGGAAGGTGCCGAGACCTCCCATGGACCCCTGTCCCGCCACAGCCTGCCCACTACCCACATTCCTACCAGGTTGTACACCGGTTACAATCAGTGAACGAACACTGACCCATCCTCATTGCCTGGAATCCGCGGCTTTCACGAAGGTCCTTCTGGGAGATGTACATTCCATGGGTGTGGACAGATGTATAATGACAGGTAGCCATCACGGTAGTGCCACACCAAGTAGCTTCACTGCCCCCAAAGTCCCCTGTGCGCCACCTGTCCCAACCTCCTCTCCTCCCCACCTCGGGCAACCACTGATCTTTTATGGTCTCCATAGTTCTGCCTTTTCCAGAAGGTCTTGTATGTGGAATCATGTAGTATGAAGCCTTTTCACATTGTCTTCTTTCACTTAGTGAGATGCGTGGACATTTCCTCCACGTCTACTCATGGCTCGACCGCTCATTTCTTACTGCTGCGCTGTCGGGATGGACCACAGTTTATTTCTCCGTCCACCCACGGAAGGGCACCTCGCGTGACTCCAAGCTAGAACAATTATAAACAAGCTACTATTTTTAATGAGTAGATCAAGCAATGCCTCCCAGGCTTTTCTGTCAGAATGGCTTGGCTGACAAAAGCGAATAGAAATCTTGAGTGGCTCATGCAGTGGTCTGGGGTCATCTGCCACAAGAGAGAGTTTCTGGGAGTTTCCTATTTTACCCTACTCTGTCTGGAAAATTTGCATCCCGTTTCATTTTTTATTATTAAAGATAATAATTATACCTTATTATTAAAAAGTGTAGCTTCCCCAAATTTGATTCTTGGGGCGGGGCGGGGCGGGGGAGGATATGTCTTCCTTCCCCAGCATTGTGTTTGATCAAGCGCAATTCTTTCATGCCCGGATAGTCCAAAATTATCATGACTCAATGAAAGCACCAAGGTATACAGATCGTCTCCGAAAAACAAAGTGAAATCCTTAAATCACTGAAGTTGGCTAAGTGGGCTTTTCATTTCCTACAAGTTCAATTTTAAAAAGGAAAGCCTCCGCACACCATTTTGTTAAGGATTTCAGTTGATTTGACTTGAGTGGATCTTTTCTTCTCCATGAGGACTTTGGCAATGAATGAGTCAGCGTTTCATGTAATTAATTGAAGGCCACTTAGCAGACAGTGGGGTGCGGAATGGCCATGTCTGGCGATCACTGTGCTAATCCAAACTTAAAGTCCATTTTGGAAAGTCTTACACACGAGCTGAGTCAGCAGTCCATTGCCACGCTCCCATCACCTGCTGCCTAACGATACCATAATTAGATCAGGATAATTACCTCGATTTCTTTTGTTTCTGCTCAGAAAGCCTTAGACCCTTGGAATCACAATGGCATTGGGGAACGGAGCGCTTGTCCCTTTCAATATCCATGTTCAGGAAAGGCAAGAGCAACCAGAGGTTTTAGGTGATCTGCCCGAGATAATATGATCATACAGATGGCTACACGCCCATTTTATTAAATGACTGAAATACTGGGGCACCTGGGTGGCTCAGTGGGTTAAGCCGCTGCCTTCGGCTCAGGTCATGATCTCAGCGTCCTGGGATCGAGTCCCGCATCCGGCTCTCTGTTCAGCGGGGAGCCTGCTTCCTCCTCTCTCTCTGCCTGCCTCTCTGCCTACTTGTGATCTCTCTCTATCAAATAAATAAATAAAATCTTTAAAAAAAAAAAAAAGAAAGAAAAAAATAAATGACTGAAATACTTAAATCAGGTGCCAGCAGGTCAAGTGCAGAGAACCCCCCTGTGTCTATAGTTTGGGAAAGAACAACAGTGTTTTTCACGTCTTGGAGGCGCTCTCTTCTTGTGGAACGTACTTTCCAATTATCTGCCCAAATTATGTGTGCCCTTGCTCCCGTCCTGACCCTGCTCTGCCGCCATGGTGCTGTTGGCTCCTTTAAGACGGCATCTTTGTTTCATCCTTCACTCCTTGCAGCCCCTACCTCGTGCCTTCACCCAGACGGGGGCCCAGGAACTCGGGGTCCCATGAGTAGTGAGTGCCTGTATTCCTAAAAGCAGCATCCAGAATTCTCGTGCCCTTTTTTGGCCTCTGTCTTGCAATCAGACTCATGCACTTGCCTTATCACTAATCCATCACCTGTGCTGACATCCGTAAGATAGAATTTGCAGCCCTGCGGGCCATGTCCATTCCCTGTCAGAGCCCGTGCGCTGAGGCAGCCCCGTCAGTCATTCTGTGCTGTTGCTCTGGCCACACCAGCAAGCCCTGCTGGCCCCCGTCACGAGGCCAGCGGCTGCCGCTCTGCTGGAGGGGAAAGGCTGCCAAGCCTAGGAGACAACACTCAGCCGGTGCGCCCTGAGGCTGTGCTTTCTCCTTCCTCCTGCTCAGTGAAGGTGACCCGACATTGCCAAAAACCCTCTCCCCGGGAGCAGGACAGGCAGGGTGGGAATCCAAGGGGTGCTCACTTGCAGGAACGGACCTCAAGGCCCAGGAGTAGAGGCCAAGTGGCTCGAATTCACAGGGAGCAGCACAATAATCAGATTGCAGGGAGGGAAACCCACAGTGGTACTGGCGGCAACCACACCACCCGCACGCTGGCTGCCCGGGGGTCTCTGGTGGGACAGGAGACGACGCCCCTGAGCAGGGACTGCGGATTCCAGAGGGCACAGCATTCCCCTGTGTTGGGTTCGAGGCTTCGTTTCAAAAGCAGCTTCCTTACTGTGTTCTCCGTCAGGGCCTCCCATGAGGCTGAGAAATATAATAATCTTCACAAATATGTCAATCACTTGGATGAAATTTTAACAGCCTATTATCAAGGTGTAGAAGAAGTGGGAAAGCCTCGTTGGGATTTTTAGAGCGGTTTTCCTCTGAGATTCTGCTCACCGGCCCCTGGAGTTCACCTGTACCCCTCTGCTCTGCCTTCTCTGTTCTTCAATAAAAATGTGGAGGGAAGCTTTTCTCCCCCGTGTGCTGGCCAGATTGCCTCAATATGCCTGGTATCAAGGGTAGGTGTTTTGGACACATCTATAAGGAGAATAAGAAACTTCAACCATAAGCTTAGATGCTTTAGGTAAGATTCTATCCCTTTTGGCAGAGACGAGACTCACCTGAATGTTTTATTACAGGTAACATCCTTTTGCAGAGGACAAATATTGAAGAGGGGGAGGGTCAGCACTGGTCTGAGGTTTGTCTTATACAGGAAGGAGTCCCACAATGCCTCTGGGATGCTTCACTCTCGGCTCTCCAGTCGGAGATGGCAAGTGTAGACACGCGTGCCCTGAGCTCCAGGTCCTGCCCGGGAGTCGGTGTCCACACTTACCATTTGAACCTTTTGGTCCTTACTGGATTTGGTTTTTTGTTTTTGTTTTTGTTTTAAAGATTTTATTTATTAATTGACACAGAGAGAGAGATCACAAGTAGGCAGAGAGGCAGGCAGAGAGAGGAGGAAGCAGGCTCCCTGCTCGGCAGGGAGCCTGATGCAGGGCTCGATCCCAGGACCCTGAGATCATGACCTGAGCTGAAGGCAGAGGCTTAACACACTGAGCCACCCAGGTGCTCAATACACATCATTTCTTATATGAAATATATACTACATATAAGATCTTTTATCAATTATTACCTATCATAATACATCACACATATTATGTTAATTATGTTAAGATATATAATATGGTGTATGTACTATAATGATATGATAAAATACAATATACAAGTTCCATCATAGGGCATAATGATGTATATGCTATATGATAATATGATAATATATAACACAGTTTATACCTATTACACAATATGTTATATAATAATTATATTTACGATCCATCATATTAGTAGAACATTATTTTTACAGTTAATTATATTCATATTTTAATTGTAAGTATTACCTCTGTATGAATATATTGCAAAAATTCCCCGAGAGGAAATAGATTGAAGTTGAGGGATGAGGTACTTTTCAGGAAGAAATAACAGTGCATGTCCGTTTTCATGCTGTACAGGTCATTTCTTTTGAACTACCACTATCAGCAGTTTTCCCCCCCCGAGTGCCAGGGGGAGGGTGGGTGTCACAGGGCTGCTCATGGGTGCTCCGTTAGTCCGTTTCCCGCCATACGGGGTCTCGTCTCCCCGATGGCAGCGTGTCATCTCTCATTACTGAGAGAAATCACACATATTGTGTAAACAATGAACATGCTGCTTTGTCCCACCCCTTTGTAAGAAAAACATGTGGGGTTTTGTGGAAGCAACTTACAGCTCCACTTTCCCAGCACCATCACCAGTCTCTTCGGTGCAAACACCAGCTTTGTGTATCTCTCATCCCTGAAGGGCAGTATGGGCACCCGAGTGAAGAGCTTCCATTCATCCTCAAAAGATCTGTCAGCTGACAGTGTTGTTTCAATCGTTTTCACCAAAGTGTGCTGCACACAGAGAAATGGTGATCTGCGGAGTAGTCTACCAGCCACACACCGATGACTCGTAGGACAGGAAGAGAGAGCTCTCCTTCCTCCGTATCACTCCAAATGAAACCCTCTTGCTCCAAAACCCACTTCACCCTTGACACCTAATGAAATAGAAACATTCTATCACCCTAACACGGTGGGTCCTCAGAGCTTCTGGTGAGGAAATCATCTTCCCCAAAGTGCTTTGCAGCTTGCTTGCTGCATGACCTTGGGCAAAACTGCTCTTTGAAGTTCATAAGTTCCTAATGATGATGGAATGAGGTCAGGTGCGTAGTACAGCTTTCACACCTAAAGAAGCACAAACTAGTGTCCGTTACTGTCATGGTACTGCACAGTGTCCAACGTCTAGGAGGGTACTTGCTGTCTGTTGAGCTGGATGCCTGGGCATTGAGTAGTTGACATTGTAAAATATCTCTGTGCAGCAAAATACAAACTTATCAGCTTGACTTATTCTGATACGGGGTAATAATATATATATATATATATATCATCTTATAAACTCAGGATTATTACCAAATAGAAGTTTTTTTTTTTTTTAAGAGAAGTATAGTTTTCATCTTGTTCTTTCTTTTTTATATCATACTTTAGAAGAAAGTCCAAGTAAAATTATTCCACAGTATCACTTTTGAAGAAGTATCACTTTGAAGAAGCAAAGGTGCGGTCAGTAAATAACATCAAGAAATGTTATTTTCATTGAAAATTGAACTTTTGAGGCCGACTTTACACAAAGAAGACCCTAATAAAAATGGCTTCTTATCCCACAGATTAAGTCTTATATTTGCTCATTTTTCTACATGGAAGAACAGTTATGCATTTGCTCAACAAATACTTATTGAGCTTCTATTAAGTGTTTTGCTGAACCAACCAGGCACCGACCGCTGGTCTTCGAAAGCTTGTTCATGTAATGATTTGGTTGTCAGAGGAGAGGGCTCTCTCCCTACTCACTGAGCCTTGAAGTCCCCCACATTAGCCACAATAATGACAGGAATGTGCCAACGAGAAGTGATCCGAAGGACGTGTGGCTCAGTGCTGTAATATTTGCAAGATAAGCTTGTCAGAGAGGAGAGGAAATACTTCCTTCTACCCTCTCAGATTCCGTGGTGGGAGAACTACAAGGCCATGAGGAGTCTTCAGAAGGAAAATGAAGATCTGATGAAATCATGAGGCCCCAAGGCTTGTGTGCCTTTTTAGGAAGAAGGGTAGATTCTGGGGAATGTCACGAGAGAGA
Organism: Mustela putorius furo; assembly: GCF_011764305.1. Classification (NCBI taxonomy): domain Eukaryota; kingdom Metazoa; phylum Chordata; class Mammalia; order Carnivora; family Mustelidae; genus Mustela; species Mustela putorius. Next base: position 5,473,184 of record NW_025422169.1, on the reverse strand, counting down.
GGGGCTGAGGCTAAGGCAGTCAACTGGGGAGCAACAGTGGGGGATCATGACGGAGCTCATGGAAGATCAGGGCCGTTTTAGCAGGTGTGTTTACATGGCTTCATTTTGGTATCAATAAGCATGTACAAGGAAAACCTTTCTCGTGGAAAACTGGATGATCCCCTTTTGGGAAGAGAAAGGGAGGTCAGCCAGCCTGTCCTGCAAGTGCTGATTCTTGAGTGTCTTCAGTTCAAAGGACTCAATATACCAAAGTGGTGTATTTTGGGCTGGCTGGTGCTGAACTCCTTCAAGCTTTAGACACCCGTGTATCATTAATAGTCATTACAAAGGAGTCCAAGGAGCTGTGAGCCCCGAGAACGTCTCACATAACTTACTGAGATTGATAGACAGCAGAGAGATGTCTCTGTCTTGGACGTGACCTGACTTTCTGGTCTCTGGTGGTCTGGAGCAGAGCAGAGCTGCTCCTTGGTGTCTGGTGTTTGTGAGAAAGACAAGAGTGTTGTCGGTGGAATCCCAAGCGGGCGCATCAAGCTCCTGGGATTTATGGCCCCAGAACAGACCTACATCCAGATTCCTGTAGGAAAGCCTGCTGCCTATTTATGGGAGAGTGCCCCCTGGATCTTACAGGCCTTGGAGTTCTAGATAACGAGTTATTTATTTAAAGTTGTATCCCCAAGTCTGTACTCCAATCTGCACCACAAATATTTGGCCAGACAATGAAATACTAGGCTTACATTGCATTTCAATTCCCCAGAAACCTCATTTATTTTAGCTGATTCATTCCTCTTGTCAGGCCGGAGTGCCATAGAGAGAGCCCTTCTTAAAAGGAAAATAGAAATTCTGAATTTAATTTAATTTTTTTTTTCATAACTTTAAGTCCACCTCCTTCTGGCAAGAAGGAATGTGTTATTCGAAGCCATAAAGATAAAGTAAGTTTTCATATATTCTAGGTACAAAATATTCCCTTCATCATGTTCAAGGCAATGATATTAGGTACGTGGAGATGTGTCGAGCTTTCATTTCAAGCAATGAGGTATATGGTTATTTAGTTCAGTTATTTGCCCTTTTGCTATGTGCTTCTATGCTTAAATCATTATCGCTGCCAGTAGGTAGGGGAGGTAGGAAAAAATAAGCAATAAGCGTGCAACTTAGTCATTTGATTTTGGGGACCTATTGGGAATATACAAAACGTACTTCATACTTTCTAATTTGAAGGAAAACTCTCTGATCTAATCCTAGGAGGCCGTGGGCACAGCATCCTTTGCTATGTCTAAAAGAAACAAGAATGTTAAAATCAGTGAAAGTAAATTATTCCTAACTGTTTTAAAAAGGACCCCATTTATACTGATTTCCAGTTTTGTGATGATGTGAAGACAGAGTTTCCTCCATCGGTTGTTAATCTCTTCAGAAGAACTTAAAAAGAGACTCCGACTTGTAGTACTAAGTGTGAATCCTTACCTCAGAGTCTATGTTGTCTTCTTCCTCACGTCAGTTAAAGCACCCACACCGTAACGTGTCAGATGTGAATGCGGCAGAGGTTGATCTACAGGTTTGTTTTCCTTTAACGCCTACAAGGAGAGAAATGCCTCCTTCTCGTAATCGCTCCGTATCGTCAGGGTGAAATCACTATTCTGTCCTGAGCGCTCTCTTACTTAGAGATTGACTTGTGTGAAATCGGACCCTTCCTTCATCGAGACACCAGGCGTGTCCCAAAGAGGGTTTTTAGGAGGCCAGTGAATCAAGTTGGAGAAATTCAAGTGTGTTGGGAATGACTACCTGCTTGAGGGCAAAACCCCGTCAGAGGCTTTCCCTTGAAGACTACAGGTAAATTGTTAAAATCCAGGACGTTTCTAAAATGGCGCTGCGTGGGACTTCCTACCAGGAAACGAGATCATGTAATTAAGCCAGGATCCAAGGGAGGTTCTGTGCTTGCTGGTTCCTGTTTTGAATTGGGTGTTTCATCTTAGGGAATAATATTATCAAATTTCCAGAAATCTGAACCACACATACTTCAAGAATCTTATTTATCTGTTGCTTAAAAGGGTTTCAAGTCCAGGAAGCACTAAAATCATGACAAGGAGAAGACGTAGTACAAAAGAACGCAGCTGTGGCAGCTGGGCCCGTCAGGGACCACATGTAGGTTAGAAAGGGCACCCAAGGTCAGAATAAGGACAAAAAAGAGAACTGTGCAGGGATAAAACATCATCTGAACATTTTTGTACTTTGTGATATATATTCTCATATGATGCTGCACAGCTTGGAGGGGTGGCAGCTATTGAACCAACACATTTTCATAAATAGAATTATTGTCTCTATATCTGTCTTGAAAAAGGGTATTGATAGTAGTAGTAGTCTTAGGCCAGGAGTGGGCAGAAGGAGCTGCATATGACTCACACCAGACACAGAGTTAAGCAAGATGGGCCAGGAGCCCTAGGTCAGCACTGGGGACAGTTTGATGCCAGGAGGAGCCCCCTGCTAGGTTTGTAGGTTGGATTTTCATGGTACTAGCTCGAGACCTGGTTGCCGACATCTCTGGCTCCGTTCCATTTTTATTAGGAGTCCCAGAAGGACTTCTTGGCTTAAACTTGGGCAGAGGGCAACCTGCAGAAGGGGGGAAGAGATTTTCAAATGACGTATGAGATCAAGGATTGGTATTGAAGATATATAATGAACGCACACAGCTCAACACCTAAAAAATAAAAACGCCAATTAACAAATAGGCAGAAGACATGAATAGACATTTCTCCAAAGACAACATCCAGATGGCCAACAGATCCGTGAAAAGGTGCTCAACATCACTGATCCTCAGGGAAATGCAAATCAAAACCACAATGAGATATCATCTCACACCTGTCAGAATGGCTAAAATTAGCAGCACAGGAAGCATCAGGTGTTGGTGAGGATGTGGAGAAAGGGGAACCCTCTTGCACTGCTGGTCGAAATGCAAGCTGGTGCAGCCACTCTGGGAAGCAGTACGGAGATTCCTCAAAAAGTTAAAAACAGAACTAGCCCATGATCCAGAAACTGCACTACTAAGCATTTACCCAAAGAATACAAAATACTAATTCAAAGGGGTACATACACCTCTATGTTTATAACAGCATTAGCTACAGCAGGCAAATCATGGAAACAGCCCAAGTGGCCGTGGACTGATGAACGGATAAAGAAGATGCGGTCCATATACACAACGGAATATTACCCAGCCACAAAAAAGAATGAGATCTTGCCATTTGTAAAGACACGGACAGTCCTAGAGAGTATATTGGTCAATGAAATAAGTCCGAGAAAAACAAATACCACATGATTTCACTCATATGCGGAATTTAAGAGACAACACAAATGAGCGAAGGAAAAGAGAGAGGGGGGAGAAACCAAGAAACAGACTCTTAACTCTACAGAGCACACTGCTGGGCGCGCAGAGGGGAGGTGGGTGGGGTTAGGGGGAATCCGTCAGGGGGGAAGGAGTGCCCTTGTTCAGACGAGCGACTGTGCGTCTGAAGCTAATGTGACGTTGGATGTTGACTAACTGGAATTTACATAAAAGCTTAAACAAACAAACAAACAAACAAAACTCAGGGAGGAAAATCACAGGATGCTCGGCTGAGGACCTAGTCCCTGCTGCCCCGCGGTGCGCAGCTGCTGCGGGAGGCCCTACCCTCCGAACCGGCGGCTTAGACCAGAGGACTGCCTGGGAAGCAGCAGGAGCAGGGGTGACGCTGGCTGGTGATGGGGGCCCGGAGGGCGCAGGGCACTGGCTCCGCGTGGGTCTCCGCGGGACAGCCCTGGCCGCACCCACGCATCGGCTCCCCGCTCTCTAGCACCCCCTGTGTCCGCGGCTCCCGCCTCCCACGCTTTGTGACTGTGTCCCGCGCACTCATCTCTCCCCACCCCCCTTCCCTGCCAGGACCATGGTCCGCGGGGCAGAGCCATCAGGGCGTGCGCGTACTCGACCACCTGCCTATGCGCATTGATGCCTTTTGGTCTCTACCGCAGTCGTACTGCGACGGAACAGTGTTTATGCCCGTTTCTTAGCTAAGGAATGGAGGCACAACGAGGGCGTGGAGCCTGCCCAGAGCCGCAGGGTTGGAGTGTTGGAGCCTGAGAGCTGCCGAGGGGCCCCGAGTCCACCTGTGCCCCAGGGGTGCCGCGCCAAGAATGCTGCGGACCATGCAGCTGGCGACCTGAGCAAGATCCCCTCACCTGCCTGAGGGCCACCCAGGCTAACCTAGTCGCCGGCACTCAAAGGAGGCCCTTCTGCTGAGTCTCTCTTCTGCTTGGACCTTGGGGGCGAGAAACATCCAGAACATGACATGTTTTTGTTTTGTTTTGTTTTTAAGATTATTTATTTATTTGACAGGGATCACAAGTAGGCAGAGAGGCAGGCAGAGAGAGAGAGAAGAGGAAGCAGGCTCCCTGACGAGCAGAGAGCCCGATGCGGGGCTCCATCCCAGGACCCTGGGACCATGACCTGAGCCACCCAGGCACCCCAACATGACATGTTTTGCAAAACCAGACCATACAAAGCAAAACTCTGAATCACAGAATCAAAATTGAGACTTAGGCAAGAACTTAGAAATTCAGGTCTCTTTTACAGAAAGAGTTACAGCTGCGTGAGAGCAAGAGAGCTTTGCACAGAGCCATGCTGGGCTCTGGTGGGGCCGGCTCAGCATCGCCCCTAGGGCCACCAGCTCCGCACGCAGACGGCACCTGTGCTCTCACAGGAAGCTTTACAGCCAGGCAGGCCTGGGGGCCAGGAGTCACGCCAGGTGCCATCGGCCAGAATCCTAGGACAGACGGCAGGTGGACGAAGGAAAAAGTCAGAGAGGAGCACTGCTCTAAGGGTCTGGTAGAAGGTGGGAGGCTATGCAGCCTCCCCAAGAAGGTGAGTGGTCCCAGGGGCTGGTCCCAAATCTGAGGGCCAGGCCAACTCTGTCCCTAGTGTGCATAGAGTAGGGGAGGAAAATAAATTTCCCTCTGCTCGTCGAATCCATGGCTGAGCGCCCTCCACCCCCGCCGCCACCAAAATAGAGCATAGATCTTGAGACAAACACAAACAGAAATATGAACATGTCTGCCTTGCAGTGCACGGGGGAGATTCCTGGAAAAATGGGCAGCTTGGATTCAGGTCTAAACAGCGTCCTGCTGGGGGACGAGCTGCTGGAGGCAGCTCAGGGCCGAGTGAGCAGGTGAGGGGAGACAGCTGGGCCCTTCAAGGACTAGTTGGGGTGGGGGGGCATTTGTGGCACTCTGTCTGCATGTCACCATCTCACCTCCTCTTCCTGAGTCCCGGAGAGGAGACTGAGGGCGCTGGGGTCCTCTCGGAGGGTCCAGGCAGATGCGGGGGTTCAGAGAAAGCCTCTCCCTGCGCCTGCTGTGTCTGAAGTGCCTTCCACTCAAACAAGCAACGTGCCACAGCCGCACACTTTGGGCTGGTGTGACCTGGACACCCGCGTGCACATTTTGGGGTGACGATGTCCTCGGGGACAGGTCTCCTCCTTTGCTTTGGGAACCCCATCCTCCCCTTGCTCCTGAGAAGGGCCTCACGGGGCAGATTCCGGAGGCCCCGATGCTGGTCCGCTGCGGGGTGATGGAGGGTCTGGTGTAGAGAACCCGGGGGCCCCAGAGCCTGCTTCTCTGTTGTGTTGTGTTAATAGCGCTTTCCTGAGGTGATGGCCTGGCCTGGCCTTGTGCCTTCCTGTCCCTTCCTTGGCCTGGTAACCCCTACTTCAAAGCAGAGACCCTTTCTCACTACTTTGCTCATCGGAAAACCAAAGAGCCAGACGCAGTTTGGTCTGGCCCTCCGTGTCGTCAGTGGCTCGCCACTTTTCCTTTCGGACCCTCCTTTCCTCAAAGCCTGTCTTCAGGGCGGTGTGACAGTGTCTTGAGAAGACAGGCAGAGGAGGGGTCATCCGGTCAGCGTCCGTGAAGGTGCTCTTTCAGACTGCCGAGTTTCATCTGCCTTCCCAGCCTTGACCTGCTCGCCCCCAGCACTCGCGCGCATCCAGAGTGCGGGAAGTGCGTCCGACACAGAGGCAGGAAGCCTGGTTTTCAGGTGGCGGCCATGTCATTGTCATTTACACTTCTGTGTCTGGATGGAATCAGTCGGCGTAGTGGACTCAGCATCGCTTTAATTCAAAACTCCTATCCTGTGCTTTCTTTCCTCTAGATTCTCATGGTTTCCTTAAAATAGAGATTCTAGTTTGCCACCCCAGAGCCCCCCACCGCTCAGCACACAGGCCCCCGGGGCGCCATCACCGAGCCCACGGGGTGCCCACGGCTCTTCTTCAGCCCGGTCGTGGACCCTGACCCTGCTAGGGCAGCCTCACGCCCTGGGGGAACCACTCAGGAGAGCACATGACTCATGCCTGTGTTCCCAGGGCAGGGAATAAGCAACACCCCACCCCACCACCCCCGCCGGCAAAGAAAACCAGACAGGAAAGAGACACCATCTAAAGAAAGTGAACTCAAATCTTGACTTGTGATGACTTTTCTCCCCGGCTTATTTATCCTTCTCCAACTTTTGCCGTTAAAGAGTTCAGAGATGCTTACAGACAAGATGCTGGTTGTTGGTCCCATGTGAACAGAGAAGGGGTGAGGTCGGGGCAGGTTCAAGGTCAAGATAATGACATCTCGGTGGCAGGATCATTTAGCAGCTCATGGGCAAGGCCGGGCCGGGGTGTCTGAAGAGAGGACAGTGCTCTTGAGTCCACGTGAGAGCAGGGACCGTGGGCGTCACGGGCAGGCTCGGCTTCGGCTCGCCTCCCCCACCTTTGCTTAACCTGCTGATACCTGCTCACACCGCCACGCCCCTCCCCTCACACATGCTCATTCTCACACCCACGCCACCCCCCATGCTCACTCCACATACACGTTCATGCGCACACACATTCACGGACACACACACACACACGCTCGCTCACACACACTCACACATACACACTCATCTTTTTGCCTCACTTCCAGGATTTGGAAAAATTTCCCCTCGTGGTTCTGTGCAAGGGCTGCAATCATATGCATTTACGGGGCACCTGCCCCGCATTAGACGGGCCCCTAAGGGGTGCGGTACGACCCACTCCCCTCATAAAACACTTCGGAATTTCTGCCCTTATGCGTTTGCCAGTTCCAGTTTGTTGCTGATGATCCTAACGCTGCCCCTGGAAATGGTGTGTTATTTTCAGAGATTCATATCCTCCGTGTGGGCTTGGAAACATCTGTTCAGACCAGAACATATCGGTGGAAGCTATATTTTGCTCCTCTCCATATGAGCCCAGGTGGTTACAGCTAGATGCCATTTACTGTAAGTTTCAACTGTCTGCCGTAAATTTTTATTTTAGTCCGCATGTCTGGTGAAACTAATTATTTAAGACAATAAGAACTCCTACAGCATTTCTAAAGTCCTCCAAGTTAAAAATCTCTGTGTGTTTCTGCTAAGATGCTGCATGTTTCCGTTGGAAAATGTGTATAATCCACGTTATTAAAAAAATATTAAACATTTACTCTGTGGATTTTAAGAATCTAAACAAAATGAACTTCAGAGGAGAAACAGTGTCACGAAAGAAAAATCACTGGAATTATGATGAAATTATTCGTTAATAAAGTAACACCTATACACTTCATCATAGAAACATAAAACCTGGTTCTCTCATTGATCACTACTTTGAGAAAAATGGCAAAGCTATTCCAATGAGTTAAAAAAAAAAAAGTCCACTTTCCGATACTTTTGCTTCAGAAAGTATGTTTCATGATGCTTTAGAACACTGATCTCCAAATGTTTTCACTACTATAACATACTATATTAGAATATGGATATTTTACAAAGTATAAGCCCTCAATCATTATTAAACAGATACAAAGTTTTTGCTCATAAATGGAACAGTTGCAAGCAATGAGAATTTCGGTACATTCTATTATGGACAGATGGAAATGAAACTAAGGAATTGTTCTTTTAAATGTGTTTCTTTTTAAATGTGTTCTAACAACGTGATTTGATAGTCATCATCACCTAATAAAAGAATGTAAACCAACAAGCAATTCGGTTGTAGGAATTATTCCTTTTTTTTCTTTGAACTGTATTCCAACTATATCCTTCCACGGAATGGTACCTTAATGTTATATATTTTCTTGAACATTTTTTACCAATTGTTTCATAATTCTTTCTGTGAAGAAAACATATGAATTAAAGACGAAGTATTTTAATTCTGCCCACGCAGCTCTAAACGTTACATTTTTCTATACTGAGTCACAATTAATATTTGTGTAAGATTGATCAAAATACCATATATGTTGTACAATTTTATGAAAATCAAAAACAGAATTTAATTAGAAATGTGTAGCCTAATGAAATCAATGGGCATAGTTTTTATGAGTTTATGTATCCATGGGTAATTACTACTTAATTGACAAAATGGGATAAGTGTAGCAGTAAATGTATTTATAGGGCTTTTTTTTTTTTTTTTTTTTTTAGTTGATGTAGGCCCTGAGAAGAGCTGGAATGTCACAGAATTTCACTGAAGAATTTAAAACTTTTTCTGCATTGTGTGAAACATATCAGTAATCTGTTGTCAAAAAATATAACCCATCAGCTCACAGATCAATTATGTTCTCTTTGAAAACAAATGATCAGAAGCCACGTGACTTCAAGAGGACGTGTTATCTCCCCACTGGCCTCCTCTGTGCATCTCTGTTACTGCTCCTTGCTGTGTTACTTGCTTTGTGATGTTGTGGAATGTGTATCTGCCTAACTTCCTCTAGATGCTGTGGAAACTTCAGGGGTGGGATCATCTTCTCTGTCTCCCTCCGCCCAGGCTCTCCTCTTCCCTCTGTCGACACCCGCGCATGCTTACTTCCACTTGATATCCCTCTAAAATGCTTCTGCTCCTGAGGCACTTGATCAAGCGTTGATGGTCTTAAGCATTCAGCAAGTTAACAAAACCATGGGAAGGAATTACTTGGACGTTTCAAAAAACGTCTTTTTAGAAAAACATGCATTAGTTCTTGTTGATAATTCCCAACCATGCTGTTAACAGTGTGTGATATTCACTTTTAAAATATTTTATTGTGTCTACTACTTAATGTGCAAATCAATTTGTTGGCCTGGATCAAAGCAGACATTCTTGTTACACTGGAAGTATGGAAAGCCCTTTAATTATGATTAGAAGCCCTGCCACGGGAATCAATCATCCAGTTAAATTCCATAGAAAGATCCTTTAAAAAGCATTTTATCTAAATACATGAATCAGAGACTAAAACTGACCTACACATGAAAGTCTGTCGGTGCCCTGCTAATGGGCTTTCTTCCCTCTGGACCCTGGTGGGTTTGGATAGGAAATGGTGAGCGAAAGCTTTCCAGGTTAGGAGGATTTGCAAGATAAGGCTTAGCTCTGCAGGATCTAAGAAAAGCTTCTGGAATCTCCAGCTCCTGTTCTCAGGGAATGTCCCTGCCCCCAGCCATAACCGCTTGGGAAAGATTTTTTTCTCTCCTTTTGGCAAATCTTCATTCTGGAGTTGCATATTATCTTTGAAATGAATGAGTCATCATTTGGGTTTCTCTTCTTATTTAAAGGGATACGAACTTTAATAATTTTGTCTTTATTAATTTTTTCATAGGGGCTAAAATAATGTTATCTATTTGGGAGACTCATAATCACATCTTAAAAGCCATCAGAAAGCAAAGTAAAAAAAGAGAAAATTAAAATAACTCCATTTCCCCCCATTCCTTTTTTTCCTTTACTCCTGAAAGCAAGTGATACCATAACCACTGCCAAGGGTTACCCAGCACAATGGTCCCATGTTGTAGGGTCAAACATACATTTTAGGGGACCCTTTTTAAAAATTAAAAAAAAAAAACAAGTGGGAAATTTGTGATAAACTAATGTTTTTAATCCAGAGAAAACAAATGAAATTGCATTTTTATGTGACAGTTAAATTGCATTTAAATGTGACAGTTACAAAATTCAGAAAAATAACATATTTATCTTTTTAAAAAAGATTTTATTTATTTTTTAGAGAGAGAGAGAGTGTGCACATGTGCATGAGTAAGGAGAGAGGCAGAGGAAGAGAGAAAGAGAAAATCCCAAACAGATTCATGCTCAACAGGGAGCCTGACCTGGGCTCCATCTCATGACCCTGAGATTATGACCTGAGCAGAAATCAGGAGTCGGACATTCCATTGACTGAACCACCCAGGCACCCCTAACATAATTGTTTTTTTTTAAATTTATATAAATTTAGTTATTTGATATATAATGTATCATTAGTTTCAGAGGTAGGGGTCAGTGATTCATCAGTCGTATAAGACACTCCGTGCTCACCTCATCCTGTGCCTTCCTTCATGCCTTCATTCCAGCGGTCGCCCGTCGCCGGCTGGTCCTGTTCTCCCCCTCCCCTCCCCTCCAGCAACCCTCAGTTTGCTTCCTAGAGTTAACACTCTCCTGCGGCTTGTCTCCCTCTCTGATTTCATCTTGTTTGGTTTTTTCCTCCCTTCCTCTATGATCCTGTATTTTGTGTCTAAAATTTCACATATGAGTGAAATATATATGTATATGAAATCTTATACATATATACATATATATATGTATATGAAATCTTACTACATATACATATATATGTATATATATATATATATATATATATGCCACCTTGTCTTTTAATTAGCTGTCTAATATAACTCTGAAACCCTTAAAAAGATGGGAGCATACCTAATTCAGGTGTAAAGATTTGTTCTACCATTTTTATAGAACAAACAAACAAGTTTAGTCTTTTTTCTCGGATGGTCAGCAGAATACTTTTTAAAATAGTTTAGAAAAATATCTTTCAGTTTTACAACCCGTTACTGGTAATGGTATGTTCTGAAGACCTCTATCAAGTTTCTTTCCTATGTAAACCTCAAGATTGCTGGGCATTTCAAGATTTCTAAATTTTACTCATAATTAATTGAATTGATTGATGATACTCATTTACCAGCTTTTCAAAAATGTCCCATTTCCAGTGGTATATATTTCATGTTAACATAATCAATGCCAGGATTTTGTGTCAGATCAGCAGGAATTTTAAAATTTCTTGGCAATGGGTCTGGCCGATGCACATCTCTTCATTGCTATTATTAGAAAATTCAAAAAGCCTTTTGTTGCTTCTGTTTGAGATTTACTTCTTACCCTTAATGAATTACTGCTTTTGGTGTAATCTGAAAAAAGTTTATTACATTTTCTACTCAATATTGGAAGAAGAGTTTTATTTTCAATACATGTCTTTCTATTTTGTTTCATATTCTATTTTTTTTTTTTACTGTGCTTTGTGTTCTACTTAATAATATATTTGAAAATAACCGAAACATACCTATCATATGCATAAACGAGGAGCTGGTAATTCCTTATTTCTCACTGAAATTGTAATTCCTATTCCTTATGGAAACGTCTAAGACGTCTCATCACACTGCAATTACAATGACATCTCCAAGCTCTGTCAATCTTCTAAATAAATTTATCATATCTCACTCATGTTTGGGTTTCTCCTCAGGGTCTTCAAATATTTACCTTGAAGTTCTTAAAACATCATGGGACCCAATTTTCAAAGCTCGAACATTAGTGGTCCTGCCTTGTTTCACTGGTATTACCTTAAGAAAAATCAAATTTTTCATGCATATTTACATTTAGGAGATGATCGGATGATCCTAAATGTAAACTTAAAAAACACTGATGAGGTCGACAACTTCAGAACCTATGGAGGCAGCTAGTTTTCCCAAAAGATCAAGAAAATGAGCTGGGCATGCAGCAGAGACACCAGACCTTGCTATCGTGAATGCCAGGGTATTTAATGTGAAGGTGGAGATGGAGTGGGCAGGAGAGCAAGCTTCCAGGGTATTCCTCTGTTGCCTTTAGTTAGCAATAACTTACTAGATTTGACAAAGAGCCACACAGCTAAATCCTAGAAAACTGAAATTAAAAGTACCTCCAGTTCAGGGGTGCCTGGGTCGACTACCCAATGATCAGTTGGGCATCTGACTTGGTTTTGGCACAGGTCATGATCTCAGGGCCATAAGACTGAGCCCCATGTCATGCTCTACACTCAATGTGGAGTCTGCTTCAAACCCTCTCTCCCTCTGCCTCACCCTGTTGCGTGTGCTGTCTCTCTTTCTCAGGTAAATAAATAAATCTTAAAAAAAAAAAAAAAAAAAAAAAGAGTACCTCTAGCTCAGTTTTCCTTTAGCTGAATCCCAAAAATGCCTTAAGCTTTATAGCTTTGCAGTAAACCTATCACTGTTTTATAGTATCCCCAGTTAAGACCTAGAGGCTGCCAAAGTCATGCAGTTTATGAACAGTGGCCTCAAAACTAGTAAAGAAGTATAATCAGGCAAAAAAAAAAAAAAAAATCAATGCTTTTATCCCCAAAGATCTTAGGGTTTTAAATTAATGATACCATGTGTCTTAGTCTGCCCAGGCTGCCATAACAAAATACCATAGACTGGGTAGCTTACACAGAATTTATTTCCTTACAGCCCTGGAGACCAGAAGTCCAAGATCATGTTCTGGCTAGTTCAGTTCCTGGTGCCTCCTCCTGGCTCGTAGATGACCACCTTCTCACAGCAGAGAGAAAGCAGGCAAACCTTCTGCTTTCTCTTATGAAGACACTGATTGTGTTAGGTGAGGACCTCCCTCTCCTAACCTCCTCTTCTTCACTCTGAAGAGTTGAACTGGGGGCAGACTTTCACCATAGGAATTTGGCGGAACACAATTCAGTTCATACCATGGATACCACAAATGTCTGAAGAAAATACTCTAAAATTCAAATCAAAGATTTGCTATTTTATGAAATTTGATTACAATGTACAGTCAATTCTTATCTTGGTTAGGAAAAAAAAATCTACCTTCTCACACAGAAAATACACTCAATCCACTTATTCACTATCTCACTAGTGGTGGTAGCTGCGTTTAGCTCCTTGGTCTCTAAAGACCTGTGAGCTAAACAAACCATATCCATCACCCAGAGGTAGAGTGGTGTGGCAAGTACAAGATAACCACTGCACACATTTCCATTCACAACGGGAGCATGTGGGAGTCACTGCCACATAGCAATCCTTGGTTCTCCTAAGACACATGTTAGGACTTCCTTCACGAGGACCCCAAGTGTGTGACTAATCCTCCGTGGCTTCTACTCTGACCTCTTGGCTCTTTGTTTTGCTCTGAATAATCCTTTTCCCATGAAATGTGGCCTATGCACCAAACTAAGTAGATTTCTTAGTTGCTTCTTGACTTTGGAAGTTTGGAGTCCAAATGCCTCATTTCCTTTTGAACAGCTTCTGTCATTTATTTTATTTATTTAAAAAAATTTTATAAATTTAAAATCAATTAATTATGCACATTTTTAAAATGTATTTTATTTGTTGAACAGCTTCTGTCCTTTCCAGTCTAAGCTGATGATTTTTCTGCCTCTATAGTTCTCTTGAAAAATTGTGTGTGTCTTCCATGAATCTTATTGAGACATATTTCATTTAATGAAAGCCATACTTAGAAATATTCTGAAGATTATTTCATGTTTACCTTGAGCTCCTACTGAAACTTCTAAGGAAGCACATCTTTAAATTTCTTTAAACTCTTTCTGTTTGACCATGTGGTTCTTCAAGATCTCCTTTTAGATCTCTGAGGCCTTAATGGAGGATTTTTGAAATCACACCTTGCCTTCAACTTAATGTCAGGTATTCCTGGCCACGCTCTGGATTTTTCCTTTGCCTGGGAGTTATGTCTTATTTTAGCATTGTTTACCACCAGGGTGCTAAGAAATTTCAATATTACCAAGTCCCTGCTCCTTTTTGCTTATCCTTACTTCCTTTAGCTGATGTCTCTCTTCCCAAATTTCACTGTTTGTAGCAAGAAGAAGCTTGGTGGCATCACCCGGCCCCCGACACACTGCCTGGAAATCTCCTTGGCTGATCACCAAGTTCACGAGGTATATTTTTTATTTTGCAAATTATTGCAATCAACAATATTGCTAAACGTTCTGCCAAGACACAAGGTTCTGTTTCCTCTCATTTTCAGGAGCATTTTCTCGACTGTACATTAAGCCTTTCCCCATGGGCTTCACACAGGCAGTGGATGTCTACTGCCAGGGTCTTTGAGTTTCTTTTGATTTTTTCACTTGCACCCACCTCAGTATCTTTGCAGCTTCTTCCCACTTCCTGGGGGTCCCCCTATTGTACTGCCCAAATCCACAATGGTTATCTATTGCTGCATAAAAAAAATAACTCAAAACTTAGGGGTTTGAAGTTATAGCACATATTTTCCTCTCAGTTTCTTAGGGTCAGTTTAGCTGGAGTCACTCAGAGGTTGCTGTCAGGATCCAGTGGAGGCTGCCTCATCTGAATGTCTGACTGGGGCTGGAGGATCCGTCTTCACAGCTGCTCATTCAAACAGATGATACAATGTTTCCGGTTGTTGGTTAGAAGCCTCAGCAGTTCCTCCCCACATGAATTTCTCTGCAGGTTGCTCAAGTGTCTTTATGATATGGCAGCTGGCTTTCCCCAGTGTGAGTCATCCAGGAGAGGACATCAGAGAAGTAGCAGTATCATTACATCACTTTCAGAAGTCACCCACCATCACGTCTGCCATGCTCTGTTTATTAGAAACAAGTCATAAGGTGTGGCCCACTTTTACAGGAAGGGGAAATTAGACACTGAGTGGAAAACGTCAAGTAATTTGTGTATATATTTTAAAACCACCACACAATAACTAGACAATTTGTGGAATTTAGGAGTCCACATAACACACAAAGTCCATAGATAGAGCAACATTCAAGTATGCTTGAGCAGGAATCTAGCTCCAATTCTTTGTGATTCTCTTGACTCATCTTTGCCATTTTGTCTTCCCTCATGGTGAAGAAATGGCTCTAAATTCCTCTGAGTTTCATTTATATCCCATGCTACTTCCCTCCTAGAGGTCCCCAATGAGACTGAAGAAACCGGTCTTGCTCAGGGGCTGGAATGATGCTCATCCTCTGTGGTCAGACTGCATATACCACTTCTTGAGGGGGAAATACACACTATTACTCTATTGTCATTTAGGGGGTTTTATGAGATCAAAACATAACCTGGATATTAATTGTAACCTTTAAAATGCAGGAAAACTGATTATAAGATCTAATTCATAAGGCTGCATGGTTTTGTGTGCTATAAGTAGATTGTAAGGACGGAAGTTTTTGACTACTTGGCTCACTGCCTGAGCTCCAGTAGATTCTGGATGAAGAGCTGTTGAAGCGATCAGTAAAGGAAAAAGCAGCCACGAAATGATAAGTAACATTGTATAAGAGCACTGCTACACACTGCTGTTTATTGATGGAGGTCAGCCTGCTGATAGCTATTAACCAAGACACACTCAGTACTACTCACTCCATTCTCGCCATCCATGCTGATTCTATTTGCCACTGTTCCCACCTCATCTCGCCCTCCTGCCCCGACAAAGCCCCCTGTGCATCTTATCTTTCTGGAGCAACTTGTACTGGCACTTCCTTTTCTGTAATAGGAGGAAGTGATTGCACATGTTGGAACACACCACCAATTGCCAAGAACTTCTATTTCTGTTCCCCTTCATTCATCAGTAGGAAATATGAAAAGCTGCAGTACTCATCAGCATTTTCTGGACATCCACAAAAAAATCAGTGTCAGTTGATGAGGTCATGTTGATTTGCTTCTACTTAGTAGATAAATACTTGAAATATTTAAACTGGTCGAAGTGCATTGCTTGAGAGTGTATCAGTGATTTTGAAATATCTAGGATCCTCTTCCCCATAAACAATATGTTTTTTTACTATCTTGATTTAAAACTACGGAGCCTTTGGTTTTAAAGAAAAAGAGGAAATATGGAAAGTTCCGAAAACACGAAAAAAAAAAAAAAGAAAGCAACCAATTGTTTAGATGAGCAGGGAAGAAGAAACAAGAACTGAAATTTTCATCTGTTGATTGTGAGTATAAAAGATTGATTGTAAACAGAGACATATTTGATTTCTGAAGCAAAACCCATCCCATGGATGAAAAACTAGCATACCACTTCCCAAGGTTTTTGTCTCTGAAAAACAGAGAGAAATTACTACGTTAGTTCATAAATCGAGTTCAATCTTCTTTGCATCCTCTGAATTCTGATCAACCAGTCTGATCCCAGTTTTCCCATGTCACAGTGTTTGCAGTGGGCACACCTTGCTCCCAGAAACCGTCTCTCCCCGTGGAGCACCAGGGGCTCGCGACCCTCCCCTTGTCTCCTGCTCATCTTCTCTGGTTGGCCGAACCTCATGACTTCTCTGGGCTCTGCGCATTCCGCAGGAAGGTGAAGGAAGTCAGACTTCAGTGACCGAGTGAGTTCAGATGCTTACACCCCTGCAGATGCACCTCACACTGCCTGTCAAACGGCCTGACGCTCATCGGGTCAGAATAATGAAAACCCTCACGTTGGCAGGATAATTCAGCTGTGGGTGGGGGCACACTCGCACCAGGTAGGTGACCTCTGGGCAGCCATGGCAAATGGTGCAGGCAGGCCTGCTTCCACAATGGAAGTTGATTTCTCAGAGTCTGAGAAACCGAGAGTCTGAGATCCAGGCATGGGCAGCTTCTGTTTCCCCTGGGGCCCCTCTCCTTGGCTTATAGATGGCTGTGTTCTCCCTGTATCCTCACATGGTCTTCCTTCAGTGCACATCCGTGTCCCAATCCCTTCTCCTTAAGGATAGACTGGATGGGGGTCCACCTGGTGACCTTATTCTGACTTAATGAGCTCTTTAAAAACTGTTTCCAAATATAGTCACATTCGGAGTTTCTGGGGTTAGGAGGTCAGCAGATGAACCCAGTCCATCATATCAGGGGTCTTTTAAACCAAGGTTCTTTGAAAAAGAAAGACAGGCTCTTTCCTGGGTGCCTCCATCCAGGCTGTAGAATTTTAGGAGGGGTGAGTTGTGAATGGGCAGGCTACAAGCAACATCTACTCATGAAGAAATCCAGCAGCCCAAAGAGCCTACGGGAAAATATCCCACCCCCCCTGGAACACCTGGCACCTTGGATAAAATATCTATTTTCCCCTTTTCCCACTTTGGAGACATGAAAAATATTGTCCCAGCTGTTTCCTTTCCTCCAGGTGTGAAGGTCTTCAGATTTTAAGTCTTTAGCTTGGCCAATGATATAAAGTTCCTTTTTATATGAAGAGCAATGACGGCTTGTCCTTGATACTCTATTTCGAGAGGAAAAAGACTTACTACACGGGACAGAAAACATTCTCACCCTCTTCGCACCCTTGCAGATCGTTTGGGTGGGAAGCAGGCCAGGTACGGAGTTCGCAAGCTAGAGAGGAAATCCTGGCTCTGGGGAGACGTCACAGAATATAATCCCTCTGTGCAGACTCGTTTTAGGGTGTGGTTTTCTAGGATATCATGTGTTATCAGACACAATAGATGATCTCCATTTTGTCTAGAAATAGTTTCTTTTTTTCTCCCTCTTAAGAAATGCCAAAATGGTGGTAGACTAACCTAGAGTAAGTGTTCTGAAAAGCATGTCTACTTTCCATTCAGTAACTAGCGGGGCTGAAATAAAGGCATGCACTGTTTATCTCACAGTGTAGTGATTATGAAATGATATAAATGGGCATTAAGGTCTAGCCAGGGGAATGCAAAGCCACCCATTTACACAAGCTGGGACCTTCTTTGAGTGGGCAAGGTTGGGGGGCCTCCCCAAGCACAGAAATGATCTCCACAGGTCCCCCTTCTGAATAAGCAAAAAAAAAAAAAAAAAAAAAAAAACCTGCTTCCGTGATTCCAAGTTTCCTCCTTCTGCCTGCACGGTGGGTTCCACTGAACCTACACTCCGCTGGGACCCTCACCCATGGGATGAGAGAAGACCACAGGGCTTGGGCAGGTCAAGACAGGCTGCACCTGTCCTAAGTCACAGCTGCTGGTCCACATGAGGAGGAGCGTGGGGGACACAGAGACGAGGGAACAGATAGGGACACAGGTGGCAGGACAGTGTTGTGAGTGAGCCGGGCTCCGGTGCAGTGCGAGTGGCAGGTGGCCACACAGAATCAGCTCAGGAACGTCCCAGAAGACTATTGTAGGGTATTGAGGGTTTTGAATTGGTGACTAAATTCTCAATACCATCATTTTCCTCCATGTGGCAAACATCCTTTGTTTTTGTTTGTTTGTTTTTTAAAGCATGCCCTTTTAGAAAGTAACAATGAAGGTAAAGTTATATGACAGATTTAAAATACAGGTTTTCAAAATAACTTATAGACATTTTGACTTAGAAAAGGACCATTTCTTTCCCTGATATGTAAGTCTTTCAGTTTAATGGGTCATTCTACAACATCCAAATATCCAAATAAATGATATCCAAATACACCATCTCAGAAGAAAATGAAAATTTAATCCAAACAAGCTTTCCACAGATTTTCATGTTGTATTTTAGAGTATTTCTTACTTTTTGTTTGAAGAAATACATTGGTGTGTAGGGTCTCACTGAGACCTTTCCACTTGTTTCTCCAAAGCTTACGTAAGAGTTCACCACACTGAGAATTTACAGGAGAGATGCCAGATTTGAAGCCTCCAACATTTAAATGATCGAACAAGAACAGCCAGGGAAGCAGAATGACAAGCAAAACTACTTCCTTTTTTATTTTTTTTTTCCTGGTCTCTACCTTTGTTTTCATTCCTCCACTTACATTAAGGGAGGTGTTATAGATAATTAATTACCTCTTCATTCCTCACAAGGCACTAAACATTTGGTTTATGAGAACGACCTTCCTCATTCCCAGGATTTACCTGTTGGACACAGTAGCCTGGCCTTTCTAGAAACACTACCCTTAGCTTAGATCCTAAAATTGGCTCAGTGGGAGAATACATCGTAAGACTCCAAACTGCACCAAATCTAAAAGGTCTCCAATCATTAAAAAAAAGAAAAAAGAAAGAAAGAGAAAAAAAGTGATTATTAGGAGTAATAAGTAACTGAACTGTAAAAAGTAGCAAAAAAAAAAAAAAAGTTGTTTTCCATAGCTGGGAGAAAATTTTAAAAGAAAACCTTTACCTTGCTTAGCTACAAGGGGATATTTTGTATTCTGTGCTCCACAAGACTAAAGACTATGTCGGTTCTGTTCGTGGTCATAGCCTGACAGGGAGAGACTGCTGGCGGGCAGTAGGGCCTCTCGAAGGAAGGGGGCTGGGAGAGCCTATGGACAGACCGGTGCTCTGCGTGGGCCCAGGCCACCCGTCCTTCTAACAACAGGAGCCCCGACAGGGTTGGCAGCTTGGGGAGCAGGTATCCAGAGGGACATGAACTCATTGATGTGATCTTTGTAGGTTTGCTGTTTAAGCCTACACACCATGTCATGGAAGTCTATTTATTTAAATCGTGAATGATGGGTGTCTGGATAAGAAGTTCCCTTCTAGGGACCCTGTTAATTCTTTAAGGAAGTATAGACGGTTTCCTCCAAGAGCCTCTGCCTCCATTGGTCTCTAAGTGAAGCTGTCTAAGCCGATTCAAATATTCTAACTCACCGGTTCTGTGGAAAACACTGAGAGGCACAACTTCCAAGCAAGAAAAGCTCTTCTTGACCATTGTGTAGATCACCAAGTCCTGATATTTTCCATTAGGTTTTTTTCTAGGTGTGACTTTTCAGTAGCGTTTGTGACCATCGCCCCCAGATCTCATGACGGTGACTGGCCAAGCCCTTACTTCCCCATTTCTTTCCTTTTCATCCTCCTTCCGAATCACCCCCACCGTCTCTTTGTTCACACACTTTCCGTAACTCCAGATATCACAGTGCATCGAGTCCCCATCCCGACTGCCTCCCGCTGTCCTCGGGGTTCAACCCTGGCGCTTGGGACATCAAGCCCCTCGTTCTAAGCCCCCAGCTCCCTGGGTACCCTCTTGATTTTGGAGACTCCCCTGATGTCAACCACGGAAGCCCAAGCTTCTAGACCATGATGTCTAGATAATATGAGATGTCTTCTCCTCCGGGCACAGTCTGGGCAGCCTGGACACGCACCCCAGACTCTGCCCGAGCACACCCACTCTTGGGAGCGGGGAGTAGTCCTCTTCGGGTTCTTCATCACGAAACACACTGTGGAGCAGTCCTGGATTATCTCCACTTCACATGGTTCTACCAACATCGATTCCACTGCCCTCTTTGAACCATAAAGCCCCGGAGAAAGACGTGGCAGGGTTTGGTTTCTTCAGTATCACTGATACAAGTGAAAAACAAAATAGCAAACACAAAAATCGAACTCACAAAAGAGGTCTTCCTTAAGCCCTGGGCTTGACACTTAGGAGAGATCATCAGTCCGTCTAATAGTCTCGGTAACCTGTAGCATTTCAAGTTCAGCAACTGGAAGACCAAAACGGGAAGAGGAAACCCTGTCAATTTTATAGCCTTGTGTAGGATTTTTTTGGTCCAAATGTCAGTGATAGGATAACATCTCATAATACTGCGGAATATAGGGATAGAGATAAGCTACCAGTTAGGCTGAGACACAGGCTTTATCCCATTATATTATCTATAAAACAGCTGTTAGTGTATCATACAGACACCCATGGCTTAGCATTCACAGAAGAGAGGCAGAAGTGTTCTGTTCTCTTATTTTTACATGCCAGGATCTAATTATTAAAATAATGGCCTCTAGCTACAGAAATCCTTAGTGTTATTTTATTTACTAGGGATTAGTAACATGGGAAGTGATGTAACACCGTAGAATGAACTGAGATCCTGTTTCACAGGGGAGCGGCTGCTTCTGTACATGGCATCTTTCATGCGGGCTGGGTAAGAACTCTATGCTCCTTACCTTATGCCTTCCCTTATGGTCCAGTGTTTGATGAAGTTTCACAAAAAAAAAAAAAAAAAAAGAGAGAGAGAGAGAGAGAGAGAGAGAGAGAGAGAGAAAAGAAAGAAAGGAAGGAAGGAAGAAAGAAAGAAAGAAAAAAAAACCGCTAGGGTGGCTGTAGAAAGGAAGCACCCATGCGTTCAGGCTAGAAAGCGTTTACTTTGTGCATGCTAACTGGGTTTTCAGAGTGGTCCGGGTCAGAAAAGATGAGAGAGGACCCGGGAAGAGGGCGACTGTGAACGCAGAAAGATGGACCATGTCCTTTCATTGGATCGGGTCTCCTTAGCCAGTCATTTGTCAGTTTGGTTAGAATTTATGCCCTGGATCAGACTTCTCCCTCCCGAATCAGCTGAGCTGGCTGATGAGGAGAGCAGAGGATGAACACAGTTGGTGTGGGTCAGCAAATTCGGTTCTTCCGCTTCATTCATAGTAATCCTCAGTTTGGCTGGGAGCACTTTGTTTTTGCCCCTACTTTGTGATGGAGAAAAATCCATTATTATGGTCCTAATCCTTGCATGCTGGTTGTGTGTGCCTCATCTGGCTGCCTAGCAGACAGCCAGGAATACCCAGGGGTACTCCTTATCTTGGGAAAGCGGAAAGGATTTTGTTCCGAGTCTCATGTGAGCTGCTTGCTTCTGTTTAATGACATGGGTGACATGGAAACGCTAATATGCAGTTGGTTACAAATAGCAACTCTGGCCTCATCGCCAAGGGGTATTTGTGAAAGCACCAAGTGAGTCATTGTCAAAAGCCAAGGGAAGTGGCACCTGCTACGTAATTCAGAAACTTACACGTTAGTCGTATGTGGGGAAGAGACTTTGTGGGGAACTTTATTACTGAGATAACATTTTGCCTTTGAACGGACTTTACAACGGCGCAGGTCTCGGCACTTTTGCATCCCACGTAAGCATCACCATCATCCTCCGGGGCTGGCTGTGGTGATCATCCCCGCGTTAGTCGAGGGCACCGAGATTAGAAGGTGCTACCGGCAAAGTAAGGACTGATGCTTCCCGGGTCCTACGTTCCGGAACCCTGTGCTGCTCATTCGTGCGTATCATCACAGATCACACCGGCCTGACACAGGTTCTAGGATTATCTGTGTTAAAGGTGAAGAGCTGAGGCACAGAGATATTAAGCAACTTGCCCAGGGTCACACAGCAAAGAATCAGAAATAGCTTATTCCTCAGAGTGTCTGATCTCAACTGCTCTGCTGAACTCTGTCTTGGTTGGATAACTCTGTTATCTGTGTCTCCGATGCTGAATTGCGCTTGTCTGCCCACAGATCGGCCACCCTTTAGAGGCCAATTTTCACGAGGGATATCACTCCTCTCATTCACATTTTGAAAACTGCCGGTGCCCACATGGCGTCATGGCATGAGGCTGGAACGCAGTCCACCATTACTGGGTTACACAAGAACACCGAGGTTGCTCAAGGCTTCTTGACTAAGAAATATCGATGGTATAAACTGAAATCAGCCTGGTGACTTTTACTTCTTTTGAAATGTGGTTTCACAGTTTATTTTTGTCTAAAATAGGTCAACCTGTTTTCTGAATGACATATCTCTTGTCTCCATTCCAGGTATGAGTGTGGGTCAGATTGCTAGAATGTTCTAGAGCCCTTTGCCCACATGTGGCTGCTAGCTCTGGAAGGCTTCCTGCTGCGGCATCACACACGTGGCATGGCGGCTGCTTCTCCTGCCTTCATGGGCTGCCTTCCTAGCACCCTGGCTTCCAGCTCACAGTCTGGAGCTTCTGGGCTCCAAAGAACTTGGGTGTGACTGGCTCCCTTTAAGAATTGGTTAATGCTTTCAAAGCTTTCTGAAATGTTATAATGTTTCTATTGCTTAATTGATTTAAAAATGTATTGGCAAGAGTGGAAGTAAGTTAGAATCTCTTTGAGAACCAGAAGTCACTTCATTTGGCATTTCAATCCCACTCCCTCTGGTTCTTTCCTGTCACTAATGTTCCCAATATTTCTGACAACACTTAATATCACTGATGTCTAATCACACGTTCGCAGTAAAAAATGGAGACAGGACAAAAAACAGGACTTTCGCAAAGCAAGAATTCCAAAATGTCAGGAGACATGGGAGGCTTTCTTCCAGTGACACTAGTTTAACTGTTCGGTTTTACCAGCTTCTGTGTGTGTGTGTGTGTATTTAATTCTCCAGCAAGTTGCTCAAATGTCGACATGCCCCATGCACAGGAACTATGGTGCACCCTCCCCTCCGTCTTGAGGCTTTCTTTCAATTATCCAGGGATCCTGGGCTTCCATAGCCCAAAGGCCATCTGTCCTGCCTCCAAATATCAGGCAGAGAGAGAGGAAGCACAGTGATGACGAGCGAGTCCCGGTCATGCCCTGTGGACTGTTGCACGTGGGGTCGGCATCCCTTTCCTGGCCGTGGCCACAACAGACCTGCCTTCAGTCTGTAACTCTCTGAGTTCACAGTCATGGCCCAGACCCTGCAGCAGGTTGCTTGAAGGGTGTCCCAGCTTAACTAACCACACTCTGCCGGCACCAGCCTCCCTGTGAGTCTGCTCCGTGTCATATCCAGTCGTGTCCCGTGGTCTGTGCCACTGCGAGTAAGCTCTCTTCTCTGTGCGGGCTGGTCACAGGTGTGTCCTCTGTCCCTTCCTCTTTCAGAAGGTTTTGTCTTCCTTAGCAGGTTGTTCTTAGCCTGCAGGGCTCTGCATCCCACTGTGTTTAGGAAGAAGAAGCCTTGGCCAGGGCACATGGAGACTGCCCAGGAGCCTTCACGGGCCTCACACACTCCTATGCCGTACAGAACCTGCCGACACACTCTTTGAATGTGGCCTCACTGCGCCCGCTTATACTCTCAGTCAAAACTGCATGGATGAGGACAACAAAGAGATGGGTTTTTTGTCACCAGATTGGCAAAGATTGAAAAGCCCCGGGGAAGTGGATGCGTTCATGCTTTATTTGTGGGAGTGCACATCGTCACAACGGTTCTGGAGGGCACTTTGGCGGCACAGATCCAGAGTCTTAGCAAGGCGGGCCATTAGAGTGTTCAGTTACACTTCCTGGAATTCATCCTACAGAAATAAAAGCTCAGGTCTGCAGAGCGTGCAAAGCAAGGATGGTCATTACAGAAAAGGAATAAAAAGGGAAATAAAAGCATTAAGGCCCATCAGTAGGAGATTGATCAGATAAATCCCATCACATCCAAGCAGTGAGCTACTATGCACCAATAAAAAAGATCACCCAGTCTAGATCTGTGTTTATTGACATATAATAACATCGATATGACAGTGTTACTTGACAAAAAGAGGTAATAAACCCTAGCGGATATGTTCCGTTTCTTAAAGGAAAGCTACACACACAAATGTGAACACTAGAGAAACGGATGTCTGGTGAAGGCGAGAAGCCAGTGGTGCGGTGAGAGAAATCGTTTCCAGCTAGACATTATTTGTGGCTCCACTTGGTTCTCTCTCTCGCTCTCTCTCTCTCTATATATATATACACACACACATACATACACCTCTCTCTCTCTATACACACACACACACACACACACACATGCATACATATATGTATCTGTATGTGGATACCTATATAACAAATACATATTTGTTAACCAAAGATTACTCAAACTTTTTCTGTGGTTGCAATTTCTAAGTGCCAAGCTCCACAGAAAGTTTTCAAAACATTTTTAGTTGAATTTTGTGGAGCCCTCCTAAGGTCGATGGTGCCGCGGTCCCCACAATTTTAATGACAAAAGCTGACTCAGAGCAACTTTCCAAGTTCACAAAACTAGTGACCTGTGTGGCCGGGACTTCGTCTCTGGCCATCTTGCCTCACCACAGATGGTTCTTCACAATGAAAAGGATGACAAATATATATATATTCACAAAGGACTCTCGAATCTCATGAGTACTGGATAGTATTTGACCTCTTAATTCATGCATTGTTGAAAGCAAACACATGGGAAGTGACGCAAGGGGTTTCTGCATGTTTTCCCCTCCTCCTCATAGTCAGGCAAGTTCACAGTTGATTTCCGGCTTATTAAAGACATCTTCAAGCTGAAGTCTTGCCTTACAACAATGATCAGTTGATTTCTCTCTTTTCCGGCTCTACTGGAAACACACACTGTTCTTTCCCAATTTGCCCGTGACCGCGCGGAAAAGAAGGCCTGATACCCTGATGACAAGACACAGCGGATAGGCCTGTGGCAGTGTGTACGAGGTGCGGCAGAGCACCTTGGCTGTGATCACGTTTCAGTGGTTTCCCAGATCACACAGACCATGAATGGACGGATAGTGCCGATCGGCCAGGAGGCAAGTCTGCATCGGAACATTTACTATGAGAACCAGATATTTACAGCATTACCAACAATGCAGAGCTCACTGGCAGGGGAAGGGGAAAAAAATCAGTTTCCTGCCATTCGTGAGGTTTCCACCACTCTTAAAAGAAACACTGTACACACACACACAGACACAGATATCCATGAAACACTACCTCATCTTTCCTCGCAAGAACTGGAAGGCCCAAAGGCCATTCCCATTTACAAACAGACTAAGACAGGTGACTTGTTACTGATGGAGTGGGTGTTTCAAGTTAGGCCTACCTATTGCTAACTCACCAGGGAGAGCCCCTGTCGTGTAAAAAGTGCAAAAGGACCTGAAGACTCAGAGTTCAAGTGTGGGCAATGTGAACTAGACGGTGAAATGAGACGGTAGCACCGATGCCCCTATTGGTAAGCCTATCGGATGGATGGGAAGAGCGGGTGCCTTTCTGTCCTGAGAGAGAAGAGCATTTGCCTCCATCCTGACGGTGCTTGGTGAGGGGCCGGGCTGGAAGGAGACCCTGTCCTCTTCTCCTCCTGCCTTGCATCACCGGCTCCAAGGTGCCCCTTCGCTGTCAGCATGTCAGAGTCCACAAGAACCCAGGGGGTAGCCGTGGAGACCTTGGCTTCCTTTCTGAGGTTGGGACCCGGGTGCCTGGGAGCTGGCTGTGTTCCTCTGCCCACGTCCTGATCTCTCGTGCTCAGTTACACTTAGCTGGGATGCTCGGCTCCATGAAGGCCCGAGAGAGGGTCCCCTGGGCTGGAGGAAGAAGTGGGGCAGGGAGACAGCAGGGCAACTAATACCGTCCACTGGAATGTTCAGTGTACGGATATCAAAAACACCCAGCTGGTTGCTGTTTATTTTAAATTACAAGAATTTAGAAAATTGGGGTGGTTGAAAATTTTTCTTCTTGTCAACAGATAAATGTATATGAACTTCCAATAAGCGCACACGCATGCATCTACATATGTGTGTGTGCATATCTACATACATATATATATATATATTTATTTGCATTGAATTAAGTGTCTGCACACAGTCAAGTAGGCAGATCTCAGTAAAACAAAGCCGGTATCATACTATTTTATCAGGCAAGGACACTTACGGTGAGAGAGCACTGCTAACGGTAAAGAGAGCCGCCAGATAACATAAAAGTTCCCATTTTCCAAGGAAGATGTAACTAAGCTTAGGTATACCTAATAATAAAGTATTAAAAGCAAATACTGTCAAAGCTACAGAGAAAAATGGACAGATTTCAACATTATGTTAGGAGATTTTTAATAAAACGGCTGGGCTCCACTTTCTAGCTATGTGATATTTGGCTGTCACTTAAGCTGTCGATGATCCTCAATGATAAAATGGTGTAATAAAGGAATAAATGCTTCCTAATGCTGTATAAAATAAACAGCATGGAGAGTGTACTTAGCAAGGTGGGGGCAGGAAATAAGCCATAAAAATTAAATATTATTGTTGTTACTGTGATGTTCTTGGTGAAGGTGTCCACACAAAAAAAGTGGTATTAGAGAGAGGTTTCAATTTGCGCTGCCTAGAAAGACAGAGGAGGCAGGACACGGGAGGTAGGGGATGGGTTAAATCTGAAAGAGATTTTGAGTAGTGCCAAAATAGGATACCATAACCTTTTCAGGTTGCTGCTAAGACCACCCAAAATATTAAAGAAGGCAGCATAGAACTATAGAAAACCTACAGAAAGCCACTTGATAGTGGACTCTAGGCATCGATTTGCCTTGGAGGAGAAACATACTGCAAAAACATACGGGTGTCCTGAGAAGGATAAGAATGCTCCAGATTGTTCAGAGTCCATCTTTTGGTATATTTACTTCTATGGAATTATGAAATCTTCCCCCCCCCCCATTCTGAGTCATATGTTGGAATGCAGTTCCCCACTTGGTACCGGCTCCTGACTCGAGGGCTGTGCAAGTCTATGTGGATGCGCAGGGAACCGACGGGAGAACTGGAAGCCCGGCGGCTTATCCGCCGACATCCCCTACTCCATCAGAGAGCATGGCCGTGGGATCCACCGCATGCCCGCTGCCTTCGTGTGCAGGGGCTCCGTCTGGTCGCTGGCCTCCTAAATGTCGTGTGAACGGATTGATTCCGCACCGACTCCTTCGGTTACGTCCAAGGCAGAGCCACCGTGGTCTCGCAGACATTTGCACTTGCTTCAATATCTGTGTGACCACCCGGTTCGCAGGGAGCTCAGCCGTCCGGTTCCGTTTCCTGCCCTTGCCTGGCTTAGGAACGAGTGTCGTCAGTGTCCCTTAACTTCAGGTGTTTCTAAGGATCTTTGAAAAACGTGAGACATGCGGAAAACCATGACCTCACCCTTGAGGTTTGACCGGTCAGAGCCCTGCTGCTTTACAAACAGAAGGTGGTTAAGCAGGCTTTTTTTTTTTTTTTTTTTCCTTTTCTAACAGGCATATTTGGTCGCTCTAAAACAGAGCCATAAAAATTGCACAATCTAAAGGAAGGAACAGTTTGTTTTGCCCTGTTTATTGCCAGTGAAATGCCAGAAGACTTTTAAAGTAACAGCAGCCAGTGTAAAGGAGAGGGGAATCAAATAAAAATGTTAGGATCTTAAAATAAACCTATTGCTCTCTCCCCTTCCACGGTTTCAACAAAACTTTCTACACCTTTTGGCACTAGAAGATACATATAACGTTTTTGCTCTGCCACTGCCAGCAAGGCCTCGTATAAAATTATAGCTGTGGCAAGAGAGTTGCCGTAGAAGTGAGTGGGAAAACAGAATTTCCATGTGGAGTGAGGCGGTCGGTGTTACCTTTCCTCAAATAAAGCAGAACATATTCTAAGAGAAAGAGAGCGGAGCTGCGCGCTAACTTGGGCTTCAGCAGACCGCAGGCGTGGTGGCACGCTCCACCCACACGCCTCTCCGGGTCCCCCGGGACTCCCATTTCGCTGGTCTGGGATGCCTCCCGCATGCTTCCTTCTGAGAGCTTCCAGAGCCTCTCAGGTGACCCTCAGAGGCAGCCGGATGAGAACTGCAGCTGTAGCGTGGGGCCAACCGTGGTGAATCCACCTGGAGGAGGAGGGCACGGAATCCATCAAACCACGGAGTGGATCGTCTCCCAGAAGAAGCCTGCTTCCTGGCCGCGCATGGCCAGCCGCCATGAATCCTTCTGCCCTGATTATAATGAGCTCCTAAGCTGCCCCTGGCCACCTGGCCCAGGTGGGGTTCCAGGCGCTTCGGACGAACCCCATCTCCAGTGACGTGCGCAGAGCAACGGTGTATTGGGAGTGGTGTGGCAGGAAGAAACCAAAACGTTTTGGTTTCCATGTTCGTCCTCCATTTCAAATGCTGACATGTCCTGACACTGACTTGGGTTAGTGTCCACGCGGCAGCCAGCAGGGTTTGTCGAGCTCGCAGCAGCCGGTACTTCTGGTACTTCTGTTTGCTCCTCGGCGCCCCTCCGTCTCCTTCCTGCTTCTTCACGCTTGTACGGTGGTGGTGTGTGAGGGCGAGAGGCAGAAGGGTCGGCCCGTGCGTGCCTGGGGAGGTCGAGGGGAGCTCGGGAGAGAAGGTGTTGGGAAGGGGTTCAGGAGCCCTTGGGGTGGTGAGCAGGGGGGCGGTTTGGAAGGGCCAGCATGGTGCGTTCATCCTGCCCAGGGCCAAGGATGCTTCACTGAGTCGGAAGCTAATGCATATTTATGATTGAGTCTGAGCCTAATGTTAAACACGGTTCTTAACATCCAACATAGCTGGGATAATCAGACTGCGTCGAGGTTGAAAATAGTCTTAGCTAAAACTTAATGGGATACGGAATGTGTTCCTGCATACATCTAGAGAAATGTCATGTACGGACTAGAAATTTCCTTGGACGAGGAAGAACTGATCCTTTCAATCTAAAGTAAAAGCTGTTGTTTGCTCTTCCATGGAGAGAATGCCGTTTGTGAGTTATTAACAGAAACCGGACCCAAAATTGGAATAGTGGTGATAAAGCAGTACCAGTGATAATCACAACATTTTCTAGGCTACATGGGATCATTCTACTCACTCACTCCCGTCCTCATCCAGCAAATACATGTTCGCTGGCCTCTGGGCGCTGAGCCCTGTGTTATATGTAGATAAATGGCAATAAAGACCCACATACCGTTCTGTCCTCAGGGAAGTTCCAGACTAGTGGAGGTCAGGCATCAAATGAGTAAAAATCTCCAAGGAGATATTATCATAAAGAATGTTACACTTTGTGAAAGAAAAACTCAGGTACAATGAGATTGTTTACCAAAAAGTCCAGCTTTGATTTGAACGCTCTGAGGACACTCTTTAGGGAAACAGCGTTTATGCTGAGTCTTGAGGAATGATAGGAATGAACCCTTTCAGTATCGGAGGGAGCTCAGCTTGTGGGCAAACGTGCTGTGTGCAACGTGACAACAGTATTTTACAAAGGAGAGGCACGTCCGCACAGACGCTCTGCCCTCATCACACACTGAGGGTCTGATAGAGAGCCGACCACCGCCGTGATGGCACGGCCCCCTTCCAGAGAGTATGGGATTAGGCAGCTCGGGCTCCCACCCCCCAACAAACAGCCTGTTCTGTGATGTGGACTCTTGGACTCTGCAGACAGACGTTCTGCTTTTAATGACAAGTAGAGAAATGTCTCTTTTTGGTCATGGAGCCGTTGGCTTGTCGTCTGTTGGTTTGTTTTGTCTTGTGGAAGCACGTTGAACATCCCTCTAAGGATCTGGAGCTGTGCTACTTCCCCACAATGGAAGGTTCTGTCATCCCAAGATCCCTAAAATGTGTAATTTGAATATGGACAATGTGGTTCCTTTGGCCAAGAGCAAGGGTGCGAGATGTTACTGGTGACGCCTAGTGAAGCTGGGCTCTTTGCACCACGGGTCACTTCATCTACCATGTTGTGTTTTTCTTGGTGGCAAACACAGTTGTCCTTCCCAGGGGAGTTAGTCTTTGTCCCATTGCTGACTCCTGCTCACCCCAGATCTACGAGGAACTCATCGTCGTGATCCCCGACCCTCTGCCTGTTCTCCCTTCTCCTCTCCTTCCCCAAGTCCCTCCTGCTGGGTTTATCCCCAAACCTAGTTCTGGATCCTTATTCATAGCTAGCCCGAGGTCATGTCTGGTTGGGATTATTGGGATTACTTTGAAAAAGCTGGAGTTTCTAGTTTTGCTGAGTCAGTCTCAGAGTTATTATATTCCCGGTTTTAACGCCAGAACAAACAGTCTCTAACACTTCCTTCAGATCTGTCCATCTTACAGACCTGCCTCTTTCCTGCCCCAGAGCCTAGAAGACCACGAGTTTCCGTGGCTGACTGGTACACTTCTCTCTTGAGAATTAATGAGGTCCGGGGCCCATTCTTATCGGATGAGCTGTATGGTGAGATCACATCTTATTTGGGGCTAGAAACTGGCTTGTAGCAGAAAAAAAAAAAAAAAAAAAAAAAAAAAGCCTTTTATTGTAAGTGTCTTCATGCAAGCGAGTCTTAGGCTAAAGCTCCTTTATGCACATTAAATAATATTCCCAGTCTTTGCTTAACAAGTGAGCATGCCTGAAAATATGGGACACATAATTAAGGTTGAATGCCCTCCCTCTTGTGTGGTCCTTGGACCGGCAGCAGGGGCATTATCTGGGGACTTATTAGAAATGCAGACTCTCAGACCCCACCCCTCCCACTAAATCAAAAACCATTTTAACAAGATCGTTCAGTGATTTATATGCACAATAAAATCTGAGGCCCTCTGGCTTAATGCACATTAAGGAATCTTCGTCTCCTTCTGAATTCCTGATGCTAAGCAGAATGAACCTCCTTGACTGTGGTCATGGTGGCGTGGGGGACACACACACGCCCTGTATTCGTGGTGTTTTTTTCATTTTCTGCACTTTGACATCTTGGGCTCTTGTTGACCTGGGAGAGAATTTCTTTCCGGAGTTAGCTCATTCCTGTACGTAGCCAAACACTCCCCTTTAAGCTACTGCCCCTTTCATAAGCAAAGCACCCAACCCAACCCCTTCTATGGGGCTCTCAGATTCCTGGCCATTGTCTCCCCTGCCGATCACCCCAAAGGCCAGGGACCAAATAAGGGGCCGCCCCTACCCCTGAGTCCACTAAAATTACTTAGACGAGGCAGTCCCACACCTGCTGATCCTGTCTCAAGGGGCTCGTGTTTCTCCAGGGGCTGGTGTTTCTCCCTGGCTCTCTTTGCCCCCCCCCGTTGCCCCTGGGGCTCCCCCACATGGCCCTGGAAGGCACCGTGTGTGCCCCCTCCTCTTGGAAAGGAGAGTAACAAGCTGACTGTTCAGTGGCCGTCATTTCCCGATCCGGGGTCTCGCCAGCCCCAAATAATAATAAAACTGACATCTTCAGACGGACGTTCTCCTGAGATGCCCTTTCCCACAACAGGAAGATGAGCAAGTTATTTTAGAAGATGGGAGAGCTCTCCAGAAGGGAGAGCTCTGAGTCAGCCCGTCTTTGCTCACCCAGACGGCAACTGTGGGGCGGAAGACGGAGGGCGGCTGTCCCCTCGGCACCTGTTGGACCCCCCACAGGCCTCCCTGCCTGGGCACACAGGCGGGGGGCTCTTGCCTTTGGCTTAGGATGACGCATTATCGGAAAGTGGTGACGGTCGGTAGAGGGGCTTACTCCTGGTATGAAGCCAAATGTTTTCAATGGGGCTTTGATATCTGTACATGTAATTGTGAGTGTGTATGCACAGTTGCCTTGAAAGAAAATCCAATGAAGAGTAAAGAATTTTAAAATAGAGACATTAACTTGAAAGGGTGATCATCTGAGCCCAGAACAAGGGTGTCTCAGAACGACGGAATAATGTTCGTTTCTGTTCTGGAGCATGTGCTGGGGGCGTCATCTGATAAAACGGATCAGCCGCTGGGGGTCTCCTGCCTCTGCCCGCCCATCAGCTCTTTTTATCTATTTTCTTTGTCCTCGGGGGATTTGGCTGAAATCAGAAGGCAGAGTACAGGCTGCAAATTATTCTATCATGTATAAGGGCTCTGGGTTAGGAGATGGTGTGTTCTTCTCCTTGAATGTTTTAAAATATCAAACATATTTTTTTAGTTAGGATGTTTACTTAAGAAGACACATTCAGCAGTCTCGGATACTCCTTTTAATGGAACCGAAATCTGAAGGGGACCAGAGAGTCGTTTTCCAGAGAGTACCTCTGATACTCGGACTGCGGTCCAGTCCCGCTGTATCCCACGTGATCCTGCTTCAAGGCCACGGAGCGTGGCTGGGAGGGCAGAGAAGAGAGAAGAGAATCTGTTTGTGTCTAGAAACCGGCTCGCCTGCAAAGACACGACCTCCAGAATGACCCAGTTTCTGTTGGGAAACACCCCGGCGGTCCCTTGAGAAGGACTCACTACAGGTGTGCGGTTCTCATGAAAGCCTGGGAAATTGTGCCCGGGGTTTTCTTCCCGGGGTCGACGCCGAGTGCTTCAGGGAGACTCACATTCTGCAAAATGGTGACCGGTGTGTCCCACATAGAGAGGCGTGAACCTTCATCAAAGGACTCGCCCTCTCGCTTTCTGCCAGCAGACTCCCCTTCCCCTCCTCGCCGCGGCTGTCCCTCCTGCCTGTGTGGGGGGACGCGCACGGCATTCCTATCCTGATGGGACCAGCTGGAATTTCTGACTACCCACTCTCTGCTCCTCTCCTGGGGGCCGAGCCCCTCAGCTACCATAGGAGAGAATCCCAGAGAGAACTCAGCTCCTCACCCTCCATGCTTGTCTAGCAGAGCCTGAGAACATGCCAAGGTCCTGGGGCACATCCTGTGTGCCGCACACAGAGCGGACAACGGGTCCCAGGAGCATCAGAGGGGAGCTGCCACCCACAGGTTTGTTTTGTTTTCCAGTGATTGCTCCTTAGGTTATTTTCTAAAAGGCAGACCGAAGAAAACCTTGTCAGCAGGCAAATGAGCCTCAGACAGTCTTTGTGGATCCGTGACTGAAGCTTTCACATGTGAGGGTGACTCATGGGTAAACAGTAGACGTGAGTCTGAGTTAGGCTGGTTCCAGTTAACTATAAATAAGAACAGTTTTCGGCTAAAATAGCATAGAGCATTTTATTATTCAATATCCCCACGAGTTTGGATGGCTGTGCCCTGATTTTCTGCCCTGCGGGAACCCAGAGCCATGGGGGTTTTTCCTAATTGCTTTGGTGGCTTGACCACCTGTATTCACAGGACCGGACTGAGTAAGGAAGTATGGTTCAATGATATTGGACCATAATCCATGAAAGGCAATATTGTCTGCTCCAAAGTCCACAGGCTGTGGATTGAGAAAGATCCAAGTTCAAGTTCAAGTCCTCCTGCTTACTATCTATATGAACTTTGACGGATCAGTTCTTCTTTTGTGGTCCCTGAAACTGGAACTATCCACAAGGTCTACCTCACGGGTAGCGGGGGGGCTGACTCCGATACGGAAGTAAAAATTCAGGGCAATGAGGGAAACGTTATAATCAAGTGTCGACTAATGCCAGAGAGAACAGAATATTCTGGGATGACCCGCAAAGCCAGTACGGTGCAGCTGAGATCACTTACCCGGCGTGGTCTGTACCATCTCCGTTTGGGTGTGACAGGACTAGCCACAACAGAGCACATTCTCACATGCCGGATATCCTGAATTTCTTCCTGTGTTCAGTATGAGTGCAGCTCAGTGTTTCAAGACCAAGGACCCCCAAACGCTGCCGTTCCCAGCCATCATGGTTGCCCCCACGCCCCTTCCCTTGCCGGTGGCCCTGGGACTCTTAGAGATGCTCACAGCAGGGGTCTGCCCCCCGGCAAAGGAAGGTCTCCAGGGAGGGGGTGGGGCAGCGACACCAGCCTCCTTTCCATTCCTTCCCAGCTCGGAGAGAACACATTCCAAGCCTTAAAGAAGAGAGAGGACTCCTGACCTGCCCTGACTGGCCCTGAGCAGTTTCTAGGTTTGGGGCAGCGGCTCTGAGCAGGGAGCCGTCTAAGCTCCACCCCTGGCTATGAGGCTGCTAGTGGAAGTTGCTGCAAAGTCTGAAGAGTGACCCCCATTTCTGAGCTGGGTTTCTGACTCTTCTGGACTCTTTCACTCTGAAACTGACTTTGAGCAAAGATCTCTGTGCACAGACGCTTCCTAGAGAGGGGAGCCTCTGAAGCCAAGTTATCTCACAGCGTTGGTTGGTACTGTGCCTGTGAGCTCCCCGGTGTCTCACCCAAAACAGAGTACGTAGGCCACAGGTCTCCATGCAGAGGAAGCCAGACCATGCCTCCTCCCCACCAGGCCAGGGGCGCGCAGGAGGTGCTCACGTCTTTGGGGTGCATTCTTGCAGGGGCACATTATCTTACGCACTCTTTGCTTTCTCCTCTCTCAAAGTTCACAGCTTTCTCCCATTCACATGCTGCCACTTGCTCTGTTTGGGGTCACTGCTCTCTGTGGCCCTTGAGGGCTGAGACCTTGGTTTCCCTTCTGTACTTTATCCACCACTATTATCTACTATCAACCACTGTGCATGTCGATTGCCCTCCCAACACCCTAATTCAAGGTTTATGAATTTCCTCCACTCCCTCAACCTTCACCTTTGTCTCGATTCTAGAATCCTCCCAGCGACACACCCCGGAGCTGGGCGTGAGCAGGAACTGTTCACTCCCAGAAACACTCCTGTTCACGGACACACCCCCACCTCCCCTTCCTCCTCCTCTGTTCCCCAAGCAGGGCAGGGTGCCCCTCTCAGGGCACTGGGCAGTGTTCTGCTGACTCTCTGTCCTCCTGGGTCCTCTTTGCCCGCCCCCATCCCTCTGATCCTGGACCTAGGACCATAATAAAAAAACCCACTCATGGCCCCTATCAGTACTGTGACCTCACTCCCTCTGCAAATATTTACTGAACGATGATGCCCTTCTCGATGACCTCTGCCTCGCCATCCACTTACTTTGTTTCCTCTCCTGGGCTTAGACACCCATTCTATGCCCATATTTTATGAAATCTGAGACCCTATCGATCACAAAATGCACCACTACATTATGCACTGCATAGAATGAAAAAATGCTGCCAATTAACACTGAAAAATGCCATCAATTATAAGAGGCATTCTGCTTTCAGAGCTGTTAAAATATGAAAAAATATGCATCTTATATTATAAAAAGTAATGGTATTTGTGAGATCAATGCCAAAACACTTCCTAATCTTCCTTTCCTTGTAGATATTAAATTTCTTGAAATAGACTGAGCAGCGGGTTTCTGCCTTCCTACGCCCCAGATATTGCTTATCGCACTACAATCTGGCTCCCTCATCTAATAAAATCACTCTCTTAAAAAAATCACAAGTCTCGTTCCAATGCCTGAATCCAATCTTAGGCCTCAGCTCACGAGGCCACAGCACAGGGGGACACCGCTGGCCGTTCCACATTCACTTTTTCTTTTATTCTGAGACCCTGGGGCTCTGGTGCTCTGGAATGCTTCAGCTAAACTTTCTCAGTTTTTCAAACTACTTAATTTTCTTTTATGGGCTGCTTGTCTGCCTTGTTCTTGGTGGTGGCATCCGCTATCCTGGCCTTCTGTGATTCCTTTCCTTCTGTTGAACCCTGCAGACAGGCCTCCCCAACAGCTCATGCTCAGGTCACTTTCACGCCCCTTGTTAGCCCAGCCCACACCACCAGCTTCATCTTCCTCGAACATAGGGGCTTCTAGCACAGATGGTTATTTCTTTTTTGTGCAGACCCTTTCTTCCTGGGCCGTGGGAGAAGTGGAGAAGTGTTCTCTCCTGTTTTCCTCCGGGTGCCCTGAGCGACTTCTCCCATCTCTGGTCCCTCTCATCCCCAGCACCCCGATTAGAGCAGATGGCTGTCCTCAGGCCCCTGCTGCAGCCCCAGCTCACACCCAGAGTCCGGACTGTAGCCTGAGTGACAGGGTACCGGGCCCGAGCCACATCCTTCTCACCTGTCCCAGCCCCATCTGGCCTCTTACAGCTCCCTGCTCTGCCCTCTGGGATGCTGAGCCCCCTGCCCTCGGGGCCCTGCCTGTGCTGCTCCCTCGGCAGTCCCCTCCCTGCACACCTTGCTGCTTCGTCCACACGCATCACCGTGCTCCCTGACCACTCCAGCTGCTTCTGTGATTTTTGGCGTAACATGTCTTGGTTCCTGTTTTAACATTTGCCGTCTCTCCCTTTCTCTGACAGTCGCCTGTAATCGTTTTTTTTTTTTTTTTTTTTAAGTGGGCAGAGCAATTCTAAGAGCAAAGAAGGATTCTGCATCACGCCTGGGATCAGACCGCGTCGGCATACGGCTGGGATGTATCCTTTGAGAGTGTATATACGTTTTCAAAAATAAAATTCCATAAAGAATTCTCCCTTTTAACTTGTAAGACTTCAGACCCTGGACCTGATCCAAGGTCCTAAGTAGTGAACGTGGGAAAACATCCATTGAGTTTTTCTCTCCGATGACTAAAAATGTCTCATTTATTCCACAGAGACCTCGCTGCATGTTTTTATTAAAGCAAATGATTTGTGAATAAAAACTTGTGGTAGGATATATACTTATAGACTGGGGCAGTTTGAAATCATAAGTACTGACTAATCAAATCCTGCTCCGTGGACATTTTAAGTACTGTAGGTGCTCTGACATTTCAGAAGAGGAAAACCTGCCCCGAAAGAAAAGTCTCCTTGGAGAATACCTCTCGTTTTACCGTTCCTGGAGTTGGTTTAAAAATGTTTTCCCTCTCAATTTACCCACTCTTGATGTACAATGGATTTGAACACTGGGGGTTTAAGGGGTAGGAAGCAGCCGTATTGATCCAGGGGTCACGCGGAGTGGCCGTGCTGTTCTTCAGGAAAACTGCCCCTGTGTTCTCACTGTAAACACTGTAGGGGCTCAGAGAAGTTTCTGTCCACAGCCCAGGGCTCATCACGTGACTCTCTCGGGTTCTGCCCCATGACCCTTCAGCCTTCTCAGCGTTCAAAGGCCAAGTTAATGAAATTCTTGAGCATTAACATGGTCTATAATCAGAGTAGACAAGAACGCCCCCAGCAAGCTTTTAGTAGACGTCTAGAGAAGTGCTCTGTCTTGGCAGTCCCCAAAGCTGTGTCATGGTCATGTGACTAATTCCCCCACCTCCTACCTCCAGTTCCAGTGGGAGTGGTCGCCATGATCCTACCCCTTCCTACATTCCCAGCTCTTTCTCTGGGCTTCCCTGGCCGGCGGGAAATTAGGTAATCAAACATTCCACTGCTCTTTTCTCCTAGCTTCCAGAGGACAGCAGGAGAATGGAAAGGTTGCATAAAGCCCTGCATCTGTACTTCTGATGACGTCTGGACGCAAGGCAGTACGATTCAGTGGTTGGGGAATTCTTAAGGTCTTAGAAGAAACCCAACAAAGAAAAATTCCAGAAGCATAATTTTCTCTTCCCACATTTTCTCTAGACATTCTTTCCATGTTTACTGTGTGTGTGTGTGTGTGTGTGTGTGTGCGCGTGCGCACGTGTGTGTGTGTGTGTGTGTGTATGTGTTTAATGTGGGACAAGGAAGCTGTGAGCTTCCTTGGGTTACTTTATTTTCTGTGCCCTGATGGGTGTCCTCCAATGGAATGTCAGCTATTGACCCACAATGTGTGTCCTGCTTGACAAAGTACAGTAGGGCGACAACATGGGGAAACTCTCTGCTCATGGGAAGCTTTCATTATCATCCTACGGGACTTGCGAAAGCTTGCGTGTGGGCTTTCGTCACACCTTCTTTGGGTCGTGCCCCATGGCATAGGATGGTATGTTTGTGATATTTAAAAATCTGCAATCCAAATCCTTAGCTTTTGTAGAACTAGAAATACAAACCCTTCTCTAAAGACACCTCTCCTGGAGACCTTCATTTTGATATGCTGTGTTTGAAATGCTGTCATCAAAGTTTACAGTTGTTGATCTTATGTGAAACAGTTTTCTTTCCCCAAACCAAGAGTGACCGACCAAGAGAATCAGAAGAAATTGGACACAGGCAACCAGACCAATGGGAATAGATCACAAATGTGTGTGGCCATAAAGGGACTAGAAATAACAAACCATCCCGATTCCTAAAATCACAGGAATACACACATGCTCCTAGTATGGATATCCACACCCCCTCACGTCAGGAGGGCGTCGTCACAGGCATCCAGGCTCATCCTCTCACACCCCCGCCCCTTCTCCTCCCCTTACGCACAGAAGGGCATCTGTGCGTAAGCCTGATGGGTGGCACCCTCCGTCTTGTTGCCTTTCCTAACTTCTTGTCTACTTACTGTCGCTGATACCCATTGCAAACCTTAGAGGGCTCCTCTGGTTTAAAAGTCATGGAATAATAATGAACTTAGCTTATTACTTCCATAATTTCAATCTAAAAAGACTGCAGATAACAGAGAGCGTATGTTTTTGTGAGGTTATCTTCTATCAAGATACAAAATAGGGCACCTGGATGGTTCAGTCGGTTAAGCATCTGACTTCAGCTCAGGTCATGATCCCAGGGTCCTGGAATCGAGTCCTACCTCAGGCTCCCTGCTCCATGGGGAGCCTGCTTCTCCCTCTGCTTCTGCCTCTCTCTGTCTCTCATGAATGAATGAGTGAATAAATGAATAAATAAATAAAATCATATAAAATCTATTAAAAAGTTACAAGATAATAAAAATGTTAGCAGAAATTATTTAATTCTCACTCAAAAATTTTAAGAATGATTCTTATGTGTGTTTATAATTATCTATTAATAGCTGACCCGTTGATCATCCACATTTTAGCAAGGAAAATTAACAGAGGTTCCAGCTGTCCTTTTTTTTTTTTAACTCAGGGACAGATCAGGGGTTAGAATTCTGAGCGTTATTCACTCTCTCGTTTGAGAGCAGCCTGGTGAATGTCCCCATTAGGAGGGGACGGAGAGTGTACTCATCTCCCTCACAGCTGGAAATGTTTTCCCATCCTCTCTCCCACCAGAGGGGGCAAAATAAATATATACTCATATTTGGTCTTTCATTAGCTTCCCTGGGAAACAGACCTTGAGAGATGGAGGTTTGCATGCAGCTTCCCCACGTCCCCCAGTGGCTTCAGGGGCAAAGCTGTGGGGCGTCAGGAAGTAGAGGTAAGAAGGAAGGGAGAGAAGTCAAACCAGGGTTCCGTCCAGCAAGTCGCAGCACGTCCCGGGGGACTCGGGCTAGGATGCCCTTCAGAACTGTTCACACCGGAGGCCTTTGTACCTAGCACCGACCGGTTACCAGGGACCACTGACCAGCTCTTGTTAGATCCAAGAGCAGGGGGCATATCCTTGGGCAAGGGGCTTTGTGCAGCTGAGGGTGATTCTCAGAAATGGACAGAAGTGACCACTGCCCTCTACCGAATCTTTGGAAAATGGGTTCTGGAGCGTGGGCCTCTGGGAACACCATCCTTCTTCCTTACACACGCACACACGCACGTGCCGTGTATCTGTGTGTGGGCACACATGTTACATGCATATGTGGAGACACACATATGTGTCATAAATCCATCCCTATATAAGCTGTCTACATTAATGCCTGCCATGCAAGTTCCCTAGGAAAGAAAAGGAAGTAGAAGTGATCAGATACGCTCGTGGATTGATTCCACGTTTCCTTAAGTCACAGGCCAATGGCCCCACGTCGAGGGTGCCACCAGAGCCCCAGGCGCTGACTCTCCCCTTGGTCACCACGCCCAGCCTCCCTGGGAATGACAGTGGGTAAGAGGCTTCAGGAAGAAAGATGTTTTTAACCCCCAAGAAGAATATTAATATTAATACTAATTCACAGTGCAGCACTCCCTAGCCACCAGGACTGTTCCTCTGGGGTGTGGCTTTGATCAACGTGGGGCTTCTCTCTGCACCCAGCAGTGCTCCTGACCCTCAGCACATCAGTCTCGTGCATTGACTAGGGGTGACTCCTCTCACACAGTGTAATCATTTCTCCTGCTTTTATTCTAGAAGGATGGCCTTGCCTCAGCAGACGACAATAGGCAATTCAGTCCTATTCCATCATTGACAGATCATTTAATGTGCTTTACCAAAATCCTTTGTTTTACCTCTACGTCTGTCTTAGATGACCTCTTCAGAAATGATCGTATCTCTGTGGTCCCCAGACATGGCTTTGTTCCCGTCACAAAGATCGCATAAAAATATGTAGGTTAGGGAGATCCTTTTCATCCCGTGGAAGGTCAGAGTGAGCTCCTTTATTAGAACCTTCCATAGTATTTGTAATTGGGAGAACTTTATCATTGGCAAATGGAAATCGAAATGCCCTACAATGGAAGAAGATACTTATTATAGTTGAATTATAATTTATAAAGCACCAGAAGCAATTTTGATATAGTTGTGATTTTTTAAACGATAAAAACAATTTGAAATAAATTAAGTAGTTGGTCTCAAGAAAGCATTAAAATGGTGCTGAGGAGCTTAGACTCTGCAGCCTCACTGGCTGATTTGAGTCCCAGTCTACTACTGGCTGTGTGACCTTGAGTGAGTTACTCTACCTGCCTGGGCTTCGGTTTCTTCAGGTACAAAAGGAGATTACTTGAGTACCTGCCCTGATAGTATTTTTGCGAGACTTAAAGGAACTAACCTATGTAAAGTGCATAGAACTTTAGTTGGCATAGAGGAGGTAGTGCAAAACATATCAGCTAACTTGTAGGAGCTATTCTAAAGCAAAATTAGCTACTCCTTCTTATAGGGGATTTTTTGGCCTTGCTGTAATTACGTATTTGTTCAAATTTCTTAGTGCCTAGAGTCTCTCTCTAGCAGCAGGGATTAAAATAAAGGCATGGAAAGAAACGTAGTTCTGCAGTGCTTGGAATGTGCTGGTCACATGTCCATGGTAATCAAATGTTCGCACGGTCCTGCAGATGGGGAACGGGAGAATGAGATGATGTCGCTTCCCTGAAATCACAAGGCTTTGCAGTAGCTCCCTCCAATCTGTGACTACCTCTGTCTGGCTCTGAAGTTGCTTTGTCAGATGACCTTGAATGTGCAGAGTTTCAATGAAAGAGCCTACAGCCCAGAGGTCACTGGGGCAGCCTCCCTCATGCTACCTCCCAAGCCCCTTCCAAGACGTTGATACCAGAAAAGAAAGTAATAATGCCATTAACTTTGAACTCAATATGTTACAGCATTTGAAAAGTTCAAGCATCTGTCTCCTCTGTCCTGCCTCCAAGGAGACGGAGACCAAGCTCTGGGGCATGGCGATGGTGTGGGAGTTTCCTCAGCTTCGTGTTTATGTTTTCTCACTGCTGCTGCTTTTGAAATTAGCAAAAGGTGTGCTGACCTTTTCCCATGGTAATCACAAGGGGGTATGATAGCCCACATGCAAGCTTCTCTAGCAGGTCTGGGCTTTGTTTGTTGTTAGTCTGTGCGTTTTGCTAAAGCTGACCTCCCGATCAGGCGGGAAGCACCTTGGTCCTAACAGTTGGAGTTCTCTGCCCTCACGCTGGTCTCCTGCTCCCCGGATGAGCACATGCCTCCCGTGGGCCATTCAGGGAGAATCCTGCTACTACAGCTAGATGATGGGGACACAGAACATACTCTTACTGGAGATTCTAACTGTGAGAGGAATGAAGAGTCGTCTTGGCAGTGGTCATCTGTGTCATCCTATGAAGAAAGCATTCAGACTGAGAGTGACACAGAAGCATTTCCTGTTCTGATCTTCCGCGTCCTGAGACACTGAGTTTCCTGGGTATGCGAGTGACATATGCTCATGTCTCTTGTCTCTTTCCAACTAAACTTGCTTGAGCTAGATTTCCATAGCCTGCAGGCAGCAGAGCTGTGGCTGTATATCTCACCTTACCTGATATATGTCTCTCTTTGAGGCCCTTCAACATGTAGGGGTTGAGCCCCTGACACATTTACATTAAGAATCTGCAAAGATACAACATCATTGTTACACACGGGCTTCCAAATTCCTGATGAGCAAATAATACTATAATATGCATTCCTGCTTCATCCTTTCTTTAAATATGATTGTGGGAGCTTCTTTGCAAGAGGTATGTCCACTTTGTAAGTGTCTGGCAATGGGCTGAGCAACTTAATGGGGCAGAGCCTTCCTCTAAAAATCTCTGTGTGTGTGGAGATTTTTAAATGGTCACTTAAGCTTTCCCATTGATTTGGCTTAAAATGGTGAGGGTTCTGTGTTGCCTGTAGGAGCTGGGCCTATCGCTAGTATTTGTTTATTCTCTTATTTTCTTATTATGTTTTGGGAAACTGGGCAGTATCAAGCATTCTTCCTTGGCACCTTTAGCTTATGAGGAATGGGGAGAAGTCTGTATCAAGAACTGGAGGTGTTGGGTCTATCTATCTATTTACCTGTCTGTCTATCCATCTATCTACATGTCTTTCTACTTATCAC
Organism: Mustela putorius furo; assembly: GCF_011764305.1. Classification (NCBI taxonomy): domain Eukaryota; kingdom Metazoa; phylum Chordata; class Mammalia; order Carnivora; family Mustelidae; genus Mustela; species Mustela putorius. The sequence goes on along the minus strand of NW_025422169.1, from coordinate 5,430,728 downwards.
CTTCCTTCCTTCCATGTCTGTAGTTAGCCCCATCTAGGCTAGAAGAGACAGGTCATCTGTACTCAGTGAACATCCTTACAGAGAATAAGGACTTCATGAGAGCCTGCAGAGAAGCTCAGATAAAAGAGATAGCAACACAGAGAGGCTACCTGTGAATAATAATGGTCAAATTATTTCCCAAGTGTAGTCCAACAGGAAGCACAATTATTTCCTTAAAAAGAACTAGAATTCACTGTGTCGCCCACAAGTATGGTGACAATAAAGCTGTGTTGGTCCTCTGACAACTAGAGCACTATTTGGATACAGTGTGTGTCTCAGTCCATGCAGACCACAGCAGACACCACAGACTGATGTCTCCAACAACCAACACCTCTCATGATTCTGAAGCTTGGAAGCTCAAGACTGATACCATCACACTGAGGGTGAGGCTTCAACATATGAATTTTGGAGGACACAAACTTTCAGTCCATAGCCGTGTAGATCGGCATTGGAACCTGGTAGAAGTTAACAGTCCAAGAGCTACCACCAGAAGTCCCAACAAGCTGGGAAGTTAGAAGTATGCATTGATGAGAAGAGGTGCTTGCAAAGCCTAGAGCTCTAGGTGACTTCTAGTTGCCTCCACTGAGGCCAAATACATTAATGGGATGAGGGATACCAGACAAGAGACAAGAGACCAAAGACAAGAGACAAGTATAGTAGAAATCAATACTAAATCTTTGTTTCTCTCAAGTGCCCAATTAGATGAGTTTTGACAATTGCATGCATTCGTGTTAACTAAAATAAGATAAAGCTCGGTTTTATTTCCCCCAGAAAGCTCCCTCATGAGCTCTTTCTGAACATTTTCATCATAGGACCTCAGACTCCGATTTGTATCACATTAGTATCATCTGCATTTGGCTTTTATATAAAAAGAATCATTAGATAGATAGATAAATAGATGATAGATCGATAGTTCAATCATTTGTTCCTTTTAAAAAATATACTTGAGATTCATCAAGGTGGTTGGTTGCATGTGTAAATAGTTTAAATGTTGTTGTTGTTTTAGTTGCTGAGTTGTATCCCAGCTTGTGGCTCTACCACAAGTAGTAGGTTGACGCACATTGGGTTGTTTCAGTATGGGGCAATGACCCATGAGCGTATGTTGAGTCTGGCCCTATCCAGAAAATATCCAAAGCTGTAACTGTTCACCAGAGAGGTACCGAGCCCAGTCCATGGGTGGAAGATGGAATCATAGTGCATTTCTTTTGCTAAGAAAAGTTTAAGCTGTAACCCTACAGGTGGGGATGGTTAGGGCACAGAGCAGGTGTGGGCAACTTGTTCCAGGCAGAGGCATTGTATTCCGAGTCCTGAGGCTCAACAGGCCAAGGCACGTTCCAGAAACCAAAACAGTCAGTAACCCAGAGCTTCCTTACTGTGCAGAGTGGGGCTTGGGATAGAGGAATGGGAGCAGGTCATGAAAGACCAGACAGCATCATGCATTTTACGGCCTTTGAACTGTATTCTGAGTTTTGGAAGTAACCAAAGTGTTTGAAGCCAGCAGATTGTTTGAATATCCCATCATAAAAAGCTCTCTGGTGTTAGTGTTACATTCTGTGGTTATTTTCCTTCCTTTCTGTGAGTGAAAAAGAAGGGTGTTTTGTCTCTTTTTCCCTCTCTCCTCTTCCCCTTTGTTCTCGCTCTTCCCTTCCTTTCATTTATTTCTGATGATTTAAGAAGAATCTACAGTCACTAATACAAATTTTTCAAAATGATGGCCCTTTATGACAGTTTTTGCTGGAGCTCACACTGAGTTCTTGGGATTCTGTGTGTTAGAAAGACAGTCTTTATGCTTTCAGCATTTGAGCTGCATTAGAGAAAACCTAACATTTCAGAGGTGGGGCTAGGGGTAGTACTTAGACACAGGGAGTATTTTTCCAGAAGATATAGACCCCTGGACCACAGATCTGGAGGTGATAGTAGGGTGTTTAATCTTTATAGGAATTTGTCTGACTGAAGTCAGTAGACTGTCCATCCCAACAGAACATTCCTGAGGAGTTTAACTTCATTTCAGGTCATTGTAGCCACTATAGAAGTCCTTCCTCATATTAGTCAGAAAGATCTGTTTTTGGACGACTGAAGTCCTCACTCCCAGTTTTGTTGGGTGGTCTCCAGAACACATCTGGCCCATCATTGTGATGACTAATCTGTTCCCTTAAGATACATAGCTTGTACCTTTAACTCTTCTTTTTCCCATATTGAAAACTTAGACTTCCTTCAGCCGGCATGGGTCATGCACCTCCCCGCCCTTTCCTTATCCTGTTTCTCTGGACACGGTTCAGAGAACGTAATCCTCCGCTGGTGCTGGGATGATTATCAATGAAACAAGGAGACCGTCTCTCCTATTCTTGTTCCTGTAAGCTCTGGCTTGTAAAGAGTAGTTTAGCATACACATCTCAAAGTCGACTTGAGCTGAACTTGGAAATGGGTGTGGTATAACCCTGGCAGACTTGTAGCTCCAACTGTTGAGCAGTGGTCCCCAGCTAGCACCGAAGAAGCTTGCAGAGAGTTCAGCGGCTAGTTCAGTTGGTTGTATCTGGCAAAAGCAACTTCCCCATCTTGTATTCAACCTAGAAGTTCTATTCCTACCAAAAAGCCAAGATGGGCTGGAATAGGGCTGTCTGATGGAACTTTGTGAACAAACAGAAAACTTCCCTATCTACGCTTGCCAATATGGTAGCCACTAGCCATGTGGAACACTATGGAACACTAGAAATGAAACTGGGTATTTAAATTTTATTTCATTTAAACTTACATAGCCACATGTGTCTAGTGGCTACTGGATTGGGCAGTGCAGGATCATACGGCCACTCCTTGACCAGAAGGGAAGTAGAGGTGGGGGGCATAACGATGTTGGGGAAGGAGATGAAAGGCGATGTTCCTGGGATAACGGACTGTGAGCCGGTTTCTCAGAACAAGCCTCGGGGAACTAGGAGTCCTTTACTTCCTGGTATTAAATAGATCTGATAGGCAGATTTTTAAAAAACCCTATAGCTACACAAATAAAATCATATTTCACAAAAGCATTCAAGTTAAGCAGTATTATCTTTCTATGGATGAGGATGAGTGCAAGCAAACTGTCTCGTGGCATGTGCATGTGTATTACTACATATAATTTATTTTACCGTGGTAACGAGGATGTCTATGATAAAACCAATCTTAATATTTATATTATGTATATGTGCCTAGAGCTGTACATACTTCTGTATGCATACCTGTGTGCATTTGTACACATGCATGTAGAAATGTGTACATTTATTTGTATATTTTATGTATTTGATGGAGTAAAGTTCTCTGGTCAGGAATAACATTCCTAAATGAGAAGCCACTCTTCTGTGTAAAAGAAGTGATTGTGAATAGTCATATAAACCTTGAAAGACAGCTAAGGACAGCTGTAAAAATTATAATATCATGTATGTTTTTCTCATTTCAAAAACTGGTCACTAATGAACACATTTTTGTCCCACAGAACTAGAGCATCAGAAGATAAAATAGGAATGTGTTTCCCATTTGCTGATTCCAAGCTTCCCTGATTACCTCCTTATTCAGTCTTTGAGCCTCCTCTCCAGACAATGGAGCATCTGGTATTTCCACCACCAAAGTATCAGAAATATTGGTAGATATTTTCATTAAGGGAGATCTGAAACACTGAGCCATGGAATCAGAGATTGAAGGGATTTTAGAGACAGAACCCATAACTCCATAATTCAGAGATGAGGAAGCCAAAGTCCATTATGGTGAAATGAATTCCTAAGGTCTTGGAATTACTTCGTGATAGCTTTGAGCGAGATCACAATAGCTCACATGCTGAGTTTATGCTTTTATGATATAGTTGATTTGTTTATCTGTTGGCTCAGATTCCTATATAATTCGTGATTGATACTCGTCTTCCTGGTTCAGTTTTACTTCCTTCCTCCCTAAAAGAGAAAAATAAAGTTGAAGAAAAATACCTCTTTAGGCAATAATAATAAAATATCTGCAAAAACAGGAAACTTTAAAATATGATACGCTTTGCCGCGATGGGATAAACAGGAAGTGAGTAGAAGAAGTTATGCTGTGACTTGCAGAGTGCCCTCCTCTCTGCTCATTGCGCACAAATCTCAGAGCTGGGTCTCTTCCCTACTGATGAGGAGTTAGTGGCAACAATTATTGAGATGACGCCTGTAATGTGTTGAGCACTTACTCTAGAGAAGGCTGTGTGTTATGTGCTAGGGCTGCCATAGCAAAGACCGCAGACAGAGGGCTTACACAACACACATTTATTTTGTCACAGTTCTAGAGGCCAGAAGTCCAGGGTCCGGGTGTGGCAGGGCTGCTTTCTTCCGAGGCCTCTCTCCTGGGCGTGTGGATGCTGTCCCCTCCCCGTGTCCTCACGTGGTCGTCCCTCTGTTTGCATCTGCGTCTTGATCTCCTCTTCATATAGGGACACCAGTCAGATTGGATTAAAGCCACCCAATGTCATCGTTATAACTTAATTAACTCCTTAAAGACTATCTGAAGACGTGGTCCCATTCTGAAGTACTGGGGCTTTAACAAATGAATATTAGGGCACACAATTCAGCTCAAACAGGCTATATTTCTAGCTAATGCAGGAAGAGACATAATATTTTCCTCACTTTCCTGTCATTTGTTTAGAGAGGAGACACATGAGCATACAACTCTGTGGACTCCTGGAGGGCTTGAATATCATCTTGGTCTGGTTTCCAGGTCGTTCTTTTCTCCAGCACATCAGATGGCCTGATAGGACAATAGTGTGTATTTCACAGCCAACCGGGCAGAAGAGAGGGAAAGATGAAATCTTAGATGTGGCCCCAATGGTTCTGGCCGATCTTCATGCGCCCTGCAACTTCAAGGGCATGTTTCCCTCTAGTTAAGCTGCATCTCCAGAAAGATCATATTTACTTCCATTTTCCAAATTTATGTGTACTCTCAGTATGCATTCTTGAAGGATGTGTGGTGGAAGTGTGTGTGTGTGTCTGTGTGTGTGTACATGGGTGTGTGGCAGAAGTGCATGTGTGTGGTGTGTACTGCGGATGTGTGGTGGAAGTGTGTGTGTACATGGGTGTGTGGCGGAAGCGTGTGTTCTGCGGGTGTGTGGCAGAAGCGTGTGTGTACTGTGTGTGTGTGGTGGAAGCATGTGTGTACCATGGTGTGTGGCAAAAGTACGTGTGTTCCGCGGGTGTATGGTGGAAGTGTATGTGTATCGTGGGTGTGTTGTTGTGTCTGTGTGGGTTGGCATGCCCATTGCTCATGGTGTTTTAATGAACATATAGTGGTCAGGACTGATCCTGTCCTGTCTCAAAGCTATAGGACCTCAGCTGGTGACTACTGCCTAGAAAGAAGCCTCAGGATTTGGTGCCAGAAGAGGAGTCAGATGATAATGAGAGCTATGAAGGGAACTACGGTCCTGGTCTTGCCAAGTCTCTTGACTTCTGCATCCCGATTTTTATGCTAAGGCAACTCTATGACACAGTTCTATCTTCAAAACCTAATGTGTCTGCATTTTCTAAGCATCTGTGAAAGCCTTTGTGAGATGGAAGTCAAACCTCTCGCAGACAGGGTGAAGGAAGATAAGTAGCAAGGGTAGTATTTACAGTACTAGCTTTCCTCTCCAGGAACGATGCATGCAGAATTTCAGGAGTCATCACAGTCCTTGACAGTGTGAGTGCCTAACCCAGGCGAGAATTCAAAGCAGCATAAATGTCAAAGTTGTGCAGTTACAAGATGGAGGTGCTGGGCAGACCATGGATCTGACACACTGGCCAGCAGTCCAGATTTTGCCATTGACTCAGGATCTTGGTTTTAGAAGCTGCCAGTGTCATTGGCCATTGACATCCAGATGAGAAACTAGCACAGAATGACAGCTGACAGATAGCAGATGCCTTTGGAATAGCAAATTCTGATAACTTGTGTTAGTATATCTTATGGGAACTCACAATGTTCTCTAGGCAGTGGGCCAAGAGATAAGCACCAGAGCTTTCAAATGAGAGTGGAAATGGGTAGGGTGTTTTTCTTGAAGTGCATTTTTCTGGCAGGCCAAAGGAGGCCCTCCTCCCCAATGCCGAAGGGAGTTCTAAGAGCTGAGTGTGTGCCGGAGGGTTGGATCTTGGAAGTGTTTTTGGATGTGGGTTGAGGGAGGGTTAGCTCTGGCCCAAGGTTTCTGAAGTAACCGACTTGCTTAGTGTACTGTCAGCTCGCTACGACTCTTGATGTATTTGGCATCATTAACAAAGTAGGAGCAACTAGCTTAGATAAACAGATTTCCTCATCTGCGGGTGCTCCTGCCAATGAGATGTGCAATGATCATCTTTCTCCGTTAGCTTTCCCCTGGATATTACATTGATCATTTCAAGAGCTTTCATAAGTGCAGGCCAGGCTGACATTTTGCAATGCCTGTTGGCAATTAGGAGATTTTATAGTAACAAAAGGGCAACTAAGTTTCACCAATTGCTTACAATGTGGCAGTCTTGTAGCTTATCATCACCAAATATGTAGTTGCTTGAAAACTATTTTACTCAGCAACAAAATGATGGAAATGTACCCTTGAATTTCTTTAGCTTTTGTATTTGTTGGTTTACTTTGACTAATTAATTTGCCAGCCAGTTGGCTTGTTTGTTGAATATTTAATGAAATGAGTAAAACTTTGGATGTTAGCAAATTTAGGGCTTAAGTTTTCCAAAGCCAATCATTCCTTACTATTGTATTTTTTATTATTCTATTAGCATCATGCCATGATTAAAGGAAATAACAGAAAAATTCATTGGCTTAAAGAAGAAATTATGCTAATTATGTGTCCTATTGGCCAGATGTCCTTGAAGGGAATACAGGTTTTGAATGTGTCTTGAGAAGCAAATGAGCTGCTTCTCCTCCTAGCGCAGAAGAGCTCTTTATTCATTCCTGTGTTGAAGATCCAGAATTCTGGAATATGACCAAAGTTTTAGAAGGAGGCAGTAGTCCTAAAGAGGTAATCCAGCACTCAAAGTTTTATTTATCATTCTTATTCATGACATAAAATCACTGGTATATGTAAATGTGTAACATAAAGGATGCAACATTCAGCTTAAATGTTATAAATATGCATGATGATTAATGACCCAAGAGAGAACATGCGAGATGATGCCTTCACTCGCATGGTATGTTTTCTTACTGGAAGATCTTATCATCATCGAATGCTTGTTAATGTTGTGTTAAATTGTTAAAGGTGTGGAAAATATTAAGCACTTCCTTTATGCCCAATATTGTACTGAATACTGTCCATATATTCTTGCTTTACAAATAAAATTAAGATGTTAAAAAAAGTAAAATAAAATAGTCAAATGACCAAGAAAAAAAATACAAAAATGAAGACTAAAAAGGTGATGTTTTAAGAATCTCTTTGGTTAATATAAAACATTTGGTATGAATTAGAATGCGTTTTGAAGAGATCTCACACTGTTTCTAGGAAATAGGCTGGAGTGAATTTTATCAACTCCATGTGTTTGATGCCATATAGTCCTTTTTTAACTTTATAAACTCTGAAACCAAGTTTCAGAGACATTAAATAATTTTCCATCTTTATCCAGGGGGCATGTAACCGGGATTTGATTCCTACCCTATGTCAGCCTGGGACCCTCCTCCCAACCCCTGCCCCATCCTTCCAGTACTCCTTCTCCATGAATCCACGGCTGGGGGGTTGTCATGCTGGTCTGGTGGCAAACCCAGTCTTCTCTTGAGCTGATGGCACCTGTAGTTATGAAATTTATGCAGTATAATGCATGATCTTGATATACAGAAATAATTGGCTTTGAAATATTCCCTAGAGGACCCTGAGTTCCTTGGCTTTCTCTTATAACCAAGGCCCACTACAGCATCACTTACTGCATTAGAGTTACTGAAGATGTACACAAAATTGTGTCCATTCATGTTAGGTATAGGTCACCTGTGTAATAAATATGTAACCATATGTGATTAGTATATAGATACACAGATATGTAGCTAGATGTATCTGCCTATATGTAGCAAGATCTCTACATATTCCTATCTACAGAGATACATCTAGCTACATAGTTGAAGACTGACATATCTGTTATATATCTATTATGTGTCTTTTATGTATGAGTTTACATCTAAAGATATAGAGGGATCATATAGATATATCATATAGATATATCATATAGAGAGATATCTAGATATTTATATGTACAAATGTGTATAATGTATATATCATACATACACAGGAGAGACAGAAAGAATAAAGCAAATCTTGCTTTAAGAAAATCTGAAACATTTTAAATATACAATGGGGAAAGAGGATAGACTAATGAAGCAATGTAAGCTTTTGTGGGAGTGTCATCTACATTTGAAATCACTAGTTGTAGAGATGGTGAGTAGAAATGCTGAGGGGGAAGGGCGTAGGGGGAGCAGGAGAAGCCAGGAGAAGAGAGGCTGAGCCCCTGACAGCTTGGTGGAGCGGGTGCCCTGGGCTTGGACAGCTTCTCAGCTCATGAGCTTGGGGTCCTGATCTTATGATCTCACTCCCTTCTTCTGAACAGGTTTAGTTTGTCTCCATGGCTCGTAAATCAGAGGCATGGTTGAACAGAATCCACACGAAGTGAAAAATCACAACTCAAATCTGTTTTTATATAATTTGGTCAACTTTGTAAAAGATGAGTTTATGAAGAAGAAGAAAAGTGAAGTAATGCTCAGAAACCAAAGCATTGGTCGTGTTCACATAGAGGATATTGGGAACTATTCCCCCATATTTTCCAAGGTTTCTATATATTAATTTATAAATAACTAAAGTAATTTTTAATAGAACACATGATATGAACATCTTAAGAAACACAACAGTGGAAGTCATTTTCCATATTGAAGTGCAGTCCCTCATTTCCCAGGTGAGTAAGATAAGGTGCACTGAGGAGTTCCGCAAGTCTTTTGTACTCGAATGATCAGGGGTGTAAAAAAAATTGTTAATAAATCCTGCTAATTGAAGCTCAGTCAGAAACACAGATAAATGATTCTAACCAAACAGTAATGATCTTAATCTTTAAAAACTCAATTTACATGCAAGCAATATTTCACTTGAGCCAAGCAGAGCATATCTGGATACCTGCATTGGCTCCATCTGTCTCTTAGCCTCTACTGGGTGGTGACAAAAGTAGCAGGCAGTCCAGGGGGAGGAACAGTCAGTTTGCTTATCTGGCCATAATGTGTTTTATTTTAGTTACTCCTTGCGGATTGATGTGTTAAACATGTTTTACGAAGATGAAAAGGGGCTCAGGAACTTGCATGGGCACTGATTGGAGGTAAGCTTGAGATGTGCACCCAGCGGGCACCATTTGGTAGTCTGGGAGAAGCAAAAGGGATGTTTTCTTCATCCCCTCATCACCTTTATCCAGAGGATGCTCCTTCCTGTCCAGGGCCCGCGATCTCACCAGGACCTGAGCGTACTTTCAATGCCTGCCCAAAGGGAGCTGGGACTCCGGCGTGACGGAGAGGCTGGAGTGCATTCCCAGCCCTTCTAGAAATGGCTGCTTCTCAGGAGCAGACGCAGGTGCAGAGAAGTAGTGATTCAGCTCGCCCGTCATTAGCTGCGAGACGTTCTCCCCAGTCTGGGTGCCGACACCAGGAGACAGGAGCCCCGCACAAGGTAACTGCCCTGCCTCATCAAGGCTGCTTCCCATGGGTAGTGAGCTGAGGCTCCTGAGGCTGTTTCAGTGTTCTGCAGCCCCTTCCCCAGGCCCGGCTGGTGAGAGGCTGTGATGGGAGAGGCCCAGTTTCCCGAAAGAAGTTCCCAAAGGGGCTCGCCTTCCACCGCAGACTCCAAATACGCCATCTTCATGGGTCCTTTGTCTTTCCACCCCATAGGGGTTCAATCTGACATGCTTTTCTTGACCCTGGTCCTTGTATGGGTCCATTCTGCCCACTCTGCAGTCTTCCAGAACTGAATCACGAGGGAAGGATCTGGGAAGTCAGGCTTTTCCTCTCGAAAAGCCTTCGGTCTCCTCATGCTCATTTGCTTGCCCTCCTCCCAGTATCCAAAATTTCAAACATTTCCCTTGGAGAATGAAAGCTGTGGCAATTCAGTCTCTGTTCAAGCAGTTAAAGTCAGAGGCCAGAAGACCCTGCACCAGCTTGATCTCGTCTTCCTGTGCAGTTCCCTCATGAACTCTTCACTAAGAGCACAACATGCCCTTATTCCTGGGCACAGACAGCCAAGTGTCTTGTGTCTCTGCAGTGTTACGCTTAATCTAGAATTCAAAAAAGCATAGCTCTCAAGGGACTTGGGTGGCTTAAGTCACTTAAGCATCTGACTCTTGATTTCAGCTCAGGTCGTGATCTCAGGGTCATGAGATGAAACCCTACGTCAGGCTCAAGCTCAGCATGGAGTCGGCTTCAGACTCTCTGTCTCGCTGCCCTTTGCCCTTCCCTCATGCACTCTCTCTTTCTCAAATAAATAAATAAGTAAATAAACTCTTTAGAAAAAAAAGCACAGGGCTCATAGGGACCTCTTTTTATGCAGACCTAGGGAGAGACATTCCCTTGGGTCCCTGGGCTCCCAGAAGGTCCCTCTACCCACTGCTACTAGGGCTCACCTGGTGTCCCTGCTTGTCACTGGGCTCTAGGCATTGCTCCCACAGGAGCATTTGTTCTAGCTGTCATTAAAATTTTGTGCTGTGGTCCAGGTGATGGTGGGCTAAACACACCTTCAGTCGATCTGACAGTTTTCCTTTACACCAAAATAAAAAGGATGAGATTCCAGACAAGATATTAAAACATAACTCAATGCTAAGTGGTCACTATGTGCTCCCCATGAATCGCATGACTGTTCACTCAACAGATCACCTCACTGGTGGTGACTGATGTCCAACAGTGCCAGCAACAGCCCTTGTCCCAGGCAACCCAGCAGAAGGTCTCCTGAGGCAGCCACATCTCCATGTGGAGATGGAGTTTCTCACAAACAGAATTGATGTATAATTGAACACATGCCCACACATGGTACGGTTAGAAAGCACAACAGGACAACCTACGACTATATTCTTCCATACCCTGAATTTACACGGACTAGAAAAACGGGCATTATTTAAATGATATTTATGAAGGGCGCCTGGGTGGCTCAGCTGGTTAAGCCTCAAACTCTTGATTTCGGCTCGGGTCATGAACTCAGGGTCATAGGATAGAGCCCGGCATCAGGCTCCAGGCTCAGCAGGGAGTCTGCGTGTCCCTCTCTCTCCGCCCCTGCCCTGCCCCTGTCCCTCTCCCTCTGCCCCTGCCCTGCCCTGTCCTGTTAGCTTGTGTGCATGCTCGCTCTCTCTCTTCTTCTCTCTAATAAATAGATAAAATCTTTTTAAAAAATACCTATCCAGACTGGAAAAGCAGGACACTCCATGTTCTAAATGATGGCGCATCCTCCTACCATAATTGCGCAAATCAAGAGTATAATAGCCCAAAGGTGTCTGGTCACTGTCAGAAGTATTTGTCTTGAAATTCTTGGATAACCTCAACATATATATATATATATATATATATATATATATATATATATATATTGAGGTCATCTATATATCTATATCTATATCTATATCTATCTATCTATCTATCTACATACATAGACACGCACATAGACGCACATGCACCTTAGAGAGAATAGAGATTTCACCAGAAAAGAGAATTCTAGAAACACGTCTATGAGATGCAATGTAGGGATATTTAATGATCATATAGTTGCAAAGAAGAGTTTTTTGAAAAATACAACTAGCCTGCCAACTTTGGTCTTTGAAATAAAAAATCAATCTTATTGCAGTACAAGAATATGTTTGGGAGAAATTTAGGCTTTAAGGCTGAACTTTGTTGATATCCGTGGACAGACTAAGCTTCCCACGTGAGCAGTGTTCTGCTGGATCCGAGATAGAATGATCACATCTAATGGCTTTGAAGGAAAATTGCTCTCTGTGTGGTCTGTGAGCCTTTAGAAAGCAAGAATTGTCTTATTTATCTCCAGTATGAGAAGGAACGCCAAGCATGTAATAGGCGTTCTGGAAGTTCTTCTTGAAGGAATGGAAAATCGTAAACTCTCATACGTCTGTGCATGGTACCGTCCGCTCCTGTGCCTGGCTCAGGCCATTATTTATAGCAGTTCCAGACCATAACCTTTAATGATAGCTATTAACAAACTGCAAATCTTAGAAAAGCCTGGAGAACAACATAAAAATGATCTGGGAGACCCATCATAGCGGAACTGGCTCGGAGTACCCCAACTCTAGAGTCTAGGAAAGTGTAGGGTATTGAGAAGGCAAGAGCCTATCTCCCATAAGGAGATATTTAAAAAAAAAATAGCAGAAAGTATGCACATCCAGGCTGCTCTAGACCGTAGAGATGAACCAATTAGCAGACATTATAGGGAAGCTCAATTAAACTACAAAGGAACACTTTCCAAGATTTGGAATTTCCAGTGGAAGAGGCTACCTTGTGAGGTAAGAAACATCACTGGAAGCGTCCAAACAGAAGTTGGATAAAGACTTGTCTATTGTCTGTCCGGTGAGAAACAGACTCCCCACGATGGCAGAGAAACCTCAGATGCAGTGTCTTACGAATGAGGTTTATTTCTCCATTTCTTACCTCATTGGATTCGGCTCCATGAGCCCATGGATGGATGTCTGCTCTTTTGCTCTGATCCCATGGGTGCACCCTGCCAGATCTGAGTCATTGCCATGTGAGGGTCCAGGGTGCATAAACAGAAGGGACAGAATTTCAGGCACATGGTTTGTCTTTAAGTTGGAGACAACCTCCACATTTTACCATCTCTTCTGTTCATGTTCCCCCCACCCAGATCTCTCCATGCAAGCCATTCAAGGGAGGTGCATTCATTCAGTCTCTACATGGGGGGGGGCTCTAGTCTCACTAAAATCCCATGACTATAGAAGAAGGGAAGATTTGTCTTGGGGAAAGCCTGGGAAGCCGTCTGCTATGAGAGAAACAAGAAGACCTCTTACTCTATTATGTGTTTACTCCTTCTTTAAATAAATATTTATGGATTATCTATTCTGTACCAGGTACCGTGTTAGGTGCTGACATACAGTTATGGATAAAATACAGTTCCTGCTTTCAATCAGCTCACATTCTAGGAAGGAAAACAAACTTCTGAAAAATAGTCATGATATGCAGAAGCGCAATCTATAAGCAAGTTTAAGGTACGAAAAGCATGAAAGAACATAATTTTAAGAGGGTGTTGGGAAGAGTGGAAGAAAATGATGTTCCAGCTCTCTGAAAGGGTGATAGAAAGAACCGCACCCCCACCCCCAGCCTGTAGGGAGGAAGCAGGAATATTGTGGGCAGAGGGGAAGTATTTGCAAAGCCCAGAGGCGTGAAATATCACGTTGCATTTCCAGAAGGGAGAAGTGCACAGAGAAAGCCGAAGCTGGGTCCGTTGGTGATTGGGCAAAAGCTGAATGGTTTGGGTTATGTCCTGTGAAAAAGTTTTAACTTTATTCTCAAAGAGATGAAGAGACTTTCTAAAGATTTCTAAGCTGAGTCCGTGATGATTTTCAGTAAATAAAAGTAGTGAAGCCTAATGATGTAGGCAACGATAGCATCTTCCAGGTAAGGGATGGGGCAAGTGTGCTGGAGACTAGGACAGGGGCAGACCTGAGCAGGGTTTGAGGCACTACTGTCTTGTATTATCTCTTGTTTTACTTTCCTCATTGCCTTTAAGTCTGTATATAAACATAGCAAGTGACGGTTTGAGGAATTCTCATGATATACAATGTACTTAGAACATTGTAAACATTTAACAAATATTTGTGGAATGAATATGTAGACTGATTTATAGATCTTGCCTTCCTCAAAGCCAGAGTAAAAAAGTTCTTTATAAGTAATCACTCTATAAGTAGGTTAAGTTAATCCATACCAAGTTATGAAATATAGACAAAGTTCAGGTTCAAAAAACTTCATGTTTAAGTAAATAGAATCAATTTAAAAATAGGCATGCCTCTCTCTCATGAAGTAAAGTATCAGTCAATTCAACAAACATTGTTGGGCTCTCTTTATATTCGTGCAAAGTACATCTATTACCCTGAATTTCTACAACTTTTTGCAATCCTATTGATTGTGCTTTAGTTGAAAGCTGCATTAGACAAACCAAATAGATTTGGTCCCACTCTTATTGATCAGATCGATCAGAATGGCTGCCAGAGTGGGAAGATCTTCCAGAAGGCTAGTAGGGGGAATCAGGCTGGTTTCCTTGGGAGTAATCTCAAGCATGTCTTTATCTGCAAGGCATCAGCAGCAATTGGCTTAGATTAATTTACATTTCAGATAGCAAAATAGACTTTCTTCTCCTTCCTAGACAATATTTGCTGCCATCCCCAGCTCTTAAAGAGAAGGTCTCTCTCCAGAGGTGATAATGGGGCATTCTGTAGAAGATTGAGGAATTCCTAAACTCCTCACTTGCCCATCATGGGAATTGAGAGCAAGGAGAGCTTTGCTGCCTGCTGTGTCCTACGGAGTAGACTAACCATCCGGGTGGATTCATGGCCCTTCACCAGCTGATTAGATGGATGGGTACCGAGCCAACCCAGGTACTGCCTCCCCGAAGCTCAGGACTTGCTTGACCCTTGCTGGCTCGCACACTTACTTAATCTGCCACTTTGTACTAGCCAGCCTCGCACAACCACTGAGAGATTCACTTCTGTCATCTGTCAAATAGGGGAGTCTTTCTTCATTTCTGATACAAGGAATTCTATCCTCACCCTCCCCCATGGGAATGTCCTTTCCCTGTCACTGCCTATACCCTCAGTCCCTGGTCTGGAAGACCTCACAGCCCTCTCTGTTCAAGGTTCTTTAATTTCGAAGGCTGATATTTATCTCAGACACAAAAAAGTATGTCCTGTTAGTATGGAATGAATGTCCCCCCCAAATGAGTATGTTGAAATCTATCTCCCAAGGTGATGGTGTGAGGAGCTGGAGTCTGTAGGGGGTGAGGAGGTCATGAGGCAGAGCCCTCATGATGGGATTTACAAAGACCTTACAAAGACCCCAAAGAGCCCCCTTGCCCCTTCCTCCATGAGGGGACATAGGAGAAGATAGTCTAGGAACCAAGAAATCCTCTCACCAGACATGGGATCTGCTGGTGCCTCAATCTTGGACTTCCAGCCTCCAGAACTGTGAGAAATCAATGTCCATTGTTGATACGCCACCCAGTCTATGTGTTTTTGCATTTTTTTTTTATAGCAGCCCAAATGGTCTAAGACATGTATGATTATTCTCTTGCTACCCATTCCACACGAATTAACTGAAATTCCTTTTTTTCAGGCCAACTTAGTTGTTCTACATTTAAATATATATATTATGAATTTGTTTTTTTTTTTTTTTTTTTTTTTTTTTTTTTTTTTTTTTTTTAAAGATTTTTTATTTATTTATTTATTTGACAGAGAGAAATCACAAGTAGATGGAGAGGCAGGCAGAGAGAGAGAGAGGGAAGCAGGCTCCCTGCTGAGCAGAGAGCCCGATGCGGGACTCGATCCCAGGACCCTGAGATCATGACCTGAGCCGAAGGCAGCGGCTTAACCCACTGAGCCACCCAGGCGCCCTATATTATGAATTTGTATAAGATTCTTCACTATGAGAGAAACAGATGTGTGTGATTTCATTTCTTTCTAAAATACAAAGAGCATCCTTTTCCTCAGAGGCCCAATTTGAAAATTCATCCCATTGGAGCCACCGACTGTCAGACCTTCACGTGCATTCCCTCTACTGTCACCTAAGTTTTCCTCAAAAGGCAGGTGTTATCTCTGTGGTGGTTCCTGTTGGAATTGTCTGAACCCTTACTCACTTACATGACATAAGCCTAAAGTTGCCTGGAAAGAATGTTATTACAATGGACCAGTTGCCTGATGGGTCGGAATGGAATTCAGACTTCTTTGGCTATACACACAGCTGTAATGACATCATCACTTCCCTGGGTTGAAATGCAGGGGGTGGGCTCCAGGGGTGTGACGGAGAGAGCCAGGATTTAATTAACACTGCACAAAGCTGAAAACCTTCATGGTTTCCCTGCAGGTGATTTTTTTTTTTTAATTTGATATATGGTTCTACAAACATGACATCTGCCCCAACCTCTCTACCTCCCTCCCCAAGCTCTGCGTTTTTCCTTTGCCTTTCGTGCTGACCATCTTCTAATACACCCTACAATTCACACGTTTGTATTATATTTCCCAGTGGGTGTTTGTCTCTCGCACCAGGAAGGAAGTTCCACGATGGTCAGGATCTTTGTCTCTCTGGTTCACGGCCAGAGTGGTTCCAAAGTCTACAGGAGGGTACAGATTTATGATCACTCTGGTAATCGCTCAATGTGGCAGCTGATCAGGGTTCCAGACAGACATTTTGCCAACAACGGAACTTGGATAAGGTCTGCAGTGACTCAGTAGTAAGTGGCTTTGCAGGAAGAAAGTCTGCCCCTCCTACAAACCCTTACAGCGAACGTGCCCACTGCTTGTTAGATTACTAATTCAGTAGCATTTTTACTTGACATGGTTTTGCTTTCAAATCCAATTCAGTAAATATGTAATTCAATAGTCCACATTTTGAGAATGGACTACAACAGAGGAATAAAATGTAGAAAATCAATAGTGCCCAAATCAAGGCTTTCATGAGATCTCATATAAACAGGAAAAAAAAAAAAAAGTGAAGGTGGTCTCTAGAACTTCTATAATTTGACCTGAGAGGTCTTTTCGTCTTCTCCTTATCAATTTTCTATGTTTGGATGTATGTGCATTATTTTGACTCAAAGACTGGATTCATGCCATTTGGTGTTGTCTGGGGACCCTACTTACCCCAGCCCCAGTGATTTGAGATGAATGAAATGATTTAGATCATTTTTGAACCTGTGACTGGAAACCTCCTTGATTTGAGGAGATGAAAATGCATAAGTTGTCAGAGACTTTTGATTCTGGCTTACAGTCTCAGAAAGTTTTAATGGTTCTAGCATTCTCAGAGAAGTTCTGAAAAATATTAGAATAAAGTTTCATATACATCCCCCCCCCCCCCAAATATGGCTAATGTTTAACCACATTAAAAAAAAAAAAGTCTGGTAAGTAAAATAGTCCTTTGTTAACGTCTGAAAAAAACCTATTCTGGTTACTTTTTCTGAGATAAAATACTTTGTTAAAACAATGTAATTATGGAGAACTTGATGGAATTTGGGATTTAGAGAGACACAGATTCGAAGTTCAAGATGCGGGGCAGCAACCGGTAGCAGAGCTCTGTCTCCCTCTCGCCGGAACTCCCCCAGCTTATTGTTTCTTTTCTTTTTAATATTTCATTTCTTTATTTGACAGACAGAGATCACAAGTAGGCAGAGAGGCAGGCAGAGAGAGAGGAGGAAGCAGGCTCCCTGCCGAGCAGAGAGCCTGATGTGGGGCTCGATCCCAGGACCCTGAGATCATGACCTGAGCCGAAGGTAGAGGCTTAACCCACTGAGCCACCCAGGCGCCCCCAGTTTATTGTTTCTGAGCCTCAAATTCCCCTCGTTCTCGTTCCTGATGCAGCTTCCGGCGGGTCCTTGTCGGACTGAGTGCGATGGTGGCAGGGAGCTTCGAGTGAGATCCCAGGCAGATGGCAAGGACCCCAAAGTGTGTCCCTCTTATCACTCCACAACGTTGCTTGATAAGTTCATTGATTGCACGTCCTTTTGTGACTGTGACAGTGAGGCTGTTGTTATAATAGCATAAAGATTATAACAGCATAATCTTTTCCAAATTATTTCCCAACTGCCCACAAAGGAAAATATATATAATGATTTTTTTTTATTGCTGACACATAGGAAACTTATTGAATTTTCCATATTTATGTTGTAACCAGCCATCTTACTGAATTCTCATCACCCATCTCTATCATTTTTAAATGCATGTTTTCCTCACATTTTAATGTCTTTGAAATCAAGAAATCAAATCACAATCAACATCTCTACAGCTGTCACTAGAGGTGATGAGCCCAGACGGAGCTGTCCTTGTTGGTAGATCATTTTCATCCGGGCATAGGAAACATTAGTTCATTTGGCCATCACAGGAGCTCCTTCCATTGGTAACATTGGATGCAGCTGAAATTTAAATTAAATTTGGACCAGAAATTGTCAGTTGTCTGAAAAATGATTTCATATGATAAAATATTGAAACAAAAATTTATTATATGTACAGGCAATGTTTCTATATACCAGCTTAATGCACTACTAATTTTTAAATATCTCCAATAGATCACACATTTTTTAAAGTCAGAGGGGCTGTTGTAACAGATTTTTGCATCATGAGAGATTATCACTAGGCATTAAATATCTGTTTAAAACGTCTGTGTCTTCTAAGAAAAGGTTTATTGACTTTTATCCTTATGTAACTCAATTAAGAAAATAAATAAAACCATAATTTTGACCAAACTCTAATCTTCTCTAAAATCCTTGAAATTATATTGTCAAACTTAAAATTCATGAGTTCAGGTTATCAAAACCAGTGAGTCCCCATGCATAACTGGTCAAACATCATTCAGAAAAATCTCTAGTCTGGGAAATGAAGATCACTTAAACTCAAATATTGATTATACCTTGCAGAGGAAGGCATGATATAATTGTATTGATAAAAGTTCTGTTTTTGCCTCCTAGGAAAAAAAGTATAAAGTTATTTCAGTGTTTTATGTCTTCTGTAAATTGCTATTACTAAAGTGACCTTAAATATTCAAACTGATTACATTTTAGAATCAAGGAACTACGATAGTCCTAATAGTTTTCTTTTTTTATGGTCTTCAGTTCTATATACAGATTGTCACATCGTCAGCGGTGAAGGGGAAGCTCTGCAATCACTGAGAAGCACGGACTCCAGGTCAGAATGCTTGGGTTTGGATCCTCTCTCTATTATCTGATATTATGTGACCACTGGCAACATATTGTTTTAATGCAGATCTTATTCTTGTTAAGAAGATAATACCTACATCCCAAGTTACTGAGAGTGCAAAGGAAAAATTATAAGCAATGCCCTGGTCACATCATGCACACTCAGTAATTGTTAATAGTCTGAAGTATTTTTATCTACTCTGGGTGTTCAGAGCTCTTTCAGTGTCAAGAACCAGACTGACTATTACCCATTAAAGAGTACAAAAAGGTCTCAGAGGAATCTAAGAACAAAAAACAAAGCAGAGATGTTTATTTCCCACAGAAAATGAAAGGTGCCGAGAACCAGGGCTGCTTTCTCTGAGGGACATGCCCACTTTTTCTCTTCCTTTCTCTATTCAGGACTCTCTCCTTTCTAGCTTCCCTTTCTGGAGTGAATAAAACCATCTCAATTTTCCTAGGAAGAGGATGTGATTGGCCCAATCTTTTTTTTTTTTTTTTCTAATGAAGCCACATAAATTAGGCGCTGCTAGCCCAGCTCTGGGTGAATGTCTCTTGAGAGAACAACCCAACACACATGATCAGTAATTTATAGGTCAGGATCAGGCTGTTAAAACGTCAGTGGGTGAAAAGTCTTACAAAGGGAGATGTTTGAAAGATAGACATCAAAAGGTATTTACAACCTGTCCTTCATTTATTACATTTACATTTAATTTTCTTATCTTATTGCATTTACTATAAATCCAAAGAAACGTTATATGATGACAGGAAATGGGTGCCTTTGAGAGATATTTCTCTAGGTCATAAACCTAGACCAGAACGATTTTTGCTTCACAATGGAGTGTCCTTTTTAGTATCAGGAAGATTTAGATCTGCCAGATTTGCCATATCGCTCTCCGGCACAGTTGTTCAAATACAACATGATTCTGCTCCTTAATTCCTCCTTGTCAAGGCCCCAGCACGGACATCCCATTTTTATTTATTGAATGTTTCATCAGGTACGTGAATATGACTCATTATATTGCCAGCTTGGTGATTTTTTTTTTCATTGACAAATTTTATTAGATTTTCCAAAGCTAAATCTTCCTTTTTATGACTTGTAAGAAATTAATTTGAGGTAACTTTTGGAGAGAATTTATTTCATTCTTTGATGTATGTTGAGGGAAG
Organism: Mustela putorius furo; assembly: GCF_011764305.1. NCBI lineage: Eukaryota > Metazoa > Chordata > Mammalia > Carnivora > Mustelidae > Mustela > Mustela putorius. Next base: position 5,410,675 of record NW_025422169.1, on the reverse strand, counting down.
GGATGATTTGGATTAAATAAACTAGCAAATATCATCACTCATCATCCCTCTCCCTCTCTCTCTCTCTCTCTCTTTTTTTTTTTTTTTTTTTTAAGATTTTATTTATTTGCCGGAGAGTGAGTATGAGAGTATGAGCAGGGAGAGTGGCAGGCAGAGGGAGAAACAGGCTCTAAGCAGGGAGCCTGATGAGGGACTGGTCCCAGGACACTGGGATCAGTGTCTGAACCGAAGGCAGATGCCTGACTGACTGAACCACCAGGCATCCCCCGCTCTTGAGAAAAACAAACAAAAAACAACAACAACACACAGTACACTAACCGGGAGGAGCATGGGAAGTTTTGTGGGTAGCAGACACATCCCCCTTTTCACATTCCCTTCAGAGGTATTGAGTTGAATTTTGTTTTTTAACTTGAGAAGAAAGGAGCATAGAAAGCAGGGATTTGTCCCCAGATTCACAAAAAAAGGTGTCATACTTCTAGAAACACGGATTATAACATTTTTCCTGCCACAACATGGTATTTTCATTTTCTATGCACTGTCCTGTATCTATCCAGACATGTTCGCTTATAGAATACGAGCCTCCTTGTACCGTGGTTGAAACCTGACCACTTTCATACACGGAGATAAAACATTTAGGATTGCAAGCAAGTGGAAGTGCAAATGTGGCATGCGTGGTCAGTGCTATTCCGCTGAGTCAACTGAATAGAGCAAGAGTGGGAGAAGAAGCCCGAGTCCACATCCAGCAGCACCTGACTGTGCTCCAGGGCTCTGGGATGGAATCTGGCAACCAGGAATGGCTCCAGGATGGGAGCTACCAACTCAGGTCAATAGGCAGAGCCAGGCAGGCCCAAGCCTTGTGCAAGGCTCCCTGTCCTTATCTTGTTTAGAGCATCTAGCATGTGCCTCTCAGGTGCCAGACTCGTGCATGAAGCACTGAGAGCTCTTAACCTCAACCCTCCATCGCACGTCGTCAGGGTGTCCTATCAATATTCTAAGTGTTTGGAGGGATACAGCGTCTTGCCTTTTTGGTGTTCATCTTGCTTGGGAAATTCTGAATTTGGCAACCACACCAGAGTAGATAGACACAATTTTGAATATACCTTCCTTCTGTCTATGGAAAGGCTGTTTTTTTCAATATGGAGTCATTGTCAAAACTCCTGCTCTCTGCCAAGGGAAGAGACCCCTGTTTATGCCCTGTACCTCAAAAAGACTCTAATGACTGAGTGAATTAAGTAAAAATGGATCAAGTCAAATAATCACATCATTCTTTCTTTTTAATGTTTGCTATAACATTTTATAACACATACTTCTATGAGTTTGTCTCTAAGGTATGTTTGAAGGAAGAACATGTTACAACTATTCTTCAAAGTCACATCAAGATGCCAGTCCTCTGTAGAGTTTCACCGGTGTTTTTGAACTAAAGTTTAAAAGAAACTGTGTGTGTCTGAGTTTTCCAAATTAGGTTATCATGTCTATTTATGGCCGTCAGTTCCTGTCATGTAATATGATTACATGGGCTTTATCAGAAGTGACACATTGGGTGATTTATACGATGTGTCAGCCAGCAAGATACAAAGGCTGATAATTTCCTGTAATTACTTTGAAAAGAATTTTGAAAATGGATTTTATATAAATAGTATGGGGCTTCTATTTGAAGTAATTTTAAAATATCATTCCAAGACATTGCAGGGAATGAAATAATCAAAGGTGCAGAATGTTAACAAGCATTTCCTAAGTGATTAACAAATTAATACACATTGTGTTTTTATAGCATCTTCTTGCAAAGCGACTGAGGGAGTCATGACCTTGGAAGTGTGTCATCCTCCACCAGTTGAGAGAACCCTCTGCTGTGTCTTCTGCTGTTTTGGCCAGGTCATTGCTCATTCTTGAATCATTTGCTCTCCTTGCTTGCAATTCATCCCTCTGCTCATTTCCTACCTGGATTCTTCATACCTTTCATGGCCAAGAAAAAATGTTACTGCCAAGAAACCTTTCCAGACAATAGTCACCTCCACTGATCTCTGTCTTTTCAACAGAGTCCTAGCCTTGGAGACCCATGCCAGTCGGCCTCTCTGTCTCTGAGGCATTATGACTAGCCTTGTACTGCGCAGCTAGCCCTACACACTAGCGGGTGTCCCACGCTCGGGGATATGATATCCTGCCATAATATGCAATGACTTGCTCTGGCCTGTCATGCAGGCTGTTTCTTGACATTTTCTCAGTCCTTCTACCTTGTGACCTGGTGACTTCATGTTGAAGTTTATTTCTCCACGGCTCGGACATAAAGTCAGCATAACAAGAAGAGAAAACAGGAAAACAGCAGGGCTTTGGAATGTCTCAGACACGTGGGCCTGGGTCCAATCTCAGCCCATCCATGTTCTCTGAGGAATTGTGAATAAGCTACTTACCCTACCCAAGGATCCTTTTATTAATCTGTGTAGTGGCACCCATAGTATTTGCCTCACGGACAAGTATTATCTGGCCAAGTTCCGGTCTCTCTTTCTCACTCTATAATGCCAGGATACTTCACTTAGTATATTTCTAAATGCATTTGATGTTCAGAATGTCTTCTGATTAACATTTTGGAGAGCCGTGATTTATATTTCTATCCTTACCAAGATTCAGATTCCTCACCTGGCCGCAATGACTCCAGGAGACCTGGGTTAATGTTTTGCCTGGTTTAAATGGTTGCCCAAGTACTTCATCAACTGAAGACTTTCCTGTTCAGCTTATTGCTTCATAACAAAATGGATTTATCACTTGATCAATTAGTTGTCTCCTCCTCAATTTTCCCTGTGATTACAATTTCATGGTGGTTTTATTGCTTGAACGTGCACAAGGGTAATATCACAGTGCTTAGTGCATGGGCGACAGTCATGTTTATGGACTAAAGGGAATAATGTGTAGCTGTATTTCAGAAAAAAAAAAATTCTATCTCCATTGATCTACATAGATGTTGAAAAGGAAAAGAAAATTGTGGAATTAGTGTTTCAATGGTTTCTGTTTTCCAGGGGCACAGCATGGGTCTTTTTCCTCTTTGTGTGTCAAGGCCCCAGGGTCCCAGAAGCTTAGCACATGGTATGTGATAAATAATAAATGAATGAGTGATTCCATGGAAATAGAGAGTAATTGTTCACCCTCTTGATACATAATATTTTCCCAATAAAAGAATAGCTATCAGAAAATTTTTGCCTGAAATTGGCCATAATTTCTTGAAAAGTCGTTTTCAGTAAGTTGAGAGCCTGGCTATTGGGTGCCTAAAGCTTTCTATACATTGGGTATCTAATGATCTCTATGTGTGTGGAACTGAGTGTTTCATGTAACATAGTCTTTTCTAAGTTGGGTTCAACACCAGAAAACTCTCTGAAATGAAAGTTAATTCCTATCAATGTCTTACTGCCTCAACCCACACACCAGGAGCATTGGCAAATCGCAGCAGGTAACTAACAGGTACCACAAAACAAGGTTTTAAGACTCCACTAAGCTAACCAGCATCTTTAGTAGGACTTTGAATTTTTACCAAAATTCAAACTTTTCTTAAGTGTGAAGCCATCCTTGGAGACAAGCTGACAACGAAACTTGGGACCGTCCCCATGTGCCAACATTCAAGAACATCTTGAAGCCCCTGATGTATGGTAAATGTAGAACAAACACTTTCTTAGGAGATAAACAATTCCTTCTAAGAAAAAAAAAATAAGGTAACTTCTGCACCATATCAAGAAGGAACCGTTTTACTAATCAACCACTTTATTTATCCTAACTCACTTAAATACCAAAGGTACAATATTGAGCATGGTTTCATGAAGATGAGCTTCCAAATTACAGGCTTCTCTTGATCTTACATAGCATTGTGCAGCAAGAAGGGTCTAGGACAGGACGTGGGAAGTCCTTCTTCAGTTTCATTCATGAGAGAATGGACCTTCTCTTTCTACTGGATATTACGCAATCCTTCTGCCCCGCTTTACGAATGCGTAAATGCAGCCAACCTATGAGCATTCCACACCACCTTGCTCCCAAAGCACTCTATCTAATACGCAGGAAATGTTTATTTTATTTTCTTAATCTTCCAGATCCTGATTAGCAGTTGTAGAAGAGTAAAGATTCATTCATCAATAAAATCCAAAGACTCCATGTACCAAATTTCCATTCTTTACTTTAATGAAATTTGTCTGTAGGGCTTTTAAAGTTCATTTATAAAGTTAGAAATATATTCAGCTCTGCTGTCTTGGAGATAGATGGCCACATTATTACTTGTCTGTCAAATATAAGTAGGGCTGTTAATAACATAGAGACAGCTACTAAAGATTCCAAACATGGGTGTTTCCTTTAGAGGAAATTGCAATTCTAACCACAAAATTCCCATTGGAATCAATTACCTGACTTTGTAAGCAGTAGGAAATACCTTACTTTTTAGTCAGGAGAATAAGACAAAAGTTAATATTCTCCAAAGTGTATACCCAAAGAAGGCAAATAAATGAACAAATATTAACACTGAGCAGATAACGAATATGACACAGGCTCCAAATTGAGACCCGTCTATTGTATGTGCTAGCAAAAGACGGTCCTGGCTCCCTTCTGGCTGACAGATGGATTTTCATGTGATATTGGAGATGGGAAGCATCAAAAGAGTGAGCAATTATAAACTGTTGTAAGAAGATGAGACTCCTCCTTATCCTATATTTAACGGACTTATGTGTATTTGGAGATGCTTTCCTTCCTCCTTACCCTTCCAGTGGAGTCCAGAAAAAGAATATAATGAGGAAACCAGTGTTAGAATAAGTTTAAAAAATGGATTTCCTCGATTAGACCATCCAATTTCTTAAATATTCATATAAAGGTGCATCTAAGTCCCAATTTCACATCTTGTCTCCCCTCTATCTTAATATGAACTTCTAGAGAAATACAACCGTGCACTTCCCCGAATAGGAATTAGAGATGTTATACTATCCAAACGATTAGTACTTTCAACTAAAAACATTTCATCAATGATTATGCATTTACTGTGCACCGTTCTTGCTGGTAGGTACAACAGCAGTGCAGTGTTCTTTTTTAAATGAAGCTCAGCGTTGATTAGAAAATATAGGAATGGTATCCAGAACATTATTTAGGGTCAAGAAGCATATCTGGGTCTCCGAGAAAAGACAGATTTGTTTGCTGGATTTGTTGCTGCAGCGAAGCTTTCTTGCAGAAGTGGAAGTGGAGTTAGGCTCAGAAGATGGGGATTGACTTTAGGTAGATTGACCAGGATGGTGGAGAATTTGGTAATACTTGAGTATATATATTCTTCCCTAGAGGATTAACTCATCAAGAACGAAATAAATATCTTTATTCATGTGATTGTTTAATGAGTAGCATTGGCGTACTGTGGACATTTCCTTTCAGGACACTTTCATCTGGGTCATTTCCAGATAAGGGGGAAATTCAAGACTTCACTGGTAAGAAAACAATGACATGCACATTTATGATCATAAACTTCAAAAGGAAGCACTGAATGATACCTTGACACTTCTTTTTCAGGTTGGGGAGGAAACGGTTTTTGACCTACAGGCACATGGACGTGATCCTTTCGTGTGGCTGAGACAACATCCATGTTGATTGTTTTATGAGATTTCAATTTGTGGCTTCGATGTGATGACAATTTCACTCATCTGGGGCACAACTGGGGACTGTGTGAGCCACACTGCTCTTGCCAGTGAGTCTGTCCTCAGCGCTGAGAACTGCTTTGCTAAGGAACAGCTGTGAGGTAGACGGCGGAGACTTCTGGCACTCGGGACCCTGTCTTACTTCCCCTCCACGTCCCTTACCCTGGCAGGGTTTTCCTGCTCCATCCAGGGGCAGAGGAAACGTCAGGCCAGAAGAATCATTGCAGATTTTCATGTCAGTTTTAAATATACAATCTCGGTGTTTGATGGAAGAGAGACCACCACCCTGTTAGCAAATATCCCCAAGAAGTATTAAATTAAGCAAGCCTTTGTTAGCCCTGATAGAAAAACATGCTAAGGATAGAAAAGTCTCTTCTGCCATTAAATCTCTTTTGTCCTTGGAGAACTGAATTTTCATCAATTACTGAACTCTTAATAAGAGGTAACTTGGCTGGCTAATGTAGACTTTTTCAAACGCATTAGAGAAACAATATAGCTTCACAGTGAAGAACATTGGCTTTGAAAGCACGGACCTGCTTTAGATTTCATTTATCAGGTGTGTAACCTTGAACAAATCACTTAAACTCGCTGGCTCTCGTTCTGCTCATTTGAAAAACGGGACAATAGCAGTACCTGCCCTATAAGATTATCTTGGAAATCATGTATGTTGTTTGTGCTCCATGCCCAGAGGAAGGCTTTGTTTAGCCAATTACTTGTTGGCCTCGGACACCCTTAGGACAGGATACAGGTGTGTTTCTATTCAAGCAGAAGCAAGAGCTCTTTCCCTTCCTTTCCCCCCCTTTTTTCTAGAAAATAAGTCTGATGGGAAGCATGTCTGTTATTGTTTCTAGTGAGAGGACAGCTGGCATGGTGAGGAAGGTGCCGGCTGCTGTGGGAACAGTACTGGATGCCTGCTGCTTCTCATTCACACGTGCTGGCCCTTCCTGAGCCCTAGCGGTGCGGTCTGACTAGGGTGCATCAGTAACCCCAGACTTGTAAGCCGTCTACCTTGATTGTATGGGAGTCTTCGTGAAGTGGGGGTTTCAGCACAGATTTTTTCCTAACGTCTATCAGACGTAGGTAATGGGCGAATACATTGGAATAAGATCTAATTCTGTTCTTGTTCCTGGCTTCATCAGCATGTAAATATTCTGTTTCAACATGACACAATGACAAGATTTTTAAATTCATAATTTTCACTTGCATAGTTTCATATTCATATAGAATGGATGTGATCATTATATTAGTGCTGATGTGCACTGATCAGTGTATCTGTAGCAAAGCGGAGATTTTAAAGAGGCTAACCAACAAAATCTATATTTTCCCTGGACAGGATGCATCCTGAATCATCTTCCTAGCTCATTCCTCCCTCGAAGCTGAAATCATATGTTTAGTATTCCCTAGTTAATGGAATTAAAATCTAGGTTAGGAAAATGAAATGCAGTACCGTGCTAATCAAGGCTGGCATCTTCAGATACCGACTCCCATGCTCTGTAACTGTCTTTCTGTTGCTTTGAGTCAATATTTAGCTCTCAGCTCATGTCTTTGTCAGTTTGGGCTGCTGTAACAGAACTCCACGGGCTGGGCAGCTTTAACAAGAGGAATTAATTTCTAGCAGCTCTGGAGGCTGGAAGTCCAGGATCGAGAGGTCTCAGACTTGGTGTCTGATGCAGACCTGCGCCCCGATTCATAGACACTGTCTTCCCGTGTTCTCACATGGCCGGGAGCAGAGAAGGAAGCAAACTTCCCGGGCCCTCTCCTTATAAGGACACTAATCCCTCTTGGGGCTCCTGACTGCATCCCTTTTTGAAGGCCTCACTCCTAACACCGTCACCCCGAAGCTTCGGATTTCAACGTAGGAGTTCTGGAGGACACACACTTTCAGTCCGTAACAGCTCTCTACATTCTTTTTCCTTGTCTTTTCAATAATGTATAATTAGTACCTTTTTTTCTGATTCCTTGTATTCAATATTCATTAGTTCGTGGCATGTTATTTTACTTTCTAATTGTTCCATATGTTTGTCTGTATATGTGGGTCCGCTCCCTCCAAATGTACCATCAGATGCTTGTCGATGGGATGATTCCAGGAAACACGGAGCCTCGATGCGCTTGTCTTTTGACAAAAAGGCCCAGATTTTTCAAAATTGTAACTTCATAATTTGAAAATTTTAAACACAATTTACTTCTTTTTTAAACAATTTTGTGTGTGTATTTGACAGAGAGTGAGCAAGCGGGGGTGGGGGTTGGTAAATGGAGAGGGAGAAGCAGGGTCTCGCCCGCCCCACTGTGGGACTCGACCCCAGGATTCTGGGATCATGCCCGAGCCCAACGCAGGCGCTTAACCGACTGAGCCGCCCAGGGGACCCAAACACAATTTACTTATGAAGACTTTCTCCTTGACACACAACTATGTCAAACAAATATTTTCCACATCCACCGTTCTATAATTTTCTAAAGTATGTTAGATATGCATTTTTCTAAGCGGGGCTTGAATAGATTTTAAACTTCTTTGATGATCCAACTGATCATTATTTAAAAGTCAGGTTTTGTTTGTTTGTTTGTTTTGTGTTAACTGTACAACATGATTTGAATTTTCTTCTCCGTTTGGCCATCCTATGACTAGCAAAAAACCATCCCCACTTTTTATTCCAAGGGTATTCCTAACAAAATTACTTTAATCTCAAATGGATTTTCTGCTGCTTCCAGTCTGCTGTGAAGAAAAATCCAGATAATAGGCAATAGTGTCTGTCTTACAAAGTTGTCTTGAAAATTATATATAATATTTGCACATAACACTAGAAGAAGAGCTTTGTTTAATCATTTACTTGTTGGTCTCAGCTAACACTTGGTAGGCACCATAATATTTATTTTTAAAGGAACCTATTACCTATTAAAGTCAATTTGTTTGTCTTTCTTTCTGTTGCCTTGTATTTATGCAGACAAAAGGAAACCTTGTTACTTAGGTCAAAGGTAATTCTAGCAGAGATGGACAACTGAAGGTAGATAGTAAGTCACTTTGAGTGACTTATAGGATCAGTTTGAGAAGTAAAGAAAGGCAAAATTTTGAGTAAAATGTAGGAATTAATTTTATTTAACTTATTTGCTAAAAGTTGGCACATTAAAATCAGAAGAATCTGAATAAAGTCTGTGTTTTCATTTAAAAAATTCTAAACAATTACTTCATCTAAACCATTTGTTTTGCTAATAAGTGCACCAGAAGTAGTAATTAGAGGCTTAACAGACTAATTAAGAAATAAAAAAAAAAATTGAAAGTCACAGGAAAATAAATACTAACATCATTTTAGTGACCAGAGGTGAAAAAGTGCACTACAACTATTATTCTCATTTACTGTCGGTGTCATTGTAAGTTGGCATAACCCCTTTGAAAAAGCATCTGAGTCATAAAAATAAATTTCTCCTTTGACTCAGTAATCCTTTTTCTGGGAATTGATCCAAAGAAAATAATTTAACTGAAGGCAAATGCTACATGAACAGATAATATTCATTGTATCTTGTTTTCAAGTGTAAACACTGAGAAGCTGATATGGATACGATATCAGACAGTAGGTAAGTAGGTGATGGGGCAGGTACTCAGTGGATATTGTGTTCTCTTTCAGGGTGGCAGGAGATGTTTAATACAGATGCTTGGGGGAGGCAGTGGGGGGGTTGTGCCTTTCTTTATGTTCAAGGTAGCAGACAGAGCACACGTGAGGATGTCCTTTCCTTCCTGTAATCTCACATAAGTCACAGTGAAGAAGTACAAGAAGTCTATCCTAACAAATCTGAGAGGAAGGAGGGACAGCCAGCAGCCAATCAGAAATTTTCATAACTATCTAGAACATGGACAACATTTAGTATCATTTATAAATAAATCAGAGCTCACCCCAGCCTGGAACATGGATAAGAAATCACATTAGGGCAGGGACAAACCCCTCCCTTCTGAAGTGTCCCCGAGAAACCCCGGGCAGTTGCATAAAAGTATGAGAAGTAAGAGGGACAGAGGTCACCATGAACAACTGTCAAAGGAGGCGTTGTGCAAGTCATTACACACACACACACACACACACACACACACACACATGCACAGCCCTTTTGGAGTGGCACTTTTCTCCAGGCTAAACGTGCTGCATGTCTATGAAATGTGGGAGAGTTGAAGGCTATCTCTTGGTGTTGACTCCCGGAGTCAAGTCTTCCTTTGTGTGTTGGGTGGATGAGAGGGCCCAGACTTCCCACCTGCTCCCCACATGGGCACGCTCTGGTGAGACTTTCCAATCAGCAGAGCTTCCCCAGGAAGGCAGAGTTTATGTCCCATCTACCTACTCAAGGGGAGGACTGCTATCGAAACAGACTGCCATGGTTGTGGAAGACATTCTATTTCACGGTTGACCTGGTCTTTCATCAATAAATATGAGCAGACAGCCAAGGCTCCTCGGAGGCCAGAAGAATATCAGTATGGCCCTCCCTCCCAAAGTTGCCAGGATGAATGTATATTGTTATAGATAGTGGGAAATCCCACTATATATATATATATATATATATATATATATATATATATATATGTATATGTATGTGTGTGTGTATATATATATATATATTTAAAATAATCTCCAATTAGTATCCTAAGAAAGATCAAGAAGATAAAGAAGCTAAAGGAAGAACACGCCACAGTTAAAGGGGACTTAGACATTCCAAAAGGGAAAAATAAACCCCCTTGGATTTTTTTTCTTTAAAAGCAGTAGTTGATTCTGGTTTCTGAGGAAGTTTCTGTTTGTGGATTTCTGCCCCTTAAACTGTGATTTTCTCTATATACGTGTCTGTTTTCTCAGCTCTCAGGTCAGTGGTCTGACCCGTGACCAGTTGTCTGACCATTCTAGGAAGAGCTCTTGATTTTCTCGTTGTTTAGTTTTTGTTTGTCTGTTTGTTTTTGCTGTTGTATGGGTAGCACAATGACAACTTCTAAGCTGCTTATGCACTCGTTCAGAAACCATTTCTGTTCAAATTTTTGGAATTTCTAATAGAATGTGTTGCAGAAATAGAAAAATAGAATTCCAGTGAAGAAGTTGAAGCAATAGAGAAATCACTCAGATTTTCGACCAAAAGATAAAGAAAAGAAATAAGAAATGCATGGGATGAGAAGAGAAGGTCCACCCATGAGCCCGTAGGAAGCCGGCTTCAAAAAGAAGAAGACCCCAGGACTGCAGGAAAAAATCTAATGAAATAAAGTAGAATTTGCTAACACTAAAGAATGGTGTGGGTCTTCAGATTAAATTGGGCAGATCAGACCATGAAATACCCAGGCCGGTCAACACAGCTTCCTGAGGAAGAGCACATCGAGGGTGAAGAGTGTATCTGAGATGCCCACGAGGCCGAGGGTCAAACCTGCACCACACGGAAAGGGAAACAGGCTGGCACCAGTTTCTGGATGTTGGTGAGCCTGGGGACGGAGTTCCAGGAGTCCATTCTGCAGGTAGATCACTTTGAACCTAGAGCCCGTCATCATCATGTCGGTCGGTTCAGATGGCAAGAGATAACGGACTTCTGGGATTGTAGCGGGAAATGCCCACATGTCATTAAAAAATGAACCTGGTGAGGGGCAAGATGATAAGAATCCGATGGTGAGGAAACTGAAGGAAGACAGGTGCCACCTAAGCAGATGAGATTAGAAAAACACCATGACACCCCGGTCCAAAAAAACAGGTTTGTCTGTATGCCTCCAACAGGTGGTTTCTGGTATACCTGCCCTACCCACCAACCTGGAGAGAATCAGCTGCAAAACCAATAAGCCAAAACACCCGAAAATGAAGAGTAAATCAGATTTAAGAAATCCTGGGTCTAACCTGAAAATCAAAGCAATCATGTCTGTCAGGGTAGGGAATCAGAAGCCCCCAGGGAAAAACGTTGAAGTGAAACCCCTGACATAAGTATTAGGAAATTACTGATCACACGAGGGGATATATTGCTTTTGTCAGAGGAGAAGGAAAGGAAGGGAGGCGGGAGGCGGGGGAGGAAGAGAGTGAGACAGAAAATTAATTTACCATAAATCCCTTGTACGATAAAATCCATACAAGAAACTCAGGTTCCAAATATCAAAGTAAGAAGGAGTATGGTCATTAGGTATTTATGAAACGGAGGACTTCCCGATTTTGTTGCTGTTAATATTCTCTTTAAAGTGTCACAGATTTGGTAGTTCACAGAACGGCATAATCCCCGCGCACCCAGGCTGAGAGAGGATGTGTTTGTGCTTGATGCTGCTGGGGGCAGGGGCAGAGGGCAAGGGGCACTCAGGACCCCAAGCAGGCAGGGCTTGAGCACGAGCACACTCCCACGCTGGGAACAAGCCCTTACCGACCGAGCAGGTGTGTTAAGTGTGCAGGAAGGCTCACAAGGAGCCAGGTGTGGGTCTCAGAGTCTGCAACCTGCATTCAGCAACACCACCATGGTGCCCTCCTGACACTGGGCGGATTACTCAGCCTCTGTGAATCTCATATTTAAATTTTGTTCATTGTTAAAAGTAATTGAGAGGATCTATTCAATGACCCCGCGGGGAGAAGTTTCAAGGGGTGCTAATCCCCGCCCCCCCCTTACACAAATAAGTCTTTGCAGTTAACTCAAACCACGGAAATACAGAGAAAGTGCTTAACTCTGTAAGACAAACCATCTTCTACTTCTTTAAAAGCATCATTTATATTTATTAATTATTAAAAGAAATTATAATTTATGTATTTTATATGTCATATAATTTACACATATATAATATACTTAATGTAAATATAATATAGTATCGAGCACTTTACTGAAAAACTTTCATCTTCCTATTTTTGTATACAGGAAATAACAAAACAAATCTAAACACATTCAATTTCAGAAATTTTATGTCATCAGTCTTTATTTTCCTAGTTACTCAATTAGTCTAAAACAATGTTTTTTTCCTATCATGAAATGGGCATAAAAATCCTCGAGGAGCTTATTTGCAAGGACTGGAGTTCATCCTGTGGACAGTCTTGTCATCTCTTCTGAAAGAGCAACAGAAACAAAGGCTGATGGCATCCTGTTAGCCTCTGGAGCGCTGTCCCGGTGTGGTCCCCCAGGGTCTTGCAGCAGTGGCCAGCCTCAGCTTCCGCCTCCCTCCCACACCCCTCCCCCTTTCTCTCATCCTGCGCTTTTAACGTTGCTGCTGATCTTAAGTCCCCATACGTGTAAGGGCTGTGAATCAAGAAGGAAGTCGATGTCTGCATTTAGTAGGGGACTTTGTAGAAGACATACATGTGGAATCCAGCTGGCATTCCATTTCCTGGCAGAAGGCTGGGGTTTTAGAGGCCCTCGAGTTTAAAGTACACGATATGAGCACGTGCAGAATTTCAAAAGGGGCAACATTTTGTCCTGAGTCATATGTGTAAGGTCAATTCAAAGGCTGCTAAAGCTAGACTTCAAGAAGAGTGTGTTTTATCTTTTTACTACGTCATCTTAGATGAAAGCCTATCTGCTCTGTGGACATCGCCAACAACGGAATCCCACGCTTATAAACTGTCCTGACAAAGCCATCCACATCCACAACGGAGATCTAGCTCGTTCCCATCCGCACTCACGTTAGTGCAAATACTCTGAGAAACTCCGTGTTCTCTGATTACCGCTCAGAAGATACTAATGTCAAAAACTCCACCTCATTAAAAAATATCCTAAGAGAGAAATTTATCAGGGGGTAAGAGGCTGAGTGCCTTACTCTGCAAACAAAAGTGAGTTACTTAAGACCCCAAAACTCCTGGAGAAATAATAAAATGGAAAAAAAAATAAATGTATGTAAATATGTCTCAAAAATGCCCCCAAACGGATTTATTAAAGTTTTATTTATTTTATTATTAAAGTTTTATATGACCCTTACCGGTTTTTTCATAGGTTTATACTTACATCACACCTCAAATCACTTGAATATTTCTCAAATACACAAAAACTTATTTATACATATACCTGACATTGTAGCAATAAGCTTCTGACCCCATAGTTACAGTCGATATTGTGAAATATGAGTGTCACTGAGTAATACTGAGAACTATGAGTCCATAAGCCATGTTCAGTTCACATCCCCAGCATGTCTTGCACTAAAATAGAAAAAGCATCCTGTATCTGTTTTTGTTTTTTTTTTGTGGTTTTTTTTTTTTTTTTTTTTTTTTTTTTTTTTTTTTTTTTGGAGAATGCTTGCAGTATGCATGCTTGGTATCTATAGCACATCTAGAAAAGTCACTAAGCCAGTTCTGACCAGAAGAATGTTCCAGTCAGTGCCTCCTGGTCCCCACAGGCTGGGAAGGGCTTGTCTGGCATGTGTTCCCACGTGTCTGCAGTCACAGGGTGGCTAGGCTGGCCTGCAGGGAACTCTAGGCATCATTCAACCTTCGTGTACCTCAGAAGCTCTCCACCTGGTCCTTCACAGGCGTGTGCTTGGGCTCCCCGACCACATGGCTGCCTCAGGCATTCGGACATCCAACATGGTGTCCAGCACTACAAAGAGAGAGTGCCCAGAGACCTTGGCAGGGAGGTGTGGACTCTTCCTCCCTGAAAGCTAGTGTACCTATCACCTGTTACTAAGGTCCATCCAGATGTAGGGACAGAAATAGTCACTACCTTTCACTAGGAGAGGAACTGAAGTCACAGGATACAGGGAACACATGGGATAGAGGAGAGTGTGGTCATCTTTGGCAAATACAATCTTCTATGGAATTGTGACTGTCCTCTCAGGAAGGATCACAGGACTTCCTTGTCTAGTGTGTATGAAATCCTTATGTGTCCTCACTGAGGTGCGGTCACTATGGCGTACAAGAAGGAGGCTTCACGGCAAGGTACAGCAGAGGAGAATGGACCAGTGACCAAGAACAGTCTTCCTGAGGACTCCTGCAGGACAGTGGTCTAGTCAAGTGGTCTCCGAAACCTCACTGGTTCTGGGAAAGACAACTCTGTGATTAGTGGAAAACCATGTTTCTTGGCCTCTTCCTCTTCTTCTTGTTTTTTGTTTGTTTGTTTGTTTTAATGAAAAATCTCACTGAGTATAGCAGAGATCTCTGTGGTATCTTTTAAGTCCTAATGATGAATGAAACCAGACACAGGAGTGATCTCTCTGAAAAAGGCTGCAGATTCTTCAAAAAATCTGGGTCCCAACTTTTAAACCACCCAGGATAAAGACTACTTACTGATGGTAGGCAGAATTCTAAGATGTCTCCAAGACTGGCCACATAATCCCCAAGGTTATAAAAATGATGGGTATCTTCATTGTAGTTAGGTTAGGTTAGGTTATATGGCATCTTTGGTTTTAAGAGAGGGACATTATCCTGGGGGAGCCATTACAAGGAACTAGAGTCCTCCTAGTAAAGATTTGAAGAAGGACAAAGACTGCATGGGAAATTTTTCATGGCTGGCTTTGAAGATGGAGAGAGACACCTGGCAGGAATGTGGGGGGCCATCTAGCTGCTGAGAGCATCCACCAGGGGACACCCAGCAAGGAAACAGGGACCTCAGTCCCACAACTACAAAAAACTGAATTGTGCTGATACCCCGAATGGGCCTAGAACAGGATTTTGAGCTCTCAGGGAGAACCTGCCTGACATCTTGATTTTAGCTTTGTGAGACACTGAGCAGAAGACCCAGCCACACCAGGCCAGACTCCGTCACAAGGAGCTCATAAATGAGTGTGGCTTTGACTGTTAAGTTGTAGTACTTTGTTCTGTAGCAACATAACTACATATGTTATGTTATGGTTCAGATACCTTGATGCTAGACTTTCTTAAAATAAGAGATGGCCAGAGTGAACACTTGGTTCTCTGGTCTCTGCTCCCCTCCTGCGGCCTGGAAGGCAGAAGCCTCCACCTTGAGCAGCAACAGTTTGGCCCATACCCTGGGGAAGGTGGAAGAGAAGGCTGCAAGTTTCTGTGATTTGGTAGGGCCAACCTGTCGACACAGCTCTGGACCCGCAGCTTCCAGACTTAAATAAGTCGGGGAGGAATAAACACCTACCTTTTTTTTCCCCCAGCCCATTGTTATTTGGAGCTTGTTGACAAGCTAGATTTTTCCTAATGCTGATTATCCAGTTCAAACAAAGAAGTGACTTCAAGATTTTATGTTATGATATGCCGTGGTATTTTGTCTTCTAAAATCTATCCTTAAATACCCCACGTGCTTGGTTCCACCATGTACAAAGCATGGTCATCAACAAGGGACATCAGAGGGGAAATCCATGGTTCCTCTCAGACTATTATTAACCCAATAGATAAACGCTGTATTTGAGGTGTTCTGATATAATTAACTGCCTATGTAAAGTGAACACAAGGAGGCCATTATGCAAATAAGAAGCCATTAATTATAGGGGAAGGGACATCAGCTTCCTGGTTCAGACACAACAAAATGGGGAAGGAGGCTGACAACGTCTTAGACCGTCCAGTCACTAACGAGGTACTGCAAAGTCAGACACGACAATACTTATTATACATCCTAAGACTCAACAGACTTGGGTGCCCCGTTAATACTTACAAGCACTTTCTAATTTATAATTTACGATAAATAATATACATAACTAGCACCACAAAAAGTGCCAGGCATACTCAACTTGGCTAGAGATCTTTTCTAGCCAGTTCTCTGAGGGATTTCCTTGAGGGAGTTCTAAATTTTCTAGACCAACATTTTATAGGCAAAGGCTGTACAGAAGATTCTCCCTTGGGTATTAATAAGGGTGTCACATAATTGTTTTGTTCAAAAATTTTTCATCAATATGGAGAGCTGTACCCACTTCTTTGAAGATTTCATAAAGCACACTGACATTTTGAAGTCATTGAGGAGCCCCGACAGAAAGACAGCTGCTTAGCTTTTTTGCTTTTATTCAAAGACTTGAGATTTTTAGAACAGATATAGGTTTAAAATAAAAGTGGGAGGAAGGTACATGGGTTTCCCAGCTTTCCTCTTTATAGGCATCCCCCACCAGAGTGATACAGAGAGGTACATTTCTTGTAACTGATGGACCCACACTGAGACATATTGTCACCTAAAGTCCACAGTTCACATTTGGGGTCACACTTGGTGGTGAGCCTCCTGTGGCCTTGGGTAAATGCAGAGTGACGTGTATCCAGCATTATGGTAGGAGACAGTATTTTCACTGCTCTAAAAATCCTCTGTATTCTACCTATTCATCCCTCCTCATCCCCCCTTTCTCCCAGGATCCAGTGATCTGTTCACTGTCTCCATAGTTCTGCCTTTTCCAGGATGTCATAGGTTGGACTCACAGAGTGGAGACTTTTCAGATGGCCTTCTTCCACTTAATAATAAGCCCTTAAGATCCTTCCACATCTCTTCATGGCTTGATAGCTCATTTCTTTTTGGTGCTGAATAATATTCCATTGTCCAGATGGACTACAGTTATTTAACCATTCACCCACTGGAGGGCATCTTGGTTGCTTCAAAGTCTGGGAATTATGAATAAATTTGCTATAAATTTCCAATGCAGGTTTTTGTGTCAACATAAGTTTTCAGCTCCTTTGGGTTGATTGCTGGGTCATATGGTAAGAGTGTATTTTGTTTGTAAGAAACTGTCAAGCTGTTCCACAATGTCTGTACCATTCTGCATTCCCACCAGCGATGAATCAGCGTTCCTGTTGCTCCACATCCTTGCCAGCATTTCATGTTGTCAGTGTTCTAGATTTTGGCCTTTTTAATAGGTGTGCAGTAGAATCTCATTGTTTTTTTGTTGCCAGCGTTTCACAATTCCTCTTGATTCAGTCGCCTTTCCCACCCCTGACCTGCCGCCTCCCTCACCCAAGGTGCGCTGCCAGTACTTTGAAGGACGTAAAGCAGATCTACCACTTTGGATCACAGATTTTGGCTCACAAGGTAAAACCTGGAGCCACATGTCACTGAAACAACTATCACCAAAGGCAAGTTTGTTTGTTTTCACTGATTGAGAAGCCTTCCCTAAAGGCGTCCACTCCAGAAGTAAAATTCTCTCCATGTATAACAAGGAGAAATAAATCAGTAACCTGGTGTGCTACCAATATTTTGAGGAATTCCCTGTATTTACTGTTATTTTTGGAATAGTTTTCTTCACAAAGGAAAAAAAAATACAAGTGAGAGCATTGTCAAACTGGTGGACTATAACAAGACAATAATAATTCAATAAGGAAATAGTTTGATTATGAATCAGAAAGTAAATATCATAGAATCTGAAAGGAACACATAAAACATTTATTTCAGCACTTTGGCTTCAATGTTAAGGTATCTAAGGGCAAAATTCAACTGCAGATCTGAGTGGTGGGGGCTCAAGAACCCTCAGGAACCCAATGTTCTTCCCATTAAGTAACATCTTGTGACCCCAGTGTGCCACGCCCTGAGTGATTCACACTCAATAGGAGGGACTTGTGGTTTGTTCCTAACCAATACAGCACAACAAAATGATGGAATATCACTGTCTTGGTGAGGTTAACTTTTACGGCAAAGAGGGTGGGAGGTCACTCCCGTGATGACTGCTATGCTATATAGGACTTTGTCTTAGACTGGAAAGAGATTGTCCTACTAGTCTTGGAGAAGTGAGCTGCCATGTTTTGAACTCCTATGAAGAGGGTCACAGGGCAGGGCACATGGGCAGTCACCTCTAGGACTCGAAGGTTACCTCTAGCTGACAACAAATTAAGCTGGGAAGGGAGCGGCAGTCATACAGCTACAAAAAAAAAAAAAAAAAAAAACACACACACAAAAACAAAAAACAAAGCAAAACAAAAACCCCAAAAACAAAATCTACAAACAACTTGAATGAATCAGTCAGGTTTCTCCAGAGAAACAAAACCAACAGGATATATAGACATATAAGGGCAGGTTTATTAAGAGAATTGGCTCATGGGGTTTTGGAGGACAAGAAGTCCCACAGTCAGCCATCTATCTGTAAGCTGGAAAACCAGGAAAACCAGAGGTATAATTCAGTCCAACTCAAAAAAAAAAAAAAAAAAAAAAAACCAGGGTAAGCCAATAATGTAATTCCAGTCTGAGGCCCAAGGCCTGATGACTAAGGTGGTGGGTGGCATTAATGGAAGTCACAGAGTCCAAAGGCCTGAGAACTAGGAGGTCTGATGTCTGGGTGCAAGAGAAAATGGAGGTCCTGTCCCAGCTCAAGGGAGGAGAGTGCAAGTTTGCCTTTCCTTCGCCTTTTTGTTCCATTTGGGCCCTCAATGGATTGAATGAGATCTGGGACATTGGGAAAGGCCACCTCCCGATCTCAGTCTATGGATTCCAATGTTCGTCTTTTCCACAAACACCCTTACAGACACACCAACGATCTGTGCCTCCCGAACCCAGTTGGGTTGACACATGAAGTTGACCATCACATTGGACAGCCCCAGGAGTGGATTCTTCCTTAGTGGTG
This sequence comes from Mustela putorius furo, assembly GCF_011764305.1. Taxonomy (NCBI): domain Eukaryota; kingdom Metazoa; phylum Chordata; class Mammalia; order Carnivora; family Mustelidae; genus Mustela; species Mustela putorius. The sequence goes on along the minus strand of NW_025422169.1, from coordinate 5,391,649 downwards.
GATTCCCAAGCAGAGAACCCAGCTGAGCTGACACATGAAGTTGACCATCACATTGGACAGCCCCAGGAGTGGATTCTTCCTTAGTGGTGGATTCCCAAGCAGAGAACCCAGCTGAGCGGTGAGCGGACAGACTCCTGACCCACAGACACTGGGAGAGGATAAATGCCTTTTGTTTCTTACACAGCTTGCTGTGTGGTTATTGGTTATGCAGCCGTAACAAACTAATGAGCTATCAGATAAACGGCTCCCAATTCCTGTCCTGATATTGCATTACAGTCTAAAAACCTCAGCCAAATGCAGTAACGTGATGTCAAAATCTGAAAAGTTTTGCTGCAATCCACTGCTGTTCAGACTCCTTGAGGAGTCTTTCAAAATCAGAGAAGTGGCATGTCTACTAATTGTAAATCTAAAATTTCAGGAATTTTCATTGAAAATCCTCACAAAACAACCTCCAAATCCTTCAACATCGGCAATCCCATAGTTTTTGATGTGTAAGTTAACTTTCTGTTCACTCTCAGTGAGAAAACATGAGGAGAAGGGGATAGTCTCCGGGGAGGTGCCCCCGAGCGTGCCTGTGATTAAGACCATCACCAGCTCCCCAGGAACAGGGTGATTCTTCCCACTGAAACTCAACCAAACATAGGGAGCAATTTTCTCTTCCTTTAATTTTTGGAAATCTTGTTATTTTACAACACCCTCCCCGCATATTATATATAGTTCCAGAAAAGTTCCCCGAAGCAATATGAATAATAAAGGGGAAAAGAGTTATTTTGGGAGAGAGACAGTGTGAATGCCAATCTCATTTCTTCTGCAAAATTACCTGAGTGGATCTGAGCAGGTTATGGCCTTACTGATTTCCTTTCTCCACCTGGCATGGAGATCCTGTCCATAGCCCCTTTCAACATTACGGGTCTGGGATTCTATTAACTGATTTAAAGTTTCAATTAATTACAAGACTTTTTTAAAAAGTATACCCAGTGGTGCTTTTACTTAAACCAATTAAGACCTCTGGAGAGGACAAATAATTATCACTCACCGACAATTTTCCAAGTAATAATTTTGCTTCTTAAGATGAATTCACTTTCTGCTTTCAGGTGTACGGTTCTGACAATGGCATTTTGTAAAGCAACCAATATCACAAAGGTACTTAAAAGCCACTTGTGTGTCAAATACTGTCCAGAGAATTCCTGGTATACAGTTGTTCCCCAACTTACAATGGGGCTCTGTCCTGATAAACCCATCGTAAGTTGAAAATATCCCAAGCCACTGACCATTTTCGCTTACTTAGCCTGGCCCATCTTGAACGTGCCCACAACATTCCCGGCCGCCTCCAGGTGGACAGAGTCTCCTCACATGAAGCCTGTGTGATGATCAGGTGTTTCGTGACTCGAGTCACATTCTGGGGATGGCCCCGTGAGCAAAGAACGGTACGGCAGGCTCGGCCTTCTGCTCTCCTGATCGCTGGCTGCCTGGGAGGGGTCCCTCACCGCCCAGCTACCGAAAATCCGATGTGACCACATGTCGCTAGCCTGGGACAAGATCCACGTTCACAGTTAAAATTCCAAGTACAGCTTCTACTGCATCGCTTTCGCTCCGTCGTGAAGTTAAAAAATTCTAAGTTGAACCACTGCAAGTCGGGGAACGTATTTATGTTTGGTTAATGAAACTATCTCACAGAGCCTCAGAACTGCCTCATGTACAGTCTACTGTTTTCTTAGTCTTTGTTTCTCAGGTGTACTCTGTGAAGGCACCTCCTGATAAATGTCAGGAATAATTAATGGACACTAAGTGCAGATCAATGAGGAATTTTCAAATGCTCTCACTATAGACACAAACATGACATCTTTCATTTTTCCTTTCTTTAGTTTCAAGTAAGAATATTTATTTTAATTTTTACACTGAGACTTATTTTGATGAAGAATGAAGTGTGCTTTATGATTTTTGAGCATAATACAGAAGGTAAAGAGATTCGTTACTTTTATTTTCATTATTATTTATTATATTCATTATTATTATAAAAATAATTGTACTTCTGACACACCTTCTGTTGTATAGATCTCTGTCTACCCATTTCTAAAAGGGTTAAAGGATGTATGTTCACTGGTAATAGTGTCCCAAAGCTCTTTGTGTTTTGTCTCCAAATTCAATGGACTCGAGACACTTTGTTCTTAGTTGAATGTGAGACATTTGCTACATCAGCAAGCTCTATGAATTCAAGTCAGATTTTACAAGACTTTATTTTATATATGAAACAGGTCTTAACAGTACTTAATGAAAGATGTGGTAATTGACTGGCAGGGAAAAGGAACAAGAAAATTGTAGTTTAGTGTAATAACATTTCATGTAGCTCTATCAGTGTTAGGTTTTACACTAAAAGGAAAGCTAAATTTAGGATGTCTATTACATACTAGCATTGATATGAGTCATTTCCTTTCCATTAAATCAACCCAAACCGTAACTTCCTATTTTAGGGTCTAATCTGTACAAAGCAGCAGATTTCAGATCTCAATTCTGCATGTTTGAGTTCCTCAAAAAAAATAGAAAAAATCAGTTTAAGTTTGTACTGTTCGTGGAATTTTAAAATTATTCCAAGAATGAGACTAGCTAACACCAAACATCAGATATTAGTAGAACAGTTTCACTTTCAACAATTAAATTAGAGCTCAGTTAAAATTTGCAGCCAGTCACTGCGAAAGGAAAAAAAATGCAAGAGTTTCTGCAACTTAAACTGAAATGGTCTTCCCTCACTGCCCTCACCTCCCTACACACTATGCACACACAGACACACGGACACACAAACTCGCCCAGACACAAACACCCGGGCACACATAGTCACACACAGCAACAAGGCACAGATGCTCACATAGGCACACACACACTCACATGCAGGGATAAATGACTTCCACCCACTTTTTATGGTAACACTAGCAATCTCGTACTTTCTCCAACAGTGCAGCTCCTTTCGAGATCAAAGGTGAAAGGAAAAAATTATCCCCTACTATGCTACTTTTAAGATTCCAGGACTTTTTTCATTTCAGCCTTAATAAAATTATTGGCTATGCTTTCCATTTCTTTTCTGTTGAAGGGCTATAACAAGTTTGGATACAACCATAATTAGGGTTTTGCTTATTTGGCCTGAGCGTCTGGTGTGTTACCAGGGCTTGTGGGTGGAGCAAACTGTCCAGGACATCCGTCATGTGACCACATGGACCCTTTGAGGTCCACTCTCAAAGATATTTTCCAGAGAATAACTTTGGAAATCCACCAGAAGTGATCACAGTTTCTCTGTGGACCAGCCCCAGCTAAGTATTAATTCCACGATGTGCTAAATTTGGACACCAGATGAATAGAATTGAGGTCAGTGTTCTTAACAAATTAATAAGGGCACATCCATCTATTGAAAGCCCATCATAGGCTCTAAGAATGGACAGTCACCCGCATGACTGGTCTGTATCCTTCCTTCAATAGGTATTATAATTAACCTCTCAGAGAAGATATAAACAAAAAATATATTTAAACCCTCAAAAAGACAACACCATGAGGAAACGAGAATTAAAGTACTAGAGGGTGAGAAGAAAGATCCCACTGCTAAAGAAATCACAAACTAGGGCGCCTGAGTGGCTCAGTGGGTTGGGCCGCTGTCTTTGGCTCAGGTCATGATCTCAGGGTCCTGGGATTGAGTCCCGAATCGGGCTCTCTGCTCAGCAGGGAGCCTGCTTCCCTCTCTCTCTCTCTGCCTGCCTCTCCATCTATTTGTGATTTCTCTCTGTCAAATAAATACATAAGAAGTCTTTAAAAAAGAAAAAAGAAATCACAAACTACATAATGACTGCAAAGACGTTTTATCCCAGAGCTATTCAATAAGTAAAATTTTAAAATTTGGCCGGTGGACACCATTTAGAAAGGTTTCAAAATAATGTAAATGATTGACTTTGAGCCGAAGTGGATTTGATGGAAAATAAAATGATCCTCGCTTTGTCAAGTGAAATATGTATCATTTTCAAGCAGAACATATCCCATTTAAAGTAGGATTCTTTAAGAGTCATGCGTACTCTAAAAGCAAAAATGTTTATTTAGCCATCTGGCAAGATCAAAGCTTTCTGTCACTATATCCAAGGCTTAGAGATATTTTAAAGATGAGGATTTTTTTAAGGTGAATGAAAAATTAATGTTTGAGTGTTTATGTGCGTGTATGTCTGTGCCTTTACCTAAGTACAGTTTAGTAAAATACACATGGATTCTGGCATTAATATTTCCCTTCAATAAAACTGCTGATACTTCTTAAATCATGTGGACAAGAGAGGAGTCTCTATTATAGGACAGTGTGAAATCTTCTGTGTGCTCTGGGTCATCTGCTTGGGGATACACATTCATTCAACAGATCCTACTGATCACCTACTGGTTTGGTCTTTACTCCAAAAACCTGTGGGAAAAACAAATAGTTAAAAAAAAAAAAATAGGCAACAATGTCTGCCCTCAAGAAGCTTATAGCCTTCATCATGAACTATAAGCATAACTGAGAGGTAAATTTTATGATATGCTAGAAGATGATAAGAGCTTAGAAAGAACATAGCAGGGTAAGAGGTATTTTGTTTTGTTCTTTGAAATGCATGTCCTTTATTTTTTTTTTTTAAAGATTTATGTCTATTTATTTGACAGAGAGAGCACAAGTAGACAAGGAGGCAGACAGAGGGAGAGGGAGAAGCAGGGTCCCAGCTGAGCAAGGAGCCTGATGTGAGCCTCAATTTGAGGATCCTGAGATCATGGCCTGAGCCAAAGGCAGAGGCTTAACCCACTGAGCCACCCAGGCGCCCCTGCGTTGCAATTCTAAGTAAACTGTTCATGCCAAACCCTGTGATCAAAGAGATCAGTTTTTGCAAAATCTTGAAAGATGTGGAAGGGTGATACTTGCATCTGGAGAAGGAGCAGTTTGGGCAGAGGGAACAGGTGTGGGCACCAGAATAGAAGCACATCCAAGAGGAGAACAGTGAATCTCCGGAAACAGTGTGGGATGGGAGCCGGGGAAGTATGGAAAGTCTGAGGAGAAGCCAGAGTGGTGAAGGGCGTCGACCATCCAGTAGCTTGTAGGCCACAGTTAGAAACCATCTTACTCAGAAGGAAGAACAAGCCTTTGAAAGGCTGGAGCTCCCCCAGTCTGGCCTCATGTGGGGGCCATCTGGCTACGGTACAGAGGGATGGGGAGCACGGGTGGAGACCTGGGAGACCACATCACGTGACTCATAGGGAAGGCAATGGACAAAGCAGAGACTTTCAGAGCATGAGGAGGAGTCTGATGCTGAGTACATCTTAAAGAGCCAAGACAGCAGAGTTTCCAACTATTTGGATGGTGTAAAAGTGAGAAAAAGGAGGTGAGACAAATGCCAAGGTCGTTCCGCTACTGTGGGAAGTCTGGAAGGAGTTTGGGGTCAGGGTCAGCGGCACAGCTCCTACAGAAGGAGCAGGTAGATCGGCAGTTGAGTCTGGGATCCGTTAAGGCAGGTGGCTGCCAGCAATCCAGGTGGGAAAGGCACCTGGGGAGTTGAGTATGGAGTCCGGCTCCAGGAAGAGGTCTGCGCTAGAGATAAAATTTGAGTCCCTGGTGTGTGGATGTTCTTTAAAGTGTGACACTGGCTGAGGTCTTGAAGGTGGTGAGTGTGGGTGGGAAAAACAGAGGAAGAAGGCCCACACCCTCGGGCACCAGCTTCAAAGAAAAGTGGAAACAAGAAGCCAGAGAAGTGGAAGAGCTTCGAAGAAAAGTGGAGACAAGCAAAGAAGCCAGAGAAGGTGAGCGCTCTGGCCTCCGGGAAGCAGTGACAGATCGGGGTGGTGTTCTGAAGCGAAGCAGCAGAAATGTTCAGGGAGAAAGGGATAAGCTCCCTTTTAATGAGGACTGAGAACTGCCTGTTGCTTTCCAAAAGGAGCCGATGAAGGCGAGCTGGACAGGAGAATTTGGGCAGGCTGTGGGGCGGGGTGAGAAGAAGTCTGGTCAGGGTGAGGTCTATGGAGAGCACCAGGAGAAATCAGAGACAGAGGCACCGCTCAGGACTTCCACTACAAAGTAGAGTTTGGTCAGGGCGGGTAGCAGAGCTGTGTGGGAGGACCCATACTTTTCAGGATGGTAAAACGATAGCATGTTTGCACGCTGGGGCAATGGTTGAGTAAGGAGAGAAAATGCAATGTCATGGAAGCGAAAATGAATTCCTGCAGGCATATCCTTGCATAGGCAAGAGGGAATGCACCCCAGGGAACAAGTGAGCTGGCTGGCTGAGCACAAGGGCCATGGACCGTGTATGCAATGTGGATGGGAGCTAGAATGTGTAGCTGCAGATGGTGTAGGTGTGCAGTTATAGGGTGTGGTGGTTCTCATGAGATTCCTGACATTTCCGGTCAAGCAGAGGGCACAGACATCATTTGAAAACAGAACAGGGCCTGGGGGTGGTGAAGAGGTGTGTGGGGGACGTTGTAAGAGGGAACCCCAGGGTCGGGGAGGGGCATGGCAGATAAATGAAACATGTGGTTGTGATATGGTGATCACAACGACCAGGAAGCTTTGGGTGCACTGCCAGGATAGTTGGTCGAAGTTCTATCACTCGCTAGGTTGAGTGTTTTTCCCTCATGTCGCAGACGTGGTACAATTGTTTCACCATGGGGATAGGTGGCTTTCCTGAGTGAGTATTAAATAGGTATGGATGACTGGACATTGTGTAAATCCTCTACAGAAAGAGAGTGGTCAAAACAAACAGGAAAAAGCCACATGAAGGAGAGAGCTCATGAAGGTAGAAGAAAATTTGGACAAAGACACCACTGAGTCTTTCGGATATAAAACACCTCCTTCCTGCCTTCAGAACAGCAGGAGACGACACCAATCCATGGCAGGAGCACTGAAGACGGAACATCCCTGCCCCAAACTCCCCATGCCGTTCTTGCTGTAGGTGTTTTCCGGATGGCCATCCTTCTCTTCCCATCCGTGGCTGCCATCATGCTCAGGAACCACGTCTGCAAAACACTCCCGTTCTACTCTTTCTGGATATCCCATTCCCCATATCTACCTGCCTTGGAGGAAGACAGCATAGCCTGGTTAATTATTATGCAGAGCAATATAGCTCTTGTTTCTCTAAAGATGTTTAAATTACCTGTGCCAGGAAACCTTGGCTTTCATCACCAGATGGGCCAATTACGGTATTTTTCCTTAGGCTGGTTAAAGCAAACTCAAAGCATCGTTTTTTGTTTTGTTTGTTTTTGTTTGTTTTTTCGAAGCATAGTTTTTAAAACAACCATTTCCCCCTCTTATTATATTATCCCTTAGGAATATCTGCTATATTGTAATTAATTGTTCAATTGTCCACTTTGCTCATTAGAAAGCAAGGTCTTTGAAGACAGGCACTGTGGCGTATTTAATACTATTTCCCTGAAATGAAATGGCTCTATTTTCTATCACTTATAAAAATTAATTCCAAATGGGTTACAGATATAAATGTGAAAGGAAAACAATAAAATCTCTTTTAAAATTCAGGGTTATTTTCATGACCTTGGGGTGAGTAAAGCATTCTTAAAAAGAAGATCAAAAGCACTGAGGATAAAGGAAAATTTTATAAAACTGGCCTTTACTGTAATTGAGAACCCCCATCAAAAGATACCGTTAACACAGCGAAAGAGGAAGCCACAGAGAGGAGGAATCTGCAATCCATATGGCACACAGATTTATATCCTGAATATATAAAGAAGTTCTACAAATCAATAAAAAGATCAATAATCCCATAGAAATATATCCTAGAGAACTGAACAACCACTTCACAAAAGAGACTACATAGACAGCCTATGAACATATGAAAAAGTGCCCACCTCATTAGTCACAGGAAAATGTAACTGAAAATTAAATGAGATCCCACAATACACCTAGCAACCAGAATTGCTAAGAACAGATCGGTTGGCACCAGCAGGCAGTGGGAAAGGTAGGAGCAGCTTGGAAATGTCCATGTGTGTGACGCTCTATTCCATTGTAAAGGAAGACACGCATTCAGTGTCACAAGCAGTCCAGCTCCTGGGAACATCTCCACCATACTGAGTATAGATATTCGACAAAAGACAGATACAAGAATTCTTATAGTGACGCTCTTCATGACAAGTCCAAGGGTGAAGCAGCCAGTGCATCTAAAGGGTAGTGAGTGAACAATTTATGGTATACTGAAAATGCACTAAAATCACTTGTTTACATACAATAGTAATTAAAATTCCAGAGTTCTTTTCTAAACAAAGAAGTGACAACGCCATGAGCTACCAGCTGAGCTGGATGACATGAAAAAGAAAGAACAGAACTTGGGGACCTCCATAGATAAAGAAGAGTATCTCCCATATTTTCTGTCAGTGTGGAGGGCTGGTTCCAGAGCTGATCAGAGGGACTGGTCTGGATATTTCTGCATTGTCAAATTGTTATTGCTCCATTGGTTTTTCTTAATCTCTCCCTCTCTCTCTCTTTAAGTAAACTCTACACCCAATATGGGGCTTGAACTCACAACCCTGAGATCAAGAGGCACAGGTTCTACTAACTGAGCTAGCCAGGTGCACCAATAGTTCCATTTCTTGATGAGATTTTGAAAGGCTTCCCTTTCCTCTTTCCATGGTTGTTACAAATGTGGACAGTAAAAGACTGTACTGCCGTGGTGAAACAGATTCCATTATCTGAGACTGGCTATGAGCTACAATGTACCTGTGACCTTATCATATTTACCAGTCCCGGCACACCTTCGTCATGTATTTGCTAAGCACTTGGAGCTATCTCAACTATGAAAAGTGCTATACAAGCCAAAATTCTATTCTCTTCTCTATTAATCATATTTGATTAATATCATTTGAAATACCATTAAATAATTTTAATGCAGGTGTGTGGATTAAAGCAACTCAAGAGCTTTCCTGACATAAACATTGACAAATTATGTGCAAGTTTAAGTTTGCACAAGTGATTAATCTGCTATTCTGCAGTTGGAATTAATTATTACACTCATATTTACATGACTAGTTCAGATATGTCTAACCATTAACACATTACCATTTGCCCTGAGTCCTTTGCAATGCAATGTCATCTATTTAATAATGTACAAAAAAGACAATAAAAGAGAATCAGATCAGAACTCTAACAATATGTCTTAGATTGCAGGTCTAGCTGGCTAATTCTTTTTTTTTTAATTGCTGAGGTTATTAAAATATTTTATTTATTCTGTCCTAAGAGAAGCTTAATAGGATAGTACAATTCTTGTAATTAAGTGGACCGGTATGCACTTTCCTAACTTTTGGTTGTAAATTTGCAGGAGTGAATACAGCAAAGCTTTTAGAAGGTCATATATGCTTAGTGGGAAAAACTCAAGAACCAAAGAGCCAAGAGCCATTCAGAGATGACTTTTTCTCTCTTCCTGAAGGCAGAACTGTTCACCTGAACCGTTTCAGACAGATGGACTTTTATCCTGTTCTCCAGGGAAAGAGATTTTATAACTTGCATATAATATGCGACGTTTAGCCACCCTCAGTTTTTTGAGATCATAAAGGCGTAATTCAAATAACTTCAACTATAACAAAAGCATCCATTTATTAGGTGCTTATTTTGTTCTGAGCATTGCTTTAGGTTCTTTATATTGTCTTATAGAGAGATTTAATTTCCCTGTTATAGCTAACAGAACATAAGCTTTAAATTATCTAAGGCCAGTACTAGACAAGTGTGATTAGTGGTGACGGACTTTCAGAGAGTAGACTCCACATATGATAAGAATGGAAGCAATGGGTACAAAACGTGCCATGTTCACATAATGACCCTCACTTTTCTGTGTGGGGGGCCAGAGAAGTGTATGTTTTCTTATGTTCCTTGGCAGACATGAGCAGACAGGATACATATAAAGTATCTTCTGGTCATTCTGTTTGAAGGCTGGATCCTGTTCATGCTGGTCATGTCTTGTACTTTGGCTGTTATACCCAGGTATCAATGGAAAGTGAAGGGGAAGGGATACGGATGTGTAGTGAGACTTTTGCTGAAATTGTGGCACAGAGAGGCACATAGATGAGCCTGCCCAGAGAGGAACAATTACTCCATCAATTGAATTCTCCCTTGTTACTCTCTTTGTCTTTCAACTTGGTTAGTTTCTATTCCCCTTCAAGTTCATGGATTTCACTCCTGTCTGCACTGAGTCTATTCATGAATGTTAAATGCATTCATCACCTATGGTATAATGGAATTATTATTTGCCATTATAATTGCGTCTTTCTTATAATTTCCGTCTCTTTGCTGAAATTACCCCATCTCTTCCTGTACTCTTTCCTTGACAGCCTTCAATATATTGATCACTGCTATTTAAAAATGTCTATCTTATAGTTACAATCTCTGGACCATCCCTGAGTCTGGTTCTATGGTTCATTTTGTCTCTTTAAAATGGCATGTGTCTTTTTTTTTTTTTTTCCTTACTTTTGTTTTGCTCATTCCTTTTAACTGAATGCTATGTATAGAAGAGTAAGATTAAGGTAGATACTATTTATGCTGAGACATGGCGTATATCTTCTAGATCCTGTCTCAGGATGGGAGGCTGAGTTATCCTGCTCATCAGCTGCCTTCCTCACCACAGCTTCAGATTTACCTTGAGCTAAGGGTGAGATAAGTCCATGCTCTTGCCGCATCTATAGCTTCCAGCTCTCCCCATGTGCCTGAGCCTGAGCGTGCGCCTCTCCACATGCTTGCTCTTGTCCAGTGACAGACTTCTCTGCTGCCAGGTAATGGGAAGAGTCCAGGGAAGGGAGCTCTCTGTGGTCCTTGCTCAGTCTTAGACAGGCCCAAGTGTGCCTCAGGTCTTAGAGGTAGAATTCTTCAGTGATCCTGCCTGATCTTGTGGCAGCCAAGAGCTGCTTTGCATCTTTGGTGGGTCTTATTAAAGAAAGAATTTCTTGTCCTTCTTGCTGTGGTAGAACTCTAGTGTATTGGTAAAGAGATTTTCCTTTTCCTGCCCCTCTTTCATGGGTAGAAGGTTTTGCTTTTGCTTTTTTGTTTTGTTTTTAAATCTTTCCACTGCCCCCAACTGGTCTGCTCTTGCCTGAGGGTGAAGAGTCTTCCTCCTCCTCCCCAAGAAGCTTCAGGCTATGTGGTTTGTCTCCATCAATGAGCCCTTTCTGCTCCTGTCTACCATCTTTCTCATAAGTGCTCAGTGGAGGGCTATGGAGAAGCACCTACCAGGACATACAAACTCATCTTGTATCTGTGGCTCTCACGCCAGTCCACATTCAAACTTTAACAATGTGTTGGAATTTCAGCTGTTTTTAACCTACCTGTATGGCACTCAACCCCTCTTTCTCCCACACTCAGCCACTGTTCTGTGCCCTCTTTCCTCAAACAACGGGTTCCTTTTTCTTTAGATTTCAGACTACTTGTTTGTCTTACAATCTCAGCTCTGAAGGGTTCAAGAAAAGTTGATTTTATATATTCTTATTGTTGTTGTTGTTAAGGAAAAAGTAACTTTTCCCCAGTTTTCTATATCCTAGTCAGAAGCGGAATTCATGGTAAATAGTATTTTAACTTGGCCTTCTCACTTGAAAACATCTGTTATTTCTCTCTCGCTGCCTAGTTCCTAAAGGTGTCTTCCCGAATGTAGCCATCTGTTAGAGAGAGTGTCAGTTTAGAACTGGTATTTCTATGCCAGGTCTGGAATCTTGTATTAACATGACCCTTCAGCTTCTGATGACTCATCAAGTTGTAGATGCCCTTTTCTTTTCTTTTTTAAAATTCTCTTCACACACACAGTTTTACATAAATCTATAAATGTGAACTTATCATGCACTGTGCTTCTTTTCCAAAAAGCTATAACAATTTACATTTCAACTGCCAGTGTATCACAGTATCCATTTTCTGTATCTCTGTGAGCAACAGTTACTGTTTCCCTGTCTAATAAGTACAGAATGATAGTTCATTGTCCCTGTAATCAGCATGTGTCTGTTAGTAAATTTGAACATATTGTCATAAATTCACTGGTCATTTAGATTTGCACTTCTATGAACTGCTTCTTCGCACTGTTGCCTTTTTTTTAATTGGATTGTTTTTCTCCTTCAGATGAATTTGTCAGATTTTTGCATGATTATTATATTATTAACAGTTGTCCCCCAAATAATAGGTTTTCTATTTACTTTGTTTCTGATACATTTTATTATACAAGTATGTCTTTTTTATGACATAGAAGATGTACCTTTTTTCTTGATAGCTTCTGAGATTCCACTCTTTGTTTAATGAGATTCTTCAATCCCTACATTATACCTCATTACCTAGAATTGTGCCAAGTGCAGAGATGCAGACAGTCTAATGTAGCATAGAAAGGAAGGGTAGTTTACTTCTAGAGTCTGTACCTGATGGGTGAAGTAGGTGGCACCACACCTTTGTCATCCTTTGGAGCTGTGTTTGAGTAGACTGTATACCGACTGCTGTGTTGCTACATGCATACCGAGAATGGGTCCAACAAACCCTTGTTGTCAGAGGAGCCAAGGGAGCTCAGCCTTTAGGTAACCTAATGAACTGCTGAAAGTGGAGAGCTGAGCTTCCAAGGCCACCTGGATCTCACTTAGGTTTTCTTCCAAAACTGTTATCTTATTGTTTTCATTCAAGTATTTCACCCCGTGGAATTTATTTTTATATGAAGCAAAACAGTGTTCACATTTGATCCTTCTCCTGATACGTAGCTCCAATTATTAAAACATCCATCCTTTCCTCACTAAATAGAAATACTATCATTATTTTATATGAGCCTTTCATATTTTCATTTATCTATTTGAATATCTCTATGCTAATAGCATGCTAATTTTACTTTAATGGCTTTATAGTTGTTACCTTTTTTTTTTCTGATACTAGTAAGTCAAATCAGTCCTTCCTTATTTTTCACATTCAAAATTATTCCTGGTTATTTTTTTGACATTTATTCTCACATATAAATTTTATGGCCATAAAATTCAAACAGAATTTGATATAGTAATTAACATTATATATTACATGTAAAAATTAACATTTTTATATCAAAAACTTCTCATTTCAGAATATTTTATGTCATTCCATTTGTTCATATAATACATCAACAAAATATTCTATTTTTCTTAATATTGGTTCTGTTTCCTTTTTTGTTAATTTATACTTAATATCTCAAGCTTTTCTCATTTTCCTTATGTTCTTATTATTAAAATTAGAAAAAATATCTAATGGCCTTTATATATTTGCCTTACCAAATTCTTCTGTTAATTCTAATAGTTTTTAAAGAGTCTTTGGGGTTTTTAGTTATAAAATCATATCATAAAGAAAGAGACATTTTTATCTTTTGGAAACTTAGCACCACTTATTAAACTCTTTATCTAATTACAATGACCAAATACTTGAATATTAAGTTAAAATGGTAAGAGTAGGGATACGTATCTAATATCTAATTTTAATTAAAACAGATTTTGCATTGTACCACTTAGAATACCAACTCCAGCTATTTTGTAGAAATACTTAATATTTTCCTTCAATACCCCCTTTTTTATCTTAAAGTTTTAAAGGTATGTTTCACAAACACCTTTTTAACTCTTTATATTGATTTTATAATGGTTTCTGCATGACCACACAGTGGTTCACCTTTCTGTCTGCTCATGTCCATGCCCACCGAGCTGAATGTTCCGGAGGAAAATAAACACACCAGAGGTACCCTCTTAGAGCTGTCTACCACTCACAGTCTTATCTATTGTTCCTCCACTCTCCTCCCCAGTAAGCTCCTCCCTTTCTCCCCCTTCCTCACCCCCTGGAAGATGAAGGAGACACAGGCCACACCCTCCACACACACACCCTCTGACAAGGGACGTCCCCTCACTCTTATCCAAGATGCCTTTCCTCCACCCTGTGATCTTGCTCCAGGAATGCTTTCTTTCTTCTGAAGAATTAATCTTCCCATGAATTTACAAACATGCTCCTACGTCTTCAATCATTAAAAAAGAAGAAGAAGAACCTCGCTCTATCCTATTTTTCTGCCCCATTATTGTCTCCTTTTCTCCCTTCCTTATGGTAAAACTCCTCGGACTTGTCTCTATTTCTTCTCCCGGTCCTGTGCTCCTGCTCTCTACCGAGCTCTATTCAGTTAGCTTTCTGATCTCCCACATTCTACTGAAACAGCTCTCAATTTTGGAATGCCTCCTTGGACTACCTTGAATTGTCTTGGAAATCTCATCCAGTGCCATGGCTTTTGTGACAACTAAAGCTCAAGATCCCCAGACCTTAATTTCCCACCAGGAAGTCCCCCTACCAACTCAGGCCTCATGTACCCAGCCTTCTATTTGGTACCATCTGGAGGTCTAATAAGTATCTTAAAGCTGACGTCTTCAAACTTTGGCTTAAAGCATTTCCCCACCCCCACCAAGGCTTGATCACATAGTCTTTTAAGCTCACTTTATGGCTATTTCTTCCCGCAGGCCTCTCAGGCACTATCTTCAACGTACTCTTACCCCTTCATTTTTACCGCCTCACATCCCAAATTCAATCCACCAAGATAATTTTTGATTCTATCTTTAAAATATATGAAAGTTCACATCATCTCTCCTCCTCCTTAGGGTTACAACTCTCGCCTGGATTACTGCAAAAGCTTCCTAATTGCTTTCCTGACTTCAACCCTGTTCCCCTTCAATCCGATCTCAGTACAGCAGCCAAAGTGACATTGCTGAAAGGGAGGTCACACAATGCCAGCTCCATGTTGAAAGTCCTCCAGTGGCTTCAAAGACACGCTCATTTTTGCCTGTGATGCCCTCCAGGGTCTGGGCCCCATTACCTCTCTGATCAAATCGTTTGCACTTTGCTCTTGGTTTATTTTTATTCAGGTACACTGTCTTTGGGTCCCTCCTCAGGATTTTGCATTGGCTTTTCCCTCTGCCTGGAATGGAGCTCCCACCCATCACAGCCCCCCATGGCTGATGCTTTCTCACCTGTTTCTAGTCTTTTCTAATAACCTGAGGGTTGCCTTCTCTGACAAATCTAATGAGGTCACCTGAATAGCCAGTGGCCACCCCCCCCACTGCCAACAAACCTCTCTTGTCTCCAGTCTGTTTAATTTTTCACCATTCCATGTGTCACCATCTAACATATTAGGTATTTATTACCTATTTATTTTGTTCGGTGACATGGAACATGTTAGGGGCTCCATAAAAAATTTGTTCCATAAATAAGGAAAGTTATACTGCAATATAATTTCCAATACTATAACGATTTTTCATCTTTATTCATAAATCAGATCTATTCTGCAGTTTTCCTTTATTGTTCTATCTTTATCAGGTTTTTAAAAGAGTTATATTGCCTTTGTAAAGTGAATTGGGGAGGCCTTTCATCTTTTTTCTAAGGCCTGGAATAATTTAACTTTGAAAAGCCCTCTTTCTTTAAGGTTATATAAAATTCATGTTACATAAACCTCAGCTGGGAATCCATCTGTTCTCGGTGCCTTTTTCAATGGTAGATCTTCAAGTGATTTTTTTCTAAACTCTCTTATGGTAAGTGATGTATTTAAGTTTCCCCTTCCTTTCTTCTTGGGTAAATTTTGGCAATATATATTTTGCTGGGAAATCATCCATTTCCTCTAAATTTTCAAATGTCTTGTCAGAAAGTTTCATAGACATTTATTTTTATGACTACTTCAATCACTTCTATATTGATGGTTATTCCCTGCTTGTCTCTCCTAATTTGGTGTATTTCCGCCTTCTCTTTTTCTCCTTTAAATGAGCCCGTGAAGCACTAATGCAAGGGAGTTCACTTAAATTAGATTTGGATTTTAAAATTTCTGCTACCTTTTTAAATTTTTCATTAATTTTAGCTTTTGTTTTGATTTCCATTTTTATTTGCTCTTTGTTTAAATTATTTTCTATATTCTTAGGATGAACACAAACCCCCTCTGTTCTTTTACTTTCTTTATAAAGAGCGATGATAATTTGTGTCAGGTTTTTGTTTTTATTTTTTCTCTTCTGGGGACTGCTTTCACTCTGTCCCACAGGTTTAGCTGGGAAGAATGTTCTTCTTTATTACTTTCCCTATGGTTGTAATTGTCCTTTTGATTTTCTCTTTGATCCAAGAGTTTTCTGTCTGGGAATGTGCTTCTTAATTCCCAAGGGATTCTAACTTTTAGTTCCTTTCTATTATTAATTATTTCTGACATTAAAAGTTCATGTTCACAGAATGAATTCAATAAAGATTTATTTTTAAAAATGTACTTAAGAACTCTTTTGAGCCAAGGAAGTGGTTGATTTGGTCTAGTTTCCATTAACACGGGAACAAAAAATAATCTTTCCAAGGAATGTAAGATTCGACATATTAACAATTCAAACACATGTATTTATTTAATTATTTACTTATTTTATGGAATGCTTTTGTCTTTCAGATCTGCCCAAATCTTAAAGAAGCATATTAAAATATCCCACTAAAGTTATAATATTAGCAGTTTAGATTTTGCTTTATTTACTCAGGTCTATATCGTTTGGTACATTTGAAAAAAAACGGAATGTTCCCCTTTTTTAGTTCTTTATGTTTTTAAATTTAAAGTTCAGTTTCTCCCAGACTGTCCTTCTAACTTGCAATTCTGTTTCCATTTGCAAAGTATTTATTGCCCACCCAGAGCTCTCTGCTATCATGCATTTGCTCCCTGATGTCAGGATTTCCCCTAGAGTTCTTTCAGAGGGAGCAGAGGCTGATATGTTTTCCAAATGACGGCATGTTCTCATCTCCTTTTGTTCTGAAGGATGACTGGCATTTCTCATATATTGTCTCAAGATGTTATTCTAGTATCTTTAAAGGAGTCCCTTTGATCTACAGGCGTAAGATATTTCCGTGTCTTTTCATTTATTTCTCTGTTTGCTTCTTTATTTCTTAAAACTCATTTTTATCTGAGGCATATCTGGGAAATTTTCCACAAGTCCACTAATTTTTTTTTTTTTTTCCTTTCAGAATTGCTGTTTTTCTCATCGTTTTCTCTTGGGCTTACTTTTCTGCCCACGATTTCCAGCTCCACAGTTTTGCTCTGTGCTGGGAGATATTTCTTAGACTTGCCTTCCCAGGTTTCTAATTTGGTGTTCAACAATAACCATCTTCTTTTTCAATTCATCTAGAAAATATTTTACATTTTAGCTTCAGAGAATGTTTTTAGCGCAACACCTGGAAATTTTCCATTGACGCCATCATCTGTGGCTCCATTTCACTAAGAGGGTTTGGCCTTTGTTGTGACCATTCTTCTTTTCTCTGGTGCAGACCTCTCAGATGTGTGATATTTTGCTTCGCTGGTTTCCTGGGACTCTGATCTCACGTTTGCAGCCCCCACGTGTTGGCGCTTCTAAAACTGGAGAGAGGCAAAAGGGTTTGTCCTTCCATGAGCCACTAGTGCAGAAGCCACGGAACCCCAGCCACCTCCTGAAATGCCTGGAGGAGGTCTCGTTCCTAGTCACCTGCCTTCCCGTGACATTCGGGAACGTATAGGGTTCTGCCCCATTCAACTATGTCCTCACCTGTAGGAGCCAGGGCACCTAAGCTAGCTCGGGCAGAGCGGGTGTTGACCTCCTCCACCGGGGTCTCCGGATCTCATTAGCCCTGACACTTTCAAGACTCCCTGCTTTACGTGCTTGACTGCAAAGGACTCCGGAGCGGATGGCAGACACAGGAGAACGGTCCAACCCACGTCCAGCCGGCGGTGGAGAGAGGGCGCGGCACACTGAGGCGGCATCTTCCCAGGATCCTCCCTTTGGTGTCTCCCCAGATCGTCCCCCCCTGAATGCCTTATGGGCTCTATTTTGAATTACTGCTTTTTTTAATCCTCAAAGGAAATGGCTTTTCGGTGTTTTCATATACTTCTAATATGCTAAAACACTACTTTAAGTGAATCTTCTAACTTCCCATTTTGGTACTCAAAAATCCCCATCGATTTTACACTTTGTATTTTTCCTCTATCCATAGTTAAAAAGTAGCAGATGACATTTAAAGAAAACAAAGCAAAAAAAAAAAAAAAAGTGTCTCCTAAATTAAATTCCTCTTCTGAAAAATTTCCTGTCAGCTCGAATCATGATCCCATTTGGGTTCCTGTCTTTTGTGGACAGGGTTTAGTTGCATGGAGACAGCCTTTGCTCACGTACTACTAAATACAGGCCATTTACAAGCATGTCATGTGCAGCTCTAACTCGAGGGACCATTCGTGATGACCACGTGGGCAAACACATGCTTTGAATGAGTAGCCACCTATCTTCTAAGATTGTTCCAACATGGCCCCAAGGCAAGGGAACCACATGCCCTAAGAGTATAGCATCCCTGCTGGAGACCTGATGGGAACCAGCTTTCTTCATGAATGCAGAGGGCACAGTGTGGAGAATTCAGTCCCATCACCTACTTGGTTACAGAGGAGCCATGGACCAATGGGGACACCCCTTTCCTCAGAGAGGCAGTTGCCCCTGAGGCTCTCTCCTGGTTGCCGGTACCAGGGGCTTAACAGCACTGTCACACTTGGCTCTGGAGCAACTGTGCAAAGTCATGATCCCAAATATTTTTTCATTGGCTCAGCTCTTTTCAGTGGGGGGGAAAAAAAAGTGTCCGTTTTTTTGCCTTACCAGTTTTAGGATAGAAAGCCTCCATCATCTGGTTCAAATATTTCTCACGCCATCATCTGGTTCAAATATCGCTCACGCGCACTAGGTGATTTTGCTTGTGTTAAATTTTCTTTCTCAGCAAGATGTTACACTGAAACGAAACCCATGTGCCTATACTTGTATTTTAGTTTTCTCCTTAAAAATGTTACGCTTTGTATTTCAGAATACAAATGCATCTCTTTCACCTGATTTCCTCTGAGGGAAGCAGCAGGCACACCGCCGGTCCCCTCCTCCCAGCACCGGCTTCGCCAGCGGACAGCCAAGTCCCTCCAATAGCCTTTCAGTGTGCGATTATGTCAGTATTTCATACTTCCTCTCTAGGTCTCCGTGTAGCAGAAGAGTGAATGGAAAACCAGAGAAGTGCTGTGACTCACCTGTGAATGCAAGGCAACAAAACCAGGAAAACTGAAAACGGTTCCCTGCTTCCTGAGCCCGTTTCCTTTGTTGGTGCCTCATTACCTCATGCTGCTCAGCCTGAAGATGTCATTAAAGCAAACAGAACACACAAGATACTCTGTGCAGAGACACTCTAAGATGATGACATTCCAGTAGATAAACTAAGTGCTTTAATAGTTATATTTTCAAAACAACAACAACAACAACAAAAACATTAACCCTATTTAGGAAAACCTATGCTGCTTCCTGCTCTCTGAGTCATGGGGCCTGGAAAGACTGTAGAGAATCCTGGTCCAGCTTCCAGAACAGAGCCCCCCGCCCACTGCCCCCATCTCCCTGTGTGAACTGCTCTTCAAGTAGACAACCGCAATGGTCACACTGTAGAAAAAGGTCTCAATGAACTCAGTAAAGGTAGGAAAGTCATTGTGAGTGAAGGTACACGGAGTCCCTGAGAAACACATTTAGCACCAACTGGCTCATCATGAGGAAGAGAGAGTGTGGCCTGAGGTGTCGGACTGGGACATGAGTCTGCCCGCATGCCTCCACAGGGACAGAATTCCCTGGCCTACCAATAGCCCCATTTCTTGCCAAAAGCCCATCCTGGCAAGCCTGCTCCTTACAGACCTTTTAGAAAGTGAAATAGCATTTATTGCTGGTTGTGAAAGTGGTGATTTTCGCTTTCATCTCAGAAACATCTGTTCTGGGAGCCTGGGTGGCTCAGTGGGTGAAGCATCTGCCTTCAGCTCAGATCATGATCCAGGGCCTGGGATCGAGTCTCCATCGGGTTCCCTGCTCAGCAGGAGCCTGCTCTTCTCCCTCCTGTGATCTCTTTTCCTCTGTCTTTTGGATAAATACATAAATCTTAAAAAAAAAAAAAAAAGAAAGAAAAGAAAGAAAGAAAAGAAAAGAAACATCTGTTCCACGCAGACCTCTGGGGTAGATCATCAGGCTGGTAACCAAGAGGTACCCCAACGAGGGGGATAAAAGCATTTTAGGAGAATCTCTTTGGGGCAAAAGGAGAATTTTAAAAGCTTGTTTTCTACCTAGATTTGTTTCTGGTGTGTTATTTTAATGTTTTATTATCTGGAAATTTCTTTTAATGGCAATAGCGTGTTTTCTGAGTACAGCCAGTCTGTTCAGACTTCGCTGGATTGCAGTTAGTTTGCATTTCTACTGTCCCAACGAGGGCAGGCAGGATGAATTGAGCAACAGCAGCTAGTCTGGGATTATCATAGGGCTTCTTGGGTCCTGGCCCATGGCTGCTAGGACTTTTCCTAAGACACAGATGACCAAGAGGGGCGGATTACATGGTTGTTATCTGAGAAAAGAAGGATTAATCTTTTCATAAAATATGGCAGAGGAGACATTCTATGAAGAAAGTCTGGAAAATGGCTTAAAATTTATCTTCTGGGAAGGCCATGGGCTTATGAGGAGCCAGAGACGATCGAGGGTAAAGAAATGATTCATTTGTAAAGCACTCGCAGGGGTCATCAGCCTACTTTGATGTGGTTGGGAGTGACACAAAGTAGTAGAGATAAATGGTAAGGAGTTCACCCTTGGCAGCCCGGGGATCGTGTTCTGAAGCCGAGAAGCTGTGCTAGGGATGTACGATGACGAAAAACAGGGAAAGGCCCCACCGTGGGCGACATCGGGGCGTGCAGCCTGCCAACGCCGAGTGAGCAGCCAAGAGGGAGCGTGTTCTGCTAACGAGCTGTCGGGAGGATCGGCTGTATTTTATTTCGCACACAGCAGGCCACAAAACCTGGGTGTTGGTGTCAATGTTCTCATTGTTTTGTGGATGTCCATGTTGGCAAGCCCGCATACTTTCATGCCAGAAGGCATGCACGCAGAATCACTGATACCGATCATAAAAAAGGGCAGCAGTACCTGTCAGCCGTTCTTCCACCCGAAGATGTGTATCAAGGTCACTTGGCGCACATCACCAGGCAACTTTCTCTACGCTCTACACATACAGAAAGGAGGAGCAAGTCAGTGGGGAACAGCTCACATCGCATGCCAAAAATAGAACGGGCTACACTCAAGCTACACACTACTTCCTCTTACCTGGACAGAGTGTATTTACAGCATGTTTGTGGTTTTTTGTTTTGTTTTGTTTTTGTTTTTGTTTTTTTAATACATGATCAGAACTAAGTCAAGCCTGGGGATCTGAACTAGATGGGAGACCCCCCCCCCCCCGGCCCAATCCATTCCACTTAAGCTCGCGGATGTCAAGTTTCTCTGGAGATGTGGGAATACAGAACCAATCTCGTGGAGGGTGGTTTAAGATCGATGGGAAAGGTAGGAGCAAAGAAATCCCTATTTAAATGTTGGCATCTTACTGGTCTGCTAGGTCTGCCATGACAAGGTGCCAAAGACTAGGAGGCTTAAAAAGCAGAAACCTATTTGCTTGGTTTTGGAGTCTGGAAGTCTGAGCTCAAAGTCCCTTCAGGGTTGTTTCTCCTGAGGCTTCTCCCCTCGGCTTGTGAATGGGCACCTTCTCACTGTGTACACACACGTCTTTTCGCCATGTCATGCAGTCTGAGAGAGGGAAAGGGAGAGAGAGGTCTCTTGTGTCTCTTTCTGTCCTGTTGACGTAAGGCCTCACTCATCACGGTCTCCTTCACCTCGATGACTTCCTTTAAGCCCCATCTCCAAATATAGTCCCTTTGGGAGTCAGTGCTTTAACCTATGAATGTGGGGGATATACGTCAGTCAGAACAGGGACCTATTATTTACTGAACACTTATTTTTGAGTGCTAAACTCAAAGCTGCATATAAGTGACCTCATTTCATTTACATAAAATTCCAAAAATGCATACTTCTCCTTTTTGGTCGGGGTTGGGGAGTTGGGGAATGAGAAGACTGAGGTTTGGAGAAATTAAAGAATTGAAGCAGAATTATAGAATTAATAAGTAGCTGGGCCGTGGTTAAGACTCCAGTGTTTCTGATGTCCAATTATTTTGGTCTCTTTATTTCTGTTCAATGACTTAATAAGGACACAAGAATACCTAAAACCTATCTGCATGCTAGATGGCTTTCATTTCATTTGGCCATAATAACCATCTTCTGGGTCATGTTTTACCCACCCATTTCACAGATTAGAAAGTGGAAATCTCTCGTGTGGGCAGAATTGTGATCTCATGCAATAGGGGACTCGTCTAGAACTTTCTCTTTCTGTGGTATAAACTCTCACTAGATCATGACCCATGGAGAAAACCAAAGGTAGAACATTATATGTCAATAGTTTGTGTTTTTGTTGTTGTTGTTTTTGTTTTTTTTTCTAAGAGTCTAGACAAATTTCCACCCTTCCCTTCCCTAGTCCCCCCAAATTATAATTTTCAGAGCATGTTGAACTGGTGCTATTATCCTAACTTAGTGTTTTAAGTTTTCAGTGAGGTATCTTAAAATGCATTACTTCACCAGCATCACTTAAAAATCATTATGTGTAATGTTTAACAATGTCAGGCTAAGTCATGTTTCATGTGCTCACAGAAGAGAGAGCAATTCAATTTCCTAAGAGCTTGGTAAGAGCCAGGACACCTCTCAGATATAGTGACTTTGGACCCTTCCAAGCACCCCTGTCTTTTCTCATAGCACTTAATTTGCACCTGATGCTAGGCTGGCTTGTGACATCTCATACACCTTTTTTTTTTTTTTTAATGTATGACATGTCACCACTGTACGATTGAACATAAGAACTGCTGTCCACACTTCTCAAAGTTTCAAAGTATGTACTGCAATACTGAGCATACTACTCAGAAATTATTCTTTGACTAAACTAGGAATAAAAAGGGATGTCATGTCTATGGGGATTTTAAAAAGTATCAAGTGGGCTCCACTGGTCTCTCAACAGAAATCCTTTAATCTAGGTTTCAATTTTGCTTATGATGGGTTAAATAATTATAATCTTCAAAGCCCATAGTGAATAATAAATGATACATTGTGGGGAAAATATGATTAAAAATAAAACAACTGGTGATCTTGTTTCTTTTAATGCACTTAACTTTTAAGAGCATTATTAGGCTTACAGAAAAATTGCAAAGAAAGTACACAATATTCCAATAGGGAACCACTCCCCACTCCAACAGGCACACTATTTTCTCTATTATTAACATTATGTATCAGTGTGGTACATTGGTAATAATTGATGAGCTAATACTGATACATTGTTATGAAATAAAATCCATAGTTCACATGCATTAGGGCTCACTCTTTGTGTTGTACAGGCCACTGGGTTGTTGCAAATGCATCATACAGAGTAGTTTCATGGCCCTAAACATCTTCTGCACTCCACCTCTTCATCCCTCCTCCTGAAACACTGGCCACACCATTATCCATTTCTATCAGCAATGAAAGAGAGTTTCTGTCAACGGCCATCCCACTCTGAATGTGCCTGATCTCATCTGAAAGAGAGTTCCTGTTGCTCCATATCCTTCTCAGCATTTGGTGGTGTCAGTGGTCTGGATTTCACCATTCTGATCGGTGGATAGTGGTACTTCATTGTTTTAATACCCATTTCCTTAATAACATATAATATGAAGCATGCATTATATGTTTGTCATTTGTATATCTTCTTTAGCAAGATGTCTGTTCATATCTTTCACCCATTTTTAAGTTGCATTGTCTGCTTTCTTTTTGTTCTTTTTAGAGTTCTTGAATATTTTGCATAGTATGTTTTACCAAAAATCCGTTTTGGAAATATTTTCTCCCAGTCTGTGTCTTTTCTTTTCACTCTCTTGACAGTGTCTTTCACAGAGGGTATGTGATATCCAGAGTCACCTAGATTTTACTCCTATGTTATCCTCCAGAAATTTTATACAATTGTGCTTTACATTTAGGTCTATGATCCATTTTGGGTTGATTAATTGAATTTTGAATGTTGAACCAGCTCTGCTTGCCTGGGATAAATCCTATTTGTACATTTGAAGTAATAATCACAGAGAATTTTCCAAAATTAGGAACTGAGCAGAATCAACATTGTTCTAGTAAGTGGGCTTCTGCTCCTGGACATGTCCCTAGTAAGCTATGATTCTCAGTATTCTCCTCCCTTTCCACTTTTGGGGGCAGCAGCCTTCCCTGGGACTTCGGTCTCTGTTGGACCTAAGAAGGTTGTTGGTTTTTTAGTTCGCTCAGCTTTTTTCCTATTGTGGGAACAGGAGTGACGTTTTTCAAGCTCTTTACATTTGGACCAGAAACCACTGTTGTTTTTTAAAGGACAACTTAGAATATTAAAAAATGTCAAATATGAATCAGGGTGGTGGCATCTATTTAATTCTATTTACTGCTGCAAACAACTGCAAAACAAACCTACAGTCAGGGTTTTGCAATCTGGTTCACTAAATAAGGCCTGAAGATCCATGTCATTATGAACGACAAAACACCTAAACACAACCAAAGACCTTATTAAATACAATCTTCAACTTGTGGCCTTTTTCAAGCTTTCTCAGGAATAAAGTCTTTGTTTTAAAGCTTTTGAATAATTGCTTAGCAAAGAATTCTTAGAAAGGGATGCTTTCTTTTTTTCTGTTATATCACAGGTTCCAAGAACTTAAGGAGCTTTAGCTTGTGAAGAATGAAAATGCGCTTGGACCCTTTATTGTGACATTAATTTCTGCTTACCTGGTTCCTGTGCAGTGGATCAATAACTTGTCAGACAGGAGCTTGTTCCTTGATCTACAATACTATACATTTTTAATAATCACTGTGTAGAAATCCTGTTATACTGCATTCTCATTTATTTACTACTTTCTTCTTTTTTCATAGCATATTCTCCTATGATGAGAAAAAATAATTTATTTTACTTAATTCTTGAAACACCAATGTATTAGATGTAGGTCATTCTGTTTGGTTAAACCCATCTGTGTGAGAAACTGACATCTGTCCCCACAGTGGACAGTCAGTGTTTGAGGGAGCTTAGGAGAGACTGCACGTTTAGGGGTCAGAGCAACAGCAGCCCAGGGCTTTTCAAATTACAAAGAGTAAACAGCCACATAGCATCGTCCATGGCCATGGTGAAGATAAAGACAGCTACTGTTTATGAAACCTCTACCACGTACCATGCCTGATGTTACCTATTCCTATAACGATTGCCTAACAGCCATGTACTTGTTAAGTAAATAAGAAAACATATTCAGAAAGGAGTAACTAGGTTAAGAAGTGATAAAGCTGAAACTAAAAACCTTCGTCTTTTTTTAACATTAAAAAAATGAGGTGAAAACCATATAACAAAACAATTAACCATTTTAAAGCGGCATTTAGTACTCCCACAGTGTCATGAAAACACCACTTCTATCAAGTTCCAGAACATTCTCCTCACTCCAAAAAAACCCCATGACCCAGTGAGCAGCCACTCCTCATCTCTCTCCCCTCAGTCCCTCAGTCCCTGGCAACCACAAACCGTTTTTTCTGTCCCTCTGGATTTGCCTCCTGGATATGTCATATAAATGGAATTGTACAATGTATGACCTTTCACGGCTGCTGACCCTGGACTGACCTCATATCTCGTGTTCTTTCTTCAACAACATCCTGTCCAGGACATTCTCTTGATCACAAACTTTTTTTAAAAAACTGTTGCTTTTTACGCTAATAATTACCTTTCAAAAGATACTTACAAATAGATGTTAAGAAATGAAGAATAACGGTGCAAGAAATACCTGTGAACCCAAGTTTTAGTTTAAGAACACACAGTATGTGCACCCAGGGAGACATGTCCCCTTTGAACTTCTGGAACCCTCTAACCTAGATGCCCCACCCCAACATTTCTCCAGAATGCCAACCCATCACTTTTTTGCCTATCTTTGGGGTTGAACACTTTTTTGTATCCCAAATTATATATTCTTTAGTTCTGCATATTTTGAAATTTTTATAAATAGAATTAATGTCTGTAAGATTCATCTACATTGTGCGTGTCTCTACAGTTCATTTCTTTTCACTGATGAATACTACCCCATTAAATAATTTTGCCAAAATACCTTTATCCATTTTGTGGTGATGGGCATTTGGGTTATTTCCAGCTCTATTGTTATTATGAACGTTACTGTTATGGATGCACATAATTTTGCTTGTATAGGCTTTGCATAATGTATATCTTTGACTTATGCAAATGTATTAATAAGTGAATGGGACCATGTTTTACATCTCATTCTGTTTCTTACTCTTTTTCCTTCACTAAGTGCTGTATTTTTAAGACTCAACCATGTAACTGTGTGTATGTATGTACCATCTCTTACCTCCTGTTTATAGAATGCTGCAAGGTACCTCGTCACCACGTTTATCTGCTGTCTTAGAAATGATGCTCTCCTACAAGGAAATGCTGGAGTGAGTACCCACGTGTGTTTCCTTACGCCCCAGCATCAGAATTCTAGCTCTTCACCCACAAATAAATGCTGGAGTAAGCACCTATGGGTTTCCTTATAAACCTGCATCAGAATTACACTATTGGGTATTTACCCAAGTAATATTAAAGCACTAATTCTAAGGGATACTTGTACCCCTATGTATATTGTAGCATTATTTACAATAACCAAACTATGGAAACAGCCCACGTGTCCATCAAAGGATGAATGGGTAAAGAAAAGGTGGTGTATACACAACAGAATATCTCTGAGCCATAGAAGGGATTCTTGACATTCGCAACAACATGCATAGAGCTAGGGAATATATTGTTAAGCGCCAAAAGTCGGTTGGAGAAAGATAAATGCCATAAGAAAGCACTCACATGTGGAATTTAAGAAACAAAAGAAAAACAAATATGTTAAGGCGGAAAAAGGAGAGAGGCAAACCAAGAAACAGGTCTTCACTACAGAGAACACACTGGTGGTCACCAGAGGGCAGGTCGGTTAGGGGATGAAGGAAATAGGGGTGGGCGTTAAAGAGCACACTTACCACAATGAAAATCAATCAATCAGCCAATGAAATTGTAGCGACTCAACAGCACAGTCACTCTCCGAAGTTCATGTGAACACTCAGGTCAACGCACTTGACATCATCTTGCTTCCTTCAAAGACTTTTTATGAATCACTACCGTGGGCTCTGCTCCCCTGTTGCCGTTCTGAGTTTTATTCCATTCAACCCCACAGATGTGCTTGTGCGTAGGGCAGCTCTGAAACCCTGTCGAGGAGCAAGACCATTGACTCAGACTATTAGCCTGTTTCCCTGACTTTCAAAGCAGACTGCAACCTGCCTGAGGGCAGCGGTCACAGCCCCCTTCCTTTGTGGACGCTTTGCAGCATCTGGGGTTTGCAACATTGGTTCGATATAGGGTGTACAGCATATCTGTTGAACACATTTCTAGTGTTGAATGATGCTGTCTTTGACATGAAATGGCATCTTTTTCATTTCATTTCATGAGGAAGTTGCATATTTTCTTGAGAGCTCTGCACAGAGTGGTAAGATCTCATGTGTCTTTGATAGGCACCTGCCTTTTGGGGATTACCACCCAGATTCTAGGTTTGTGAATTTGGTCAGTGAGTATTAATAATCAACTCTCTCAATTCTCAGAAGGGTTAGCTAGAAAATTAGTCCTCAACTTGGAACTTCAATTATATACATAAAATCTACATGCCTTCCTAATTAAACACTAAGTCGGCTGAAGCTAGTCTTAAATTCAATAATTTTATTAGTATCCTAAAATTGCAGCAGGAAAGATTAATTGCGTTAATAATTAGAAACTGAGCATTAACTTTTTTCAAAAGAACTGTCTTTACACGATTATATTTCACTTCATTTTAGGAAAGCAGTGTATGTGCAAATGCAATATGATTCATTTGTGTCCCAACTTACGATTTTTTTTAAAAGAATAAAGTTTTTGTAAAGACGCTGAAATTGTGGTGTTATTGAACAACCATAAATGGTACTAGCTAACATTATGAAAATAACCAAACATCTCTTTTTAGAGCTTTGCCATCGGTGGATATCAAACATATACAAAGCCATCAGAATTCAGGTAAAGTGATTAAAGATACAGGAAGAGCTGGGATCCCTGGGTGGCTCAGTCGTTAAGCAACTACATTTGGCTCAGGTCATGATCCCAGGGTCCTGGGATCAAGTCCCGCATCTGCTTCCTTGCTCAGCAGAGAGCCTGCTTCTCCCTCTGCTTGCTGCTCCCCTTGCTGTGTTGTCTCTCTCTCTCTCTGACAAATAAATAAAAAATAAGTTAATTAATTAAGGACATAGGGAGAGTGTCTGCATGCAGGGTCTGTGTCCCTCCTCCACTCCCTGCTGACTCTACCCTCCACTTGCCAGTGTGTGTCCAAGCAGCTGTTTCTCCTGAGTGGGAGTGTAGAAAGGCTCAACCTTCACAAGCACCCCCCCCACTTCCTCCTGCACACAGTGTGGGTCCCCTGGGGGTCTCTTGACTCTACGTGCTCACTGCTGTCTGTTAGATAGTAAAGCGACGGACGGGATGTAGGAGTCTGTGTACACTAGATGACTGAGGTTGGTCTTGTCCAATGTACATGGTCAATGTGAGTCAAAACTTGAAGAGTGTATGTATGCCTCAAGGCACTTTAGGCTAAGCTGTATGCCACCCATGGGTCATCACTGACGACTCACACTGGTGAGTCATCTGGAGAAGGCAGCAAAAGCGCAGGAGTAAGGAATGTAAAAAAAAAAAAAAAAAAAAAAAAAAAAAGGCCCAAAGTAATTAAAATTTAAATATCAACTAACACTATCCAAGGATCGAGGGGAAAAATAGAGCTTCTTGTCCCATGACATCAGGAATCCTAGGTCTATAATCAAGCCAGTTACTCTGTTTAGGGAGAAAGACAAAACCAGCTTCTGAAAGGCCAGAAGGAATTCAAGGAAAAGCGCAGGAAGTAGGACAGTTGTGGATACTTTCCTACTGAGCTGGCAACAGGAGCAGAGAAGCAGACGCTTCTAAGACCAGCTCTGGGAAGCCACCCCCACCCGAACTACAAAGTCTTTTCTGTGAACGTGTCTGTACCATGGCCTTCCAGAGACCCAAGATGAATTTTTTTATGTTTAACCTGAAATGTGGAAACATTACATGCGCACTTAATTAGCCCATTTGGAAAATATTGATCAGAACGCCCCGTTTTCTAACAAGTACTTTCAATTAGCATTCCAATCACTGCATTATTAACACAGTCCCCATAAAATTAATCAGTCTCCTTTAGGCTTCAAAGATGTCAGTTTGATTACCTTAAAAACAATTAAAATGAGTTGCAATTTTGTATCAGTCTTCAAATCATATATGAAGTGATGAACGGTCTCAAGTCATCATACTTTAAAATGCAACCAAACAGGTAATTATCATATACCATCAAATATAATTACACGTGCTAATCTCCATAAAATCCTACAAGCTAATATCATATATTAGCAGATAATCATATAGTTTAAAGGGACCCATCCATGCTGCATTTTTATGAACTCTCTGATCTGCATGAGTGAAGCATTCAGAGTCAGGGAGAGAGGAATGCCAATGTTGCCCAAGGGAAACAGGGTGTATTTTGTATTTTGAAACACATGCCCGTCCTACAAGAAAGCAGGTTCTAATTCAGGAGGCTGGGCTAGGAGTCTAGAATCTTAAGAACCCAACTGGGGCTAGAAGTCACCACCGGGAGAAGCTGTTTTCCTTCTGTCCGTGATTATCCTCTAGAGGCTCCGCAGAAAGCCGGATCAAAGGACTATCTCATCTCCCCAAGTGCTTCTCATCTGCCTCCGCCTTCTCTTCATCCCTGAACAACGAACAGCAAAGACATTAGGAGTTTTGGGGTTGATTTCCTTTGACTTACGAGTCCTGGCAGTTGATGCACTAGCACTAAGTTCCAAGACATAACCCTCCTTTCATTCCTAGGAATCCGTCCATCTGATAAGACTCTGGAAGAATTCTGTGTCTATTTAAGCACTTCCTGTCTTGCTTCTCCTCCACTGAAATAGGAGGTCCTGGATGAAAGCTCCTTGTTGAACATCCTTCTCCACCTGTTTGTAGATTTGGGGTGAAGGCTATGCCCACATTATAATTTTTAATTTAATCTTTTAAAGTTTTGCTACTTAAACACAAGGAATGGAGCCGCTTTGATAGATAGGGAGACCCAGGTGGATAGGTAGCATTTCAAAGGATACAGATTCTCTCCTCAAAGTAGGAGGGAAATAGAGCCTGTTGGAAACAGCCTCTTTCCAGTGCAAATATAATGAGCTCCTGTTCCAATGGTGATAAATTGGCCATGAGGTTGGGTCTGGCTGTGGCAGTGCGTCAGAGAGCGATATGGCCCTGCCCTTGGGACCGGCTCACACTACTAGAGCTAAGGACACATGCCCAGGGACTGGAGGGCAGCAGCATGTGTGGACAAGGAAGTGTAAGAACCATATGCAGGCGGAACAGACGGAACTGGAAAGACAAGAGGACTACAACGTGGATTTCCAGGTTTGCAGACTCAAAGGGCTCAGAGGTCAGCTTTCACATAGCTGGTGGTGCTTAGAAGAAACGGTACGGACCACCCCCGACCCCCCACCACCCCGGAGAAACAACAGCATGAGAGCAAGCTCGGCTCTGAGTGTGGATTTCTGTCTCCTTAGAAGTGGGACCTCAGTACAGCATGGCCAGGCGGGTAGCAAAGCCGAGTCCGGCCAAAAGATGAGGTGGCTGCTGTTGCAGGCCAAGGCTTCGTTTGGGGAAATAATGGTTCTGAGCGAAATATCCACTCTGGACATTTGTTAAAAGCCAGTTAGGATTATCCATTTCAATTATACAGTCACAGTTTTTTTGTTTTGAAGATTTTATTTATTTGAGGGGGAGTGAGCACGAGCAGGAGGAGAGGTGGAGGAAGAGAGTGCAGACGCCCCGCTGAGCAGGGAGCCCGATGCGGGGCTCGATCCCAGGACCCTGAGATCATGACCTGAGCTGAAGGCAGAGGCTCCACCCACTGAGCCACCCAGGCGCCCCTGAATTTCAGTTTTTAAGTAAAAGCTTTAATTTGCTTTTGTTTTGGATGGTGGCTGACGGTGCCCAGTCTGCAGATACAGCTACGGCACTGTCTCCATTCAGTTTGTCTTCCAGAAAGAGAACCGCAGAACCCCAGAGACTTAAATCCCTCAGTTCCAAGGCTGAAATTTGGTTTACAGACAGAACTATGAGGAGGGACAAGGTCTCAGGTGGGAAGCACGTGATCTGACACCCACTGACCACTCCGCACAGACATGCCCGCATGGCGCTTCCTGTTATTTCACCCAAAAAGGGACAGAGTTATTTTTCCATGATTTACAGATGAGTATCCCAGGCATGGATAGGCTAACATGTGTTCCTAAAATCAAACAGTGAGAGGCCGTCCTTAGGATTCCAAAGGCCACTCGTCTCCCTTGAGAAAGGAAGTAGCCTCTGATTGCTAATTGTGTTTCCATTTCATGGTGCTGATCCAATTCTTGAAACACAAGTTTGAGTGGGTGTGTGGGGAGGGTGGAGCCAAGGAGAGAGGCGAACAGACAGAGAGGCAGACGGGATATTTTTTTTTTTTTTTAAGATTTTATTTATTCGTTTGAGAGAGAGACAGTGAGAAAGCAAGAGGGCACAAGCGGCAAAGGAGAGGAGGAAGCAGGCTCCCCACTGAGCAGGGAGCCCGATGCGGGGCTCGATCCCAAGACCCCGTGATCATGACCTGAGCTAAAGAATGACACTTAACCGACTGAGCCACCCAGACAGAAGGGACATTTTCTGGGAGGTAGTGACCTTCCACTTTGGCCCTGCCAAAAAAGTAGAATTTTGGTGGTTAGCAAAGGGAAGCACCATGATTCTAGAACAGAATACACATGGAGATGACAAAGAGCGTTGAGGGGACATTGCATGAGGGACGGCTTCTTATGCTACTTCCTAAAATCCTCATTGTACTTGCTAAATACAGGACATACAGTCACATAGGTCAGGGCGATTCTGATGGTCCGTTTCTGGAGATGTGTCATTGGAGCTCACAGATACAACACTAGGAAAAGAGTGGAAAATAATCCTGTTAATTGTGTCTGCTGGTTTAGACAACGGGTTTTGGCAAAACAGCTACAAACAGCCCATGCAGTCAGGGATGGACCTCACCCAAGCTGAGCTATCACATTCCCACTCTCTGGGATTCAGAACAGAAGCCAAGATCTTTTGGTCAGTCTCACCAAAAGGTTAGAACTGTAAGGGGCAAACCAGTGGGGAATCTGAAAGTAGCCCAGTCCTATACCACAGATCAGCAAAATATGTCTGGAGAAAGAGAGACAGAGGGAGAAAGACAGAGACAAAGAGAGACAGAGATGGGCGGAGAGAAGGAATGAGAACCGGAGCCTCTGATCCAGTTCTTTCCTCAAGCTTTTCTTCATCCATATCCACGGGCTCCATGCGACGTCCCGTCCTGTCTTTCTAAGAAACTCCTGCTTTAAGCCAAATGTTTGTTCCTGTTGTCTGTAACTAAAGCACGCAACCGATACAACAGGAAAGCCACATGGCTGGGCTCTGTGTGCTGTAATGATCTGATGACAACTTTGAGCATAGATCAGAGCAGGGGGAAAACAACTAAATGCAAAACACTTTGATGTAGTAAAGCATAATAATGCATTTTCTCCTGGCTTAGAGTCCCTAGTAATGGAGCAGTGGTCCGCAGGAGCTGGCTATCCCTCTATGCGTCACGTATACAGATCAGGGGACATCAGGCTCAACGCACTCATTCTTGTCCAGCTGGTGGGACGGTTACAGACACTGATCCAAAGTTCCTATGCTGCTGTGTTGCTGTGTAATACCTGTTTAAGCAACGGGTGTTAAATAACCTGTTTAATAACTGTTTAAATAACAGTTTAATACTGTTGCATAATGTAGGCCTTTAATTAATTCAAATTGACCTTACTTTTTTGTGCCTTTCTCTGTTCCAGTCATGTGAAAGAAATTTTACCCACTTGTCATTCACGCAGGTGAGGATTCCCCAAGAGCCTTCTGGGGGTCGACTTGGGAACCAAACGAGCGACTGTCTGAAAGCCCGTGCGGTGCCTGGCCCACAGGAAGTGAACTAGTGGGGTCTCTCCTCTGCCTCTTCCCACCTCCAGCCCCTCGCCTCTCTCTGGGTGGGGACAGGAGACCATTTCTGGCCAACATGCGGGAATGGCCATGGCGTGGGTTGTCTGTAGACTGAAGCCAAGAAGAGCGGGTCTGTTTGCTGCGCACAGTCCCGCCGTGACGTTTCGAGTCAAGGATGAGTACCCATGAGACCTGGTTCTTCAGGGACAGTGAGGACCAGAGCCTTCCTCTGGCCTGTGCTGCCTCAGGGAGGTGGGCAAGAGGTAAGCCCTGCTCATGTGCAGTCTCCAGGTTTGGGGATCATGGATAGCAGCGAATAATCTCTCCCAGCAGGAGAGAGCACACGGCCTCGTGACTCTTGTGTTCTTCTTTTTGTGTTGTTTGTGTTGGTTGGGTTTGGGTAGTTTGTTTCGCTTTTTGAGGAAGAGAGAGAGAGAAGGGAGAGCAGAGGGAGAGGAGGGAGAGAATCTGAAGCAGAGTCCATGCTGAGCACGGAGGCGGGACGCGGAGCTCGGTCGCGTGACTCTGAGATAGTGACCTGGGCTGAAACCAAGAGTCCGACGCTCAACCCACGAGCCACGTGTGCAGCCCTCAAGACCTCGTGTTCTATCAGTGAAACTGGGGCAGGGCAACGGTCCACAAAGAAACGGAATGATGAAGCCTCCTCTGTGAGCCCTGGAGATTCATCCGTGCGCCCTTCAGGAGCCCTGGAGATTCATCTAGAATCCTTTGTCCACCTTCCCTGTGGATGCCCTTACCCACAGAGCAGGGCGAGAGAAAGGCGTGGACCGTCCTGAGAACCCTCGCGGCTCCGCCCTGTCCAGCTGCCCTACTGCGTGCGGGGTGATGTCCGGGAGCCTCACCCGCTTTCTGTGGAGGCAGACGGAGGAAAGTGCCTCGGTCCGGAGCAGTGAAGAGGAGGACATGGAAGCCACGCGGTACCATCGTGCCTGCGACGTTGGACTGTGCCCAGCCACGACGACGAGTTCGCAGGGGGGCCGCCGCAGGGCCCCATGCACTGGCTGGGTCCCCGGGGTGGGAGGTGGCCTGGGGACCGCCACCGTCGTGCGGGGTCCTCCTGCAGGGCGATTCTCACAGCGGGGCTGCCTCTCCCATGGGTTTTTGTCACAAAACTTTTCGTCTGTTGGCACGGGTACGTCTTTGAGTCCCTCTCGAGGGACGTCCAGTGAGAGCAAGAAACGGTGTTCCTTGTTTCCTTAGTAATTCGCTCAGCGCTTGCGGAGTCTGCCTCAAGAAGCGTTGGAGTTTTCTTTAGGCAGAGAGAGCAGAATGAGTTCATCAACAAATACTTCCTTTATAAAATTTTTTTTTCATACCAGTTTTTTTTTTTTTTTTTTTTTTAAATTTTCTGGAACGGCTTGATATAAACCACCTGCTCGGGTCTTTCACAAGGGCAAGGTGGCAGAGCCGGCAGGTCCCGCTTTCTTAGCCTGCCTCTGAATGCATATAATTTCTGGCTATTTGCAGAGAGTGATTTCGAGTTTTATGGGCGTGCTGAGAAAAAATGGCAGGAATCTGCCTGCAGGGAAGCAAGACCTCAGCAGAGTGACAAAGAACCTAATGGAGGGCTGTGAAGCCGAATGTCCTTGGCAAGGAAAGGCTTGGGCCCTGCCCAGAAACCTGATCTTCGGGTTTTAGGTTTTGCTAATTTGCGGGAAGGGGGAGGAGGGAGCAGACCTGTCGCTAAAATGAAGACGGGCTTTTGTAAGGAAAACCTGTTTTTCCTCCTGAAAATAAAAGAGCAATGCGGGTGTTAATGATCCAAGGAGTTGCTGGGTTAACTGGGGGAGTTACAGCATCCAAGTGTGCGTCCAACAGGTGTGAGCGTGGAGTGAGATGGAAGTCAAGGCCTGAAAAACCATGTATTTCTTAAATCGTAGAAGCCCGCTGAAGTCGGTACTAAAAATGTGTCTGCTTCACAGAGCAGGAGCAGAGACTCGGGGCAAAGCCAAGCCAGGATGGAACAGGATGGAAGGCCCCCTCCTCCCCTTCTGCTGGGTCCACTCCCAGAGCCCATGCGGGTCCTGACGCCCCTGTCCGTGCCGGTTCATTCTCAGGGACTTCACGCTGATTTATTCCACTCCTTCATTATTATTTACTGTTGGTAAAGAATGAAGATGCTTCTCTTTTCCAGTTTGCGCTCTAACCAGAAACATGGTTTTTCGGAACATGCTCTGCTCTGATTTCAGGCCGACTATTGGACAAGACTGTCCCGTGACGGTCTGTCGACCTTTTGGATTCCTCCCAGCCTCCGTCTGATTCATCTCGCTCACCCTGCTTCTGCAGAAGGTCAGCTTCGAGTACTCCTTATTTAGGACTGTCTCGGGGAGCCCTGAACCTGTGTTGCTCTCTCTGGAGGTAGAGTCAAAATTTCCAAAGCTTTCTTCAGAAGGTGAGACATGTACATTTTCCCCCCCTCCAGATCAGTAAAATCCGTCGAACATCTTAATACTGACGCCATGGTTTCCAATCAGGAGGCTGGTGTGCAGACATGTCAAATGCTTTGTGACGGAAGGCAGGACAGACATCACGCGCTACTGCCAACTCTGACCAGAGAATAAGGATAAAGTCAGTGAGAATTCTGAGTCTGACAGAATGAATTAGGCAGACAAGAAGCAGGGCTCTCCAGGGGCCTTGAGGACCTGGACATCTGTTAGAAATTTCATTCTGCTAAAAATAGAACTCCTGGTTTCCTCTCCTGCCTGGCCTGGCTCGGACGCAGAGAGCACGGTGAGATTCGATCGTGCCCGGCATGTTCGTTGCCCACCTTGCAGCATCAACGGCACGTGCTAGCATCGGGCAGCCACTGCTGTGCCCATCTCCCCCGGGGGCCTCGAGGACCAGCTGAGCTCTTTCCGGGGGCGGCTTTGTAGTGGCGCACTCGAGAGCGACCCTGCTGGAGTCCAACCTGCCTGACTTTCATCCCCTGATCTTCTCCCTACTGGTTCTGTGACTTTAGGAAGGTTACGTAAGTTTTATGAGCCTCGGTTTCCTCTTTTATAAGACGGGGACAGTTATAACTCTCACCTCTCGGGGTACTGTAAACATGAAATGACATGAGGAGAGGAGAACTCACGGCATCATCTCATGGCTCCAGGAACAAAATACTTCATCTTTGTCTTCCCTCCATTGGATCTCTAGGGTGAAGGGCATCTCAGCTGCTTTCCTGCTACTTAACCCAAGTGAGGTCCCCCTCCCTGGTGAAGACATCCTGCTTGCCCCCGAGATCTTATCTTCTCTTGTCTCTCAAGGGGGTCCTCGCTCCAGTGACTCATCTCCCCCGAAATGCCAAACTCAACCACCAAAGGACCGTTCTCCTACACAGGAACCACAACTTAGTATTTTTCAAACAAAACAAAACACGGCCAACAAACCCCAAACTCTGTTGACCTGTCACCTCCAGGTCCTGTCTTTCTCTGCCCTTTCTCAGAAAAACTCTTTGAAATTTTGTTTAGGACTCTTCTCCCCATTCCCAGTCCCTCAGCGTCCCCTGTGATTGATGCTTGTCCTGTGGTTGTGTTGGTCTGTGTCGCTTGGTTTCCTAAGTTCTCATGGCGAATCCATTCAGACCCTTCACCCCCGTGGGGTTTCTGTGAGTGTACTTGGATGATCGGGCTAGTTCTCTCCTGGAGTTACTGGATGCATTTGGTCTGGACTGGCTGCCTCTTCGTGAGGTGCTCTGCCTTTCTCCTGGGGCTCTCCCTCTGGCGACCCACGTCACAACTCCCTTCGTCCGTCTCCTGGCTGGAGTCCTGTTTGCTCACGTCCATGGCCGCTTCTCTCCTGGTTCACCCTTTCTTTCGGACATCCTCTAAGCACTACCTGGAGATACACACCCGGAAAACCATTTTCTTTAGGCTTGTTAGCATTCACAATTACTAACTGAGTATAGAATCTTGGACATTTTTGTGTGTTTGTTTTACTTTGTTTTTAGAGTTGTAGATGAAGCTGGCCATTGTCTTGTAGCTTTCAGAGTCCTTGTTAAGAAACACAAAGTCATTCTGGTCTTTGATCTTCTGCATATGACCTATTTTTTAGGTGCTTTTCCTCTGGAGGTTCGTT
This sequence comes from Mustela putorius furo, assembly GCF_011764305.1. Taxonomy (NCBI): domain Eukaryota; kingdom Metazoa; phylum Chordata; class Mammalia; order Carnivora; family Mustelidae; genus Mustela; species Mustela putorius. Next base: position 5,354,532 of record NW_025422169.1, on the reverse strand, counting down.
GCATCCTCTCTTTGCTGAAATTTCACAGTGTAATTTCTTGGTGTAAGTCCATTTTCGTCTCTTTATATGGGCTTTCATGGAGTCCTTCTGTTCTTGGAAATACGATCGAAGTATTCCTTTGATATTCTCTAACTTGCATTTTCTCCTTTTCCTTCCGTCCACGGTTCTCACTAACTAGGAATCGGGCCCCTGCAGCTGCTTCACCAGCGTGGCTGAAAGCGCCTTTTTGCTCTTCCTGTCCCTTTCTCCGGTTCAGCTGTCCTTTCCTTGCACGTCGTCAACGCGCCTTCCAAGCATTCTCTTGAGTAATTGTTTTATGTCAAGCCTTAAATTTCCAAGAGCTCTTTTTTCGGTCTCTGCATATTTCACGACACACACGCACACGCAACGCACACACACGTCGATCTCAGGTTCTTTCTTCTCAGATGCAACGTTTTCATGAATCCCCGAGGACATTAACACTGTGTTTACGTGTTGGGACATTTTCTTCTCCCCTCATTATCCCTGTTTGTTCCAAGTGGCTTTCCTTTTATGTTTGTTATTACGGATTTTCTTTCTTTCTTCTTTTTCTGTTTCTTTTCTTTTCTTTTTTTTTCAGTTTGTTTTTGTATGAGATTCTCTTATTTTCATGTTAGAGGCTTCTTCCGACTCTGAAGAGGCCATCTGATCATCATTTTGCTGTCTTATCATCATTAACTGAATAATTAATGAAATAATTTTCCTGCAGCCAGATTGAGATTCTATCTCTTGAAATGGTAGCTACCGCCGTCCCTACGCTCAGAAGCTCCAAACGCATCCAGACATTTGTCGTTCACATTGTCCTTTTAATTGTGGGTTTGTGTCCGATAAAATCTCTTTATAGTTTAATTTGTTTAATTGGTTTCAGACGGGGAAGTTGACGTCTGTGCTCCTCCGGCCACCGCTACCTGGAGGCCTCTTTCACTCCTCACCCCATGTCAGGTGGGGTCTCCCTGCAGAGCTCCCTGAAATGGTGGTGCCAAATTTACCGAGAGTTTCCACATTGCCATACCCAAAGGCACCTTCCTTTGACCGGCATCCTGAAGTGGCTACTACCTCCTTCTTGAAACACTTTGTTCTGGAGACGACTCAACTGGATGATTGCTTGGTCTTCTCCATCCGAGACACTGCAGCCAACTGACCCACTTACCAAAGCGGAGCGTGCGGACGTGAGGCGGAAACCCAGCCATGTGGTCAGCTTCAGAGGGTGCACATTTATGTCACGGGAACAGACCCTCTCTCTCTCACTTCCCACCAGTCCCTGCCATTATTTGGCAATGATTTTCAGCATGGGGCAGGGAGACCCCTGGTGTCCCATGTCCACTGCTGGAGGTCAGTCCACACGGTGGGGTGGACCAGGAGCCATGTGGCATCCTCACTGCCTCTGAGCTAAGCACCAAAATGAAATCTAAAAACAGTATTCTGAGAAGATGACTCTTGTGTTTCTGGCATTGTTATCAGAAAGCCATGACTGCTTGGCATGTATTTTTAGCAAAACCCGCTCTGTGTGTGTGTGTGTGCACTTTACGAACTCCAATAAATTGTTTTATGTGCCCTAATAAACTGCTGTAGAGTTTTATCAGGGATCCACACCATAATTTTTCCTTGAAAGCCAGGAGAACAGCCCATGTGCGGCATGTCTCGCATTCAGGAGGAAACTTTGGTGGTGTCCTGTCACGTCTGGAGGTTCAATGTCAGCTGCCATCATTAGACATAGGACGCATCCGCCCACTCAGGCTTGTCCAAACAACCTCACTTCACCCTTCCAATTCCAAGAGTCTGCTCTTTGGTGGAAAAGATTGAAAACTAAGAAAACAAGCACTTTTGCTTCTTCTCTGTCACAGGCCACCTCGTACCCCCTTCCCCAAGCGATCCTTCCACACACCTAGTGTAGTAAAAATTACGTTTACTTGTTCATTTAACCTTTCTGACAGGCCTCGTGTTTTCAGCACTTAAACTTTCCCTCTGATATCCTTCTGGGTCTGTGCTGCCCTACAGGTAGAGTAAGCTTAGCAGAAGCTCTGTTTGTAGACACGGGTGTTCTTAACTATGTCCCCTCATTTCATTCTCTCTCATTTTGCATTTTGGATTTTTTTCCCCATTTTTAGATCTTTAAAAAATGTCTCACGTATCTCATGAGGTCATTAGTGCCATTTTCAAGGAGGGAGAACCATCTTGTAGCCACCATGCTCAGAGGTGGCAGAGCCAGAGTTCCCGTCCAGGTGTGTGGGACTCCCAGGTGTGTGTGGATGTGGAGAAGGACATAAGGATGCATGGACTCCGTCTTTGCTGTGAGTGTGGCCTCGGACCGCGGGGTTCCAGTGTGCTGTCAAGTTCACTATCCTGAAGCTTCTCGGGCCATCCAAAAGCAGAGGGCCCTGTTTAAGAGGAGAATCATGATAATTCCGGAGATTTCAATGTGGGCTTGAGTTGCAACTTGCCATGGAGGGGGTGGGGGGCTCTGGTTCTTGAAAGGAACGGGGGACAACAGCTTCAGCTGCCTCTGATCAGTTTGCTCTGCGGTTGGGTGACTTGGGTAGCGGAAGGAAACGTGCGCTTGGATCCAGTTCCGCAGGATGAGCTGAGGGACACTTGGAATAAGGAAGTAAGAAGGCACCAGCAAGGACCACGGCCGGCTCTCCCATCTTAGCTCAGAGTGCTGATCACTGTTGTGGAGACTGAGAAGCAGACAGCTCCAAGTAGTGGAAACAGAACCCAGGGTGCAGCCGGTCGGGGCGCTGGGGTGCCCTGCTGAACGGTAGTAGCAGGTGCGTTCCGTTGTTTTCCTTCCCACTTGTTTTTGAAAGCTGCAAGACCACACAAATGCAGGAGGAGCACAGGACTCTCCTTCTCAAAAGGGGGGGGCCAGCACTGCTGCTTTGCGAGGTCTCCCGTGTACAGATGAGGGACTCCAAGAACAACCAGCGAGAGAGGAGACGAAGTGCGGCTACTTTGTTTGTTTCTGAAGAATCACAGATTAAAATCAATGGGAAACTGAAAATTTTGAATGCACACACACACACACACACACACACAAATGAGTCATTTAAAAATATTTTGATGAAGAAGGCAAATACCGTTAAAGGGGGGGAAAAAAAAACAAAAACTAAGTCCTTAATGATCTGGAACCAGATGGGATAAAAAGCCTAACCTCGAGGCTGTGTGTGTGTGCATGTGTGTGTGTCTCTGCATATATGCTCACGTGTGCAAGCAGGCACATGTGCGTGCCTCTGTGTCACCTGAGTGACCGTAGAACCACGGAGCCTGCCATGGGACATCGGCTCCCCCGGACCCATGCAATTAGTGGAAACATCAGCCTGGAGGCACCTGGTGCAGGCATGGTGGTTGCAGGGGCTCCTGTGAGGGGAGGGGCTGATGGGGGAGGAGGGAAAGCATGTCCCACCCAAGGGCTTACAGCCATATCTCAGCATTGTTGGCCAAGTACAATTCATCCTTTTTTTTAAAGAAAATCTTCAGAATGATTACATATTAATTACATGGTTATGCTTACCCCTGTAGGTAACATCATTTCCTTTTTTAGGGAGAACTTGTCCCAAACTATGGCAAATTACTCTACATTTTGACATTTAAAACCAAGTCTCTCCAGGTCTACTGTGAAAGCAGCTGTCCCGAGACCTGAGGCAAAGCTGGGCTTAAAATAGGGGCATTAAAAAAAAATGATATCACAGCTCCCACAACACTTTTCTTTGAAGACACCATGTCTGAAGTCCCTCTTTTTAAATACTGTCTGATCTCACACGCCTGTTTAATGTTATAGAACAGATACAATATTTTATACAGCACAAGCCCACAGGAGGGATTCTATTATCCTCGGCAGTAACACAGTATAACATGAACCAATCAAGCAGAGGAACACTCATCCATTTCATGTGGACGGCTGAAACATTTGCTGCCAAAATTCCATGACTGCCATTTATTACTGACATAGAGAACATTTTCTTACACAATCATGAAAGCACTTTCCAAAAAACCACTGGGGTTTATGAATTGCTTTCAAATATGTAAGTGATTTCTTTAAAAAAAAAAGAAAATTTAAAAATCTATATGCACTGTTAGAGTAGAAGAGATATTTTTTCTTAGATTTTCAAAAATTATATTAAAGTAGTAGTAATATGATGATTTTAACTAAAGTTCAATTCCTTACAATGAGAGTACTGCTTCACTGATAAAAAAAAAAAAAAGTGTGGTTTGTTTTAGAAATAAGATTATGTGTTATTCGAGCTTCAGAAAGAACAAAATCAAATATGGTATTCAGCAATATCTCACGCAAATATGAAACAAATGCCAGAAATCTTTACGACATATTGCCAGTTTTAGCATTCTTATGCTAAGGGTGCCAGTTGAGATGACATTACTTGTGTTGTAAAAACATTTGTGTATTATGCAGAAGACAAAATTCTATAGTTTAGTCATGCTTTATGCTAAATGTACACAATGCAGTCTACATTATAAAATCTGAAGTGGAAATAGAGTCAAACTTGATTCAGAACTAGTTTATGTTTTCTGTAAAATTTAAAATAATTCAGAAGAAAAAGCGAAAAATTTCTTTCTGATAAATTCTAAGAGGGTAACATTGGATGAGATGCTGTCATTTGACAAGAGAAATAAGAGTTTAGACATTGGGGGATTTGTGCACATTTTTTTTTCTTGAGGGAATTAAGAGTGTGTTTAAATTACATTTCATAAACTCAAAGGTGACACCAATTTGATGTAAGCTGAGTAAGAAGGAACAAGAACCCCTTGTATTGATATTTTGCACCCTTACTGATTTTTTATGCATGTGCAAATGATTTCTAATCCCTGGATAAATTTCTGAAATGCGATCACTGGTATTTCATTTCGTTGTCAAGACACATGGGTACAAAGAGCCATCTTTGTGCTAACATCGCCACCTGGACAACAAATGGGACTTGAGTAACTCAACAGCAGGGTCAGAGCAAAGTCAGGCAATGGAGAGGTTTTTCTTACAGTGTTATTCTCACTGTTCTCCAGATATTTTTCTTACACTGTACATCGTTTTTTGTGAGAACCTCACTGTGCATGGGTGCACGATAAAAATCCCACCATCTTGTCATGCCCTTCCAGCTCAGAAAAGATATTAGAATATTATCATCATTGATGTAAAACTCAAAAAGTATTGGGGAAGTCTGGCTAGCTCAGGTTGTGGCTGTCCCACTGCAGGAGCGTCTTCACGGATACAGCTCTGTTGCCCAGCTCCCACGCCCTGGGCTGTGGTATTGGAAGATTTACCAATGATGGTACCCATTGGAACCGTGCTTCCCAAATACCTCGGGAGGCAACGCCATCCAATGAACTTAACCCCAGAGGAGCTGTCTGTATGAGGCTCTGTTCGTGGTTGCCTTTGCTCTCTCACACATTAGTGCTCTTCAAAGAGAGAGCCTAAATTTCATTTCCCGATTATAGGAAAGCATGATTTATTTTTCAATTCACCGAAGAACCGGAGATCTATTATCCCACCTAGCTCCCTTGACTTTGCCAATTCAGACACTGGAATCTAAAGAAGTTCAATATCTTTGTCCTAATGAAACTCAAGGTTTGGCTTGATTTGTTTTTTTAAAATCCTGCTTGCTTTTCTGAAATCTTGACTATTTTCCCTGATTCTGTACAAACCCATGAGGAATCACTAGAGAATGTCTCTATAAAAATCTGTATTGTATGTAGATACATAGATACAATCTCCTTGTCACACTGGGACATATGTCTTTTGATGCCCTGTATATCTGCCAAAGACACATAACTAACTCAGTTAGGCTCGAAACCCCTAAAGCTGTTGTGCAGGCACACAACTTTCCATCTTTCCCTTCACTGTGCACATGGTGGAGCATTCACAAAACTGAACTTCATGGGCATAGGAGCAAAGCTTTACCAACCAAAACAATCTTAATCTTCCGTGATGTCTCTGAGTTCGTCTTCTTTCTCCTGAGCCCCAACAAAATCAGGGAACACCTCAGGTACAAGGGCAGAGTAGAACCTGATCATCAGTAATAACCCTGGACACTGAGTCCTGGATGGGAGGCGATGGCCCTGGTCAGGGAAGGTCCAGTAGTGGCCCCCAGGGAGGGCTCCTCAGAAAGGGAGGGTTGACAGGTGCTCAGGACAGATGCTGGAAACTCCAAGTGGAATGCCTGTTGAGGGGGTGTTCTACTCCAGGTTAGATAGAAGCTTACAGAGATACTGTCAATGCTGTGTTTCCCCACCATCCTGCAGCACTCACTCAGAAGCAGTCTCCCCTCGCCCACATTGCCACCCAAGCCAGACACACTATTTCAGACGTCCCAACGCGCATAGAGCTGGATTCTGCCCATTCAGTCGCTTGCCCTGTTCCCTCAAAGTAATGCCACTATACGCTGGCTTTCATTTTCTGGACCTGGTGCATGAGTTTCCTGGGAATGTAGAATGAGAACCAGATGGGGCTTACAATTCAACTCCCCTCCCTTTCCTGTTAGTCTGAGAAAACAATCCCAGATCCTGGGAGTGCCCGACGGGAGACCATTTCGGAGTGTGGAAGCAATGGTGTTGTCGAATTCCAATACGTGCAAAAAATTCCCTAGCTACAAGCTACTTTTCTGATTCACCCATAAATAATTTTGCTTCAAGTGATGCTACCTAAAGAAATTAGTCTGCTCTATTTTTTTTTCTTTCAACTCTGGATTTTGAATGTTCCTGAATTTGTAAAAGCTACACTGTTTCTTGTGGACATGTTAAGCAAATTGTTTCTCAAGTGAGATGTAAGAAGCTTTTATCAAGCTAAATAGCTTTTGCAATGTATTGAAAATATTGTTGAATCTCTGTGGACATTTCTATAGTAACTGCATTTAGGGGAGTTTTACAATTTGAGTCATTTGTATTTTTTTTCTGAGGTTTCTGTTATTTACTCAAATCCAACTTTCTGTTTCTATTCCACTTCAATATCATTTTAATCATTTAAATATTTTACTTAGCACTTTCTACTGAAAAGGCAGCGACGAATAATTTTGAGACTTTCTGTAATAATGGTCTCCATTCCCATGCATATAGATTTATTTTTTCTAGGTAATTAATATATTAGTAATATATTATTGCATAGGCTAATCAATATTGTAACAATTAATAAAATAACTACGATAAACTAGTAAAGTAACATGTTAACACACTTGTTTGGCTTCTTTCTTGCTCTTGCTCTTTTACTCACTAAACGGATGAATTATGACATGTGATCTCTGTACGCATAGCCACATAAAGAGTGCTACTGCCCAAGTTAACGGGTGTGTTAGAGAGGAGTGACTCAGCATCCGAGACACTGCTACTCCCCACCCTACAGCACAGTCTGTGTTTCCCCGTCACCTGACTAGGGCATTGCAGAATGGTCGTAAATTCCTGATTATACTGTGAGAATTGCCAAATCAGATTCCACTGGAAGCTTGTGCCCATATTAACCATGGCCACAGAGCTGAGACCAGAGTTGGAGTTTTGCAAATAAAACCATTTTTGTCCTTGTTTATGTGAGTACACGGCCTCCGTACTACAGGGAATACCGAATACATCATCCACGTATTACTCAGCGTCGAAAGTCTTTCTTGTGATTTTTGAAGAAGTCGGGCTGTAGAAATAGGCCCCTGTCCATAGAGAATGGGCTGACAGGATTGCACACGGGGAATGAAGCTGCCCAGGCTGGCTCACCGGGGCCCTGGGTTTGGTTTCTCTCGGGAAGAAGACCCCAGGACAAAGCAGTGGTCTCTAACTCCAAATCCTGTACTCTCTCTGAGGTGACACATTGCCTCCTAAAAACCTGGGAGATCTCACTGCAAACGCTGTTGTTCCTGCACAGGAGTAAACCGTAGTATCATCTCTCTGCATGCACAGACTAGGTCTCTCCATCATGCAGGAAGCAGACCGCACAGAGACTGTTTGCTTTGCTTTGTTTTCTGGGCTAATCCTTTCATGCACAGACTAGAACCTTCCAAACTCATACCTTGAAGCCATAATCAATGGATGGTATTCGTATTGACCTCTTGAAAAAAAAATGAAGTCGGGTGTTTGCCTCCAGCCCAGCAAAGAGAAAGTGTGTTTTATTATGTTTGGACTGCTTTCTCTGGCAGAAAGCTACACCACAGTGATATGTTTGTAAAGAGGCCAAAATGCAGGTGAGGCCACATGCCACACGGAGTAATCCCTCATGAGACCCATTTATTCCCCTTTCCCAATGGTCCTTCATTTCTCAATCAATCAGTGCTTCGGAAGTAAGTCCTAATTCTAATGCCAAATCTGTCTGATTACCACCCTCTCCTTGCCACCCGGTGATGGAAGATGGACCCTCCCGGGTGGCCTGTTTTGTCTAAATTGTATGCGAGTGTGTACAGCTATATCCGATAAAAGTCTCCTGTCAGGGACCTGCCCAGGAGAGGCTGTGGCTTCAAGCCCAAATTGATGGAATGTGTGATTCTTGAGAAAAACAGGATTGAATTTCTTGTTAGCTTTACTTGCCGAATTGCTGATAGGACTTTGAGCCAAGAAAAAAAAAAAAAGAATCTCGAACAGTTTTAGCTCCCACCATCTGAATACCTCAACAAACAAAAGGACACTTGTTTATGACATATCTCTTTAGCAATCTCTCCCCCTGGAGATTTTTTTCTCAGTTCCCACGTACCCCAGTGTCCACCTGCCCACCTGGTTTCGCTGCTAACTTTAAAGATCGACTTTAAAGATTGACCTTGCATTTTAGTTCTTTGGGATTTTTTTTTTTATTTTAATGGTAAGAATAGAATTCTGTCTTTCATGATGGCACCATAGGACTTTCTAACTCTAGAAAGCTGAAAAAATAAACTTTGAAGATCTTTCTGTGGCGGCCACATGCCGATCCCCTGTCTCCACCCCCCACCCCCTCAGCCCTCCAGCTCCACGTGCATCTTTCAGTTTTCGAGACACAGCATGCGGCTAGAGATGAAACTCATCTCTGCTAAATCGTAGGGAAGCAAAAAAGCTCTTGCTGACAGTGGCATGCTTTCCATATTTGCTTTTGGGAAGATTATGATTCCATTTAGCCAAACACTTGCTAGCAGATGTGGTCTGGCCATGCCCTCAAGAGCTATGAGGTTCCGGAAAGGACCAAACAAAAGATAAACACAGAGGAGCCCGTGAGGTTGTCTCCCAGATTTCAGGGGTGAAGCCACGGTTGACTATTTAGACAGCGTAATACCGCCAAGCCGATGTCGATTTGTTTAGCGAACCATTGGTTCAGTTTTCACTCTAAAACAGATTATGATAGACTTTTCACTTTTCACACCTCTACGGTGTAAAAGAGTGGGTCGTGTTTGATCAGACTTCATTTCCTGTATTATCTGGCGTATGCAAGAACTGGCCCCTTTGGAAAACAATATTCTTGGTTCAGCTACAGCCCAGGAAGGTAGGTTTCCTCATTTCCTTATTTATCCTAAGGCTACACAAAGTGGTCTTTCAACCAGGATTTTTTTTTTTTTCCCTTTCTTTGTCTTACTTTGCCTCTGAACTTGAGCACTCATGCATAAGCCGTATGCGTAAAACACCGATTTCTGCATCCTTGTGGATCATCTTTTCTCTATTTCAATCATCAATATTCTCTATTTCTGTCGTATCCTCACAACATCCCTGAAAATCACTTGATCAAGAAAACCTCGTGTCTAACTCTGTTGGTGGTTTAAGGCACTGACTATGAACAGCCACTGAATTCCTCAAGCAGGAAGGAGAAAGATTTGCAATAGTGAAAGGGAACCCCTCCCATGGGTGTTTGATGGAATGGTAATCGTTGTTGGAGGCGGGCTGGGGGGGGGGCACGTAGAGGTAAAGGCAGCATGGGGTCGTTTATATTGGAGCTTTAATTGTGTCCTTACGTTCATGTCTTTTGTGATGATGTTTATAAGTCTTTGTAGGTCTTGCTCATATGAAGTTAATATTTTCCTTTATAGCGTTATGCGGAGGCTTCTCTGAGATGACCAAAGTCTCAGGGTTTCCTGCAGGGAGCAACCGGTCTCAAGTGGGTCCACCAGGCGATTCTATCCACTCTAACTTGGCACGTAAGGTGAAAAATAAGTACGTACGAAACACTCCAGCGGGTGTTGGAAAGGGTTTAAGGAGAATCCCAGCCTTCCTGGCAGGTCAAGAGAGTTTCCTGGGAGAGAGGCACAGAAGTGAGATTCTTCCCCTCTAGGTGGCTAATTGGAGCTGAAAACCTTATGATCATAACCTTCACGTCTTTGGGAAAGAGGGACCCCTAAACTCTCAGTCCTTCCTTTCCCTGAGAACCTTGAAGACTTCTGTGCCTGCTGCCGCAGCCCCTGTGGATAACCCCCTCTCTGCGGGGTTCTGCTGTCTCTTGCCCGTGTTGGCATGTTCCTCTCCTACGACCACCACAGCTCCAGAAATGGAGGGGGAACTTCTCCCAGAGTTTTCACTTACTCATTCATTCATTCATTCATTCTTCAACATGCTCAGCAAGGTGCTAGGTCAAGCACCATGAAGACAAAGCAAGCAAAAAAGGAGGCCCTTCCTCCAGCAACCTGCTTCTGGGGGAAGTAAGACAACACCAGGGTGTCAGCCGTGAGCGCTGAGCCGGCTGCGCGGAACTGCCCATGCCTGCAAAGCTGCTGCTCATGGTGACTATGTGAAGAAGACTCCAGGTGCTCTAAACCAGCGTCTCTCAAACTGAGTGTGCACACAGTACTTTGGGCATCTTAGGTTGCAGGTTCTGAGTCAGCAGGTCTGGGGTGGGGTCTGGCATTTTGAATATCCCTCCAAGGATGCTGATACAGCCAGTGACACTTTGAGGAGCAAGGCCTTCGGGCATGAAACTGAAGAGCTCAAGGAAGACAATCTCCCCTTGCACATAGGAATGTGCATTCAGGCTGATATTTTAAAGGGGAAAGAAGACTCAGCCAATGACTGTTGGTGCACAGGATGGTAGACGGGGAAATCCGGGACAGAAAATGGCCCGGGGCACGGAGGGAAGGCGCTGGCTGCTTCATGAAAGGAGAGAGGAGCGCAGACTCCCATTAGTGTCCGGAGAACGAGCTTCCCAGACTTGGATCCGTAGCCATCTCAAGCCCGAAGCATTTCTTGAAACTCAAAAGGCCATGCCAACACGGAGCCCATTTCTTTTGGTTCTCTGCACTTCAGCGTGATTTCCTTCCCCACTGTGAATTTTCTTCTTTTCTTTTCGACTAAGCTTGGGCGAAAAGGATAATTTATGCAGTCAGCCTCAGGAAACTGAGCCCAAGTTGGTGTTCAGAGAAACCCATCCCCCACTCTGGGTTTTGTCATGTTCCAATGGCAAGTGGGCTGCCATTGCGCAGCTGTGGGGGAGGCGTGCAGAGGCGGGGCTCACAGCTGAGTTCTCCTGCACGCCCATATCAGCCTTGGGCTCCGCTCTGGCCATCCTGGTCTCAACCCCTGACATGCATCCCAACAGCTTCAGCCTGTCGGGGTGTCACTTCCTGCTGCTCGTTTCATCCTTAACTTATTGTCCTTTGAGTTTTACTTGGCTCATTTCCACTGGTGAGTGGTCTCACTAGCAGTCAGCACCCTGTTTGATTTGTATACCTGAATTGCCACTTCCAATTAATCAGGTGCTTCCTCTCATTCCTAAATGCATTGTAGAGCCCCTTGAAGGCTATAATCACATTTTTTATATCTTTATTTTACATGTTGAACAAAAACAATGGATCTTAAGGATTTAATTGACTGATAGGGTCAATGTGGACATTCACTTAGTAAAATCCACATACAGAGCAGAAACTCACAAAATAAATAATACAGTTCAATTACTATCACACTGGCAAGGAAAAGGCTAGAGGCAAAAATACAATGAAAACGGCTTAGGTCTTTAAAAATGTGACTCAGGTCCTTGTGCATCGCCAAAATGTTACGGGAATTAAATAGGTGAATTTTCATTTTCGGGAGACACTTTATCATCAGATATCTTTATTACCTCATGTCTGAGTACGCAGCACTTTTAATTTTAGCAATGAAGACAGGTTTTACAGTGGCTGCGGCTTTCAGATTAAACCCCGAGAATTCATTCGAGTTCTGCTACTGGAATGGGTTCAACCCAATGAGGTTTACCTTCAAGAATATGTGAAATGAGAAGTAATTGTATGTCATCGCTGCTTCTCTTTCTGTTCATGTTTTTCAACGTGAAGAGAGGCCTCAAATATCAAACTCAGACATGCATGGTTCTGAACAAGAGCAGAGCTGGCCAGGTGGTAGCTTGTTCTGGAATGGAGCTCATTGGCTGTGGAGTAAGTGAGCCACAGCGAGCACCAACGCACAGGCACCATATCCAGAGTCACTTCTAAACCAGCTGAACGATTAACTTACCTTCAGGCAGCGTCTATGTCTTTTGAATATTCCTCACCATGTTCGTTGGTTCAACTTTTTGAAATTGTTTTGTATTGGCGTACCATTGGCACTCCACGTTACTTTAGTTTCGGGTGGACAGCGTCGTGATCGGGCAGATCTGTAGGTCATGCTGTGCTCGCCACAGGTCATGCTGTGCTCGCCGGTCCCCACACAACGCCGTTACGGTACCCCTGAGTGTATTGCCTTGTGCTTCTCCAGAACTGGAAGCCTGGACCTTCCCTCTCCCCCTGTCACCCCTCCCCCCCGTTTTGCCCATCCCCCACCCCACCCCACTAGAAACCATCAGTGTCTTCTCTGTGTTTATGGGTCTGTTTCTGATTTTTGTCTGTTTGTTCAGTTGTTTTGTTTTTTAGATTCCGCTCATGAGTGAGACCTTGCAGTTAGCACAATACCCTCTAGGTCCAACTTTTAGAAAAGTAACTTTCTACCTGCCTCCACTTGATAATATGCAATGTGGAATGTAAGCATATTCCATTTTTATTCCAAAGCCAAAAGAGATACTCTTTTCCTTATTCAACCCATGAGGACATCAGTGGTGTGACAATTTATAAAATGTACTCAAGATGATGTAGCAGGTGTGTGGGTAGAGCTAGATTCCAGAACAATTCACGACATTTTTTGAAACCTCCCTATCTTCCACGCAGGCTTCACTTGCCCTATTCTGTGTGTACACGGAGGAAACTGCTGTTCCCCATTTACTAGGGTCTGCTTTGGAGAAACCTAGTGGCATTTATGCCTCTGTCTAGTGGACTGTCCATCGGTGGCACATTCAGAAGGAAAGTGAAGGAAGAGCCAGGGCTCACAGAACCATCGGCTGTCTCTTTGCTGCCCGACCTCCTCCCAGCACAGAAAGGCCACACTGTGGACGTCTCCTCCTCAAAGGTTGGCAGTCGACAGGACAGTCCTTCACTGTGTCTCTCTATGGAAATAAACCTTTTCCTCAATAGTCCAGATCCCATTATGCTGGAGCATAATGACCATTCAATTAGGCATATCAATTGGCACTTCTTGGAAAACACCGTTTTGGAATATATTTCAAGCTTGTCTGTGTGAGACACATTTCTTACCCTTCAATGTTAAAGAACAAGGAAATGCAGCAAATCCTACCAGGGCCCATGCCAACATACATTCACATCAATTTCCATTGCCAAACCGAAATGTTGCTCCTCCAAACTGGGAAAGGCAATAGGAACATTTTCATTTAGGGATTAGTTTTAATGCATGAATAAAAAATAAAACAATCAGTGAAAACCAATAAACAGGACCCAAACTCATAAAGCAGCCGAAATGATGACCACAAAGGGCACTTTCAAATCTTCAAAGAACATTAGAATTAATGCCCAATTAATTATCATTGGTTTTATAAATGGGCAATGCAGAAGAACCAGACACTTGCCCAAGGCTGCCCAAGGAATTAGCATGGAAGCACCCACCTTTCTCCACCCCAGACATGGGTGTGTGTGCTCTTTCTCGAGCATGGAACAAAACGAAAGCCCATAAAAGGTGATTACGACATGAATACCTGATGTTTCAGAATTGGTCATAAACTCACAAATAAAATCTATCACCCATAAAGAGGTTTTATTGGAGTAAGCCTTCTGACAATGATATATTGGTCTGTGGTGATGTTGTAAAGTATGCCTTTGACACTCAGGGCTTTTCATGGCATGTGAAACATCATAACGTTCCTCGAGTGATTGGATAGGAGTGTGATTATTTACACACGTGGAAGTTTACGGACCAAGGCAGGAAGGCAGCCAAATAGGCCCATTTGCTAAGGGTTTCCAGCACAGGTGGGTCTCCCTGACAGCCAGTCATAAAAGGCTGGTGACCCCAGTCTGCGAAGGGTACCAAAGTTAGCAATGTTAAGAAGCCTTAAAAAATGGATTATGAGTCAGAAGAGAGTGCCATGTCTTTATTGGCAATTGTCAATTTCAGAACTCCGAGAAAGCAGCGCTTTACGAAATCTTCTAGAGAGCAAGACTGGAACCCGGGTTTGTCTGCAGGGAAAGAGGCGGGAGTCTCCAAAGATCCCCAAAAGGGACTTCCACCTCCATCCACACTCCCCATAATTCCCAGCTCCTGACGGGAGGGTGTGAGCTGCCCACAGCCAGAACAGAAACCCGAAGCCTCATCGTTTAGAATTTGGACTTTCTCCTGGGTGTGTCGGGCATTTTACTGCCAATGTTCTAAAAGGGAAAATTCTAACAAAGCCAGTAGAGTGACTCTCTCCCCTCCCCCTTTTTAAATCAAGATGACTAGAGAGAGAGGATCATTTTGAGGCAGGCACAATGCAGACAGCCTCCACCCTCCTGCCCAGAAAATTCTACCCTCTCAGTGGACACCACCCACGAACTGTCAGAGACATGGGCACTCCTGAGCCTTGAGGAGAAGGTGGGGTCAGTGCCCATGGGGCCGGAACTCCGACCACACAAGTAGAAAAGATATGTGAGTTTTGCTCTGGTCTGCTCTGACTGGGTAGCGTACAGACAGCATCCTTTAGCTGCCGGCTCTGGAGGTTGGTAAGTCAAGGTACCAGCAAGTTCCAGTCTCTGCTGATGACCTGCTTCCGGGTTCATAGACAACATTGTCCCTGTGCCCTCCTGTGGGGGGATGCATAGGGGGCTCTCTGGGGCCTCCTTCCCAAGATCACTAATCCCATACATGAGAGCCCTACCCTCATGAGCTCATCACCTTCTACAGACTTCTTAACACCATCACAGTGTGGGTAAGGGCTTCAGCATGAACTTTGGGAAGGAGCAGAGACGTTCAGGCCAAAGCAAGCTTCCTGTGGGTCACACAAATGCTGAGGGTAATAGCGTGCCTGTAAGCCACTGTGAGGGCTCCTGGGAGGCTGTGTATGAACAACACCCTGTGGGTTGAGTGGCAGGTGGGAAAGATTGTGGAGATCTTCATGGATAGGCATCAACAGATCTTCCAAAATGAGACAGAAGTACACGCCAGAGATGGAGAGGAGGAGAGAAGAGCCAGCACATGTACATGTTCTAAGGTTAAAATGAGCTTAAGGCCCACAAAGAACTCAGTTGGGACTTCTCAGTCAAACTTGGGGCAGCCATGATTTTGTCCATAATGATTAACATTTTGAAGAACGGCAGACGCTGTTGGGCGAACAGCTAGGTTAGCAAATCATCAAGCAGCCTTCAAAGCCAGGCCCTTTACTGGAAATCGACATACCAAGATGAGTTTGCGCCTTCAAGACGCTCCCAGTGGAGGTCACCAGCTCAGGCACAACCCCGACCCAGGGTCACGGGTGCGGAAGTGATGGGAGCCCCACCCCTTCTGGCAGCCCAGCATCTGAGGCCCCAGCCCCAGCCCTGTCTTCCACCCGAACTCTAGCCCCTGAGCATCCTGCCCTCACACACCACAGCCTGTGTCCTAAAAATCACCACACTGGGTAAAGCCATGTGGCCAAAACCACTAGGGTCACGGGGGAACGGCGTAAGGCCCGACGCTCAAAAAACTCAGCAGTGATGTATAAAAAGATTAGAAAACCAATAAAGCATTAGCAGTTTTACCCGGGCTAAAAGGCAGAGAGCATGTAACTGCTGCAATGAATCTGGCGCTTTGTTTTGAAAAGACCTGACGTTTGCTTTGGGAAGTGGGTGTCCCGGGGGGTTGAGCCTGTGAGTTCCCGAGACGTGGTTGGGGCGGGGGCTGGACGGAAGCGGTGACCCCAGGCCGGGGAGCTCACGACGCTGATGGTGAAGGCTGAGCCCTGCGGTCCCACGGGCGGGTTCCGCCGGGCCGCATTCTCCACTCACGGAGGGCTCTTTGTGTACAGAATTGTAGTAAGAAGATGTAAAGTCAAGAGAGCCTGTTGTGGCCCGATTGTTCCCTGAGAAATCAGCCGCATCAGGACACGTCTGCTTTCTCTAAACAAGCATTATTACTTACTGCCGTCGACATCACATGGCCTTGGGTTGTTTAACAGCCCTACTGGATGTGAATACCCTAAACAGAGCTCGGGGCCCTTCCCCGCCCCCTGCCCTGTGGCCGACAGCTCCAGCCCATCCTGCGGCATGAAGGGTGGGTCCCCTCTCGGCTCCTCCGCCTCCCCCTCTTTCCCTCATGCCTTTACCTCGTATCTCGGATCCTATGTGGCTGGCCCACATTCAAAAATGTATGTTGAATACAATCAAACGCACATATAGCACGTGCACTGTACCCGTATGTATTTGTGCATGTACTGCCCGGGGGCCTCCTACCGGACCTCCCTGCCTCCCGCTGGCCCCGTTCACCCGGTGTGATGGGGTTAGCAGCTGGGGTCTTTGGGGGCTGATGACATCACAAGGGTAGAACCCTCATCGTGAGATTTGCATCCTTATAAAAGAGACCCCAGAGAGCTCCCACGCCCCTTCCACCATGTGAGGACATAGCACAGAGATGCCATCTGTGAAGCTGGAGGCCGGGCCTCCTCAGACCCAGGATCTGCTGGCACCTTGAGCTTGGCCTTCCAGGCCCCAGAGCTGTTAGGAATGACTGTGCGTTGTTTCTAGGCCCGCGGTCTGTGGTGTGTGTTCTAGCAGCCCGAGCAGCCCGAGACACGGTGTGAAGCCCTGATTTGCAGCAAAGGCACAAAGTGGGGCCTCCACGTTCCATGTTCAGCATCGTGGGCCCCCAACCAGACGCCAGCCTGCACGGGAGCACCGTGTGCCAAGTCGAGGCGCGTGGGTTCCAACAAGGCCTGGGACCCTGAGTCTGAGCAAAACATCACAAGCAGCCTGGAAGCAGAGGCTTCTGTGGCCCCTGCCACTTCGGCACCTGCTGAGTGTGCCTTCCAGAACCTTCCTCGCCTCCCACACAGCAGCAGCCCCGAGCAAGGACAGCGCTGGCTTCCTGGAAATCAGAGCCAACTGTTCACTGAATGACTTAACGGTAGCCAAAAAATCCCAAGAGCTGAAGCTGGCTCAGTCGTTATGCGGGTGCATGTTAGGGTGCCTCCTGAGAAGAGGGGAAGACTCCCCAGGCCCTGAAACGTGCCGCGGGTGTCCGCAGATCTCCAAGGGGCCCGTCTCCGGATACCCCCCGTGTCTTCACAGAACCAAGTCAGTGAGTCTGGGTGAAGCAAATGAGTATAAAACAAAGCCATACGGTGGTTTCCTAAAAGTTTTCCCTCTGGAAATTTGTCAAACCAGCTGTGCCTAGTGCCTTAAATTAGTCACAATTTCTGGTTTTTCCTTTAGACTCATGATGAGATTCCGCTCACTCAGAAGGTATGTGGGGACTAGGTGCTGCCTTACTGTTTCTGTGCTCTGGCCTGATTGTCTCTGCACCTACTGATGCTTAGGGGCGGGCCCTTGCTGCATATACCAGGCACAGTACAGGTGCAGGAAAGTGCGCTCCATCCATTCCGGAGTGGAGCCGGCTCCGGGATGGTGAATGAGCAACCTGATGTTGCTGCCTGCAGCTCCTTCAACGTCGTGCCACAGGATACAAAGCATAGGCAAGATTATTTCTAATTTCATTGCAGCTTGAACATTTCCGTGCATCTAACTCTGCCAGTATGCCAAGCACTTCACTGTTTTTCCAGTTTTAGTCATGGCCGTCCTTCTCCTCGGATGCTTCCCCAGCTTTTTCTCATTGACCTTCATTCAGATGAATTTAGTGCTTTGAAAAGGATTAATGAAAACTGCAAGTACTACCCTATGCTTCTGAGGACGGTTCCCCTCCTATTAGAGATTCTGTATTAGGGCTGTTTTTCTAACGGCACGGGCATAATTGGTCTGTCATCCCACAGTTTACTTGAGCCTAGTGGGACCTGTTTCATACATCAGTCTATTATCTTTTTTGGTGAACTAACGGCATACTAATCAGGACGCATTTCTTTTTCCCTCAGACCCTTTCTTTCCCCAGAACAGAGAAGTCAGCTTACAGTCATTTCCAAAGAAAGCATCACCATCGATGGAATCATTTTTGTGGGGCAGAAATGTTCACAGGTATATTTTCAAAATAATCGTCAGCTGCTGGGTATACCTGGGCTCAAATGATTACTTGTTTTCATAGAAGCTCAGGACATGCTTGTGTAACAGGGACTGCAGTGTTTGGATACATGACGGAACGCTTCTAGAAAACGGCGCATAGTTTTAATCTCACGGTTATGAAAAGGATGCCTTACCTGTAATGAATCACAGTGGACGCATCCTTAGTGATATATAAAGCTGTTTCCCATTCACCAGATGTCAGCGTTTTAATCCCTTAAGGGAAGGGCTCAGTGCACATCACAGTAGGCACCGTGTGGCCCATCAAAGTCAGTGCATGATATGCGACCGGCGTGGTCTAAGTTCATTATTAACAACTAATATACAGCTGTGTTCTGTGAGTTTACCAGCAGCCCTTTTTTAATAATAAAAAAAAAAAAAATGACTTCTTTCTTCAGTACCTCTTGAGTTGCCTTGCTAAACTTTCATTTAAGGTTTTGGATTCCAGCTGGAGGACACTCAAGGCAATGAGCCTTTGGGATGAATATAACAGAAACATGAAGAGAGTGAATTATACTATAAATTGTTAACTAACACCAGGCTGCCTGCCTATGCAAAAATCATAGCACAAAGAAGTGTAACAGATTATCAAGACAGAATAAGCACGGTTTTCTTGAATGTGCATTGTTCCTTGTACTTAAAATACCCATACGTAGACCTTGAGAACTTGAGACTTGCGAGATAAAAAGTGATAAGGCGTTGGCCCTCATTTAGAATTGGTTAGATTACGTTGAGAAAATATGATTTGATTTAGATGTGACTGTAACTAAAATTACTACAGTCTGCTATAATTATGATTGGAGAGGATCTCGTATAGAATGGGAGAACTCTTTGCTACAAGAAATCTATTGATTTTTCTGTTAGGAATATTAAAGAGGTCTTCTCAGATTTTTGCTGAGGACATGGAGCTCACACTTCTGCAGAGGGCAGAGGGGTGGTGGGAAGGATATTTCCAGAACAGGGCGCTCCCGGAAAGGAGAGGGAGGCCATCCCGATGGAAGGAAGTCTCCAGAGCGCAGGCTAGGATGCGGGACAGAGCACGCCGCCTTCTGGAATCTAAAAGCAACTTCATGTTATCAGAGGACACAATATGAGGAGTTTGTCGATGAAGCTGAAGGGGTAGGATGGTGGCCAATCGGATCATGTTTTCAAGGAATTTTGGTGGAAACAAGACAGATCTTACTACCCTCGTGAAAGCCCACAATCGTTTATTCATACACATACACTTCCAGCTGCTTGACGCCATGGCAGTCGCTAACGGGAACCCATAAGGATGCTCACTGATAGGTGTGAGCACAATCTCCAGGGGCTCAGTCCCCTCCCCTCTTGCAAACATTTCCAAATACCAGCATGGATCCTGGTGACTTGATATTACTTTAGGGTGCGAAGCACTTTCCCTGGTCGCTCTCTTACATTGATCAGGAGGAAGATTCTAAGACATTTGTAGATAAAGACCAGAGAGGGCTGTATTGCCATGGACTAGGAAAGGGATTCATAGATTTTTGGCTCTTAACTCTTAACCGTTATCACAAAAAAAGGTTATAGATCAATTATTCTTAGTACTTTTATCAAGTTTGGCCGATGTTCCCAACACTGAACCAAATCAGATGAGTTAGCAGCTTCCTATGGGCCTTCAGCCGCTCAGATATTTTGACATGCATTTGCCACCGATTGATTCTGAAAGACAAGAATTGTTACAATCATATTTGTTATGGACTCCTAAGGTCTTCACTGTAGTTCCTATTTGTTTAATAAAACGGAGGACGGTCTTCAGTCCTACTCCCTTAAAGAAATTACAGCCTTTTTGCTGGCATAGACCTCTGCACCCTGGCAGTCCCTTGATCTATAAGCAAGGGGAGTCTGCCTGTCACTTCCCCAGGGCCTAGGCTCACCTGCCCTTTGTCCTCTCCTGTGACTTAGGAGTTCAGCTACGTGCAGCTGTACACCCTCAACAGGCACCTCTGCTTCCAGAAGACATTGCACATCCCAGGAAGACACAAAAGAGATTGCACAACCTGTTAGCACTGAGCCGAGAACTGGGGAAGGCCGCCTTCCAGGTCTTTTCATGGCCGCTAACTTGTAACGGATGGAGGCGCACTAGTTATGAAAAAGTTCATTCTGAGAAGGAGTTCTTGAAGGAAATTTGAGGAGAAAGGCCCAAGGGGCATGTAGTCCATCCTCTCATCTAGGATGCTCTGTGTTAGACGGGGACAGTACGCTTAGCCCGCCAGCAGCTCTGCAGCCCCCCACCCCCAACATGTCTTTTCCTATAAAACTATGCTTTGGCATGCTGCTCTTGCCCTGCTTTGAGGGGTGTGGTGGAAATCCCTGTTGTGCCTTTGGGGAGGGTGTTCTTGGGGGTAATGCTTTGTAGGTTGCATGCTATCCCCTATAGGGGAGCATCCAGGGAAATGTTCTGAACACTGGAAATAGATGCATCTCTCCGAGGGAAAATTTCCCTCTCCCTTGTGTAATCTGTGAACCACGTAACTAATCACATTTCTTACTCACCTTCATTAGAAATCACTAGTTGAGTTTGTGACTCTCCACAATCTCCAGTACCAAAGTCTGACACCAGGTCAGTACAACCCACATCCCATGCACTTGTCTCTCCACACCTCAATTCCCATTGCCCAAACGTCACCGCCCACTTTAAAAAACTAATATTTAATTCTTGTAGAATGCATATATTTTTGTCCTAAATTCATTTTAAAAAAGCAGTTGCTTTAACAAACAAAATGCCAGTCATATAAATGATATACAATAAATAAGTATTTCATATTGCTATAAATGAATATGCTTATGAATATTGCTTTTTTATTTTTATTATTTGCCTCATATTGCTTTTATTCTTTTTTTTTAAAGATTTTATTTATTTATTTATTTTTTATTTGTAAGAGAGAGAGAGAGAGCACACAAGCAGGAAGAGACAGAGAAAGAAGCAGCCTTCCCACCGAGCAAGGAGCCCGAAGCGGGACTTGATCCCAGGACCATGGGATCATGACCTGAGCCGAAGGCATAGCTCAACCCACCAATGCACATGAATAATAAATAATATAGTTAATGACATAATACACAAAATTCCAGGAATACTAGCTATGTCAAATAGTCTTACTATTGAAATTGAACTGAAATAATTTTGAACTCATATTCTCTCACTTATATAGATGATTGAGTTGTAGCGGAATGGAAAAAATGAATCAGAGGTCTGTCCATAGCGACTGTTTCTTTGGGATCATTACACCTGCACCATGTCATTCCCCAATATTCCAAAATAAGAGCAGATAAAACAAAATGATACAAGCCTGAACACTTGAAAATGGAGATCATCGGAAGGCACTCTGGTCTTTTAAACATTTTTCTGAGATAATAGATGGAAGGAAAGAAAACAAAAAGGAAAGAAGAAAAAAAGGAAGGAAGAAAGGTGACTGTAGATGAGAGATTAGGTAGGGAGGTAGAAAAACATGGTAAGTAGATGTGTTGCATTAATAGATTTACACACACTTATTAGATATTATATATTTTTCATTCTTCCATTTCCGTTCTGCCAATCAGAGCAAAGCAAACCCTCCACAGCATTAAGGTCTTACACACATGATTGCAAATATACTCAAATATATATTTTGATTTGGGGGAACTCTAAATTAAAAGTTTGGGAGGGCTTAATTCAAAATGGAAGAAATGGTAAGACAATGCCTCAGACTGTTTAAGATGCCTTCCAAAGTATGACGCATAAAATCATATATTTTTTCATCCTAAAATTTAGTTTAGACAACTAGCAAATAATAGGAAATGATGCTTTAGGGTTGCATGTTTGGACCACTTTGATGGTTCTCCATTCATAAAATGGAGATTATATTCTGAACAGGAAGAATGACGGACACAACTGGGATTCTCTCACTGTGCTGGCCCCTCACTTGACTCACATCCATTTCCTACCCTTGCCTCAGTTGCAGGAAAGATGTAGAAGACTCTGTGCATGTCCTTTGAGGCGTTGAATGTGAAAGAAAATAATGTCACCAGGTTCTTGAGTAACTGGGAAAGCTGACCAGTGAGTTTCCTCGGCGGTGTGCTTGCTTCTGTCCCATTGATTTAAATGGGTTGTGTCAACTTACTCAATGACTGAAGTATTCATGGTGATCGTCCACAGGTAAACATTGCAGGAGAAACTAAAGTTAGGGAAGAATTTTGCAATCCACTGGAATAGCCAAACAAACACATAACTAACATAAAAGTTATTAAAAGACTACACGGAAAGTGCAAAACAACAGGAAGTGGGTCATCAAACGCTGGCTGAGCTTCAGTTCTGAGAGAGGGCATTTGGCCCTGGCACAGTGCATAATCATAAATAAACGTGTCTTTGTCAGCATCTGACAAGACTAGCACTTCTGGCCCAGAAGACACCTCTCTCAGTGTGGGTCACTAATACCTAAAGACCACAAACCCCATTAACACTAGATGATTGTGACCAAGCACAGTTCTTCAAATACCTTTATTTTTTAGATCCCTTAACTTTATCTAAATCACTTGTTTCACATTAGGATGTGAAAAAAAAGTTTAATCCCAATTCTGGAAAATATGTTGTATGGAACATTCGTTTGAAAGAATTGATAAAGACTTCAGAAAAAAAAAAAAAAGGTATTTTGTTAATTACTTAGGAAACACGGGGTTAAACAAAGTGAAACTGTGTTCCTGAAAGCAAGATTTCTGAGTTCTTCATTAATTAATGGGCATCATAAATCTTTCAAAGGGAGGAAAAAGTATTCTTTGTTGCTCTAAGTCATTTGACCAAACAACCCTGTTTTTCAAATTGTATTAACATTGCTTGGGAATGATGAGTCATACTTTGGTAAATACTGCCTTAAAATGATAATCATAGCTCATGCAATCGTACACATTTTGAGCTTGAAGAAGCTCTAGAGGTGATTTAATCTAAACTTATTTTTATAAAAAGACGTATTTGTTTGTGTTAGAGATAGTGTGTGTATAGTGATAGTGATAGATAGAGTGACAGTGTGTGGCCAAAGGGAGAGGGAGAGAGGGTCTGAAGCGGACTTCCTGCTGAGCAGGGCTCACAACCCAGATCATGGCCTGAGCCAAACCAAAGTCAGATGCTCAACAGCCTATAGCACCCAGGCGCCCCTTTAAGCTTATTTTAAAGACAAAGGAACTGCATGTTTTACCTAAGCCGAACTAATCAGATATGTGGGTTGTAATCCCAGCTTTTCCTTGTCAGTGTGGCAACTGCGTGCACCTGTAGCAGTGAGGTGATGGTGTGGTGCCGGGAAAATTAACGAAGGGGAGTGTGATCCCCTCAGAAGAGCTCCTAGCGCCGTCTCTCCACGTTGTCTCCACCGTGGCAGAACCAAGAGAAAATCCAAACTCCTCCCCTGTGTGCTTCTGCCTGATGGATTTTCATTCATCTTGGAGTATGCTTATAGTTTCTATTTAGAAGCCTGAAGCATGTTCATTTTCTTTTCCTCTTGGAGACATTTTTGACCGCTCAAATCTCCCACCTGCGGCTGCTCTGTTTTGCACAGAAGATGACAGACGGGGTCTTCTTCTTCTTGGAGAGCATGTTTCCCAGACTCAGAATGGTCTTACGGGGACTGGCACGTGCACCACGAGTGTCGGCCCTTTGGAAAGAAAAGTCTCTGTCTTACTGACTGGATGCAGTTTCTTAAAATTAAAAGATTAATATTCCTCTTGAAGGTATGATAAACCATTTCCCCCTGATTTAGAGCATCGTAGGCCCTGGAAAAATTTCACATGGCATTAGTTATTAACACTCGCAGGAGAGCAAGAAACCTCTTTCCCCCCTCTAATTTTCTGCGGCTGGCCTAAAGATTAAACTGACATAAGAAAGATTAATGGGAGAAAAGCATACACATTTATTTAATGTTTTTATGTATACCAGGGAGGCTGCCGAAGAAACCTAAAGATGGAAGAAGCCTTGAGGGCAGCAGCTTATGTAACTTTTATCGAAAAACTGGTAAACTGGGGGCATGTGGCAAGACTAGGAGTTTGGGTGGTAAATTGTGGGACCATAACTAAGAGACATCTGGGAGTGAGAACTAATGAAAGATTGGAGTGACTTTTGTGGTGTCTCTGCATAGGCCCCTTTGGGCATGGACAAGCATGCTCTGCCCTTCCTGGTTCGGGGATGGCCCTTTCCCGTGGGAAATTGGGTGACCTGCTTTTAGGTAAAATGTAGGCGTTCAGAGAGCCCTTCCTGCATCTACAAGTGCTTTCAGCACGAACTCGCACCATGCTAATGCTACATATTTAGAGGCGGCCTCTTTACGCCTCTGCCGATTTATAGCTGCTCTGAACACTGGGAGGTGTGAGGAGACCGTTGAAATGGGTTGGCCTGTTTGGGGAGAAGTAAGTGCCCTCCAGAGATGGGGTAGTGGAGGTCTAGAGCAGCTTTAATGCTTAGAGAGATTGCACTGAGAGCAAGGGGCTAACAGCAGTGTAATGAGTCCAAAAGACCATGAGGATGCAACGGAATCAAGATCTGGACGGGCTTTATTACCGAGAGTGTGCAGACATGCGTAAAAAAGCGTGGACCGATTTGCCTTGACTTGGCAGAATGGGGCCGATTACATGATAGTTGTCACACTAGGTAAAGAGAAAGTCCAATTCTTAAAAGAATATCTCAAAGTCACATTTTTAAAAGATTTTATTTATTATAGAGAGAAGGAGTGTGAGCTCATTGAGGCAGAGGCAGAGGGAAAAGGAGAAGCTGGCTTCTTGCTGAGCGGGGAGCCCTACACAGGGCTCAATCCCAGGACCCTGGGATCATGACCTAATCCAAAGACAGACGCTTACTCAACTGAGCCACCTAGGCATCCCCCCCACCAAGTCAAAATTTTAAAAGAATTTTGTGGTCCAGATATGATACAGCAATACTTTGAGGGAGGCACCGATGTTTGTGCAATGTAACTAATGTTAGATGGGCTCACGGTTTCAAGGAAGGACTATTCTGATCTGTGGTCTGTGTTTTATGGTCTAGCGATGAAGCCTAGACTTGGCCTTGCAGCAGTGAAAACAAATAAACCAGCAAAGAAGCCCGAGGACTGAATCTGCGCACACTATGTCTTCACGGAGGTTTGGGCTGTTTGCGCTCCCAGAGCAAAACATCCAGGACTGGGGCTGCTTGGAACACAGCAACCACATCTGGGATGGACAGCGGACAACAGAGTGGGGTGTCCGTGGACAGAAAATTACCAAGAGGAGATGCAGGGGTAGGGGATACGTGCTAAGCCGCTTACTGGGATTCTCCTTGAAGGCAGGCCAGAGCGATCAGGCATCCAGGACAGGGGATCCTGAGTCTGATCAGATCAGTAGGTGGAGGAATTTTGGCTGGAACTGAGCTGTGTGGACCTGGCAGGGATGGGGGCCAAGGCTGAGGCCAGTTGAAGAAGCAGACTCAGAGGAGCTGGGCACTCATCTCCTTTGGTCTTTGTCATGCCCAGACGTGCGATGGAGATTCCAGCCTGAGGTCCCAGGCTACCCTGTGGCACCAGAAGAGCTGAGAGGTCCCCAGAGCCC
Organism: Mustela putorius furo; assembly: GCF_011764305.1. Classification (NCBI taxonomy): domain Eukaryota; kingdom Metazoa; phylum Chordata; class Mammalia; order Carnivora; family Mustelidae; genus Mustela; species Mustela putorius. The sequence goes on along the minus strand of NW_025422169.1, from coordinate 5,328,550 downwards.
GGGTCCTAGATAATGCTGCTGGGCTGAGCGCCTGCCGTCCAGGGAGCTCTGGGCGTGACTCCCAACTGCTTCACTGATTCATATATTACATATACATATTTCTGACTTCTAATATTTTACCGAAGCGAGATTTTAGATGATTGCCAATAGGCTCAGATGCCCCTTGGCAGTGACATACTTTTTTTTCTGCAAACCTCCTGCCTCCTCCTTCCCATCGTCATGCCTGAATTAAGACCTCCAGCTCTTGGTTCTGTTATCGGACCAAAAAGTCTTGTCAATTTTAAAAGGTTATAACCTTTTAACAGACATTTCTGCTACTTTCTGCACACTTTCTAATTTCTCATCTGCTTTCCCTGGAAATCTGATGCTTGATTTGGACACAATTCAATCCTCTCTCCTTATAAAGGCTGCTGAATGAATGCTTCAAATTTAAATTCTGCCCTTGGCTTAGACTTCCCTTGCCTCTTAAAAAAAAAAAAGAAAAAAAAATCACTCTAGAAAGCATATACAATGTATGCTGCTGCTGTGACTGACTTTTTTTTTTCCCTTTAATCCTTTGACTTGCAATAGAGAATTGCTTCCAAGTAGGAAATTTCCAAAATAGTTACATTTTAAAAATAATACTTTAAAAAATACATTTGTTGCAGAAAAGGCACTGAAAAAAAAAATAAAAGGAAAGTTACAATGAGGAAAAACTCCCTCTAGTTTAGACCTATTAATGGCTAAAGCAGCTAGCCTGGAAGGCTTGTTTTAGCAGACCTTCTGCACTACCATGTCCCTTGACAAATCACATTGGAAAAATAAATGAGCTCCCTGTGCATTTTTGGTTCCTCACAGCCCACGTGCTGAGTGGTGCACCCGCTGTGCTCCACTGAATTCTCCTGCAATGCTCCTTTTTACAGAAGAGGAAGTGGAGGCTCTGACCCACATGCGACCCAGTGTGCTCACGCCACCCAGCAAAGACGGTGAGATGCCAGGGCACCAAGTGCTTCTGGAGGGCAGCCGCCAACGCTGCCCGCTCCTTGTTATTGGGAGCTGCACTTACCCGTCAGTTTCTGGAAAGCACCCAGTCCTGCGGTTCTCACACTCTGCCCTGCAGAACCCTCAGGTCTCAGCTGACCTGTGTGACAGAGTGGCTTCCCCACACAAAGGCAATGGACGTGTTGGCAACGTGAATTCGTGGGACTACTGACCTCCTGCCAAACGTGCGCCTTCCCGGGGAAAGCACAGCTCAGAAGAGCCACTTGAGTTGTTTCTGGTCATAGAGCCAAGCAGCTCTGAAGTGAGATTTCCCTTTCCGATGCTCTTGAGGAGATAGTAGGATGGCACACGATTCCTTAATAAATGTATTTGAGATCAGTTTGGTTTCCCTCAGTCACTTTTTCAGCTTCTTAGAGTTTCCATTTTAAAAAAGGAAAGCTCAACATTCTAGGCGTTCCTCCACAGTGAAGTCCCCTGGAGACTACCCTGATCCTCTGAGAGGGAAAGGCATGGGTCAAGGTAGCCCACCCTGCAGAGACGGGCAGGCGGGGCCCTTACGTGTGGGGCAACGGAGAGACCACCTCCACTCCAGGAAGTGCTCAGGACTGTTAGTGACTTGGTGACAGTAGCTGGCAGGTGAAAATAAAAGCCTAAAGTTCATTTATTTAAAAAAAAAAAAAAAAAAAGGAACCAAATGCAAAAAAAAAAAAAAAATCTGTTCTGACCTATTTAGAGAAAAATATAATTTCTCAAAGAGCTTTGTTGAAAAGCAAAGGATCATGGTGAGGAACTGGGGAGAGGTAAGCTCCAAGATAATCAGAAACTCGATTTTGTGTGAGGATTTTAGAACAAAACCAACAGCTTTAATTGGCCCCAGATGTTAATAGGTAGCCAGGGGCGTATTAGGGAGCACAGCTGAAGAGAGCTCCATGTTCCGTAATAGAAATATTTTGCTTCAAGCGTTGAGCTGCCGTAAGCACGGCTGCAGATGTGTAACGATTGGTTGTTTCCCTTTGCTTTTCTTAGCTCTGCTCGTCCAGTTCTATCTGTTACAAAGGACTTTTATTCCTCTTGGTGTCGTTTAAAATCTAGGAGGGAACGGATTCAATTTTAAAGGCGTTTCTTTGGGTCGACCTTAAAGACGAGGAAACAGGGCAAGGCTGGAATGTGCTAGGCTCTGCCCCACCTCCAGCCGGGAGGACAGCAGACAGAACAAAGTCGTTCAAGCAAGCCTGTGGGGCCCTATGACTTGCTCCAGCAGATGCCCGTTCCCTCTGCTCCTGACGGCTGATCCTAGCTTACCGCGGCTACACAGCCTTTTCCCAATTCCAAATACACCTTGAACTTAGGTCAGACATCAGTGCCTACTGTCGGTGCTAGCTGAGAAACATTGAATGAGCTTTTCCTCCCAAAGCAATGTTTGTTATCATAAGAATTTCCCCCAAACCCAAACCATTCTAGACCTAGAAGGGAACAAGTAGATAAGGCTAAAATTTTGCTCAGTGAGCTAGTCTTTGAAGGGAGGGAAAAGAGAGATTTGGGGACCAGCTAACCTCCCCAGGGCTTCCTCTCAAGGGCAGCACATCGTCCCGCATTCCGTGTGTGAGCCTGAGGACAACGTTGGTCTGTGCCCTCGTGGGGGCATCCCACAGGGAGTAGCCTCGGGGCAGGCTGCCCAGGACCTGTGCCCTCCTTCGAGGTCTCAATGCAGTTGTGGTCCTGTTCCGTTCTGGGCGACTAATGGCACCGCTTCCGTGAGTGTGGGTGGCTTTCACATCACACAGGGAAGGAGGCACGTCCTGTAACCGTACTGAACGACATTCCTCCGTTGCCCCTCTCTTTGGAAGGGGGCACATCTCAGGGACTCACAATCCATAGGTCCCAGCTAGGGGAAGGGTACGCATCTCTGCAAGCTATGGTCCTGAGCCAGCGGTATCGGGAGGGTATGAAGGGGTTCAGACACCACAACCCCCCAAAACACACAGATATTATTTTGAGTGAAAGCCCTTGAAAAAGAGCAGAGGCAAAAAGGACAGCCTGACTTTCCTTTTCCTTCCCGGAAGCAGGAGGTGAAAGTCCCGTGTGAAGGGAGCCTCCCTGTCCCAGGAGGAAGGAAGGAAAGCGGAGAGATCTGGACAAACCCCCTTGGCAAATGGACACGATCTTCTTAGTTACTTTCCCACTATTCCGCGTCCTAGCCCAAACCTGTCTTGTCTTGTTTTCACCGTTCACTGCTCTTCGTCCAGCCTAGTGCCACCACGTTCAGCTCTACCGTTTCTCTGGGTCATCATTTCCTTATGACGTTTCCTGTGTCACGTAACACTTCCATCAAATAACTGTGGATGCTTTTCTCTTGTTAATGTGTCTTTTGTTATAAAGAGCCCTAGCCAAGGACCCAGAAGGGTAGAAGGATAATTTTTTTCCTTGCCTACGAAGAGTTGGGGTTGAATTCTGTCCCACAGCCCTTTGCTTCCAAATCATAGCAGCCTGCTCTCCTGACTTTGCACCATCAACTAGTGACCTGTGTGCGCCCCTCACGGCAGGGTTTCTGTCAGTGACCGTCCACTCCAGGCTGGGTCAGTGTAGACCCCTTGCCCACGACTGCCTATCAAGTCCTCTTCAAACCTCCAGCCGTGGTCTCGGTCCCCAATCCCACCCTTCAGTCGCTAGAGAGCCCATGCTAAACTCACCCTCAAACTCTCGCTCTCACACCCTCACCTGATCCCTAAGCCAATTCTACCTATTTAACTTTGAAAATACACCTACCACTTCTCCCCATCACTATTGTTCCTGGGCTGGCCCAAGCCACTGTTAAAACTTGCCACGATTCCTGTGTGGCCCCTCTCTGGGATCCGCTTCGGCCACTGTCCTCTACAGTCCAAGCAACATCTTCAGATTATGTCCGTTCTCTACCCAAAATACCCCACGGCCCCCTCAGAGTCCCCAGAACGGCTGCAAGACCGTTGCTTCATCTGAGACTGAACCAGCGTTCTCCTGGCTCCCGGCCCCTGCACGGCCTCTTCTCTCTGCTCGTCTGGGACCTCTCCTTCTTGGATTCACTTCTTCCAAGACTTTCTCAATTGCTATTCTTCCCCCTTACTTAAAACTGGCCCCTCTGTCCATTCTTCTGCGTCTCTCCTATAACCCTTCCCTCCAGCTCACATACTATACCGTCTATTCATCTCTTGTCTGTATGTTCCGACTATAACTACCCGTAATGTAAACTCTGAGAATGGCAAAGATTCCTAGGTGCATTGCTTGATCCCCCCCTACCCAGTAAAATCTGTCATATCTAATGGGCATTCAGTAAACATTTATCCACTGTCTGGTTGAATGAAAGAGCTAAACAAATCCAAACTGTCTGCCCTGATTTCCCTGTGTGTCAGCTCTCCAATCCCTGCCCTGTTTGCCGGAGGTCCCCTCCGTGAGGAGCCTCTCTGTGAACACAGCCCGCTTCCTTACCCGAAGGAACCTTACGTGCTTCCATAGCCCCTTCCAAGACAGAAAGCAGCCATCAGGAGATCTTCGTTTTCCTTGGAAGCAATTTTATCAATATAAATCTCCATCATTATCAGAAAAAGACATTAAGAGGAGGACATTCTGCTTCCTGAATTACCCAGGATTAGATTAACAAAGTTCATTTATTATTAAACCAAGATACCATTAGAATATACTACTGTAAGACAGGACCGGGTTATGGAGTACTAAATGATTCAAAAAGATTATTAACCCATGCATCCTCTAAAAAATTCAAAATTAAAAACACCACAGAACTCATTTCAAAGAAATAAAATAGTGTATAGATGCCATATGCTTAAACTATATAAACTAGTTGTTACTTTTAAAAATAAATGTCAGCTGTAAAAAGGTATAAATTGAGGGAAAACTGCAGAAAGCTTCTGCAAGTTCACGGCTAAAAGGCAGTTGTTTCATGTACCTTCAGTCATTAAACGTGCCGGAAGCCTGCCCATAAGGAAGGAGAGCAGCAAGATGGACGAGATTAGAGGTCAGTCTGCAGTGCATGGTGCCTTTTATAAGCTTTATAAATATTTTATACATAAAGGTGCCACCGCCTTTAATACATAAAAAACAGCACTGTCCAAAAGTGTCCAAAAAGACCAGCCCGCCATGAAAGGCCAGCTCTGGCATCCTTGTCTCAAGAGAAGAAGCTGAGTTGTTCTAAGGAAAGGAAGGTAGACTGAACAGCGATGGGCTTTAAAGGAGACGTCTTTTAGCGCTGACTCTACCTGGTGCACACAGCACCCCATCAGGATACTCATGGACACGCCACTCCACTGAGGCACATACAGCGTTGGAGCAAAGATCCTCAACCGCCAGGGAAGGATGCAGCTTGCAGAGCTTGTGTCTCAGGTTGTAGATCTCTGTCGTGGGCTTAGACAGCACGGTGAGAGCATCAGATGCTCACCTTCCGTGCCCTCCGTCATCTGACTTCCCGTCCCTCTGGTTACACCACCTCCGTAAATCGAACGTACCTAATCTTAACCTGGCATTAGAGAGGAATGTCTCCAATTGGTCTTCATCTGAAACATTACAGCTCAAAAGGAGCAAGTCTAGTCTCTCAATTGAACACAACATTTAGAAACTCCATACGAAATGGAATTAATAGGACTTGTTTGTGTCACCAAAGCCTGACATGGAGCTAAGATGGCTCAGTCACAGGACGAAAGGGGCTGCCTTGGAGAACACTGTGCGCACAAGACACCGGCACAAAGTCCTTAGAGTCGCCCATACATTACTTGAGTTCCTTGAAAGAAGCTGAGCTGATTCTGAAATTACTGACCTTTAAAAGTGTTTTAAAATATTTCCTTAGTATCATTTATGATACAATAGTCCAACATAGCTACCAGTTCACCGGCAAAGGGAGTCCTAAAAAGACTATACAAATTTGGAGAGGCTTTCGGGAATCATGAACCAATAAAAACAGTTCTTGACCTTTTGTCCACAAATATCCAAAGGATTTTAGGGAAGGGTAAGCCGAGAGTGTGCCTCGTTCTTCTGCCTCCGGGCCTCAGCAGCCCAGTGTTCTGCTCAGTTACATTGAAAGGGAACTCCACTTTGGGCGACGCTGGCAGAGCTGGACTCCCAACAAAGAGCTAGAAAAGTTGGACAAAACCCAAATTAAGGAAACAAATAAGTAATATAAAGGTAAACTTATAAATAAAATTTGAAAGCATAAGAAATTTCCAAAGCAGCTAGGACTTGAGACATGGGAAGCCAAGATTCTAAAGACGGGGGGTGGGGGGGGGGAAGAGACAGGGAGGAGGAAAGAATGCTTACCGTGACAAGTCAATTCGTATTCAGGTGTTTGCTGGTCTTTCCATGGCTCAGGCCTAGAGACCAAGAAGTCAAGCAAAACCAGGATATCTCATGAGACCTGGGAGCAAGTAAACAAAAAACAAAAATTAAGCTGGAGTTTAGACGCACTGAGGTCATCCGAAAGTGAAGGGCCCTGCCTCTGCACCAGGATCCTTCTTTGCCTACTTTTGCACAGTGTAGAAGCCGAGCATCTGCACATACAGCACCTGTAAAGGTGAACAAACTTTGGGCCATCTATGGGGGTTGGATCCACGAAGGCACAGTGGTTTTGACATGTTGTGACTCTCAGGGACCCCCATGGACACCGTCGAGAACGAGGTGTACTACTCAGATTAAAAACTGAACCTGGCCTTGGGCCAGAGAAGCCCATCATGGGATTTGCATGCCGGGCTTTATTCTGCTTTATGCCAGCAAAGAGGGTGCCTCTCTTGCAGAGAGAAAAGAGCCTTTTCTTTTCATACAAGATGCCCATTCCTCAATAGAAAATTACTAGACTTACCAAAAAATAGCACTAAAAGAAAGACAACAAAAATAGAACAAAAATTACTAAATTTAGCAAAACATAGTACTAAAAGGGAGAGAAGACAACAAAAATAGAATGAAAAATTACCAGACGGAGATGTAAAAGTCTGGTGTGAAAAGTGAGACTCATTTCACCAGGCCACACGCACGTCTGTGGTCACTCCCAGAGCCCTGTTGCTAATTGTCAGATCGAACTGGCCCGGCCTCTACAATTCCAAGCAGAATCACGGCCCTGACTTGCTCATGGTGTGTGTGGTAATAAAGTAGAGGGGACGCGGTCTCTAATCAGTCACTGAAACCAGCTGCCGTTGTCTTGTCAAATTTTAACGTTATTTTCATTCTTGTATCCAAGACCTGTGGTCAGTTAGCTGAATCTCAGCCTAATACAGTGACTGGTAAGAGAAGGCGGCAGGAAGAATCTGATTGTACTTACTCTTTCTTTCTCTTTCTCTTTTCTTTCTTTCTTCCTTCCTTCCTTCCTTCCTTCCTTCCTTCCTTCCTTTCTTTTTACTTTCCATGAATAAATGAGGCCCGTGTGTATCATCAGTCAAGCCACAGTCTCTTCCTCCTAAATCATTACTAGACACCAAGTGCTTATGGGCAACTTGATGCTGGGTTTGTCTTGTACTCACAGAGCCCAGCAGTCAGGCCCACTAAGTTCTGGGTGAACCTGACCAAACGTGTTGTCAGCGTGCTCTGCACCACTAACCCTTCATGTGTGATTCAGTCCTTTCCCCTAGATAGCTAGCTATAGATAAATGATAGATAGCTAGATAGTTTGATAGATAGACAGACAGACAGACAGGTAGGTGGGCAGATGGATAGATGGACAGGTAGACAGGTTGGTAGGTAGGTGGATGGAGAGAGCAGAACTTACTTGCTAGAGGTAGAAGGACGTTAGAAACTCTCCTGCACTATCATCATCTGTGTAACAATGCTCATCTTTCTTTTGTTTTTTTTTTAAAGATTTTACTTATTTATTTGAGAGAGGGAACAGAAGGGAGAGTGTGAGCAGGGGACAGGAGCAGAGGGAAAGGGAGAAGCCGAGTCTTCTCTAAGCAGAGAGCCCAACACGAGGCTCAATCCCTTGACCCTGAGATCATGATCTGAGCCAAAATCAAGAGTCGGACCATGTGCCCCATTCATCTTTCTTTGAACATGTCACTTCCATTTACAGTTCTGTGCCTGACCACTGTCCTTCCTTTTCTCAGAAGGCCCTCCTACCAGGGTCTTGAACTTGACATTTTACTATCTCCTCATTCTTCAAGACACTGCTCAAAAGCCGTCTTTTCTAAAGTGCTTCTCTTCACCTGCAAGCAAAATTATTTATCTTTTTTCTGCTCTTTTAATATTTTATAAATATTTCTCCTACAGCATGATCATATATTAAATCTTCACATCCAATTATAAATTATTTTTTGCATATTTAGGAGAGCTACTGAATGAAGCATAATATCCATTCAGACTATTTAATAGGTAAAATCCATGAAGCCTTTCATCAATTTGCACACCCTTGTTTCGCTAGGTACCAACCTTATCACAAACTTCCCTTATAGACTAAATACGAATGTTCCTGAAAAACCTCATCTGCATCTGTGTAATTTGTCTCAAACTCATTTTATAACCATTCATTAAATAGTCATCGGATAGACTGTATCTTCTATGTTTTCAAACTCTAGAATGCAAAGCTATTTTATTCAGTTTTTATCTCTAAAAAGCCTGGCCTAAAGTGACACTCAATGCTTGTGTGATGTGCGACCTGAATGCCTGAAGAACATTTGCATGTTTGAGAATTCCACCTGACCAGTGACGACCTGGAGTTATCTGGATGCTGCCGGAATGTTCTCCTTTGTGTAAGGGCAAAGGTAATTTTCCATATCCCTCAGAACATTATTTGATTGTGTGTGTGTGTGTGTGGGTGTGTATTTGTGTGTATATATATGTCTGTACGTATATGTATCTCTACCTTATTTAATATTGGTATCGATATCAAAAGTGTAAATGGTGACTTATTGTCTAAAATATGCAAAAGTAACAGCCTTCCATTTGAGAAAATGCTGTATGACTTGTCACAATTACTGTGTATTTCGAGTCTCTAGCAATAATATAAACAAAGAATAGGTCACTCACATGCTACCCTAATAACAAGAAGAAATCCCACCAAAGCCAATAGGTTATTTGGACATCTAAATTAAATCAACTAAGGGATGTTTAGACTATATTTTGCCTGAAAACATATTTAAAGGAGACAACGACTCAGGAGCGCTTTCAACAAAGTATTCAAGCGTTTGGGAATTGAGACTCTTCTTTGTCCCCCACAGATGATCCTGCGGGAAGCCTGGCGCCCACAGAGCCACGGTCCCAGCCCTCTTCAGGAATGTCCTTACACTTGTTTGGGTGGGGACCTGGAAGGGTGGGGGAGCCAGAAACGCCTTGCTGTCCCGAATTCCTGTCTGGTGGAGCAGACACTTAGCTTGCATGTACTCCCAAGGAAGACATGAGCCACATGTCAGCTGCCGGCCACAGACTTCAGCGGCAAGTTAGCCTTTGGGACAGGTGAGATGCAGGAATCCTGAAGACAAAACAATTCAGCCCAAGATTTTGAGTCAAGTATTTGGCACGTCAGTTATCCACAGCTGAGTATGAGGAGGTGACTGGGAAACAGGGGCTTGTGCCCATGAAGGAAAGGTCTGTTCTCTTCATGGAGGCAAGAAACCACAGACTATTCCAGGCTTCCATGCCAAGGGGGGCGTGCCCCTAGAAGGGTGGCGCACACAGCCTTTCCAAACACTCTCGGTTCTTGGGCAAGTCTAGAAATGCCTTTTCAGTCATGCAGTGCAGTTGCGGGTATAAAATGGTGGGCTGCATCCTCTGTTTAAGCCTGCAGCCGCACAGCCCTGCTGCGGACAGGGCATAGAGACCACCTTTCTTCTCTGCTCCGGGTTTATGTCCCCATCTGGTCTCACTGCCCAGAAAAGAAGGAAAATGCACTGACTTTGTCTAAGTAGTGTGCGCCTTTGTGTGCCGGCGTTGGTGGGCCAGCATTTGCCCTGGTGCAAGAGGAGCCGTCCGTGCGTCATGCCCTCCTGGATGCGCCAGGCGACGGGGAAGCCCGTGGCCCAGGGGAGACTGGAAGGCGGCATCCGTCACGGAACACAGAGTCAGGTGGATGGTGACTATCTCCTCGAATGGCTCAGGGTACCTCCCCCCAGTGAATCCACTGGTCAGTTGTGCCCAACTGTCCACTAGCCCAACCGGCAAGGAGCCACCGGAGAAGTGAGTTGACTCGGGGCATGGACACTATTTAGAGGAAAGAGAGAACAGATGTCATTAAAACGTAAAGTGACCTGGGTCATGGCACCACGAACAACAATATTCCTCCCTTACTTTTCTTGAGCTTTTCTGCCTTGCTCCAGGCATGCTTCGAAGCTTGCCCACTAACAGTCCACCCATTCCTCACAACCTCCTATTAGTTTCCTAGAGTGGCTGGAGCCAAGCACCACACAAGGGAGGACTTAACAGAAATTCCTCCCTCCTGGTTCTGAGGTCGCTCACGGTGTGGGCAGGGCTGGTTCTGCCTGAGGCTTGGAGGAGGGCAGCATCTATGCCCCTCTCTTGCTTCTGGTGTTTTGCTGGCAATCCTTGACTCTCCTTGTAGCTGTAGACGCAAGACCCCAAAGTCCGACTTCGTCTTCACTGGCCTTCTCCTGCGTGTGCGTCTGTGTCCGCGTTTCCCCTTTGATCAAGACGCCAGCCGTCCGGGACCCATTTTCACTCAGTCGCCTCTGCTAATGACCCTGTCTCCACACTGGGTCCCATTCCGAGGAATGTTCTCCCACTTTACCCACTGTAACGAGTTGGAAATAGCTGCATTTCAATATAGATTCCTCTTCCGGGCTTGTAGATAACTTGAGATTCCTTACAGAATTGGATGTTGCCTCATTCAGAATGCTGTGGCCTTCCCCTCTTCCTGTCTCCTCTCTTTCCTTCTTTCTGGGATATCTTAAAAAGTTAAGATTCTGCCGATTTCATAGGTTCCAGCTGAAGGACTTAGACATGCTTAATAGAGGCATAATTTGCCAACGGTTTTATGAATTCATTGATGGCAACTTGAGGTAAACACAGGAGAAATGAAACAATGGGAGACACTGGGGAATTCTTTTAAAGTAGTATTGTATCAGAAGCCTTTCACACAATTTTTATCAGGAATAGTCCGCAAAATTCTCCTGCCCTATCCCTAATTCCCAAGGAGAGCAAAGAGCTTGTTGATTTTTCCGAAGTTTTTTGTTTTGAATGTTGTTCTGAGCATCATTCAGTAATCCAGTGGATGCACAGGGTCAAGAAAAAACTGACTTTCTGCCAGTCCTGGGACGTATTTCCATTTCCCCCTCGTTTCTGTGATCTATCTATTACTGTATTTAAGCGCATCTTATGTACTCTGAGCTGCTCTCCTGGAAGGATGCAGAGCTTTGTCTGAGGGAGAAGGAGGCTTTGTTTTGCAAATAAACGGGGATACCTCCTCTTTGCATTTCTTTTCATCCTCTGTGAGATGGGAGAGGATATATTTAGACAGACTGTGTCTTGAGAGCCACCCCCTCAGTCTCTAGGAGAAGCCAGAGACAAATTACAGAGTTATTTTGAGGGATGCAAAGACAGCCCTGGAGATCAGCAGGAGAGGCATAGGCTCTGTGCAGAAAGGAAGGCTTCTGATCGCAATCTCAGTGCGAGCATTCATAGAACCAGTTTCATCTCCTTCATTTTTTTCCGCCTCTGTGGGGAAATGAAATCATTCCAACATCAACTGCTTCTCCCATTCAGCATTCTCAAATCCAGAGGCAGACGTGGACAAGATGATGCACTCAAGCAAACCTGCCACCCCAGGAAGGAGCCTCTGTTTCCAAGCCAGATTCATTGCTCTGAGAGTCTGTTAATAGGTTTCGCATAAACAATCCTGAACTAAAAAGATAGGCCAGCGTCAGTCCCGTCATTTAGTTGGTTACAGTTTGGGGTTTTATCCTACCTGCACCGCATGTGTCCCTATCACCCACTCACCTGGGTCAATTCCTTAGCCTCCCTTAAGCCTTATTTTCTTAATAATTTCATTTCTGATTACATGTAATTCAATTATGCAGCACAATTTACCAGGTTCATAAATGTCTTCATGACTTGCACAAAGAGCCAGACAGTAAAGGGGATCCGATATTTCCTAGAAGCATGCAAGAAGCAGATGATTTATTTGAATGTACAATTTCTTTCCAGTGGGAGCAATGATCTTATTCCAATTACTGATCTAATTGCATTGACTCAACAGAATGGAAACTTCATTTAGATGTGAATTAGTATATTTTAAGGAATTTTCATAATAGTGTGTTTAGTAATAAAATTGTTGAAATATATAATATTAGTTCACTGGATACAGAATAGATCTAATTGCATATACTTAACTAATAAATCTCATTAAACATGGTTATTCCAATGATACTCCCTAAAGTTAGGTAGCTGTAGATGGTCAGATCTAATAATCCAATGTTCTTTTCTCCAATAGGATGTAAATGGTGCCTGTCCCTTGCCTGTTTGTAGGCCCCTGAATAGCAATGGCATCAATCAGAATGTAAAGCTGCATGCTAACGATGTTATTCATTAACATACATTTTAAAAACGAATCTCATTTTAGATATGCAAATACCTGAGTTAGCTGACTTGCTCAGAGAAGAGTCAAGAACACACATCTTGATAGCCAACTGAACGGTCTACTCCACTACAAAGTATCATGCAAACCCCCTAAAACCAATTCTCACTACACTCAGAACCCACGGAAACCTTTTTCTCCTCTTGCAGCCTAACCCAGTGCACACAACAGGCGACACACCATCCTGTCTGGTGGGGTCCAACCGTTCCAGACCTTCTACAACCCCCTCCTGGCTGGCTGATGATTAGTTAACATCAGAAAAGAAATAAGGAAGGAAAGCAGGAGCTGGACACATATGCATTTGGTTTCCTTTCATGCAGATAAAAGGGACAGTAGCTACAAAGGAAAAAAAAAAATTCTATTCATCTTTCCCCCTAAATGAATCTTTTTTTTTTCCTTTTCCTTTATGTTGACCATCCTAAATGAGAAAACCAAGGAAGCAGCATGAGACGAGTTCTCATTCAGTGTTTTATGCAAAACTTCTCACATTTTTCCAATCAAAATAACCATCTTCTAGACACGGTTGATATTAAAGATTCAAAACAATTGCAAAGCCTGAGTTTATCAAATGTTAGAAGCTGTGTGAGGATTCACTTTTGATTTCTTGGTATTTTACTCTGGAGTTGTGAATGTGGGAAAGCCACACGGGTCTTCATGCTTAACACATGGGTGGAGACACGCGTGAGAGAAGGCGACGTGCCAATACTCGGCAGCAAACCAGCAAATCCACCATCGATTCTTCCCTCAGATTTTTTTTTTTAAAGTCTTCTAGAGAAATTAATGCTGAAATGCATGTTTCTGATGCGCAAACCAGTGCGGTCTTCATTCTACATTATCCTAAGCAGTCTCTGAGCACAGCACCAGGGTTTATCTTGCCAGCAATTAAAAGCTTCTCTGTTCCATGTTGCCGGCTTGCCGCTCTAAGCCATTAGCTGCTCTAGGTCAACCGCATCTCACTGACACAGAAGCACCTTGGCCAGCGCCTTTCAGCCGCGCTCTGTCATTACGAGTTTTCCTGGGTCATTATTTTCTGACTCCTGACCCGTGAGTTCTGTGCGACTGTGACGGACAGGAACTGTGTTACCAATATCAGGTGATTTATTTGTATTGTCCTCTAGGTTGAGAGAGAAATGACTGTTCCCTTGTTACCCTTTGGATTTTTAAGGATTCTACTGAAGTCTGATGTGTTTGTTTGTGCCGTTGAGGCCTTGAGATGATTGCTTCTCTGGGTTCGTGCTGAATCCATTTGTGGATCAGAGGCAGGGGTCTGCAGTCGGTGCTGGCCTTGCTCTGATGCCTGCCGTGGAGTTCAGGGCAAACACCAGGGCTCCCAGCTTTGGAAAGAATGTAAGTACTTAGCCGCGTGTGATGTCCCCTCACTGTAGAAGGGTCTCAGCTGTGCCTTCCTCTGCTGGATGTTGTCAGGAGCAGCAGGACCTCCCGTCAAGTCCCCATGTATACCATCACTGCCCGCGGTAAGACTCCAAGCAATCCTAAAAGCCCTCATCACAAGGAAAAACACATTTTTTAAATTTTCTTTCCTTCCCTGCCTTCCTTCCTCCCTCTCTCTCTTTCTTTCAACTGTATGAGGTGATGGATGTTCACTAGACTTCGTGTGATCATCATTTCACACTGAATATAAGTCACCACACCATACAACACAAATTTATACAATGATGTGTGTCAATTATATCTCAATAAAACTCAAAGTCAAAAACGTATGATTTCTACCTTAAAAAAAAAAAAAAAAAAAAGCAAGAATGAACAACTGTTTGCTGGCTTTTGGCCTCTGCTTTCATGTGGCCTCCGTCGGCACACATTTCTAGGTATGAGTCCTGCCCGAGTCCGCTCCAGGCCTGGCCAGGATCCTCAGGCAGAGTACCTGACTTCTAAGGGAGAGACGTCATTTATACTTTGATGCAATTACTGCTCTTCTGCTCGAGGCGATTGTCTACTTGGTTGCTCCTGAAAGGAGCTTTATTGCTTTGCATCATGAGCAGAGAGCAAAACTGAATTTGAATCTTGTAGGAAAGGAAACCAGTTTGGCCTCCCATTGGTAACTCCCAAAGGAGCTGCCAACAGTGAGTTAATGTCTTCAAGCCACCTTTGTTTCTATTTTCCATTTTAAATTGTTCTCAATACTCCTTTTTCTCCCTTTCTCTCTGAAAACATTAGTTCATATATTGACTCATTCATCCCTGAGACAAAATACAGAGGTGACGGATGTTTCGTCATGAGGCTGATACTATAAGAATTAGCTCATATTTGTTAAGATCTTTGAAGATAAATTGATCTATTTAGGAGCTCAGCATGCCTCAACCCTTACGCATGGTCATCTGTAATATGTTTCCAGTGGGTCCTTTACAGATACCCATTGGAGCTTCACACTCCTGGGTCCTCGGACAGTTCTCCCCAGGTGGCTTTACCACAACCCCAGTGTAAGACAGAATCTTCCACGCTTGTTTGCTGGAAGCATTAAGCGTCGATTCCAATTCCACCTCCCTTTCAGGAGGACAACTTTCTAGGATTCTTGAAGGAGAGAGCTCAGGCAAGCTGTGTGCTTTCCTGGGAGAAATCCTTCAGAAAGAAATGGATTTAAGCCTTCCTTCGTGACTAAGTCAGAAATGAAGATGAAACTGGTTGCTCTCTTCCTCCTCTTGACTCCGCTGAATGTTTTAATTCAAGTACGCTGCCTATGACTGTATGGGCAAAGTATGGCCTGTTCAGAAGCTATAGTTGTAATACAACAAACTGCACTTGAGTGCCCAGTGCTCGGAGATCTCCAGACACTAACCGCCATCACTGATTATAAAATAAAGTCCAGAACAGGATTTTATCAATGGGCTGCTGGGTGTTGCTTTTGGCAGGAAGGAGGCACGCAATAGTACTTGTAGTCATCCAAACAAGAGTTGTTTTCGAGAGGTGTGGCCAAAGAAGGGCAAGAAACAAAGTAAAAAAAAAGTATTATCAAGGAAGGGTGAAGGAAGCCGAGTGATGGCATACGCGTGTTTCCCTCTGTGTGCATTCACTCGTCCGCTCAAGAAGTAGCTACGGAGCACGTACCTTCTATATTGCACTGTGCTGGGTCCTGACACAAACAGAAGAGTAAGTCCATGTCCTTGTCTTTGGGAGAGATGTGGAAATCCAGGGGCTGAATTAACACGGCATCGATTGTATAAAGAGATGGCAGGTTGACACAAGAGTTGAAAGAGAGAAAGAAGGAAATCAGGAAGGGAAGAAGAGAGGGAAGAAAGAAAGGTCCCCAGCGGGCAACTGTGATCCTGTTTGTGCCAGCAGGAAGTAGAAATGGTCTCTAGGTTGGTTAAGAAAATGCTGTGCAGGTCTTGAATGTGTCAACCCTGAGAGCGGGACATTCTTACACAAATACCAGACTGACAGCAAATATGGAAACTCAGGGATGGACAGACGGTCACGATTAGAGGTTTTACTCAATTGGTGATGGAGGAAATGTGCACACATACGCTTCCCGAGCGAGAGAGTTACAGAGACAAAGGCCAAGGGCTGAGTTGTAAAATGTGTGGCATTGCTGAGCAGACACGCAAGCACGAGGAGTAGAGGCTCAGGGGGACGTGGGCGGGCATCGTGGATGGACTCAGGCATCCCTGTCCTCCACACAACGGAGTGGCCAGCGCATCTGTAATAACAAGACTTCTTCTTCCATCTGCAGAAAGTTCAGTTTATGTTTTTAAAGGTGTAGACAAAACCAACTGGCTGCTTGAGTTAGAAAGCTCTTATGGGAGGTACGAAGATAATGATTTTTGATGGCTTACTCAAGGGTAGCAGGCTGAGCTTTGTTTATCAATCACAGTTTCCTTTCGCCAGAAACATCCTATAACTTATTTGGAATCAGGTGGTGAAGAGGGACAGATGCAAATCCATCACCGCTAATGGAGAGAGTAATTTATACCTGGTGATGGAGGTCCATAGCATTACAGATGAAGAAAATCACATTGAAAGCCTAAATAAAAGGGAAGTGTTTTATCTAGTTCAAATGTAGATTTTCTTTTTTTTTTTTTTTTTTTTTTGGTCAAAGCTAGCAAAAATATGCACTCTGATGCAAATATATTTGCTAGGTACTACTTATCTATAAAATTGAAAAATTACTCATAAGTTTAAAATAGACTTTAAAAGCAATCAGACAAGTTTGGAAAACTCACAAAGAAAAAAAAAAATTATCAGCTGTCTTCACAAAAGACTTTCCTTGTCCTAGAAAATAATAAGTCGGTTCTGTTTTTATAAACAAATTTTTGTAGAATAGATATTATTCATTTATTCTAAAAGCATTGAGGTTGCCTTTTTATGCTATTATATCTTTGTTTTTATTCAACTTTCAGATAGTATTCAGAACATCTTGTGCATTCATGTGTGGATCAAATATCAGTTAATCAAATATACATTTGAGAACATATACTTAATCATCACGAAATGAATAAAAGTATCCACTTTACTCTGCCCTCATTTTCTTATATCCTGAGAAAAATAAAGTACTTGGAAAAAAAATGCATATGGTAACTATTTACTCAAGATACGTGATAATTGCAGATTCAATGCTAAATAAACAAACAAAACCCAAAATTCTCTAAGAGCAAGAAACTTGCCTGATCTGGTCACCAACTTATCCTCAGTGCCTAGAACAGTATCTGGAATGTAGTAGATGCTCAATAAAAATTTTTTGAAAGACATAATCAACCAGAAAAATTATTATCATGATATGCTGATTGGTTTTGAGTTTTCTGTCTGAGTTTACATCCTTAACCAAAATTTCCTATGATGGCCAAATATTTTCTCAGTTACTAGCAATAGACTAGGCTACAATGAATGAATCTAAGGCAAACACAGAAATATTCAACAAATGGTACAAATTGTACAAAACAATACAACTAGAGGTACCCTAATGACTTGGGGCTTAATGTCATTATCAAGTTCTACTTTCTAAGATGGATTTCCTGCAAGTGGGATTATTACTGTAAAAAGCTATGGAGGGACTGGATGAGCTTTTCTAGTACATATGTATCCATATGCTCGAGTAAGGCTGAGACACATCTAGGATGTTTGGCACACGTCGTGTGATTAGAGGAGAGACTTCGGGCACTCAGTATCTATTCTTGGCCATAGAAAGTTGAGAGTAGAAGGGACATAGTTGTCAACAAAATTTATGTTGAAACCAGGCCGTAAGGAAAAAAGTTGGCTGAACTGAAGCTGGCTTAAACTATACTGAAATCCCTTTTATAAGTGTGCAATTTCATAACTCCTAGTTGTTTTCAATAAATCTAAAAACACTGATTTTATTTCTTTTTATAGATAATCATCCATCAGTTATGCTCTAAGGTCTTAAATGTATTATCAGCCTCCACACACCCTCTTTTGCCTTTGACTGACATTTAAACTTCATTTCACCTTTAGGACTTATCAGAAGAAAGAACAAGGAACAAATAAAAATATGTTAGATTTGTGTGGCCTTTGGCCCTTTACAAACAAAACAAAACAACAACAACAACAACAAAAAGCTGATCCCTGGTGAAAAATGGATCACAGAGATTCAAAAAGACAAAACAAATATACAAACAAAAAACAAAAAACCCTCAAGACACAAAAGATGTGATGAATACAGGAAGAGGCTCTCATACAGCACCAAGAAGCAAAAGAGAGAAAATACACTAGTAAGTACCTCAGTAATTCTGAATAAACATTGGCTATGAAATTCAATAATAATAGCAGTGGATCATCTGATGTCCTTACAGTGAAATAGCATTTAAATATCTGAATCCAATAACATGTAACATGAAATTGAAATGACTGATAGGAAAGTCATCTAACACATTGTCACTATTTAAGAAAATGATACTCACGTGATTTAACTTTAGCCATTTTTAGATACGTATGCCTATCAATATGGAAGGGTACATGCCAAAAGATACTTTTGCAAAATGCAGCTCTGAAACAGGCCACCACAAAGGAAGATGATTGTGCACTAACAACGCTGACAATAGAGGGAAGATGACGAGACAAGGGATCTGAAGCATCCAAAGGGAGGCAAGGCAAGGAAAAAAAAAAAAAACAACCAGAAAGAGAAGAGAAAATGAATACCAAATGGTAGTCATAATTTCACAGAAATGAACTATGTGGGTCATCAATATCCCATTAATCACAATGTGAAAAACTAATATCATTTCTTAAAAGACAGAAATTCTTAGAATGGACAAAAACACGGTTAATTTTATGTTGCCTTCACTTGTCCATGGGGTGCTGGGAGATTTGGTCAAACATTATTCTGGGTGTTTCTGCAAGGGATATTTTTCTGGATAAGATTAACAGTGCCATCTGCCGAGGAGAGCATATGGCCTTCCGTAGTGTGGGTGGGCCTCATGCAATCAGTCGAAGGCCGGCATGGACTCAAAAGGCTGACCCTCCCCTGAGTAAGAGCGAATTCTCCAGCAGACTGCCTTTCAACTGGAACTTTAGCTCCAGACCTCCAGCCTAAAATCCACCTTGCAGTCCGGGCTTGCCACCAACCTACATAATCATGTCACCTGATACCTTATAATGTAAATATTACCCATGACTTTGTGCTGAAATCCATTATCAAGTTCCAGATTCTAAAACATATCTATTTCTCTTGTATGGTCTCATTTCTCTTGAAAATCCTGACTCATACAACATCTATATATAATTTTCTCCCCCACATATTTAAAATATATTACACAGAGGTTTGAAGTTTAAAAATATTTATCAGGAAAACTGACCAACAAAAGAAGATCTGGTTATATCACATCTGTGAAAATGCACATTGTGGCAAACGAAAATATTAGGTTAAGAGAAAGTAACTATTTATTGACAAAAGGCATAATTCATCAGGTAAATGTCAAAGTTCTGAAAGTATACACATATAAATATATGCATCAAACAAAAGGAACTATAGTGATATTTCCCTGATGATGAGTGATGTTGGGCATCTTTTCATGGGTCTACCAGCCATCTGGAAAATTGTCTATTCATGTCTTCTGCCCACTTTTAAATGGATTATTCACTTATTGGGTATTGACTTTTATGTTCTTTATATATTTTGGATACCAACTCTTTCTCAGACATCATTTGCATAAATCTTTTCCCATTCCGAAGGCTGCTTTTTAGTTTTGTTAATTGGTTTCCTTCATTGTCCAGAAACTTTTTGTTTTGATGAAGTCCCAATAGTTTATTGTTGCTTGTTTCCCTTGCCTCAGCATCACTGATCATCAGCAAAATGCACATCAAAACTGTAATGAGATACCACCTCACATGTGTCAGAATGGCTAAAACCAACAACATGAGAAAAGCAGGTGTTGGTGAGGATGTGGAGAAAAGGTAACCTTCCTGCACTGTTGGCGGGAAAGCAAGTCGGTGCATACCTGTGGAAAAGAGTATGGAGGTCCCTCAAGAAGTTAAAAATAGAGCTACCCAGGACACGTGGTTAGCTCAGTGGATTGAGCCTCTGCCTTCAGCTCAGGTCATGATCTCAGGGTCCTGGGATCGAGCCCCGACATCGAGTTCTCTGCTCAGCAGGGAGCCTGCTTCCTCCTCTCTCTCTCTGCCTGCCTCTCTGCCTACTTGTAATCTCTCTCTTTCTGTCAAATAAATAAATAAAATCTTTAAAAAAAGAAAAAAGTACCCTATGATCTAGGAATTCCACTATCAGGTATTTACCTAAAGAATATAAAAATACCATTATGTTTACATCAGCATTATTTATCATAGCTCAATTATGGAAGCAGTCCAAGTGTCTATTGACTGAAGTATGGATAAAGAAGATGTGATGCGTGTGTGTGCACGTGCACACACACACACACACACACACACACACACACTGGAATATTACTCAGCCGTATAAAGGAATGAAATCTTGCCATTTGCAGTGACATGGATGGAGCTGGAAAATATGATGCTGGGGGAAGTCAGTCAGCCGAAGACAAACACATGTGATTTCACTGATGTGCGTAATTTAAGAAACAAAACAAACCAGCCAAGGGGGGAAGGAGAGAGAGAAGCAAATTAAGAAGCAGACTCTTAACTGTAGAGAACAAACTGATGGTCGCTAGAGGGGAGACGGTGGGGGGTGGGGGAAGTAGGTGAAGAGGAAGAAGGAGCCCGAGACGGGCACCAGGTGCGTGGACGTGTCGGGTCACTGTACTGAACGCCCGAGACTCATGTGACCCTGTATGTTAACTAACAGGACTTAAAAACTTAAAGAAAAGAAACATAGTGACAAATTGATAAAACAACAAATATAACAGAAAGTTTTAGTATGCTTTTTAAAGAAAGTCACAGATAAAGCAGTCATGATTTTAACAAAATATATAGATTCAGTTTGAGTTTAATATCCCAGACTTGCTTTTTCACTTTCTCTCTTTAACTTTTTTTGCCTTTTCCCAATACATAGTACTTTATTCTAAAGAAATAAAGGATCACTTAATAAAGAGAGTAATTTGTTTTTTTTTTTTTAAGATTTTATTTATTTATTTGACAGAGAGAGATCACAAGCAGGCAGAGAGGCAGGCAGAGAGAGAGGAGGAAGCAGACTCCCTGCGGAGCAGAGAGCCCAATATGGGGCTTGATCCCAGGACTCCGGGATCATGACTTGAGCCGAAGGCAGAGGCTTTAACCCACCGAGCCACCCAGACACCCCTAAAGAGAATAATTTGAATGCATCTTCCATCATAGTCCAAATGCAAAAGTCAGGGTCTTTTTTGAAATGGCTATAGACATAGTTATTTTTGTGGCCCAGTTGTCCAAAGACATTTCATAAGACAACTTGCAATTATGTTACAAAGTTGATACAGGCCCTGACATGATTAGGTCATGTGATTTTCAAGTAAGCATTATGAAGATCTCTGAACTTCCAGGAAGATGTTTGGAAAATAAAATCATGAAAGCATTAGGGGTTTGAAAAATAAAAGCATTTTAGGATCATGATATAGGTGGATCATTCTTCCTAAATTCAGCAGGGTTCTGTGTTAGACGAATCATATCTATTTTTACCTATTAAGTGACTTTCTCATTAAAATAGTCTTCAAAGGCAGCCAATGTAATCCCTCAAACCAAAGTCAGAAGGAAGTGATGCAGGCCATGCCATCCATCCATCCATCCATCCATCCATCCATCCATCCGTCTGCTCATCTACCCACCCATCTATCTATACATCTGTCCTCTACCATCCTCTGTCCATCCATACCTTTAATCATCATGTGGTTATTCCCACAAATATTTATTAGCAGCTACTATGTTCCAGACGCTGTTCTAAATTTTAGTGAATGAAGTAACAAAGTCTCCATCTTGGGCTTTAAATTCTAATGAGGAAAGATAGACAATAAACAGATATACAAGTAAATGCACATTTGCTTGCTTTGGTTGTAGAATATTTGGGCAATGATTTATGATTAATTGATTTCTTGGTCATAAGAAGTTTAGTCTAGATTAGGTGGTAGTTCCCTCACTACATTACTCAGCAATCTTACAGCTAAGATGCAGAGAATCCAAGTGTCATAATATACATAAATATATAAAGATATATTTATGTGTATGTAAATACATACAGATACAAAATATATACATATATGTATACATATATGTAAATATATACACATACAAAATATAGTATACATAATTATCCCACAACTTCTCAGTACAAGGGAAAGCAGTTGCCAAGATTATGCAAACAACAATAATATTGAGAAATATATGTAGGGGCGCCTGGGTGGATCGATGGGTTAAAGTCTCTGCCTTCAATTCAGGCCATGGTCCCAGGGTCTCTGCTCCGCAGGGAGCCTGCTTCTTCCTCTCTCTCTCTCTGCCTGCCTCTTTGCCTACTTGTGATCTCTGTCTGTCAATTAAATAAATAAAATCTTAAAAAAAAAAAAAAAGAAATACATGTAGATTTCTTCTTAAAGAAAAGAACATTGACTTAGGTAGTTGAAGTATTTAGAGAATATGTTTATAAGGGAGTGTACTAAGATCTAAATAACTGGTTTTGGTTTTTCATAGTCATCATAGTGCATCTAGATCATTTACTCCTACTTCCTTACCCTTTGCCGTGGGACCCTGATGATGTTCCCAAGTTATGCAGCTGGTCTATGAACAATTACTCAAAGTGAGTAAAGCCACATAGGATGGATAAGGGTAGAGTCAAATTCAGTAAGAAGCTCAAAATAATATGACGGACAGCACTTTAAATGTTTACTGAACCAAGGAGGTAACTCCTATCCAGCTAGACACACGTTAGACACATTTGGAAGCATGGATTAATTCTTTCTTCTTGCTCTTTTCACACTCTCTTTCCTCTCTACCACCATACTCAACTCCTTCACCAATTCTTGCCTCTGACATTTCCTGAACAAAAATATCAGCAGTTTTTTTTTAATAATAAAACTAATTAGTGACCTTAAATACTTCTAATTGCTTTAATTTTGACTATTACATCATCAATCATAATGTGCATATAATGAACTCATTAGATAGGACAAAATACAGCACAATGGGTATCCAAGAAAAATAGAACAAAACAAATGACTGTAATTAATACTCAAAGAAATATAGCTATGTGGAAAGTATGTATGCTAACACTTTTAATAATATTGGCAGCTTGTATGCTTAGTGATACCGATTTGGTAGTGCTGTGCTTACACTTGGAATTGAGGTTGGAAAAATCTGGGTCATAATTTAAAACCTAACAGCAAGAGCTTTGTTTAAGCGAATGGATCCTATTTTGCTTCTTTGAGCAGCATCATGATATAAAACATGGGTTAAAATGGAAATGGGAGTTCTGGATCGAGAGTCAGAGCCTTGCCCACCAATTTTAAGACAAGGAGTTACACTGGAATGCCTCTAATCTGCTACATATTTTGGAAGAAGCACAAGAGGTCTTTTTCCAAAGAGCACAAAGGTAGAGTCAATGAGTCAATGAATGAGGGGAATCTTGCTGGTATATTTTTTGCTACATTCAACACGTCTATCTGAGAGAAAATCTGAGTTGCCAATCATGGCTTTGACCTCTACATCATGAAGCTTCCAAGAAGGTTTTTCAAGTCAGTGGTCAATAGCTTGGTCAGCAGGGTGGTTTTAAGGCCAAAAGCATTCTGTTGAAGGACAAGTGATACATACAGCCCAGCTTCCGCCCAGGGGAATGCAAAGCTCTCTCCTAGAATAGGAGTTTGATCAGCACCACTGTTCCTCACCAACCACGCCCAAAAAACACTATCCAAGGGCACTGAGACTACCTGCTCTATCACCAAACCCAGAACCATGAAATGTAAAGTCTCATCGCCTTCCCTAGGAAGAAGGATTCTTAGGCATCCGTAGAATTTCCTGGAAATACCACTTCACACAGCTGTCAAATCCCCTCTTCTACATATTTACTGATCACACTTCTTCTTAACATCACCCTTACGTGACAGAAACTGAGAAGAACTGCATGTTTTCTCACAAATTTCATTCATGCACATGAATCTAGGCTTCTATTTCTCAGCACAGCCAAGGAAAATGATGCGGCGGAATATTTAAAACAAGTAGGTGCTAAGTTACCTCTCTTGTTCTTTGATGACTTACTCACGTTCTCATTGTTATGCTAATGATCTCTCGAATTGCTCTGCTGTTCAATGGAGCTAGTTTTCTTAGAACCTGTGAGAGGCTGTAAACATCACCGGACTTATACTTGAAAAACTGAGAGTCCATTTCCTGCCTGGGGTCAGACCCATGGCACAAGAAAAATTGAAGATAGATGACTTGGTTCAAGGAACTTAGTCTCTACAGGCTTGAGCCTCATCGTTTGTAAAGACAAACTGAGTTAATCAACCTAATGCATGGGGAAATAAACCAAATATGTAGTATTTGCTATAAATATATTTCCTGGGATTGGTGTTTGCAGGATCAACAAAGTTCCTGGGAAAAGAGTTTCTAACCTAAAGTGTCCATCATTCGTGCAAGTTTGTTCTTCCTACAAGAAATGTGTCTAAGAAGATATTAAATAAATACTAGATGTATTTGTCCTAGAGTTTACTCTTTGAGGGTTCACCTGGGCCGTCCTTATGTTTTGAGATTGAGCCAATGCCATTTTGAAATGTCCACAGGCACACTTGCATTACAGACAGAATTAACCTAACCTGGGATTTATCTGTGGACACATTTAATTAAGCATTGCCTTTTATCTTGCTATTTTTTTTTAGAGCCTTGTAGCTGCAAATCTGACATGGCTACAATCCAGTAGTTTGTGTTTCTGTGTCCTGGAGGCATGAGTAATTTAAAAGCTCACTGGAGATTTATAATCTCGTTCAGACAGGTTTTGTTAATATTCCTTACAGACTGTACCCATTTATTAATATGTCATAAGGTCTCTTTAAGCAATAATTTTTCTCATCAATTTAATGTGACAAGACCTGCAGTTTCATAGTTTGATATTATCCCTAAATCTGATTATATCACACATGTATAATGAACAAAGACTAATTATATAATTAGCTCCTGTCCTGTTGCATTTGAGAAACTGTCCATATTACATTACCCTTAAAAGCTTCCTTGGAATCACAGTGACATCCTACTGTTCTAGAAGGGGATATTAGTTTTGAACAATTTTTTTCTCTCTCTCTTTTTAAAAAATAAAAAGTTCCTTGGATGGCAGAGATTAATTTTACTTATAATTGTATGTCTACCATATAAACACTGCTTCCCTCCCAACACCTATATTACGACTGGAGCTGTAGAGCACCCCCCAGTAGGATGAGGATGCCTTTCAGATGATATTATACTTATTTTTCAAGGGGCAACACTATGCATGGGAAATTCTCCTTTTAACAAGAAAGCTCATTCTCTTTGTTTCTCTCCAGTGTATCTCTAGTGTTCTCCAATATTTCTCTCTTTTCCTCGGTGATGGTCCATTTATGGGGTTTATGATTTTGAATGTGCTTCGAAAAAGCTAAAGGTATAATAAAACAATAACTTTCATCCTTTGATCATCAAGAGGTTTTTTACAGCATATTTCAAAAGGCATTTCACTAACTGCTATGTATAAAACTTAAAATCTTGCTAAAGAGATAATTATTCTTACTGGAAAAAAAATGTATGACATTCTAATGAAAAGAATGATCTTGTTTTAAACAGGGAGCTCCTGTAATTTTATTTCACTTGATATGCAAACTAAAGAAGAAAATGCTTGAAGTTCCAGAAGTCAGGAGTCTTTAGAATATTTTTCAAAACTTAGCAAAAAATGGGAGAGGGGGAACATTGGAATATAGGTGTTAAGTTGTTTTATTAAAATATGCTTGTCAGCATGAATTTTTATTATAAAACGAGACACACTGCAGTGTGGAAAAAAATAGAAAGTTTCAAGCTATGACTTTTCCCTTATTGCTGACATACAAAGTGAATGATTCTATACTTGGTGTAGCAACTGGCTATTACGTGTTAGTGTCTTGGCACACTTTCCCAATTAAAAAAAAAAAAAAGATTTTATTTACTTGACACAGAGAGAGAGAGAGAGCACAAGCAGGGGGAGAGGCAGACAGAGAGAGAGGGAGAAGCAGGCTCCTTACTGAGCAGAGAGCCCCATACGATGCTGGATCTGAGGACCCTGGGATCACGACCTGAATTGGAGGTGGACGTTTAACCCACTGGTCCACACAGCCCCCCAATTTTGTTTTAATGTGCATCCCAACATTAACAACAAACTGTCAGTATTGTCAGTGTTTGGCGTTTAGTGTCTCCCTGGAAGGGGCGGCTGATGGAGGAGGCATGTGGTCCTGCTTCTGATCGGAAACCTAGGCGAAGCCAGCGTCCCCAGCTCTCTCTGTGGGGTGTCTTGAGAAACAGCAGAGCAGAGGAAGAAGGATGAGACAGGTTTTCTCAACCTTCCAAATAATCTATTAATCCATTTTCTGGTTTACCATTGCTAACTAAACCTTGTATTCCAGTGTGAAATACTGCACCACAAGAAAACTGTGTCATATATTTTTAGAAAAGGGGGTAAACATAAAATAGCAATAAACGGCTTTATGTTCTTTAGCTAAAAATGAAGCATTTAAATTTTACACAGAAGAGCCCTATCTAGAGTAAATTATAAATGATATGTGAATTATGGCACATAGAAACCCCTTGGTGTAATGTAGCTCATGTTTATGATGAAGCAAATTATGTGTTGGAATTGTATTAGCCAGTCAGAAATACACTTTTATTTTTTCAATGGCGTTCTTTTAAAGACTGTTAAAATGTAATGCTCTTCAAAGTGACGTTATGATTATTCCCTGCTGTAGTTGTAGGGCTGCATAAATTTTATCGCACGTTTGAAAGCCAGTTGTGCTCATCCATAAGCTCCCACAAAGTGACGTCCCCCCCAGATAGCTCATGAGGTTTGGCCAGGAAGTGGAGGGAGTACAGAAGACAAGACGCAAGCTGGCAAATCCTCGGGGAAGCCAGCACATTATCTGGCCTCCTTCCGGAGCCCCGGATGTCACTAAACCTTGTATTGTCACTAAACCTCACATCCAAGTACGTCTGACAGGTTGCAACCCACTCCCACCCGACCCATTGCTGTGTGTTCCTAAATGCCAGGTTGTTTTCCTAATGGTTGTCCTCTTAACCTTCATGACCATTCATTCACATCGGCAGGGAACACAGCACTCACACCGTGACTGTATCATGATGGTTTGAACATGCAGGAATGTTCCACGCAAAGGAGGAAAAGCCTGTTCAAGATTAAGCATTTGTTGACAGAGATCATACAGCAAGGGGTAGTGTAGGACCTTCTTTTTGGTCTTCTGTGTTCTCAGACTTGAAAATTCCTTTAAAAGGTGCTAAGCCAACGGGGTTCCAGGTTCTGCAGGAATGAATGCCGTTGGGTAGGGAACGTGGATCTTGGGACCCTTCTAGTGGGGCAAAGTCTTCCAGGCCACATCACGGCAGGAAAGCTAGTGCACACGGCTGGAACCCTGCGGCTGTCGCTTCAAAGAGCAGGCTCCGAGCTCTCCACTCCCGTCTGCCAAACGTCTTCCCTCACAGCTAATAGAGACCCGGGTGCTGGTCTGATTGCTTTTGACAGTCCTTATTCTACCAAATTGCCTCGGTGAGCATGGAACACATCCCCAGAGCAGCTGCTCTTCCCTTTCCTGACAGCATGCCGTGGGAAAGTACTGTCAGGAACCATCACTAATCAGGCACAAAAACACTCTGAATAAATAATAGTAATAACAACCACACATCAGAATGCATTGTGCCCTTCACTCTGCGTCATCTGACCACAGATCCAGGGAGACTGCGCTCCCAAGCAGGATAGATACAGAACGAAGCACTAGAATGAAAAAAATTAGAAACAGTGTCCAGCTTCAAGTGAAGGGTGTGGTCTAAGAATGTTTAAACTCTTTATTTTATTATTTATTTTAGTAACAGCTTTCATTTTCATAAAGCCTGTTTTAAAAATGACAATTGTGAACGAGGGCATTCTTGAGGCCGGAGGGGGAGTTAGGCAGAGATTATCAAAGTTCTTAGAGATGAAATAAGTGAGCGGAAGATTATTGACGGTTTTATGGCATCAAGGAGCTTTAAAAAGAGTATTCATGAGCTTTACCGATTCTGACGTTTTTCATTCCCCGAGAGTGTGGTTAGATTGATTCTCAGTTCTTAAATATTTCTGCTTGACTGTGAAACCAAGATCCACATCAATATCTGCTGAGTATTTCTTAAATTCCGAGATTTTATCTATATATCTAGGCATATGGATATATTCATTTGAGCCTCAAAAAAATAAAACCAGAAAACAGAGTTATATCAGAGTGGTTTCACATTTAAAATTTACCAAGAACATTAAGTCTATGTTTTGATTATAAAATCATAACTAGTTATTCTAATCTCATTCACATTGCAACTTCATTCTATAGAAGAACATATTGTATGTAAGGAAGAATTTTCATGCACTGTAATATGTTCTTAGCAGACCACAGAAGCCAAATATGTCATATTAAATTTATATTTAAATATATGTACATATTTTTTGTTATATGTTATACATGGTTGTGTGACAAAGAAAACAGAATTAAGAGAAAAGTTCTAATAGTACTTAAGAAAAACTAATTTTCAAGAAAGCGTTTTCAAGAAAGCATTTCATATAGTAGTTACAAAGCATTTTTATGTGTCCGTTAAGGAAAACCCTCAAGGTTTTTATTAAGAAACTTATTGAGGCACCTGAGTGGCTCAGTGGGTTAAGCCTCTGCCTTCAGCTCACGTCATGATCTCAGGATCCTGGGATCGAGCACTGCATTGGGCTCCCTGCTCAACGGGGAGCCTACTTCCCCCCGCATCACCAACCCCCTGCCTCTCTGTCTACTTGTGATCTCTCTCCTTCTCTCACTCTCTGTCAAATAAATAACTTCTTTAAAAAAAAAAAAAAAAGAAAGAAACTTATTGTCCACCAGAACCCTCAGGAGCTGGCAACCCTTGCCAACCCAATTCTAGACTTTCAAGATATTCTCTGTTTATTCCAAATCTTTAAAAACCTAACTCATTGCAAGGAGACTCTATGGGCATGTGACAGTGCATAGGTTAATTTTCATCAATTATTATTTATACAGTTTTAAAAAATACCAATACCTGGTATTTCTTAATATTTATTCTTGATGCATAAATCAATATGAATACGTATTTATTTGTGGCAAACTTGTGAGACAGAGATGAAATGATCTAGATTGTAGCAGGCAAAGAAGCCTGTGGTTTATGAGTGCCTTATGATGTCTGCAAATGTATAGAATCCACACTTCAGGTCCAACTGGAAGGCCACACTTACCAAACGAAGACATGAAAGCTGACGGAAAGGAAAGACACTTTCCAAGGGACAGTCCTGGCGAGTGGTGTGTTCTTCCCACGTTGCTTCCCTTGGAGTGGAGGGGGATACCAGCAAGAGGGTGTAATTGTGGCTGGAGACCATGCTCTGAAACAACCTTGAAGATGGGGCCCTCAGATGGAGAAAAAATGAGACTCTGGGAAATTCCTCGAAGTAGACCATGAGATTAGACCGGTTCTATTTTTTTTTTTTCCTTTTGAAGAAATGCACCATCTTTTTGCATAATATACAGTGAGATTTCTCAACAATCAGGGACAAATGGGCTGCATTACAGGTCTGTGGCATGGCTTCAGTCACAAGCAGCTCAGTTCATCTGGTGGACTGCGGATTACTGATGAGTCTCAGGTACAATTCGACATGGGAGTAACACTGAGCTTTCAGGGCTGATGAAAGAATTTATGAAACTCATGCATCAAAGTTGGCCAACATCCCATGTTGGCATTTATCATGCTCTTTTCCAGGTATCCACTGATGAATATGTTATAGGAGACCTACCTCATGGAAGTAAAACTTCAGCCAGTTAAATGTTATAACATATTTAAGAAAGGACTGGGCTAAAACAACCAACCAAATAGAGATGTAATTGGAAATCTGATTTCTGAAGGAAAGAGGAAAGACGAGATGTCATGACAGACAAACTTAACCATTTAGCTCCTCTGAATACATGACATTGTAACCCAGATCAAAGGAGTTAAAAGAAAGAAAATGAGTCAGAACAAAAGGATGAAAAGAAGCTGGGCAAACACCAGCATTTCTCAAAGCAAAACCACAAGGGGAAGAGTATACCTCATGCTTCATAACTCAGAGGAGGATGGAGAAAAAAGTAGGAGATTGTCTTGGAGAAGAAGAGAGGAGCCAGCTCCTGAGGGTTCTGGGCTAAGACCCAGGTTCTAGACATAAACTCAAGTGTCTTGAAATACCAATGAAGGAAAGTGGTGTGAGGAACTTTGATCAGAATTGGGTTTCTAAAGGATAACTGGTGCTATGCTAACAATGGATGGATTGACAGGTGACCTACAGTAGATCTACAATGACCCCTTCGATGTGCCTGCAGGAATCTAGTGAGATGGTAGAGCTGTGGGTATAGCAGGGGAAGAGAGACGAGTGCAAAGATCTGAGGGGCATTTCAGAGGTGACTGACTGGGTCATACAGGAGGGATAAGAAAGAGAACTTAATTGAGGATGACCCCAAGTTGTCAGGCCTGGGGAACAAGACAGAAAATGCATCGTTTCAAGAGATAGGGGACATAGGGACGTTCAAAACCGATGGCATCTTGTGATCTCTCTGCGGCAGGAGAAGGTGCACTCTACATCGAATACATTGGATTGAGAAGTCCTTGGGATGCCGAGTGAAGATGATGCAAGGTGGCGCAGAACCATGGAGTACAGACTGCGGATAGGAGCTGGGGAAATAATTTTGAAACTGGTGAATCAACAATGAAGCCAGGAGCGTGGGTAAAACTCCATAGAGAGAAAAGATAGATTAAAGAGAGAAGATGGCCAGGGGCTGAGTCTTGGTGAGGCTCAGTGTGCAAACACCAGTGTTAGGAGGTGAGGCGAGGTGTCGTGAAACCACATAAATGAGAGCCATATACCAAGTGCTACAGGCAAAGCATTCTTTAATTTAATACCATGGACTTTGTTTGTATTGAAAATAATTTTATACATGGAATTTCATTTAACTCTCTGAAGAGTGGAAAACTTGAAGATTTATCATCTAAAGATGACTTACAGAATCACATGCTTGTAATTAAAATCTATCAGCTACGATGACAAGGAAAGAATGTACCCATGGAGTTAATTCATTGAGGGGCTGTATAGGAACAGGAGAAAGATGACTTCCAGAAAGGACTGATATGTGCCTTTCCCCCCAAAACCATACAGCAATACAGATCTTGAATGGGGATTACCCCCTTGTGTGGTTTACCCTCATCACACCTCTAGGTATTAGTAGTTTAAAGCATGGCATCTCACCTGTGCTTCTTACATTTAGAAGCAAGCTCTATTTGGTACTAGATGGTCAAAGCTCTTACAATTTGGGGTAAGTAGTTGGGTAGAATATGAGTCATAAGAGGTATTTCTAAAACTCTGCTTCATGGACCTCCTGTCTTAGAGTTACTGGAAGTGCTCATTGAGAAGAGTAGCATTCTGGGCTCCTCATCTAGTCCAACATACATGCAAAACAACTATTATTACTTATGATTAGTAATAATTATAAATAATGAGATTCTACTTTCTAAGCTTCACTATTTTTTACAGAGAATTTGTTTTGTTCTAAATTATTTTCCCTCCTGCCCTCTTGGAGATTAGATTTTCTATGAAACCATCCACCTGGGATTTCTTTAAAATGCTCATCCTTGCCAATGGACCCCCAAAGCAAATTTAACCCAACATTTCACTCTTTTTTGGGTCCGGTTTCCTATGTGAGTATCTGTAAACAAATTTTTCAAAGGTAGTATAGGACAGATAAACTTCCTAAGTCATTGTATTTCTGAAAAAGTATGTGTTTCTCCTCGGACTTAATGGTGTTTTTGTTGGGTATAGAATTTTAAGTTCAAAATTGTTTCCTCTCTCCTTCGCCGACCTAGACTTTTTTGGACATTTCCATACGTTTTTTTTTTTTTTTCTTTGTCTTAAGATTGCTAATGGAAAGTCTGAGGAAAATCTAATTCTGACTTGAAACTGACCTGCCCTTTCTTTCTGTTAGGTCTTGGGCTTTTCTCTTCATACTTAGTCTTTTAAATTTTTATGATGGTAGCCTGGGTGGGTAGCATTCATCTTCTTTGGAATTCTTCATACATGATTCCAACTTGGATACTCCATCTTAGATACTGCGCTTTCTGTCTGCAGCCATGGTAAATGTGGCTTTTCTTACTTCTTTGATAATTCAAGCCCTCACATTTTTTTTTTGTTCTCACATTCATAAACTCTTTAATTGATCCTTTATGTGTCTTAACGTTTCACTCATGCTATCCCTCATCTTTCTTCTTGTTTTTGGTACTATTTTGAGATATTTCCTTCTTTATTTCTGGAAGTACAAGAAAATTTGGAAACCCTGCTATTGGAATGCTTGTCATTTTAACGATTGTGTTTTTAATTTTCAAAACACTTATTGCTTATTTTCATAGTAATCTATTTATCCATACAATATTTATTGCATAATTTCTGTCTTGTTGCCCTTCTTTTTTAAAATTCTTTTCTCTTTCTTAAATTAGCTTTTTTTCCCTCTAGAGTCACACGTCCATTGGTTCATTTTGGTCCTTCATTTTAGATACGGGAATTTTCCTGAAGTATCTGGATCATTTCTTTATCTCTATAAATCATAGGTTCCTTGGTTTTCTGTTCTTTTTAAGAAAAATGGACTAGGATGTCTGACACCAGGCAGCTGAGGAGGGCTTGCTGTGCACATGTGTGGTAGGGCACCTTCTTCTGGCACTGACTTCTAACATCATCTCAGAATGCTGGGTGGGTGAGGCAGCAACCTGCACCTAGGGGTGTGCTTTAAGAGGGTCCTCTCCCCTACATTGTGAAAATGAAGAGGGTTGATGTACGAGTGGACACATGCCTTCCAGGAGCATGTCTTTGCCCCAGCATGCTTTCTTCTTGGGTTCCTGACTCTTACTTTCAGCCTGAGGGTGCTGGCACTTCTTCTGGTTTCTGTATTGTTCTCCAGTCTCTGCAAAACTTCTGCTTTGGTTCACCTATTACGGCCCTCTCTTCCTCTTGTAATGCACCAGATATGTGTTACCATTCCTGACAGCCCCATAATTTTAACGATCACATCAAAGAGACTGCAAGGGAGAGAAGGTAAACCAACGTGAAAGCTTTTGTTCTCTTGTTTATATTTTCCATCAGAATGTTGATATATCCATTGTGTACAATGACACGGTTGTTAGCTTGTTTATCTAATTTTCTAGGAATATCGAAAGTGTCATATTAGGGTTTTGTGGAGAAGTAGAACCAATAAAACATATACAGATGTACAGAAAGGGGACTGTCTCATGTGGTTATGGAGGGACTGTCTCATGTGGTTATGGAGGGACTGTCTTTTGTGGTTATGGAGGCTGAGACATTTTCTGATCTACCAGTCTACAAGCTGGACACTCAGGGGGCTGCTGGGGCAGTTCCAGTCAAACCTGAAGTCCTGAGAACCAGGAGAACCAATGATGCAAACCCCAGTCCAAGGCAAGAGAAGACCTATGTCCCTGTTCAGGCAGTCAGGCAGAGAAAGCAGATTCACCCTTCATTTGTCTTTTCATGCTATTGAGGTCCCTCTGGGATTGGATGAGGCCCTCACCCTGCGGTGGGTGGTCTTTGTTACTCAGTCCCCCCGTTTGAATGTTAACCCCATCCCAAAACACACACACAGAAATAATGTCTAGCCAAAACTCAGGAGCTCACTGAAGGAGAAAAGGAACCTTATATTCCTGAACTGAACTACTGAGAATGTGTGAGGCTAATGAAAATGCTATCCTTTATCTGACTTAAGTCCAATACAGATAGTACCGCTCATGATACCACACAATTACTACCAGAGTCTGATATAATGAAATGCTTTTCTGGGTGCAAATTAAGATCGTTAAATGACACAGAAACAAAGCCGTCAAAGAACAAGCGATGCTAGACTGGATGAGGTTAGGGACGTCTGCATTCGCCACATCTACACCTGCTTCATCAGTTCTTTAATAAGAAGAGATCAGAGTTAGCTCAAGCCCTCTCCGTGTGTCATCACCATCACTACCTTCCTATAAAAGCATCATTAAACTGAATGTCTGGTGAAGTTGTTCTGTAGTGTGAGTTCAGGACATACCAACTATTCTTCTTTCAATATCATCATAATTCCTCCAATTCAAGAACTCACTTCTGTATTGTGCTGCATCAAGCAGAATTCAACCTGACAATCACAGATAAAGTGCTGGTGTTCAGACTGAGCACACCAGGAAATTGGTGCCCTCAGAGCATGCCTATGTCTTTAAATGTCTTACCCTCTGACCATATCACATATTTGATGCATGGTTAATGTGATAGTCTGGTGTTCTTAAGCTTGGATTCATGTGGCTTTAGTAGATGTGTAGCTCACCCAGCTTCAAAGGATCTCCAACTATATGCAATTTTGGGTAGCATTTTCTGGGTTTTGCATTTTTTGCTAGGGATCACAAGGAGTGTTACCCCTGATAGGTTTAAGAATCAGTAGGACAAAAGGGGAAAAAATGGTTAGGCAGTGTAGAAGTGTGGGATAGGGATATAGACGGATAAACAGAACAGAGCCACACACTTGGTTTGGGGTGTATTTTGGTCTCTGAGAGGAAATTGCCTCCCAAAATTTTAAAGGAAGAAAAACTTATACATACACAAAAATAAGGGTAAACATGATGCAGGAATGGATACAACTGTAAAGATGAAAATTTTAAAAGATTCTAAAAAAGGAATTGGTAAGATAAGAAGTTGGTTGAAAAATGAAAAAAAAAACAAACAAACAGGAAAGAATATGATCAGTCTGGAGACTAGAACAAAGCCATGTGCTACATTTAGGGTGTATTTTGATCTATTAGAAGAAACTGTATCCCAAAATTTTAAAGAAAGAAAAACCTATATGTATACAAAAAATAAGGTTAAATGCAACGAAGGAATAGACTATGACTATAACAATGAAATTTTAGAATAATTTTTTTAAAAGGTATTGATAAGATAAAATAGTTTAAAATGTTAAAAGGGGAAAGAGGAAAAATTTTTAAACGTAGAATAAGAAAAAAATAAAATTCAAAACATTTAACTTTGATAGACTAAAGAATCATGGGGAAAAGCCATGTGCTGTATTCCCGTAGTTCTGGAGTTTTGCAGTTCTCGTTGATTGGTGAACTTGGTCGTGGCTGGATGTTCTTGCTGGCCTTCTGGGGAAGGGGCCTGTTGTAGTGATTCTCAGTTGTCTTTGCTGGAGGCAGAATTGCAGTGCCCTTGCCAGGGGCCAGGCTAGGTAATCTGCTCAGGTTTTCTCCCAGGAGCTTTTGTTCCCTGAGCGCTGTCCAAACCACTTTGGGGGACAGGAAGGAAGATAGTGGCCTCCCAATCCCTGGCCAGAGGAGCCAAGAGCTTGGGGCCCCACTCCTCAGTGTGCCCTCAAAGAAACACAGTCAACCCGTCTCCCTGGTCTCTGGCCACACTCCGTGCTCACCGGGCCTGTGACTAAGTGTTTCTGTCTCTGGTGTGTGGCTCTGTTTGGAGTCTCCAGATCCAGCAGATTCCTGCTGTGTACTCCCACACTGCTCCCCCGGGAGGAGAATGGAGGTAGTCTCCCCCTATATGCTGCTTGTGGGGTCCCTCCTCAGAGACCAGGGCCTGATCACAGTATAAGGTAACCCCGAGCTGAGAGACCCCTCCCCAGCTTCATCTCTGCATCCAGCTTCCCCACCCCAATACCTGGGAGCTCTGCCGCACTCAGACAACCCTGGTCTTTCTGTGTCCCTGTGGGTGCTGAGACCACACTATTCCCACGGGGACTCCCCCCATCCTACATTCCAGAAAGTGGTCACTTTTCCATTCCTAGGACTGCCGCTCTTCTCATCAGTGTCCTGTTGAGTCTGCAGGTGTTAAGAAAGGTTTGATAACTAGCTGACCTCCTTGGGCCCAATGATATTAGGTCTCCTACTCCTCCGCCATCTTTCTCCTCCCGTGCTAGGGTGTTCTCATCTTTCTCAAGGTTGATGTTAGCTATTCTCTGTCTTCAGGGTCCACACAGCAGGGCAGGGCCTCCAACGTCCATGTAGCTCTGGCCCCGCACAGAAGAATGCGCCCCAGTGAGCCCCTCTCAAGACCCTTCCCAGGCCCGGCACTAGCAACCTACAGGATGCCAAAGCCACAGGTGAGATGTGATGTACAGCAAGAAATGTGTATTTGGTCTTCATCCTGCTCCTGGCACAGAATTCCTAAAGCCCTTGGAACTTCCTAAGTGCAAAGAGCTTCAAGGTGTCTTTGGGTATGTTAATGACATGACTTTTGGAAGCAACTAAGAGTGGATGCTCTGGAACTTTTTCCTATTATGATCAACAGGTTCACCTCTAGCACAGGGCTTGCAAACTGCAACCCTGGGGGCCAAGCACTACCACCCTCGTTCATAGACACACGTTTGTAGGGAGCCACTCTTACTCCCTGGGGACAGAGGGCAGAGGTTGCTGTTCATGCAAGACCACCAATAAACAGAAAATAGTTCCTCATTTGCTCCTGCTCTGTGCTGCTGGATGCCAAGAACGGTGTGTCCCCCAGGGACTGTAGGTCAGTGGGACCCTTCG
Organism: Mustela putorius furo; assembly: GCF_011764305.1. Lineage (NCBI taxonomy): Eukaryota > Metazoa > Chordata > Mammalia > Carnivora > Mustelidae > Mustela > Mustela putorius. Next base: position 5,291,865 of record NW_025422169.1, on the reverse strand, counting down.
CCCATGGTTGCTGGTGTATTTCTGATTATTACCATCATCACGTCGACGACTTTTCTGAGAGAGAAATTCTTTGGGCCCAGGAGTTTGGTCAGGCATCCTTTAGAAGATGCAGTGTTGTTTTTGTCGCTGATTCGCGTTAAATATGGAAAGATGGCTATTTTGAAAAAATATTGTATTTTATTTTTAAAGATGTTATTTATTTATTTGAGAGAGAGAGAGAGAGAGCGAGCAGGGGGAGCAGCAGGCACAGGAAGAGAGAGAAGCAGCTCCCTGCTGAGCAAGGAGCCTGATGTGGGGCTCAGTCCCAGGACCCTGAGATCATGACCTGAGCTGAAGGCAGACACTTAACCCACCGAGCCACCAAGGCACCCCTGACTATTTTTAAAGAATTAGAAAATAAATTGTCAATACTCATTTTTTTACTGTGATTACTGCTTTCGTTGCTCACAGACCCATTTACCACGGCATTCATTATCAGATTACTCAAGTATTCCTAGTCCTTGGGGTAAGCCCTGAGTACCTTCCTTTTCACACTATGGATCAGGTCATGCTGATGATGGCAGTCTAGATAAAAGCCTTCTTACAGGTCTTGCATAGAATTTACAATAAAACCGAGATGTATTTCCAGCTGCCTGGCCAGTTCTGAGTATGAACTAGGGTTATCCTAGCATTCTGGGAATCCAGAAATTCCTTTCTTTGGGGACACTTGGGGACAGTCAGCTCAGCAGCCAGTGGCAACCTTGAAGGGACCTTCCACACTGAGCCTTTTGCATGGCTGGCTCTGGCCTCATCTCCCACTCAGTCTGTCCTGCCAACAGATGTCCTATAAGGAATATGGTTTGTGGCCCAGTGGTGGGAAGGAAGAGCAGGAGAATTTGTGGGATCTCTACACCTGATGTTCAGTGATCCTTCATGCTTTTGTGTTGTGTTGTGTTGTGCTTTTGCTTATGCTGACTTTGCCTTACAACTACTTAGTACAGGTAAACATATCATAAGGACAATGTAATTATGAACCCTTCAACCATCTGTTTGTCCCATCATGAAATGTGTCGTATTTTCTGGAAGCCCCATAAAAATAGTCCCTTGGTGAGGATTTGTCCAGAAAACTACAGCATTAGGTTTTACATGTAGGCGTCCTGGCTACAGCACCCTAAATTCCCAGCATCCATTCCTGAGGATGGCAGTCTGAAGGAGAGGTTCTCTGAGGATGAACTGGGGGGCAGGCAGGTCTGATACACCTCTGTGTCCTTTCTGGTGTTCTCCCCAGTGTCTCTGCTGATTGGTTTGCCCTGGCCGTCATGGTTGCTAAATTGTTTTGTTATTATTCTAGGAGACGTCGTCTGACTTTTAAATGGGGGGGTCAACACGTGATGGGAATTAAGTGAGAATTCTGAATGTACATGTTATCTGATATGTGTTTATGCGGATTGAGAGAAATAGGACACTGTTATTACAGTGATCTGCTCAAGTGGGAGGTTTGGTGGAGAAAAGCATGAGTTGTGTTGATATTTTTATCCGTTCTGCCAAAAATTAACTCCAGATCGTTGTAACATATAAATGTGCCTCGAGGTATGTATCATCGACAAGATCAACCAACCCCTCCCCGATTAGTAGTCTATGTAGTTTGCCTGCTGTAAAGTAGCAGATATGCACTTCCCTTTCATCTTAAGGAAAGCTGGCTAGAAAAGGGATATTCAGAGTAGATCCATGTAGCTCTGTCAGCTTATAGAACATCATGACTGCGGACACAAATGAGGTGACACACTTCTGTACCGATTAGAGGTACTTTTATATCAGAAATGTGAAACTAACTATGGTAGGTGATGTTACTGACCATTGTTATTTCATCTGAATAGCTATTCCTCAAAAATCACCCCATGCCAGGTATAAAAATAGATGCATTTAAAACCTCAGACACCTGGACAGGAAGTAGGAAGACTAGGGAGAAAAAAATCCTATTTGATTCTTGGAACTGTCTGTAGTGTGAATGTGTCTTTACCTGAGACATAATGTGGCTGAGAGCTGGTTGTGCCTTAAGGAGAATAATTGGAATCAAGTTATAATCTGAAATAATTTCTTAATATATTTCTTTTTTAGGGCTTATAATGATCTGGTGTTTTGTATTCTAATTGAGATAAAGGTATTGCCAGGGTTTGAGCTAAAGAGTCTTGAGGGAGTCTTTCCTTAGAAGTATCTAGATCTTGCATTTCTATAGACAGCAGTGTTTTAACCAGTGGTGTTTTAAGTGTTTTTGTACAAATGTTCAGTTCTGTAATTATATGATGTTATATAGTTAAATGGTTGTATATTGGTAATGAAATGCCCTGTTCTGCATGGTCTTTATTTGAAGTACGTTATGAAGTCTATATGTAGTATGTTACTTGAAATTTATTTCAAATGTATTTAGACAATGATTATTGAATACTGTGAAGACCCCTTAAAAGCTTCCTCTCTGTGCTCTGTGTTCAGCTGGTCTCCAAGTCACACAATATGAATCTCTCTTTAGCTAACTTAACTACCACCTTTATACTTCGTGGTTGTGATCACAAGCAAATTGTGTCAATTTTTTATTTGTTTGTTTTATTTTGGTTTTATTTTTGGTTTTTTGTTTTATTTTGGTTTTGGTGTGAATTCAGACTTTTCACTAGACTGTCAGAAGTAGCGATTGTAATTCCTTTTTTTTAAGATTCTATTTATTTGTCAGAATGAGAGAGAGAGAGCATGAGCAGGGGAACAGCAGGCAGAGGGAGAAGCAGGGTCCCCACTGAGCAAGAAGACCGATGCGGGGCTCCATCCCGTATAGGACCTTGGGATCATGACCTGAGCCGAAGGAAGATGCTTAACCGACTGAGCCCCCCAGGCATCCCAGCCATTAAAATTCTTTGAACAGCGTGGGTTTGTATTTGTGTATCAATTTTATGGCAGCTGCAACAATATGGATATTTCACAAATGCTTTATACTAAGTGGGTTAATGGGAATAGAGACAGTCCCTTTGGAGAAAGGGTTTTAAGTGGCAGAAACTTACATCTCGGGATCTCTAAATTGCAGGTGTTATTACTTACAAAGTTTATCTTTTTGCCCTGGTTTATTTTTATTTTTTCTTAAGAATTACTAACTCATTCTTTAGCCTTCACATTAAGTGGCTTGACTGAATTTCATGCTTATACTTACAAACTTTTGGGCACTGGTTACTTTAACTTCTTTCATAGTCTATCAACAGATGATTCATGCCTGTTGTGTAGATAAGCTTCCAGGTGTCTCCATCATAAGCGCCAAGTATTTCTACTGACTATGGCTTTGAGGTTTGGGTTATACACTTGTTGTTGAGTCCCATGGGTTATACACTGGTTTCTTAGAACCACATCTGTTTCATGCTGTTAGCCAAAAAAAAAAGAAAAAAAAATGAAATGAAAAACATGAGCATGATCCATGAAGATACGCCCATATACATGTGTGTATAAAAAGTGCCAAAGATTTGTTGCTTTAAGTAACAATGAAACATCCGCCATCACTTCCAACATGTTACCCGGGCATGAAATCCTTCCTCGGTCCATGGGATCCTTGTTTAGATGAGCTGGGTCATTTTGTTACTGGATTCTAAAGCCAACTATAGACTCTTCAATGTGGACAACGTCAAAAAGAATGAATGTCTATTTATTTTAATAGCGTGAAATTTTAACATTATAATCAAAATGCTACAAGGGAAGACAACATCACACATGACGACATTGAAGGAGAACCCGAGGACTGAGACAGACGGGTTGGAAGCAGGCCAACCCACATGGAAACAACAAGTCCACAGCACATGACGTTATTATGATAAAACAAATTACGGCTCCTGCTATCTTTTTATAGATGGTAATCTGTTAAAGGATATTGCGAGTGAGATTATGATTGCCTTAAACTTCGCAAATATAAACATATTTCAACTTATTTTTAGAGAGTAATTTGCTGTGCTATTAATAATGCTAAAATTAACTGGCATTAAAATGGACGTAAGCTGCTGAATGAAATTTAGGGTTCTGTATGCACAACACACACACACACCCACACACACACACACACACCAGTGCACACATAATACATTTTCTTGGAGTAAGAGTTTGGAAGTCAAAGTCAGAATCCTGAGGTCACGCATAATTCTGGGGCCAAAAGAGAATCTTACAACTGGGCACTACGTATTTGAACAAAATAGGTTTTACAAGTGTCAAAGCAGGAACAAAAATCTTGATATTTGAAAGATCAATTTATGGCAGCCCAAATCTGTGAGTGGAAAGACTGACATGCCTTTAGTTCCATTGCTTTTGGCCCATAAAAAGCCACCCCCATGACCGTGAGCCGTGGAAATCTTCCGGAAGCTGTGGGGAGGGACAGCTTCTTCTCGGTAGTGTGTAAAAACTGTCCATTCTTTGCTTCTCTCCCCTCTCTGCTTCATCAACATCCTTAATGCAGAGAATAGCTCTGGCTCTGTTCCTCCCAGTCAGTCACTAACTAAACTCTCTTTTGTACTCTGGCAAAGATAATGTATCTGGGTTTCCTTAGTGATATTCTAAACACAGATTTTCTGTCCTTCTGTACAGAGCACGTGGTCTGGGTGGATGCCTGCTGCGTGCGAGGCCGGCTACCCCCATCCGCTCGCCGCGCTCCCAGGTGCGGCCCCCTGTGCGTGGTCCCGACTGGCTGCATCCATGGCCAGACGGCCGGACGTGGGCGGCACAAGGCCCCTCTCCCGCGTCCTGCTCAGGGGCTGCAGTGGGCATACGCCCAGTGCCTCACTGATGTGCTTGGTGTGCCCCAGCTTTTCCTTATTGCCATCTTCCACGGAGCAAGTCACACCATGGATAAAGTCGGCCTCCAGGAGAAGGGAGCCCAGGTACCCCCCGAGAACTTTAACTGCCTTGGTGAGGACCGGTGGGACCTGGGAGAAGGCAGTTGCAAGAGTGAGGGATGGACCTCAGTTTGCACCTCCGATTGTCAGAGATCATGCCCCTGTGTTAAAAACTCAAGAAATGGGGCTGGCAGGGTGAGCAACAGAAGGAGAACTGCTGTTATTATTATTGTTAAACCCACGGATTTATTTAAAAAAAAAAAAAATCTATCACTGAGATAGAGTCTAAGGTCTCTGCAAAGGTCTCTGTTCGGAGGTCACTGGGAGGTGGGACCGAATAATATTTATACGTGTCTCTGACTAAGAGAGCTACTGTGTGATCACTTCTGGGGGACACCGGCAGCCCCGGCTTCTGTCAACAGGACCTCGGATCTGAACAAAACACACGGTCATTTCCCACCAGGATATGACACTCTGGACCAGCCCTGAATGTGGGCACAGGTGTTAGGTCACTATTTTAGGCAAGAATTTTCCCCTCTTGGACTTGGCGGTGGGCTGTCCGGGAGGCGTTGGAGAGAACTCTGCTGTGAAAAGCTCACCCTCAAGCCTGAGGACAGGGGGAGGGAGAACCATGAGCTGTCACTCCGCTGAGGCTGATTTAACCAAATGCCTGGGGGGAAATACGGTTCTCAAATAGGCTTGTGCTTAGAAATGGATGATATAAATGTTACTCATTGTACAAAGGAGGGAAAGACATCACTCACAAGAAGTGATTACAATTCTTTATCTTCTGGGCCCCAGTCACTAAGGAAACTCTGACTGAGTGAGTCAAAGAAATCAGTCCCTTCAGAGTTCAGGCTAGTTAGTCATGACAGCTTGTATTGGCTATTATTAATAGGGATCCCATTTACCAAGTGGACAGTCCTTCAGACCGAAAACCACATCCATATGCATGCGTTTGCTTTACTCACATTTGAGGTAAACACCGTTCGTTCTCATTTTTCACATACAGAAATTGAGAGCTTAGGTCTGGCCGGAAGAAAGGTTCCAATTTGGGCTAAGTTCAAGCATCATTGTTCTCCACTAAAGCATTTTGCTTAGACACACTGGTGTGAGCTTGCACGCACACAGAGTCACACCAGTAGGAGCTAATCACTAATGCATGTTGTGCAACCCTCCACAGGCTTATATGTACCTGATAGGAGCAAGCACTGCCATTCCTCTATTTTTAATCAGAAGAAAAATGCCAAACAGTGCTTGACTTTCACTGAAATGTTTTCCTGGGCCTGGAGAAGGAGCTGTCTCCCAGCACAATGAAGTCCAAAGACGGGTATGTCTGTCTTTGCTAGAGGGCTTGCAGGAGGTCCTGATGTGGATGAATGTCACATGCTTTCATAAGCTACTCTGTTCCTTTTTAAAATGCCATCTTGGGAATTGTTTTGCTTCTGGAGATGAGCAGTCTTTATTTACACTGGAAAACACATCGTTTTACATGGGTTATCTTTTAATCTTCTTGAGGCAATGAGCAAAGAAAAACAAAACTTCTCTAGAGCTCCAGTGATAATACATTGATTGAATGTTAGGTTAACTGTCAGAATCAGAACGTTCCCATACTATCTTAGGAATGAAAACACATCCTGACTAGTAACCCCACCAAGTTCGGAAGGTCAGGGGTGATTCAGTCTCCACGAATGTGGTCTGGTCGTATTTTAAGCAGGACCTCTGAGTCACGCGGAGTTGTGTCAAAATATGTGTTATGTTATTTTAAAAAGGCAGCTTGGAGAGAGGAAATTGAACCATCTTTTTTCAAAAAAACTCTGCCCTTTAATGGAAGAAAAGGGCAGGTCATTTCCCACACATCTCACTTACTCTACGTAATGTGGGCTGGGATGTATTTTTACCACCGACATATTCCTCATGTGCTCTGGTATAACCTTACTTAGGGTATTTTAAGTTTGGAACTGGAGCTGTTCTTACTTAATATTTATTGATAGATGCGGTCCCATGCAGGACTTATAATCAAATAAAGCTTACGATTGATCTACTGTTATCTTAATGGCTTAACCATCTGGAGTGACGGCCGTACTGATACATGTACCATTCTTATCAATATAAAAAATGCATAATTCTAAATGAACTTCTCAACTCTCCTCAACTCAGAAGAACAGGAAGAGAACCAATCTTCCCTATTTTCCTGAGTTGTAACAATGTATTTGAAAGCCCTCGGAAAAGTCACAAAAGAGTATTGGTGGGTCGGACAGCACCACCTAGGTCATGATGGGCTGTCAGGTTGACTGCTAACTTCATGGCTCAGAATCAGGGGTGAAGTCACTACAGCAGCCTAGTGAGGTGAAAGTTATCCTAGGTGGGTAAGCTGATCTCAGGTGGTAAATCCATTCTGGCACCCCGATCTTCCTACACCTTTGAATGCTTTTCTCCCCAGTAGACTAAGAAAATTCTGACATTTCCACTTCATGAGGCCACCTTTGGTTTCGTGGTTCAGCCAACGTGTCAAGCAAATTGTTGGAGCCATTCTTAACCCTCAACAATAACACTGAGCCAGGGAACCATTCTCAGTAGATCCAGCCTGAGTCAGCTTTGTAGTTGTCCGTCTTACCCCCATACATTAAGATGCTCTGCCATCTTCCTCTGCAGACCGCGGCTGACACTAACTCACTGTCATGCGACTCTTCTGGTGTGTACAACTCCCCAGCACATATCTGAGACTTGAGTCTATACATAGGCCAAGGAATGAGAAGAGAGATCAGAAAGCAGACCTTAACAAGGACTCTTAGCTAAGTACCTGAGGTCAGGGGCATTAGAGGTCCATCGTAGGTCCATCCTGAGGCAGAGGTGAGGCTCTTTCGCAGTTAAAGAAGGCAAAGGAAGCTGTCGGAATTAGGAACTCCAGATCCATAGCGTCATTAGAATTTGCTCATATAAACCCATACCAAACTTTCAAATCCCATTCTTTTCCAATAAATGTCTTAATTTTAATAAAAAGAGACCCTGTGAATTTGGGAATTCAAATTGGACTGTAATTTGTCTACCTGCAGGATGAGACTTTGGGTTTAATTTTCAGAAATCTTGGCCCTCTGACTACAAGAGACAGAATCTCTTACAGGGCCAGTCTAGAAGGCTTTAGATTCCTTAATCTTCAAACCTTAATCTGGGAAATTAAAGCCCTGAGCTCATCATCGTCTGTTCCTAAGTTAGCACGGTTAGAAGTAACCAGTCAATCCAATTACACTTCTTATTTTTATCAAAATGTTCTCAGTAAATACCTGGCCACCCAGAACCTTGTCCTCATAGGCACTTAATCACACGTATGTAAAGGTGATAATTTGAGGAACTGTTTTGCCACTGTATTCTAAATACTCCTTTACCACTAGAAACAGTGTCATTAGTGCCTCTATGCCTAATCAGATCAGAAAACCAGTTCTAGAAAATCCTGAAACAACTCAGAGAACTCATCCTTAAGATTCCGTTCCCCTGGAGCCACTTTCAACACTAAATCCTGCCTCCGTCAAGTTTGAATCAGGGAAGCATAGCAAGTCTACAGGTTTGTGTTTGGGTATGTGACCTTCTACAGCAGTGGCAGTTGTTAGGTTACGTCCGTGAGTCTGCTGTCTCTGTATCTGGTACTGCAGCTTACAGTCCACAGAGAGCAGGTGTGAAAGACAACGGACGGAAGATGAAGGAAATCAACGGACGGAAGATGAAGGAAATAAGCTGATGCTCAGAAACACAGACAAGAACCCATATTCTTCTTGTCAGCTCCACCCCTGGGGACGGTCATACGGCGGAGCTGCAGAGGTGGTCACTCTATCTGGATTCTTGAGGAAATGTTTCAGGAGTTCCTCTTGCTTCAGTAAAACCTCTGAATGGTTGCTTTTAAGTCATATAGACACATTCTTAAGAGCCGGCACGCGGTCATGAAATGTTGCTCAATCTTCCACAAAGGTTTATCTGGATCTTTCTTCGTCAATGTCATCACCATCATCAACAATATAATATTTGTAAAATAATGGATGTATAACACAGGGAGGGTTCTGGGATAGCTTCATACAAAAATCCTTCCTGACCTTCCATGATCGATAAAATTTCACTGTCAGGTACGTAGTTTTAAGTATCCTTGTCTGGTCTCTTCTGATCTCACAGGACCTCACCCAACAGATGAGGAACGTATGATGATGTGGTCAGTCCCTGGACTGCCACAGCTTGAGCTAGGTTGTCACTTCTTCACTGGCCTGTCTTGGAAGAGCAGTGAATTGAATTGAAGAAGATACATCTGGAATTTTTAGGATCATAGCTTGGGGACATGGGAGGAGCCCAACCAAGATTGATAGGTATACTCTGGGCTTTCCTTGTGCTGGGCTTGCGTTGAGGTTGAACCCCGCAAGAAGGAGATGGTCTGCAAATGATCACAGACCATGCCTAAGCTGTGACAGAGTACAAATGCAGAGCTGTTTACTAATGACCCTCAGGGACACAGAAGGATGGGGATCGCTTCCCACTGCCAATGTTTAGAGAAGGGACGATATTTCAAAATCTGCTCTAAGAAGATAAGACTTTCACACAGGTTCATGGAGCAAACTTTTACTTGACAGGAATTCTGCAAGCAGCTGAGACACAGGGCAGGCTGTCTGCTCCAGGATTAGATTACTCCAGGCCTTAGAGCTTTTGTTTAGGGGAAAATGCAAAACACATGATGTCAAAATGAAGGAAAGAACCCAAACAGAAAGTCTCAAACTAATTGCTTAGAAGATAATTGGGGGGGGTGGTTTGGGATTAAATATTTAAACTTTCTGATATTCAGCATCTTAACAACATGACTAAAAAAATCTGTGCTTTGACATTCTCAAAATATATCTTTATTACATCCTTTGAAAAAAACAGACAAGATCCTTCCTGACCTGCTAGTAGACTGATGTGTCTCCTGTCCCAGGCAATTTTCTCAAAAACGCTGACTACCTATCTCATTTCCACCCTCTTACTGTGTTCCCACTTGTGAACAGACTCCTACCCCAGAACCCCACGGATAGAGCCTAAGGCCGGCTTGGCCCTCGTGCCGGCAAATCCGATGACACCATCCACACAGCCTCTTGGAACACTGGGAGCATTTATCACATCTGGTGACTCCGCGCTCTGTGAAACTCCTGCTTGCCGGGTCGCTGTAGACCACTCCTTCCAATCTTTAATCACTGACCTAGCCTCTCAACCTCCTTCTCTGTATCATCTGGGAACAAGGCTCCGCTTCGGGCTGGAGTTACTTAGACTGAGTCTTTGTTCTTATCCTATACCCTCTTGCTAGTCGCTCACATGGTTTCAATAGTCAACTGAGCACCAGTGACTCTAATGTTGGAAAACCAAAAGCACTCTTCAGAGATCGGGAAGCTCCCAATCCCACTGCACACCTGCAGTCTCCTTGAATGTGGAGGGACCTTGAGTCACTTCCGCTGCTATTACCTTGCCACCTGGGTCCAAACCTGCCATCGTCTCTTGCCTGCAATGCCCAAACAGCTGTTAACCGTTGTCTCTGCATCCATTCTAAGGACCCTTTCATAACATCATGCTGTAGCCAGAAGAATTTTTCAAGATGAAAATTGTTATTATAGGACTTTTCTTCTAAAATCCTTCTGTTATTTCCCTTTTCTTATGAAGTCCAAGAGCCTAATTAAGTTCTAAAATCCTCTCCTTGGTCTGGTTTTGGTCTTATCCAGCTGTGCCCTTCTGAGTCCTCCTTCTCTTCGATGTTTCTGGCCCCTTCCATGTGCTAGATTTTATCCTGCCAAAGCCATCTGCACACTGGTTCTCTCTCTCTCTCATCCTCAAAGACCCCTTTTCTGGTTAACCTCTACTCGTCCTTCAGATGTGAGTCCCTCAAGGACCAGCCACCCTCTTGTCCAGCTCTATCACTTGTCTTCCCTGACCTGGGTCTTTCTCTATTTACTTCAGTCTCTGATTGCCCTTCCCTAGACTGGTGGTCCTAGGGTGTCAGCATGCTTTCTATCTTCTGGAGGGTTTCTTTAAGCACAGTGTTGAGACCTATCCCAAGAGTTTCTGATTCAGCAGGTATGAGAGGAGGCCTGAGAATCTGTCTTCCTAACAAGTTTCCCATTCGTACTGCTGCAGCTGGTTCAGGGACCATAATTTGAAAACCACTGCTCTCCTGGGATCCTACACTTGATGTCTTTTCCCTCCACATGAAGATAAGCTCCCCTGAGTTTGTAGTATAGTCTGCTGGGACAGGTGTTCAACAAATAATGTCTTGAACAGATGAATATTAGAAAGAATAAGTCAATTGCAAATCATTTTCTGTGGTTAATAAAATGATGCACTGACCAACACGTAATGCATTTACCCAAATCTAAAGTATATTAGCTCAACCAAATATTTCCATTCTGTTATCTCAGTGTCATATCTACTTCTTGTATATATCTCCTATAATATATTTTAAATATGTTTAACCGTGGTTAAAACCACACAACATAATATCTAAGTATAGAGTTCAGTAGTGTTAAGTATAACATTGCACAACCAATCTCTAGAATGTTTTCATTCTGTAAAACTGAAACTCTAAACAATAATTCACATTCCCCCTGCTCTCCAACCCCCAGCCACAACCATTCTACTATTCGTCTCTATGAGTCTGACTGCACAGAGTGCCTCAGGTAAGTGGGCTCACGTGGTTTTTCTGTTTTTGTGACCAGCTAATTTACCTTAGTATGAGGTCATCAAAGTTTTTCCATGTGAGAGCATATGTCAGAATCTCTTTCCTTTTGGAGGCTGAATAACATTCGACATTTTGTTTATCCATTCATCTACCAGTGGACACTTGGGTTGCTTCCACGTTTTGTCTACTGTGAATATGGATCTACACATATCTCTTCATATTCTTCCTTTCAGTTCTCTTGGGTAAGTACCCAGAAGTAGAATTTCTGGATCATATGATAATTATACTTTCAACTTTCTGAGGAGCTACCATTCTATTTTCTGTATCGGATGCCTTATTTTGCATTCCCATCAACAGAGCACAACAGTTCCAATCTCCCCACATCCTCGCCAATGCCTGTGACTTTCTGTTTCCTTGTTAGTAGCCATCCAGATGGGTGTCAGGTGGTATCTCCTTGTGGTTTTTATTTGCATTTCCCTAATGATGAGTGATGCTGAGTATTTTTTCATAGGCTTGTTCTGGCATTTGTATATCTTCTTTGGAGAAACATCTATTCAAGTTCTTTGCTCATTTTTTAAGGAGTTTTTTTAGTTTGTAGTTGTTGTTGATCCTCTGTGATATTTTGCAAGTTGCTACTCGGTAATAAATTACTTTTACAGATTACATGTATATACCATTGTGGATAAATGTCTTGTGTCTGAGAGTACTGAGGAAACAATATCATATTGATAAGTGGCAATTTCATTTGGATCTTTTCATTTTAGCCTGAAAAAGTTACACAATTGTTCTACTGTGGCCCATTGTAGGTGAAGGGAATGGTGGAGAAATATTTTGTTCTATTTCAGATGCACAGATCCCAGAGCATCATTTGGGGCTGTTTCAGAAGTAAAGTAACATTCTGCTTAAAACATTGCCCATCCTTCCACCTATGGTAGAGATGCCAAATAAAGGATTCATAATGGGTTGCTGGAAGCAAACAACTCGGCTTCAGTGTTCAAAAGATTGCTTAGTAGAAAAGAGTTTCCCTCTCTTCTCGTGTGGATTTTTCATTCTTCCTGATCATAACATCCAGCTGGACTCTAATTCCTAGACGTCCTGGTGCCCAGTGACTAAATTCTTCTCAAGAGAACATGCATCACCAAAATATAGACATATGAGAACATGTTCAACTTGTACCTAAAAGGACCTCTCTTTTCTTCTGGGTGGATATAAGTTGCAGAGATTGGAGCACCTTGGGAAGATATGAGCATGGTAAAATACCAGACCGGCCTGCTCTTGGAGGTGAGTCCTCAGCACAGAGCCTGTCTACCCAGCCCGGACTGTCCCTCGAGTGAGAAAGAAACCTTTAACTGGTATGAACCATTGCATTTGGAAGGCATGTTGTGTACATTGTCCTTCTCTCTACCCATACGCGTTTCTTTGCTTTCCCTTTTACATTTGCTGAAGTCACCTCTTTGCAGATCTAAACATGACTTATTTGTAGAACTGGGTATAGCTCACTGGAAAGTACAGGACAAAACGTGATGCAAACATTTGGTATTTTTGTTGAGAAAGTCAAGATCATGTGCACAGGAAACACAAAAGTAATGAAGTATATGACTAAGCGCCTATTTAAATAAACAAATTGACAGGGTTCTAGAATCCTCAATGGAAAGCAAGTCAGAACCTTCTAGAAAGTCAGAGCAGTTTGGAGGAGGGATCAGTAGAAGCCGGAGTGGCCTTGCAAGGCTTCTAGGTGGAAGGACTTTCAGTCAAATCCGAAGGGCTGTTAAGCGTGTACCTGTCTGGGAGACCCAGCCTGCACCTGGGTCAGGAGAGGGGACAGATCTTCCACCATTGTCAAATGAAATATCTCTCACTTTTCTGTTCTTTTCTGTATCTCCCATCTGGGCTGCCAGTCCCAGTTCTCAGCTCTGAGGGTTGGACATGAGACCTTGTGATGGGAAAACTTTCATGATGGCATGTCTGGGAGGTTGCATACGCCTGTGCTCAGAACCCTTCTCCCCAGGTTATCCTACCAGCGCCTCCCACCACACCTCATCTCGGATGCCACTTCCCCTGGAGCTTTGCCAGGCTCTCAACCTACAGGAGAGGTACCTTGACTTCCCATCACAGCCTTGCAGCATGAGGCCTCAGTTTCCAGGAAACTGACGGTTCTTCCATGGGACTATCAGCTGTATGTGGACCCACATTATATTTTGTTCAAAGAATCATTCCCAGTGCTTAATACCTAAAAGAAAAAAAAAATGTGGTCTCAATAAAAATACAGTAAGTAAATGAACAGATGAATATTTGTGCTTTGGGGCCAGACCAAAATAGGGAAGACACTGCAACTGAAATTTATCCTACGGTAGATAATACCGAGTGTCTTCTCAGTAAGGTGGAAATTTTTCAAATGACAAGTTGTTCTATTAACAATATGTGGTCACATGGGAGTTCGCTAAATTCTTCTGTCCTTTTTTGGGAGCTTAAAATATGAAATGAGTTCACAGAGGTGGAATAGTTTCAAGCAATAGAAGGCCAAGATTAAACTGCTTCTTATTTCCCCTCTGAGAAGGAATCATTTATCTCTAGTGGAGCGATCAGAGTCCTGGATAAAAATAAAAATGTGAATTTTTAAAATAGGGCTCACTTTTTGAACTACTCTTCCAAAATGAATCATGCAGTTTGGCCTTTTTATTTGAACTATTCTGATGCAATTTTCCCCACACAGATGTAAAGTATATTAGAAATGGCTCCTCCGTTGTAGGGTTTAGGAACTTGGGAAGACTTTTCAGGTTTGCAAAAGCTCAACTTCATCTGCTGGGTACCGAATGGATGAATACTCAGCTCTCAGCCCTAGTTTACTTGCAAATGGAGGAAGCAGTCACAAAATTAAGTATCCAGTTGATGATTTCTTTGGGCTCTGCATGGTAGCAACTAATTAAAAAGTAAAAATGGAACATGGAAAACATTTTTCTGCCCAAAACAAATCCCTCTTTATCAGTAGAGGCCAATCCTGCACTAGTTTTTCTCAAGGGGGTGGTTGTGCTGGCCCAGGGTACATTTGGCAATGTCTGGAGGCATTTTTTAAAATTAAAGGCTTATTAATTTATTTTATCCAGATGGAGCACAAGCAGGAGGGGCAGAGGGGAATGCGGAGAGAAACTTGGGTGCCCAGGACTGCTCCCTGCGTCACGCATCAGGCCCTGAAGTATCAGCGTTGAGCAACTGCATAATGTACTCGGCCAAGTCCCTCATATCCTAGCGAGGCAGGAGGATCTCCTGGCGACCTGCCTTCTCCATGACTCAGGCCCACATCTTGCAGTCCAGACCCTTCCAACATGGACTCCATCCACACAGGAAACAGGGACCTGTGGCCCCAGTTCAGTGGAGGGGCGGGTCACCTCTGACCCACTCACCCACCTCTGGGGTCTAGAAATTCCCTGTGCTGAGTCCACCGGAGATGCCAGAGACACCCCCGTGGAGGCAATATAACACCCCAGGGCCGGGGGTGGGCGTCCTCTGCATGTGACTTTTGAGCTGCTGGTCAGGTTTCTATTTCATCTTGCCCACCTTGGTACCAGGGTGGGGATTACACGGGAGAATTGTCTGCTGCGGGAGCCGTGGCTGTGGCTCTGGAGTGGCTGACTCCATCAGCACCGTCAGGAGGGGCTGCCCACGCTCACCCTCTCCTCTGCTAGGAGCTGCAGAAAACCCCACAGAAAACAGTCCCCAGGTTTGTACCTGCAGGACGGCACGGGGCCGGCCTCTGTGCGGTCAGGCACCGAGCGGG
This sequence comes from Mustela putorius furo, assembly GCF_011764305.1. Taxonomy (NCBI): domain Eukaryota; kingdom Metazoa; phylum Chordata; class Mammalia; order Carnivora; family Mustelidae; genus Mustela; species Mustela putorius. The sequence goes on along the minus strand of NW_025422169.1, from coordinate 5,276,585 downwards.
ACATGTACACTCTCTAATCGGGGAGCTCTGCTTGGCTCTGGGACCTGAGCTTGATTCCGCAACAAAGGATGTTCTGGAGCTTAGAAATTATTTCATCGCCAGCTTATCCACATTCTTGGAAAGAGGTGATGGTTAAGTCACCAAACTTTCCTCTGTTTGAGCAACTCTACAGAGGAAAACCTTTTTTTTTTTTTTTTTTTTTTTTTTTCCAGCTGAACTTGTGGTCACTGCTTAGAAGCACAGGGGTCTAATAATGTTTATGTTATGGTTGTGAATTTAAATATTGTAAGTGATGGAACATTCGCCGAGTCATGCCTGCGACTCTGTCCACACCGCATCCGTGTCTGGGACAGTCTGAGTGTGAGTGCCAGGGCAGAGTGAGGCTGAGGACCCATACGCGCGAGTCAGGTGGAGATTTAGAATATTTAGAACATTGGTGGTATTTATAACGCATAAATGGTCCATCTTCTTTTTTTCTTAATGATTAGTCATGTTTTAAAGCTACTTTAGATTTGCAGAGAAACCGTGGAGAAGAGCAGGGTGTGCCCCTCTGACCCTTCTCCCTGCCCCAATTCCTCTGTCAGTAACATCTTGCATTAACATAGTAAACTGGTCAGAACTGATGAGCCAATATTATCAGTATTTTTTAAGGGAATATGAGCATAGTTACCTAGTGCAGAAGTCACATCAATACTATATTAGTTTCAAGTGTACAGCAGGGATTCAATAATTCTGTATCTTACAAAACCCTCACCCAGATAAGCGTAGTCGCCATCAGACACCCTATGACATCATCGCAATGACTCTATCACAGTGCTATCCCCTATGTTACATTCACTCCCGTGACTTGTCTATTTTCTAAGAGGAAGTCGTTAATCCTCTCATCTCTTTTGCCCAGTCCTTCTCTGGCAACAAGAAGTCTGTTCTCTGTATTTATGAGTCTGTTTCTGTTTGTTTTTTTTTTTTTTTTCATTAGTTTTGTTTTTTAGAATCCATAAGGAAGTGAAATCATGAAGCAATTGTCTTTTCTGTATGACTGATTTCACTTAGCATGATACCTTCCTGATGCATCCGTATTATCACAATTGCCAAGATTTCAATCTTTTTTATGGCCGAGTACTACCTCACTGTGTATACATACCACATCTTCATCCATTCATCTGTCCATGGACGCTTGGGTTGCTTTCATATCCTGGCTTTGTGAATAATGGTGCCAAAAACACAAGGGGCCACATATTTTTGAATTAGTGTTTTTGTTTTCTTCAGGTAAGAACCCAGAAGTTGAATTGCTGGGTTGCAGGGTATTTCCATTTTTAATTTTTTGAGGAGCCTCCATACTGTTTCCCACTGTGGCTGCACCAGTTTGCATTCCCACCAACAGTGCACGAGGTTCCTTTTTCTCTATGTCCTTGCCAACGCTTGTTATTTCTTGTCTGTTTGTTTCTAGCCATTCTGACAGGGGTGAGGTGATGTCTCCTTGTTAATATGATTTGCATTTCTCTGATGATAAAGGATGTTAAAAATTTCATGTGTCTTTTGGCCATTTGGATGTCTTCTTTGGAGAAATGTCTATTCAAGTCTTCCTCTTTTTTTTTTTTTTTTTTAATTTTATATGTTATGTTAGCCACCGGTACAGTACATCATTAGTTTTTGATACAATGTTCCATGATTCATTGTTTGCCTATAACACCATGTGTTCCATGCAAACTATTCAGGTCTTCAGCCCACTTTTAAATTGATGGTTTGTCTTTTTGATAATGAGTTGTATGACTTCTTTATATATTGTGGATATTACTCCCTTATGGGACCTATTATTTGCAAATACCTTGTCCCGTTCTTTCTGTTGGTGTCCTTCACTAGGTACAGTTTTTTTTGTACTTTTTAAGTTTTTGCTTTTCAGTTTGATGTGGTCCCACTTGTTTGTTTCTGCCTTTGTTCCCTTACCTCAGGAGACATATCTAGAAAAAATACTGCTAAGGCTGATGTCTAAGGGTTACTGCCTGTTTTCTTTCAAGGGTTTTATAGTTCCAGGTCTTACATTTAAGCCTTAAATCCGTTTTGAGTTTATGTTTGTGTATAGTGTGAGAAAGTGGTCCAGTCTCGTTCTTCTGCAAGTGGTGGTCCAGGCTCCCAGCACCGTTTACTGAAGGGACAGTCTTTTCCCTCATTGTATATCCTGCCTCCTTTGTCGCAGATTAATTTGACCCTATAAGCACGGGTTTATTTCTGGGCTCTCTATTCCGTTCCATTGATCTAGGTTTCTATTTTTGTGCCAGAAGAGCCAGCATGATTGATGATACATTGTTATTAACTGAAGTCCACAGTTTACATTAGGATCCACTCTATGTTGTCTAGTTCCATAGATTTGGAGGAGTGTTTCACCAATGCAACATCCTACAGAGTGTTTTCACCATCCTAAAGACCCTTTGTGTTCCACCTGTATATCCCTCCAACCTCCCCCCCAAGCAGGCAGCCCCTGCCCTGTTTTCTGTCTCCATGGTTTTGGCTTTCATTTTTCTTCTCAGTGACAACTGGGTCTTGTTCCTTCCACTCCTGTGATCTCCCATCCTCTCGTCCTGGTGGGCTGCTGTCTTAATCATGCTCTCTGCACATTCGGCCTGTGTTTATGGGAGATGAGGGGCCAGTGTCCCCGCTTCCATCTGTTAATCTCAGTTGCAGATGTGGTGGTAAGCATTTCCATAGAGAAATGCTACCATGTTTCTTTCCTCCTCAGTGATCTTTAGTTCTGACCCCTGCCTCCCAAAGAGAGCAAGAGGCTTTCCTAGGAAAAAGAGACACGTGGGATCAGGCTTCTGCAAGCTGCTTCCCTCTCTTGCTTCTCAGGGCCAACATCATCCACCGCACCCTCCTCCCTTTATGTGGCTCATACTTCATCATGCAAGGAAGCTAAAATCCATCAGAGTCAAACGCTTCCTTTCATGCAGAATGAACATTCCCTGCTCACTGGGTCAGTTCCTGGTTGGTGCCCGAGCAATGTTAGCTGCCGTGACAGAGGGATTTCAGAGCTTTCATATGAGAAACATTTCTTTCTTCCTCACAAAGAAGCTCCAGGTGGCATACCTGGTTGTCAAGAAGCCACATGATGGTTCAGGGACATGGTTTCGTTCCATGTTAGGGCTCTTCCCTGTCTTCTACATGTCACTGATGATATTTATAAAAAAGACATGAACAGACATGTCTGTTCTCTAAAAGACATGTCTTTTCTCTAAAAAAGACATACAAATGGCCAATAGACACATGAAAAAATGTTCATTATCATTAGCCATCAGGGAAATGCAAATCATAAAACCACAATGAGATGCCACCTCACACCAGTTAGAATGGCTAAAATTAACAAGAGGGGGAACAACAGATGTCAGCGAAGATGTGGAGAAAGGGGAACCCTCCTACACTGCTGATGGGAATGCAAGCTGGTGCAGTCACTCCAGAAAACAGTATAGAGGTTCCTCAAGAAGTTAAAAATAGAGCTACACTACAACCCAGCAATTGCACTATTGGGTAATTACTCCAAAGATACAGACATAGTGTAAAGAAGCGGCACATGCACCCTGATGTTTACAGCAGCAATGTCCACAATAACCAAACTGTAGAAGGGGCCAAGATGCCCTTCAACAGATGAATGGATAAAGATGCGGTCCATATATGCAAGGGAATATTACGCAGCCATCAGAAAGGTTGAACACCCACCATTTACATCGACATGGTTGGAACTGAAGGGGATTCTGGTGAGTGAAGTAAGTCAAGCAGAGAAAGAATTATTATATGGTTTTACTCATATGTGGAAGATGACCAAAGCATGGAGGACGGTAGGGGAAGGGAGGAAACCCAAAGGGGGAAATATCAGAGAGAGAGATGAATCATGAGAAACTATGGACACCGAGAAACCATCTGGGGGTTCCAGAGGGGTGGGGTAAGATGGGGACGGGCATTGAGGAGGGAACATGCTGTGATGAGCACTGGGTGTTGTACTTAACGAATGAATCACTGGATACTGCTTCAAGGACTAAGTATCTACTTTACAATGGCTGACTGAGCCAAATTTAAAGACAAAATACAGAGAATGTAGTAGCTCACGTAAAAGAAGAAGTGAATGAGGAGGAGGAGGAGAAACTTAGAGGCACAAGCCCACTTCTGTAAAGCTGTGGCCACGTAACTTAAGTTATGCTGGCCCATATCACTTGTCACATGGCCACCTCATCTTGTTTTTTTTTTTTTTTTGTTTTGTTTTGTTTTTAAGATTTTATTTATTTATTTGGCAGACAGAGATCACAAGTAGGCAGAGAGGCAGGTAGAGAGAGAGGAAGGGAAGCAGGCTCCCCACTAAGCACAGAGCCCAACTCAGGGCTCGATCCCAGGACCAAGCCGAAGGCAGAGGCTTAACCCACTGAGCCACCCAGGTGCCCCCGCCACCTCATCTTTGAAAGGAGGCTAGGAGATAGAGCATAACCATCTGCCCCGAAAAAGAGAGGTAAACCGAGGGTTTTGTCTGAGCAGTCTCAGTGAATACAGAGCATTATATAAGTTCATAAAAGTAGAGAAAACAGGCACGTGGGTGACCCACTTGGTTGAGCCTCTGCCTTCGGCTCAGGTCATGATCCCAGAGTCCCGGGATCGAGTCCTGCATGGGGCTCCCTGCCCAGCGGGAAGTCTGCTTCCCTCTCCCTCTTCCTTCCACCTGCTCTCTCTCTTTCTCTCTCTCAAATACATAAATAAAATCTTTAAAAAAAAAAGAAAAGAAAACAGAACGGAGGCAGATCTATACACTCAAAAGCTGGGTGAGGGGAAGGGAGATAAAGACCGCAGAGATGGAGGAGGTTGGAGGTGGACACAAGCTGGCTTCCACAAGCTGGCAGACACGGAGGACACCCCCAGCGTGGGCAAGTGCACACCACGGGACACTCCCTGCGGGCATGGGGGTTGGGCTGGTGGCACTGTGACTCTTTTTTGTTGATGTGGGTGGTAGTTACACGTAACTTGTCCACTTTCCCTTAGGTATTCTTACTGCAATAAAAATTTGAATAAACACACAAAAAGAGAGTCCCCTTACACTTGAGAGTTTCTCAGATATTTTATAGCTAATTAAGATTTTAGGTTATACATTATATATGCTATTGCTATGAATGCACAGATATCCTGGGTCACGTGAGTTCTCCCTTGTAATTGTGGTCACAAATCATGCTGCTTTACGTGTTTGGATCCTGTTGATTTTCTCCTTCTGTTCCCTCTTCTTACAATTTCTTTCCCCACCCCCGTCTGGCTAATAAATACTTACTAATTTTAAGGACTTTGTTAAACAGAATCCTATTTATGAAGCCTTTTCTGATAGAACTGACCATTCTATTGTTCATGCTCTTGTGACACAAAACCCTACAATATTTCAGTAACCTGGTCTGACTGTACTTCCAACATAGGAAACCCTTTTGATGGTAGGGATTATATTGAATCATCTCTTTACCCCTGTTCTCCAAGAAACATAACAAATGGTTAAATAATTCTTTGTTGTGAGGCACCTGGGTGGCTCAGTGGGTTAAAGCCTCTGCCTTCAGCTCCGGTCATGATCCCAAGGTTCTGGGATCGAGTCCCGCATTGGACTGTCTGCTCAGTGGGGAGCCTGCTTCCTCCTCTCCCTCTGCCTGCCTCTCTGCCTACTTGTGATCTGTCTGTCAAATAAATAAATAAAAATCTTTAAAAAAATAACTCTTTGTTGAATAATTGTTTGAATATATATCTGCATAGTAGGATTCCCAATCATGGCTCAGTGATTGTCCGTTTTATAGTGAAAACATGGGCTTACAAGGATAGAGCAGAGTGTAACATCACTTAAACATCTAATGAAAATGAGGACATTTTGAGGTACCTAGTTAAGGTTTTTAGTTTGGGTAAAGCAACCGGTTTCAAGTACTTGACTCCTAAGTAATATATATATTTTTGTCCCTCGGTATCTATTTTCCTCCCCATTCATTATTAATAACACAAATAGTATATATTAAAAAGCCGGGGCGCCTAAGTGGCTCAGTGGGTTAAGCCGCTGCCTTCGGCTCAGGTCATGATCTCAGGGTCCTGGGATCGAGCCCCGCATCGGGCTCTCTGCTCGGCAAGGAGCCTGCTTCCCTCTCTCTCTCTCTGCCTGCTTGTGATCTCTCTCTGTCAAATAATACATAAAATCTTAAAAAAAAAAAAAATCCAAAGTGCCATATTTGAGTCAGGAAAACCCAGACTTGAATCTCAGCTTTACTCAGGCTGTGTGGCTTTGGACAAGTACTTCTACTGAAGCTCAGTTTATTCGTCAGCAGAATGAAGAACTCATTAAACCGTGATGCTGGTTGTGCGGGTTAATGGGGTCTGTTCTCGGCACGGACTCCGGAGACGCTCAATAAATGTCAAAGGCTCACCCATCTCACCCATCTCCTTGATAAGCGTTCTCAAGTTTATCATAAATACCCAATTCGGAAAACCCACGACTTGCTAGGTCTGTTCATTTTCCGTGTTTCTCTATTTTCAAGAAAAATACCCAACCTAAACCTTAAACATCATTCATGCCACTGATTGGTCCGATTGGTGGTGAGGGTAGGACACGAAAAGGATACTTTTCCGTCTCGTTTCCTTGTCCCAACTTCTGTTACATGTTCCCGGAGGCAAATCTTCATTTGAAAAGTGCTTCAAAGACAAGCATGACCAGTGAACAGCACAGCTTAAGTAGGGGACACTGGGTTCTAGCACTTCATTGCTCTCTAAGGTAAACACAGCATCACAGATGCACTGACGTCCTAAAGCAGGAGCAGAAAGTGAATGTATTAGTTGGTCAACGAGAGCGTGGTGGCACACCGTCTTCACCCGTCCAGGCCCCCCAGCCCTCGCTACTAGCCAGCTATGCATTTCCTGAGCACGCTGTCCCCTGCTGCACAAGGGCTTCTTCAGAAGGTTGCCCTGGAGAAGCCCGGAGTCCCGCCTTGCCCCTGCTTCGCTCTCTCCACAGCCCCACCTCCAGGACTGACGCCCAGAGCACAGGAGCCCCTTCCTCTGTCTCCAGCAGGAACAAACTCTGCAGGGAGGGGGTTGCCACCTGGGTCTCCCCGGGGGATCACCCAGAGCCCTGCTTGTACTGATCTCCCCTACTCCCTTACCAGTTGGTTTCTCTAGGAAGAATTTTCGTAATAAATACTTGCCCTAAACCCTCCCCATCTCAAGGTCTGTTTCTGGGCAACTCAACTGAAAATGAAAGCAAACCAAGGAAGGAAAAGGGCCCAAGTGAGTGTAGGGGCACGAAATCAGTGCACGGGGAAAGAAGAGGCTGTGCAGAGACACCGAAGCAAGGCAGACGGCAGCCCGGCGTCCTTAGGAGTCTCCTAGTTCAGACCGTTCCAGGTATGGGGTATGGACCTGGGGGGTAGGGAGCCTTGATTCTGACAAGCTGATGAGAGAAAGTGTCCCACAGAGCCCAGAGGAGAAAAGATCCTTTGTGAGGATGTTTAGAATCACAAATGAGTGTGGGCAAATTTTGAACTCCTTCAGGGACATTCTCGTGACAGCGCAGGCAAACGGGATGGACAGGAAGACCTGATGTCAGGGAGGGCCCGGTTACCTGTATTTTTCCCCGACAGGCTTCTGAGGTAAGAGGATGCTTTATCGTATAAATATTTACGTTCCTCTGTGCTCAGCACACCTTGCCTACACAAGACAAGCTGGAGACATGAGACCTGAACAGGAATGGTCACAGACCTGTATAGTGCTGCCACTCCCGCCTCGTGTGCTGGGAAACAGTGTGTGTCCACCGCGGGGAGAGAAGACATCAGTCCTTCTTCGGCCTGTTTTTACAAGCACTGAAAGACACCCGCCGATGCGCAGCTGCTGTTCAATGCTGTCCTACATAAAGACAATCATTTCCTGGTAGGTATGTGTCTAGAAAGAATAAAATCTCCCTTTTGTGGTGTATGACCCAAGTTTTTCTCTCTCAAGTGAGGGTGAGGCAGGGCGGGGCAGGTGGATTTGAGGACAGTCGAGCAAGCATAGTCGGCGCCATCTGAAGAATGCGGGAAATACAAAACAAAACAAAACAAAACAAAAGACCACACCTAAGTCCTAAGCGCAGTGACTCTGGGATATTTCTGCAAATAATGAGAACATTTACAGGAAATATTTCAAATCATAGCCCTGAAAATGGAAGTGTGCATTTATCTAATAAGGTGGCTCTTTTATTATTAAAGGTTAAATAAATACTTTCAGTAATAGAAACAGCTAACAGAAATGTCTCTCAGGGAAGGGAAAATCATTCCATTTAATTGTATTCCATTTTTGCCCCTGGAGGTTCATCCTGGGGACAATCTCTGGGCTGAGTGTAGGTAAATCCGTAGTGGTTGCCTCTCATTACTCTGATGGATGCTGGTTGCCAAAGTTGAAATATTTTTAGTTTCAGACCAGTTGCCACTAGAGTCAAAAGCCCTAATTGTTCATTTGGCCACAGTCTTCTTGGTGAGGAAAGGGTGGCATGGGTAGAGAGAAGCCTTGTGCCCCCGAGGCCATTGTTCTGGAAGGTGTGGGACTCCCAGAAGCCACGGAGCTGCCTGGGTACAGATAAGACCCAGCTACCTTGTCATTACGATTATGACTATGACTATGATTGTCTCCAGTGCCATGAAGCTCCTCTCCAAAGCGCTGGTTTCATTATTTTACAAATAAGATCCTTCAACGTATCAGGATTCCTCACCATGGTAGGCTAGGAACAGGTGAGCTACGCGTGTGCCTTGATAACTGCCAAACTGATCGAGGGTGAGGCTCCCCTTTCCATGCTCTGCCCGCCCCCGGCCATTAAGGCAGGACACTTCCTCGCAATACATCAGGCCAACAGAGTATAAATGTGCTTAGTAAATATTAACGGTTTCATCTCATGCTTCAACTGTGAAAACAAATGACCGGAGACGCCGTTCACATAGTAGCGAGGAGGTCAAAATCTCTCCGTGCAGATACTCCACGCGCGACTATTACAATACACTTTTCACAGAGGGCTTATTTATGGGAACTTATCATGAGTCGTGGTAATTCATAACACCATATTCTATGGAAAATTCCATTCTCGACTTGGAGCGAATCCTAGACACACAGCACTCGCTTTTGATTAACGAGCGCCATAAACACACGCCCCAACAGGTGTAATACAGTAGTTTATAGCCTCAGCCTGCAATGGCAGATGCACTTTTTCTTTTGTAAAACAAGGGAAGGGGCGTAGAACGAAATCTTCGGAGCTCTCAGCAAGACAGAGCTGGGCGCAGCCGTCTTGGGGACGGTCTCGTTACCCGCTTATCGGGGTCTGGTCTCTTCCGTCTTCAGCGTCTGCGCTATGCCTTCTTCGGCTGCTCTATAAATACCTTCCTAATTTGAATTAAGATAATGTGCTATCTGCACTTGTGAGATGTGGCAAAACGCAGTTTGTACTCACTTCAAATCTCACCAAGTCAGAGAGCGGTTTTGCATTCCAGATAGAGCTAAAAATATTCCCCCATTAAAATAGTAATCATCATTAAAATTAGCTCACTGATTTTGCTGATTAATTTCTCAGCGACAAGTACGCTTTCTAAAAAGTTTCAATTAAACATTTTTTTTGACAAAACTAGATTTTTAAAATGTAAACTATCTAAGAAGAAAGAGGTTGTGAAGGAAATAAAAATAGAAAATTTGAATCTACTGTAATTCGTACAGACTTTTTAAAATTCGCTCTCAGAAACTGGAGAGGGCAGACGATGGGCATGGTTGTCGTAACTGGAGTAGGGACCTGACGTCCCCGGTCCTCATTTTGGGGGGGGGTGACTCGCATACCTTGGGAAGGTGGTGTATTTTTGTCTGTACAGGAGAAGTACACTCGTGGGCATAATAAGTATGCGGGCCATCGGAGCCGCCCTTGTGAGATTTACACGTTTCTGTGCACTTGACTTCCCTGCACAGCCTGCACACCCCAGTTCAGTGGACGGTCGTACGGCAGTGCCCACGTAAAGGTGCACTTTATAGGCCCGGCTGAGACAAAAGACTGTGGCTCCCCAGACACAATTTGCACAATCCTTTTTCTGTCTGTGGTATCCTTACTTAGCCTCTAGGTTTCGTTACTATGTTCTTATGTTATATGGGGTTAAAGACATCAACAGGCAAAAATACAGTTGTTGTTTTTTTAAATTCTATTTATTGAGAAAGAGAAAGAGAGAGCATGAGCATGGGGAGAGGCAGAGGGAGAGGGAGAAGCACACTCCTCACTGAGCAGGGAGCCGGACTCAGGGCTCGATCCCAGGACCCCAAATCACGACCTGAGCTGAAGGCAGACGCTGAACCAACCGAGCCACCCAGGCTCTCTAAAATACAGTTTTGGTCAACCCTATTGCAAACTGTGTTTTCCTCGAATCCATTAAGCAAATCAACCCCTGACTATAATCTTAAGTAAACAGGCTAAAACAAATGCCTCTGGTTTTAAAATACATTGACTATGTTTAAACTAAAAAAGGGGACACTAGTTATAAGACAGAAGCCTGTTGAGAAAAGTATAGAATTCAGAGATCAGGAGGAAATTATAATGGGCAGTTGTGTTTAATGTTTGTGTATCACTCGGTACTAGTTAAGGCAATAAAGCATCCCTTAGCTATGAATGTTGAAGTTTTCACGTTATTTATAACGGACATACACTCCAAAGCCACAGTGAAAGCCAGTGTGTCCGCAATGAGTACTGTATTGTAATGGGCACGGAGATACTTCTGACCCTTCTCTAATAACGTGGAGATAACCGGCAGATCCAGAAAAGACGTAGATGCGTAACAGAATGATCTGGTGTAGGGCAGGCAAGAAACGGCGGCCCGGAATCCAAGGGTGTCCACACTTCCTCAAAAACAAGACTCACATTTCTTTTGCATTAAGAAGACACTGACAATGGGCAGTTCTGTATGTCTTACTTTCAAATGAAGCTATCACGGCCTCCAGCTGGTTTTAATAATCTTTTAGAGTATTCTTTAGAGCTTTAGTGAGTTATTTTCCAAAATTTTTTGAGACTATGTCATTTGAGGAACACACATCTTACTCTATCATCTTTTGAACATGTTTATTGCAAGAGATATTAAACCGGATATCACAAAAGGTCACTCAGGTGTTCTGTGACGCTGTGTCCGAGTTGTTTACGATCTGAGAAAAGATCACCTGGTATCTCTCCTGTAACTGGACATGCAAATCGGGTCTGGCATAAGGGATTCCATGAGGAATTATCAGAATGAAGTCATCTGTGTATGTGGGTGCATGCGGATTGGTAGATAGAGACAATGAGGCAAAATATCTCATTCGCCACTTATTTTCAAGTCTTGGCTCTTCCTTAAATCCGGAAACATATCGTAGTAAAGATTCTGATCTATTTTAAATCTACCATATCCATGTGTATTTCCAGCTTTCACCTTTGCATCTTGCAAATCGTCTTCCTTCCAGTTCCTGAAATAATTAGAATATAAAACAGGAATGTTCCTGACCTTCCGGAGGCGTCCCGTCGAACTCAGACCCTAATCTAAGCCCTGGGCCCTGGCCTCTCCCTCCACCTGTGGCCCTCCCGTCCTCACTGAGCTCCAGCCCCCGCCTACACCACTCCCCGCCCTCTTCAAGTCGCCTGTTCCTTCCCGTTCTTCTCCCCAGGGTGACCTTCCCCTGTTCTTTGCAGAACAGCTTTGCTCAGGGGACTCTCTGGGGCACCCAGGACTCCCCGGAAAGCTCGGTGACTGCCTGGAGCTGGAGCCAGTGTGTGAAGCTCAGCTTCCGTCCCTCTCACCGAGCCAGCTCTGGGGGCAGCGTGGTCTCCAGAGCCCGCTGGGAAAACAGGGCTCCCCTGAGCCTCCAGCTTCTCTTTCTCAATTTTGCTGCCTGGCTCCCAGCCTGGCTCCTCGTGGAGGGGGTCTCTGACGGGTAATTTCCGTATTAATCCTCCTCTCCCGGCACACCCTCGGAGGAACGTGAGCGCAGACAAAGTCCCTGGGCGTCTCAAAGGCCACCTTCCAACCCCTTCCCCAGGTCCCATTCAGGGGCTCTGGGGGCCCCAGAGAACCCCAAGGGAATGACATCCTCAGATCTACGTTTTTATGTTGTCTGGCTTCATTCACTTTATGGCACTTGTCTAAGATTATGCCTCGTTTAATTGGGTTTTATTCTCCCTGCTGTGTTATAGCACCAGGAAAACAGCAGTGTCTCACCCTTCACTACTGTGCTTCATGGTCCCCAGAACACCCCACAGGACGGCAGGCTCTGCATCGCTGGAGGGAGTCGAGAGATGGTCTAGAAGGAGAAGGTTGACCTCTCTTTGCCTGAGGTGTCAGGTCTCCAAGGTGGATTCTTGCCTCTCGCTTCCCCCAATCCAGCACTGAGAACGGTGAGCTGTGGGCTTCTGGGGGGTCAGCACAGAGCCTGTGCGGATTCATGAGGGAATGAATGAGTGGCGTCCTCAATCCGTGGGTTAGACGTGCCTAATGCCTTTCCTGGTGCCCAGATCCAAACCACCGTGGGAGAATCACATCAGTACGTGAGGCTGCTGCCAGGCTCGGAGATGTTCTCCGCCGAGGTGAACTGGGGCAAGCACCCCTGTCAGCACACCCAGGTAGCTGTCAGGGAGATTGGCGTGTGACCAGGCCAGTTGTCCTGGGGGTCAGAGGCCACGGCGTCTGTTTCGCACACTCCCCAGGGAGGAGGTAGGTGCGGGAGAGGCGGGCAGAAGGAAAGCGAGCTGTGGCCTCAGGACGTCTCACCCCCTAGCGAAGGTCTGTGACAGAGCATGCAGACGAACAGAAGTCACAGTTGCGTGGTAAGTCTGTGTCTGGTGACGCAGTAAGCCAGATGATAGAGGAATTCCACGGAAATTTACTGAGCATTTTCTATGTCCTAAGCACTGGTCTGGGTGTTGGGGATATAAAAGTGTACACAACAGATGCCTTTACTGCTTTCTTTTGGTTTATATCTTGTTGACTGAGAAAGACAAAAGCCATGTCCTAAAACCCATAGTGAACCGGGAAGAGCGACAGCGACAGGACTGCGTGGGAGGGGCATAGTGGGCAGAGGACATCCTCTGAGCGGAGTTGAAGGCAGCCAGGGCTCAGTCCCTGCAAACATCCATGGGAAGCAGGGACAGGAGGTGCAAAGGCCCCGTCTCAGCAGAGGGACGGCAGGGAAGCAAGATGACCAAGTAGTGTTATGGGGCTCCATTGACACAAGGCTAAAGAGCCTGGGGTACTTTCCCTCAGGACCCAACCCCATAAAGGAGTATCCGTTTCCATACACACATGATTGCTCTTGAGTGAAAGGCTGAGTCAGACCTCCCTTTTCTGTCCTACCTCAGTAGCGGAACAGTAAATGGCAACCCAGAAACCCAGTTTCGGTTATTCTTACAGGAGCTTTAGAGTGAGTTATGGATTCGTCTGGGGAAATGTCAGAACTTGGAGCTCTAGAGATTGGCAGCGAAGTAGAATTTAGGTGTGACACTCCGTCATAAAACTCAATCCAGAAATAGCGAAGACCTCTTTCTCACCGTATAGATTAATCGGGGAGTAACCATGGACATGAAACAGCTATTCGCCGCGTACCAAAAAGGTTCTCTGTGAGAGCCCTACATACTATGGTTTCCTTGGGAGCCGTGAAAGTGGGCTGTGGTCCCCTCCAGAGGAAACCAGAGCTGTGGTTTCCCATTGTGTGCCGTATACAGTGAAATTTTGTTTGGTTTTAGTTCATAAACATTTGTGCAACATGATGGTCAACAATCAGATTCGCTTCTCAGTCCTATCAAACGGAGGGTACCCTGGTGGATTGGAAAATATGTATGGATAACTGGATTGTGTGCACGTGTGTGTGTGTGTGTGAAGAATATGGTTGTGTGAGTGCATACCATATGGTCCAAGCCCTCCCTGCTCTAGTCCATCTCTATTCAAGGCCCAAGTCCTAAAGGGACAGATGAGCATGCTTGGAGCATCTGGCCCAGCGTCCTGCAGATGTGGCCACTTAGGAATTGTGTGCTGAGGATGGTGATTAAGTTGATGACAAATCTGTGTGTTGAGTAGAAAGAGCTTATTGATTAGTTTCTGGACTTGTTACCCAGCTTTAAAAAAAAAAAAATGGGGCTTTGCTCTTTTCATTTGTTTTTGAATGAGCAAGTTCTGTCATATACTTAAACCACGAAGGCTGCATTAAAATTAACACATTCTAACCTTGCTGGGATGTGTGTGTGTGCTAGGATTCTCGGCTGATGTCTTCTGGGGTGTCCAGGAAGCAGCCAGCTGGCAGAGGAAGGAGGGGAAAGCTGTAAGGTGTTCTCATGGAGCGGGGGCTCTGAGTGTATTTCTGTGCATCTTACAGTCTTTCTGTAATTTCTCAATCCTGGGACTCAGAAAAATGCCCAGGTCAGCACTTGGCACACCCCTCCAGCTAGAATATCCCTCACTAAATCTTGCTGTAATGGATGTGATTTAAATATTAAAAAAAAAAAAAAAGGAACTGGAGAAATCCTTTGTAAGCATCTGAGCAGAGCTGCATGTGAATCAGAGCACTCTGCCTCGCTCCAGGTTTCCTTTATGTAGGCTGAGTGCTTGAAACCTTTCCAAGAACCCCGCCACCCTTGCACAAACTCTGTTTATGACGGCAGCTCCTGGGATGACTTACATTCTGTTCTCTGTGTTACTCAAAGAAGAAGCGGTACCTATTCCATTGAGCTGTTGCAAGGAATTTAAGAAATAGGAGACTGGGAGATGGAGCCCTACAGAGCAAGGCTTCAGAGGGGGTGGGTTTCAACACTGTGAAGCAGAGATGATAGGTTTTTCCTAAAAGGCAGGATTAAATAGGAAGGAGATGGCTGTCCCTGGTTCCCAGGAAAATTCCACTTTTGGAGAAAGTTGCTGTTATCAATCAGCTGGGATTTCAGACAATCAAGTGTCTGATTGGAGCATCATTTGTACGAGGTGGCCATGATAACTCTAAGAAGGAATGTTCATTTTAGTTTCCAGTTCTGCTGTAGTCAGGATTTTCATTCAACTAAGACCGTGTTCATCGATTGCATTTTGTGCCAATAGATGAAGAAGGTAATCAGCCTTTCTTCCAGGCACTCCGAGGGCACCGCTGCCCAGAACCACACAAACTTCACTAGTGGTGCCAGCAGTGGGGTTGACTTTACATTTTATACAGGGTTGGGATTTTGGGTATTCATTATAAAATATAAGAAAGATGTGGGCAATAATATAATGAACTGCCAGATTTATCAAGTCTTCACGGTAAGATATACACATTTCAAACTTTTTTTTTTTAAGAAAATTAAAATTTACCGGTAAGTTTGAAGTGCCTTACTGAGCCTTTCCTCCCCCTTAGAGGTCACGAACACCCTGAGTTTGTCATCCCATTCCTCTTTTATGCTACACTCACGTGGTATGTTCACAAATTCTATACTGAGTTGTTTTGTCTGTTTTTCAAGTTTTCTTGCTCAAGTGTGGTTTACACGCAGGGTTATGTGAGTTTCAGGTGTAAAATACAAGGACTTAATTCTATACATTTCTCAGTGCTCTTGACCCCCTCCGTGTCGTGTGCTTTACCTATGCCCCCTCCCCCCCACTCCACTCGCGCAACCACCAGTGTGTCTCTGTATTTAAAAAAGTCTGGTTTTTTGCCTCTTTGTTCTTTGTTTGTTCATTCCACCCATGAGTGGAATCATACGGCTTTTTTCTTCCTCTGACTGATTGACTTCACTTAGCATGATACCCTCTAGGGCCATCCGTGTTGTCGCAAATGGCAAGATTTCACTCTTTTTTACGGTGCATATTGTCTTGTATGTATATATACCACATCCTCTTGTCCATCCGTGGGTCTGTGCGTACTTGGGTTGATTCCGGATGGCGGCTAGTGTAGATAATGATACAGTAATCATGCGAGTGGCGAATGGGGCGGGGGTAGCAGAGAGGGAAGGACAAGCAGACTCCACACTGAGCACAGAGCCCAACGCAGGGCTCAATCCCAGAACCCTGAGATGGTGACTGGAGCCCAAACCAAGAGCTGGACACTTAACCAACTGAGCCACGCCCTCTATTTTTCATCTTTTGAGGAACCTCCCTATTGTTTTCCTCAGCGGCTGCACCAATTTGCATTCCCACCAACAGTGAAAGACCCTTCCTTTTTGTCCACACCCTCACTAACGCTTGTTGTTTCTTGTGCTGTTGACTTTAGCCATTCTGACAGGTGTGAGGTGGTATCTCACTGTGGTTTTGATTTGCATTTCCCTGAGGATCAGTGACGTTGAGCAACTTTTCGTGTGACTGTTGACCATGTGTACGGTCTTCTTTGGAGAAACGCCTACTCAGGTCCTCTGCCCACTTTAAATCAGATTAAATATTTTGGGTCTACTTTTCATTTTAAATGTTCATGTGCTGTATAGTCCATTGCTTAGGCAGCTTTTTCCAGAAAGTTTCGGTGAATATATGTATCACATGAGCAATCTTTTGAATGGTTACATGGTATTTTGCTGTTTGCCGTTATGCTCATGTGCACCAGTTCTAACCAGTGCTGGTAGGAAAGGCCCCCCTTTTCCGGGGCCACCTTTTTTAAGAGCATGCGTTGGGGACCCACTGACCTACATGCATCTAAGCAGTCCAGAAAGCAGGCTTATGTACACTGTGCCCCAGTCCAGGGAGAGAACTGCATAGCTGAGAGTGTTTGCCCCTACAGCCTTGATCTTGGAAGTAGAAGCCGGGAGGAGCTTAGCACAACCCACACCACATCACACAAGCGTGAGATGGTGGGATTCTTCGGCCAGCTTCTGAAGGTATCAGTAATGAAGACATGGTCCACAGCTCTGTACATGTGAAATCCCCCCCAAAATGTTCCTTCTTCAGGAAGCCATTGAGTTAATGTTCCATTTCTAGCTTTTAAAAACGAAAATAAATAAATAAAAGTGTATTATATTGGCTGATTATACTTTAATGTATCCAGTTAGAATTCAAGGAAGAATTAAATGCTCCTGAGGGAAACACAAAGGTCGCTACAAAAGGGTGGCCTGGAGAACAGCACTGGACCGGGGACATCTGGCCGCCCTCTGCCCCTCTGTTGCAATGTGGGCTCCGGCTCTGGGGCCGGGCTCCCTCCACCACCACCTCCCTGCACTCACACTCCCGCGTCCTAGTGCGGCTTACCCGCTCCCGGAGCTCTGGTCCGTCTCCCCTGGCGCAGATCCGGCTTTCCCCGCTCCACTTCCTGGGCTGTCTCCCCCAAGTCCCCTTTCTTCCGACACTTCAAACACACAGCAAAAGTTTAGCTCTCCCCCTACGTTCCATGAAACTGTCTTACCTGATTGCTCTTTTTTTTTCTTTTCTTTTTTTTAGATTATGTATTTATTTATTTGACAGAGAGAGAGAGAGATCACAAGTAGGCAGAGAGGCAGGCAGAGAGAGAGGGGGGAAGCAGGCTCCCTGCTGAGCAGAGAGCCCGATGCGGGTCTGGATCCCAGGACCCTGAGATCATGACCTGAGCCAAAGACAGAGGCTTAACCCACTGAGCCACCCAGGCGCCCCTTCCTGGATTGCTCTTTTCATCATATATGGAGTCTCCCCTTGTTTCAGAGAGGCAACACTGTATCATATTTTAATGGATATTTATCGTTATTTTTGTAAACAAGATTTCCTGTGCTTCTTTGAAGGTTCTGTTGCCAGACTTTCCCTTTGTTACAGTTTGCCTGTTTATTCTCTCTCTCTTTTTTTTTTTTTTAAGTTAAGTTCAAGGCTTTCCTCAAATACCTACAAATGCAATTTCACAGTAAAACTGAATGTTCATCTTCAGTTTTATTGGATGCTGCCAAACCATTCTCCTAGAGACTGTAGCATGTCAATGTCGGGAACAGAGAAGACTATTCCTCACCCTCACCCACCAGGGCTGATCATCGCTGGTGCCCAGGATACAGCACAAAACCAGCCTTCACGCCCAGACTTCCCGATGTCTCAGGGGATGAGACTCCGACACTGAGCACCCTGGACCCCTTTAATGTTGTGTGTTCCATCTGGTTCTTGACTGATGTACCTTAGTGTTAAATGTCTCCTCCTCAACTGCTTACATTTTTAGACCTTTAATATATACTTTGGTCTTTCTTGGATAAGACATATATTCTTTTTGGGGTGGATTTTTTTTTCCCACTGAAATAATTCTTTTTTAGAATTGTTTTATGTATATTTATTTTAAATCTGGCTAGCAAATAAAAATGAGGCATAGGATTAACATACTTCTTACTGCTTTTGTTTGTAAAATTCAACATTTTAGATCTCTTGAAAAGAAATGTGTGGTGAGTTTCAGTAAAAGACCCTTTATTCTCTTATTTGTGCTTTCTGCATAGATCTATTTATCCAGTAATACGAATGGGAAAGCCCCGTGCTACACAGACTTATTTCAGCTGCTCATGCTGGTACTTTCTGTCCTTATACGATGTGAAATATTCTCATGGGAAAGCAGAAACATGCTTATTGGCATTTCTAAAGGGCAGTTATATGAAAGAATATCTTTGCAGGACTAGGGTACTCATTTGAAAGACTAGAGCTAATGAGGATGAATTTAATTCACTTTCTTTGAGAAAAATCTTCAGTGGTAAATTTTGAAAGATGAGGGAAGAATTTGTGTTACTTTCAAATAAAATGCGATTTTTTTAATCTAGATTTTTCACTTGGACCAAATCAGAAACATATTTATCATTATTCTCTCTCCCTGGGTCACATAGACACATACACATGCCAAAACTCTTCCATCAAAGTCTAACACTTCCTTACCCGAATGGAGTACTATTTTTATCAGACAATTCAATTATGAAATGACTTTCATTTTCATTATCTAAATTATTTATTTCTCTCTATATACATATGTATGTGTACAGATAGATAGATCTTTTGTTTATTATAGTATCTATATTCTATATAGATATATATCCTGCTATATATTCTATATAGATATATATCCTATCCTATATATATCTATATATAGATAGATAGATATAACGTGCTGAAGGTTAACTTGAGAAAATGAAGAAATTATCTTTGGTAATTATTATGGGAAATTATAGGAGAAAAATGATTTTATCAGTTTTCTTTTTGTTTGCAGCTTGTTGGACATGTATTTTGTGGATTACCATAAAACCCAATGTTTGCATATTTGTTGCTATGAAACTGGAGATGAAGTTTCTTCAAGAATATTTACTTCTGGAGACATTTCTGCTTCTCCTCGGCTCCATGTGCTGGACGAGAGCAGTCTGGTGGGCAGGGGTGACCCACAGAGAGCTGGTAGAAAGGAGACATCCCTGACGGGGCCGCAGGATATCGGGGCCTGCTTGCCTGGACCAAGACTTGCTCCAGGATTGTGATGTGTCAACATTATGCATCAACTCAACTGATTCACAGGGGGCCCAGCCATCCAGTTAAATGTTACTCTGGGCAGGTCTGTGAGGGAGTTTCCAGATGAGCCTGGCATTTGAATCTGTGGACTGAGCAAAGCAGATCCCCCTCCCAATGTGGGGGCTCACCCAATCTCTCTAGGGCCTGAAGAAGACAAAATGTGCAGCAAAGTCGAATGTGCTCTCTCTGCCTGACAGTGGGAGCTGGGACACCAGGCTTCTCCTGTCTTTGGACTGGCATTGACTCCAGCAGCCTTCCCAGGTCTCCAGCTTGGCGGACCGTAGGATTCCTCAGCCTGTATAACAGCATGGGCCAGCTCCTTGTCGTAAATCTTCTGCAGGGTAGCCCAGTGGTTGTGCTTCTCTGGAGAACTCTAATACAAGAGTCATTTAATATTAATATCTGAAAGAAGCAAGATTCAGACAGTATACTTTTAAAACATCCAAGGAGAAGCTGAGATGAGAAAACAAATATTGACTCATCTTAGTACATAATAGGCATTTACCCTGTAATAAGGGAAGTAAAATTTTAGAAAGAGGAAACTGCCTCGAAACTATGACTTGTGAAAATGTATAACTAAAACAACCTTTAAAACTAGTTAACCAGTCCCCCCCCCTTTTTTTTTCTTCCAAGAACATCCATTATGACATTTTCTAATCAAAAATCAAACACTTAGAATAAGGGACTTTGTTAAATATTACCAAAACTGGTTATTTGAGAGAATATAATTTTAACCATTTCTATACTACATCAGAAATTCTGTGACAATTGCTTTTGAATTGACTTAGGTTACTTTCTTGATGTCTTAGTGATGGTCATTATTCTATTTAGGAAGAAAAAAAAAAAACAAACAAAGAACAACTAGGACACCTGGGCGGCTCAGTCAGTTAAGTGTTTGCCTTCAGTTCATATCATGATCTGAGGTGATGCGATTAAGGTCCAAGTTGTCTGGCTCCCGGCTCAGAAAGAAAACTTGGTTCATACATGGTATACAAAATATTAATACAGAATATCCACTAGTTCTTTAAAGTCTTGGGGTTTGTTTTAATATTATTTTGAGAATTGAAAAAAAAAAATTACTCCCATGACTTCTACCTGAATCAATAGAACAAAAAGCCAAATGGCACTAAAAGAGTGAGTCTGCTCTTTCTCCCATCTCCTTTCCTCCCAGAATCTGCATCAGACCTCACCTCGGAAGGGACCAGTGCACACTCAGTAAGACTGTTCTCTCTCCTTACAAGTCATCCCGTGTGAAGACCTCAGGAACCGTCTTTCTTCATCCAGGTATTTGTCAAGGAAATCTGCCCCACCTGAAATATTTCCTTGTCCCTTTCAATGACACATGTATCACAGAAGCAGGAAGCATTACCCCTGAAATCCTAAATTCTCTTCAAGTCTAATTCTTACAGGGGGAACCCTCCAGATATTTCTATGTCTTTGGCTGTATACTATTGATTGGCCCAACCTCTTCCTAACATCTTACTTCTCCTATGATTTAACTTTGCTTCATTTCTCTGCTTTCCAGGATTCATATTTTTCTAAAAGTTAGTCATGGCTGTACCCTCTTCTACACTTTCTAGTGATCACTAAGGGATAAAAAAAAATTTAAAAATCAATGAAAATCCCCAACACACCACATTCCAATTAGACATGGTCAAAACCAAACAAGTTTGCCAGTCCTAGTTGAAGTATCTCTTTTGTTGACTAGGACCTGTGTCTCGAGGCTAGTGCAGATCAGTCAGGACTATTTGTGTTGTATGTGCCAACAAACCCAACTTAAACCTGCTTAACAAAGATGGAAAAACCTCAGCTCATGTAACAGAGGTGTCTACAGAGCTGTTTTAGAACGGACTTGATGCAGGGCTCAAACTGTCTTACTAAGATCCCAGGGCAGCCTGCGCTGCCCCATGCCTTTCCACTGGCACCATTAAGCCCAGAGTCCTCTTCAAAAGTCAGCAGCACACATTTTCTCACTATTTGGGGCACCCGGCTCTTCAGCAATCATTACATTCGAGGGGCGTGGGATGTACTGATTATTTCAGCTGACTGATCCGACCCGGGGGGCTTGCTGTGGGGCCTATCCCGCCAAAATAGGAAAAAAGGAGAGGCTTCTTTTATCGAGATTTTGGGTTCTTTTATTACCAAAAGTAGGAGAATAGATGTCGGTCAGCTAAAAATTAATGTTCTGAAATTGGAGTCTAAGGATATTTGGGGGTTTGTGAATTGACTTCAAAGAGTCTTGAAATTATATGTCAAAAAGATATAAGGGAAAACATCCATTTTTAAAAAAATATTTAATTGGCCTCAAATTAATGGCCACCACCTGCGAGCCTGTTAGAAAGGAGCTTAAATATAATAATATGCCAAAGACATATCATCACTATCAATTATCTGTGATTACTTTTCTTTCTTTCTTTGAATAGCCCATTTTTCAACAGATGAGGATGCTTGATACATATTACTTGATTTAGATAGATAGATAGATACATATTACTTGATTTAGATAGATACATTTGTATTCCATTGTGGCAAGAAATAAGGTTATTATAAAGAGATTACCTAAAATAGATATATGACTTTGTATTCTGTGAGCCTGCTTTTAATAGTTTCTCTTTTCATTAGTGGGAACAAATAAAACATTGTAAGAGAGATCAAGAGCACTGGAAACACTGGAAAAGAGAAATGCAAGACAGTAAACTTGTAATAAACTGTCCCTTAATGGGACCATTCTGCAAATACTTTAAAAATCGTAATAGTAATAATGGCAATCGTAATAATTAGGACTTTCAGTCTGTAGTGTCTTCCTACTAAGGCCTATAAAGCATTTCGATATAATGGGATAACATTCACGACAAAGGAATAGCCCTAGCCATAAATGTCCACGGCACTTAAGCACTAATGAGGAACTCTGGCGCTCCCTGGCTTGTGAAAGCATTTGCTCTAAGTACTTCTCAAAGCTAGGAGCACAGTCAGTGTTAGCTGGAAGCAGGGAGAGGGAAAAGCAGGTGAACGGGTTCAGCAGACAAGGCACAGAGTCTTTTTCACTGGTCATCAGCGACAGGGAGCCCTGGATCCACAGTGTTTCATGCCCCCCTGAATCTCGTTATCATACTCAGAAGTTGGCCAAGCCTCCTCTCCCCCCATCTGCTGGTGGCTGCCTCACATAGCTCAGGACTTCATCTTTTTCTTGGAGTAAGCTAACTGACTCAAACTAGAGGGAGATTTCTGAAACACAAATCGGACGTCGCATTTCTTAAAATTTTAAGTGTCCCTCAAGTTCATTCAGGGTGAATGCTCCCTGCCTCCCACAACTGGGCTCTGTCTAATTTTCTAATTGGTGGTCTTAGGAATGGAATCCTAGCTCTGGAGTTGGCCAGACCCTGATCTCAAAGCTCTGGGGCTTTGAGAACCCCTTAGCATGTTTATGCACCAACTTCACCTATAAAACTAACATAAAAACGAACCCTACTTTGTTGACATGCTCTGAGAATTAAGGGAGAAATGAGGGGCTCAAGGGACCCCAGCACAAGTATTCACTGAGATGTCTGGCCGAGATCGTCCTCTCTGAAGAGCTCCATGGGAGCTGGATATCAGTGGTGCTTGAAGTCCACCTTCATCCAGTGCTGAGCTGATGGGGAGCCCTGAAGGCCACCCATCGGCTGAGTCATAGAGCTAACTTAAAGGCTCCGACACCAACATCATGCATACACACGGGAGCACTCAGAGAAGAGTAATTCAAAGGGGTGGGGGTTTGAACTTGGGCTTATAGAGCATCTTAGCAAAAGAGCAATACGTTTGTACAGAAGTGGCAAGACTAAGGAAAAAAATTTTGAGTTCCTAGTGCAGCAAGTTATAGGGAGGTGAGTCTCTGGGGACAGTGGAAGATAAAGCCTAGTTAGTGAGGTTTGCTGTGTAGACCCTCTGTGTCATCTCCAGCCTGATCGGAGTCTAGGGTTAATTCTGGTGATTAACTTCTGTCTTTCCTGGAGGGGGC
Source organism: Mustela putorius furo (assembly GCF_011764305.1). Classification (NCBI taxonomy): domain Eukaryota; kingdom Metazoa; phylum Chordata; class Mammalia; order Carnivora; family Mustelidae; genus Mustela; species Mustela putorius. The sequence goes on along the minus strand of NW_025422169.1, from coordinate 5,253,179 downwards.
ATGGAGCACCTTTATAAACTTATGTGCTATTTTGAGGCCAATGAGGCAGACGGCTTTTCTTCTACCGGCTCCTTCTCCGTCATCTTCAGCTTAGAATAACCCTTCTGCTAACGTGGCACAACTTGGGGGGACATCATCGGAACCCCTTCCATGTCTCTGATGCTCTCTTGGAGTTCAGTCCGTCCCGACCCGCTCAGTAGCCACCGTACTCATGGATCACGTGAGATGCTGGATAAACGGACGACTGACCAACGACCCTCCGTTTGTCCGGCTTTATTCCTTTGCCTTCTGAGATCTTCTCCTTCTGTCTCCTTTGAAATCTTTCTTTCCTCCCCTCCTCTTAATTGCAGTTCCCTGAGAATTCATCTCTGACTCTTCTTCTCTTCCAACCCTGCCGACTGACCCTTTTCTGGAGCCCAGGGTCTCACCCCTGAACCCCAGGGCCGCGCACCCCCACCGGAGGCGAGCGAGCCCCACCCCCACCATCATCCAGGTTCCCATCTGCTCCCTCCCTGCCTTCCTCCTGCCCTCACAGAGGAAGCCACAGAGCCCCCGGGCCAGACGTGCCGTGGTCACCCTCCTGAGGAACAGTTCCCGCCTGTTCCTCAGCACCTCCTGCCCAGTCACATCTACATATCCCTCAGCTCTGGCTCTGCATTCCCTGAAGCTGCCTGAGCTCAGCTTCTCGTCACATAGTCCTGGGATTGCCCCAGCAGCCTGAGCCTGGCTCTTCCTGTCACAGATTTCACCCTCCTAGACGTATTGTATCTTCTGGGAGCTGAGCGTTCGTATGAAATGCAAATTTTATGCCTGAGTAAAGGACTGAGCATCATACCATCTTCCTCAACCTCCCGGACTGAAACTGCAACTTGGGTCTGAGGAGGGGATGCCCCTTCCCCGCCCGTAGGAGGTAACCCCGGCACTGTCTGTGGCTTCTGGGGTGCAGCAAGTGTTACTCTCCTGCAGGAAGCTCTTTGATACCTGTGCCCAATTAAGGGCTCCTGGAACTCGGGGGACACAGTCACTCTCCACACATGGGCCCCCAGAGGGGAGACCAGATGACCAGTCTGAGAAAGGATAGACAACACTGGCTCCCTCTGGCTCCTCCCCATCTTAGAGGCCTGCTTCTCTGTTGCTTTGGTCTAAAGGACAACAGGATCTTCTACCTTAAGATGTGCAGCTCTGGCATACTGGTTCCTCTGAGCTGAAGGCTTTGGAAGAGATGCCGGGGGAGACTTTCTCTGAACTCCCCACACTGTGTGAAGACGGATCCTCCAAAAGGACCTCAGTGTACTCAGCCCCTTCCCAAGAGTTTCACCAACCAAAAGATTGACTTGTCACACGAGAGGAGACATGAAGCGGACCCCCCGGCACCCAGACAGACTGTCACAAACCCTTACCTTCCCATCTCTTCTGCTAAGGGACCAGCCATGTCCCCGAAGCTGTTCACTCCCCTGAGATGCCTCCACCAGCCCCTGTCCCTACGAGGATGGCATGTGGGCCTGAACCTAAGGCACCCAGAGTGTTGTTCATCAACCTCGGTATCTCCCGTGTGCATGTGAGATATCCATAGTAATTTGCTTTTTTTTTTTCCTTGTCCATCTGTCTTCTATTATAGGAGTGTCATCCAAGAACTCTAAAGAGTAGAGGGGAATTATTTTTCCTCCCCCACAGTACCCAGTGTCTCATAGTGTTAGTGAAAGGACCCCTTCCGTTTGACCACAGGCCTTCTTTCTCCAAACACAAAACGGGATATTTGGGCATCAGAGGACAGATCTGAGCACTCAATGCCAGGCTGTTGCACAATATCCTGTCCTGCCCTTTGGCATTCACAGGATGTGATTCAGCCTCAGAGAAGCCGAGTCTGGGTCCCGACTGCTGGTTTACTCTGCACATTCAGTCCCGTCTGCATGCCGCGGCGGGCCCTCCCCCAGAGTCCTCCTGCAGCTCTGTCCCCCCGCCTAGACCATACATTCCTGCAGGCCAGACATGAAGTCTGAACTATTTGGGGCCTGTCAGAGCTTAGCAGAGTACCTAGCATGCAGCCGCCACCCCACAGGCGTTGAATGAGTGAAACCCATTGCCTCCTATTTCGATTTATCGTCATCAGGCAGGCAATTCTTCCACGGCTCAGTAATGAAATTACTGTTTTAATTATTCTTGTAAGTCAGAGATGTGGATTAGTTTTTCCCAAACTGTTGCCTGGACAGAGTGAATTGAACAGGTAAGAGCAGGTGACCAGGCCCACAGACCTGAGAAGGCAGGCGTGTATCGTAGCAGGTGCTCCCGGTCAGACCTGGTGCTGAAGATGCTACAAGCACCCCCAGTTCTTTCTCTCAACAGCCCCAGGAAGCAGGTCTTACCCCATCATCTCCTGAGGCTGCTGAGGCTTGGAGACCAAGTGACTTGTAGATCTGTCTCCACATCCTGCCCAAGCAGCTCAACAGAGACCCCTCGGGAGGGGTCCTGTTGACACCAGGGGGACTTGGAAACAGGAGACGCAGCCTTGAACCCCCAGCGTGATGCTCTTCTGATGCTTGGACCCACGTGCCCTGACACTGCATAATACTCCCAGAGTAATTAAAAGTGGTATTTCAATATTTATCACAATGATTCTTTTCAATGCCTTTTAGTTTCCCGGGACATATTTATTTTTTCATTACTTTCTAAGGGAAGCAAGTAATTATTAGGTAGTACATTAACTTTATTAAAATCATTAAAACTCATGGAAACGCCAAATATTTCAAGTAACGAGCAGGATTCAGTATAAAGAATACGGCTTCTTTGAAATGCTACTTGAGGAGATGTGATTACCAAGAACACAAACAAACGAGAAACAAAGATGATCACCAGAGCTCCCAGTAAGAATACAAGTATTGTGGGAACCCAGGTCAGGAAGGTACTTCTGAGGGGTGAAAAGGCCAAATAAGATGTTAGGCGTAGTTCATGTGATGCTGTCAGGTCAGACTGAAGCCACCAGTGTATTAACCTGATATTTGGGCCTCGGCTATAGAATGGATATTTACCGTGCTTTGGTTTAAATGTTGTTAAAACTGTGCACAAGATCATAAACGGAAAAAACCGTGAGGCCATCATGAGCATGAATGTGGTGGGAAGAGTCCTTTCTTTAAAACCCAGATGGGGAGTGTCTTCCTGTGAAATTCATTATTTCCACATTCTCATGTTTGGGTCTGAGGGCCTCGGTATAGATGTGTACAATTTTGAAATATTAATTACAGTTGGGAATTTTTTATAACATTAATAAAAGCCTTATGTATGGGACATTTTCCCAAAAATGTAAGAAACTCCCCACCCCACCCCCTCAAACTTCCCGCCTTCCCTCCTCCTAATTCTCAACCCTTTTGGAATATGTGCAAAACATTTCCAAGCACAGAATGTACTTTTCTTCAGTGTAGTCAGTTTTTCCTCATGACCATTTATATAAACCTTGGTAATGTTGAGAACAGAGAATTCCTGCAGCAACATAAATAGCTCGCAAGAACTCTGCCCTTGCCCGCCACCCCACCGAGGGAATAATGTTTGTAATTACGGGATGCTGTTAGGGGCCCGTAACCAACAGACGCCGGCATGGCCACTCCTATTTCCTTTGGCTGGTCAGCGATTCCGGCACAGAGGCACAGCCAGCGTTGAGCCGATGACGGGGGGCACCCTGGGGTTGGTGGCACTGTCTAGTGCTAGACATACAGCCCATGTTCACCAGGAAGATATGAACAGCGATAAGAAGAGAATCATCCCCAAATTGAGATGCAGGAACTAGGAAGTCCTCTCAAAATGGTTGAGGGGTCCTCATAGAGGGTGGCATCTCAGCTCTGGTTTGGGGGAAGCATGTGGAAACGCCCCAAAGGAAACAATATGCTGGACGACTCAAATTATGGCCTTGGAACAAACATAGATTTCCTGAAAATCCAGATAATACTTTTTGTTCTACCATTTTCTCCTTTTGATCAGGGTTAGGTTCACTGGAAAACACAAAGTTTTCAGGCTTCACTGTTCATAATCCATTTTCTTCTCCCCAAACCCACTTCCTGGTGGACTGCATGAACTTTTTAACAAACAATGGATATCTCAACAATCCCCACTGGTTTGGTGGGAGCAGCTCAACACAAAACAATTACCTTTCATCGGCATGATGAATTGAGGCTGTAGGAGGTACTCATAACTCTCTAGAAGGCTCCATCTTCTTTTTTAAATTGTATTTTATTTTAAAGATTTTATTTACTTGAGAGAGAGAGAGAGAGGGAGCACAAGTAGGGGGAGGGGCAGAGGGAGAAGCAGACTTCCTGCTTCCTGTGGGGCTCTATCCTGGACCCTGAGATCATGACTTGAGCCTAAGCCAGATGCTTAACTGACTGAGCCACCCAGGAGCCCCAGAACGCTCCTTTCTGTGATGATCTGGTTCAGGGGGTACTGTCCCACACAGGGAGGGAAGTATCCAGATGTCTTCAGGTCTATATGATAGAAGTATAAATTCAGTTCTCCCTACGTTGAGTCATTACCACGAATTTATTGTGACACCTTTATTTTAAATATCCACGAATACACAGTATTGTCTCATGGGGGCTTGGTTTATGACTGCAGAGAAAAGAAGGGCTTTGGGATGCCGAAGTTCACCGGGTAACTATGGGTTTCTGTAAACACGTATGAGGGATGTGTGGGCTTCTGTGGAGAGCTGAGCAGAGCTGTACCCTGACTCCACGTCACCTTTGATTGCCCACACTGATGCTGTGATACTGCTCTGGAGTCCATGTCACAACTTTCTGTTTTATTTCAAAAGAAGGTAGACGTCTCTGTAAATAATCACGGTATTTTCCCTCCTTAGAAAACACTGGTGCAATGGTGCGTATTCTTTTTTTTTTTCCCCCAGTTACCAAAAATCCTTCACTGAAATGGAAAGACAATCATCATGTTTAATATTCTTTTATCACAGATAGGAATCTTATCCCTCAGCTGCTTTTGGATGATTCCTTCACTCTTTAAAATCTCCAAGTTTTTGTTTAACTACTTTGCATTGCCTTTTAACCTGTCAATGAACTCTCTCTTTTTTAGAATTGGAAAGAGTAAAACAAACAAACAAACAAACAAAAAAGCCTTTATAATAAGAGAAGATTCTGGTTTTATTTATGCCATGGCGAGGCCTTTAATTATAAACATAGAGTGGGATTTTCTCCAGCCCACCCCAATACTCAATGAAACAGTTGGCATAGATGATTCTAAACACTGACAACCAACAAGTCACCACCAAAGTCCACCAGCAAGTTCAAGACGGTAGTGGGAACAGCCAGAGCAGAAAGAAGGAGGGGAACCAGAATCTCCATCAGAACCATCCTGCAGAGCCCCTCGAGGGCAGTGTACGTGGCTCAGGGCTGCCTCTGACCACCAGCAGCCCACTCTGTCCTTCCTTGGTTTTCAGTGAGGTTTTGCCTTTCAGGGCCCAGATGGGCTTCATCATTGGGAGACACTCAGGATCAGAGGAGATGTCCCTCTATAATCATTCCCTCTGACCTGAGCTCCTGTCAAGCACTTATCTCTCTGTGGACGATGGCCACAGGGGCCTCCCTAGAGGTCTTTGTGCCCTTCTCCTGGGAGGTCTGAATCTTGGTTCCCACTCCCCATCTCGTGCCTTGTTCCCTTCTTATCCCGTGGTTTGATCAGATCACTGTTCTTGAACATCTCTTCTTTCAAATTTAATCTGTGCTTGTGGGAAACTTTCTCTCTTCCTGTGAACCCGGGAGAGAGGAGGAGTGGGGGACTTCTGTTTTTCTTCCACGGCCAACAGAACTAAAATGATCACTCACTCCTTTCGCCACCAGCTCCAGAGTCTCCTTATGTCACCCCAGTCCTACTCCACACAACTGGAGTGCTCTCCAGGTAGAGCATGGCTATTTTAGAGTGATGGGATGCAAAATGTGCTCCTATTTAATAGGCACAATGAAATCATCACCTTCCAAATACTGTCTTTCCTTTTTCTACTTTTTCCCCCCTAAGCATACAGAAAAAAAAAAAAAATGTTCTTTCTTATCAGAGTCTAACATGGAGAATAGGCTGAGATATTCCTGTCGCTGAGTTTTATCATACATGCCACATGGAATGTATCTTCACAGTCCTTCTTTGACGGTGCTCCGTGCCCTCACCGCCTTATGTTGATGACAAACGTCTAGCATTTCGGGAGCACAGCCATGTACGCTTTGCATGAATACAAGGGACAGGACCCAGAGATTGAAGTATTAAATAAGTCTTTTAAACATGCTTCTGGACACACAAGATCATTGACTCTACTGCCTTAAATGTGTTCATCAAGGAGCCTGTGTGGTTCTGCTGGAAGTGAAGCCCGAAGGCGACCATATTTGCTACATGGAACCATTTATACACAGTTTGCACATCAAGGGTGAGCACCTGATCCAAGCCGGCCAGGTAGGCTGGTCTGGAGCCTATACTTGTAAGGTCCAAAAATTCTCTCTCAGCACTTGGGCCTGAGACTACAGAGAAGAGGAGATACAATAAGCCCTGCTTATCTGCAGTTTCGCTTTCCATGGCTTCAGTAACTGCCCCCGTAACCACACTCCAGAGCAGATGGTCCTCAAGGACAGTCCACCCCTCCACCCCAGTGCATCTCATCAGGTGGGTGTTTTATCACCTCACATCATCACCAGGAGAAGGGTGAAGACAGTGGAAGAGGCTCTTTTGAAAGAAAGACCACATTCACATAACTTTCATTACAGTACATTGTTACAATCATTCTGCTTCATCATTAGATGCTATTGTTGGTCTCTTAATGTAATACACAAGTTAAACTTTATCACAGGTACCCATGCCTAGGGAAAGACATGGTACACATAGCATTTGGAACTATCCCTGGTTCTAGGCATCCTCTGGGAGGGTTGGAACATATCCCCTCAGGTCAGGGGGAATGTCTGTAGTTAACAATGGAAGCTGAAATACTAACAAAAATTATGGTCAACCTTCGAAAGTACAACAAGCTATTCCTGTCCCCAAAGACATTAATTTCATAGATGATCCTTATTTTTTCCGAAAGGAGATGCCTAAACTAAAATATTAACACCATTTTGAAAATGTGACGGTATCTTTCAAAATGTCTGGGATGGTTGTCTTTGCAGGATTTGGCAAGAAAAATATGAAGAGACTAAACGGGAAAATAAGCTGCTTTCACCGGAGACACAGCTAAAGAACAGTTGGCTAACTGAAACCATTTTCCTTTGACATTTCCTGCCTCCCTTGAACAAAAGGTTCCCAGGCTCTCCACAGCTTGACTCTGAATGAGCTCAACGATTAATTTATCCGACGAAAGGTGCTCCATGCCTCACTCTGCCCTTCGAACAAAGAGAAATTGATTCTTCAATATCATTGTTTTCACATGGTAAGTGGTAGCACAAATGGTTCATTTATAATTCTCTAGGCATAAACCTTTAGGTTATGGCAGGTGTTTGAAATACTTCAAGCTGTTTATCATGATCTCATCAGCAGCACCCAGACAAAGAACTCATCTTACCAATTCTGGAGTAGAAACATTAAAACAAAACAAGGTGACTTTCATTTGTCTGCCTGCCCCGTCCAGGATGGCTGTGCCTCTGCATGGGGAAGACCTTCCAATACTGCATATGTTTTAGATCGTGTATTCTTGAAGAATGCTGGCCACGTCCAGCTTCATGACTGACCAGGAGCTGCCGTTGATCTTAGGTGGTTTGTCAGCTCTGCTCTGGTCTTAATTATCTGAGTTTCAGGGAATGCTTCATCCAGTAATACACATACAGTAATGTGTGACTTGATGGAGTTGTAATGAATGGGCTGACTTGTGCAAGAGTCTATTTGTGTCCCTGTCAAATTCACATGTTGAAACCTAACCCCAGTGTGATGGTATGAGGAGGCAGGGCCTTGGGGAGGCTACTAGGTCATGAGACCTAGGCTTGGTACCCTTCCAGAAGGGATCCCAGAGAGCTCCCTTGCCCCTTCCATGCACTCATTATAGCGGAGGTAGTGAGAAGACGCTGTCTGTGAACCAGGAACTGGGTCCTTACTAGATACCGGATCTGCTGGCCCCTTGATCCCAGGCTTTCAGCCTCCAGAACTGCAAGAAGTATATTTCTCTTGTGTATAAGCCAGACTGGATATCTACGGTATTTTTTTGTAGCAGCCTGAAGGGACAAAGACAAATCGTGTTTCCCAAAAGATATGCTGAAGTCCTTACCCTCAGCACCTGTAAACATGAACTTATTTAGAAACAGGGCCTTTGCAGATAATCAGGTTAAGATGATGAGGTCATCCTGGAGTATGATGGCATCCTTGTAAGATGTGAAGAGACATGAACCCAAGGAGACGGCCGTCTGAAGAGAGGCGGAGACTGCAGGATGCATCTACAAGCCAGGGATCGCTGGCGGCCAGCAGAGGCTGAGGGAGAGGCAAGGAACAGACCCTTCCTCCGAGCTCCCAAGCCCAGGGAACCAAGCCTGATGAACTTTGATTTCAGACTTCTGGCTTCCAAAGATGTGAGAAAACGCATGTCTGCTGTTTAAAGATGACCAGTTCATAGTAATTCATTATAGCAGCCTTAGGAAACTCATACATGTGGAAAAGAATGGATTTTTTCTATATGAAGTTAATACATAAAACAATGTTTTAAAAAGAGAAACACTTCTTGAAATACGGTTAAGATTACTGAGTATCTGGGACGCCTGGGTGGCTCAGGTGGTTAAGCAGCTGCCTTCGGCTCAGGTCATGATCCCAGCGTCCTGGGATTGAGTCCCACATTGGACTCCTTGCTCGGCGGGGAGCCTGCTTCTCCCTCTGCCTCTGCCTGCCATTCTGTCTGCCTGTGCTCGCTCTCATTCCCTCTCTCTCTGATAAATAAATAAAAATATTAAAAAAAAAGATTACTGAGTATCTGTCTCTCCATCTTTGTCACTCACTCGTAATTTTGTGCATGTGCACATCTATTCTACCTAATGGGTTTAGGGCTTATCTTTATGTGGAGATCCAGAGATGATTTCATATGCCCTCAGACTAGGTAAAATAGAACAGAAGAAACAGAAATCAAAGAATCCGACAGTGGATTAGAGAACGCATCGTGTGTTTGTAGGACTTCTCTGTCCCTTTCTCTCTCTGTTATGTTACTAAGCTTTCACAGAACCACGGAATGGGATGCCCAGTTTTGAATGGTTTTACACAATGGACTGTATGTAAATCAAGTGTTAAAAAATCTGTTTTATTTTTATGGAAAATTGTTTATTCTATGACTGCCAACACAAAGCTTTATTTGCATTGTTCCCAAAAAATCCAGAAAACAATTCTTATTTTTATACATGTGTGAGTACTTTTATAGAACCATGGGGTGCTGAGATTATGGTTTATTCTCTGAAAAGATCAAAAAGGGGGTTTCATTTCTCTGCCATTTTGAAATTCCCTGGAGAAAGGGCTTCAGTTTTGACAGTTGTCATATTCTCTAGACCAACTGCCGTGCTGTCATTATGATGAATTAATAAGTATTGATTCTAAAAAAAAATCATTATAAGTGATCATTATAAGTAGAATGTTCATAAAATCATTCTTTCTTTTTAGGTCACCAGGCACTTCTGTCTTGGCAGCATTTTGAAGGCAGGCACAGGCCATGTTGAGTACCATATTAGTTTTTTAGTGTGAGGATTCTGTTGTTTTGTTTTGCTGGTTGAAAGCAAAGTCCACATAGCATATAGCTTTTCAGAAGTATTTTTTCTCATTGAGCCACATATATTTTAAAATATGAAAAGGAAAGAGACATCAAGGTCTACTGTCCGTCTCAATGCTCTGTCAAGATCCGCTATTGTTTGTTGGCTGTTCAGGAGGCCAAAAAGTAAGTGCCTCATCATTTCTGGTGTCTCTGAGCTTGAGTAATGTGTGCAAGCTTCCAGGTTTCCATCCTACCTAAACAGGGTAAACACACCCATTGTTTGCACAAGGAATGGCATTCTGATTTATTGTTAGTATTTGAGTATTGAGAGTCACATGCACTTGTAGCCTCAAGAGAGAAATTTGTTTGCTTTATTTCCAAAAATACATTGAGGATTTAAAGTGTAATATATGTTTATTATTGCTACCTGAAAACACATATCTGTAGTAATGCTTGTGAAAACTATTAATTGTATATGTAGGTACAATTTTAAGAACTTTTGAATAGTTGAGTAGAAAATTACATTAAAATAATGATGTTAAGGAGCAATCCTTTGGAATGTTCCCATAGTAAGACCAAATATTTGCATTGAAATAATAATACAAAGTAGGTTAATAGAAATTTGGTTAAATTATAATTCTCTTCAGAAAAATCTGGTGCATTGCCATTTATAGTGGAAAGTATTCTTTTTTTTTGTTTAAGATTTTATTTATTTATTTGTCAGAGAGAGAGAGAGAGTGCACACAAGCAGGCAGAGTGTCAGACAGAGGCAGAGAGAGAAGCAGGCTCCCTGCCAAGCAAGGAGCCCGATGTGGGACTCGATCCCAGGATGCTGGGATCATGACTTGAGCCGAAGGCACCGGCTTAACTGAATGAGCCACCCAGGTATCCCAAAAGTAAAATATTCTTCAAGAACTATATTGAATTTGGATAATTTAGACATGAATGTCTAAAAAAAAAGAATGAAAGAAAGAGGAAAAAGAATAGAAAAGAGGAAAAATCCCCTTTAGGGAATATTTCACATTTTATGAGGATGAGATTAAAAAAACATTAACGACTATACCAGGTTAAATTTTCTCAATAAGGGGGCGCCTGGGTGGCTCAGCGGGTTAAAGCCTCTGCCTTCAGCTCAGGTCATGATCTCAGGGTCCTGGGATTGAGCCCCACGTCGGGCTCTCTGCTCAGTGGGGACCCTGCTTCCTCCTCTCTCTCTGCCTGCCTCTTGGCCCATTTGTGATCTCTGTCTGTCAAATCTTAAAATCTTTAAAAACAATTTTTCTCAATAAAGAAAAATTCCAAAATTTATGCCATACATGACAAAGGAGCCTGAGAAAGACGTACCAAGAATAGAACACAAGTGTATTTTATAAAAATTGTAAAGAAAAGAACAAAATGATAGGAAAAAAAAAGAACTATGTTTATTCTTCTAATTAATCTTCTAAATATTGTATTTCAGTCATTGCAATAAGAAATTCTTTGAAGTTGATGGAATAAATTTCAAATTATTGCTATGAACACTGAATCATTTTCAGTAAAGATAAAGCACATTTAAAGTTGTCCAAGCAGTAAATCCTTAGCACGAAGTTTGTTCTAGAAAAAAAGGCTTCTGAAAAATCTCTTCCCTGAATTACATTCAGCCATGCACCAGAAGGCTCCTAATATCAAAAAATGTGCCAGGTGGGACCCAGTCTCTGTTTGGTGTTGCAAGGATGGACAGCGCGCCCGCAGGAGCGCATCCGGAGCTGACGGCGATGGGATATTACCGTGCTTGAATAAGAAGTCCAACTTTGAAAATTTGGGCCTGAAATTCTGACAAAGTTGTCATGAAAATCATTTTGGGATTGTGCAGGTTCAGAATGATCCTCGTGGACTAGAGAGATCCATTCAGACGGAGAAGCACCTTCAGCCTCGCCGTCAGCTGTGCACTCATTCTAACATGGTGCCATGCATTGTCTCAGTCAGCTCTGGCTGCTGTAACAAAATACCACAGACCTGGCAGATTAAACAACAAACATTTATTTCTCACAGTTTAGGAGAATGGGAAGTCCCAGATCAAAGCACCAGCACATGGGGGTCCTGGTGAGAGCTTTCTTTCTGGTGTGCAGATGGTCACCTTCTCGCTGTATCCTCACAAGGAAGAGAGAGAGAGAGATAGATCACGTCTGTGTGTCTCTTCATGGGCATTAATCCTGTTCATAAGGGCCTCACCCTCACAACTTGATAACCTCCCAAAGGCCCGTCTCCAAATACCATCATTAAGGATTAGGCTCTCAACATCAGAATCTGGGCAGGGTGGGCGGAGGCACAAACACTCAGCCTACAGCTGGGGGTGAGGCCAGTATATGTATTTCCCATGGGTTTCTACAAAAGTATGGGACAGTGATCTGACCTTTGTTTTTCAGAACAACATTCCATACTCTAACTCTTGCCCAAATTTAAGGCAGGGGAGTAAATCATATATAGGTAAAATTTCTTTTTTTTTTTTAATTTTTAAATCCAACTAGCCAACATATATTACATCACTGGCTTTTGAGAAAACGTTCAATGATACATTAGTTGCCTATAACGCCCAGTGCTCATCATTTCATTACCTTTTAACTGCCTTTTTTTTTTTTCTGTACCTCAGGAAAAATTTCTATCAGTGTAAAGAAAGAATAAGAAATGAGTTAATGTAACCTTAAGATGAATGTCTCCTAAATATTAGGTCTCATCTAAAATCGAGCTTGACTTAACCAAATTAGTTTGACTCAGAGTCAAAGTCAAAGCCCAGTCAGTCACCTCATGGGTGATGCACCATTTTTTTCCCTCTGCCATGCTTCTGTGCCCTCACACCCTACTATTGTCTTTATGGCTTGCACCACTCTATACATACTGGTCTCTTTGCTATTCACAGAACGTTCTAGACATGCATCCATTTGCTTTTACACTGTTGCTGGCCACACTCTTGCTTTCCTTCCTCAAGTCTTCGATCATCTATGACTTTCTCAGCAGGCCTTTCCCTGACTATCTCATTCATACGCATTTGACACTGGCCGTGATATCCTACCTCTTCCTCTCCACTTTCGGTACCATTCCACAGCTTTCTCATACTACAGAACTCAACAGCTTTTAAAATATTATGTAATTTATTCATTCCACTTATTTAATTTATTTAGCTCCATCAAAACAGGATTATTTTTTTTCTTTCTTGTTCCCTAATACATACACAGGGCCAGAATGGGTTTACTAAACCCTCCAACTGGGGTTTAGTAAATATTTAATAAATATACGAATTAATCCCCTGAAGAGGTAATAATCCTCATTTTTGCTTTATTGTTCCTATTCACCCAAATCACTTCAGTTTTTTGTTTTGTTTGTTGGTTGGTTGGTTGGTTGGTTTAATGCTGCTTAAGAGTGACTTTGAGAAATCATTGTACAAGCAGAGGGGCCGAAAGGCAAATGCAATTCCTGACTGTACAAAATGAGAAATCAGAGAGGTATGGTGAAAGGTGACTCTGTGGCAGAGGGTATCGCATCTCACAACAATTACTGTACATTTCTAGAAACCTGGGACTATGATTATTTGGCTAATAAAGACCATCCCTCTACCAATCTCTTTAAATAGAGGATAGGAAACCATAAAGCCAGTATTCAAAAGCAGAATTCCAAAACTAAAGATAGAAAGTTCCTTGATATAAAATTCCCCCTCACACCCTCTTCTGGGGCTCCTCCTGTTAAGAGAAGACGTGTGGGGGTATCTAGAGGAGGCCTGGAGGTCTCTGGATGGGCAGGTACCCAACCAACATGCACACGTGTCTGTCATGTAAGCAAGAAACACAATTAAATCATGCGAAGCCACTAACATTGGGATTTAATTCTTCAGAGTAGCAAGAATTATCCAATAAATCCACTCCTCGCTGACATATATATTCCTTGATATTAGAGCTACACACCATCCATCCTCCTAAACAGAACAAACCTACCTACTGAATGAACAATTGAATAAACAAGAAGATGCCTGTGGCTTGTCACTATCATTCTTCCACACTTCTACAATGCGGTGTTGTGTTAAGCATCTGACACATAAAATTCAGGTCTAGAAGTGGCTTCAGAATGCAACTCACCATTCCTCCTAATTTTATGAATGATTAATGAATGAATAAATCATAATTAATGATTATGAATGAAGGATTGAATCCAGCAGTTGGAAACAAGCAAGACTAAAAGCAAACACTCCCTGCTATCTGCTCATTCAAAAAAGGCTCTTTATTTGCAAAGACCACTCTGTATATGCACGTGAGTGCGCAAGGATGTAGTAAGTGTGTGTAATTTTATGCATTATATATATATATATAAAAACAATTGGATGTCAAATTTCTATTTTTCTTGCCTGGCTTTATCTAATTTATTTTCTAATTTGCATGTAATTTTTTAGTATAATTCATCTACAATATACTGTATGTATACCAAGTATGCAATTTGATGAGTTTTGACATAAGAATAAACCCATAAATCCATAACCACAATCAAGTAATAAACATTTGCATCACCCCCATAATCTCCTGTGCCCTTTGGGATCATCCCTTTCCTCTCACAGTGCCTCATACCCAGGCAACAGCTAATCTGTTTTCTCTCAGTAAAGATGACTTTGCATTGATCAGAGCAGACTACATACTCTTGGAGTGGGGGAAGGTGGGCGTCCTTCACTCCACAGTCATATAAAGATCTACCCATTTTGGTGTGTGGCAGTTGTTCATTTGAGTTTATTCCTGAATAATATTCACTGAAAAGATACATTACAATGTGATTATTCATATATACTAAATATATACTCTAATTTCTTTTGAATGACTACGTAGAGTCATAGAGTAGACATGTGTTTAACTTTTTAAGAAACTGATAAAATGTTACCCAAAGTAGCAGGGAATGTTACATTCCCACCAGCAATACTTAGTTGCTCCACATCCCTGACAACACTAGGATGGTTACTCCCTCTGATGTTAGAGGTTCTAATGGGTTATGCAGTGGTATCTCATTGTGGTTTCCATTTTAACCTCCATAATGACTACTGGATGTTGACTATTTTCTCACATACTTATTTGCCATCTTAACAGTAGCTTTCAAAAAGCATGTGTTTTTAACTTCTCTCAAGTCTAACATCAATTTTTTTTTTTTAATTTATTTGACAGAGATCAGAAGTAGGCAGAGAGGCAGGCAGAGAGAGAAGAAAGAAATCAGGCTCTCTGCCGAGCAGAGAGCCCGATGCGGGGCTTGATCCTAGGACCCTGGGACTATGACCTGAGCTGAAAGCAAAGGCTTAAACCCGCTGAGCCACCCAGGCGCCCCCTAACATCAATTTTTAATGTGTGTGTGTCTGTGTGTGTGTGTGTGTGTGTGTTTTGTTTTGATTTCCTACCTAAGGAATCTTGATCTAACCAAAGGAAATAAAAATTCTCTCATTCATTATAGTCTAGAAATTTCATGGTTTCAAGTTTATGTTTAGACCTATGACACATTTTGAGTTAATCTTTGACTTCCTCTTTCTTTTCTTCCCATATGAATATACAGTTGCTAGAATATACAGTTGCTAGAATATACAGTTGCTAGAATATACAGTTGCTAGGTGGTTTAGTTGGTTGGGTGTCTGCCCTCAGCTCGGGAAATGATTTCTGGGTCCTGAGATCTAACCCCTCATTGGGCTCCTGCAGGATGGGGAGTCTGCTTCTCCTCCGTGCTCTGCTGCTCCCCCTGCCTGAGTGCGCTCTCTCTGTCAAATAAGTTAAAAAAAAAAAATTATCCTTTCCTCATTGAACTGCCTTTGTAGCTTTGTCAGAATTTGATTGACTCCATGTATACAGGTCTATTTTGAACTCTGTGCTCTGATTCATTGATCTATTAACCTATTGATTCCAAAACCACACTGTCTTAATTTCTGTAGCTGTAGAATAATTTTCAGTCGGGTACTATTTGTCCTTCATTTTTCTTCTTTTTCCAAGTTGTCTTGGCTATTCTAGGTCTTTCAATTTCACATAAATTTTCAAATCATCTCTCTACTAAAAAAAAAAATCCACAGAGATTTTGGTTGAAATTACATTGAATCTAAAGATGAATTTATGGAGGACTGCTATTTTAACACTAGTGAATTTTTCAATCTAAGAATGAACTCTCTCTCTCCATTTATTTAGATCTTCTTTAATTTGTTTCAGTAATGTTTTGTTTCAGGGGACAGAATTTATATATACTTTATTAGATTTATCTCTAAGATTCATATTTTTTATTCTACTGTGGTATTGGTTTTTTTAACTTCTATTTTTGAGTGTTTATTTCTAGTATACAGAAATACAATTTTTTCCAATTTTTTTTATTGCACTAAACTATGCATAACATAAGGTTTACCATCTTACGCCCTTCTAAGTTTACAGTTCATTAGTATCAAGTACATTCATAGACTGTGCGACCATCCCACTATCCATCTCCATGGCTCTTCTTATCTTGTAAAACTGACTCTCTACACCCATTAGACAATGACTCCACATTCTTCTCTCCCCACACATCTTGCCATCCACCATTGTATTTTCTGTCTTTTGACTTTATTTATTTTTTATTTATTTTTTAAAGATTTTATTTATTTATTTGAGAGAGAGAGCCCAAGCAGGCAGAGCAGCAGGCAGAGAGAGAAGAGGAAGCAGGCTCTCCACTGAGCAAAGACCCCGATGCCGGGCTTGATCCCAGGACCCTGAGGTCATGACCTGAGCCAAAGGCAGAGGCTTAACCCACTGAGCCACCCAGGTGCCCAAATACAGTAATGACTGCTTTACTTCATTTAATACAATGTCTTCCAGGTTCATTCATGTCATAGCATGAGTCAGAATTTCCTTTCCTAGTAATGCTGAATGATGTTTTTGCAGGGGTAGACCACATGTGTTTATCCATCCTTTTGTGGGAGGAACTTGGGTTGCTTCCATGTGTTAGCTACTGTGAATATGCTGCTGCTATGAACATGGGGTATACACATCTCCTCAAGACCCTGCTTTTGGTTGTTTTGAGTATATATGCAGGAGAATTTCTGGACCATAGGGTAAATCTATTTTTAATTTTTTGGGGACCCATTATAGTATTTCCACAGTGGCTGCGCCATTTTTACATTCCCATCAACAGTGCACAGGAGTTCCAATTTTCCACGTCCTCATGAACACTTGTAACTTTCTGGGGTTTCTGAGAGTAGCCGTCCTAATGGGTGTGCAGTGATATCACCCTATGGCTTTGATTTGCATTTCCCTAATGGTTAGTGATGTTGAATATCTTTTCATGTTCTTATTGGCCATTTGTATATCTTCATTGGAGAAATGCCAATTGAAGTCCTTTGTTGATTTTTGAATTGGATTGTTTTGAGTTGTTGAGGGGTTTCTTTTAAGTTTTTATTTAAATTCATTAGCAAACACGTAGTATAATATTTTTTCCAGTTGTAGACACAACAAAAGAATAAATACATAAATTAGACTTCATGAAAATTAAAATCTATTTTGCACCAAAAGACACTATTAAAAAGGGAAAAGGCAACCCACGGGACAGGAAAAAAATATTTGCAAATCATATATCTGATCAGGGATTAATATCCAGAATATAAAGAGAATTCCTAAAACTCAACAATCATTTATGTTTAAACTTTATACTTTTCATGAAGTCTAATTTGTGTATTTATTCTCTTGTTGTATGTGACTTTGGTGTCATATCATTGCCAAATCTATTGTAGACTTCATAAGATTTTCTATGTCAATGATCATGATTTACCAAACAGAAAGATAATTTTATGTCTTTATTTCCCATCCGGTTGTTGTTTTTGTTTTTGTTTTTGTTTTCTTCCTTGATTAATATGAGAACCACCAGAACAATGTTGAATAGAAGTTGGGGGTGGGGTGGAGAGCAGGAGCCCTGTCTTTGTTCCTGTTCTTAGAGATTCAGTCTTTCACTATGAAGTATGATATCAGCTCTAGACATTTCACAGATTCCCTTATTTGTATGAAGAAATACCTCCCTATTGCTAGTTTGCTGAAAGTTTTTCTCAGGAATGAAAATTGAATTTTGCATCTATTGAGTTCTTTTTAATCTGTGATGTGGAAACTTATATGGATGGATTTACTCAAACGTTCAACCAAATTGAATTCCTGGGATAGATCCACTCGAACTTAATGTTGGATTTAATTTTCTAACATCCAATTAAGAATTCTTACATCTATGTTGATGAGAGATATAGGTCAATAGTTTTCTTTCTATATAATGTCTTTAGTTTCAGAGTAATGCAGGGCGCATTGTTTGAATTTCCAGATGATCAATGTGACTCTCTTTTATATTTTGTGTCTCTGGTTAACATTCTCAATCTTTCATCTACCCTCTTGAGCATATGGAAGATACTTATGGTTGGATGTTGTTATAATGTTCTCATCCACCAGTTCTATCACTGCTGTCATTTCTGTGTCTGTTTCTACTGATATATTTTTCTTCTCATCATGGTCATATTTTCCTGCTTCTTTGTTTGTCCAGTATCTTTAATGGGTGACAGGCAATGTGAATTTTACTTGATTGGATCCAAGCTCTTATGTTATTCCTTTAATACTCTCAACCTTTGCTCTGGCATGCAGGTAAGTGACATTAAAAGAGTTGGCTCCTTTTAAGGTCTTATTCTAGACGGTTCGGCAGTCTATAGTCTGGTGTAATTCTGCAGCACCACTGAGGCAAGGCCTTCTGAAAACTACCTGATGTCCATGGATTACAGTTTCCCACTCTTGCTGGTGGGAACACAGATAGCTCTTGGTCCTGTGAGAGCTCTTGGGATTATTTCTTTTTCTCCTTTTGTGTACTTTTCTACATGTGTGAGTTCATTATGACTCAGCTGGACATTCGAGGGTGCCTCTGTGAGTCAATGGGCTCTCTTTTTGGACTGTTTTTCCCGCTCCATACTCTGCCCCACAGACTCACACTGCCCCCCCTGGCATCTCAGCACTGTCTCTTCAGCCCAGGCAAAGCACTGCACTATACTTGGGTCCTCCTCCGTCCCCCACACTTTGGCCAGGATGCTCGCCGCCCAAGAAGAAACCTGGAGCAGCCATAGGGCTCACCTGATGTTTTCTCCTTTTCAAGGATCATTATTTCCTGATGTCCAATGCTTATATATTCTGCTCAGTCTTTTAGTTTCCCAAAGGAAAGCGATTTGGGCCCCTGTTACTCCATCTTGGCCAAAAGTGGAATTAGTCCTCTAACATAAAATTAAGTGTATTCTCTTAATTTCCCGCATCTAACCAAAGCCTGTCATTTGTTATATCATGAGACTTTAAAGCAAATATTTGTTCTTACTGGCCCAGCATCTTGGATTCTCTAAGGTGTGGGTCCACGTGGTTTATACATAGACTGTATTCACATATTAGGACCTTCTCCAACAACCATGTTGCTGACTTGCTTCTTCTGAAATTGATCTTAGAGCAGCCTTACCCCACCAACATTGTCATTAAAGCTTTTTCCTAAGGTCAATAGAGCCTTTTTCAGCACGATCATTAGCATAATTTGTCCTATTAATCAAGGTCTGTGTTTTAGAAAGGAATATCAGCAGTCCAGCCCTGATAGCATTTCAATGGTTGCATCTTAATGCAATTGTTGCAGTTGTAATTATTTTCATCTGTCTCTCCTTTTAAACTACAAATTAGAACGACCTATTAAAATGAGAAGTAATTACACACATTAAATATTTTTTTTTACTGGCTTTGGCTTATCTATTGTATAAGTTCGGGTGAGAATGCAGAGTCCTATATTTGAAAGTGTTGTAGGCTTATGGTGGAGCATTTATATTTGTATTACAATATGTCAGACTTTATACTTAGAGACCCTTTGGGACATATGTAGACTTCATGTGAGTTTTTGGGCTTATATGAAAAATGGATGATTTTAGAAAGGTAACTTGGGAAATGTCTTCTTGTTGTTTTGTTTCCTCTTGCTAGCAAGTCTGAATTTATTTTGAAATGAATTAGTAGCATGCTGCCATCCAACATGAGTGTCTGCTCTGTTAACCATCCTAAGTCTAACAGCATTCTGGCAAAAACCATTGTTGAGTATGAAAAATCGTAAGTAATCACTTCGAAGGCCTTATAGCTTCAATATATGCGATGTGTCAGCAACTTCATTTCCAAGAGGGTTTTGGGGGAGGAGGGCATTTGGGGTTTCTTTCCTCTTTTTTGTGGGTTTTTTTGTTTTGTTTTGTTTTTTTGTTTTGTTTGCTTCCTGTAATTTTCTCATAAGGGATACAGTTACAAAGGAGTCTATTTCATGTAAATGAATTGCACGTTTTGACTCAGGTTGCCCCGCTAAATTTTACACTTGATACTTGATAAATAAAAAATGAAGATTTAGAATGGAGAAGTGTTAAAGAGACAGCACTTCCGTCCTAGAAAGAGCTTCCTGCTGGAAAAACTGGGCATGGTTTCATGCAGTGGCTAGGAATCTAAAACACAATGAACAACTGTGATTTGGTTTAGAGAATGATTTAGATAATAAATATGCCCAACTCCAATTTCTTTTTCAGTAATCATTATATGTAGTTCATTTTAAATGGGGCAATTTAACACCTAATATAAAACACCCTGTCTAATGTCTCTGAGACAGAACACAGAATTCTCGTGATTTTTTTTTTCATTCATATACTAGTCTTTAGTTCTGAAGAAACAGTTGGCTAAACAGCTCATTATGCTTAGTTAATAGTTTTAAGTGTGAGCATTTTAAGGAGAAACAGAATATCATTCTTCCAAAGACCAGCTTTAGTTTAGATACTCTTTAAAATAATAAAAAAAAAAAAATGTGCATTTCCTACTTCTTAAGTGAAAAATGCAGCCTTGTTAAAATGGCACTGATTCTCTCAAAAATGTTTGAGTATTTTATTGAATTGATATGACTCCCTTTCTTATCAGTGCTATTTTTCTTTAGAAGGGCAATCGTTTGAATTAAATTGATGGCTCCATCTTCATCCGATCATTCTGTGCTCTGAAGTCTTCGGATGCTACTTCCAACAGAAGAAAATGAAGACTTTCAACATACTTAAAATCTATTGTTTTTTTTTTTTTTTTTCAAGGACCTCCCTAACTCGAGAGAGGAGAATGAGGGAAAGTTCCCTGACGGCAAGTTGCTTCAAACATGTTCAACCTGGCTTGATTGCCAAGTTTCAAGAATGGAGCTCTGTGGTCTGCCCTTCCTTCCTTTTTCTTCTTTGAGACTTTCCTGAGCTATGGCTTTTTAAATTTTCTTTCATGATGACATTTTGGGTACTAGGAAGTAAAGAATAAAGCCCAAAATCTCCTGTAACTCTGACAGATTTTGAATCCCTTTCCCAGGGCTGCCAAACACATGGCCACACACCCGTGGTTTAAAAGAAGAGAAGTTTACTCTCCCACAGTCCTGGAGTCTAAACACTGATTCCTCCAAGATGGAGGACGGTCCCTCCTTGTGTCTTTATAGCTTCAGGGGTACTTGTCAACCTTGCCTTGCAGAGTCGTTCCCATCTCTGCCTCCCTAGTCACATGGCATTGTCCCTGTGTGTCTGTCTTCATTGGGTATTTCCCCTTTGCATAAGGACGTGGATCGTACTTCATTAGGGTTCACCCTTTATCTTCACTTGATTGTATTTGTAACGACTCTCTTTCCAAGTAAGGCTACATTCATAGGTACAGGGACTTAGGATGTCAGCATATCTTCTAGGGGAAATCCCCATAACAGAATTCCACTCCATCAAATGACAGTTGATGAAATTGACACATTATTCTCTTTTATTTAAAAAGAGTAATTTGCATCATGAATGTGGTTTAAAGCCAACTAATATGACCATTCAGCCTCATTTAATGAAGAAGGAATGTCTTTAAATTATTGGGCTTAACCTTAAGCTTACTTCTATCTTCTATTAACAACATTGGCATAAATGCTTCATTGATATGAGGTTATGGATCTATGAGGTACCCTCATATTTGGTTGACACTCAAACTTGACTGTAATTTATTTTGCTTAAAAAGATCGTATCAAGGTCTCTAATTCCACAGTTCTGGACTCATTTCACCTGACTCACCACAGATCATCTTCCTTACACTTCTCCCCAAGTCTTTCTTTAGTGATTGGCACCAGTGTTCACCCAATTCTCAACCAACAATCCGCATACCTGGAAGTCATCCCTGTAAGTCCCACATTTTCATCCCCACCCACCCCCATATATATGCCCACCAAGCTTGTCAGTATCATGTCATTGGCAATTTCCAAATAGATCAACCATCGCCCAAGCCATCTCTCTCAGCTGTACCTCCTCAACCGCTTTCTAACATATGTCCTTACATTTGCTCTTGCCTTGTGCTAATCCACTCTCCAGTTATAACCAGAGTGAGCCTTAAGAAACAAAAATCAAACCCTGTCCCTCTCTAACTGAGAAAACACAATGAATACTCACTTCTTGCTAGATAAAGACAAAACAAACAAACAAACCAACAAAAAACATAACTAGTGTTCTAGCCGCCTAACCTACTGCTGCTGGGTGTTTCCTCTCTGTGGTTTTGATCTTTGTCTTAGCCCATTTGAACTGTTACAACAAAGGACCCTAGACTATGGGGCTTATAAACAACGGAGATCTCTTTCTCACACCTCTGGAGCCTGTAAGTCCAAGACCTAGTCACCAAGTGGTACAGTGTCCAGAGGACCTTCTTCCTGGCTCACAGACTCATCTCCTCACTGCGTCTTCACATGAGGGAAGGAGTGGGGGGGATCCCTGAAGGCTCTTTTATAAGGGCACTAATCAATTCATGGGGGACCCACCCTCATGACCTCATACCTCCTAAAGGCCCACCTCCCAATACCATCCCACAGGGGGTTAGGCTTTAACGTCTGGATTCGGGAGTGGGTAAACATTCAGTCCCTAGCAGACCCCCAAACTATATTTCTTCTTTTTGCTTTGAAAGATCTGTACAATTACAGTATTTACAGTCCTCACACAGGCTATTTCTCCGATCCAGAACACACCCCCACAGTCCTTCATGCTTTCACAGCTACTCTCATTTAATTGATCTCAGATCCAATTGTCACATTGGTGACTCACAGTCAACAACTTCCCCATACTCCCTGACATACACTCCCGAAGGACACTTCATCTTCCTGGAAAACTCACAGCAATCATAACCAAGTAAATGTGTAGTTAGCTCTTAGGAAACTTGTTTTCATTGATGGGATATAAGGTTCTTAAGGATGAAGACCTGATCTGCTTCCTTGTTAACTCTGTCCCTTGATTCTAGTACTTAACCACCACCGGCAGAATGAATTAGTGTGCAAGTAATGGGGACCTAATTATTAACAGTTGATTCTATTCTCTTATGACTCCCTTAAAACCACCTTCCTCACTGTGGAGATCATAGTGAGCTTCAGACCCCAAAGGACTACACCAAGATTTAACAAATTCCATGGTCTTGGGGCACCTGGGTGGCTCAGTTGTTTAAACATCTGCCTTTGTCTCAGATCATGTTCCCCGGGTCCTGGGATCAAGTCCTGAATCAGGATCCCTGCTCTGTTGGAAGTCTACTTCTCCCTCTCCTTCTGACTCCCACACCTGACCTCATGCTCTCTGTCTCGCACATGCTCTCTCTCTCAAATAAATAAATATCTTAAAAAAAAAAAAAATCCTGGTCTTGAAGATCCAAGTGTTGAAAGAGACAGTACATGTTTCTTAATTAAAAGAATGTAAGAGGAGGTTTCTGTACCGATTTCCAGAATGGAGGAGAGTGAGTAAGCCTTCTTATTGTCTGGGAGCACACTTGAGTCCCTAAGTATTTTTAGTGTAGATGAAAGAATGTAGCAAAATGCAAATAATTTGTGTTCCGAAAATAGAAGTATAAATAATGTATTGAGTATATGAACCAAAACTGTACATAATGTACTTCTCTAATCTACTTGGAATTCAGAGTGCTGTAACAAAGAACTGATGTATGGTATAAAAAAAACACATCAAAAGAATGAATGACACTATGAGAAGGCCTGACAATCCTCTGCCAGTGCTACCATCTCCACTTTTTTAAAATTTTCCTGGAAATTTAGAGCTGTATGACGGCATTTTCTCCAATTCCTCAACCACTTCGTTCCTTCTAGAGAAGAGGAAGATGTCCCAGCGGAAAGCTCTAGAGACCAAATTATATAAATAGTAACACAACTCGTGATTTTCACCAATGAGGAGAGATTCTATTTCTCCCTCTTTGCTTTTTTCCCTAAAAACCTCAATGCACTTGCTTATTTTTAATACTTAACAATAACTTCTTATGTTCTGACAAATAAAATGGAAAACTTGTGTTAAGCAAAATCAAGATTTACCTTTTGACGCCTGATTCACCACTGTGAGTGACTTCCTCATCAATGAGGTACCCAGTGAGTTTCTTATTTTCACTTGTTTAATTTTCTTCCACTGTAAATTGGACAGAATTATTTTCTCTACTTCAGAGGGCTATTTTGGGGACTGCTTATTCCAGACACAGTGATCATTAACTTAACTGTTAGATCTCTCTCTTTCTTTCCTTTTTACCCAACAAAGAACCTGGATCATTTACAGCATGTAGGCAAAGGCCAACTGGCAAATACAGAAGAGAATCCCTACTACGTCCACTGGGCTCTCAGAGGCTTTGGATCTTCCTGGTTGGCTTTCTTATTGATAAACTCTTCTACATTTAGGAAGTGAATACTTCACCTATGATCATGTGTAAAGCCAACCCCTATGGCTGCCCTTTTAAACAACGATGAAGATGAACCCAGTTCCTAAAATGGCTGATACTAACATCATTTACGTGACAAAGACTTGGTGTCTAAGCACCTGCGTTCAGATCCCAGGTCTGCTGTGAGCACCTGAGTGTAGATTTTCTTATTGAGAAAACATTGACAAAGATTTCTTCTGTACGTGTATTCGGTGTGATGAAAGAGGAGAGTCCCTTCCACAGTGCCTGGCATGTACTAGGTCCTCAACGACTTCTGAATATGGCCTCTTTCTATTATGAACAGTCCTGATCTAACTCGCTGAATAACGTAATTATTTAACTCCATTTAAAAGAATGCGAAAATATGGACGCAGTGTTCTTGAGATGTAGACATTACATCACTTGCATTTTGCACGCATGCCTCATTATAAATAGTAGAACTATCCTATCTAGAAGGGAACACATGGCTGTTGGAATCAGGAACCTGAATACAGCTCCAGCTGCAGCACCCCCTCTGTGTCAACCTCTCCGTTACAAATGTCCTTGTTGGCAGCCTCCTAGGATTTGTGTGAAGTCTTGTAAGACAGAGGCTTTAAAGTCTCCCGCCCAGTGCTGAATGCCTACAGAACAACAAATAGGAGACATTTTAAATAGCATAACCATAAATGCACAATGTATGTAATCTAAATGGCAAAACTGATGAATAAAAGGGAGAGGCATTAGGACAATCAGCGGTCCTAGTGCAAGACTATTTTTAATTACAGCATTTTGAAAAGAGCTGCTGTGATTATTCTGGACCTGACAGTGATCTGGAGCTCAAGACATGCTGTGGAGTGTTATGCTAATCAGGAGTGCTCGCCATCCGTGAGGGATCACGGCCGCTAACAAGCCTGGATCACGATCCCACACCGTGAAGCCTCGCATCTTGGAATTATTGTTGCTGTTATTTGCGGGGGTTTAGAATAGGGGTGGAATGCACTTTTCACTTGCTAGTGAGTGTGTGAAGGTGTTTACTGGAAAAGACACAAGATCTCCAGACCATTTGTCTCCTGGGAGCGCCTGTCATCTGTGGCAGGGAACTTCTGTTCCTTCTTCTAGCCTGCCCAAAACCCCCATCAGATCCATGCCCAGATGTGTGTGGTGCAGTCCCCTAAGTCAAATACCCTAACCATACCTGTCATCATAGCATCCAAAAAGGTTATTACCATAGTGCTTCTATTTTTTTTTAGATTTTTTTATTTTTTATAAACATATATTTTTATCCTCAGAAGTACAGGTCTGTGAATCGCCAGGTTTACACACTTCATAGCACTCACCAAATGTCCATAATCCCACCCCCTTCTCCCAACCCCCCTCCCCCCAGCAACCCTCAGTTTGTTTTGTGAGATTAAGAGTCACTTATGGTTTGTCTCCCTCCCAATCCCATCTTGTTTCATTGATTCTTCTTCTACCCACTTAAGCCCCCATGTTGCGTCACCACTTCCTCATATCAGGGAGATCATATGATAGTTGTCTTTCTCTGCTTGACTTATTTCGCTAAGCATGATACGCTCTAGTTCCATCCATGTTGTCGCAAATGGCAAGATTTCATTTCTTTTGATGGCTGCATAGTATTCCATTGTGTATATAGATGTCCATCAACAGATGAATGGATAAAGAAGTGCTTCTATTTTTTGATGGTGCACAATAATAAAAGTTAAAATACTTTAATTTTCTTCACTTACTCAGGTCTCCATCCTTTCATGTATGGAATATATTTTATTGCCTCTTGCCAAATGTCTTTCATCCACCACACACACTACCATGAAAGGAGGTATCGTGAAGAGCACATTGGATCGTATTACCACCGCTCCATGACTGCTCTCCTAGATCTGTCTCCATTGTGTGAGTTTAAGTCTTCCCTTGCCGACACCACCGAGATACGACCACCGCTAAAATCTAGATCCGCTAAAATCTAGACCCTGCCTTGCTACTCACCCCGTCTACAGGATCACACCTCTTTGACTTTGCTAGTACCACTTCTTAAGTCTCAAAATGTTCAAATGCCTTATCTTTTATTAGTCCTTTTCCCCAATCTCATCATTTGAACATGATTCTTCATCATTACTGTTGTCTAAGATCATACAGCATTTTGCTTCGATAAATAGATCCATAGTTACGTTGTGAGAGTTCCTCTGTGGCTGTGCATTCACTCAATCCTCAGAACATATCATGGAATAAGGAGGACAAGTACTTTAACCCACATGGGCGAGAGTGGAAGTAAGGGATGGATACACATAGAAAGCAAATGAAAGACATTAAATATGATACTTTTGATCCCTGATATTTCCTGAATATTATTGAAAGGACCTTGAAAAGATGAGACAGGATAGCTTTCAAGTATTTTACAGATGTGTCTTTTTTTGCCATTTATAATTTTTTTATTGAGAACCCCTAGTAACTCCGTGAGATAATTGGATGAGGTGTACACGTAAGTATTTTGTATTCATTCCTTCGTTAAAAAAAAAGACATTGAGCACCTACCAGTGTTTTTACCAAGTTTCACTAAAATTCAAAGGCAATGGAGAATTAAATCAAGACAGTGCATCAGGTCCTGTTGGTGGTCACTGTATTCCTGTATTCTCCAGTGATGTACTCCCAGAAGAAGACCCCTGTTGTGTTTAAGAATGCCCCTGATGAATCAGAACAAAATCTTAACTTGGTTAAACCTTCATTCCTGAGTATGTCTTTTCATTACCTGGGAATAAAAATTCAGAAACAGTATATAAAGCACTCCTGCTGTACCAAAATACAATGGGTATTTTGAGGAAAGGCACCTGTGTCCCTGATTGGCCAGCTCAGTGGCCCCTCTTCCATAGGACACCGCTTTTATTTGGAGAATGGTTAACAGACAAAATTATTTCATCATTGGGAAGATCCTTATAAGCCAGTGAGCCAATAGTTTATAAATGAGCAATGCAGGTGATTGCACAATTGAGGTCCAGTGGGTTTTCATGTCAAAGACTGTGCAAAGTTCACTGATGGGGTTTTGGTTTCCACATTGGAGCTATTCCCTAAGAAATAACCACTGTGGAATTTTGGTGTATTATCAAAGAGTATTTACAAATATAAAGATTAGTTATTAAAATACTTCTTGCATTCCCAACTGCATGTCTCCAGGGACAGATTTTCTTCATACACTTTAACAAAAACAACATATTTGACAGTTGGAATGCTGAAGCAGACGTGAAAATCCAGTTATCTGCTGTCACTCAAGGAATCTGCGAACATGGTACAGTGCCACTCTTCTCACCACATTTCCTTTGTATCAGAAAACAGTTAATATAAACTGTTTAATATAAAATGTGATTTATGTTAACCTGTAATGAGTTTATTATGGTAATTTTTAAAAGGATTATTACATAAATATATTTTTTAAATTCTGTTTTAATTTCTAATATAGAACATATTGATAGATATAACTCATACTAACAAAGCCTCTTTAGGTCCTCTATAAATTTAAAGAGTATAAAAGAGTTCCCAGGGCACATACATTTTGAGAATGGTGGCAGCTGCCAAATGATTTGTATGAAGAAAGCTTTAAAATCTCTGACCATCCAAGAATTCTCCCAAAATGTATTGTTGCCCCAAAGACTGATCTTTCATTCTGAACAATGGTTTCCCTTTGGTTAAATACTGTTCTCTCCATGTGGTCCTAAACAATTCTGTGTTAAATTATTTATGTCAAATTGGGTGAGGTAGTGGAAAGAGGTTAACCATTGGAGAAAAAAATAGGGTATGTTTCAAAGGCTTTCTCTAGGGCTTGCTTAGATGACATCAGCCTTGGTTGGGCCATGTGTAAAGGAGGGAGACTATTGTATTATCCATTATTGTAGATCTGTTTAGTTGCTAAATAGGAAAATATATGTAAAGTGCATGTTACAAAGGGAGGCCTTAATGAAGGTGCATATCCTGTCTTGGTCTCCAATATAAGTTGAACCAGCATCCTGGTTCATTTTCCCTAGCAGAAGAAGCCAGTTGCAGAAGAATGGTCTAGGAGAGAAAGAAGATGAGGAAAGGAATTGTCTGAAAATCTGTTGGGGGTTTAAGGTGAATGTGCTTCCTATAATACAGGTCCCAGTTCCCAGGTAATCCCAGACTGAATCCCAACGATGGACGGTCCTTTTGTGACGCCCACCCCAGATTTGCTTCATTATGGATTCCCAGTGCCACTACAATGCATATTTTGAATGTCTGTTAAGCATCCCTGTTTTTAATAATTGAGTCTGTTGGCATTTACAGAGTCTGAGACATAGAAACTTTTCTCTTGCAATGGTGTTTGCAAACAATTCCATTGTTTGTTGAAGTCCTGAAGACTTCATTGGCTTTGGTCATGGCATGCAAAACCCCCAATGAATCATCAATATTAATTCTTGTTCAGACAGATCATTGAAAGGATATCAAACACACTGCAATTGACACGCTCAATTTTTTTTGTTACTCATTCCTGTGCAAGATTGGCAAAGTATTACCTTCAAGTTCACTCAATGGTAAAGTGAGGCTTTTCTACACTTAGGGTTCACTTCAGAAACACCTTATTATGTAATAGATGTGAG
Organism: Mustela putorius furo; assembly: GCF_011764305.1. Taxonomy (NCBI): domain Eukaryota; kingdom Metazoa; phylum Chordata; class Mammalia; order Carnivora; family Mustelidae; genus Mustela; species Mustela putorius. The sequence goes on along the minus strand of NW_025422169.1, from coordinate 5,224,182 downwards.
ATTAATATTCATTACCTAACAGGTTATATTTTTAAATATTTTTAAATTAAAAATTAATATGCAGTTACATTAAAATATCTAGGAAACTATATTTTAAATATGACAGGCTTTATTACATCGATTTTATTTAGTTAATTCCTCAATTGGTAAATCATAAAGAAAGGAAGATTAATAGTCACTGTGTAGGGCAGACTGTCAGCAGTCTCATGTGGTATGAAACATGTGAGTTCGGTCCTTGCTTTGTTCTTCCCAGCAACATACACTGTATCAGACTATCCCCATAGAACATAAAGACCTATTCATATAAATCTACATGACCTTGGAGAAGCTATTCAGTTCTTTGAGCGTAATGTGTCTTCTATAAAAACAGAGACAGTAATTTTATTCTTTAAAGATATTTTTCAGTATGTGTGTGCATGGCTGTGAGTGTGTGTATGTGTGTGAGGGGTGTTGGTGTGGGTGTGTGTGGGAGGTGCGTAAAAAAACCCAAATCTACATGAACACAGTCAACTAATGCCCTATGTTGTTCTACTGAAACAACCAGGCAATTGTGTCTCTTCTTTCCCACTGCCGTTCAGTGGTGTGTTTACTCATTTCTTACCAAGATTATGGCTTTGCACGGCAGCGTCGATGGGAAACTGCCATCTCCTGTGTTTTTACTGGAAGGCAAGTAGAGGAGCGAGAGCCAGAACTCCGCCGGGGGTTACAGATGTTTTGAGAGCGCAAGTAGATATTCACAGCTTCCAAGTGCTGAACGGCCCTTGCTAAACATCTTTTTATGGGGAATGATTGAAAATTTTCAATAGGAATAATTTTCCAGTTGAAAGAGTAAAAAACAAACAAAAAAAATTATTCTGAGAAACAATGAGAATCCCTTCACCCCTACGGATTTTGCTAGTCATTGTATTGTTCGGGTGTTCTGAGCAATAGGTTAGGTGGGGAAACCTTCCCTCTCTGTAGGTCACTCAGCCTCTTTTAGCCTCACTGAGGGACATGCATGCCTGTCCCTCAAGGTCTGTCACTACTCGTGCAACACACAGGAAGGAAAAACCATTGCCATTTGCAGTTTTTACACTGAAAATCTGCAGGCTGTTCTCTTTCTTGTGGTCCCTGCTAAAAGGCAAGTCTCAGAGGATGATCTTTCTCAACCTAAGGAGAATTTTTTAAGAAACAGATGACCTCTTTCAAAATATAAAAACACAAAAATCGTAAATAGCAGAAGTAGCTCTAAGGCAGGACTGTATCTACCAGGCAACTGGTGCCATCAGTCTGGAGAAAAGGAGCTGAGCTATGTTGCACCACACAGACACTCTCTGTCCTCAGAACACTCAGAGAGCTCAGCCAGCATGAGGCAGGCTGGCACGGGAGGTGGGGAAGTGCTGGTCGAGGGCGGAAAAAAAATGGTATTTGTTATACTCTTGGTTGGTGTCACATTTATGGGAATGGAACCAAACAAAAACCCAGTGGCTGGGTGTCCTGTATGTGGCCCCAGGGGGCAGCATCCCATGGAGACGTTTCTGTGTGATCCTGTCCCACCCGGGAAGCGGGTCCAACAGCAGAATGCCATCACCACCCAATCTGCTCAGCTTGTGAACCGTGAGGCCTGAGCATCCCAACAAAGGACAGTTCACAGAGTCTCACTGGAACAATAAGTTTCCATGTGTCCAGATGACATCACCCTCAGGAAGCCCGAAGGAAAGGCAAGGGCAGGAGGGGGCCAGTCCCAAAGACTTGCTTCATTTCCAGCGGGAGCCTCAAATTAGACAGCCTTTTCTCAAGGCTTTAAAAAGAAGAGCATCAAAATAATAAGCAGGGGGTTGGGTGGCACTTTCAGGGAACACTGTGCTGTTTTTATAAATAACTCAAAGAATGCTGTCTTTTACATTTTCTTGGCTGCGGATCCTAGTGCAGGAAGTACACAGGCATGGAGAGCAACACCATCTTGCTGTGAATCTAGCAATTCCAAACAGGATTTAGGTGGGGAAAACCGTCTAGCCCCAGAGACATGAAGTTCTCCTCCTGGATGTATCCACTAAAATAGACAATCTGGGAACCGTGAGCTGAGCCCTGGGACCCATGCTGTTGTAAAATCATGAGTCGGAGTCAAGTCCCAGAAGACTGGTAACGGAGTCATAAGAGTGCTTGATCACAGGAAGCCGATCTTTAGAAATCTGTGTGCAAAGGTGCGAATCTATGTCCTGAGCTTAAGGAATGATAATAAGGATCCATTCTGTCAATTATCAGTCTCTTTCCCCTTTACTGTTCTCGAGATTTCACATTTGTGCTTTAAAGAAAACAGCCAAATTCCAAGCCGTCTGCAGGAGCTCCTAGGTTAGGTATCCTACTTTATTCTGGGACGTGGAATAAACGTGTCTAGTGGGAGAACAAGGAACCCGACAGCAGTAAAGAAGGGTGAGCAGGAGGAGGAAGTTAGTTACCCACTTGCATAGCTTAGGAAATTCTTCCAAAGGAAAGAAACGTTGTGAAATTTATGTTTTCTTGAATCTTGTATCCTAAACCTCTTTTCTGTAAGAAACACCAAGGAAAAAGGTTTAGAACAGCTGATGCTTTTAAAATACATTCATCCTCAAAAGGATTTTTCCTTTTCCACTATAAACAAAATTCAGTAATTGCCCCGGACCATATATATTTCCCCAATACATTATAACTCGGCTATATGAACACAGACTAGCTTTAAAAGGCCTTGAACCTAATCCAGCTGCACACCTCCCCTCCCTGCTTTGTGTCTTTTCATTGTTAACACAGGGAAGTTCATTTCTTGACCTAAAATTTGGCTCGCACAAAATTATACTTTTAGTTGGAAATGGTCAGAGACCTCTTGAGAATTCATTTTGCTCTTAAATGAGAATAATAATGGATTTGTGTTGTTAGAAAGAAGAAAATAACGAGCTGAATGAAGAGATAGCAGCCGCAGCCCCGCGTTTGATGCTAAATTGTTTCCAGAAATGAAACGGCTTTTCCCCGGAGGACTTCATGGGTGGAGGCAGAGACTTCATGGGAGAAACATGTTCTTGGCAAATGTTATGAAAAGTGTAGCTTCACGCCACAATTTGTTAACATTTATGCTCAGAATAGTAAACCACTCCTTCCAACAAGTTGAATTTGGCAGAAGTCCTATTAAAAAAAGAAAAAGAAAAAAAAGAAGAAGTTAGGTCAGAGAGTCTTGCTCAGGAACACAAACAGAGAGAGATCCATGGAGTTTCCCTCTGCAGGAATATGGACAGCCCCACCAGCCACGACTGTGTCGGCGAACGCCCTCCCGGCCGCATCTCAGGAAAATAGCCGGGCAGGCTCCCCTGGAGAGTAGATGGGGGAGTAGACACATCGCAGCCTGCATGACGAGCGAAGTCTTATGGCATCCTGAGCACACAGTGCTGTGCGCTGGGAGGAGTAGGTCCACGCATGCCGCGTGGAGCATCTATACTCTTCCTACCAAGAACCGCTGAGTAAGTTGAGTAACCACTGAGTGAGTTCCAAAAAACTAGTAATGGAATGAACAAATGCTAGTCACGAATGATATAGAGAAGATGGAAAAACAACAAAAGAAAGAAAGAGAGAGAGAGAGAGAGAGAGAGAAGGAAGGCAGGCAGGCCAACGGGTTCTTGACCAGTCAGCTCACTCTGTGAAAGAGAACAGGGAACACAGCTCTGAAGTGCATTTTTAATATCATGTTAAGACTGATCAAGGGAGGTCAGGGTACAACAGAGCAGAGAGGGGAGCCTCTGAGGAGGAAGATACCCAGACGACTGAAGACCGGTATAAGCCAAGGAAGGGACAGGAGGAGGTCAGTGCTCTCTGGCGGAGGTCAGCCTTCCCACCAACCCAGGCCGCCATATTCTCCCTCAAGAGCATCTGAGTCGTAACCGTTTCAACCACGAGAACGAACCAGAGGACGGAGCCTGCCCAAAAATGCATCCTGCATATAGGACACAAAACTAAGCTAAAAAATTCAAATCTCAGTATGCAATAGAAGCCTCACTGGAGAAATGTGGTGGGTTCTCCGGAGGGGCTGGGCTCAGTGCTCCCAGAGCCGGCCTTTCTGACATGACAGCTCTGACCAGTGCACCGGGGCTCTCTCCTTAGTGTCTCACCATTCTGACGTGTTAGAATAACAGGATTATGGTTTATTTTGCAATCTCAAATCAAAGAGGGTAGTAATGTGAGTTTTCCAGGGATGGTTTTCTCCTGTGTTTTTGCTAAATCCTTCTAATCATCTTTTTCAAATTTTGAGCCATTTTTAAGTGGATTCACCTGCAAGGTCTCATGTCATATGTGATTTTCATCTCACCTGGTTGTCACCTCACCCTCATTCTCCTAATATAGGGGAACCTGAGAACCTGCTTCCCACTCCTCCGACCACCTTGACCCAGGGAGCGTGCGGACGGAGGGTGCGTCACCCACCAGAGCTTCTGTGACAAAGCACTGCAAACCACGTGACTTCACAGAAGCATACTATCTCCCAGTTCTGCTGGCTGGAAGTCAGGGTGTTGTCAGGACTGGTTCCCTCTGAGTCCTCTGTCCTCAGAGTATAGACGACAGTGTTTTTCCTGTGTCCTCACTTGGTCTCCTTCTGTGTATATCTTTGTGTCTGCATTTTCTCCTCTTGGTAGTTCACCAGCCCTATTGGATTAAAAGCCACCCTAAAGGCCTCATTTGGCCTTGAGGATCTCTGTAAAGAGGTGCCAGGAAGGAAAGACATCCCCTCCGCTCTCCTAGTTTCCACAGCTGGGTCTATAAAATGTACTGACAACAGGCAGATCAACAGCAGAAAGAGATGCATATTTATTAATTTTTAATATTATGTGCAACAGAACATCACAGGACAAAAAGGAAACACCCCCAAAGTCCATGAGATCTGAGAGCTCATACCCCGTCCTAGTAGGGCACGGGAGGAATGGGTGAGGGGAGATGGCTGGGTCCCTAGAGGAGCAGATGGGAGGGGCACAGTTTGTGACCGTCGGTCTGGGTGTAAGGTTGACTTCTCAATTCCCCTCCTGTGACAAGAGTCAGTCCTCCTGGTCAGTGAAGCTCCTGGTGTGTGTGTGTGGGGGGGGGGGGGGGTTTACAGAGGACTCTGAGGTCCCTTTGGGGACTCTGTCTTCAGGCAGGTGAGGGGAGTTCAAAGAAAGCCTCTCCCTGCACCTGCTGTGTTTCAAGTGCCTTGTGCTCCACGGCCATGCATTTGGGGTGGCAGGTCCCAGACTCCCTCAGACGGTATCTCCAAACACAGTCACAATGCGAGCTACTAGAGGTTAGGATTTCAACATGAATTGTAGAGGGGGACACAATTCAGCCCATAAAAGGAATCATGAACTATATGTCCCCCAACCCCAACTCCTTTTAAAAGGACAATTTAATTGTAGCAAACACTTAACGTGAGGTCTGCCCTCTTAGCGAATTTTCAGTGCACACTACGTTACCACAGACTACAGGTGCACTGGTACACAGCAGACGGAGCTTCCTCATCTTACTGGAGACATTTGCCTATCGATTAATCACCCCCCGTTGCCCACTCCCCAGCCCTGTTCACCGCCATCTCCGACTTCGATTTCATGAACCCGACTACTTGGAGATCATGTCCTATAAGCCGAGTCGTGCAGGGTCTGTCCTTCTGAGTCTGGCTCATCTCACTGAGCACAACATCCTCGACCTTCATCTGGCCTGTCTCGTCCTGCGGAACTCCCTTCTGTGTAGAAGCTGATGAGACTCCGTCGTGCGGCTGCACCGCATCCTCTTCATCCACTCAGCTGCCTCTCTTGTGTTAAGACTCGAAGGGGCTTGTTCAGAGGAGGAAAGGCGAGCGTCTCTTTACTTAACTGCCCGCTGCCGAGTCCCCCGTCTCTTGCTTGTCATGCCGGCTGTAGCACGCAGAGGTCAGCAGGGTCTGTGAGCTCAGGACCCCATGGCCGGACCCAGCCTGTCCTCCTGCACCCTCTCTGCCATCGCAGCCCAGAGTCGCTCAGCCGCTGGGGGCCCTGCGCATCTCAGGGCCTCCGGTGCAGTGTCAGCGAGACAATGCGAGTCTGGACCCGCGCGATGCCACGCGCCCCTGCCCCATCGTAGCGGGCGCCCGGCTGCGGCTCGGCCTCCCCAGCCCAGCTCCGTCCGTTCCCTTCCTCGGGGACACACAGGTTGACCAGGCTGCTGGCTATCGGCTGTCCAGGGAGAAAATGCCCACCTTTTCTCTCAAAGAACCTTGAATCCCCTCTCCCTAGCTATAGGGAAGCCAGAGAAGCACTCATTTCCTGTTAACTATGACAAAAGACCTACAACAAAGACCCCCCACTCCTTTCTCCTTTTATAAAGTGGACCTTGGGGTGATGATGGAGAACAGGAGGCTGGTGCATTCTCAGGAGGTTTCTGGCCCTATTCCCAGAGGACTTCCATTATGATGTGGGATTCTCAACGCTTCCCGGACCGCCCAGCTTCAGGTCCTAGTCATCATTCCAGAGGAGCAAGGAGAGTCCCGCTCAGGCTTGTACTACAAAGAGTTTTGGAGATATCCCAAGAGTACTTTCTCAAATTTATCCTTTCAATTCCAAAGCACACTACAGAATTCTGTGTTCTCAGCAAAGACGCTGGATTCTCTTACTAAAAGGGGAGTTTTACGATGGACAGAACCAGGAAGAAATAGCACACAGAGGTATCCAAATGCTTCCTCAAATTAACCTTTCCCTAGGGGACCAACATGACAGTTGCGGTAAGAATGATGACTAGAAGAAAGCTGGATACAAGCGACCAGAAAGACACAGAAGTTCTTTACTGAGAAAATATGTCCAGAAATCTCCTCTTTGAAGATCATGGAGACATGTAGGTTGTTACATTTGAGGAAAATGTGGTCTCCATTCCTTGAAAATCTCCTGTTCCTAAAACACAGCCTCTTAACTTGGATTTGGCCATTACTGGAAAGAAACACCGAGTATTTCTGAAACGCCAACCACACTTTCCTCATCTACTAATAAGATGTTTTGACATAGTCTAAAGTTACATATAATAATATTTTTGGTCTCTTCTAGTTTTAAATGTAGGAATCCGGGCTCATTATAAAAGATGGCAAAGTTTTCATAATTGCTATCTTCTGCATTGTTAAATAATTTTCAAAACATTTGTATAAACTATCCCCAAACTAGAACTTCTCAGTCTGCATTCACATAAGTGAGGCCCCAAAAGGTACTACAGCTTAGGAACTAAAACAGTTTGGGCCATGGGCTTTTTTCACTGTGAAAAATTTTTTTGATGTTAAAAACACGATTTTAAATATCTTGTTAACACCACTTTTAAGATTTTGATAACATGAAACACCCTATAAGAAACAGTGTCATGAACTAGATTCAATCTATATAATGAAGATGAGATTGTTCATAGTTGGAAAGACAGACAAGTCCGTGTTTTCTAAACACATTTTCATGGTTGTCAAGAATAATTGTCATCGAATTCTTGATGATATTCTTTTTTTGAGGTAAATATATAAATATCTATAAAGGTACCCAGTTTCATATGTTACATTCTTGTTTTTTCAGGCGGAAAGTATTGTTCAAAACATTCGGTGATGTGAAAGGAAAAATCTGTTCTTCAAAAGGTCAGCGGTTTCCCACAGGAGGGGGAGAGGGTCAGTCAGTGAAACAAATGACAGGCTTTTCTGTAATGCATCTTTTTATGGTAGCTGATTCTGCTGTAGTGGGTTATGAAAATGATTCAGATGATCTTCTGTAAGGACCCTGATTCCTTCCTCAAGTGAGTTCCTACCCATTGTTTCACACAGAAAAATGTACAGATGCTTCCCAAAAAATGAGCTATAATTATAGTACAAAAAGCAATTATATGTCTTTTATACAGATATATAAGCTAGATTTTCACAAATATTTAGAAGAATTTATGAAAATATCACAGGGTAATGAAAACTGTCCACAAGCAGTAATTAAGGATTTTAAAATAAAATTTTGGCAGGCTTTGGTTGAAAAACAAGTTGATATATGTAAATATATGCTGTTCATACCGTTGTTTTGGTCTCCTATTTCGGAATGGAGCATTTATTTCCGTGGCCTCCATACCGTGATGAGTGCTCTCAGTGGCTCGTGTCCGTGGGTTCATTAGAATGTAGGGCTGTGTGTGGACCCAAGGTTCACTATCCCCCATAGCTTACCCTTTGACTTGGCTCGACCAAACTAAGGAGGCATCTTTCCTTCCCACAGAGCCCTGAACTTTGGGTAACCTACAAGCATGATAAAGTACTAAGGACACAGAATTCCCCCTCAGCGGCTCATCATGAGGGTCCGGAACCAACTGACCAGAAGGATTTCCAATGAAGCTGCCCCAGTCGTGTTGTCTGCTGTCCTCCTGGTCCTCCTACTCTCTCAAGTCCTCTACCCTCCTTAGTCTCCCTAAAACAGACCCCCGTTTGGTTTTGAGATGCCTGCAGACCAATGTGCTCTCCGTATTGCGATCATCTTTTCTAATATGTTTCTCTTAAGTCTAGATTTCTCTTACACACACACACACACACACACACACACACACACACTACCTTTTAACTGCAAGTAAGAGGGTGTTTGACGTGTTTAAGTGATTTGTATGTGACCTGTGAGGTGTTAGATGAAGTATGACAAAATGTCACCAAGTAATTTATTAAAAAAAAAACAAAAAAAAAACAAAACAAAAAAAACAAAAAACACAAAGCCTTGAAGGAAACAGTCCAGAATGGCTAATCACAGCTTTTGAAAGCGTTTGGACGTGTAGACAGCCTGTAGGGAATGTACAAATTGGCTACTTCGGTAAACAAATGAGATTGTGATTGGGCTGGAGCCCCAAAATAATGTGTAAAAATGAACAAACAAAACGTGGAGCTTCCTCTGAAAAGAATGAAGGAGAATTGCGTCCGTATTGAATAGATTGGCACCTTCCCTCTTTTCTGGTGACTCAGTATTTGTTATAGACCTGGCATGTCACAGGAACTCAAGACCAGATGAAGCTTGAATTTGACCCCAACCATCCTCTCATCTCATCTTATTTTACTGAAGTGGCTGACATGATAACCCCGAATTGGGAATTTTTTATTTGTGACCTGACTTGGATAAGCTACCACAAGAGACCAGTAGGTTTTCCCACTGAAAAGGAGAAGGGGAAATATGCAATTGGGGAGCCTGTGCAACTGAGCAGCAAGCCCTTTCCTGTGTGTGGAGGCTGGGCTCTGCGCCAGGTTCCCTACAATGTGGTCACTTCCACTAACACACTCGTCAGATACAGAAGATCGAACCAAGATGCCACCCCCAACACGGACTCATTTTCTCAGCAGAACCTGGCTTATTCTCCTAAAAGTGGCAGGAGGGGATGTGAAGCTGCAGTGGGCAGAGACCCCATGGGAATGAAGTAGTCATTTATGGAGTCTAAGAAGAGCCAGACCCTGAACTGAGACTAGTGTAGATGCTCTGTGAGAGGGGACGGAGCTCAGTGGACAGCAGTCAAGTGGCCATTCCACTGGCTTCAGCTCCCCAAATGGCTCTCTTGAATAAGTTCCTCTTCCTTGAAATTAAAATGTTCCACTACACACCTAGATCATGTGGAGAGCTTATTCCAACCTTCTGAATCCTTCCAATCTAAGAAACACAAGGTGCTCATTGCCAGCGTTGACTTTCTAGGTCTTCTGTAGATCAAAGAAAATGTAAAACATGGAGAATGTTTCTGTTGTAAGAAAACAGAAGCAGAGAGAATTATGGCAAACAGTAAGCAAGGGAAACTTGGGCTGTACATTTTGACTTTTGGTTTTTGCTGTTTTTTCCGCTGTACCTATTGACATGGCATCCAAAAATAGTTCTGTTTGTCTAGCTGTTTGTAAACTTGAATAGCAAGAATCAACCCACGTTGGTTCCCTGTGCCAGCCACTAGAGTAAGAAGGAATGACTCGTGGATGGAATTTAACAACAACTCGGCATGCAGGAACTCGCGTGGAAGCTGTCTGGGTGGCTGTGTGTGGACACCGTGATTGGACGAGCGCAGACACAGCAGCATCCTGTGCCTGAAGAAAGCATGCCAATTGCACACCATTGGGTAGGAGACTAGAAAATGAGGGTTTTTGATTTTGTAATGCTGCCTGTTTAGCTGTCTTTTCTCTAACTGTTCTTTTGGGGGATGCCACTTGAGTTGTCACCTCTGAGCAATCTCCTTAAGAATGACTTGATGATCATCAGAACTTATCTGGGTCCGTATAAATATGATCTTTCCAGTATTCCTGGGTGGGACACCTCCACTGGAATTTAGAAACTCAGTCATTATTTCAAGTAAATCAAGCTGCCCCAGCATAACTGTACACGACTTTCCTAAAACTTAATTTGTGTTGTATAGGTAAATCATTACATATACAGAGTATCAGCTTTCTGCTATTATTTTCTAGCTATTTGTGTCTATTGGCATTTGTCAGGATTAGGTCATGTCCATTCCCTCATTCGCACCTGCACCTTGGAAAGGCTCATTCCCCAAAGCTGAAGATGTTCCCTGTTGGTGGTCCCCTCAGCATGAGTACCATGGAAGGACCCTGCTGTTTGTTCATCTGGCCTCTACTTACTAATTTTACTGACCCATCAGGGTTTCTATCTTAAATGTAAGCCCTAGAAGGCTCTCTGTTTGTCTGTCTGTCTCAGATGTTGATGCTTTATTTTTGTTGTCATGGTTGGTTTTTTGTTGTTATTGTTTTGTTTTGTTTTTTTTTGGTGGGGGCAGGGTTTTGTACCCCATCATGAGTTAGAATCCATTTGTCTGTTTATTTTTCTCCCGAGAGGGGAGGTATAATTTATTGGTCTCTTGGGTACACATATGTTCCCAACTGGAAGTTCGGACGCTGTGATCCAGCATCCTTTGCCGATCGGGACCACACCTTCGACCAATTAAATCAGACATGGCGGGGGGCCGGGATGCTTTGGCAGCTGCCTGGGGAATTCTGAAGTGCAGCTGATGATAACCACTGGTGGGGTCTAGCCGTGCCCTCTGCGATTCCCCAGCCAGGGAGACAAAGAGACCCGCTCTAATTCACTTCCTCTTCGCACTTCAAAGCGGTTGTGACTACACTATGGGATCAAAGGGATTTCGAGCCCCTGGGGCCCTGACTGCCGGAGGGCTCACCGGTCTGTGGGGCCCACAAGGCTCTGAAGTCCACATGGGTTGCTAGGGCAGAGAGATGGGTTCATTGCAGGCATCAAGGCCACAATTTGCAAAAAAAGAACTTCTTCCCCTGTCCCTACACAGCAAGTCTGAGGTGGGGAGACTTCACCCCAACTTACATCACCCCAACTTACACTTTAATCTTCGCTCTATCAAATGTTGCCCTTTACGGTAAATGAATACTTTGTGTCTACATAAAAGTTGAGAATTATTTTCTTTTCAGCCCTTAATTCATATGTCATTAAAAGTTTATCTGAGGCAGTGGGAAAAATTTTATGTGTTTCATTACAGAAAAAAATAACAGGAGGATGAATTCGTTGTCCATTAACATTCCCCCGCAGATAGCTGGCCTCCTGTAGACATCAGGTCTCTGCAGAACATACTTTAACTCAAACATCCATTAACAACAGAAGAAAAACGCAGATTCTACTTTCTAAGTCTCCAAATGTATCAGAACATAACTGTGTCTGTCCAACCTAGAGAGCAGAGGAGGGATTCTGGAGCTTTACGATTGGATATGATAATTAACCATAGGGGCTGTCTCTCTCTCTCTCTCTCTTTTTTTTAAATGATCATTTCTAGGAACATATGGTCCCCAATAGTTTGACTTTACTGTACTTTTATGCCATAACCTGGTTGATTCTAAATATTAATATGTCAAAACTGCTAGATAAGACAGGGATTGATAACATTGCATTCCTAAAAAGAGGCAAATACAAATACTTTTTCTTAAAAAACTGCCCAAGAAAAGAAAAAAACAACAACAAACCCATTAGCCAATTTACTAATTGGGCTAATGCTTATATTTACATATCTTGTGAATTTTGATCATCATGTCATTCCTCAGCAATAAGTATCTATCTTCATAATATCAGAAGCTAGAAGTAGGTTATCAGAGTTTAGGAATAATTCACTGAGTCTTTTTGGAAATAAAGTAATGACGCAGTTTAGAAAGTAAAGCATAGGGCAAGAACAGACTCCACTCAAGTCGATTTTGATAATTAAAATTTTATCTATTCATGTGCCTTATAGGTAAATTGCATTTTATGAGAAGTCATCTCATTTTTTTTTAACAAATTGAAGTAACATTTTAAATACTAACAGACTGAATTAGTTATTTCTGGATATAGGAATCCTTATGTGTACCCAAAGGCTGTTTGTGGAAAAAATGCACTATAATGTAAGAGGCCCATATTCTGCAGATGGGAAAGGGAAGCCTGTCCCTGCAAAGCAAGGTAGTATCAAGCAGTGGCTTGGTGTGGAGTAAGAAAATAGCTACGTCCATTGTTCATACCTACTACCATTAGCTCATCTAGGAAAGATGCACAAACTCTTAAATGCCTTTCCTACCAGCACAAGTGGAAGGGCTAATGCTCCATGAGCAGAAGCTGCTGGACAAACACTTCACACCTCTCCCACTATTACGACGATGACGAAGCAGGGCTGTGCTTTTATCGACTTCCAGCCAACTTCACAACATAGCTGAGATTTTGGCAGAATCCTTAGACTTGATTAAATATCTGCAATACTTAGATTTCCCACAGGCCCTGAGCTGGAAGAATGGCTGTCAACAGGCAGGACTGACTTTTCCTGGCTCTGGGTCCCAGGCCCCAAGTACTGAATGCTGGAGGCCTGGACATGGGGTCTTTTGGAGACAGGTCTTTTGCAGACTTAATCCGCAGTGGCCCATGAGACCACTGTCTGCTGTAGCTGGATGGTGATGGTGTAGGGGAGACCCTCTCCCACATGTGTGCGTCTACGGACTTCCATAAGCCTGGGTTCCTCACTTGCAAATGCAAATGGTAGCACTTGCTACTCAGACATGCTTCCGAAAATCACCGGAGACACTGCGTGAAACCAAAACCACAGAGACTGAGGAACAAGGAACACCGGCTACACACTGGGCTCAAATTTAGACCACCTTTACCAGTCTTGGGGACTTTTGCAAATATACGCTGAAGTTCCTCCCCAGCTTGGAAAGGAGCACATGACTTCGCTGTCAAGGATGATGGTCCAAAGAATACCACATCATAATTTCCCTTGTCTTGGAGAATTTAGTCCTATATATGTTTATTTTTTTCCCATAATCATAGGCCGGAAATGCATTACATTTTCCAAGGGCTAACTAAGCACATCCGACTTCAGTTTGTTCACATACAAAATCACTGACAGACAGAGGTCATCCTGGCGCTTCGCTGGTCTCGGTCGAAGCGAACACAGATCACCAAGAGAGCTCTTTCCATTAGATGCGGTGGCATCGTGCCCAGTAATTCTCCTATGTTGTTTGATGACTTTTCACATGCCTAAGGGGAAAAAAATTATTTTTTTCCTTTTGGATATGTTTTTCTCATAATAAAAACTCCCTCTAAAACTGAAGGCAAAATTTACTTTAATGTGGAAATATATTCCAGCTTGAGAATGAATCAACGCCACATTTTTTCCGCGGAATGAAAGCATGATGTCACTAAGCTTTTGTGTGTTTTCACAGATGTTAGTCTCCTTTTGTCTGGATGTGAACTATCAGGATCCCATTTTGTAGCCACATATTTTGTATGTACAGGTGGAAGCGAGAAATCAGGGAGAAACTTGGCTGAAGTCTTCAGCTGCCTAAATTTCTATTTTTGGTAATTTTGCCCACCCTTAAAGCAAATATTTGGAACGTATCTATGTTGAATGGCCCTTCCCGACTCGTGATGGAACTTTTAGGACAAAGTGAACACACTGTTTCTGCTTCTTGTGCCCAGAGGGTGGGGACAAGGCCATTTTCTCTTTAAATAGTCACAGATTGTATCACTAACCTTTGTGACCTTTCCTAATGATCCATGCCCGTAACTTCAGCTTTAGAATACTGACAAGTTCAACTCTGAGTAGTGTGACCTTTAAAAACATATGTTTTTACTCTCTAGAATTTTTTCCCCATAAAAATTTCTGGTAGTAAGAGTCCACTCACCTCCCTTCTCCAATATGTGAATGAAAATATATGATCTTGATTTCTCAAAAAAAGAATCCACCAGGGCATAGTCCTGAATGATGTAGTCTTGGCTTGTACATCATCTCTAAGTCTATAAGAAACACAGATTTATATGTTTTAATATAAATTGGTCTCAAAGCATTTTTGTACCTCTTCTATCATTGTTCAGTATATATGAGGCTCAAGACAGAAATGGAAAAGAAAATTTAATGGACAGAACCTAAAACAAGGGTATGATGATGCCAGCTATGGTACAGTGGGAAAGAAAAGGCTTTGGAGCTAAATCTAGGGAGACCAGCTGTCCCACTCTGTCTGAGACTGAAGGGTGTCCTGAACCCATGGACTCGCTGGGCTAACACCGAAGGAGCTGGTCACCTCACCAGCTACACACTGGGCTCAAATATAGACCACCTTTACCGGTCTTGGGGACTTTTGCAAACCAGCTTGTCAGATCTTTAGTCATCTCTATGGTAAGGAGAGTAAAAATAACTAACTAGGGGGACTGGGTGTCCCTAACCAGGGAGTGAGCATCTCTTTGTTTTAGCTCAGGTCATGATCTCGGGGTCATGAGATCGGGTCCTACATGGGGCTCCACATTCAGAGAGAAATCTGAGATCCTCTCTCCTCTCTCTGTTGCTCTCATTCCTGCCCGCGCTCTCTCTACAACAAATAAATAAATCTTAAAAAGAGAGAGACAGAGTAACTATTCCTTCAGATTTTAAAGATCAGAGGCAACATCTGCAAAGAGAATGGTCTGGAACATGATGGTGAAAACAGCAAAAATGCTCTAAGTCCTCCTGATATATCTGACCCAGTACTTGACACACTCTCTTCTTCACTCCTACAACAGCCCACCAGTGAGGGGGTCAAGCCATTTTCATCCCCTCCCAGAGGATGAAGCCTTGGCCTCCAGAGGCTGGACCTCCCCCAGGTCGCTGCCGGCAGCAGGCTGAGCTCCATCTTGAGCGCAAACCCTCTGCGTGCTGCTACCACCTGTGCCGTCTACACCGATAACCAAGAAGCTGGTGCTCCAGATAAAATTAAAAATGATGCATCTTGCCCCCCTCCTCTGCACCCCACACGTGCACATAGCAGTAACCCCAAATCACTAAGCTTAGGAAGGCCTGCTGCTGCGGTGTGACCCCAGAATCAGAGACCAGTTGCCTTTGGGGTCCTGCGGAAAGCCACACAGATCCTGCCCCAGTTCTCCACAGCCAGGGCAGAGTTTGGGTTGACGGATCCCAAAGCAGAATGCAAGCATCTCCCTCTGACAGCCCGTGCCCTCTGACCCGTTTACTGCCCCATGCGTGAGTGGGCCATGCCTCCACGTCTTAATAGTGCCTTGCACTGGGTGGGCTATGGGCTGTTCTGCAGTGATTTATTTCTGGATCTCAAGAAGCTAGACTTTCATTTCATAACTATTCAAAACTGGCAGAAGTGCTTCTGCTGTCCCAGTGCTCCCGACCCCATCGCCGCAGCTGGACAGGCTGAGGATTCTGGGCCCGGGGATGCGATCGGAACTCCTTGTCTACGGGCATTGGCTTTCCTTTCCGTGGATTGCTCATCTGAGTTCTGGCTCCTGCCAGTCCCATCTTCAATTTATTTTGTGGCGTAAGTGCTCCCGACTGAAGACAGCCTGCGGCCATCGTCTGCCCAACCGTGCAGGATAATCTGTTAAGGAAAATCCCATTATTCTAACCATTTGAAGATCCATGGTTCCCTTGGCATGCTTTCGCACGGTTAGTGTCACCAGGACTCAGGGCTTTGTTGGGTGGAGGCTTCTGTGACCGTTCATGCCAGATTCTACTTGCCTTTCCCATTAGTGGCCAATTTTTAATCCCTTCTCTTACGCTGATGGAGATGTTCTTTTAATCTTCCTTCCCGACACAAGTGGGAAGCTTCCAGAGCCCAAAAAGAAGACGGAAAATGGACTTCCCTTGTTTATTTTAGTTTATTTACTGTGTGAATATTTTTTAAATATTTATATGTCCTATGAATCACTTAAATTCCAAAGTTTAGTGAAGTTATTTCCTTTACTTACCAAGAAAAAAAAAAAAAGAAGAAAAGAAAGAAAGGGAAAAAAGTTTGAAATAGTCCTATGATCATTTAATGAGGAAAAAAATAAAAAAGATCACCATGCACTTCTTACTCCTGATTCTCTCTCTCCCTGTCTTTCATCAGCTTTTTGGGGACCCATTATAACCCTGGGTCATTACCATAGCTCAGTCATTTTTGGAAAGTCTGAGTCAACCATTACAAGTAGGCTTAAACTTCAAATATCTTCTGGGCATCTCCCATTGATTTTGCAATCTCTCCTGGGTTAACAGAGAATTAAGCAGATTAGTTTTGCTTTTTAGAGTAATGTATTGTGGCTGGCATAATCACTCCCTTCTACCAGAATCACTAAAGAGGGAAAGTAACATTTATATTGGATTTATATTTTAGGGGGGGGAAAAACACTCGCGTTTCACTGTCTCCCCCCAATATAATCAAAAACCCAAGACCAAATAACCAAGTCAACAACAAAAAAAATTGTTTTCACTATTTTTCAAAGGCTTTTAAGATATATAATAATGAACCAGTTAACTCTATGCCATCGATTTCATTCTTTTCATATCTAGAAAGCAAAAACGTGGACGTGAGCAAAAAAAGGGGCTGGTGGAACCAATAGAGTTTATTTAATTATATCATATCCATGAAGGTGCATGCTCTTTATTTTTAGCAGTTAGCTCATGCACAAAATCATTGATTACTAATTATTACCATAAGCACGATTTCCCCACATTTTCTTACACAAGTTTCCAACATACGAAAACATTAGCAGAACCGCATAATCAACACATAATCACCACCTAGATTTTACAATTAACCTTCATTATGTCTTATTCCATACCTATCCATCTTTTTCATTCCTCTGTCCATAAATCAATCCATCATAAGCACAATTTTAACAAGTTAAATTACCTCATTTTCCACCCATGGAAGTTTGGAAGCAATCAATTAGAATGGATTTCTTTCTACTGGCAAAGAGTACAGGGCCTGATAGATCCTGGTCTATTAATAACCGTAAGATTTGATGGGAATGACACTCAATGAAGTAACAGGTGCCAGGTACTAAGAGGAGCTCAAGAATCATGACAGTTGGAGGCAGCAGTGTGGAGGGTAGGACATCATCCAACCTCATCATGTAAGCTACAGATCCCATCCTGGGCACAGGACAGACCATGTTCATAATAGCCTGTAATCTTCATGAAGCCTAGATAGGAACGCAGAATCCTTCTCAACACAGTACTCTGGGCAGCACCACCAGCAGTCAGAACTGCCAGGGCAGGTAAAACTTAAATGCCATCCATGGTTGGGCAGACACCCTTGATACACACCTCACAACTGCAAGGGCAGCTACATAGGATTGATATTGATTATTGATGACCATGAGATCAACAAGTACAGAGTCCCTAGTATATGCAGTCACTGATTGCATTGATTGATTGCATTGATGCAACCACGACTCCTCCTCCAAGTTTTGCAAAGTCAAGTATTCTCCACAAATTTTGCTTAACAAGAGGAGGGAAGGACAGAAGGAAGGAAGGAAGAAAACTGAAGTTTTTCATGATGACTGTAACCCTCCTGTAACCGTTTGGATTCACCAGATGGCCTGAATGCATGCCGGGTGTTGGCGACAGGGCAGAGGTTGGGGATGAATAATGAGGAGGAAGGACGGTTATATGTAAATATGTAGCCACTTTCCGAATATTGGATTTTGTTGGAATAAACATGATTTGTCTTTTATCATTTGGTATGCAGTCTGAAAGGCCTTAATAAAATAACAAACCTCACTGAGCTTTATTTTGAATTTTTATGATTTCTTAGTCTACTGACTGCACACTCTTAGTGGCAGGGTAGAGATTATGGAATAATCTGAACAAAAAGTATGTAATTAAGACAGAAGACAGTGATCATTTTAATATATATATTTTTAAAGTCTACTAGGAGTATAAAAGTTAACTTTCCAAAATGTTCTAGCATACTAGTGGGAAACTTCATTCATCCAGAAGATTCCTAGAAGTGAACTAGCTCATTCTCTAACCAAACCAGAGATGAGACATGAACTAGCATATCCACAGAGCAATGGATTTTGTGACAGGTTTTTTTTTTTTTTTTAACTTAAGTGAGAAAATTGCTTTTAATTCATCTAATCTTTACAAAGTCAACGGGATTGTGTTTTCAAGCGTGCAGATGGTACGGCGTACCCGCGTGGTGGTGGCAGTGGGTGTCTGAATTCCGTGTATATAACTTGTCTCCTTACATTGTTTGTTTAGCTGGCCACTGAACAGAAAGTGTTCTTTTTCTTCTCTTTCATTCTGAGACGCCTGAGGTCAATAAGGAATATCATGTTTCCAAGTAGTGTGCTGTAAGAAGAAGATTCCCTTGTGAGGTTCAGAAGCTCCATGTGTCCCCAACTGTGTCCACAAATACTTGAGCTGTGTTTCCATTCTGTTTATGGTTCAGCTAAAGCTGTCACATCTTAGAGTGGAGCCCTGGTGGGCAGTGGTGTCAAGACAGGAGCACCCTGGACATTTGCATCGTCAGGGTGGTCTATGGAGCAGCATGGGGGAGCATGAAGACACAGCGTCTTGACACATGTTGATAAAACGATGACACAGCAAACACGTGAAGGGACGCGTGTGTCAGTATGGGCCAGATGATCATCTCCAGGGAAGTGGAGCCAGGTCCTGGTGGGGCTAGTAGAAACAAAGTTTCAAAGAATGGAAAAATCGTTAAGACGCTTACAATTTGCCACAGTCTGAAACACAAACACGAGCTATTTCCTTAAAGACTCTCAGGATCCTGCCCCTTAACCTTCCTTGCATTCCTAGCCGGGCATAAATGCCTCCCGTTGTTGGCAATATTGTCGACAAAATCCTTTTCAGTGGGCTGCTTCAGAAACGATTGAAAATTGTGCATTCCTAGAATTGTATTTTTGGCTTCAAGGACATTTGAGAAGGGCTGACGTGCTATTTACAGAAACGAAATGATTGTGAAGGTACTAGCTTAATAACCTACTCATTTGGGATGTGTATTTAGTAAGTGAATGCGAGTTTGTGTATGTGCATATAACATCCTTTCTAGACCCAATATTAGGGAGCCATTGTTAGTATTTGGTTGTTAAGAGAAATTAGTTTATTCTAGGCATTTTTTTTTCTCTAGCCATTTATCCTAACTCTGATATTGACAGAAGAGAGCTTTCTTTGTTGAGTTGTTATAAAGTAGTGTTGATTTTATAGACTGGGAAGCTGCCGTGTATCTGGGATTCTGGGACATCAGGAATTCCCAGCTGTCCCCCTAGAGCATCGTTCTCTCTATCACTGGACTATGACCTTTGACACTGAATCACACTACTGCCCCTCACCCATGTGGACCACCCTACACCTCCCCCTCCTTGTCTGGGTACTGTGCAGAGAGAATGCCATATATCTTAGATGCTAGTTTATAATTCTGGATTTATGTGCACTGTAGAATCAGTGTTATATAAAAAAATCACATTTTTGAGTTTGAAGTTTCTATAGTTTACATACAACAGAAGAGCTTATTCTAGAAAAGTCCGTGGAACAAGGAGACACATTTGTTTTTGTTTTTGTTTTTGTTTTTGTTTTTGTTTTTTGTGGAGGAGTTATTATGATCTCCAAACCTTTTCACCTTGTTTTCCAGAGCCTGTTTCTGGTGTGTGAATTATCACAGGAACAGTGGCCACTGCTGGCTTGTTAATTCTTGGGTCCCAAGCCCCAGGGCAGGGCTAACATATGACTCCTCTTTGACCACAGTGTTTTGAATGCAAGCCTAGATGAACATGTACTAGGTCCTGTCTCTCCAATGGAGTCAGAGAGCATACAGGCAGATTCTCTGATAACCTCGGGCAGCCCTGTGAGAAAAGGTGCTGGGAGCCATAGAGTATTGTTGGTGAAGGGAAAGTAGATTAAAAATAAAGGGTTCTTCAGGACACAAAATCAATGCACAGAAATCAGGTGCATTTGAATATACTAATAATGAAACAGATGAAAGAGAAATCAAGGAATCGATCCCATTTATAACTGCACCCAGAACTGTAAGACATGGAGGAATAAACCCAGCTGAACAGGTTGAGGACTGGTACTCAGAAAACTATAGAAAACTCATGAAGGAAATTAAGGAAGATACAAAGAAATGGAAAAATATTCCATTCTTATGGATTGGAAGAACAAATATTGTTAGAATGTCTATGCTTCCCAGCACAATCTATACATTCAATACAAATCCTATCAAAGTGCCATCAGCTTTTTTCACAGATCTGGAACAAATGATCCTAAAATTTGTATGGAACCAGAAAAGATACCGAATAGCTAAAGGAAAGTTGAAAAAGAAAACCAAAGCAGGTAGCATCACAATTCTGGACGTCGAGTTATGTTACAACAAAGGTGTAGTCATCAAGAGAGCATGGTAATGGCACAAAAACAGACATATAGATCAATGGAACAGTAATATACCAGAAATGGACCCTCAATTCTATGGTCAACTAATCTTTGACAAAGCAGGAAAGAATATTCTATGGAAAAAAGACAGTCTCTTCAACAAATGGTGTTGGGAAAATTGGACAGCCACATGTGGAAGAGTGAAACAGGACCATTTCCTTACACCACACACAAAAATAGACTCAAATGTGTGAAAGACTTAAATGTGAGGCAGAAATCCATCTAAATACTAGAGGAGAACATAGGCAGCAACCTCTTTGACCTAAGCCACAGCAACTTCTGGCTAGAAACATCGCCAAAGGCAAGGGGAAAAAAAGGCAAAAATGAGTTATTGGGACTTCATCAAGATAAAAAAAACTTTTGCACAGCAAAGGAAACAGTCAACAAAACCAAAAGACAACATACCAAGTAGGAAAAGATATTTGCAAATGTTTTATTAGATAAATGCTCAGTAGCCAAAACCTATAAAGCAGTTATCGAACTCAACACCCAAAGAACAAATAATCTAATCAATAAATGGGCAGAAGACATGAACAGATATTTCTCCAAAGAAGACATACAAATGACCAAAAGACACATGAAAAAATGCTCAACATTAGTCAGCATAAGAAAAATAAAAACCAAAACCATAATAAAATACTACCTCACACCTGTCAGAATGACCAAAATTAACAGTTCAGGAAACAACAAAATGTTGGCGAGGATGCAAAGAAAGGGAAACCCTCCTACACTGTTGATGGGAATGTAAGCTGGCGCAGCCACTCTGGAGAGCTGTACAGAGGTTCCTCAAAGTTAAAAATAGAGCTATCCTACGACCCAGCAATTGCACTACTGCATATTTGCCCCAAAAGATACAAATGTAGTGACCTGGAGGGGCGCGTGCACCCGAATGTTTATAGCAGCAATGTCCACAATAGCCAAACTATGGAAAGAACCTAGATGTCCATCAACAGATGAATGGATAAAGCAGATGTGGCATGTGTATACACACACGTGTGTGTGTGTGTGTGTGTGTGTGTTACACACACCATGGAATATTACTCAGCCATCAAAAAGAATGAAATATTGCCATTTGCAATGACATGGATGGAACCAGAAGGTACTATGCTGAGTGAAATAAGTCAGTCAGAGAAAGACAATTGTCCTATGATCTCACTCATATGTGGAATTTAAGAAATAAAACAGAGGATCATAGAGGAAGAGAGAAAAAGTTAAAACAAGATGAAATCAGAGAGGAAGGCAAACCACAAGAGACTCTTAGTCATACGAAAAAAATTGAGGATGGCTCGAGGGAAGGGGTGGGGGATGGGGTAACTGGAGGATGGCCGTTAAGGAGGGCACGTGATGGAATACGCACTGGGTGTTCTATAAGACTGATGAATCACTGACCTCTACCTCCGAAACCATAATACATTATATAACAATTAACTGAAATTAAATAAAATTAAAAAAAAAAATAAGGGCCTTTCATTCCAATATGGTGAATACTGAGAAACACCTCAGCAAGTGTCCTGACTGTGCAAAGCCACGGGAAGTTGTTAGGATCTCTCTTCTCCTTCTAAATAAATATTTACTTTTGAACCAATTTCTTTGTATTCACAACTTTACTGTTCTTATTTAAAAAAAAAATGATTTTAGGACTTGTATAAGTTTTAGACTCCACAAAGTGTGGCTCAGTCCCAAATAAAAAGTCACAGTATTTTGGGGGAGAATTCTCTTTTTCCTTTTGTTCTGTTCCTTTCCCCACTGCTTTCCCACTTTTTCCTCTCCCGGCTTCACATCTGCCTTACACCCATCTCACAGCCTAGTGACGCGTCTTTAACACCGTGTGCAGCAGTAGAGCAGGGCTCTCTCTTGTACCAGCAGTGCTGGTCTCCGGCCTCCTGATGTTCTGGGTATTTATCTCCCTCCCAGCGTTATAAAAACCACTAACATTGGGGAGGGTGTCCCTCCCTTGTGATCTCGGGGCCACACAACCCACTCCAGAGTTCCTGCCCTCCACTTCCCCCTGAGTTACGAGGACATGAGAATACGGTCTATGTGTGCGAAGCTCGTGCTTGAAACTAGGATTTTTTTTTTTTTTTTTAAATTTTGAAGAAGTGACACAAAAGCCTGGAGATAGCTCAGGCATATATTCCAGAGGTGGCTGTGGTGTGAGGCACCCTTGCAGCTGGGGAACGGCTGTCCAGGGCCACGCTGGGATCTGACAGATCAGGGCTCAGCGGCCTGTGTTCCCCTACACCTGATTTCCTCTGGGTCTTCACTGTCTCCGCAGGCTCACTCCCCAGATGTCCTGTAATTTCTGTAAACTCCCAGATAGCCTTCTAACAAATTCCTTTGTGCTTATATTAACGGGACTCCCTTTCCTTTGTTCGCATTCAAGAACCTGCCTAAAGCACATGTTAAATCTTATCTTGGAGATCTCACCTTGAGAGTTTGAGGGCACAACCTACTTCACGGAAGGTACCTGGAACTAGAATCTAGTGACGGGAACTCAACATTTCTCTGTCACTCAGACGAAGTGTCAGATAAATCTCTACTATTGAATCATTTCTGGAGTAAACTCTTTAATAAAACAGAACCCTGTACATCTGTATAAGGACTCAAGGATACTGCAGGGAAGTCCTGACTCCTGGTCACACTCGGCCTAATGAAATATAAATTACATTTCTTAAAACCTCTTTTTCTCATAAGTCTTTGCTTTTCTTACGCCCATCACTCAACGGTCCCCACTCCCCAGAATTTGGAGAACAGAAACAGAGGAGTAGAAGATGACGTTGGCTTCTCAATTTTGGGATAGAGATGGCTTACCTATCACATACACTCACCACAAAAGCAATCAGCAAGGAAAGTGTGCAAGATGGTTTAAGGGGAAACAACCATGCTTGAATGCAGGAATGGGGAAAGAGGAACAGAGCTTGGTAACAGAAACAGCTGATAAGTGGCCACATAAGAATCAGAAGGAGAAACCAGCCAGAATCAGGGGAGTGCACACCCTGAGGACCAATAGAAAAAGCAGGGTGTGGTCAACCACACCATCCTGAGAGGAAGTTCAAGAAGCAGGTAGAATCAGTAGGAAAACAGATTTGGGATCTGCTGTGGCCTGCATGCTTGTGTCCCTCCTCCACCCCCACACCCCCCCCCAAATGGGGGGTGGTTAAATCCCATCTCCCAAAATGACTGTGATGGAGGTGAGGCTTTGGGGAGGTGACAAGGTCATGATGGTGCAGCCCTCATGGGGGGATTAGTGTCCTTATAAGACACCCTAGGGAGCCCCTTGCCCCTTCCCTCATGTAAGGACACAGCGAAAAGATGTTGTCTGCGAACCAGGAAGGGGTCTCACCAGACACGGGGTCTGCTGGTGCCTTGACCTTGGACTTCCAGCCCCTGGAGCTGTGAGAAACCAATGGTTGCTTATGACCCTCCCAGTCTGTGGTATTTTGTTACAGCAGGCAAAGCGCTAAGACGGAAACCAAGATAACTACCAAAGATCTTATGAAGAAATAGAAAACATAGAAAACATAGAAGATTGGGATTAGCTGAGAAATAGGCAGGCGGTGGGGATGTGAAGGGTCAGAAAGAATATGTACAACTACTTCTTCCAAGAAATCTGCCATTAAAGGGGTGGTGGCAGATGGTGGTTTTTCTTTTTTTTTTTTTTTAAGATTTTACTTATTTATTTGAGAGAGAGAGAGAGCATGAGTGGGAGTGGGGGGCAGAAGGAGAGGGAGAAGCAGGCTGACCCCTGCTGAGCGGGGAACCCACCATGGGGCTCCATCCCACGACTCCGGGATCATGACCTGAGAGCCGAAGGCAGGTGCCTATCTGACGAAGCCACCCAGGCGTGCCCCCTGGGAGATGGTATATTTAATCAAACCACAGCCAGGGCCATAGATTCTCCCTCCACACAATGCCCTCTTCCTGAGGACAGCCCAGAGTCTACCCCGTGTGTTAAACAGCCCTAACCCTTCCTATGAGATGAAAGAAAATATGTCACAGGTCTGTCTGCCGTCCCTTGCCGACACGCGCGGTCATTCCAGTGCCGCTTCAAGTCACACTCTGGGACTTGTCCCCATAGGGAGACGCCACCTCATGCCTTCTAGGAGGCCATAACCTATTTAAAAAAATAAGTATTGGTGGAAATATGAGGACAGTTAAGATGCTCCCATGTTGGGGGTTGTAAAGTGCGACAGGAACAGGCTGGCTAAGCGTACTTACTGGACGGAACTGAAAACAGGTGTTCCAGCAAAACCGCACGCACGAACACGGACAGCAGCATCGTTCATAACAGCCGAAACGTAGAAGCAGCCCAAATGTCCACTGATGGATGGATAAACAAGATGTGGTGTACAAAGGACAATTATTCAGGCATGAAAAGGAATAAAGACCTGATTCTTGCTAAAGTACGGGCGAGCTCAAAAACATCAAGCTGAATGAACCAGGCCAAGACACAAAAGGCACATCTTCATCCCACTCGGACGAAATGTGCAGAATAGGCAAATCCATGGAGACAAAAAAAAAAAAAAAGCCAGAGGGTGCCAGGGGCTGGGGAAATGAGGAGCGGCCCTCTGGTTTGGGGTTTCCTTTGGGCGGCAAAGATTGTCTGACACGAGGTGAAGGCGGTGGCTAAATAACATTGTGAATCACTAAATGGGACATTCTTCCACATTTTTAAGAGATTAAAATGGTGATTTTTATGTTATGTGAATTCTAGTTCAATAAAAAAAATCCTTTGGTTCCTTTTTAAAAATTACTTTGACCCCTACACCTCAGGGTAGGACATGTTTTTAATCTGAACGTTCCACAGCTGTAGATTCTCAAGGGGTCTCTCGATAACCTTCCAAACCCTCGTTAACCTCAGACATGTTAGCCTGATTTCTAAATCCTACACATGACTCCCGAGTCTGACTGAAATTTGATTTTTTCAGGCATGACATAGTAGGTCAACTCTCCTTTGGAAATGGAATGTTGACTATTTGAAATCAGAAAACCAGGATTCTAGAGACTTGTTTTCTGAGAAAAGAGAGGCCAAACCCTTCCACTGAGGACTCAGCCAGCTCATGTCATGTCGCTCTTCATGGGACCTGTTTGAAGAAAGGGTTCATGATTTCTTGTGCAAGCTGATCACCAGGATGAGCATTTACTTGTTTTCTCTTTTTTTTTTTTTTAAGATTTTATTTATTTATTTCACAGAGAGAGACACAGCAAGAGAGAGAGCACAAGCAGAGGGAGTGGGAGAGGGAGAAGCAGGCTTCCTGCTGGCAGAGATCCTGATGAGGGACTCAATCTCAGGACCCTGGAATCATGACCTGAGCCAAAGTCAGAAGCTTAATGACTAAGCCACGCAGGTGTCCCTCACTGTGTTATTTTCTTTAAAAGATTTAGTTTTTACTTATTTATTTGACAGACAGAGACCACAAGTAGACAGAGAGGCAGGCAGAGAGAGAGGAGGAAGCAGGCTCCCCACTGAGCAGAGAGCCCGATGCGGGGCTCGATCCCAGGATCCTGAGATCATGACCTGAGCTGAAAGCAGAGGCTTAATGCACTGAGCCACTCAGGGGCCCCTCACTGTGTTGTTCTTACAAGGACAGTGATCTTTACATTCTTTGAAGTTATAAAATTTCAGACATGCTAGAAAAGCTCTCCTCCTCCCGAGCTCCACTCGGACACGTCTGAAATCCTAGATTCTGTAAGAAGCTGTAAGAGCTGCGGGGGATGGCAGGCCCCTGACGCCCCACGAGCATCAGCCCACTGCGGGATCCGTAACATAGGACCCTCTGCACTCCATTGATGCAGGGCTGGCGCGGGGCGGGGCGGGGGTGGAGGGGGTCTGACCACCACCCCCCCCCTTTCCGGTGAGTCCATACTTAGCTGTCACTGCTAGAGTCAGGAAAGGGATTTGAGGAAGACAGGCTTCCTGCTCATAGCCCACAGGTGCAGTGCACGTTGCCGACTTCGCGTGTTCCTGCTCTCCGTCATTTGGGAGAAAGCAAATCTTGAGGGACGCACACACCTGGAACACCTCTCCGTGGGCACAGGCTCTTGTGGTTTCGGGAACTGGCATGGGAGGCACAGCTGAAACTGCTGCAGAGGCTGGCACTCCAGCGAGTCCTTCCAGCCGCCGGAGCTCCGCACAGGGAACACGAAGATACCACATAGCACACCGCTGATGACAGTCCCCCACATGACTCACTCCAGAAGCGCGTCCCCGCGCTGGGCCTTACCCTTTCTGTGGAAAACATTCTCCAGGGCCCTTGGAAGAGGATGACTCATGCCAGGGGGTATTTTTAGGAATCTGTTAACTTGCCTTCAGCATAACGAATCCAGTTGGAGAGGAGCGCTGAGCCGTTCCCCACGAGCCGATCCCAGTGTTGTCCTCATGCCAGGCTTTCTTGGTGTGCAGACTGAGTCATCTTCCAGGGAGGCAGGAGGGGAAAACAGAAGAAGACTGTTGCTACAACAGGGAATTTGATATGATGCTGAAGAACCCAATAGCATCCCTATCTGTGTCTTTATAGGATCACACCTGCTCTCTCCAAGCTCATCTCATAATCCCGGTGAGATCTGACAGCGTCGCTCCAGGGCATTGTAAGGACCACGTTCATATCAGCACGGGGCTTAGAGCGGAGTCGAACAAGCAAAAATGCTTTATGGACAACACTAAGTCCAGAAGGTGCTCGTACACTGGCCCCTTGCATGTCAGACCACTGGACAAGAGCGCCATGTCACAGGAGGGATGCCTGAGAGGTGTGAGTGGCCGGGATGCTTTTCTGGAAGGTTGGGAGTCTCCCAAATGTGTGTGTGTGTGAGCACACGTAGGTATATGTGGGAATGTGTGTGCTTGTGTGCACAGTTATGTGTGTGTTGTACATGTGCATGTTTTGCTTGTGCATGTGTGGGTGATACTGTGTATGCGTTTGTGTGTGTACGTATGCATTTGTGTGTGCACATGTGTATTTGTGTGTATCTGTGTGTGTTGGTAGGCTTACGTATATGGGTGTGTATCTGTGTGTGTATTCAGGTGTTTGTGTGTGTGTGTGTGTGTGTGTGTGTGTGTTTGTTACCAAAAACCCGTTCCAGCTACGTGGGTCCATCAGGCCGCTGCTGGGTGAGTCAGTGAGTGGTTTGCAGAGTGTTCGAAGCTGAGAAATGGAATCTTTGTTTCAGTAGCAGAAAAGGAAATCCTGCCATCAAAGGCCAAGAGAGCAAGCATTCAGTATGGTGTCGTTTTACTAACGTGGTAAGAATTTCACGTTCTCTGGTAATGATCAAAAGCCAAAAAAAAAAAAAAAAAAAAAAAAAAAAAAAGCAAATGTCCAAAACACAAATTCTTTTCGGCTGGCCTGCCGTTTTCCTATTACTTCCACTGTTGCTGCTTTCCTCTTTGTTTTTTCTCTAGCCCAACATTTACATTGCTCTTCCACGAGGGTTTTCCTGTCCATACAAGCTCTAACCTTCCCTCGCCAGGGCGTGCGAGTTTGTGTTGACGGGTCCTCTACCTGGCTTGGCTGGGTGAAACCCACATCCGTGAATTTACAAGGTGCTTCTCTTCCCCGAGGCGCTGCCACCGCCCAGGACCAATCCACAGGCTTTCCCTCCTCACCACCAGCATTGTTCAGACAGATGGTGCCTTTCCACTCCAGCAGGGAGCCACAACCACCAATTGTAGAGAGTAAATTGGAAAGCTGATGTTCCCTTTTAAATAAGCAAAGGATCACTGATCCAGCTCAGCCAACAGAGAAAACCAGATCTCAAATCTCACCCTGAATTTAAACCACTATGACACTGTCTTTTGCTGGAAAAAAATAAGAAAAACACCACATAAGATTCTTACATTCAAACTTTGACTGTGGTTTTCTCCAGTTTCACTGAGAGTAGAAAGCACAAATCGCTTGTCTTTTTGACAATGCATTTGGCCTGGCCCGGAATGAGGAAGTATTAGATAATGCACACAACATCTTGTGAGGGGGCCATCCTCAGTCATCTTTCCAGACTCAAAATATTTCAGTAACCTGAAGAGGCAGTGTTATCCAAAATGGCCACTATTTAAGAACTACTGATTGTTAAAATGAACAGTCCAGAGATAATTCTATTGTTGAAGCTGTAGTCAAATGCTCCCATTTAGATGCAGGTAGGATAAAAAAGAGAGAGAGTGAGAGACTTTAAAGATATTTATCCCTTGTCTTTAATAGTTATGATGTGCAAATTGCTATATACTTACCTTAGTCAATATCCCTTCTCCTCCAAATTTCCACTAAATTGTCTATTTCTTCAAGGCGCTTAGATATTCAGGTACTTTCCTAGTATCAGCACAGTGCCCAGGGTTTGAAATTTGCATGTTTTCCCAGTTACTGTTGCTCAGCTTGTGATTACAGGGGGAAAAATATAGGGCCCTTGCTCCCACAATTTTATCTCCATGCTATATATAAAATACAGCCATCAGCGTGGTATGTTGTTTTGTACATGGGTCGGGAATAGCAGGGGACACACTGACTGTATTCCAACTCAATGACTCAGAACCTCCAGGCACCTTGTTTTCTCTCCTCCTCCTCACAGAGCCACCAAGAGTGAGAACACACTTCTGTGGCTGGAACATTCTATCAGGTTAACAGGGCCCCATCTATGAATCACAAAGTCCCAGACTTCACATAATACAAGGGGCTGACGTGCACTTTTCCCCACCGCTGCATCCCTAGAGTCCATGACGGTGCCTGACGGAGCTCACATGATCCAGAAACACTATGTACAAAGGGACCAAAAATCCCTGACCTCGCAGAGAGACCTGCTCCTCCTTCCCTAGGTATTTTTCTAGAGAAGGGAGGAAACGAAAACTAACCAAAGCTCCCAG
This sequence comes from Mustela putorius furo, assembly GCF_011764305.1. Lineage (NCBI taxonomy): Eukaryota > Metazoa > Chordata > Mammalia > Carnivora > Mustelidae > Mustela > Mustela putorius. Next base: position 5,194,685 of record NW_025422169.1, on the reverse strand, counting down.
TCATCACAGCTTCTAACATCTTTTCATCTACCAGAGTGGAATTGCAGGACCCAGTTTCACAACTCACATTTCATGAGATCAAGTTACTTTACAAAAACAAAACAAAACAAAAAAAACTAACTAACTAAAAAAAAAAAAAAAGGTCTTGGTCACCTTTGCATTTTGTCGTAAACACTAACATCCTGGTTCTGCCTTTGTTCTGATGGAGAGTCTTAATTTTTATCAAGTAGACCACAAGAAGTGCTCCAGCAGCCAGACATGACCTCTGTGTCTCCCAAGAAATGTGTCGGGTTCTGTCAAACACCCACTCTAATTCTATAAAAGCCTCGTGTCTCAGCCCAGACTGTGACAGCAGAGCACTGCAGACCAGGGGGCTAAAGGACAGACATTTGTCTCTCACAGCTGGAAGCTGGAAGTCCAAAACCAAGGTGCCACTGGTTCAGCTCCCGGGGAGGGGACTCGCGCTGGCGTGCAGACGGCAGCCTCCTCTGGGTCCTTGCAGGGCAGAGACACAGAGAGCTCTGAGGTCTTCTCTTCCTCTCCAAGGGCACTAATCTCACCATGGGGGCCCCACCCTCATGACCTCATCTGACCCTAATTACTTCTCAGAGCCCCCCCTCCAAATACCACCTGCTAGGGATGAAGCTTCAACATACAGGGTTTGGGGAACATAGATGTTCACTCTGCAGCATCTCACCATTGAGGACCATGCCACACAGATGGATTTATTGGCTCTGAACCCATGTGAAGAGAGCAGTCATCAAACATCCACCTCTAACACAAAACAAGGAAGCAAATTTCTGCAGAAGATCACAGATCTATTTTTTATATTATGTTAGTCACCATACAGTACATCATTAGCTTTTGATGTAGTGATCCATGATTCATTGTTTGTGTATAACATCCAGTGCTCCGTGCAGTCGGAGCCCTCCTTAATACCCATCCCCAGGCTCACCCATCCCCCTACCACTCTCCTCTCTAAAACCCTCAGTTTGTTTCCTGGAGTCCAGTCTTCCATGGTTTGTCTCCCACTCCAATTTCTCCCCTTTCATCTTTCTCCTAATGTCCTACATGCCATTCCTTCTATTCCTCAAAAACTGAAGCCATAGGATAGTTGACTCTCTTCTTGACTTATTGCACTCAACATAATCCCCTCCAGCTCCATCCATGTTAATGCAAAAGTTAGGTATTCATCTTTCTGATGGCTGAGTAATATTCCATGGACCATATCTTCTTTATCCATTCACCTTTTGAGGGACATTTCAGTTCGTTCCACAGTTTCGCTATTGTGGACATTGTTGCTAGAACATTGAGGTGCATGTGGCCCTTCTTTTCATTACATTTGTATCTTTGGGGTAAATACCCAGTAGTGCAATTGCTGGGTCATAGGGTAGCTCTATTTTTAACTCGATGGGTTTGATGAGAAAATCACACATCTTTTGACATAAACTTTGTGTTTGGTGTATTCTCTGACACCTAATTGAGCCTCAGTATTTTTTTGGATCAATAAATGAAAGGTGCTAGACCTCAGTAATCTAAGAGAACATTATCTATAAAATCAAACTAAGCCAAATAAATGATTTAACCTGGTAAACAGAGTGTAATGTTTTTTGTTTCTATACTGAAAAGTGACTGCCCCAGAATGACAACGTTGTTTTAATATTACTGTTATTAAACAATTCCTGCTGACACGAAGTGGTCAGTAACATCATTTACATCTTTAAGTCCCTCCTTGTTCAGAATCATAAGACTCTATCATCCGAACCTTTATCTATCTTCCTCTTTCTTGTATTCATAAATGATTTTGCTGCAAGTTTGGTGAAGTATTGAAAAAGTGAGTAGCTAAGAGCACGACCATCTGCACTCAAAATTCATCTCCAAAAGTAAAGATGTGTGCATAGTAGTTTTGCATTATCAGCTCACTTATTTTCATCAATGCATTTTTAATAGACCCATCCCTTAATTTTTTATCATTTTCCCTCAAACTCCCAGTGATTCAGGATTACTCGTTTTAATGAGTCCAAGAGAGAGCTTATGATAAAAATCAAATATTGAATTATGAGTTGTGGTGGAAAGAACATTAAGCTATAAATTCAATAAATTAAAAATAAATGTTTTGGCTTTGTTGTTAGCTAAGCTGTACAATCCTTAAAGACTTATTATGCTTTCCTACACTTTATTTTTATTGAAAATGAGAGTTTGCCATAGGTGAATTCTGATTATTCTTTTCGTTGTTAACATCTACTCAAATTTGCCATGAGTTGTGATAGGTGGTAAAGCCAGAAGGCTTTCGGTAGGGAGGGGGTGTCAGGAAGCTCCACAGACCAGCTAGTCCAACTGCGTCCGAGACCTGTACCTACTCACCCGTGTCCTCTTCTTCCTGGAAGCACAGTGACCACACTTTCCAGGCTTCTTTGTGGTTGTGGGACAAACTGACAGTCGATTAACTATGATCAGAAGTAATACACACCTCTTTCATCATGCCCTTCCTCTGGAAAATAAAACTTGTCCATGCACAATCCTCAATGGTCTACATTCCCCAGAGCCTCCTTCACATGCATGAGCCCGGCAGCTGGATGAGCCTAAAGTGGGTGGAGCCACAGAGGTGAGGACCCTGGTCTCTGAGTCACCCCCTGGAGGAGAGCCACCACCAGCTAGGAACACCCATTCCTGCATGGTCTCTGAGGAACAGTTTGATCAATCATCACTTTAGAGCCACTCTACATGTTGGTGAGGATGCTTATTAACAACAACATCAGTGCTGCATTCTGTTTCCAGAGCACTGTGTGGATCAGCTTGGCCACACCTACCCATGACTCCAAACCCCTCAGTCGGGTGACGGGTATGGCAATCGGTGTGGGAGACGCAAACAAAGATGTCCCACCTGTTTGGGGTTAATGTTGGAGTTAATGGCTGGACCTGAAAGGCTTGACTTTTCTTGCTACTTCCTCTGTTTTTCTTTGCCTATTCTAACGCTGTGAAATGTTGTGAGGCTGTCAAGCAGACACATATAAATTAACCTCTGCATGTACATCTGTATGTTGATTTGTTCTACTGAATTCCCCTCAGTTCATTACTCAGAGAGCTGTCTCCTGACTATGTCTTGGAGACAGCCTCAGAGATTTGATTTACACCCTCCTATTTCAGTGCCTGTGCAGAGTCAGGCAGAGAAGACAACCCAGCCAGGGACGGAGGAGCCTTCTCTGTTAGGGCTGACTTGTGCCATGCCCTGCCCAGGTGACTGTTCCAGCCTCCTCTGAACCAGCTCCTGATCTCATGCTTGCAGAATACTTGGGTGGGACTTCAAAATGAAGACGGCCCCAGGGAACAGGGACACTAATACAGAGGTCCTAACAGCTAAGTGTGTTTTCAGATTATCACCTATGTGGTGTTAGCACAAATCTTGACAAGAAGAAAAGTCTACAAATGTAAACAACTTTCTCCTCTGCTTTAGTTCTTGGAATCCGGTCTGCATTACCACTTTCAATTCCTCCGTACTTTTCTCAATAAATCATCGCTTTCTACTCCAGCCTGATGAACTTTATATAATATTTTCTGTAGGAAATAAGATTTTTAAGGAGTCCTTGAATACCTGAAGACTGGATTTCTCTGAGTGTGTGCTGTGAAAACGAACATACGTGAGAGCAAAGAAATGTAGGTGAGTCCAAGTGAAGACCTTGATCTAGGAGTGACATTTCTACAGAACTGCTTTCCTGGGTAAACAAAAAGACCGTTGAGATGTCCATGTTTCTGGAGTGGATTAAGTGTCTAAATATAGGACCGAAACACATGGCGTGGAGGAGAGGACAGCGACAGCAACCTATTGGCTCCTTGGCTTGAGATCTGAGACTCACTTCACCACCAGCTGCCCATGCAGCCTCAAGCATGTCAATTCTTCACTCTCGGCCTCCTTTTTCTCCTCTGCAGGCCAAGCACTTTGTAATGGATGCACTGTGACGCCCCCCCTAAGAGCACCAGCATTTATCGACCGATGAGTGTTGGCTGAGTAAGGAGCTTACACTCTAGGAGCTAATGAAAAGGATCATGGTCCTAACTTCTAAGGGTGATCTTTTTCATCTGAAATAAAATGTCCTTTAATGCCAATACCAAGCTATTTGAAACTTTATTTAGCTAAATTGAATTATCAAAGCCAAACTGACTGCGTAATTCGATTTGGTCAAATACTCTCTTGGCTCAGATGCCCTATCAACCACATCACACTCGGGCTGTGTGGACACACGTAGTGGTGACAGCGCTGGTCTGAGAGTCAGAAGATATTGAGTAGATTTAAGAACAGAAGGTTTTGAACAGCCCGAGCTTTATATTAAGATGAAGTAATTTCTTCTTCAGATTTTATAAGTTAGTTCTTGAATAGAATAAATTAATTACCAGGGGAGGATAAAATGCCTTAAGTAGAACAAAAGAAATAATGAGAAGGAATATGGAAGTTACAAAAATAGGTGCTTTAAATATACAACTTTTCAAGAGGTGAGCTCTGCATACAAGAATACGAGGTGGGTTTCCTAATGAAACAAACATAGTGGTTTTAAACAACAAAATTTATCTTACAGTTCTAGAGGCAAGATCTTCAAGATGACTCTCTTGGAGGTAAATTCAAGGGTGGAAAGGGCTGCATTCCCTCTGAAATCTTCAGGCAAGAATCCGTTTCCTGGCTTTTCCCAGCTTCCAGAGTCTGCCTATGTCCCTTAGCTCATGGATCCTTCCTCCATCTTCTAAGCCAACAGTGCAGCATTTTCAAATCTCTCCCTGTAGGACTTAGAAAGACCCTTGTGACTGATTACATGGACCCCCATGCCCGGTATAACCCAGGACAACCTTCCCATACCAAGGTCAGCTGACTAGCAACCTTAATTCCACCTGTAAGCTTAGCTACCCTTGGCTACATAACCCAACATATTCACAGATCTGGCTAGATTAGGAGGTAAACATGGAAGGGTAGCAGAATGTACTGCCTAAGAAGATGTCAGCCATAAGGATTATTTTGAGCTGAAGATAATTGAGAAGAAGCAGATAGAAGTCAAGCTCTCTGCCTTCCACCCTTTGCCTCAAAGTAGGACATAAATTTGTACAGGTCTTCCCCCTCTCCCTTCTCTACCAGAAAGGACAAAAATTGATCACCAGAGACAAACCTAGATCCTCATCATCCCAGAGACAGCACCAGAGGAATCTACGCAACAAACTTGCTAATTAGCCTTTATTTCTCACTGGTTCCTGATATATTTGCCTTCCTCTAATGTATTGCCCTAGAAACTCAAATTCTTCTCCTGCATCTTGTCACTTCTCTACAAATTCATCGTTCTTTTGCTAAGATGCTCTATAAGCCCAACTCTAACCTCACTTTTGGGTTACCTATCACTGAGTTTTCTCATGTACATGTACAATGTGCACATTAACAAATGTGTGTTTGGTTTTCTCTTGTTAGTCCGTTTGTTGTCGGTCTCCTCGGCAGAACCTCCACCAGGGAGCCCAAGGTGGGTAAAGGAAAAAGAAAATGTCCCTCTTCTACAACATTTGTGGGGACGTGCAGTAGCTGCCTACCACAGATATCTACCCTTTAATATTGGGTAGTTTGCTTCCAACTTATCCAGTTATACATTTATCCATTCAACAAGTATTCATTAAGCACACACTCTCTGTCAGACAGTATGTGGAATCTGAGATTAGAGTGCTGAACAAAGCAGATGGGGGTCCCACACTTGTGTTGCACCAACTGAGCTCCAGAGTTAAAGAGAAAATCCAAGGTAAGCTATAGAAGCACACCCAAAGTGACCTCAGTGTTTCCAATGGGACTTGGACATGTTTGGTGCAAATCCTAGTAGACACTGAGAGATGTGTCTGGTTCGGTCCAATAAGTTGGGATTGCAATTCACAGCACGGAGACTCTCTCTGCTTCCAGGGTCTGGGCATTCACAGGACATACATACCCCCAGATCTTCTCTCTCACGCAGCTTGGTGAGTAGCTCTCCTAAAAATCCAGGAAGCATTCTAGAAACCAAATTGAGGTGGAGGCAGGTCATCGTCTGCATTATGATTCCCCTTTCAAAATGCAGCATAAGTCCCTGCACTCCCAGGGTCTTAGTAAATGTCTCACACACAGTCAAGTATGAAAAGATGATAATCTTACTTGGTAGACCTGAGTTTCTGCCAAATGCATTCTCTCCATTGTGTTCAGGGAGGATCCTCTTCAGCTCTTAAACGGAGATTGGCCCATCCTCCTGCCTGGACACCATCACACTTCATGATGGCCACAGGATGACTGTCCTACAAGGTACTCTTGATGTCAATCCCTCACTGGCGCACCAGTGGAAGACAGGTGAGGACAGGAGAAAGTAGAATAGTAAGGGAGGGAACGTGAGGATTTCACAGGGAACCACTAGATTGTCCTTTTAGCCTGCCTCACCCTCCTCACCCTTCCCAAGACTTCTCAGACCCTACTGCATCTCCCCTTCCTCCCTCGTCTATTCTGCTGGCTACTTGGAGGAAGAAAGTATCTGGAAGAGAAAGATGAAACTCCATCATGTAAGATGATCCAGCTGCACTCTGATAACAGGCCGTTATGGTCGAGCTTCCCACGTCACCCCCCAGTCACCCAACAGTAGTGTTGTCACGCTCTAGATGGCCCCATGCAGCCAGCAGTCAACCCATCGGGGCTCACGTCCCACTTTCCTGCCATAGTGCTGTCACTGTCTAGCACCACCAACAAGAACCACAAATGCTTCCACTAGTGCCCCTGGCTAAGATTCCTGAGTGCAGGTGGGCTGAACCTAGGGAAGAGGTGACTTCCTAAATGAGAAGCAGCTGATTGCATTCCTAGTGTCTAGTGACTGAGGACCGGCATCCAAGTGCATTTGTTAAACATCCCATCCAACCATTGTGATGTTTCTGGACTTACATCATGCCCTCTTAGGAAAACATTTAATATATGGACAAATTTAGGAGCCGCTGTTGGAAACAAAAATAGCTAATCTGTTAGGTAATGCTTGCAGATATTAATAGTAAGCCCTGTGCTTTCAACATCTACTTCTATAAACAGATCCTGTTTCCTCTGCTGCTAAACTGAAAGCTAAGTCTTTAGAACTCCCTGCTTACATCTCTTTTTAATAGGAGTTTCCATTTCAAAATCTCATTGACTTTATTGTCGACATAGTGGACTCTTCATCACCAAATCTAGTCAAAGGAATTTCAAAGAAAATGAAGGGAATGACACTGTCGACGCGTTCGCACAGCTCTGGCTCTCTGGCTCCTTCACACAAGTGCAGAGATTTCCAAACCCTGCACCCAGCTCCTGCTTTCTTCTCCTCCTCCTTCCTCCTCTACTTCTTCTCTTCGAGGAACTCATTTTTGTTCCTGAATAATCCCAGATACACACCAGTTGACCAGAGAACATTTATTCATAAACATGAGTCTTCACCAGCACGTGTGGGAGGAAATGCTTTGGGGCCCGGAAGGCAAAACATCCCCAGTGCTGCATCATTTTCCCCCCATAAGTTTCACTGAAAAGGGATAGAAAGTAACGTAAACACCATGCCTGATAAAGCACGAGAGGCTGGTGCGTGGACCACGTGACTCCGCACTGTCCAGGCATGTATAGTGTATCCACGTTCCAAAGATCTTCTGCCAACGATTCCTGTTTACTGGGAGCGAGCGGAGCAGAGTGGGAACAGAGAGAATCAGGATCGCCTTAAACACCAACCGTCTAGGCCAATGACATACCCTTGAAGTTGGAAGATAAATGTCAAATGTTGAACTGGTCATCGATTTAGGACTAAACGTCTATTTCCTGTGATTAGGATGGACGTACAGGGGTGCCTGAGTGGCTCAGTGATTCCGTACCTGCCTTCAGCTCCAGTCACTTGATCCCAGGGTCCTGAGATCGAGCCCTGCACTTCCCCTTGCTTGTGTTCTCTCTCTCACTCTCTCTCTCTCTGTCAAATAAATAAATAAAATATTTTTTTAAAATTTTAAAAAAATAGGATGGACTTATAATTTAAAGCATAACCCCAGCTCATATCGATGAAACATGCAGTACAGAAGGGCAGTCTGCCTGTGACCAAGTCAGCTTTGCAGGGAGGATTAAACATTTAGTGAGCAGTAAAGAGGACTGTGACTTTTCTTTCTTTGGCCAGAAATAAAGGAGGGAATGAGCAGCTGTATGCTATGAAAAATCAGTCAACACGCGTCTATCCCTGGACTTATTTGCGTCTGGTGCTGTGCCAGGCAAAGCAGGATTTTCAGGGCAGACAAGAGCTCTGGCATCAGTGGGGTGGTTGCTCATAGGACAAGGGGACATGGAAGCAATAACCAGAAGTTGGGGGAAAGGCAGTGGCATGGAATGGTGAGCAAGTGTGTAGAGTAAGAGCTCAAACAGCTCTTCTTCAAAATCTGGCTCCACGACCAATGGGACGCCAAAGCCTCTGAACCTGAGCTTCCGCCTTGTAAAAAGGACCAAATGTAATAATACTTGTCAACTGCACACACAGAGGGGCTGGTATGTGGCAGCACTCACACATGTTAGCAATGATTATTTCTTAAGATGTTTTCCTATGTGGGAAGTCTGGTGTTTAGGCTTCTGTTCTATGAATTGTACACTATCCAGGCAAACTGTAGTTTTCATCTCAAGATGATGCATACCTTCTCTAAGAAAGGAATTTGTAGATAATATCATAATCCCTTTGTTTGCTCTCTCAATCCTATTCCAACTACAGCAGGATACAGGATGAAAGATGGTCTAAAATGACGCGGTTCTTACCTCCACTCTCCAAGCAGGAAATGTACGTCGTGGGCGGAGGAGGACACCTCCTCTCTTGGCTTGTGCGGGGCTCCCTGTCTCAGGGCCAGATGCTGGGGAAAGCACAATGAGACAATGAACATTGTTTTCTCTTCTTATGTTATTCTTTGAGCTTCCCATTGTTTAAAAGAGCATAAATTCAAGGAACACCAGATGCTGTTGTATTTCAATTAGTAGCAATTATCACTCCTATTCACTGGGAGCTGACTTAACGCCAGACATGGCTGTTAGCAGCCTTAAAGTCACTCTTATGATGAGGTCTATAGGGATGTAAAATTAAGTACATGTACTATGGCTGTGGATGGTCTCAGTTCTCTCAACACGTTGATGCGGGAAGGTCTCTCGTCGATCAAGGAGGAAGGTACCATTCTTATCCCCATTTTGGATGAGTGAGCTGGTAAGTGAGCTGAGGTGAAGTCAGTGTTAGGCTCCCTGTCACCAGTGGAAAAGACCTCAAACCTAGGTTTCCAATGTGTACAGTCCGACTCTGCAGCAGCCACTCTGCTAGCACGGATAATCAAAAACTAAGCCTGCCTTACTAAACTGACTTATGTGTCACACTAGAATAAATGACCAGGTTATTTTTGTGATTTTGTGGGTGTGGATGTCTGTGTGTGTGTGTGTGTGTTACCATATGCACCAGACATCAGATAGCTAACAGGAGGGCCAATGGAATTGGGTCTGGAATATTATTATTCTGGCTCACAAATTTTACCAAGCTAGCAATGCAGTGAAAAACAAATTTCTAGACTTTATTTTGAAGTAACTCTTCAAGGATGGTTTGACTGTGTATTTGAAGACATTGCAATTTCCTTTTTCATTGCATTAACTTGTCAATTCCAGTAAGTTTTGCTTCTGAGATAGGAGGGCAGGTTAAAATGCATGAAAAGGAAATTAGGCAGGATAGAGACTCTAACCTGGAAACAGAGGCACCCCTTGCTAATGCAGTGAAAATTAACTCATCACTGAATATATACGCACAAAGGGACTAGGAGCAGATTGTATACATCTGTACTAGACCGGAAGGACAAAGGCCGGTTTCTCATGAGGCAGGCAAGCAACCATTTGTGAGAGTTGTATTCTTTTATTTCCAGTATTGGCTAAACGCGGTGCTGCATTTTATTTCAGACTATGTCTGAAGACAGGAACTGATTCAATTCTATTGCCCTCCAGAAGCCTCTGATTCTCCTGTTTTTTGTTCCTTTTGGCTCAAAATTATTTGAGGCAAATGCTCCTTTTCACCAGCAAATAAATCTTCATTCCAACCATAACTGATTCTAATCTCATTTCTCATTGATCGTATCTTGTTGGCCCCAAATTCTTATTTATGTGGATGTGTCTAACCTAAAATTCTAGCTCTTTAAATGCCGGCATTATTTTTATAGCATTTCTCATTTCTCAGTGTGCCCAGATCCGGTATCCGCCCTAGTTGCTGGGACGATGCCTATCTTGGTGCATCTCTTTCATGGGTCTCCATGAGTAAGAGTGAGGAAGAAATGATTCTGACAGTGTAATAATAAGTGCTCACAGGACTTAACAAAAGTTGAGAGAAAGTTGAAAAGATTTTTAGGCTTATCAAATTATTAACATAGGACCAAATAATTCACTTTTTATAAAATTAAGTTGTGTGTGTGTATGTGTGTGTGTGTGGTAAGAGGGGAAATATAACTTAGAACCTAGAATCTTTGCAGCTGGTAAGCAAGCAGATGTCTAGACCAAGCAGGGAAGCAGGATTCTGAAAAAGCAGGGAACACAGTAAACGCTGCCCCAGCCCCACACCTGCCCCGGGGCTCTGTCGGCCTTCCTTTACAGCTACCAAGACGGCCCCTGGGCTTTACAGACTTATTAAACGGCGTCCTTGATCCTAGAAGAGCAAGCTATGAAGGAAGAAAGGGACACGCCAGATATCTAAGCAGCAGGAAAGCCAGGCTGTCCTTGGGTGTTTGCCAAGCAGTGCAGCCGCCCACAGGGTGGAGGGGGGCCCGGCTCCGCGCGCCCCTGCGGTTGGAGCACCTGTGATTTTTGCTCACTGCTGCTTAATTCTTCTTTCTATCACCAAATTCTGACTGTGAGAGCCAAGCTTTTCACCGGCTCTGAGACGCATTTCCCAGGCTGGTTTTGACACTTAGAAAAGATCTGAAAGAGGAATTATAAGGTCCAGTTTGGCCAAAGGCAAGAAATCATGTCTCCCTGGAATGAAAGGAAATGTCTCCTTAGGAAGCTATGCGTTTCTTAATGAGGAAGACTTCATCACTTACTAAAATACATGTGCTTTAGGATTAAGGAAGAAAAAAAAACAAATTATTTCATGTATTCTCAGGCATGGGAACCACCATACTATCTTATAGATGGCTGTGTCGTTATAGAATGGTGAAAATGTGGCTTTTTTAAGAAAAAAGATGGGAAATGACCAATTTTCTAAGTTCCGTCTTTGTAGTATCCGGTGGCTTTGTATCCTGACTCTCACATGCTGCCGCTATAATAATTAAAGTATCTGACAACACAATAACACTCTTCCAGCTCCTACTTATAAAGGTTTCGGACATCCCAGTATTTCATGAACTGAATCTACAATGAGCCTCTGTGTGGTAGAGTGGACAAGGATTCCCCTCTGGCTTCTGAAGCTCCTCTTGCCTCTGGAGCACCCCAACTACTCCCTTACTGTCAGGGCAATCAGTACACAGATTCCATTAACCAATGAGTTAATATAAATGAAATAGAAGTGGAATAACCTAAAACCTTTTAGAATTGCATTAGTCACTAGGCGCTTGGTAGACATAAGCAGATCATTAGCGTTTTGGATATTCTAGTAGTTGTAATGATTTTAGCTTGCAGTCAGGTCAAGAGACATCTATAGATTTGTGTCCAACACTGTGAATGCAATGATAAAAGGAAGAAATACAATGAAATTATGAGCAAAAGCATCAGTACACATTTAATTTTTTTTAAGATAATATAAAATGTATGCACAGGAGATAGCACTGGGGCTTTTCTCAGCTTGAGTTCTGGGAAAGAAAAAAAAAAAAGAGAGTTGGTAGAATTTGAAACCATAAATACACACCTGGAATATGTTTTGAGGTCTATTTATGCTACCCACAAGGTCCAGAAACCATCAAACTACCATCAAACTAAGACAAGAACCCAAGAATTATTCCTAGGCCAGTTGCTTGCCTGGAGCTCTTGGCAAAAGTAAATAAAACTCCACCACGAGAGATGCTCACAATGCAGGCCACGAGGGTTTCCCATTGCAGAAAAGAGCCTCCCTCCACGAGTTACACAACAGGACATGAGTGATAGCATGCAAAACTAAAGTCAAGTCTTAAACCCAGTAATTGGAAATAATAAAAATGGAAATTTGAAGAGTATTTTAAAAAGACTGTAACTAAAATGTTTCAAGGGATAAATATAATCAAAATCCTAAAAAAAAAAAAAAAAAAAAAAGACACAGTGAAAAAAGATTAAGTGAAACCCATAGCACTTAAATTAAAAAATACAGCCTTTGAAACTTAATGGAGAGCTCTAAAAGCAGGTATAATACAGTGAAGGAGAGACTCAGAAGAAGACAGGGAAACGGCGCAGACAGACACCAGGAAATATTAGCAGGAGGACAAGAAAAGGACATGAACCTGCAGGTAACTTAAATTGTTATGGTAACTTAAATGGCAATTTAAACTATCATGAACTGGGATGAAATAGTTCAGCATTTGTGTCTGTGGAGTTCTGCAAAACAAGGAGAGAGAAAACAGTGGTCAGAACAAAGGTCAGAGCCACAGAGTTTGTACACAGAAAGTAAATGACAAAGGAATAAGACCTTACCCAGAAAGAAGAATTTTTAATCTAAACCTAGATTACTTAACAGAAGAAATCCAAAATAATAATAATAACAAAAATAATAATTTAGAAGTTATAAAATTCTTCTAAATAATTCATTGACCAAAAACACCATCTCAGTAAAAATAAAATAATACTGCAAAACAATGTAAGCACTGTATAAAAAAAATTCATATGGTAAGCTAAATTTGTATCTGGAGAAAAATAAGTTTCCACTAAATTCATGTATTAGGAAACAAGAATAACAAAATTACTAAGCAAAATTTTTGACAAAAAAGTAAAATTTGCTACCATTAGTAAACCTCGAAATCCAGAATGCTTCACAGAATAAATATGAGAGCATAATAAATGAAGTAGAAAACTGTGTATCAATAGAAAGGGTCAGAAAATGTACTTTAAGGGTCAGAGAATGTACTTACTACAGGGTGTGAAAAAAGATAAACTCTTAAAAGTTTGAAGAATAAAAATGAGGAAAAGGTGTATGTAAATAACAATAGAAGTGAAATTATTGCCTGTAACTCGTATATTTAAAAATGGAAAATGGTGGCCCCTGAGTGGCTCAGTGGGTTAAGCCTCTGCCTTTGGCTCAGGTCATGATCTCAGGGTCCTGGGATAGAGCCCTGCATTGGGCTCTTTCTGCTCAGCAGGAATCCTACTTCCCCCTCTGCCTCTTCCTGCCTCTCTACCTACTTGTGATCTCTCTCTCTCAAATAAATAAAATCTTCTAAAAAAATGAAATATGTATTTTATATGAAGAAGTTATACTGACAAATTAAATTTTTTACATAAAATGAACTTCCAAAATACATAAATCACAAAAAGGATAAGAGAAGAACTAAAAGATTGAAACAGGCTTTTGAATCCATGTAATTAGATTAGTAGATAAAAATGTATCCCTCAACTCTAGTACCAGAGAGACTTAAGTAATATTTTCCAAATCTTCAAGGAATGTAGTCCCAATTTTATACAAACTTGACAAGTGGGAGAGAACAAAGATAGAAAATCTCCCCAACTCATTAACCAAGGCTAAAATGACCTTGATTTCAAACCAAGAAAGATAGTGCAGTGTAAGGAGAGTTCCAGAACAATCTCACTTTCAAATGTGAATGTAAAATTCTTGCGTTCAATATTAGCATACATGGGGATGCCTGGGTGGCTCAGTGGGTTAAGTCTCTGCCTTCGGCTCAGGTCATGATCTCAGGGTCCTGGAATCGAGTCCCACATCAGGTTCTCTGCTTAGCAGGGAGCCTGCTTCCCCCCGACGGCCTGCCTCTCTGCCTACATGTGATCTCTGTCTCTGTCAAATAAATAAATAAAATCTTTAAAAAAAATATTAGCATACATGGAACACTTCGTCAAAAATTAATGAGGTACTGTAATGACTAACCTAACGTAATACAAATAAATAAACAAATACATTAGCATACTGAGTCAATAAATTTTTATAAAAGATTTTATTTATTTATTTATTTGCCTATTTACTTTTCAGAGAGAGAGCACAAGCAGGGGTAGCTACAAACAGAGGGAGAGGAAGACTCCCCATTGAGCAAGGAGCCCAGTGTGGGGCTTGATCCCAGGACCTTGGGAGTAGGACCTGAGCTGAAGGCAGACACGTAACCAACTGAGACACCAAGCCACCCGGCCCACCAACAATTTTAAAAAGGATCACACAACATGGTCAATTTCAATAATATCGAACGAAATATGCGTTAACAGTAGAAATTCTATCAGTTTAAGTCTCTACTCTCAGAGAATGACCTTAATAAATGGGACAGCAATTCAGAGATACAAGTGAGAGCCCACATTTATCAAACATTTATTTGTTTATTGCAGAGAAGTCTCAGGGACCAGAAATCATATAGACAACTTAGAAGCAATTATCCAATCAGCTGGAAATTTGCAATTTTTGAAATAGTATAACTCAGACTTGGCGGTGGGGTAAGTGCGAGGCCTGTGACCATGAAAAGGGTTGGGAATCAAGAGCATGGGGGCGAGAAGGAAAACCCCGGATCTGACACTGAACAACCTCACACTGGGGTCATACCCATAACTCTCTTGGGGGAAGTAACCCTGTAATACTTTAAGATGCTACAAGTCTTTCCCTGCTGGTTTGGTATCTCTATCTACCCTGATTAATTATGGGTTTCATGGAGACAAAGTGAATTAAACTTATAGAATCGGAAATTCTGATAAATATAGAAGAAATGTGTATTTGAAGAATTTAAATTCATCTCTTATCATATTAGAATATATAACAAGATGACATTTTAAATCCAATTTAAGATGATGTGAGTGAAACATTTTTATTATGTTATGATTTGAAATCTTGTTACGTTTATAAATGGTATTGAAACAGATAAGAGAAATTAAAAATTGCTGTCTTTATTAGTTTATTAGATCCTTAATATCTTCTTGTGAGCTAGGGAATGCAAATTCATCAGGCAATTGAGATGATTAAAAATGAATTTGAATATATTACATTTACAAACATAGTTTGAAATGTTTAAAGGTATTTAATTAATTAAGCTACAAAAATACATTTACCTTATGGTTAAAAATCTGATTTTTTTCAGTAAACCAATGGTTAAGTATTTAAACAAATTTAACACCTAAATTGCCCTTACTTTGATCCAAAAGCTACCCTTGCAGACAATCTCTGAATCCCTGTTCTCCCAAACAACAGCAAGCCACCTTTCACATCAGCAAGCTCATTAACAGATTTGGAAGACTAAAATATGGTAAAAAAAAATATATTTGGATAAAGAAAGATTTTATGATTAAGACCAACCTTTGATAAAATTTTACACCTATGCACTCTTCTGGCAGGTGTTCTAAGGAGTTAAGGGATGGAAGTTTGGAAGAGACCGCTTTCCTTAACTCATGGATGGTGCATTCCCAACGTCTGAGCAAACCACACTCCTTAATGCTGAAATCTTAGAATTGTTTCTATTACAAATTGAGAACAAGACAAGTCATAAACAAGTCCATTACCAGAGCTTCTTTTTAACATTTTCCAGAAGGTCTAGATAATGTAATAACATCCACAAACTAAGTAACAGTTAAAAGATTGGAAAAGAATAGAAAAATCTTACTATTTTACCAAACATATTATTTTCTACTTGAAAAGTTAAAAATAAGCTACAGAATCCTATTAGAACTAATAAGGGAATTGTATCCATTTTGGCAGAGGATAAAATCAATGTGCATTAATTAATAGCATTTGCAAACACTAACACAATTGGAAAAAGTGATTTTTGAAAGCTCTAATCTAATAGCACAAAAGCTGTACATAGAAATACATATAACTGAAAAATTTTATGTTGAATAAAAAATACTGAGAGGTATAAAACAAGATCTAAGTGAATAAAGAGTAAATTCCATACATGTCTAGAGACAACAATTCTATAAAATACTCTCTCTCAAGGTAGCTATAATTTCAATATTCATTCTATCAGAATACTAACAGGTTCTATGATAAACATGTACAAACATACATGTGAAATAGTATTAATATGCCTGTGAAAATATAGAGAAAAATGATTTTAAAAACCCAACATTTGATAGCACTTACTAAGTGCCAGGCACTTTGCTAGGTACTTTAAATATTGTTACTCCTTTGAGCCTACAAAAATCCCCAGGAAGTAATGATGTCATCTGCATTTGGAGGAACGGATTGATTAAGCAACTTGGCCAAGATCAGTCAGTGTGAGGGCAGGGGTCTAAAGTCTTCTGGACACTGCTTCTCTGACGAACAAATAGAAATGCACAGCTGAGGACACTGTAAAGACCACCAGTGGGAGATCCTATCACAATATAGTGTTACCTAGTAAAACACTCTGGAAAAGGAATCTTGTGGGGGGGATGGAAAAATAGGCCACTGGAATAGAAAAGCAAATCCTGAAGAGGACTTGTCAGAGCACTGGGACTCCACACACAATAAAGCCTGAGATATATGAACGTGTGCTGGAAGGTGAAGAGGGACCATTCACAGCCTGTCCCGGCAGAGCTGGCTCTTCATCACAGATAATGTGAGAGCAGATCCCTACCTCACGACCTAGAGACGCAAAGTCCCGATGACCTGAAGGTCTCAATGCAAACATAAAAACTGCAGTGCTTTTGAAGCAAAAGTAGGAAAATGTCTTTGTTCCACTTGAGGAAGGAGAATTTTTTCCTCAGGTAAATCTTAGAAAGCAACCAATATGGAGGAAAACAAAAGATTAAGTTTGAGTTTATTAAAATTCAAACCATATCCATGAAAAATAAAATCACCAACTGAATAACATAATGTACACATTAGAAAAAGAGGTCTACAGTCCACATAAAAAAGAAAAGATCATTATACAGGATATATTGAACTCTTACAAATACATAGAAAAAGAAACTATTTTAAAAAGTAGGAAAATAGACAAAAAGAGTCACAGATAGGAAATGGAATTGCTAATAAGCTTCTAAAAGGTGATTGGCTTCAGTAGCCGTCAGAGAAATATAGAGAAGTCCATGATCGAACACAATTAAGTACCCCAACCACCAGTACAGATGAACGTCTGATCACAACAACTGGGCACAAATGGAGGAGATAAGATTGCACATCGTCTGAGAGAGTGAGAATTGGTACAATAGCTTCCGATAGCAATTTTGTAATACTGGTAAAGCCAAAATGCATATATTCTAACCCAGCCGTTCTCCAGGTTAATCGTGGACCCTGGAGAATAGACGCCCCCATGTTCACTAGTTTCCCTGCACAGACCAGGTGTAGCAGGGTTTGAAAGAGAAGAAAAGTAGAAACAACCTAACTGTCGCTTAGCAGGTGAATGCATAATAACACGGTTTCTTCACACAGCGGCCTTTCATACAGCAGCTACAGGGAATGAACTGGATCTGCATTTGCAGAGCGAAATCTCCCAATTACAAAGTACGGAGGAGAAAACAAAGTCACGGAAAGATATAAACAGGATAAAAAATGCAGATGCATTTAAAAAAAAAAAACAAACCCCACTGCAGTGTTATGGATGCGTAGTTGTGTGCTAGAAGCACAGACACAGAGCTAGGAAAGGTTTCGTAAGTAGAATTTCCACGAGCGGTTAATTTGGGGGCAGATGGGGAGGATGTGGGACTTGATAAAGGGTCATGGGAAGGTTTAGCTGTATCTTTTCAGTTTTTTTCGGAAGAAAGATACTAATACATAAAAACACAGAAGGGTAGAAGGGAAGAGACAGTATGTGTGACTGAGGAAGAGGGACACAGAGCAAGCTGCTGACTTGTTAATCTCGGAGGAGGATCCATAAGCATATCCGATAACATTTCCTGCATTTTTGGCATGTTTGCAATGTTTTGGTAATTATAAAAACCATGTGAAAGGTCTACAAGTAAGAACATATTTTCTAGATTATTTTGATCTAAATTTAACCGAAAATAATAATCGGATCTGATAATGACTGCGAAGATCTTGGAGTATTATGGTAATAGTTTTAACACAGGCAATTGCTGCTGTCATTTCCATGGTATGCCTGGAAAAGCTTTTCTTTCGAAAAATGGGTAAAGAAAGAAATATGAAATCCAGATGTATATAATGCGTACATAATTTAAAACAAGAACTACAGCCTGCAAAAATCATATTTAGGATAACTTATTAAAAATGCTACTGGAGGGGCGCCTGGGTGGTTCAGATGGTTAAGCGTCTGCCTTCAGCCCCGGTCATGATCCCAGGGTCCTGGGATCAAGTTCCACATCCGTCTCCTTGCTCAGCAAGGAGCCTGCTTCTCTCTCTCTCCATCTGCTGCTTCCCCTGCTTGTGCTCTCCCGTGTACTCTCTGTGTCAAAAAAATAAACAAAATCTTTAAAAAAATAAAATAAAATAGAAATACTACTGGATTTCACTGAAGATTACGGAACTTATCTTGATGGAAGGTTCACGGAAACATTCAAAGAAAGCAGCCCCAGAAACCAAGTGTACAGATCTATGTGATGTGTACGCACCCGCAACAGAGAGAACGGGGAAGAAGCCAGGGAGTGAGAGGGGAGAGACAGAGAATGTGCTAGATTGTATTTTTAAAGTCTCTTGTAATGCATCACAGAGTTGGCCATTGGCAAGAAGTACAGACGACCTTCAGGGGCCCCCACAGCAATGAGTGACCGTGCATTCCAAGAGGCAGGAGGGCTGGGTCTTCTACTGGAAGACGCGCTCGCAGATGTCGGTGACCAAGAAAGAGGAAGCACAGAGCACATGGGAGCAGGAGCGCTGCCCCCGTCTCTCCCCGCCCCGCAGGGCAGTGATATCTGGGACACCCGAAGAGTGACACGTTTGTAGGTAAGCAAGACAAAAATCGAGAAAGAAGCTTGTTCTCTGGGTCTCGGCCCTCGGTGGCTGTGAGGAGGAAAACCTGTCACCTCAAGCTGGCCCTTGATAGTATGAGGAGCTAGAAGTCACATCACGCAGCTGGCGGAGAGGAAAAATGTACTATTTTTGTAAGATAGACCCCGCTCAGAACTGTGTATGGGATAGGCCTGGAAGAAACAACCACAGATTTTTCTCTTGAGAAAAGTACCCCGAAGCTCCATGCAAAGATGCGAAAATTATTTTAATTTCCTGACATAAATGCATAAAGGAAATAAGTTTAGAAGGCATGAAAATATGAACGTAAAAAATTCAGCGAAGTTTCAGAGGCCACTAAAACGATGCAGCAGGCTTGAAAAAAAAAAACTCCATAAATTTTACAAATTAAAAAAAATCACTGAGATTAAAAACAGAATATAGTAATTGACTTTGAAACCCAGTAAATGTAAAATCTTAACAAATGTAGTGTGCTGGTAAATATACCAGGGATGGGGGAAGAATTTTATGAAGTTATACCATAAAAAGGCAAAAGGAGCAGTTATAAAAAAGGAAATGGGCAGAAACATGGATTATAGACTGAGAGCAGGTACCCAAGGACCTTGGGACCTTGGAAGGAGAACCGGAATCAAGAGGGAAGGCGAGATTCAGACGCAGCAGCGGAAGTTCTTTCAGAAATACAAATCCAGCGAGCCCACCGAACACCCCATCTGCAAATCTCGTCGGCAAGCCTACAGCGGCAAAGCCAGTGAGGTATTTAACGTTGCAGAATAACATAAACGATAGGCTCCCCACAGAGGCTTGGCAAGTAAACAAACAGAAACAGCCAATGCCAGAATTCAGTGGAATGGTCTCTTCAAAATGCTGAAAAAAAAAAATCACTGCCGACCTGAAGTTTCATAGTCAGTAAACTCGAGAATGAAGACAAAATAAATACATTTTCTATCAGAGAAAAACTGAGAGTTTATCACCAACAAATTTGCATTGATAGATAACATTTGAAGAATGTCTTTCAGAAAAAAGCAGTGATTCCAGGTGGACCATGTGGACTCAGGAGGTGTGGAGAGAAGAGAAGAATGTGTGTGTGTGAAGCAGTCAAGTAATGTCTGATTTGTGACACCAGAATAAGACTAAACTGTATCCAACTATACAGGAGTTGCAAAAGCTGACCCAGTTAAAGTACTTAGGATTCTTGATTTATCCGAGAGTGTAGTATGAACGGTGCTTACATCTCGATCTCATTAAGTGAAATGTGCATGTTAAAATTTCCGGGGCAACCTTAAACAAATAGAAAATGAGTTTATAACTTTTTAAAGGGTAGAATAAAAATGGGGACATGCCAGTTCCTCAGTTAATGCAAACAACGCTGCCTGAAGATAAGTACAGCACAGAAGCAGCAGAGATGAGATGTTGGGAGTGAGTCTAAATATACAGTAAACACCATAAACGGGAAAGAACTGAATCATCTGGTTAAAAACAAAGATTGTCAGGCTCGATTAAAAATATCTAGCCATATGCTCTTTACAAAAGACACACCTAAAATAAATGTGAAAAGTTTGCACCATGCAAAACATCGAAATCAACCTAGTTAGGAATTAATAAAAAATATAAGTCAGCAAACACACCAATTTTAAAAATCCTTAATCCAGTATTTGATATTTAAAATCCTGCTGACAAAACACTATCTCAGGAAGAAATGAAAGTATTGATAATCCTGCATCATTAAAGAAATTAACTCAGCAATTCACGATATTTCCACCAAGAAAACAATCTCAGTGAGTTTTGTAAAATCTACCAAACATACAGAAAACAAAACTCCTCTTACAGAAATATTTCTAGCAAATATAAAAAGGAGAAATAGTCTTATTTATGAGACAAATGATGCCTTACTATCACAACCAGAGTATCGCAATGCAAGTACCAAAACCGGTGTCCCATTTCACAAGTGCATCAGAAAAATGTACTCGCATCCCAGTGAACTTTTCAGTGTAAGGAAAATAATTAAGGTAATTTACTATGTCAACAAATGGACAAAAATAAGCCAAATGATCATTTATTAATGCAGAAAAAGCAGATGATGATACTGAACAATTGTTCATGATAAAAATGTGAGTGAACTGAGAAGAGATAACAGCTTCTTTTATCCAATAAACATTATATGCAAGAAAAACCCCGAAAGGGTAATAATTTTCATGTTTCATAGTGAAATGCAACTATTCCCTTTACTCTCAGGTAATCCGTGCACAAGGCAAGGCTGTCTTCTTTTCTCTTCACCTTTGTCTTGATATCTTAGCCATTGCAGTATGATTAGGGGAAAAATGTAAAAATAATTAAAAAGGAAAGCACACATATGCCATTATTTAGGAATGACATGATCGCTTTAGCCCAAAACATAAATATGTAACTGGAATTAATTAGAGATGCACTGGTGATGCTTTAAGATGTGCAAATAAAAATGGAAGTTGTCAGCAAAAAACAAAACAGGATGAAATGTTTAATGATACATTGTTAAGAAAGTTCTACATATAGAAGATATCTAAAAGTGAATTATTTTAAAAGATATGTGAAATAATTATGGAGAAAGTTATGAAATTGTTTCTAATGCCAAAAAAAAGTCCTTGAAAACATCTAATACATAGAGCTCTGTCATGATTTTACATAATTAGAATCCCCCCCAAATTTGCACAATCTCCAAATTGTTCTATAGAGTCGATGTAATTTCACCATAATCCTAGACATTGCTTCACGAAGGGTACATTCTGTCTGTCAACTTATATGGAAAAATGAAGGGCCAAATATATTACTCAGTTCATTTCCTAAGAAATTGATTGCGGTGAGGGTGGAGTTCTCTGTTTATGAAGCACCAAGATTTGATAGAAAGCTGTCATGATTAAGATTCTTGAATAGAGGGGCGCCTGGGTGGCTCAGTGGGTTAAGCCGCTGCCTTCGGCTCAGGTCATGATCTCAGGGTCCTGGGATCGAGTCCCGCATCAGGCTCTCTGCTCAGCAGGGAGCCTGCTTCCCTCTCTCTCTCTCTCTCTGCCTGCCTCTCCGACTACTTGTGATTTCTCTCTCTCTGTCAAATAAATGAATAAAATCTTAAAAAAAAAAAAAAAAAAAGATTCTTGAATAGAAAGACACACCATGAAAAGAATAAAGAGTCCAGAAATAGACCAGGCCACAGAGAGAGCTGGGCCAGGTGGTTTGCAGATTCCTGGGAAAAAACCTGAGCTGTTCAATAGCACACTTCTCTGAATTTGGAAAACATTAGATCTCTATTTTACACCGTGCCCCCAAAAATCAATTTTAATGTACTAAAAGACATGACCATGAAAAATAAGTTTTTAAATCCTTAGAAAAAATACGGGAAAAAGTGGAAATAACTTAATAGAAACCATGTAAGAGACTGAAAGGAATTTTAGAGAAAAAATACATATATACAAAACCAATGGACATCTTGCAAAGAAACTCGGGCTCATCAATCACCAGTGAAATGCAGATGCAATCCCAGTGAAATATAATATTACAACCACTAGTTTGGGAATTTAAAAAAAAATGACAATATCAAGTCTTGCTCACTGGCGGGAGTATAAATTTGCAGAGCTACTTTAGGAAATGATTTTGGATTTCCTGTTGAATCTAGAGCTGTGCTTAAAGAAATGAGGTTTATGGTTCTGTTCTGTATCGTAAGAATAACTTGCACATATGGGCTAAAAGGCATTCAGGCTTTGTGTAACCAGAAAAAAAATTGAAAACACCTAAACATGCACTGACAGGAAAAATAAACAAATTATATTATCATTCTGCAGTGGACCATTATCTATGAATGAACTAACCCCACACAACCATGAGAGTGACTTCCCCCAATGCAATGTGAGATCTTAAAAAAGCAAGTTACAAAAGGAAAAATACTGCAGGATTTCATTTTTTTATATTTAAAATATAGTCAAGGCTAATTATATATTATGTGGGGATATGTGTGGAGTAAACCTTTAATATGAACCAAAGTAATGATACACACAGACTTTAGGATCCATCAAGAGGGTGTTTAGAGATGCCATTGGGGCCTTCACTAACCTTGGTGAGATTGTTTCTGAGGCTTGGCGGTGAGGTATGCCTTAAACCATACCTTCATTATGTGTACTTTCCATCTTGGTATGTTTGAAATGTATGGCATATTTCAGAATTAATAAACTATAATAAATAAATATGTCTGGAAACCTTTTTGGTATAAAAATATTGCAAACCATCATTTGAGAATGTTATCCATGGGCTTGTAAAAATACGTATTAAGCCGATTTTGAAATGTGGGCTAACTCAAAGGAGTGTCTTGATGCGTTCAATCTGGAATTGAAAAGCAAACCAAAGAGTATCATATCGGGTATATTATATATCAAAAAGCAGCGTAGAGTGAAAAGTATAATACTTATCAATTAGATACGTCTTTTGTATCTCAAAAAGGGACACTATTAAAAAATACAGCCCACCTCTCCTAACTTCTGCTGGACAACCAGGGAATCAAGTCTAGACCTTGTCGGGATGACCTCCTGTAACTTGCAGCTGCACAGACAGAAGGCTTTCTATAGGGTGGGGAGTTGTAAGGCTAGCATTGTACAAAATCAAGCCAGAGCAGGTCCCTGAGGAATCGCCTCCTCTACTCCCACAGGTCAGAGTGCGAAGTGGGCCAGACACCGGTGCGGTCCAGTGCTGGTCAATGCTTCTACCCCAGAAATGGCCTCTGAGGCAGGTACATGGGAAGGTGATGGGGAACTTAAAATTCAGCATCATCCCCTCCCCGGGAGGGGCCAGAGGCTCTTGAAGCTCTGTATTTGGTGCTGAGTCAATCTTCTAATATCCTTTGAGGGTGATAACTCTGGGCATTTCTTTCTTTCTTTTTTTTTTTTTTTTTTTTTTTTAAGATTTTACTTATTTATTCGTTTGTTTGTTCGAGCACGGGGATGGCCAAGGGGCTGAGGGAGAGACAAGCCAACTCCAGTGTAGAGCTCCACAGGGACCCCAAGATCGTGAACTGAGCCAAAATCAAGAGTCAAATGCTGCACCTGCTAGGCCACCAGGGGCCCCTCAGGCCATTTCTAAACAACAGAGATGAAATTGAGTGACACCAGGACACTGAAAATGGCACAATGCTGCAAAGCTACACAACAGTGCATGCCCAATATGGCAAAACTTGGAAATTCATCTTTAGCCAACAACAAATAGGCTTTGCTCATTCCGACGCTGTGTTAACATTTTGTTGCCCCAGAGGGGAAGAAGTGTTACAGTACCTCGCGGTTCTGTGCACTCAGGACTTGGTAAGAGAGAGCGGCATGAGGGACCCTCCAGCCTTTGCTGGAAGTGCTTCCCGGGCCGCCGAAGCTCTCTGTCGCCCGCAGCTTGCAAGGCTGGCCCTGCTCTATGCAACTTCCAAAGGCCCCAGAGCTGAACGTACTGTATCAGTCCACAACATCACAGATGACGTCACACAATAATGTAATAATGTAACTACGTATTGATTTTGATGATGATGGTGCAAAGAAAGGAAATCATTTTGGTCACACTTAATTTGCATGTGTGTTTAACCGGCAGCAGGTGCCCTAAGAAGCCACGATCACTAGGCAGCGTGAAGACTGGATGTCATTGGAGGAAAACGGACTTTTGGGACTCTGCTGCCTGGGCTATTCAGACTCGCTGAGTCTTCTGAAAACAGAACAAACTGGAAGCACTTTTAGGTATGGGATGCGATGCAAGCTGGATAAAACTGTTAATAAGGAAAGAAAATTGCCTTCACAAATACTTTGAAGTAGTGGACCCATTTAATCTCTTAACAAGTCTGTAAGGAATATTTGACAGCAGGGAAGGTTCACGATCAGTGGATTAAAAAAACACCATTTCATGTACTGTTATTTAACTCTAGAAAGGATTTTTTATGTCATTTGTGCTAATTTTAAAATAAACCTTAATTTTAGGGCACTTTTAGGTTCACAGCAGCATTGAAGGAAAGGGACAGGGGTCTCCCAGGTAGCCCTCTGCCCCACCCACACCCAGCCTCTATCAACATCCCCAGCACATGGCACCTTTGTTATACCCACGAATCTGCAGTGAAACACCGCTAACACTCAAAACCCATAATTGTCATTAGGGTCCACTCTTGGTGTTGTGCTTTCCATGGGTTTCCACAAGTGTGTGATGACGCGCACTCACCATTGTAGTATCACACAGAATAGCTTCATTGCCCTAAGATCCTCTGTGCTCTGAGAACTCATCTACTCTACTCATCGTCCCACACCCGGCAACCACGGATCTCTTTACCGTCTCCATGGTTTTGCCTTTTCCAGAATGCCATACCGCCGGATCATACATGTATGGGCTTTTCAGACCGGCTGCTTCCTCCTGGTGATATGCGTTTAAGATTCCTCTGTGTGTCTCTTCATGGCATTTCTTATTAGTGCCGAGTAATACTCCATTGTCCGGATGGACCACAGTCTCTTTTCGGTTTTGTTTGTTTGTTTTTAACATTCACCTAGTGAAGGACATGCCTCCGAGTAAGTTCACAGTTTCACAAGAAACAGTCAGACCGTCTTCCAAAGTCGCTGCCCCATTTTGCTCCCCGCCTCCGGAAGTGAGTGGGGGTGCCTCATCTCCCCTTCCTCACCAGAGTTTGGTGCTGGCAGTGATCTGGTTTTCTAACATTCTCACCTCGGCGTAGTGGTATCACATTCTTGTTTTATTTTGTAATTTCTTAATGACATGTGATGCTAAGCATCTTTTCATGAGTTTGTTTCCCATCTATCTTCTTTGAAAGGTGAGTAACTTACACTATTTTTTCAACCTCCATGTGACGCTAAAATATCCATGTTCCTTTCTACCAGCAATAATTCTTTACCATTTCACTGAAAATAGATATAAACTATTCTAAAAACACTTCACCAGTCTTGCACGCTGATAGAGCATGTACTAGAATCACAAAATTAGTTATAACATTTAAAACATTTGTAACATTTAAATGCTTAATTTAAAACATTTACAGCTCACACTTAGACACTGAAGACATTCCTGTGAGAGTAAACATCTTCGCACTGTGATCAGTTCTTCATTTGGGCTTGTCACACTCATGGAAACAACCATGAAATGCAGGTTAGAATCAACACCCCGTTGACCATTCAAGAAAGTGGTTACATGCTGTGTAGTAAGACCAAATTTGAATGAAAGACCAAATTCTGTTTTTAAAAATGTACACCGCTCTTCATCCAAACATTGTAAACCATTACTGTGATCAAGTTCAAACATTTTAGAAACATCAACTTAAAAATCGGAGGAAATGGAGACTTCACTGGAAAAAGCAACAACAGAGCCAAAATTATCACAATATTTTAAAAAACCACTGATGGGGGAATTTTACACCAACTGCTGCATAGAGCACATGGACTATGATACAATAAGTCAGAAGTGGTTCTGTACATGTTTTTTTAAAAAAAGATTTTATTTATTTATTTGACAGAGATCACAAGTAGGCAGAGAGCCAGGCGGGGTGGGGGTTGGGGGCTGGGGGAAGCAGGCTCCCCACTGAGCAGAAAGCCTGATGTGGGGCTCGATCCCAGGACCCTGAGATCATGACCTGGGCTGAAGGCAGAGGCTTTAGTCCACTGAGCCACCCAGGCGCCCCAATGCTGTTTTAAGACAGATATAATAATGCTTACACAACCCTTATAGAAACCACCTGGTACTGGAATTTTTATCAGGGGAAGTCTAGACGGGTACCACACTGGGCATCTTGACCTGGGGGGCGACCATCTCCAACACGATAGCTCTGCTGAGGTGACATTCTACTTTACGTGCAGAGCGAGGTAGACTGGAGAGACTCTACAGAAGTCGTTATTGTCTGCTCTGACGGAGGTCATGGTTGGAGACCCAGATGTTTTCAAAAGAGGATAGAAAGGAAGAGAACCTTTAGTTCAGTGTGACTATGAATGTGTATGTTGATGCAGATGAGCATCTCTGAGAACCTCTGGGATGGCGCCAGAGAGCTCCCTCTCCACAGACGCTGGTCAGCTCTGTAGGGCTCACACATAGCAGACAACTGTACGCTCACATTCTCTTGTCTCGCTAACTAGTCTTCTACTAACCAGCCTTGTGATTTGGCCAAAGATAGAAGCCCACCCACCTCGTGTTCTCCCTGAGCTGCTCGGGTTCTATGCGATCCCATCAGTCTTCTGGCTAAGTGGTTTCCTCTGCCCATGCTGACTCCTCTCTGCTCCAAAGGCTGAGGGACACCAGAGTCAGTACCTGGAAATGTTTAGGTAAAGATGGTTCTTGGATAAAAATCCAAGAAAATCCAAGTGTCTCTCCTGGTGAGTACATAATTGAGATATCAAGCCAAAATATCAAATATTTACAAAATGAGGTATGATGATCTAGATCACTAAAATGGATTAAAAATTTCCAGACAGAATGTGGACTCTGAGAAGTAAACTGAGGGCTTAAAGGGGAGGGGGGTGGAGGGATGAGTGAGCCTGGTGGTGGGTATTAAAGAGGGTGCGTATTGCATGGAGCACTGGGTGTTATATGTAAACAATGAATCTTGGAACACTACTATGATGACTAACATAACATAGTAAAAAAAAAAAAAAAAAAAAAAATCCAGACAGAAAGGTAATGGCGATTCAGCAATCTATGGGTCAGCAGTATTTTCAGGACACAAATCTGATAATGAGATGTATGATGGGTCCAAGGGGAGGAAGGGGTACAGGTGAAGGCAACAACACTCCCCCCCCCCCCCCCCCCCCGCCCAGGAGAAGGCTGTGACAAGCCCGATCTTGCTGGAGATGGTGGGAAGGAAGGTCAGATATGAGAACACCATAAGAAACAAACCAACACACTTGGAACTTTTCAGATGTGTCTCCTGGGAAGAGGGGAGGAAGGGTTCTGCAGGATCCCAAACTTCTATTTGCTGACCAAGTGTGGTGGTTCACCCATCTCTGCCTTTTTCCCGGACCCTGTCTCCCTCCAGCAGAATCATGTGACCCCCTCTCTACAGACCGGTCTGTTAATCCTTAAATTGTGTGATGAACCCATGAAAAGAAGAACTAGCTTCCATAAATTGGCACCACCCCTCAAACTACCAGTATTATAATCCATATGTATTTATTTTTCTTCAGATTAAAGGTACTGTAGAATACAAAAGTACGTGTGAAGTAAAACACTCTAGTTTTTACGAGATAGAAAACTCAGATAACCTATAATACCCGGGTCCTCTAACGCGTGGAGCCCAGGCAACCACCAATGCTCTCTCTATCTGTTTCAATCTAATTATTTCTTAACTCCAACTTCCTTCATTCTTCTGCCTTTGTCTTCAAGTTGGCCATCTCTTTTTCCAGAATTCTGTACTTTCTCCGAGGATACGCAGTCTAATATGAATTCTTCTTAAATGGGTTTACAGACTCAAACCCAAGCACTTGGGACTAATCCTTACTTCAAAAAAGGTAAGTTGTCCGATCCTTTTCAGATACAATGCTGTCTTATCTAGCACCTGTTTGCCCTCTGGGGAAGAGGCTTCTGAGTCCTTCACATACTCAGCCCTCAACTTGTTTTCCATTTGAAACTTTACGGTTTCCTGAATGAGAGTCCCTGTCCTAGAAACTTGTTCAGTATTCGAAGATCGATAGAATCTGCCTCCATATCAATTTTGTCAGTTCTCCCTTTCCGGAAGGATGGCCTTTCAGATTGTCCCCACCAGCCACCGTGGGATCCAGGGGAAAGCTTCTCTGATTCTAAGTCCTCCTCTCCTGTTTCCACAATGACATTGCAGATTGTTTGGACCACAGAGAGGCTTTTAGCACTTTCTCCAGACAAAATATTCCTCACGGAATGATGCCTTCAAGTGTTTGCTGGCCCTGAAGGGGAGCCCATCCCCACAAGCCCCGCACCCCATCGGGGACAAGTGCACTTCCAGCCACTGGTCTAGGACGTGCTCCTTGGCTGCCGGCAGTGAGGCCTCGTGGTGTTCCCATGCCCGAGCAGAAATGGGAGTAACCCAAGGGAGAAGATAGCTCTCAGTAGTGGGCCTTCTGAGCTAGATCTATGATGAATATTCATCCAACAGCTATGAAAATACACTCTCAGCCAAGTGTCCCAGAGCCTACAAAGCTTGTTACACTATAGCATCATGTGCCTGAGACAAACAGATCTCATTCTGCTTGTTTTTCTAGTTCCAGTTTTCTTGGAAGTTGCGTATGTGGGAACACATAAAGTATGGTTTCCACACCTTGAAATACTATGTTAAGCTTTATCGTGGGTTACCCGGTAGACAAAATATCTGGGTGACTGACCAAAATGTTTCCTTTTATTTATACAAAGATACTGTATTTGATGGATCTGATTTATATCAAACAGTTGCATTCCTAAAAAATCATTTATAGAATCTCCAGGATGCCAAAGCTTTGAATGCATTTCCAATTTTCAAGAACTATAGTTTATTTTCTTTTTCCTGCTGTTTGTCTTTATTGGAGAGAGCAGGATGGGGGTCAGGGAGAGGCGTCATCCACAAAAGAAGTAGGAAAGAGCCTGGGTTGGCAGAGAAAACACGCAATTTAACCAGATGGGAGAGGTGACGAACATCCACAATCTTCAGGAATAAAACCGAGGGGTGTTTTCTGCAGTATCTCCAACCCGCGAAAATGTAGGTTTGGCCTCATCTCTGAATCAAGTGAATATCAAAAGGAAAGCAGACAACTGTAACTAATTCTGGGCTTCCCAGTGATGGGAACAGACAGTTCATTGATGAAATACACACACTGAGCTAGAGGGGCCCAGGCCACCGATGGCTTCAAAGGTAATTACCAGCATCTTTTACTATGAGGAACACCCTAGTATGAGCTAGTAAACGTCCGGATTTATCATTCACTTCCTCTCCTGCTTAGATTATATGATTGAGTCAGACAGCTCTGAAGTGTGCAAGTTAATAAAAATGTGTGTTTATATGTACATCTTTCCCAAGAGAAAAATCCGAAGAAGTCCGTGCTTGTAGGTTGGAGCCGTTTTCTGTATAAGCCCCTTTGTATCTCTTCAACATGTAGGAGCTATTTAGCAGTAGAGAAAATGAGTTCTATGTGCACAAAAACAAAACCACAGAGAGAAAAAAGAGGAGAAATCTCTAAGATAGAGAAAAGCAAAGATAAAAAGAAGAGAAAGAAAATAATAGCGACACAATGTTGCATGCATAATAGTAAGGATATAAATAGAGTTCTTAATATAGCGTGTTAGTAATCAGATTTTAGTTTCTAAATGGCTCTAAATGAAGACCAGGTTCTAAATGAAGATCTTCTAAGTTATTTTTTATTACTTTCATGGTAGAATACAATATAGATGGTCACAGAAAACTAGAGCTACAAACACAGCAAAAAAATTAAAAAGATTAAAATGTGTTCTACGACAAATTTATATTTGTATAACCTTACTATCATCATAGAATCACCATGTTCTAATGCAAAGGACAATACCTTTAAAATGTCGTTCTTTTGAAAACTCTTGTTTCATAAATTAAGGTCAACCAAATCATGGCATTTTTTTTTATAAAATTTGCCTTTTTTACAGGATATACAGGTTACTTTAAATATACACCCAAACACATACCACCTCATAACACACAAACTCAATGTTTCTTATATTAAGTGACTTTAAACTCCCACAATATGTGATTACTTCATACAGTTTTGCGACCGTTTTCTAGAAGACATTTTTGCTTTTGTTTTTGTAGCTAGTCAAGGTTGCAGAGATCATAATACCCAAAGGTCAAGACTTGGGATTTCTTAAGGATAAAGGAGTAAATCCACGTGAATTCCTATGATGTAATGCACAAGATACAAGTCTCCAGATTCAATATGTTCCTGTTTGGGCTCACAATTATGTTACCACCAGACTGACTAAAATTAGAAGGACACACGGTGTCCACAAGGATGGGAAGCCATTGGAACTCTCAAAAATTGGCAGTGTCAACTAAAACTGAACATATGCATACCCTCTGATTCAGTAATTCCACTCCCAGATATGTGCCCAATGTCTGCCAAAAGACATAATATTAAAGCAGCATTGTTCACAACAGCCCTGCCCTGGACTCATCCTGAATATCCCTCCCAGGAGGGGAATAAATAAACTCTTGTGTATGAATGGGGGCGAAGGAGATATTACCACAGTCGGGGAAAAGAGCGAACTGCTCTTACTTGTAAGGGCATGAACCTAACTAACCTTACACTGAGATAATGTAACCACGCACAGAAGCCTACACCCCACTTGTATGACATCCCCAAACAGGCATTGCGTGGAGGTTGGAACAGTGGTTACCCCAGACTGGCGGTTGGCAGCCTAGAGGTGTTCTTTACTGGGATCAGGGACACGGTTGCAGAACACACATGCCTGCAGAAATTCATCAGGGATGGTCTTCAGACCTGTGTGTAGTTATGAGTCAGTGAAATCTACACATATGCGAATAAACTAAATGCCTGGAAGAATTAAAACAGAATTCTACAAAGGTTACTTTTGTGTAGTAGAACTATGATCAAGGTCACTTCCTTCTCTGTACGTTACTTTGTGTCTCTCTTGGTTTCTAAACTGAGCAGACACCATCCTACATGTATGATCGTGAACAGCCCACAAGCAGGTTTATAACAGAGAAGTTGCCATAAAGACAGAAATGAAGGCAAGAATAAAACTCGAGTTCTTTATATTTTCTAAAGTTAATTCGTAGGGTTCAAAGTTCAGTTCAACATTTTTTTTTTTTTTTGCTCAATTTGTCCTTGTTAAGTTTCGAAATTTATGGGAAGGATGCGTAAGGCATGGCTCCCTATTTAGTCTACAGAATGATTTTTTTTCTAGTGCGGCGTGTTATCTTTTTGTTAGAAGTGTTTGGTAGCTTGCATTATCCTCATAGAAACTGTCCAGAAATTTAACTCTTAGGCTTCGGGGAGAGATGTCTTCACCGAAGATGAAAAGGGCTGTTTTGTCTCTGTGCACGTCACTGAAGTTTGTTAAATTGAGGACAGCTGTGTGGAGGAAACGGCTCTCTCATTAGAACAATGTGCGAAGTAAACCAGTGCAAGGCAGGAAGGGAGCCTGAATAGTGTTTGAACAAACTTCCAAGGTTGAGTTTTGTGTTTATAGGCAGATGTTGGGTACACATCTGTTTCTACCGACTGCATATTCTTTGGGCTCAGAACAATGGAGTCCCATTCAGACAGGCCCCCTGAAAAAAGTTTTGCTTTAGTCTGTTGAGTTGTTTGTGTTTTTCAATTGAAATGTTTTATTGGCATGATTGTAGGTTCCCGTGCAGTTGTAAGAAATACTTCCCCATGGTTAATATTTTGCAAAACGATAGTTCAATATTACAACAAACTTACTGACATTCATTCAACCCATTCATCTCATTCAGATTACCTAAATTGTGCTTGTACTTGTGAGTGTGCGTGCGTGTTTGATTCTTTACAATTTTACCCCATGTGTATATTTGCGGATCCACCACCACAACCAGGAACTGAACACAAGGATTAGTCATTTTGCCCTTTGCTAACTAGACCTATCCTCGCTCCCTGCTTCCTTCCTAAGTCTTTGGCAACTGTTAATCTCTTCATTTCCAAAATCCTGTCATTTCAAAAAGTTATAGAAACGGAATAATGTATTATGTAATACTTTAGAATCGACTTACTTTTTTTCACTTACGCACTATATTTCCCTGGAGATTCATCAAGCAGGTATCAACAAATTTTTATTAGGCACGGCTGAGTAAGACTGGAATTTTAAAGTTGTATTTTACCTATCAATCCATTCGATGAAATACGTCTGAACCATTTTCAGTTATTTGGCTCTTACAAATAAAATTGCTCTGTACATTTATCTGTGAAAATACGTTTTAATTTCTCTGGGATATATGCTTGAGTGCATTCATTGGGTTTTGTGTTCATTGCATGGTTACATTTATACAACACAGCCAGACAACTTCAGGGCAGGTCATGCCCCTTTACACACTACCGGCAAGGTGTGAGTCACCCGCTTTCTGTGATTCCTCACCAACACTTGATATTGTCGCTACTTATTTATTTTTTCATTTTACCTGTTCTAATAGGTAAATAGCGATACCTCACTGTGGTCTTAACTGGCACATTCCTAATGGCTAGTGATGTCGAAAATCGTGTCACGTGTTTATTTGCCATCCATGTATTTTTATCAGCCAAATGTCTCTTTGTATCTTTTGCCCTTTTTTGAGTTGAGCTGTTCCTTTACTGTTGAATTTTGAGAGTTCTTTATCTATCCTAGTTATCAGTCTTTCAGAAATGCAGCTTACGAATCCTTCCCAGACTGTAGCTTATCTTTGATCTTCTTCAGAAGGGCTTTCACACAACAAATTTTTTTTTAAATTTTGATAAAGACCAATTGATCCATTTTTCCTTTGAGGATCATGCTTTTGATGTCAATTATAAGTACTCATTGGCTAAGCCTTGACCCCCCCCCAAAATATTCTACTATATATACTTTTTAAAGTTTTGTAACTTTACATTTAAGACCTAGTAAATTGTGAGGGGTTTGGGTTTTGTTTTTCTTTTCAGATACGAGGTTTATGTCAGTGGTATTTCTTTTTGATTTTTGAATGCTCAATTTTTCTAATACTGACAGCTTTTGCAAGTTTGTCAAATATGACTCAAGCATATTTTTTTGGGAGATATTTCTAGTTTCTATATCCTGTCCCACTACGCGTATCCCTCTGCCATTAACACACCATTTCGACAATTGTAGTTATACATTAACAAACCTTAATATAGGTTAAAGTGATTTCTGTAACAATATTCTTCTTTGTCAAGATTGTTTTGTTTTTTCTAGGATCTGTGCTTTTACATACAAATTTTATTTTATTTTATTTTATTTTTTAAAGCTTTTATTTACTTATTTGATGGAGATCACAAGTAGGCAGAGAGAGAGGAGGAAGCAGGTCCCCTGCTGAGCAGAGAGCCCGACTCGGGGCTCGATCCCAGGACCCTGAGATCATGACCTGAGCCGAAGGCAGAAGCTTAACCCGCTGAGCTACCCAGGTGCCCCTTACATACAAATTTTAGAATAAACTTGTCTATGTCTACCAAAAACTTGCCAGGATTTAGTAGTTTCTATAGTTCAATTTGGGGAAAATAGACATTTTACTATGTTAACTTTCCTAATTCATGAACATTATATGCCTCATTTGTCCAGGATTTGATTTATCAGAATCACATTTTATTTTATCAAAATCATATCATTTTGAATGTCTAGTAGGCAGACCCTTTTTTAAAGTACTTCATTTCCTTTGAAGTGATAATAAATGATATGATATTTTTAATTTAATTTTAATGCTCATTCATTGTTAATGTGCAGAAATGTGATTGATTTTCTGTGTTGACCTTGTGTCTTGGAAATTTGTTAAACTTACTTATTCTAGGATTTTTTTTTTTTTTTACATTCCTTGGGGTTTTCTATATAGACAACCATGTCATTTGCAAATAGGAAGTTTTATTTCTTCCTTTCCAATCTGTAAGCCTTCTTTAAAAAAAAAATGCTCTTTATCAAGCTGTATTCCTAATTTGCCAAGAGATCCATCCTGAATCACAAATGGGTGTAGGATTTTGCTAAGTGTTTTTCTACAGCAATTAATAGGATCAGATAATTTTGTTCTTCGGCCCATTGACATGGATTGTGTTGGATGTTGAGCAGGCTTTGCCTACTGCAGTAAATCCTACTGGATCGTGGTATATAACTCTGTCTGCACACTGTTGTATTCTACTTCCAAATATTTTGTTGAGGATTTTTCAGTCTAAGTTCATAACGGGATCATTTCTTTTCTTTTCTTTTTTTAAGATTTTATTAATTTATTTGCCACACACAGAGAGAGAGAGAGAGCACAAGCAGGGGGAACAGCAGAGGGAGAAGCAGAGTCCTCACTGAACAGGGAGCCCAATGCAGGGCTCCATTTCAAGACCCTGGGATCAGGATCTGACCCAACGGCAGACACTTAACTGACCGAGCCACCCAGGTGCCCCAAGCACCATTCTTATTTTAACTCTTTGTCTTATTTAGTATCAGGAATAATATCAGGAATACCTACTTCATAAAGTAGGTAAATAATTAATCTTTGCTCTTCTATTTTCTAGAAAAAAAAAAAACTGTGTAAAATTGGTCCTAATTCTTCTTCAAATGTCAGGTAGAATTCTCCAGTGAAGACACATGTGTTTGGAGATTTCTTTCTTCAAAATTCATACATTATAAATTCAATTATAGGCCAAGTCACAGTGTCCATTTCACCTTGGTTGATTTCTGGTTATTTTGTCTTTTGAAGAATTGTTTCATTTCTTGCACATTGTTGCGTTTATGAGCAGAAACCTTCCTGTACTTTTCACTTATTGCTCATTCACGGCTCTTGGATCAGAAGGATCGCATCGTATTCCTAATATGGGTGATGTATGTCTTCCCTGTCTTTAGTTTTAGTCAATCTTGATAGAGGTTTATTAATTTTATTTTTTTAAAGAAATAGTTTTTTGTTTAATTAATTTGATCTATTGTTTCTTTTCTCCAATTTGATTGATTTCTGCCTTTATCTTGATTATATAATTCCTTCTGCTTGCTTTGCAATGATTTTAGTCTCCATTTTCCATTTTTTGGGGGTAGGAACTTCTAGGTGATTGATTTGACATCGTTCCTCTTTTATGTTTTTATTTAAATTAGTTAACTAATTTATTTATTAATTAATTTATTTAAATTAGTTAACATGCATACAGTGTAATATTAGTTTCCAGTGTACAATATAGTGATTCAACAGTTCCATGAAACATCCACTGCTCACCGCAAGTGCCTCTTTATTCCCCATCCCCCATGCCCCTCCCCTCTGGAAACCATCAGTTTGTTTTCATAGTTAAGAGCCTGTTTCTTGGGGTACCTGGGTGGCTGAGTCAGTTAAGCAGCTGCCTTCAGCTCAGGTCATGGGATCCTGGATCCTGGGTCCTGGGATCCAGCCCTGCATCTTTTCCTTTTGCCACTTCCCCTGCTTGTGCTCTCTTGCTCTGTCAAATAAATAAATACACTCTTAAAAAAAAAAAAAAAAAGAAGGTCCGTTTCTCGGTTTACCTCTCTCTCTCTCTCTTCCCTTTGCTCATTTGTTTTGTTTCTTAAATTCCACATACAAGTGAAGTCACAAGGCATTTGTTTTTCTCTGACTTATTTCAATTAACACCATACGCTCTGGCTGCAGCCATGTCATTGCAAATGGCAGGATTTCGTTCTTTTAGGACTGAGTAATATTCCCTTGTATGCATGTGTATATAGACCACATCTTCTCTATCATTCATCAGTGATGGACACCTGGGCTGCTTCTATAATTTGGCTATTGCAGATAATGCTGTAAATATCAAGATGCATTTAGCCTTTCAAATACTTATTTTTGTATTCCTTTATGTAAATACCTAGTATTACAATTGCTGGATCATAGGGTAGCTCTATTTTTATCTTTCTGAGGAACCTCCATATTGTTTTCCAGTGTGGCTGCACCAGGTTGCATTCCCACCAACAGTGCACGAGGTTCCCCTTTCTCCACATCCTTCCTAACACTTTTCTTTTTTATTTGTGATTTTAGCCATTCTCACAAGTATGAAGTGGTACCTCATTAGAGTTTTGATTTGCATTTCCCTGATGATGAGTGATGCTGAGCATGTTTTCATGTATCTGTTGGCCATCTATATGTCTTTTTTGGAGAAATGGCTGTTCCTGTCTTCTGCCCAATTTTAATTGGGTTATTTGGTTTTCGTATGTTGAGTTGTATCAACTCTTTATATATTTTGGTTACTAACCCTTTATCCAATATGTCATTTGCAAATATCTTCTCCCATTCCATAGGTTGCCTTTTAGCTCTGTTGATGCTTTACTCCACTATGCAGAAACTTTTTATTTTGATGTAATCCCAATAGCTTATTTTTGCTTTTGTTTCCCTTGTGTCAGGAAACCTATCTAGAAAAAAGTTGCAATGGCCAATGTCAAAGAAGTTATTGCCTGTGCTTTCTTCTAGGATTTTCACGGTTTTGGGTCTCACACTTGGGTCTTTAATCCATTTTTATTTATTTTTGTGTACAAGTGAAAGAAAGTGGTCTGGTTTCATCCTTTTGCATATGGATGTCTAGTTTTCCTAACACCATTTGTTGAAGAGAGACGATCCTTTTCCCATTGTATATTCATAACAGCTTCACTGAAGATTAGTTGACCAAATAATTGTGGGTTTATTTCTGGGTTTTCTGTTCTGTTTTATTGATCTACGTGTTTATTTTTATGCTAGTGCCATACAGTTTTAATTACTATCACTTTGTAATATAACTTGAAATCTGGAATTGTGATACCTCCAGTTTTGTTTTTGTTTTTCAAGATTGCTTGGGCTATTCAAGGTCTTTGTGGTTCTATACAAACTTCAGGGTTGTTTGTTCTAGTTCTGTGAAAAATGTTAGTATTTTTATAGGGATTTGCATTAAAATGATAAAACTTGATATAAATATAAAACAAATGTATTTTAAAAGAATGATTTCTACAAGAGTCTATATCTATTTGTATAGACAAGATTTACATTGGCCATAACACAAATTTAGTGCATTCTATAAGCAAGATTTGACATTTTTCAGAGAAATGGCTACTGTGATGGGAAAGTTGCCTTGTGCATACATTTCACTCATAATTCTGCTCAAGAGAATGGCTCAGGGGCTAAGTAGAAAAGGAAACTAGTGGAAACTGAAACCATATTCATAATTAATATATTTCACATATACCATACATTTCCCCTTAATGGAAGATAGATTTGAATGACCCATTAGGAAATACAAAAAAGAAACCTGAAATATTTTTTCTTGGCAAGCAAGATGCCAAACAAGAGGACAGTTGATAACATTTCTCTATAAAATTATAGCTTCTGTTTTTCAATGTGCTTTAATCTTACACACTTAAAGGAAGAAAGACATCATTCGTAGTTTTTATTTTTTTTTTTTAAATAAACCTGTAAATTCTTTAAGGATTAGGGTTAACCAGCCTTTCTGGTTGTGTTGCTTTAAGTGTTGAAGGCAGGGGAAACCAGCCAGGGTGTCTGGGCAAAAAGGGCAGCGTGACTGGTGTGGGTAGCAGTGGGGGAAATGGTGTGGCACAGAGTCTCATATATTCTATTTTGATAGTGTTGCTTTTGAGTAGCCTTTGAGACATCTAAGTGGAGATGTCAAGTCAGCATTTTGATCTATGATATGGCCCTCAGAAGAGGAGTCAGGGCAAGGAGCATTCACATGCTGAGGGTAATTGAAACCAGAGGCTGGAAAGAAATGTATGGGAGAGAATGTAGAGAGGCAAGAGAGGACTTGGAAAGCCTTAGAGAACTTAATCATGTCTTAGTCAGGAGAATGGCAAGGAGCCAGAAAGGAATATAAACAAGGACCTGCCACAGGATGCCAATCAGGAGAGTGTGAAATTACAGAAGCCGAGCATGAGAACTGTTTAAATGACACCATAAAACGAGACAATGTTTTAATACTGCTGTTAAGAGCTGGCTGAAAAAAGCATCACTCCCTCTGTCTTATGAAAAAACAATTCTCAATACAGAGACCAGATTAGAGTGTATGGAAGGTGACGGGAGAGTGGGGAAGTGGAAACAGAACCGACAAAGCTTTCAAAGAATTTGACTTTGGAGATGAGAGAAAGAGGAGAAGCTATTGGAAGATGCTGTGAGTTAAGGGGGCTTTAACTGTTCTAAAAAATAGTCGTTCTTTGAGTATGCTTATTAACAGAAAGCAGGGGACTAACAAGTTCAGAAGGGAGGAAAACAGATTGAGGGAGAGAGGTCTGCTCTACATGCAAATGGGCACGAGGGAAGGGTAGATACCGATGCAGACATTCTGTACACTTCACAGAAAGCAGGGAGCCTTCCTGGCTGTGCACTTTGTTTTCTTTTTCTGTAAAATTAAAGATCATCTGTTGAGTTTGTATTTTTGTTGTGAGATAGTTGGAAAAGAGTGTAGAAGTAGTAAAAAGTAATTTTGGAGTTGGGGAGAGTCATTTGCCTATGGATGTAGAGATGAATGCTTGGCAGTGCCATGGGTGCAGCTAATTAAAAACAAAGAAGAGTGTTATGTGCATATTTATTTATATAGGCACATGCATAGATGTATACAGTAGTACACACATAAATAGGATGCTGTCCAGAGGGGTAATATCCACACATGTCTCTGTGCCTGCAAACATACACATACATGTGTATACCTTTTTTTTTTTTTTTTTTAATTGGACAGAGAGATCACAAGTAGGCAGAGAGGCAGGCAGGCGGGCTCGGGGGAAGCAGGCTCCTGGCTGAGCAGAGAGCCTGATGCGGAGCTCGATCCCAGAACCCTGAGATCATGACCTGAACTGAAGGGCAGAGGTTTAACCCGCTGAGCCATCCAGGCGCCCCTATATATGCAGATCTTTACACTTGAATGTAAAGAATTGGTCAGTGACATATCTGACACTCATGCATATGGATCTACCTTCACTGATGTATCAGAATACCCATCTACATGACAAAACTTAAGATCAATTTTGGTTTATTTCTTGGAGTTTTATTCATTTTGGCACATTATGAATGAGCATGGACTTACTGTCTTTGCACTAAGGCAAAAAACAGGAGAATTATTCTGGAAGTTAAATTGACTATGTTATCTGTAAAACAGTCGACTGTAATACCCAACTCTATATTTTTACCTTGTCGTACTTACTCAACTCTAAGTAATTAAAAAGCTCAGTGTTTCAACAAGTTCCAGCCTCAGGGGTTAGGACCAGAAACCACAGTGACATAGCTCCTATTTTATAAAAGCCTACTTTCCTACAGGTTCCTTTTTATGTTAAAATGACACCAAAAATCATTTAACCAATCAGATCTCTCTTATATGTTAACTTCAGCAAAGTGTAGAGCCTGTTAATTAATACCTACAGGATTCTCTGGCTTCATCATCACAGTGAGGGGACAAAAACAATTTCCAAGGTTTAACCTTAGGTATTACTAAAATAAATAGATAGATAGATAGATAGATAGATAGATAGATAAATCTCTGATTTTATACTTTCCGGAAAGCTGTAGATGAAAGTTGATACCAGGTTTGTGTTTTCTGGCTTTTTATTTTTACTTTAGAAGTTTTCAGAGCCTTTAAGTTTGCCTCTAAGAGAAGGAGTTTAGAGTATTTCCCAGGATTTCTCAGAAAACAAGGATGTGCACGTGTGTGTGTGTGTGTGTGTGTGTGTGTGTGTGTGTGCAGGCATGTGTGTTTGTACCTATAAGACCCACATACAAGTGCCTCGCGGAACACATTTTCAAACTGAGAAGTGATGTTTGCTGCCCTATCTTAGTTCACAGCTTTCCCTAAATTTACTTAATTCCTTCTATCTCAGATATTTTAGATTTATGTTATCTTGCTTATTTATCTGTAAGAAAAATTTTGAAACAAAAGAGAATAAATAAACAAGCTTTATGTCAAAATAAGATAGCATTTTTTCTTCTTACCAATCATCATGATTATCATAACAATAAGATGTCTAAAACTGGCATTGTCTTTTAGGTAATGTTTAATCTCCATGCTAAAATCAAGTCATAACATTGAATGATATATATACAATCATAGATAAAGTGAATTATTATGCCTTAATTATCAGGTTTGTCAAAAAGCAAAATTTTTGAATTAAAAAATACTGGTAAAATGACCTCACAGAGATGTGGAACTCAAGTATTTTCTATCATTTAAATTTGTGAATACCTTGATTATTTAAAAAATCATAAACATCAAAATATTATAATTTGCAGTCTATTGTTTAATTCCTTTAAATTAATTTAAGTATGTAATATTGGGTAATCAAATAATTTGCACTGAATTAATTAGATTAATTTAAATAAGAAGGAACAGATCTATGATAGTAACAATCTGAGAACCAATTACATTCCTTAGTCATTTTTATATATATATATATTTGAAAATCACTTAAAATACTGGACCCAGCTGCAACCACTTAGGAGTTACACATTTATATGCATTTTATATAAATATATGTATATTACACAAGTATATTTATATAAATATATGTATTTTATAAATATATAAGTCCTAAGTGGCACTCAACAGGGTCCAGTATTTTAAGTGATGTTCAAATAATCTGGATTTGGTAAGTAAAACAAGCTTTAGAAAATCAATTTTCCTTGAATTTCATTTTTATTTATTTGTGTGGAAACTCAGCCCATGTGTTTCTGATTCTTCACATTTTCTCATCAAAACATTTGCTTTGGACATAATACTTGTAATAAGTTCCCTATCCAAAAATTGGGGGATAGCTTTTACTCTGAGGAAATTATTGAGAAAAAGCAGCTCAAGAGAAATTAGTGCTTCCAAACCAATAAAGTTTAAATAGTAAACTATTCTGGACAAATTTTCCCCTAATATTTAGAATTATAAATTATGCTCTGTATTAAGAAAATATGTATATTCATTTTTCCTATTCCTGTAGACAGACTTCTAATGAATTGGTTGTGTCTAAGAACACATCTTTTAAAAAAGCTAGAATTTTAATATGAAGATAACATAAAACCAAAATTATACTTTAAAAAGAGACCCAGGGAAAAGCAGCAGAAATTAAATGTACAAAATGATGAATTTTTAGTTTATGGGTATATTGTTAATAAATCCAAGATAGTTTTTTTCTTTCTTTCTTTCTTTTTTTTTTTCAAGATTTTATTTCAGACAAAGATCGAGCATGAGAGAGAGCGAGCCTGGGCAGGGCGGGGAGGGGCAGAGGGAGAAGCAGACTCCAGCTCAGCGGGGAGGTGGATCCCAGGGGCTCGATCCCATGATGCTGGGATCATGACCGGAACTGAAGGCAGACACTTAACCAACTGAGCCCCTCCAAGATAATTCTTAAGCAGTAATGTTGCTTGAAACTTCTCATAGCCAAATTTGCTGGAGCTACAACTATAACCAAAATTCTGAGATTAAAAAAATTTTGTGTACATCCTTTGCATGTGGCACTCCAGTTTTCCTAATAACATTTGTTGAAAAGATTGGGGTTTTTTTCCTATTGTATATTCACTCCTGATTTTTCAAAGATTAACTGAAGAAATATAGGTTTATTTCTGGGTTTTCTGTTCTGTTCTATTAATCTTTAATTTAATTAATTTAATTAATTAATCTTTAATAATTGTATCTATTTTTGTGCCAGTACCGTATTGTTTTGGTTACTACAGCTTTGTAATATAATCTGAAGTCCAGAAATGCGATACCTCCAGCTTTGTTTCTCTTTTTCAAGATGGCTTTGGCTATTCATGGACTTTTGTGGTTCCATACAAATTCTAGGTCTGTTTGTTACAATTCTGTGGGAAATGTTGGTATTTTGATAGAGATTGCACTAATAGTGTAATTTGCATTGGGTAGTATAGATATTTTAACAATATTTGTTCTTCTGATCCATGAGCTTGGAATGTCTTTCTGTTTCCTTGCATCATCTTCAATTTCTTTCATCAGTGTTTTTTAATTACAGAGAACAGACCTTTCAACTCTTTGGTTAGGATTATTCCTAGGTACTTTCTTATTTTGGTTCCAATTATAAAAGTTTTTTTTTTTTCTTTAACTTCTCTTTCTGCATCCTCATTATTCAACGGATTTCTGCACACTGAATTTTTATCCTATGACTACTGAATCTTTATCAGTTCTAACAGTTTTTTGGTGGAGTCTTTTGGGTTTTCTATAAATAGTATCATGTCATCTGCAAACAAGGAATGTTTTACTTCTTCCTGACCAATCTAGATGCTTTTATTTCATTCTGTTGTCTGACTCTGTGACTAGGACTTCCAGTGTTATGGTGAAGAAAGGACATGAGAGTGGACATCCTTGTCTTGTTCCTGACTTTAGGGGCAAAGCTCTCACTTTTCCCTCATTAAGGATGGTGTTAACTGTGGAGTTTTTATACATGACCTTTATTATGTTGAAGTATGTTCCCTCTAAACTTACTTTGTTGAGGCTTCTATCATGAATGGATGTTGTACTTCATTAAATAGTATTTCTGCATCCATTAAAATGATCATATGGTTCTTATCCTTTCTCTTATTGATGTGATATACAACGTTGATTGATCTGTTAATATCAAACCACTCTTGTAACACAAGAATAAATCTCACTTGACCATGGTAAATGATTTTTTAAAATGTATTGTTGGATTAGGTTTGCTCTATTTTGTTGAGGACTTTTGCATCTATGTTCCTCAGGGATATTGGCCTATTGTTCTCTTTAGTGGTGTCTTTATGTGGTTTTGGTATCAGTGTAATGCTGTGTAATGCTGGCCTCATAAAATGAATTTGGAAGTCTTCCTTCCTTCTGTATTTTTTGGACTAGTTTGAT
Organism: Mustela putorius furo; assembly: GCF_011764305.1. Taxonomy (NCBI): domain Eukaryota; kingdom Metazoa; phylum Chordata; class Mammalia; order Carnivora; family Mustelidae; genus Mustela; species Mustela putorius. The sequence goes on along the minus strand of NW_025422169.1, from coordinate 5,151,286 downwards.
AAGAACAGGTATTAACTGCTTTAAATGTCTGGAAGAATTCATCTGTGAAGTCATCTGGTCCTAGACTTTTGTTTGTTGTTTTTTGAACACTGATTCAATTTCTTTGTTAGTTAACAGTGTGTTCAAATTTTCTATTTCTTCTTGTTTCAGTTTTGGTAGTTTATGTTTCTAGGAAGTAATCTATTTCTTCTAGGTTGTCTATTGTTATGGAATATAGTTTTTCAATTCTTCAAATTATTTGTGTTTCTGTGGTATTGGTCGTTACTGCTCCTTTTGCATTTGTGATTTTACTTATTTGAGTCCTTTCTTTCTCTTTTTTTTTAAATAAGTTTAGCTAAAGGTTGTTCTTTTTTATTGGGCTTTTTTGTTTTTCCCAAAGAACCAGCTCCAGGTTTCATTGATTTGTTTGTTATATTGTTACATTTTAGTTTATATATCATTTACTTCTGTTCTAATCTTTATTATTTCCTTCCTTCTGTTGGTTTCAGATTAGGTCATTCTTCTCATTTTGTCTAAGTCTCTATGCCTGTGTGTGTTAGGAAAGTCAGATACATCTGTTCTTAAGAATAATGGCTTTATGGGGCACCTGGGTGGCTCAGTGTGTTAAAGCCTCTGCCTTCGGCTCAGGTCATGATCTCAGGGTCCTGGGATCGAGTCCTGCATCGGGCTCTCTGCTCAGCAGGGAGCCTGCTTCCTCCTCTCTCTCTCTGCCTGCCTCTCTGACTACTTGTGATCTGTCTCTGTCAAATAAATAAATAAAATATTAAAAAAAAAAGAATAATGGCTTTATGAATATGAGGTCCTATGCTGCCCTTCCATGTAGTGTCCACTGTTTCCCAGGGCCTGAAACTTCCAGGAATATTTCAATGTGTGCTGTGTATGCTCTGCTCTTCTGTCCTGGCTTCTTTATCCTTCAGGCCAATCCTCTGCAGAATCTCTCCTTGCCTGTTATGGGCAGTGTTTCGATCCTGGCCTAGATGTGTTTTACATAGGTGTGTTCTGATCTGCTTGTGAAATGAGGTTGTTGCCAATGCCACCAGAACCAAGCTCCCCCCAAACTCCCAAGTTGGGAGATGAGGTATAAACAGGGGTTTGGGCTGGTCTTCTGGGGAGGGAGGCCACCGCACTGGGACTGAGGAAGTGAGACTGGGCAGTTCCACTGGAGGTGGGTTGGCAGATCTTGGTGTAAGCAAGTTAGGCAGCCAGCGTCTGCAATGCACGGATTCCCACGGGTGGCCCCGTGCGTATGTTGAGGGATAGGGAAGGAAAGGGTACTAGCCCGTTCCTTTGTTCCTGGAGAGATCTCAAAATGAATGCTGCCTGTCTGGAACATGTTTAAGATGAGCAAATAACCTCCCCACTGTGTGTCCCAGGCATTCATCAGATTGCCGTTTCTACACTGTATGCCCAGGGCTTGTTTGCCTGCCTTTTCTCCAAGAATAGCCACAATGCCCTCCAGGCTCTGTCTAAGCCAAGCCTGCTGACCTTTACAACTCCAGGCTTTAAGCCCCACCGGTTGCGAGAAGTCACAGAACTTGACCCCTCTCATTTTCCAAGCCAATTGCTAAGGATATTCATTGTCCTTGTGTGCTCTCCCGGGTGCCAGTCTATCTCTAGCCCTTCTCTGCAACCATAGCTCCCTTGCCTGTGCAGCAGCCGGGCCCCATTTCTCCCCCTAAAGCATGTCTCTGCACTCCCTGTCTTCTTCGATGGGGCCTCTTCTCTACCTTTAGTTGTGGAGTTCATTCTGTCAGTCTTCAGGTCAATTTCTAAGGTGTTGAGGATGATCTGTTTGATAATTATCTAGTTGTATTAACGGGACAAGCAGGGCCTAGGATCCTCCCACTCTGCTGCCAACTTCCAACATTGATTCTTGCTGAGTCATTTTTAACTCAAAAATATCCATACTCTAAAATTTCAAAAACTAGGAAGTGTAATTGATTAGCATCAATCAAAAACTAAGTCCTAAATTATAAAAGAAAGAAAGGAATGAAACATATGAGAAGTGTGTAGATGTGACATTTTCTAGTTAGCTAAATTCTGAAAGATCTAACTGATTTAAAAGATGTCTCAAGAAAATGAGATTTGAAAATTCAAACACATTTCAATGAATCTGCAACCATTTATTACTAGGCATTAATTAAAGAAGATTAGAGTTTGTTAAAACAGAACCATTATTAACAGTTTTACATAGAGTCTTACATATATTTTACATATGTATCATGTATATAATAAACAATTGTATTATGTATATGTATATATTTTTAATCCAATCTGCTTTGTTATTCCTAATAATCTATCTATAATAGAAAATACCTACATCTACAAGGTTAGGTTATGGCTATGTCTATATTGATATATGCATGTACATAGATATCTATGTATCTATCATTGGTAACATTTGTAATATACAGATATATAGTCCTTTTTAATAGTTGTTTAAAATTCTATAGTATGGATAAATCAAAATTATTTTAGTAGTTGTGTACTTTTTTAAAAGAAGACTTTTTAATCCACTATGTAATTAAAGGATTTTTAGAAAGTCTGTCTTGGCAACTATGAATATGCTTGCAAACTTCTCTGTACATGTGCAATGGTCTCTCTTGAATATACTACAAAGAACAGAACTGATGTTTCATGTAGAAATATTCTACTTGAATAGAAATAACAATTTTTGAAACATACTAAATTTGATAGTACCATATAAGATATTCTATTTCTCCATATTTTCTTTAATACTTGTCATTTTCAGGTTAAAATAATGTCAATCAAGGGAGATTTCATTGTGGCCTTGATTTGTATGTTTCTAATCACCCCTGGTGTTTAAAGTTCTTTATATTTATATTGCCTGTCTCTAATTTATTTTATTTTGTTATATATTTTATTTATTTATTTACTTATTTATTTATTCAGTGAAATGTCACCACATATTTTTGGACCACATTCCTATTATATTTTGTTCTTTTGTATTAATGTGAAATATACAAATGTGTATATATATGTATATATAAAGATTTTATTTATTTATGTATTTGTCAGAGAGAGAGAGAACACAAGCAAGGGGAGTGGCAGGTGGAGGGAGAAGCTGGATCCCAGGGTGCTGGGATCATCACCTGAGCCAAAGGCAGACAATTAACCAACTGAGCCACCTAGGCATCCCAGGTATTTATATATTCTTGAGGCTAATGTTTTCTCAGTTGTGTGTACTGTGTATCAAATATCAATATGTCAAATCTATTCTCCCAGTTTTAGCTAAATAAAAACTTTTTTAAAGATAAAAGTTCTTAATTTTATTATAATCCAGAATGTGATTTTTTATTCTATCAATACTTTCTGTTTCTTGTATAAGAAATACTTCTGTACTTCAGGTGTGGTAAATAGACATCAATTTGCTACTTTGAGTTTTATAGCTTTTGACATGAAGTCTGTATTACTTTTTGCATGTGTGTTTTGAAATAGCAATCCATTTCTGTTCAAACTCACAGGATGACCAAAGAGAACTGAAAAAGGACCAAACTGAATGTTAAGAACTGAAAAATTTTAATGTATTTAAAAAAAAAAAAAAAGCATAATGAACAAGACTATCCAAAAGACTAGAAAGAAAAATTATGAGGGTAAAGAAAGATGAATCTGAGGAAGTTAAATACAATGGGACAAAATGAGATAAAGAGATAAAAATTTGAGAGGAATTTTATGAGACAAAGAAGGCAGAGTGAGAAAGTTAACTTTTACATGAAGTCCAGAAAGATAAAAGAGAATGGGCAAAGGTGATACTTGAAAAGATCATAACATTCTATTACCAGGAAAGAAATCCAATGTTAAAGAAATCCAATCCAAGCAGGATATGTACAAAGAAAAAAAAAAAAAAAAACGATGTCACACTCATTGTAATGAAACTGAATAATATTAAGGAAAACAAGAATCAAACAAACAAACAGGGGAAAACAAAAGAATCTTAAATGTGCCCAGTAAGAAAAGATAGAGCTAACTTTTTAAAAATATAACAAGAACACTGTAAGGTTATCCCTTCAGGAAACATAAGAGAAAATGAAAGTCAAATCTTTCATGAAAAAAGGGTAGAATAAAAATATTCTCAGACTATCAAAAATGGAGAGACATCTCTCAGAAGTGTATTGTCACTAAAGAAAATTCTAAATAACACCTAACATGTTTTATAATCATGAGAGGTTTAACAATCCTAAATTTGTATGCACCTAATAATATTATCTTAAAATACATAAAGCAGAGTTCCACTTCCAACAATGGCAGAGTAGTTGTATTGGACCATTTCCCTTCCATATAATAATTGTAAGTTCTGAACAAAATTTAAAAATGCAACTCTCTTAAGACTGCCAAAAATAAAAACTAATGTTCTTCAGAGATACATACCAAAATCCATAGAATCTACAATAATTATTCACAAAATTTGGAATAAAAAGTTATCAGATTTACATAGAAACTGGAAAATATACCCATGCTAAGAAAAGAGGAAATCATAGGGATGATTGAGATGTAGAAATGAGGGGCACCTGGGTGGCTCAGTGAGTTAAGCCTCTGCCTTCGGCTTGGGTCATGATCTCAGGGTCCTGGGATCGAGTCCCTGTTCAGCGGGGAGCCCGCTTCCCTCTCTCTCTCTCTCTGCCTGCCTCTCTGTCTACTGTGATCTCTCTCTGTCAAATGAATAAAATCTTTAAAAAAAAGAAAAAAAAAGAGAGATGTAGAAATGAGCATGACAAGATCTGAAAGCAGTATAATACTGATGTTAAGGAATGTAAGGAAAATATACCCATAATGAGTAAAAAAATATAAAATCTCAGTCAAGTACAAAAGTTATAAAAAGAAACAAACATAACTTCTAGAAGAAAATATAGTTGTGAAGTAAGTTGTTGGAAGAGTTTAATAGCAGATTAGATTAATAAAAAAAATCAATGTACTTAGATATGAATTGAATTATATTTTCAATTTGAAGAAAAATTAGAAAAACTAAACATATGTAGAAATCAATGGCAAAATTACACAAGAAAAATTCACAATCAGATAAGTTTCAACTGAAGAATCATAGAAGAATTTGACAATATGAATAATCCATTAATTTGGTGGATATTTATAAAATTCTGTACCCAGATCCTATAAAAGATAAAGACATAAGGCACATACCTTAAAAATGGAACATTTGTGGGGCACCTGGGTGGCTCAGTGGGTTAAAGCCTTTACCTTCTGCTCAGGTCATGATCCCAGGGTCCTGGAATCCAACCCCCGTATCAGGCTCTCTGCTCAGCGGGGGGCCTGCTTCCCTCTCTCTCTCTCTCTGTCTCTCTGCCTACTTGTGATCTGTCTCTCTGTCAAATAAATAAATAAAATCTTTTAAAAAAATAAATAAAGAAAGAAATACTTACCAAGTACCTGTAACGTACATGACGTGAATAAGATCTAGAGTCAGATCTAATGTCCTATGGAACACAGAGCACAGGAGAAGATTTTACAAATCTGTGAAAATGCTAATAAGAGAAACATGGGGCTATGCCAAATTGTCATAAGGGTTTGGAAATATTCAGGGAGGTCAGAGAGAGTTTTCTGGGGAAAATCACAACTCAGCGGCTATCTGGAGGGTGAGGATAGGTTAGCCGTGCAGGAGGACAAGGGCGAGTGGTTTATGTAGAAGGAGGAGCATATGCACATGTGGGAGGTCTGTCAGGGCAACATGCATGTGGGGGACTGAGAAGCCAGCCCTGCTTTGGGGCTGGAAGAAGAACCTGAGGTGACTCATGAAGGAGGCTGACTACACAAGACCATTCAAGTCATATTGAATATTACAGTGCTATCCTAAGGTCCATGGAGCACCAATAAACTTAAAAGGTAGATATCTGACATCAAATTTGTGTTTTAAAAAGACATCTGTGGGGATGCATGAGTGGCTCGGTCTGTGAAGCAACTGCCTTTGGCTCAGGTCATGATCCTGGAGTCCCAGGATCCAGTCCCACATGGGGCTCTCTGCTCAGTGGGGAGTCTGCTTCTTCTTCTGCCTGCTGCTCCCCCTGCACCCCTGCTCTCTCGCTCTCTCTCTCTCAAATAAATGAATAAAATCTTTAAAAAAAAAAAAAAGACTTCTGTGGCTGGAGAGAATGGATTAAGGAAAGATGTTGCCCGGTAATGCCAGAGAGAACCCTTAGAAAGCTTTTTTTTCCCCCCTCAGTGATCCAGCAAGATAGTTTTGTAGGTTGAATTATGCTGCAGTGAGGGAGAGTGAGAGAAATAAATGCATTGGAGAAAATAATACAGTAAGGAAATCGAGAGACTCGGTTTAGTACAAAGGTTAAATGTGGCTCTAGAAGGAGATCAGACTTCTAGGCTACAATTATTAAGAAACGTATTACACTAAGTACTGAAAAGGAGAACTTAAAGAGAAATATTTTTATTAAATTATTTTTCATTATTATGAAACTGATCTTTAACAAAAGCATTTGGTGTGGAAGACTTCAGGCACTGGATTAGAAATGTCTTCCTTCAAATTGGAAATTCACCATGGACTCACTTTGTGAAGATAATTAATGCAACCTCTAAAAATCTTTATGCATTTTTCTGTCTGTAAAATTGACCTGCTAACTTCACTTGGTTGTTGTGAGAATTAAGTAAGGAAAAAGAGTGCTGAAAAGGATGTATGGCATATTCCAAGGAGATAAATATTAGTTATTATTATTCCATTATTATCATTATTAACTGGGAAAAGCATTATGATAAAAGCTGATTTTAAAATTTCAAATATAGGCAAGAATTGCAGTTCTATGGATTCAAATTTTACCAGGATTGGATGTTTTCTCTCCTGAAACATGAACGTTCAATGTAAAAAGGAGGATTTTGAATGCTAACATTCAGAAAAATGTTTATCTTTGACATTCCCCAGGGCACGTGGGCAACTCTGAGCATCTCAACTATGTGTGTGCTTGCCTGTGGCTTACTCAAGGAACAGAGACATCATGAAGAAATGCCAGATCGATTGTCAGAAATGAGCACTGTATCACAAGTTGCATAATCATGAGATAATCAGGACATAGATTTATTTCTAGGATGAATGAAAGAACATGGACTTCCTAATATTAGTTTTATGACATTGACTCTGGATAACATATACCAACATTCACTTTATATATTCTAAGGTTAAGTCATTCGTCAAAAAATAAACATTTTTTGCTGTTTTAACTCAGGCTTAGCCATTCTACTAATTTAAAATTGCACAATATCCAGACATGTGTGATAATTGGTTGCTACAGGGTACCAATCATTATTTGGATATGCAAGGTCAAAGTTATACCAAATACTAAATGCTAACATGTGTGCTATGTCTTAATTTATCTTTTTATTTTAGGATAAAAGGAAATCAGGGGAAATGTGTTTGCCAATAAACCTTAATATATTTCTCCCTAGAGCAACAACTTCCCTAGAGCAACAATTGTAAGATTAAACTTCAAAGAAATACAACAGTACGTACACTATGCAATTCGAAATATGTCAGTCTCTAAATTTGGTCAAAGTCAGGAATTTTTTAAAAAAGGAAAAATCAGTTTCTGTTGAATTTCATTTTATGCCTTCTGTTAAAAATTTGTGAAAGTGTCTCTTGCTAGCTAACTCTCAGCAAAATAACAATGAATTCCGCTCCAGGCAAGCTGCTTTGCAGGCAGACCTGTCAGGAGAGAGACAGACAGTTGAGGGTAATTCATTCTTGCCACTGGGCCTCGGGTGGCTTATGAAGGGGTCCGGAATTTCTAACATATAAATAGCACTAACTTATAGCAAGAGATAGCAAGTGTTCTTTGTGTTTATTGAGAGGCAAAAATTGAGTAGTTAAGCAACAGAAAGCTATATGGGACTTAAGAATAAAGAAAAGAGGGATTCTGTCAGTTTTTTAAAAGGACGTCGTAGCTTAACCACGGATTAATGGGAAGTAACTGATTCCCAGTGTTCCCAGTCTTTTATGCACCAGAAAGATCTCAGTACGCAAATAATTCGTATGCAAATAAACTTTGGGCCAGGATACAAAAATAATATTTATTGATGAAAATAAAATGGAGAGAGCTAGAACTATTCAAAACAGGCTCAAAGCTCTGGTCTTTCTGTTAATTAACTCAGAGTGCAGCTTGGGTTCCAGTAGCAGTTCCAGTAGTAGAAAGATTGAGCCCACGCACGATCAGTGGATTCTAAACCAAAGCTGAATGAAGTCTGAAGAGCTGCTCATTGGGGCCACGCCCGCACAGCCATACAACGAAATGACTCCCCATTAGTGCAATGGATTCTTTATTTTATTTTATTTTTATTTATTTATTTGACAGTGAGAGAGAAAGAGAGATCACAAGTAGGCATAGCAGCAGGCAGAGGGAGAGGGAGAAGCAGCAACCCCGATGCGGGGCTCAATCCCAGGACCCTGGGATCATGACTGAGCTGAAGGCAGACACTTAAATGACTGAGCCACCCAGGTGCCCGAGTGCAATGATATTCTTGCTTGGAGGGCTCCTGTGTGCAAGAGAAATCTGAAGGCAAACATTATTACCTCCAGGATTCGTCCCCTAGAATTCATAAATTTTTGTTTGCATTTCTAACTCTGGTATATTGATGTACTCATAAAAAATATGAGATGGTATAAATGAAAACAAGCCACCAGGAAAGTTCCTTTCTTCTTCTTCTTCTCCTTCTCCTTCTCCTTCTCCTCCTCCTTCTTCTTCTTCCTCTTCTTCTTCTTCTTCTTCTCTTCTTCTCCTTCCTTCTTCTTCTTCTTCTTCTTCTTCTTCTTCTTCTTCTTTCTCTTCTTCTTTTCTTCTTCTTCTTCTTTCTTCTTCTTTCTTCTTCTTCTTCTTCTTCTTTTCTCTTCTTCTCTTCTTCTTCTTCTTCTCTTCTTCTTTCTTTTCTTTCTTTTCTTTCTTCTTCTTCTTCTTCTTCTTCTTCTTCTTCTTCTTCTTCTTCTCTTTCTTCCTCTTCTTCCTCTTCTTTTTCTTCTTCTTCTTTTCTTTTTTTTCTATTATGTCATTAATTCACACAAGAACCTGTCCCAGAAGTGCCTGTCCTCAGTATGTCTCAGAACTGGTCCCCTGTGGGATCATTTGGCAGAGCCCACCAGGGAGAAGCATGCAAACTGCCCTCGAGTGTTAAGTCTGTCATCAGGACAGAGCAGCAGGAGGGGAAAGTAACAATGCCAAGTTCACAGCTACTTGTCCCCGAGTCAAGGTAATGGTCTTGTCTTGTCCAGGGATGTCTATGGTCATTTCCCTCAATGCTTTCCTGCTTATGTCACAGGAGAATTTCTGTGCATCATCACTTCACTTTTCTAGCATCAGCGGGGACTAAGACTCAGGATGCTTGATGACCATGAAAAATGAAATACATAATTCAAACCTTTCTTGCAGGATGTGGCTTGTGAGGCCAGGAGACTGGTGAAGAGTTCCCTCTGCCAGGAGTTGTGCCCTTCTGAGGTCAGAATGGGTGGAAAGTGAGCTACTTAAAATCCTTCCCACTAAACCCTTGAAGTTAACTGCAGAAACAGGGTATGGAATCCTACAGATATTCACAAAGTCACATTTATTGTTCATGTTATCGAGTGATTCTCTAATTTCTATGTTAATACCGTTATCTCATTGTGAGTGTGCCTGTTTCTCATACAACTTTGCCACTACTTACTAAAAATTATTCTTCTCATTTTTCTTCAAGTTTCACAACATAAACTGATCCACATGTAAGTGCATTGACTTTTCTTCTGTCAAATCCAGTTTGCTGTTAAACTCAACCAGTGGCCTCTTTCAGGATGATGTTTTAGTGGAGAGCATAGATTTGTTACGTGATAACATCACGTGACTGTTAGGCCAGTATGTTCTACTGTCTCTTCCTAACCTCAAATTACAGCTCTGAATCCCGGTGTTTAGTCTTGTAGGACAAAGGAAACTCTGCTACCACATGCTCTATTCAGATATATGTGTCAGATCATGACGTTTTAACTCTTATATCTGCTACAGATCTGACACCTGCTAGATGTTGAGTTATCCTTGAACTGTAAAAGGCCCTCCTATTTAAAAATGACACGTGCCTTTCATCATTGGCCTTCTTTTGATTACAAGTGAGACACTAAGATGTGACCATCATCAGCTTCATTCCCACAGCAAGTCTCTTACCAGTGTGTCTTAGTCTGTTCAGGCTGCTATAACAAACATAACTATAGATGAGGTAGGAACACTCAACAGACATGGACTTCTCACAAATCTGGAGGCTGGAAGTCCAAGATCAAGGTGCTGGCAGGTTCTGTGTCTGGGGAGGGACTGCTTTCCGGTTCAGGGATGCCATCTTCTCTCTGTGTCCTCGCATGGTGGGAAGAGAAAGGAAGCTCTTTGGGCTCTCGTTTATAAGGACACTCTACCCTTATGACTTAACCACCTCCAATAGGCCCCAACCCCCAAGACCATCACCCTGAGAAAAACTGGGGGGAGACCCAAGCATTCAGCCTGTTGCACAATGCAAAAGGAAGTCCTACCTACTGTTCCTGAGTCCTGAAACTGAATGAGATTCTATTTCTAAGACCTGAATAAATTTTATCTGCAGCTTCTTTTCTAAAAGTTCACCTTCTGTACAGGCCCCGAGTGCATCTCCACACACGGGGTAGACATAGTAAGGGAATGGGAGTGAGGGGGCCTCCTCCACTTGGATCTCAGCCTCCAGCATGTCACCGTCCACACGCCACTCAGCCCTCGGGGAGTCAGCATTCTCCTCTGCCAAGTTGGGGGGCAAACCACGGGATCTTCACATTCAACCCCTCTGGTAGAGGCTCCTCAGACACAGTAGCTCCCTTTCTCTGAGAAAGAAGCAGGATGTGAGTAGCTCCTTCTGCTCCTCCTTGGCCTAATTATAAAACAGGAATAGACTTTCTAGTTATAGGACTTGTTCTAATTTGAGTCATTCTTGTTCCTCCCAGGATATGGAATTTACACCGAAAAATAAATAATAGGTACAGATTTTTTGGCAGCAAAATCATGTTGATGGCAACACTCTGAAGTGAAGATTTATTATGTGGCCTGGTACCCCCCTACACCTTAAGGATTGGCTTTTTAAAGTCCCCCAATCCCACTAGAAATTTTTCTCCTATTCTAATTTTGTTGCTATTATTAACTACAGTTAAAATCTATTGAATGCAACACCAACAACAGCAAACTTTATTTCTGTAAATTCTTTTTTCTCCGATAGATGTTTGTGTCTTTGAATATGGACTGATTACACTGAACTTCTAAAATCTGTGCAAATAACAAAGAAAGGGAGTTGTAAATATACATGACAAGTAGTGGAGTCTTCACTAGAATAATCTCGTCTCAACCCAAGAGACCTTGGACATATAAACTTGAATATGAATATTGAATTTTCCACCCAAAATGGGATATAGATTAAGTAATTTTATATAAATCTCAAAGGACAGAAAGTCCCAAAAGTCTAAAGGTGTGGTATCATCCAGCGTGGTGTTCTCTTGCTTCCATAATAAGCTGGACAAAACATTTGAAATCGCCTGTATTTTTACAATAAGTTTTTTGGAGGGATAGTGTTTCAACCCCAGTAACTTATTATGATCATTTTCTCCAGTACTAATGACCCTGGCTCTATTTTTCCCCCCTAGGAAAATTCAACTTAGGCATCATTTTTTATTTTTCTCTATTTTTTTAGTGTGACTATCCTTGTAGAAACATAAATGTATCTTTTCACCTTTCTAAAATGGTCTCTGCAGGTTCATTTCACACATTATTGGCATGTGGATTTAATTTTAAATAGTCTTTTAAAGACCTAGAGATAATACTACCAAATGTGCTAACACCTTCTTTGGAAAACTTGAAATCCTATCATGCCTGTAACAGGGGGAGAATCAAATAAAATAAATAAGCCAAAGTCAAATCAAACAAACAAAAATCCTTGATCCAAAATGACTAATGCCACCAAATGTACACAATAATTTCTGGACCCTGTTACTCTCCTGAGTCCTATAAAGAATTCATGGCTCATTCCAAATCTGAGGTCTACCTCCTCTCTGTAAAAAAAAATACCAACAAATACCAAAAACTGGAGAAACAAGAAACTACATTAAAAACTGTTTATTTTTTTTTTAAGATTTTATTTATTTATTTGACAGACAGAGATCACAAGTAGGCAGAGGCAGGCAGAGAGAGAGAGAGAGAGAGAGAGGGAAGCAGGCTTCCTGCGGAGCAGAGAGCCCGATGCGGGGCTCGATCCCAGGACCCTGAGATCATGACCCGAGCCGAAGGCAGCAGCCCAAACCACTGAGCCACCCAGGCGCCCCTAAAAACTGTTTAAACAAGAAGCAGTTAATTGAATATTCGTTGCATAGAAAATACAATGTCAGTTCTTCTGGAAAAAAAAAAAAACTGAACATGACATTTTTATGTTCCAAGGGTTCACGAGTTATGGATAAATCATATGGGAAGCAAGAGAGGAAGGAATGGCCCACAAAGGTAATTTTGTGATTCTAGAGAAGCTGCAATATCTCAGAGAAGGTCTTTCAGGGATGAAAAGGGATTCTGACATGTAGATTCACACGAAGATAAAGATTTTCCCCAGTGGATGGAATAACCGTAATTAGATGTATGAAGACAGAGGAGTTTCCGGGAGCTCATGGGATAAGAAACAAGGCTGGTGTATAGTTCTGAATGTTTGTACGTGGCAGGAGCGTGTATCGGACAGGAGGGTTTGGGCATGGATCACGGAGGGCCTGGCAGGTCAGACTAAAAAGGGTGGTTTTCACCTTACACGTGTAGCAAGTCTTTGAAATGGGGGACATTTAATGTTAGTTCTGATTTGGGCAGGAATTTCTCTCTTTGAATGATTCTGAATTTCTATGCTAAGTCTTTCCAATGTCCAAAGAACAGAAATAAAGGCACAGTGATACGCCGTAAGTGTCGGCGAAGATTCCTACGTGCTTCCTAGATCAATGCTGAAGTGTCCTGTGTGGGAAATGTATTGCAAGCTGATCCTTCTGCTCCTACCCACAGCTCTGTTAGGACACACCTGTACCCCAAAATAAAAGCTCATAGAGTCCTTTAAATCTACCACCAAGGCCATTAGCATCGTTTCCCTCTTTTTTGCCCTTGGCGACCTGTCCCAGCACTTGTACAGCTGGGAATCACAGCCTCCACGAACACTAGCAATTGAAATACTCAGAGTTCTCAACTTAATTCTGCATTAGATTTGCTACTTTACACTGGGAGATGCCTTTGCATTCTTCCCCAGCTCCTTCATCACTGAAATGGTGTTAATAAAAGTCATCACCTGTCCGCCTACCAGGGATGTTGTGAAGATAAACTCATATCCTTAGTGCAACGCGCAGCCAGCAGGATTCTCCATAGTAACTGCCTTCATCACCGGAACAGCGGCACGGAGATGTCCCCTGCTGTGAGTATTACACTTTGTGGGCTCGAGGACTCCACTGGAGGCTGGTGATCATGGATCTATGAGGAGGTAAAGCTCTCGTTGGCACACTCTTTGGAGATGCCAGTTTCGTTATATTTCCCATAGAGATTAGAAAGATTTGTCTGTATTTGAGAAGGTAGGGGACAGTTGATTCTCTCTTAGAGCTTTATGTTGAACAGCAAATGACCGTGCACTGTGCTTGCATCCAGGTTGCATAATTCAACTTTAAGAATCGACAGTCCAGTCACCATATTTTTCTTATGACTTGTCTTTGACAGTGTTGGCAGAGCATGGAATGGACTGTGCATAGGACCGAGCCATCCAGTGTATAAACCGGCAACTGCCTACCTGGTAGGCAGTTGTTCTGAGGGCTAAGATGTTTCCCAGACACCTTTTCTTGATAAGCCTCCTGGTGTGACACTTTGAGGACCTGGCCTTCAGGGACAGAGGCATTGCTAACTGTGAGAGGCTAACACACTGGGAAGGTCTAGTTGACCTGATGAGCCTTTATTTTCGAATAGAAAAAATGGGGGTAGAAGCAAGAGCAGAGGGGACTGGGATGCGCAGGACTGTTGCATCTACTCAGGTCTGCATCCAGGGTGAGGCAGGTGCTCTACTAAATGACGCCCAGTGCCCAGACCTTCACCAGCGGTTTACTTCCTGCTCACACAGCTCTCCATGCGTGTCTCTAAGACAGCCTTCTACGTAGCGCTTCAGAGACCCCGACCCCTTCTGCTGTGTGGTGTGGCTTTCCCCTGTGACCGGAGTCCTTCCCCTAGCGTTCCAATAAGGAAAGAAGGTGAGGATTCCATAAGAACAGTTTCAGCGGGTAGACCACGAAGTGAGAACATTCCTCTGGCAAGAACTCAGTGTACAGTCACCTCTAAGTGCAAGGGAGGCAAAGAAATAGATGACACTGTGTCCCAAAGGTGAGGGACTCTCCTAAGGCTCTCCCACAGAGCCCAAGGCAACACAGCATGCGCAGTAAACACACGTTTTGCTATGACACAAACCACGAGCACTAAACACACGCTTTGGTATGACACAAACCACGTATGGATACTCACTCCGCCAATTCTACAGCCACGAGGCCTCGGACAGAGTGTTAATGAGCCACATAACAGGCACAAGCTCATGAATGAGTTTTCCATTTCCTCCTCCTCTTGGCCTTTGCTCTCCCTCTTTCCTCCCACTTTCATTCTTTAAAAAAAAAAAAAAAGAAAAAGAGAAAGAAAAAAACTCAGTCTTTTTTTTTTCTTCTTCTTCTTCTTCTTGGGGGTTTCCTCATAAGGTAGTATTGAGAATCATCGTAGGCAGAGCAAACCAAAAGTTAGCTCTGTGTCTGGGACCAAACAGGACCTCAAACACTCCTGAGTTTTCATCATTTTTATCCAGCCAAGAAAGACTATCTGAGGTGGGGGAACCACGGTGGGGGACGGGCACCCGAGCATCTCTCACTTCGACGTCTGGCTACACACGAGTGGAAAGGAGCTTCCGGTCTGCTGGGCATCAAATAATGAGGAGATGGACAATGTGTCCTGACCCTACGCCCGTGTTCCTGAAGACAGGGTGTGGAGAAAACTGGGGGCTGCAAAATTCAACTGTAGTTACATCATTTGCCAGAGATGCAGTTTCCTTGCCAAACGTTTTGAAGAAAATGGATCAGTGCAAGGAAATGAAGCTTTTTGTCACAACAAACTGCGTGAGATCCTAGAATCTTTGGAGATTTGAGCTTCATAGTCTCCTTAGCCAGTGTATCTAGACAAACTGAATCCTCTTAATTGAGCTACAAATCTGTGAGAATGAGCTCTTAAGGGATTTTGCAAATGTCCTGCGTGTGGATAAATCAGAATGGTTACCAAGTAGTCCTTCTCACTGTGCTTTGTTGCCAGGGCCTCTGAAATGAAAAGGAAGATGAGAGGAAATGGGCACATTCTAAAATATGGAGCAGACTTGGTTCAAGTTCCGGAGTAGGTGTGCGCGTGTGGCTACCGGCTCCTGCTTAACAAGTTTTCTCAGCTCAAATCTGAGAGATCTTCTGTCTCCTGGAGATGGGACATAGATGGAGATACTCTTCCTATCAATCGGCCTTCTTGTTTACTGCTGTAATGTTCTTAGTGTTTTGAACAAATAGTAATTAAAGGTATGATTCTTTCTGAAAGGGAGATAAAGTCATAAAACCCTAAAGTTAATGTAATTTCTCACATTTGTATCATTGGTATTCTGAGATCCACTCACATGGAAGAAGCTTTCTGAATTTCAAAACGCTTATCATCCCTCCAAAAAAGAAGAAAAAAAATGATGTGGTTAAAAACCAGGTGTTGGAGGCCAGCTGAGACCAAGCTTTGGCTGTTCCATGGCATTTTAAGCACTATGAATAATCTAAGTTCTGTTTTCTGAAAATTCAGGAAGAATTAGTGGTCTAATCTGATCTTTGCTAGCTACATTCTTTTTCACTTCTGGTCATTATTTATAGATACAAGAAATGGAAATGATGTATTTATAATTATAATTTGTCAAGCTGAAACACTAAATTAATATAATCAATCCCATTGTTAGGTTAATTTCCATTTATACACCTGAACAAATGACTTTATCTCTCCAGCTTCAAAACTCTGGGCTCAGGGCTTTCTCATGTTTTAACATGCAACAGTGGTCATGGAGATACGAATTTTCTGTAAAATATTAATGTTGGTACATTTGAATATTTCATTTCTTCAGTAGGATTTTCGATTTGAAAAGTTACACTTGAGTATCAAAATGGGCAACATAAGTATCGGGTTTGTGAAAACAGAACCCACCCTTTACCACTCATTGGTAAACACGTTACCAATGAGGATTTCTAAACCAGCTTTTCATATGATTATTATCTTCCAGCTTTATTTTAAAATTGCATGTTAAACAAGTTAGGAAACTGATAACTGTCTCAAAACCAGTGTCCATGAGACTGAAAATGTTCCAATGAAAAATAAGCCCCTGACACGGCCAAATTAAATCTCATAAAGTTCATCCAAGCTTCTTGGCCTTTACTTCCAAATTTATTTTATCTTATGTACCATAAATTGAAAAGCAACAGGACAAGTTATGCTGAACAGCTGTCCTCCTATTATAAAAATTCTGGAAATGAAGTTAACTATGGTTCATGATTCCATTTCAGTGCTGGTGATGAAGAAGCTACATAACAAAGGAGATTTCCTTTGCTGCCTTTTGCAAACACTCACGAAGACAGATGATGCGTTTATGATGTAAAACATATTCTCTGCACATGTATGGGCAGACAGAATAAAGCATGTAAGTTCTAAAGACTGACTCAGAGAAGCACTAAAACCCCAGTGATCTTTTAAAAAAAAAAATCTTACAAATTTACATAACTCCTTACAATTATCACTATAACTTATGGCTTTGGCTCATATAGTTTTAGGACCTACAAGTTCTTCAGGTGAAAAACCAACATAGCTATACTTGCAGACAGAACTGCATATAACGAAGCAGTCTCACACACAGCGTCTCACGTGATCCTCACACCCGGTCTCGTACAAGAAAAGGCGGGCGCAGTTCCATGGCTACCAAAAGACCATGCCGAAGGCTCATGACTGATCCTGTGGATTTGAATCCCAGTGGCCTTCTCCTTATGTGATGACAGTAACTTGACTAGTGCATTGTATATGTTAATTGGTCTTGCCTAGGGGTGCTGGGAGAAGTTCGCGTTCATGAGCAGCAGAAGAAATCACCTGAAGAGCTGCCCGTGTCCAGAAGGACAGGCCGGTCTGGGTGGAGAGTTCAGGAAAGTACATGGCAACAGAAGGAAGGGGAGAAAGATGGCTTTCAGGTGCCCTAAACAAAAACACCACTCAGAATGCTGGAAGAAAATTCAAACACTCACACACACACACACACACACACACACACACACACACACTACCTTAGTCAGCTGTCCAGAAAGTGAAGCATTCTGAAAAACTGAAAACCAATGTACAAATGAGATCCAAAAGGAAAACAGGACACTGGATTTTACTCTACCTTGTCCGACTAAACCAGGCAAACATGAGTTTTGATTTAAAAACTGAAGATAAGGAAGGTCATGACCAAGGTATAGAGTCTAAAAGGAGCCCAGAATTCTGCAGCTCTGACGGGTAGCACGCTGAAGAAGAACCAGCCCCACAGAGTGAAACAGGAAAGGGCTGCGGACCAGGTTGGAATAAGAAACCCAAGCCATGCATGAAATTAAGGGCTGAACTTCCCTCTAAAAGAAAATTTAACTTACTGTGGCCCCAGGTTTATGATATACATCGAAGACAATGCAATCCCTTTTGAAGGAATAGCACTTTGATTCACTCTTCAGAATATTCTCACATAAAAACTCATAAGAAAGGTAAGATTGAAGTTAAAATTGCAAGACAAGAAGGCAAGCTAAAAAGTTATCAAAAGAAAAATTAATGGGCAAATGTATATAAAAATGATGAAACGCTTAAAAAATAACCAAATTGAAACCTAGGCCTGAAAAATAAGATGACTGAAATTTGTTTTTAAAATCAGATTTAACATCAGTTCATCTAGATGAAGAAGGAACTAGAGAAATACATCATGTATTCGAGAAATTTCTTCAAGATGGCAGACGAAACAGAGGTTGAACACAGGGAAGAGGAGTGACAAGGAACCAACACTAGAGGCACTGAGGTTTGCAGTGGAGGTCGTGGAGCAGAGCCGAGAATGCCTGGAGGGGGGACAGCAGTCAGAGAACGGCTGGGAGATTTCTGGAGATGCTGGTAAGTGTCAATGCTCTAGTTCAGGATCCCAGTAAACTCCGACCAATAAACGTAGTTAAAGTAAAACTAGTCATTTTGCACGGAAACATTAAGCCCCAAAGACAAAAAGAAGGTGATAATAGAAAAAGAGGGAATAAAACAAGACAAAGTTAAACAAGGAATGCCTGAAATAGATCAAGAAAGTTAACTGTATCCTCTTATCAACAACAATGAAACGATCAATCAAAAACTTCATTTTCAACAAAACCCTTTAGATATACTTATAAGCACAATATATGTCAATGGGACTTAGCTCTGCAATTAAAAGACAGGGTTGTTAGAATGGATAAATAAACCAAAAAATCAGTCTATATATCATTTACAAGAGACAAAACTAAAACTTCAGGACGGAGAAGATTGAAAAGTAATTTTAAAAATGATATATCAACTATAAGGCAAATACTAAGCAAAAGAAAGTTGGTCTAACTATATTATCATCCTGTAAAATATACTTCAGGCTAAAATTTAAGTTACTCAAGTTAAAGAGGGCTATCAAATAATGATTAAAAAAATTGAATTCATCAAGAAATTGTGAAACCCAAGGCACCTCGATGGCTCAGATGGTTAAGTGTCAGCTCAGGTCATGATCTTGGGATTTGGGGATCGAGACCTGCCTCAGGCTCCCTGCTTAGTGGGGTGACTGCTTCTCCTTCTCCCTTTACGGTCCCCATGCTTGTGTTCTCTCCTTCCACTTGTTAGATAATTAAATAAAATCTTTAATTTAAAAAAAAAAGAGAGAGAGAGGAAGAAAGAAAGTTCAAGCTTTCAACTGACCTGAATCTGGGGCAGGGAAGAGAGCATACGAAAGTCTAAAAAGAAAAGAAAATATGAAACCCAATACTTGCATGCACTAAATAGTGTTCCTTCAAATTATGTAAAGCAATTAACAGATATGATTGTTTAGAGAAATTTTAGATCTATAGAAAACGACCAGATAGTACAGAGTTCCCATGTACTCCTATCCCTGCTTGGTTTTTTTCTATTATTAATATCTGGTATGAATATAGAGTATCATTACAAAAGATGAATCAGTATTAATACCTTATCATTAACTCAAGCTCATAGTTGGCATTAGGGTTTGTTCTGTGTTTTACAGTTCTGAGGGTTTCAGTAAATACGTCATGTCCTGTATCCGCTGTTACAGTATAAAACAGAATGCACACTGACTTAGAAACACCTTCTACTTCACCTGTAGGTTTCCCTATTTCCCCATAAATCCTTGAAAATCGCAGATAATTTTTTGTCTCTATAGTTTTTAGTTTTCCAGACATCCACATTGCAACATAACAGTCTGGAGCCTTTTTAGATTGTCTTCTTTCACTTAGCAATATGCATTTAAGGTTTCTCCATGTCTCATCATGGGTTGACAGCTATATTTCTTTTCATCCCTGAATGATACTCCTTTGTATGGATGGACCACAACTAATTCATCGATGCACTTATTGAAAGACACCTTGATGGCTTCGAATTTTTAACAATTTGAATAAAGAGACTATATACCTTCATGTGCACAGTTTTGTATGGATTTTCAGTTTTCAGCTTACTTGGATAAATACCAGCAAGCACAAATGCTGGAAAACGTCTACGAGTACAGTTAGTTGTGTAAGAAACGGCTAAGCTCTCTTCCAAAGTGGCCGTACCATTTTGCGCTCCCACCAGCAGTGAATGAGTTCTCAGTCTGCATCTTCATCGGCTTTTGGTGGTGTCAGTGTTTCAGACTTTGCCTGCCAATAGATGTGCTGTGATGCTCACTCTTTCAGTTTGCAATTCCCTGACGATGCACAATAAACATTTTTTCAGATGCTTTATCTGCCATCTGCCTACCTTCTCTGATGAGGCAGCGGTACAGATCCTTTCCCATTTTTAGTTAGGACGTTTGTGTTCTTATTGTTGAATTTCAAGACTTATTGACATATTTTGAAGATAAGTCCTTTATGAGATCTGTGTTTTGCAAGTACTTCCTTCTAGTCCACGGCTTGTCTTTTCATTCTTTTAATGGTATCTGTCAAAGAGCAGAAATTCCAAACTTTAATGAATCTAACATCAATTTTTTCCTGTAATCGATCATTCTTTTGGTGTTATTATGTTGAGGATTTTGCATCTATGTTTACAAGAAGTCTTCCTTTACTGTAATGTCTTTATCTGGGGTAGTGGTGGCCTCATAGAATAAGTAGGAAGTATTACCTCTGTTTCTATTTTCTGAAAGAAATTGTTGAGAAATGGCATCATTTTATAAATTTTTTAAAATTTTTTATTAACATATAATGTATTATTAGCCCCGGGGTACAGGTCTGTGAATTGCCAGGTTTACACACTTCACAGCACTCATCATAGCACACACCTTCCCCAATGTCCATAACCCAATCACCCTCTCCCTACCGCTCCCTCCTGCAACACTCAGCTTGTTTTGTGAGATAAAGAGTCTCTTATGGTTTGTCTCCTTCCCGATCCCATCTTGTTTTATTTATTCCTTTCCTACCCCCCAAACCCCCTTGTTGCCTCTAAACTTCCTCATACAGAAAGATCATAACTGTCTTTCTCTGATTGACTTATTTTGCTTAGCATTATACTCTCTAGTTCCATCCACATCATCGCAAATGACAAGATTTTATTTCTTTTGATGGCTGCATAGTATTCCATTGTGCATATATCCCACATCTTCTTGATCCATTCATCTGTTGATGGACATCTAGGTTCTTTCCACAGTTTGGCTATCGTGGACATTGCTGCTATAAACATTCGGGTGCACGTGCCCCTTTGGATCACTGCATTTGTATCTTAAAGACACAAATATTTTTTCAGATGCTTTATCTGACATCTGCCTACCTACTTTGATGAAGCATCATTTTTAAAATATTTGGGGGAATTCATCAGTGAAACTATCTATATCTGGTGCTTTCTTTCGGGAAAGTTATTATTGACTCAATTTCTTTAATAGATTACCTGTAACTCTCTGTGGGAAATTTGTTAGCTTGTGTCTTTCAAGGAATTGATACATCTCATTTATCAAATTTTATGTCATAGAGCTGTTCATAATAGTCCTGTATCATTCTTTCAATGTCCATGAAACCATTAGTGACAGCTCCACTTCACTGCTGATATTAGTAACTTCTATATTTTCTCTTTCTTATTTAGCCTGGTTAGAAGATTACCATTTTATTGGTATTTTCATCAATAAAAACATTTTACTGACATTTACAATTTTATTGACTTCCTATATTTTCCTGTTTTCATTCATTTGTGTTCTAATTTTTCTTTTCTTCTGCACTCTTCAGATTTGCGTTCCTCTTCTTTCTCCGGTTTCATAAAGTAGAAGCGTAGGTCACTGATTTTAGGTCTATCTTTTCTCTGATGGATACATTCAACGCTGTGTGTTTCCTTCTACATATTGCTTTTCCTGCATCCATAATTCTGGATGTTTTATATTCAAATTCAAGCTTTAATTCAAATTAAAAAAATTGATTTTATTTAGTTTTAAATTTTCTTAATTTCTCCGGGACTTCTTCGACCCATGTATTATTTAAAAGTGGGTTGCTGGGGGCACCTGGGTGGCTCAGTGGGTTAAGCCGCTGCCTTCGGCTCAGGTCATGATCTCAGGGTCCTGGGATCGAGTCCCACATCGGGCTCTCTGCTCAGCAGGGAGCCTGCTTCCCTCTCTCTCTCTCTCTCTGCCTGCCTCTCCATCTACTTGTGATCTCTCTCTGTCAAATTAAATAAAATCTTTAAAAAAAAAAAAAAAGTGGGTTGCTGAATCTCCCTATCTTAGGGTTTCCAGCCACCTTTCTAATATTAATTTCTAGTTTAATCCCATTGTGTTATGCATGCCTATTCTGTATGATTTCTATTCTTTCATATTTAAGATATCCTTTATGCCATAGAATATGATCTTTGTGAATGTTTCAAGTGAACTTAAAAAAAATGGGTAATCCGCTGTTGGTTTTTTTGTTTGTTTGTTTTGTTTTCTTTTCGTTTTTGTTTTAATTTTTTTTTTTAAGATGATAATCCGCTGTTGTTGAAGTGGGGTCAATCAACTGATGGTGCTGTTCCACTATATCCTCCTCATCTGTGCCTGTTTACCTGTCAGTTACTGATAAAGCTGTGTTGAAATTTCCTACTCTAATAGTGGATTTACCTTTCTCTTTACAGTTCTATCAGTTCTTTCTTCACATGCCTTGATGCCCTGTGGGTAAATGCATATACATGTCATGGACGTCTGTCATCACAGGTCAACCATCTAAGACAGAGGCCGTGGAATCAGAGTCTGAGGAAGGTAAAGAAGGGAATTTGAACTGGTAAATGCTCCTGAGTCTTCAGACCACCACTGATGAAGCTGGTCTTCATCCCTCCCTCTTCCTCCAGCAGCAGAGGGCTAGGCTGGCCAGAGAGTGGGCCCGGAGCTCCTGGGCAGAGGCTCTGCGGGTCATACCCTCCACACTGAGATCCACACTCTTCTTTGTGGTGTCCTCAAAGTAAGAGAGTAAGAAAAATGTTTGCAGAAGGACAAAGAGACTTTGTTGCCACGTTCTCCTGACTCAGCTGATGGTCCTTCTGCCTCTGTACTCTGGCTTGTTCCCATGACAAAGGCACGTCATATATTTTTCAAATGTTCTTTAAAAAATATACATCTATCTAACCGTCTTCACTTGGTGCCACTGATGTGTTGGGAAGCCTGGGGTTGCCAGGCCTCCGTTTGTGGCTCAGGCACAAGGCAATGACCTGTCCCACATGATCTGGGCAACTGAGGACAGTGACCCCCAAGCAAGGAAGGGGCTCTTGCTGCTCTGCCAGCAGTGGCTGCTCTGAATGGTTTTCCGTCTGGGACTGGAAGGCGGGCTGGAGATGTGGGAGGCACAGTGGGTGACTGTGGGCACCGGGGGACAGAAAGTACATCTGCAGAAGCTGGAGGACAAGCACAGCCTGCGTCTCCAGGCCAGGTGCTCCGGACATGTCTGTGGCGGCGGGAGGAAGCCCCTCACACCCACCCCGTCCCCCACTGCAGCAGACCCCCCCCCCCGTGACAGGCCAGGCCAGGTGACAGAGCTTCTGGGCAGGGGGGGGACCCCAGGGCCTTTAACAGCTGGATGATGGTGCGGGGCTCCTGCGAGGCCAGGCCTTCCTGCAGCCTCCCTCCCGTGGCGGGGAAAATCCCGCCGCTACACCCACACCACGTCCATGCTACACGAACTGAACGCGGGTCCAGCAGCGAAGGTCCGCGGCACGGCAGGTTCTGGGCCCCAGAGGAGCGGTCCTGCGGGTTCCGGGGGAAGTCAGTGGGTCAGCCGGTGACAGCAGGCCGAGGAGGAGAGGGGGAGCTCGGCCTCTGGGTGGTGCGTGGACCTCAGAGGTCGGAGGAGGCTTTGCGGGGGTACGGAGGGCGTCCCGATGGACAGCAGGCCCCTGACGCAGATGTCCCCCTCCAGAAACCCCCTCCAGCTGCCCCCAGGGTGACGCGTGACCAGCACCTGCCGATCCCAGGTGCGCACAGACGTCACATCGCAGGTGGAGAAGGAGGGACGTGCGAGGAGGGGGGAGGAGAGGGGGGCAAGTCCGCGATCCACGAGCGAGGCCCGGGCCCTGCGTCGGAGACTCCGAGTCTCCCTTACGGCCGCTCCTCGATGGCACTCACGCGCACCTCTGGTTTTCTCGCGCCTTTCATGCCGCTTGGGTGCTGCTCGCTGAGCCGACCCCGCGCTCGGGCGCGGCCGCAGTGTCCCCGCGCCCGGCGCGGCCGCAGTGTCCCCGCGCTCCGGCGCGGCCGCAGTGTCCCCGCGCTCCGGCGCGGCCGCAGTGTCCCCGCGCCCCGGGCGCGGCCGCAGTGTCCCCGCGCTCGGGAGCGGCCGCAGTGTCCCCGCGCTCGGGCGCGGCCGCAGTGTCCCCGCGCTCGGGCGCGGCCGCAGTGTCCCCGCGCTCGGGCGCGGCCGCAGTGTCCCCGCGCTCCCCGCGGCGTGCGGCCAGTGTCCCCGCGCCCCCGCGCGCCCGGTGTGTCCCGCGCTCGGGCGCCCGCAGTGTCCCCTAGCTCCCCGGCCGCAGTGTCCCCGCGCTCGGGTGCGGCCGCAGTGTCCCCGCGCCCCGGTGCGGCCGCAGTGTCCCCGCGCCGCTCCCCGCGCTCAGGGTCCCCGCGCTCCGGTGCGCAGTGTCCCGCGCTCCGGCTGCGGCCGCGCAGTGTCCCCGCGCCCCGGCCGCAGTGTCCCCGCGCTCGGGCGCGGCCGCAGTGTCCCCGCGCTCGGGCGCGGCCGCAGTGTCCCCGCGCCCCGGCGCGGCCGCAGTGTCCCCGCGCTCCGGTGCGGCCGCGGTGTCCCCGCGCTCCGGTGCGGCCGCGGTGTCCCCGCGCTCGGGCGCGGCCGCGGTGTCCCCGCGCTCCGAGCTGGACGTGTGCTGTTCCTCCTCGTCGCCGCGCGGGGCTGACACCGTCTCGCAGGGGGGACGCGCGCAGGAAGCGCCTGGATGGTTTTATCACGTTGTACCGCATATGCTAGGGGTCAGGCTAGAAGAGAGAAGCCGTGTAACCGCAGAGCAAACACATTTCAAAAGGCAATTAAAGTAAGGGCGTGTGGATGACACGTTGGTTCATTTGTTTGTGTATTATTATTTTGAGTTTCTAAATTGTTGAGAAACTAACACCCTTGTGGACGTGATCACGGGTGTGGTTCATGTGTTTTAAGCTCTGTCTTGTGGCACTGAAAAAAAAAAAGCATTTTTAATCTTCATAACCTGTGAAACAATTTCTTTTTACCATACGATCAACAGCATTAGGCATACTTAGGGAGAATGTTACCATTGGGGGAAAAGGGATGAGTAAGAGAGGAAACCCACTGTTAGAGAGCTTAAAGTTAAATATAGGTAAGGCCAAGGAAGCCACTGTGCATTTCACGTACATGTTAAGTTCTGTGGAAAAACAGTATTTTACAAAGCTAAGCTTTTTATAGCAACGTTAATAAACACTAAGTTTAAATAATACTTATAAAAGTCGTGGTTTTGTTTATTAATATAACATCTGTCATTACTCTTTTTAACATTCTGACCATTAGTTTTATTTCTTAGCTGTTTATTTTCACTCTTTTCTCTATGTTTTTTTGTTGTACCCAGAAAGGGATGTATAAAAAGATAATTAAGGAGGCACTACAGAATATAGGGTACTTTAAAAATATGTTGTAAACTTGTAGACATAATATGATTTTATTTATTTTAAGATACGAGGAATAAAAGTGTCTAGATTGGCTGGTAAATTCTTATATGTTCCGAGCTTCATTCATAAAGAGACTAAAGCTTACTCCTCTATTTTAATTCACAAAATAGAAACTATTGCAAGCATACTTAATGTGTAAAATATATATGAGAGAAATGGATTCTAATTACATGTTTGACTTCAGAAACTTAATGTAGTTGCCTGAGAAAAGTTAATTTGATTGAAACATTTTTGTTGATGTCATTTTAACAGTCCAGCATAGTTGGTACTTCCACTTGAAGGCTGATTAATCGGTGACAAGCTGATTTTTGATTCTTGTATTTAATGTGGAGACATTTGAGTTAGTGCTGATCATAAGTGAAATTTACAAATTATGGGTTTATAGTTAGCATTTCTTTAGAAATTTTTCTATGTAGTTACTTAGTCATGTCGAACTATAGCTACCTAACTATATATATATATATATATATATATATTTTTTTTAATCAAGCTATCAGAGTGTTTTCACTGGTAAAATAATTCTGATCAATTATTCATACCATATATAAAAATCACTTCAGATTAATCACAGTTCTAAATGAGAAAGTTAAAACAACAAATATTCTAGAAGAAAATACAGAAGGAAATCTCAAGTATCTGGATCAGGTAAACAGAGCACAAGAAGCAATAACCATAAACTTAAAAAAAAATGATACATTCATCTCCATTTAAACTAAGGAATTCTGTTCGTTAATGATGCCACAAAAGTGAAAATATAAGTTACAACATGGATGAATGTTATTTTTAAGTTTGAAAAATGAAGTCTCTATCACATAACCCCCTGCAAAAAGCCACTGGAAATCTTGGACACGGTAGGGAAAATAACCAGCTGCGGGCACTGAAGAGCAGACAGCGGCAGGAGGCTCTTAGTGAGGAGCGTGTGCTTTCTGAAAGGACTGGAGACTGGCGGCTATAAAGATTCTGTAACCTACGCCGTGGCCGTGGGACAACAGACATGGAAGACTCCCACAGTCTACCTATCTAGGGACATCTGGGTGGTGAATGCTGAAAAGAGGGAGAGAATGCCATAAGAGAAAGAGCGAGAGAAGATCACCCGAATCTTTCCACATACATCTCTGACTGAGCTCTGAAACCCATGTGGACGAAATCATCATTTCAGCTGAAGACAAATGATCTGACTCAGACCTGAGCTGAATCTTAAGGAGTAGAGTTTGTGGCTCAAACAGAGTCAAACAAATTATCTGCTAACATATATGAAACAATATTCATTGGAGAAATGTAATAGAACTGAGTACCTCCTTCAGTTGAAATTCATAATACCTGAGACATAATCCAAGGTTAACAGACACTACAAATAATTTCCAAAATAGAACACATTTCAGAAGGAAAAAATCAATAGAGACTGTTCTGAGATGAACCAGATATCTCAACTAACAGACAAGAATTTTAAAGCAGAGATTTATGTATTCATAATAAATAAACAAAAACATTGTCAATGAATAGGAAATTAAAGTATTAACAAGAAGAACCATAAAATTTTTATTTTCACATCAGGCAGCAGTTTTAGAACTGAAAAATAGAAATTATGAAATAAAATATTCACACACAATAGAATGGCTGGAATTAAAAAGACAATTACTGAGGTGTCTGGGTGGCTCAGTGGGTTAAAGCCTCTGCCTTCAGCTCGGGTCATGATCTCAGGGTCCTGGGATCAAGCTTGCTTCTTCCTCTCTCTCTCTCTCTCTCTCTCTGCCTGCCTGCCTGCATACCTGTGATCTCTGTCTGTCAAATAAATAAATAAAATTTTAAAAAAATACAATTACCATTAAGTACTAATGAGAATGCGAAACAGGAAATCAGAAGAGTTGCTGGTAGAAATGGAAAGCAATTTGAAAGTTTTTCACATGTTAAACATAAATGAAGGAGTGACCCAGCAGTGCTATCCTGTGATATGTGCCATATTTACTGAAGAGAGATGAGAACATGTCCATGAAAACTTGTACGAAGTAACTTTATACTTCATAGCTTAAACCAAAACCAACCCAAATGTCTACCCACAGAAGAATGGATCAACCAGCTGTGGTGCGTTCGCTCAGTAAAACAGTACTGGGCAATAAACATAAAAGTCTTATTTTTATTAACAATATGTATATCAAAATGTCTTATTTTTATTAATAACATACTCATTCATTTAATGGGCAAAGGAAGACAGATAGATACAAAAGAGGGTATGTTATAATTCCAGTATATAACATTCTAAACTAAGCAAAAGTTTTGTATTCACTGAAAGCAAAGCAATGATCACCTGTTCCTAGGGTAGAGGAGCGAAATGATAGCTCAGGGCCCAAAGGGTCTGACGGGATCAAGAAAATATCCTGTGTCTTTATTGCGGCAATGGCAAAGTAGTTCAGTGTTTTCTTCAACCTTTTTTTTTTTTTTTCAATGAAATATATTTGAGTTATCCAGCTTTTGAAGACTTATAGGACGTGCAATTTTAAAATTTGTTTTAATTTCCTTAACACAGATCCCCTATTCTTACATGAATGGATTTTTTTCATTCCTCTTAAACCCTGTTAACATCCAGAAATATATATGGTGAGATGCTGTTGTAGGGGATAAAACAATAACGAAACAAGGGTCCTGACCCTAAGTCCCTTACACCCTTGTGGAAGATATAACAAGAAAGCAAATACCTCTGTCACAGGACGTCTAGTGTTCTGTGCTATAAAAAATCCAAAAAGGTGCTAGAAATTCTAACGTGTCTTACATGTCACTTCCCGGAGACAGTTCAAAGTCATTCAAATGAGACTCTTTGAGCTAAATTTCCCTCCAGGAGCCTCTGTTTTTAATACAACCTCCAAGTACTAGAAATATTAACACTTTCTTAATAAATTGAGTTTTGGAGAGAACCCTTTTAAGCAACAGGAGGGCAGCATTTGCAATCTCGTTGTGTAGCTGGAGAAACTGCGGGAATCTAATGTTGCTGAGCAAGTAGAAGATCCTGTGGGTATTTAGAGGTAGGGAAAAATGTACCTAATCTGTATAGTTCCACAGAACGTCCGGGGAACTCTTAACCCTACTTTGCTAATAAAATAGAAACTAAAGGTAAAACCCTTTCACATATTGTCATATGTCATATGTCACATATTGTCCATATGTCATATGTCACATATTGTCCAGCAATCCAAACTGAAGGGAAACTTGATCTCTGCTGTCTTCCCTGCCTTTCTCAAGGCTCCTAACAGAATTGATTTATTTGAGCATCCACTTTTTAAATGAACACTGTGTAACCAAGTGTATGCCTGCAGTCACCTTCAGCACCTTGTCATTTAAGAGGTATGGTGGCCCCAGACCGACAACTTTTATAGCGGTTTATCTTCCTTTGAACTTCACACCTTGAGCTCAATTTGCTGAGTGGATGTGCTTTTCCCTGTCCGTATTTTTAACGTTTGGAAGCTGCTTTACCTTTTATGTATGCTAGATGCTCCCTTGGCGATGTGAAAATAATATAAATAAATATAAAAAATAAATATAAGGGCACCTGGGTGGCTCAGTGGGTTAAAGCCTCTGCCTTCGGCTCAGGTCATGATCTCAGGGTCCTGGGATCGAGCCCCACATCGGGCTCTCTGCTCAGCAGGGAGCCTTTTTCCTCCTCCCTCTCTCTGCCTACTTGTGATCTATGTCTAATTAATTAATTAATTGATTGATTAAAGATAATAGAGTTTCCCCAACCAAGGGTACTGCTTTCAGCACATGGTTTATACAGCATCATTTCAAGTCCTTTTGTCCAGCTTCGGTCCTAAGTTTGAACCAAATAACCCAAGCAGCTTCAGGCAGGTTGGATATCTAACACCAAACAAAGCACCCAGGCCCAAGGTTGTGGCCGACTGCAGGCCTTGGGTTCATTCCCCCCTTCAGCAGCAGGGCCCGCCAGCTCCAGAGTTCTCAGATCATAACAGACCAGGAAGGGCTCCTCTCCAAGCATGTCATAACACATCTAAAAACTTTTATGCACTCCCCAAATTCTAAATTGCTTGAAAAGAAAGGAAAAACCTGCCCACTCAGGAGCTAGCATTAGTTTGGAAAGAGAACCCGGCGCTGTCCTGTTTCTGGCCCAAGGAAAGCTCTTCCCTTCCGCAGAAGGGGTCCTGTCATTTAGCGCCGCCCCCTCTCCAAATCCTGACCTTGACTTGGGTGTGGTTTAGGTCATAGGAGTCAGGGAGATTGCGTTGCTGCCGCCCCTGTAGGCACCTGAGTAGTTTACCACTCGGGTCTCCCCCCCTTACACTATTCCTATTTCCATAACATCCACGGAAGAAAGCAGGAGAGTATCTGTCTTACATTTCACACATAACGAAGTATGATGAACGACCCAAGTGTTTAAGTTTACATAGTAATTATCAGCCATCCAAGCTATATAGTACCCTGACTTGCTATTTAATTCCTCACTATATCATATGGTTTAGAAAGATTCCATTACATGATTTATGAATGGTCTTTCAAATCCATACACTCGGAAAAATTAAAAATATCCCAGAAAGGTATTTATAATTGCATACGGAAGATTCAGCTGGCTACCAGAATTTTAAATATTTAAAGGCTATTTTAACCATGCACTAATATAAATTATGTATAAATATGTCTTTGTCATTAGAGTGAAATATCCTCTTAGGACTAAGGTTAGTGAACTGATTTGTTGAACTTATTTGGTATTTCGAAATTAGTGTTAATATGAACATCGGACTATAAGGGTCCTTGTAATTGGATTACCAGAATATCTGAGTATTAGAAAAGATGTGAAAAATTACTTCCAGTTCTATTAGATTCAAAAAGATTTATTGAGATCCTGAAATATCATACTTGCCAAAGGGGGGAACTATCTTCCAAACTCATCTTTCTTTTCTAAATTTGGTTGTCCAAAATCACTGCCTTTACTGCAATTAATAAAAATCTCTGGCAAGGCATGAGTGTTCCTGCTGAAAGCTGCAAGCAGCTCTCCCCTAAAGACTTGGAATGACATGAAATTAATATGAGGGAGGAAGGAAGAATTAATTAGTGTTTGATAGCTGAATATTAGATGTTGATTTATTAGTCAGGACCAACATTAGCTGAGTTTACTTTATAAACCTCAAACCATATCCTTTCCAAGCTCGTTCTCATCACCACCATAAATTGTCTGTGTATTAACAGATAGTAATTTGTTAGAAACAAACATAAGGAGCTCAAAGTCAGATGGTAACACAGGCGTGGGTGTGCAAATTTCCTCTTATTAAAATGACCAAAGGAACACAACAACTACGGAGAAATCACATTAGCATAGGAAAACGAAGAACTGAATTAACTAGAAGCAAGTGAAAATAGGAAGAACACAGGGGTTTGATGGCTGCTGCCAGACACAGTCAGGTTGGAGGCAGAAAACTTAAAAAAAAAAAAAATGAGGACTATTTTCTCTTGACAAACATTACAATTTGCTACAATTTACATGAAAGCAGGATTTTTTTATGAGTAGGTTTTAATTTTTCCTAGATTTATTTTTATGTTGCTGCTTTTACAATTCTGCTTAAAACTCACCTGAATGGATTAGTATTATTTGTACTAGTCTCCTGTTTTGATGCCTTTTTTTTTTTTTTTTGGGAGAAGAAGGCTTTACATTATATTTTACAGATGCAGAAGGAATGAGTAGTAAGTCAAGACCACAGCAGCCATATACATGCAATGATTCACTGTACTTTTCATAACATTTTGAAAATCAGTAGTTACAGAAGAATGGCTTTTGTTAAACTCTGTCATATAAATACATGCAGAAACTTATTTCACTGTTATTAATAGAACTTCATTGGGTCAATAAAACTGGGAAAACTTAAAAAAGCGTAACTTGTTGTGCTTAAGAGCATGTTAGAAAATTGTAGACCAAAATATTTACAAAATGCCAGGGAATGGGGAACAATTTAAACTACAACTAATGAACAGTAATGAATTATAGCTCATAAAATAAACAAACATGTTTTATAAGTCTCTCCTGATATAAAAAATACACAAACAGGGGAGAAGGGAAAACTTTTTCTTATACTATAATTCTGACATATAAACATAGAAGGAAAGATGACGGCGACAGATAGTCATCATTTACAATCACTGCCATCAGGTTTGTTTCAGGCAAGAATTACCACAGTTGCTACAATTTGTGGGCAAAAGTATAAAGAGAAACAGAATATTTTTTTTACTCTAAAATACCACCAAACAAGGGACTTAGTAATGACAAAGAGAGGGATTAAAATTTTACTTTATCCAGGTAGACACAGCTTAACATCAGTAATGAAACGTACCACTGCCGTATCACTTCCGACTGAATGCACTGAGAAGGTCAGCATTGCGGTGACATCCTTATAAAACAGTGCCTAACCTGAATTTAACCAAAACCTCCACAAACCTAACCCAAGGGACAATCTGGAACCTAACTGGCCAGCAGACTTCAAATCTCCAAATTTCAGGGTCCGGAAGGACAAATAGACTGCTAAGTGCTCTCAGACTGGAGAAACCTAGAGGCACCTGATCCTCAATATGCATGGCGATCTGGGATTCTTTCCTGGAACCACAGCAAGAAAAAGAGCATAAGGCTGGACAGTTGACAAAGTCCAAGTAAGGGCTGTAGCTCAGTGGGTAGCATTTCATTTCATTAGTGTCAACTTTCTGCTCGTGAATGTTGTATTTTAGAAACCGAGTGAAGAGTGTGTGGGAATTTTTTTGTATTTTCAACCTTTTTGTTAGCTGAAATTATTTGAGATGAAAAGCTTTAACATCATTTTAAAAGAAGTGTCAGGTGATGTGGATAAAAAATATAATTGCTTCAACACATTTTCCTGAGTTTTTGATAAATCCAGTAGATACAGTAAATACTGAGTCCAGAATATAAAAGCCTGAATGATAGAATTCATGAGCATATTCTACTGTACGGTGGTCAACAAAAAGAAGATCCAGTGTTCTTCTAAGGTAGACTTTTTGCCCCGACTGTCCCTAGTCAGCATCGACTGGTCAGCTCCTTCAGGCTCCGCCCCATCGGCAGAGCTCTTGCTCCAGGGACAACCTACCTTCCTGGGGGCAACTAATTCCCGTGACTTATGGTGGGTAAATAAAGTCTGGCCTTTTCCCTCAATTCTGAATAACTCTCAGGGCTAGTGCTGGCTACAGAGCTTCCCTCCTTTTGGACTTGCATACACTCTAACTCTATACTCAGCCCATTCCTGCTTCCTCCCCTACTTCCCCTAGGCATCAACCCCTAATATAAGTGTACATGCAGTACCCCATCTCAGACTCTGCTTCCAATACCCCAGCTGTGAGACACATATTGCACACATCCTCAAGGAATAGCACTTCATCTCTATACTCCATGGAAACATCACAAAAAATGATTTTACACAAAAGGGATAACTCATATTTTGTATAACAAATGATCAGTTTTCCCCAAAGCAGAAACTTTGCATATCATGTTTTTCTAGAACACAATGCAATAAAATAATAATAAAAGTCAACATAATCCCAGTTGTTGAAAATAGAACTGCCCTATGACCCAGCAATTGCACTATTGGGCATTTACCCTAAAGATACAAACGTAGTGATCCAAAGGGGCACGTGTACTCGAATGTTTATAGCAGCAATGTCCACAATAGCCAAACTATGGAAAGAACCTAGATGTCCATCCAGATGAATGGATCAAGAAGATGTGGTATATATACACAATGGAATACTATGCAGCCATCAAAAGAAATGAAATCTTGCCATTTGCGACAACATGGATGGAACTAGAGCGTATCATGCTTAGCGAAATAAGTCAAGCGGAGAAAGACAACTATCATATGATCTCCCTGATATGAGGAAGTGGTGATGCAACATGGGGGCTTAAGTGGGTACGAGAAGAATAAATGAAAGAAGATGGAATTGGGAGGGAGACAAACCATAAGTGACTCTTAATCTCACAAAACAAACTGAGGGTTGTTGGGGGGAGGGGGTTTGGGAGAAAGGGGTGGGATTATGGACATTGGGGAGGGTATGTGTTTTGGTGAGTGCTGTGAAGTGTGTAAACCTGGTGATTCACAGACCTGTACCCCTGGGGATAAAAATATATGTTTATAAAAAATAAAAAATTATATTAAAAAAAAAGTCAACATAATCAAAAAATGAATTCTAGCATTTTATTATTATAAATCGTTATTCCAATTAATTATTGTATAATGGGGCATGAGAACTGCAAAACATCAACCATCAGAACTCTATAAAAATATGCTCACTGTGGTCATAGCTATGCTAAAAAACCCTATAGCTTTAAATTTTGGTATCACTGAATTAGAATAACTGAAATAAACATTCATTTGAAAGCACTGGAAATAATGTGGAAAATTGGAAAAACAAATCACAGTGAACTGCATATTACAATGAATTACAATGTTAGTGAATTATAACCTGAGAGTTGGGATACATAAATATAGCTGAGAATTGGCACTTTAAATAATAATATAATATGCACATATATCAGATTGAAAGGAAACATACCAAAAATATTTTTTGGAGGTTTTGTCTGAACACAGAGATTATAGTGATTTTAAATTTTACATTCTTTTCCTCTTTCTTTCTCTCTTTTTTTTTTTTTTTGGGACATGAATTTAGTTGATTAATCAGAATAATATTAATATCTTAAAACATTAAAGCATTAAAATTTAGGATCCTATATCTCAAACCTTGCAGAAATCATAAATAATGGACACTTTAGAAATTCTTTGAGATGACAGTGTCCCTTCATTGATAGTATCCTCTCTACTCTTTCATAATATAAGTACTAATAGGAGAAGGTTGTCTTCCTCTTTTTTATTATATTGGACACTGACATTGCTTCTCCAATATCCATTCCTTCCTTTTCTTAGGGAAAAATAAAGTTTCTTAGTGCTCCTGAGGAGGAAGAAAAACACAGTAGGAAAGCCCCCTCCCTCTGTATCTATGTCTCCATCCCTCCCTCTGTATCTATGTCTCCATCTCCTTCCCATTCATGGATGAAGAAAGCTGGTCATTTCTCCGAGGGTACTTGGTTGTTGTCTGGCACTTTTCAGCCACAAAAGAACCATCAGCGTCGGAACGAACCTGACACTTAGGGATATGGTGCCTTGGTGACTTCTTTGTATGTCTGGATCCAACTGTAAACATGGTCCCGGGATGGAAATCTCTTCTGTTGTAGAGGAAACCTCAAGGTGGGTATTTGTGACTCATTATTAAAACATTATAATACACTTACTCCAGTATTCTCGCAATAGAACCATATACATATAGAGCATTAGAAATCATGCAAACCCTCTTCCACCAAAAAAGATCATTACTTAAACCTTAACTCTGCCATTTTCTGTGTCCTTGTGAGTTCATTTCTCCACCTCAAGGTGATGTGAGTAATATATTTTTTATTTTCTTTTTTTAAATATTTTTATTTATTTACTTGACAGACAGAGATCACAAGTAGGCAGAGAGACAGGCAGAGAGAGAGGCGGAAGCAGGCTCCCCACTCAGCAGAGAGCCCAATGCGGGGCTCAACCCCAGAACCCCAGGATCATGACCTGAGCCAAAAGCAGAGGCTTTAACCCACTGAGCCACCCAGGTGCCCTATATTTTTTATTTTCAATTTCAAATACATAAAAATAAGTACTCTAAGTAGTTCTTGTCAGGCACTAAAAATAATAATGGGCCCTTCACTGTTTCTCCCATCATCTCCTAAACCCTATGAGTCTTCAGTGTTAAATACAACTACTCATGGGGTCTTCTTGAGAGTTAATTATCATCAGGAGACTGAATATGCACGTGGACAATCCCAGATCATACATGGTGGTGGGACTCTGACCCACAGCCTCTGCAGGGATCATTCCAGAACCTTCAGGATCCCGACAACAGTGACCTTCTAACCCGTTTCTGCCCCCTAGCTTCGGACCAACCAGAGAAAGCCAGGATGCTCTTTTAACAATCATGTATTTCTCTTGTTATCCTTTATTTTTGAGTATTTTCTACATTTAAAAAAAAATCTAACGATCACGTAGAGCACCAAACAACACGCACAATTTATTACTGTTCTCACATTAATGATTTTCAACTGATTTGCCTGTGGTTGTCCCCCTCCCAGGTTCTGCAGACAGATTTGTTGCATAAAACTACACCTCTGAGAAATTTGATGATGCTGGCATGGAGTTCTGGACTCTTGCTCTAGTACTGCTGCCAACAGTATGCTCCTTTATTAAAAAATGTAGAGGCTCACTTGCAGCCAGTTTGATAGCAGGATGATCAAATGCAAGATATTTTTAAATACAGGTTTCGTGAGACATGTGTTTTATGAAATTAAGACTGAATGTCAAGGAAATCATCATGATGTTCTGACTGTGGTGTTTAGATTATCCTGGCCCTGATGGTACCACTCTGCTACTTCAGCCATACCATCATGTGCCCGAGAAATGCATGCAGTGGTCTGTGGTAGCACCATGGGGCGAGGCATGGGGTGGCACGCTGCTCATTACACCCACCCCCGCAAGATGTCTTACCTGGAAAGGTCCACTGGGCAGCAGATGGGCGAATGGTGAAAAACATGCTAGAAGATTTCATGACTCCCTAACACACTACCTCTTCTTCTGTAGTGCACACCATCCCCTCCTCAGAACAGGACAAAGAGCAGGTGCTTAATAGGCACACATCTGAGAAGCTGCGTTTTTAGCTTTGTTTTCAGTAAATTAACCAAAATGTAAAGTTATGCTCCTATTTCTCGTTTGGAACTTTGTATGTAAACTTCGAAACAAATTCAACAAGGGCCATTTAAGTAGAGGTCAGACTCTTGAATTTTCCATCAGTTCTGTGCTGTATTATCAACCTGTAATCTCCTCCCCATTCTGCCTACCTGAACTGTCATGTAGTTCACATGGAATCATATCTTTGGATTTGTGTTCTCTTTTTCTCGTCTTCCAAATCTATGTCCTTGCACATTTTACTTTCTACTCTCTGCCCCTCCATATTACCTGCACTCACTGGGGACTGAATTTAACTAAGCATGGCCCAAAGTGCTGAAGATAAAAAGGCACATCCTCTCTGCTACCATGAATATCCCCTTCAGTCAGGACAGCTGCATCTATAGGGATGAGAACCAGGTTTTAGGTATACAGAGGAGTGGGAGACAGAGAAAGTAGGTTTAGATGGGTGAGACAGGTGGTCAGGCAGGTTTCCTGGGAGAGAAAGTGCTTGAGATGAGTGTTGAAGGTTGAGGAGAAGATGGGGTCGTGTGTGACCTCAGTAGGCACTCGGCCTCACTCAGAAAGGATCTGTGCTTCGGTTGAGTGCTCTGATGTCACCATCTTGAAATTCATTGTAGTTTTGGGGCAAGAAGCTCAGTGTTTTCATTTTGCATTGGTCTGTACAGATTATGCGGCTAGTCCCAGAGAAAGGGACTACACTGTGTGAGGGCACAGAGGCATGAAAGAATGTGGTGAGATGAAACACGGCAATGACTCAGTGTGACGTCAGAGCCTGACTGGAGGCTTTACTAAGTAAAGGGAGAACCCAGTCTGATGATGGGCTCCATTTACAGAGGGAGAAGGAGGCTGGCACTGAGCTGTAAAGAAAATGCATATTTAAAGAGCTAACAGAGGAAGAGAAATCCACAAAGGAGATGAATAAACGGTGTCCAGAGAGGAGACAGGAAGCAGAGGGACGGTTTTAAGCATTTGGTAGGGTAATAATGACTGAGAATCGCCCATTGGGTTGTGTAATGTGGAGAATGTTAAGCAACAGCACGCGTCATTTGTAGGAGTAACCAGCAGTCTGATTTCAGTGGGCCCGTGCTCCTGCCGACGGAGAAGAAGCAATTAGAGAGGCAATGACTAAGTTACAGTAGAGAAAGGGAAAGTGTTGATGGATGGAGCAAAGCCTTAAGGAGGAAAGGGAGAGGTTCTCCCCAGCTCTGTCTCCGCTCCTTATTTCCCCAGATACTGGCTAATTAATTCTAAGTTCTCAACATCTCGTACTAGGCTACAGGAGAAGATTCCCATTGGCATCTCTCCAACATTGACCCAATATGTACACCCCGGGCAGAGCAGTCTTATTCAAAGCCATGTTGAGTGGGCACCCTTCATGTCTTGCCACTGCTCTGGCATCCTTAAGCTCTTGACACACCTGCTTATCCCATCTCAACATACGTCGTGTCCATCCTTCAGACTGAACTCACCCATAGAATTCTTTTCAGTGATTATTTTTTCGTACAACTCTTATTGCAACCCTTATATGTTCCTAATAATTAACTCAACTGAACTATCCTAATGTTCTGCATTCCTGCTATGCCCATTAATCCCTTCTGAGAAAAATCGTGCTGATTTACTCATACGTAAGTTATTGTGTATCATGCCAGTTGCCATCTTTATCTTAACACGGTTCAGAAACTGCATAAAAGTGCCCCTGGAGACCAACCAAATTCATGGGGCACCACAAGATATTTCCAACCTTGAAGAAAACCAAGACACTTGGCATCTGCCAGACACTGCTACAATATCAGCTTGCATAATTAATAGTTTCAACATTAGATCACACTATAATCCTTTTGGTAATGTCACCTCTTTGCAAAGCAGGAGTTTGGATGGTTGGTGTGATAAGAAGCATATGTAATGAAAATGTGTATCAAGAAATGAGGATTAAGAAATTGCACAATGCCCAACAGATGCACATTTTCCACTAATAGTAAGTAACTATAAGATAAAATAATATTTTTCTTTCAACTTATGCGTATTATTTTTTCCAATGGCCCCTAAGTTGTTAGGATATAAACATGTATTAAGTTTTTTGGACGTAACTGCTTAATGAACAGAGGTGTGTTTATTTTGGAATTGGGTACTCTGCAAATTCTGTGGGATACTAAAAGCAGGGTGTGGACAGAGAGAGCAAAATATCTCTGCCCTACTTCACTGGACCAGGGACTGGGTGGAAGCCAGCTGTCGGTCTCCAGCCAGTAGCCTGTGGTAGGTCTGCTCTGAAACTACAGTCCAATAAGGGAGCAAGCCATTAAGACCACACTAACCCATCAGGCCTGCTCTGCACAGGAGAGGACCCTGTAGTGGAGTGGCCCTGAGATGGAGAGGGATTTGAAATCATGGTGGAGAACCCGGGGATAGAGTACGTTTGGACTGAAGCCCTGCCTGTAACTGACCCACCTTCAGGACGAAGAGTCACAGAAAGGAGCTGGCCATTCCACACCGGGGCAAACCTTTCAGGGAGAGGGACAGAGACAGAGACTGAGGAAGACTGACCTCTAGGATCAGCCAGAGGAAGTTGCTTCATTCCATGTCCCCTTGCAGTCTGAGTGTGAATGGGCAGTGCCCCAGTTTCAGCCCATGGAAACGCTTCTTATGTCTCCGTAAATCTTTGCACCCTTATTTAACTACATCCAGCACGCACGTTTACTGGAACTGGTGTGTTTTTGACCTTTGCAATTCTAAAGAGCTCAGTCTTCATATTAGCACCTATTATATGCTATTTCTTCCTTAAGTGTCTTAGGTATATTTTGAATTTCCCAAATAGAAGTTTCTGTTGCCAAGGAGACCTATTTTATGTAAAACCCACAATATTAGTCACATAATTTTTTATTATAAAATATGATTTACCATATGGCAAGCCATATGTTTTGAACCTTATCAATTCTGCTGCCTTATTTTAAACACAAGAAAAATTATGTCCACTAAAATTAAAACAGGCCAGGGTTATATATAGTGAGTCATATAACCATAACATCATTTAGTTTCAGGTTATTGGTTCCGAAACACTGATATTCTATACCCCATGAAGTTAAGGATGCTTATTGTCCCTATTTGAGCTTTAACCTCCATCATTGGCATCAGCTAAAAGTCTCCTAGATGAATGCAGCGCATTTGTTCCATGTGTCATAGCCCAAAAGGACTCCATTCTACAAAATTAACTTTTCAATTGTAATACAAATTAAAATATTAATCTTAAGGTGATATTTACTCAGTCAGTTCCTAAAGAATTAACTCATAAAATATGTACTAAGCCCAAAGAGGTCAATCAAGGGAAAATGCCAGTTAAGTATCTCCTCTTTGATGTATTTACTAAAATCTTTTGATTCTGTTTTTTGAAAGTGTATATACATTTGTTTTCACATGGTACATTATTAACAGATCTTGCCGTGTGGATCTCTTTCACAGCTTGCCCATCACCTGCTCTATTCTGTCTTGCAGTCTCTGTATTTGTAAGGGAGGCTATTTTGTTTCAGACATCCTGTTGTCTTTGGGAGAAACATATTATCTTTCATATTATCGAAGTCAGATACTTATTGACCCAAGATCACTAATGATTAATGACAGTCAGATCTGAAGAATGTGGTTTTGCTTATTGGGCTCTTCTGCTACTTGTATAATTCAGATTATGTGTCCCAGGGGAAGGGAAAGCACAGGCTGTAGGAACATTTATGAAGACATAAGTAAATATACACGTTCCTGCAGAACTGTTTCCACTTACATAGACTGGTACATGCTGTGGATATCCATCCAATATTTCATTTGATCATTGAATAATCTATGATATATCTTTGTTACATAGACAACTACACAGATTTGTTTTCATTTTGTAGATATATGCTTATTTTTTTAAAAATGTGTCTGGGCTACATTGTCAGAAGACTCTGCTAAGTCATATGTAAGGAACTCAAGATGAATTTGTAGTTCAACATGTGACCACATAAGTATTTATAATTTTTCTTCCTCCTTAGTCTCTAGATGAAAAATTTCCCTCAAGGTTTTAAAATAAAAAATTCCTTAAGGGTCTGTTAAAAATGTCTGATTGGTTCTGCACAGGACAAATGACCGCTATATTATACTACCATGGACTGGTCACATTTTCTACTTTATTGATTTATTGATTTAATTTTTTTTTTTCATTTTAAACAGACTGACCTGAAATTGAAACTGGCTGGTAATTTAAATGTAGTACATGCTGCATGTTTCATTAAGGAGGATAGTTGTTTTTCAATCAAAAAATTTACACCAATGGATGGTTTTGACACATAATTTATTGGTTTAACAAGTATTTATGGAGGGCGCATTTTGTGCAAAGCACTGCAAAAGGATGGCCTTAGGAAATAAAACCTAAATTTTGCCCTCAAGAGAAATTAAAATTTCATTGTGAAAATTGGCAGATACATAAAAGCATACACAAGATTGAGTAATAGCATAAAGACAGGGCACAGAAAGAAAATGTGTGGTGAAGGGGGTTTTCTGCCTACAGAGCTCCATAGGATAGTGTTGTTCAAGCTGTACCATACAATGTATGTAATAAAATACTACAATATAAACAGAAGCAAAAGCACATATATATGTAATATTAGATAAAATAAAATTTAAAATCATTGCAATTCTATTCTAATACTGGGTTAATAACTTTAGGTATTTCCTTCCAGTATTTTTCCTAAGAATTTAAATTTTATAGAATGTAATTAAGGAAAAAATATAAATCTGTATTCTCTAAAAGCTATTACTATTATCGCATAAACATTTGCACAGTGCTGCATTTCTTCATAGCCACCATTTCAAAGAAGAGCACAATGTGTCTTTCAGAGGATCTGCTATGTATTTTTGGTTGTTTATAGTATTTCATTTTTTTATATAGCTTGTTTTGGAAAACACAGTCATGCATATGTTTTTGTCTCCCACATTTTAACGTACTCCCTTAGAAGAGGTTCCAAAAAGTGGGATGAACGTTATGCAAATTATTGATGGTGTGTCACTTAAGCTGCATTTCAGTACTGAGACTAAGGCTGTAGTATCCTCCCTTGTCTGAGGACACAAAAGGAGTATATAAGAGAGCATGCCCCGGCATCTCGAGACACTAGGTAATGGGACAAGGAGCCTGTTAAACCAGTGAATATTTCTCCTAAAGATCACTGGTAAAACAATGACAAGAATGAGCATTGACCGAGAGTTCAGATTGGGATTGGGAAGACTATGTAACAAAATAAATTCTCTGAAAAGAAATATATACTTGGGAGAAAAAAAGAAATCATATACTTGTAAAACTTCATTTTGCTGGTTTCTGCCCAATATTCAAATATAACATCTTTTAAAATCCCCTTTCTCATACTGTCATATTGATGTATTAACATGCTTGCCCCAAATCACGTTCTTACCAATTTCATCAGCCAGTCATCTATGTTGTTTTCTCATGCTCTTGAAAACCAGAGAGCTCCACAGATAAAAATGTGTCTTGCATTGCATGAGACTTCCTTTACAGTTGCAATTAACCAAAAATCACCTCAGTCCCGGGACTTTCTATCAACTTGCGGTTCTCCCTCTTGCAAACAGATTCTTCCACTGGCTCACCAACACCTAAATATTAAAAGCAGATATGAGTAATTAATTCCTTTTGCCTAAATCTTG
This sequence comes from Mustela putorius furo, assembly GCF_011764305.1. NCBI lineage: Eukaryota > Metazoa > Chordata > Mammalia > Carnivora > Mustelidae > Mustela > Mustela putorius. The sequence continues at coordinate 5,109,416 of NW_025422169.1, read as the reverse complement.
CATATTTTCCTGCAACCGATGAGCTCTTACTAAATGCAAGCTTGATCATTAAAAACAAAAACAAACACAAACAAACAAACAAAACCAAAAGGAAATCCAGAAATGCAGGAATCACAGAGAAGCTACAGCAAAGGACCACAGTTGCTTCATCCCAGAGTGTGTCATCCTCAATACCACCCTGAAGCCAAGGGCCAAACCTTGGGTCCTTTCCAGAAATACCCATGATCTTGTTTAGAGCTGACAACATAAAATACGGTCTTTTTCTTCTGCCTTCTGTATCTCTTTTGAATATCACTCACTGGAAGCTTTCACTACTATGCAGGTGGTGAGGAAATCTGGAAATACAGAACAAAGTTGAACTTAGAAGGGGGAAGTTCATCTTAAATATTAACAAAATCTGACCCAGTGCTTGTAAGCCATTCTTGTATCAACTTACCTTTTTCAATCTCATTTTCTTCCACTTTTGAGGTCATCTGGCTGCATAGACACCCTTGATTATTTTCAAAAAACTTCCCAGATATGGCAAATGCAGAGCACTGTCTTGAAAGCCACCATCGCAATTCTAAGTGCTAGATACTAGTCTGGACCCAACTTCTGAGAGCCTCAAATTCTGTGCATGCAAAAGCATACCCCTCCGTCTTGCTCCCCCTACAGAGAGCAAGTGGTACCACCATCCACATAGTTTGTGCGGTGAGAAACTTGGGCTTTATCTTTGACCCTTGCCTTGTCTCTATCCATCTCCTTCATCTAAACAACCCAGAAGTCCTGAGACCTCTAGTCCTTCCTTCTAGCTTCTCTTCTCACCTTAGGTGAAAATTGCTGACCTCCTAGATCATTCCAGAACCTAAATTCATACCCTACACTTTAAAAACATCTGAGTTGCTGCTGAGATGCCTCCGATGGTTTCCCCTCACTTTTAGAATCAAGCCCAATCTCTTACTATCTTCTAGAAAATCCATGTGCTCTGATCTCTGTTTCTGTCCCATCTCCTGTCATTTCATCTTTCTAACTTAAGTTTCTGGTATTTCCTCAGGCATAATCCCAACCCCTCTTTTCTCGCCACCTTTCTCTCCTGACCAACCTTCTTCTCAGAACCTTTTGCTGACCAACTGCATTTATCTCTGGGTCCCAGTGGAGATGTCATTTCTTGAGAAGGCACATACGTGGTGATCACACTGAGCCACTGTAGAAAGTACTATTTGAATATGAGATGAGAAAACACGATATCCTATGTCCTAGTGTCCCATGAATTTGTCCAATGTGGTGGTCCTTTCTGTACTCTCACACGAAACCATATAGCACCTGATTTGTTTACTCTTTAGCAACTACAACACAGGATTTTCATTTATTTCACTTGTCTCTTACATGAAGCCCATTTGGGATATGGACCTTTAGGAGCAAGGAAGAACATCTATCTTGTTCAGCACTGTAGTGTGTGTAGACACACAGTGAATACCTGTTACATGAAAAGACAAATGGTTGAAGTTTGTACTCTTTGCTTTATATGTCATAAAGTCATTCCATGCATAACCTGACAAAGACAGACTTGTCCAATACTTATCACAAGTTGCTCTTTATGCATGACCTACCCCTTGTGAGGCACACCTTGATTTTTGCTTGCCCACACCACCTTCTTCCCCTGGTAGCAGCAAGAACTTCCTCCTGGGGATAGGGCCCACTCCTAGCCCATGCCATGCCCCTGCGGTTGCAGGCTCTCCAACGGAAGGACCAAAGTTGAAGCAGACTTGCCACATATGAATATTCTCTGTTTTGACCCTTGTGTCTTGTCCCCAGCCTGGTTCAGAACAGTCAAAGATGTGAGTGTGTAAGGTATTACACCTGGTGCTGTCTCCAATTGATACCACTCACGACCAACCCTCCAGCACTGATTAGTTGGGACGTGATTTTCTTCTACCTTTGATTTTGTCATGATTATTAATAATGAATATGTATTAATCCTTGTCAGAATAATTTTATTAAGTAACCCTTGAAGACTGGAAATTCTATCAGGCAATTCTCTCTCTATATCCTACAGTACTCAGGCAATGCCTGCTAAGATGACCAGAGCTAGCAAAGAACAAAGAGACTGTTTCATTATGCTATCTTTTGCATTTTTGTACAATTTAAGACCTTTTTGGAACAAAAGATTTTTTTTTTTAAAACCTACCACAGCCAAATATATGTATTTTTGCTGGTGGAATTTCAGAGGAATGGTCCAGGGCCAAGGGACTTATATTGTGACATAAATTTACTTCCTAAAGAGGCAGTTGTAAGTGAGCACTATAATTTTATGAATAGATTTATCTCATCATTCAATTTTTATTATACTTTTAATATGTATAATGTTATATTTTTCTTTGGGTGTCAGCATTATTACATGAATTTAAAAGTTTTGTACTTTGAATTTTTAGAGTGAACATTTCAGTTCATGTATTAATCTTTTTTTAATAAAGAGCTTCTTAGAAGATTTTCTAGAGCTGAAAATAATTAAATCCTCTCATAAAATTGAAGTGCACAAATTCCTCAGTAATACAAATAATTATTCTACAGATGACAATGTGTAGAATCTCGCCTTCTTAAATTCCAGGTGTTTCTGAGGTAAGACTTACTTTAATCAGGTTAAGCTCTTTATAATTTAGAGTCAAATTTACATAGGTAAAGTGAATGGCCCCTCCTCGAAAACTAAGTATATGAAGAAACCCTGTTTCAAATTTGTATAAATGCTTCTAAGCATCTTAGAACAGAAGTGCACTATTTTTTAATGAATGGTATCAAGATGATCAAGGAATATAATTTATTTCTCTCATTAAATACATTACTTTATGACTATGTAAGCTGCATTTTCATTGGTTCACTGCAATCATTAAATGCAAGCTATAAGAAAACATGTCCTTCTAAAGGTCATTTATTTGAATTTTCAATAACCTATCCATCCTTTCGGTTTTAAGTATTAACTCTTAACACTTATAAATTGAGGATGATTCCATTTTCTTTAGAAGGGAATCACACCACCAATTTAGACTAATCTTACTTGAAGTGTGTACTTTATCTAATTAACTACTTGTGCATCAGTAATTATTCAAATGGTTCCAAATTTTTAAAGTTTATTTATCTGTAAGTGATTGCATCATCTAATGTGGGGCCCAAACTCACGACCCCAAGATCAAGAGTCACATGATTTCCCACGTACTCCTATTTGTTTCTCTTTTTCTTAATTTAAATTCAATTAATTAACATATAATGTATTATTGGTTTCAGAACTAGAGGTCAGTGATTCGTTAGTCTTATGATTACATCACATGCCCTTCCAAAATTTTATAAATGATACATTAATGGCAAATGTAGTTATTGCACTTAAAACTGAAACAGGTAAAGGGGATTAAGAGGTACGAACTTCCCATTTTAAAATAAATAAGTCACAGGGATGAAAAGTACAGCATAGGGAATATGGTCGTAAATATTATAATAACATTATATTGTGACATATGGTGACTACACTTATCATGATGAGCATTGAGTAGCATATAGAATAGTCAAATCACTATATTGGACACCTGAAACTAACGTGACATTGTATATCAATAATAAAAAATTCTGCACAAAATAATACCAATTCTGACATTGGTTCCTGGGCCACTTTCTTCATTTTAAAATAGTTCCCAATTTCTTATAAAAAGGGTTTTTTTTTTTCATATTTAGTATATACATACTATCAATGACTGAAACAGTCTGAACAACATTATTTTTATGTCTTTTCTTTTTTGAGTTGGAAAATAAAGTGAATTATGATATGGAGTTTACATGAAAGTGTAAGTTAGCACTTTTTCTCATACTTCCTTTGTTTCTTACAGAGGTATGCCCACAAGTCAGCCGTGGGTCTGCTTTCACCTTTTTATTTTGAAGGCATGGGGCAGAGAGTATATTTGAGTGTTTATAGCACAACCATAAAAGTTTCTATTTAAACTGTGTGGTCAAGGACATGGGATCATAATTTCTGTCACTACCAATCGATCAACTCATGTGTCACTTTCTAATACCCGAAACCCAGCTCCTCTTTGTTTTAATCCCTCTTCCCTGTGTGGCCATGTCAAATGTCCAGTGAAGGAACGTTTGCCGTAGGTTCTGTGCCCAGAATGCCACTATTTCAATAAATATGTGAATGAAGGAAGGAAGGAAGGATGGATGGAAGGAACAGAAAAATAAACTGGTGTCCAGACAAAGCAGAACATGGAAACTTATCAGGATAAAGAAGGACATTACATAATGAACAAAAGGTCAGTTCTCGGAGAAGACACAACCATCATTAATACATAAGTGTACTTGACAGATGTCACAACACATGAGGCAAATACTGATTGAATTGCAAGGAGAAGTAGATGGAGTTCTCATTCATGGAGTCATCAACACCTTTCCATGAGTAGCTGACCACTCCAACAGGCAGAAGATCAGTAAGGACAAGTTGAACTCAAAAACGACATCTACTGAGCACATACAGACCTTCATCCAACAAAAACAGATTGCATTTTCTTCTAAAGCTCTCATGGAACATGTACTAATGCAGACCAGATACTGTAAAGCAGACCTTAAAAGATTAAAAGAATATTGATCACATGAAAATTCTCTCAGACTAAAATGGAATTAAACTCAATGTTAATAATAAAAAGATAGCTACAACCCCCTCTCAATATTTAGGGATTGAAATACATACTTGTAAATAATACATGGTTCAAAGAAGAAATTCTAAAAGAACTTACAAATGTTTTGAATTAAGTGTAATAAAAAATATGGTTATGAATATTGGTAGAATATAACAAAAGCACTACTTAGAGGGAAATTTATGGCATTAACTGCATGTATTAGAAAAGAAGATTTACAATTCAATGATCTAAGAAGTCACCATAATAAAAAGGAAATAGAAGAGAAAACTGAATACAAAAGAAGCAGAAAAAAAAAAGAAGAAAACATCATAGCAGTAATCAATGGAATTGAAAACAACTTCATTTATAATAGCTTTATTTGTAATTACCAAAAAAATTGGAAGCAAGTAGGATATTCTTGAGTATGTGGTTGGATAAACAGAGTGGCACATCCGTGCATGGAATATTATTCAACAGTGAAGTAAATGAGTCATCAAGCCATGAGAAGACACAAAAAACCCTGAAACCCAGATTGTTAGTCAAAGAATCCAGGAGAAGCTCCATATATTGTATGATTCCAACAGTAAACCATTCTGGCAAGGCAAAACTATAGAGATAGTATAAGGATGAGCGGTTGTCGGGGGTGAGGGAAAGGATGGATGAACAGGCAGAGCACAGGAGAATTTTAGGAAAATAACTCCATTCTGTATGACATTGTAAAGGTGGATATATGACACTTGTCAACCCCTACAACTATACAACACAAAAAAGGAAACCCTAATTATTTACACACTCCAGCCAATTGGTTCATCCATTTTAATAAATGCAGCAGTGCAATGTAGCTATCTTTTTATTATTAACATTGAGTTTAATTCCATTAAAGAGTCAGATGTAAGAGACATTTCGTCAAGGGTTGGGGAGACTGTATGGGAACTCAGTGTACTTTCTGTACATTTTTTCTATAAGCCTAAAATGATTCTAGAAAATAAAGTCTTTTTAAAAAGAAAAACAAATTTCTTAAACCATACCTTTGAAGTGGGTATATTTGATATTTTTTAAAAATTTTACCTCAAAAAGCTGATCTAGCTAACATTTGGCCAATATAAAACATTATTAGTTTTTCGATGTAGTGTTCAATGATTCATTAGTTGTATGTAACACCCAGTGCTCACCACTATGATGGCTAACTGAACGTAATAAAAATAAAGTGTGATTTTTTAAAAAGTTGATTTAAAGTTGGTAGGGGAGGAGGATAATGAATGAATAAACTTTTATCAATTCTGTATAGCTCTTGTCTCAAAATTTATAAACAAACACAGGCTTTTTGGAGAGGAGTAGGACAGGAATATGGAAAGCTTGATAGAGTTGGAAAGAACCTAGCGCACGGATGGGTAAGAACCACACAAATTTTGCAATTAAAAGTTAGCTACAGTTAGATAAATGTAAAAGACTATAAGCTTTAAAGGACTTTTCATCTTATGGAGCACCTGGGTAGCTTTGTTGGTGAAGCCTCTGCCTTCAGCTCAGGTCATGATCCCAGGGTCCTGGGATCGAGTCCCACATCAGGCTCTCTGCTTGGCGGGGAGCCTGCTTCCCCCTCTCTCTCTGCCTGCTTGTGAGCTCTCTCTCTCTCTCTCTCTCTGTCAAATAAATAAATAAAATCTTTTTCGTAAAAGGATTTGTTGTATTTTGAAATAAAGTCTGAGTTTGAAAATTTAAAGAATAATTAATACTGCTAATTTAAGAAATCACT